>NC_137153.1:47235738-48700099 GCF_951394435.1 Stenella coeruleoalba
AAAAGGAGAAAGGACGTACTCTGTCCGGCAGGAACTTGGGTAGATGGCAATAACTACAGAGATTCAGAGGAAGAAAGTCATGGTGGGCCTGAAGCCTCATGGAAGCTTCATGAAGGGGGTGAACCAGAGCTGAGCCTCAAAGAAAGAGTAGTAATTCTCTTACTAAAAGCAAAAGCAAATATTAATATGATGTTCCCATGCTGTTTATTGTATCATAGGGAGTTCTCGCGATCAAACTTCTCATCTCTCGAGACTCACACCTCCTAGGCATGCACCTTGTTTGGCCTCACGGCTGTTGCACAGTATTTTTCATCCCCTATCGTGTACATCTTGACCCCTCTAACATATTTCTACCACATCTGTTTCTCTCCCTAGAATGTAAGTACTCTTAGGCAGAGACCATTTCTTATTCATTTTTGTTTTCCCACAATGTTATTATCTCACAGAGCTGACATGTAGGTATGCCTTTTCTTATCAATTATATCAAGACTAAATCACATAATTCTTTGTCAGTTTTGAAGACTGGAAATCAAACCCTACTCTCCTGTTTGCCTTTACTTAGCTGAAATGCCATTATGGGATGGTTAAAAAGAACAGCGAGATATAGAATGTCTAGTATAAATGATGTGGGCTGGCAAATATGATGTAAATTATCAGGATTGAAAACAAAAATTCTATCTCTAGCACTGGAAATATTGCAGATGGTATTGAAATGTGACTCAAAAATGTGATTTCATAAAGGTGATGGTATTTATATGAACAATCCAAAGTAGATTGAAAACTAATTCTGATAGAAAAGTTTTAAGAGTTTAAATACTTTTTCATGATTCTACTTTACTGGAATTCAGCTAGGCTCTGAAGCTCAGTAAATTTCCCCCTATATATCCTACTTGGATTAAACCATAATCAGTATTACATGTATGCCATCTCTGTCTAGACCTCTAATCTAAAAAGTCTTAAAGAAAATTAAAAACTAACCCTTCACAATGTTAGATACACCTGTGAACCCGTTTGTTCCCATCATTTCATGACTTAAGTAAAGTGTACCTAAGGTCTTGGATTTTAACATTTTTCTTCCCTGCCACATAATTTAACTACTCCTGTAATGCAAGTAAGAAAATATAATAAATAGAACCACAAGAATTACAAAAAATCCGTATGCAATAATTGAGGTACAAATAAGTACATACATTCTTTTAGTTACTAGGAGTTAGATTTTAAAAATTGAAAATGATGCATGTTGTTATGGCTATGCAAAAGTAACTGCATTGCATGTAGGTTTTTATAGTTGGTGGCTGGCAAATGTGAAGCACTGGAAGAGGCATCGAAGAATTTCCTAGTCCCAGATCCCAGCTTCTTTAATTCTCAAATCTGTACCTAATAGAAAGTCTCCTACTCTATTCCTGAGCATCTCCTGGACATAGCTGATGCAAATCTGATTATATCTGTAAGCCAAGGAGATACAGTTATTATAGTACAATGTGTAACTAAGCTAACTTATAATAATTTTTATTTGAAAAATGTTTGTTTCCTGGCATGGGCATTTAGCAGAATGAAAACACCCTTTACCAGCTGAAAAGGCAGTGTTTTCTCCCTCTGATCTTTCATCAGATAAAATTCTTAATCAAGCCAGAACCTTCTGAAATACATGATTTGGAGACCTTCCAAAAGGTCCTGTCCTGAAAGGGATGGTAAATTACAGTTTGATCTCATTTGTCCTAAATTCTGTACATCATTCACCTGTGAGTTATAAGTGTCTCACCCTTGTGAGATATGTCCCATAACTCATTCTCATCAATATGATGCATTTGCTACTAAAAGATTCATATCTTGGAAATAACTTGACTGTTTCAAACTATGGTCTCTAATTAATCATACAGTAATTGCATTAAGTACCGTTCTAGTTGCCAAGTCTAATCATATTTCACCCAGGTGAATCTGTGTCTGGCCTCTGTATCTGGCTTTCTTTCTGAGATTTAATCAAGGGCATGTTTTAAATGGAACTCTGTGACTGGACATTGAAGTTCCTCCAAATGTTTGGGTTTTCAAGATCAATAGCAAATTCAGCTTGCCTTTTCCACAAGGCATTTGTTTCCTGCTTGGAAACAGTTACAGGTTCAAGCATGCATTTTTCACATGCAGAAACCCAGTAACTGTGGTTTGAATAGACCAGAAAGGCATTTACAATTTAAGTCTAAAAACAAGTCTGTCACAAATCAAAATCAAGTAATGCAGATCTATAGAAGTGAATGTGCATGCATATCTGCCAGATCTGCCTTCAGACAGTGTGATTCAATTAGTAAGAGAGTGTCTTTTTGACGTTACTTCCCCTGTATTAGGGGCTGTCCACATCTTTTTTTCCATTCCCCACCAGAATATATAAATCTTAGGATGGGCACTGGTTCTTTTCTATTGTAGTAATATTCACTCATTAAAAGAAAAACCAAAAAAACACCTTGGTACCTAATAGTCCCTTAATGTGTATAGTGTATTTATGAATGAGTGAATTAATGCATTGATAATAAAATAATAAGCATATGACATTTTAATCACAGTGAAAATGTTTTAATAGTCAATGGAGGCTTTTAATGGTTAAAAGAAAAAGATATGCACTCTCTTGCTTACTATAGGAATCAAACTGAAAATTCAAATTTGAATACTACATTTCAAACATTAGAGTAAAATTCCTTTCCAGTATTTTTAAGTTATATATTCTATCATTTTTTAAAATAAAATTATCTTCTTACTGGCAAGAAGTGACATTCATAGTGTCCTTTAGGTGTTTGTAAATTTCACCCTGTTGTGCCCATGCATCCACATTCAACTCACCATGTTTTTCAGTAACTCACCCCATGTCTGAAAGTAAATTTAAGCAGCTACTTTTCAGAGGTTTCCGGTCAGATCAGATATTTTTGTATTTGAATGAAATTCTTCAAAAGGCCTACTGCAGGGCTCCCCTGGTGGCGCAGTGGTTAAGAATCCGCCTGCCAATGCAGGGGACACGGGTTCGAGCCCTGGTCCGGGAAGATCCCACATGCACGGAGCGACTGGGCCTGTGTACCACAACTACTGAGCCTGCGCTGTGAAACCCGCAGGCCACAGCTACTGAATCCCGTGCACCTAGAGCCTGTGCTCCGCAGCAAGAGAAGCCACCGCAATGAGAAGCCCGCGCACCACAGCTAAGAGTAGCCCCCACTCGCCGCAACTAGGGAAAGCCCTTGAGCAGCAATGAAGAGTCAGTGCAGCCAAAAGGAAATAAAATAAAAATAAATAAATAAATAAGGACTACTGCAAACAATTATAATAAATTTTATATTGTATCTGTTACCGTTATTAATGAAAACAGGGAAATAAGTGCTAGGGTTATTGCACATAAAACAATCACTGGGTTTTAATATTCTAATCTGAGTCAATTCAAGGTCTATCCTGAGAAGAATCAGGCACTGGCTGAATGGCTTTTAGAGAAACATATTTTGTGGTTGTTTGATAGAAAACTGGGCACTGGCCTGGCACATTGCATTTACTTACTCACAACTTGTGAGGGAGAATGTCCCAGTTCTTTCATTCTTTGTGAAATGGGCAAGAGCGCCATGCATATTTACTGCCAGGTACGTAAGAACCAGCCCCCAAAGCATTACCAACCATTCAGTTCACTCTGATATCTAAACAACTTCCTAACGTTTACCTCTACTCTGAACCCTCTGCCCAGAAGAAGAGACAAGGGGGGTTGTCTTTAATGGAACTAAACTGGAAAGGGAAATCACACATAGGTGATCATACATCCAGTGATCTAATAATTACATCAAGTGTTAATAGTAATTAATATTATAATTATTATTATATATATAATAATAATAATAATTTCCAAGTGTTTATTTGTAAGAATTGAATTTCACTAACTTCTAATATTTTGGGGCTTCTTTGCATGTTTGTATTCCCATATTACCCTAAATTTATATTTGTCATAGTCACTAAGGCAGTAAATTGTACTTTTGAACATATTTAACGCCTTTGTTAGGCTGAGAGCTCCTTGTAGTGCTGGGGTACCTAATTTACATTGCAGTCCAGAGCCTGGTGAAGTGTTGAACATTTAGTAGCTCCTCAATAAATGCTGAATTAATTAATGAGAGCTTCCTGCGTCACCTTCAGATGTCTGTTCTTTGACTTTCATCCGCATCTTGAAATAGCTTTGAGACTCTGTTCATCGCTCCATTTAATATTCCCTCAAAAAAATCACAGAGAAGATACAGATTAATATTTATTATGTCATGACACAGTGCTTTGCTTCTAAGGGCTTGTTATACCGCCTTCAGTGTCCTGAAAAAACTTACAGTCTAGATGCAGAGACAAGACAAAACCACATAAAATATTAAATTACAAAATGAAGGGGTAATGATTAAACGTAAAATGAATACCATAAATGATATGAATATAGTGTGTTTTAAGATTATGCTAAGTTAGGTCCATTCAGGAGATTCATATCTGGGAAAATATGAGGTTCTTTGGGGGCTGTGGCCAGAGCTGGTTGGCTTGAAGGATTGAGGGGCCTCCTGGAAGGATACAGTCTAAACCAAGAGAATCAATAGAAAAATCTGACCTGATAAGTCAGTCTTAGTCATCAGAAGGGAGGAGTGACGTGATGAGTTGCTTGAATGAATCTCTAAGCATAGCATTTCCTTTCACCACTGACTCATATGAGAATTTTTGGGAGAAACAAAGAACTGTGACATAGAACTGAAATTACTGTGTAAGATATTAATATTCATGAGATATCAATCTTATAAGATATTGGGAAACGCTTTTATCCTTTAGTATAGGATAATAAAAAAGGATGAAGGCCTTGTCTTCGATTCTGCCTTGGGAATATTGTCCAGTGTGGGAACTGGAGGGTGCAGTTAATCACTGGATAATATGATACCCAACAAGGAGTATCTGGAAGCATCACAGGTGTCATGCAGGGGCATCAGTACCCAGTGGAGGTAGCCATGGTTAACTGAACTCTCAGTGTTACCAACAAAGAGGGAAGGAGGAACAGAAAAGTATAATAGTGGCTAGACATAGTTTTGAATCCATGTTGACTCCCTTTGGTGATACCTCAGAATACCTGCAGCAAGACTCAACATCGGGTATTAGCAAGTGACAGGTTACATGCATAACAGATATTTACAGGAAGGTGAGTTAACTGAACTGCGGTGCAATCTCGGAAATCTTCATGCGGCAGGAAGAACTGGATCTAGATCTCCAAAGAGAGAGGAAGGTAATGGGGAGAGGCAGTACTGAAAGATGAAGATGAGCAAAGACAAAGAAGAAATATCTGTGATCTCCGGTTCATGGGAGACCACGAACATAGCACTGTGACTGACTGTAGCTCTGTGTACATTAGAGAAGATAGTGAGCAACTGAGTTAGAACTGGATATTGGGGCCAAAATTCAAGAAACCTGGAGCTGTATCATCTCAAAAATCTAAAAGGAGCAAGCTCCTAATGTGAAGATTTCAGAATTTTTCAGATAGAAATATTCCCACGACCGATAGCCATGCAGTAAGCACTTTGGATATTTTATTTTTAATTTTAAAAAGCTCTATGAAGAAGTATTATTGTGTTTATTTTCTTTAAATCAAAATTGAGGCTCAGAGAGCTTAAGTAACTTGCCCAGTGCGACACAGTAACAACTGAGCTGGGATTTGAGAACAGATGTGTGTGGTTCACAAACCACTACACGTCACCTTTTCTAATTTTGCTGTACTCAACAACCTAATCTCAATGGGGTTAGGTTGGCCTTGCATTTTCCCCACTCTGTTCTATTTCCTTGGATAAAATAATGGTGATTGCATATTACCTAAAGATAGAAAAAACATTAATGGTGATCTCTCACTTCTTGAAATCAGTTCTTTTTAATGATGTTCAGTTTACCTGTATATTATTTGAAGACCCCGGCCTGGAATTTTCCATTTTTTTTCTTATTTTGGTGCCTTTTGATGAATCTGCCTACATCCTGTATACTTGAGTGGTTCACCTTGATGTGTTAATGCTGTGGGAGATGGTGTGCCTGATACTTTAACAAAAGACACATTCTTGTGCCTTCAGTGACCTAGGACTTTAAGCGTTAAAGGAGATAAGAAGGGAGAAAGGAAATGGGTTTTATAAAGGAGAATGAGGCAGGCAAAGGAAGTGTTGATGATAGATGAGACTGGAATTGAAGACTCCACCACGAGGGTGAAGTGATTAGGCTTGACTTAGTTTACCTAGAAAATGGACTTCGGAAGAGATAAGACCAGCCTTCTGGACTGGGAATAGATGTGACTTGGGGCTTAGAGATGAAGACACGCACCTGACAGGAAATCAATGAAGGCTTTCACTACTACTGAAGAGGAGGAACCTTCTGTCTAGTCTGAATACCTGTGAGCACCTAACTTAATTCGTTTCAAGGACCCTGTGAAGACAGTGGAGAAGTGCCAAGGGCAAGAGCTACTAAGGAAAGGTAAGAGTAGTAACTGGGAAATCTTGTTCCTGAGCTTGGTTGGCAGACGGAAGCACCCTCCCGTGTTGGACGTTGTTAAAGGGGCGCCTGTGAAGAAGCAAGCTTCTTTGCTGCCCCTTCTGGCTGCTTTATGTAAAGCGTATTTAACGACGCTTCATCTTACCAAATCAGTTTGACTTAGCAAGAATCGCCCACAAAGAAATCACATTCTAATAAAAGTGTGTGTGAATTTACCTATATATGGAATCTAAAAAAAAAACAAAACGGTTCTGATGAACCTAGGGGCAGGACAGGAATAAAGATGCAGATGTAGAGAATGAATTTGAGGACACGGGGAGGGGGAAGGGTTAGCTGGGACGAAGTGAGAGCGTGGCATGGACATATATACACTATCTAATGTAAAATAGATGGCTAGTGGGAAGCCGCCGCATAGCAAAGGGAGATCAGCTCGGTGCTTTGTGACCACCTAGAGGGGTGGGATAGGATATATGTATACATGACTGATTCACTTTGTTATAAAGCAGAAACAAACACACCATTGTAAAGCAATTATACTCCAATACATATGTGGGAAAAAAAGTGTGTGAATTTGTTTTGGAGGGTTGAAATAATTGGTAGATAAATCCACCTTTAAGAGAGAAATGAAAGAAAATCTTCAAGCTACACAGTTCAAATAGCATTATGCATGGTTTGGCTTTCTCCTAATTGTAAATGGGGGAAATTTTCCAAACTATTTATGAACTCAGTGAAAAAGCATTAGAATGTGCTATCCTGTACTCCTTGATGTCAGTTTAAACCAAACATCAGTCATGCATTTTCAGATTTCCAGAAGAAAAAAAAAATTCCTCATAAATGGGACCTTAGTTACTCTTTTAAATGTCCTTTAAGAAATGGGCTTTGAAATAACACAATAGAGGTTTGATGAGATACAGTGATGGACTAGAGGAATGATTAAAAATAAATGTCTCCAGGAAACATTTTAATATTTATGGTTGGAACTAATTTTTTATACTTGTGTCACTGAGGTAATATTGTAACATGAATTCTACAAATATGTTCATGTATTCCATCATTTGCAGTAAATATTAATTGTAATTCCATTTTAGCTCTCAAATATATCCAGTTCTCCCCATCTTCTCTGCTCCTGGATTGATGTAATGGACTCTTTAACTGTTCTCCATACCTCAGATCTGACCCCTGCTCAGTCTGTTTGCCATCATATGGGGCTTAGTATCTGGAGGAAAGTGGAGTTCCTCCTTTGTCCATTGCTCTCCATGTAGGGGGATGATAGCTATGCCTGTACATTTGCTAAGGAAATTAGTTCTGGCCCTGGTGTCTGGGTTTATAAGTCTAAATATTATCATGTCAGAAGAGCAC
Organism: Stenella coeruleoalba; assembly: GCF_951394435.1. Taxonomy (NCBI): domain Eukaryota; kingdom Metazoa; phylum Chordata; class Mammalia; order Artiodactyla; family Delphinidae; genus Stenella; species Stenella coeruleoalba. Next base: position 47,243,596 of record NC_137153.1, read on the forward strand.
AGTTTTCTGTCAGGCTTACTCCTTAAATAGGGATGCCAGGAACCACTCACTTAGGTGCAGCTTCCGCTAAGGGATTAAGTCCTAGTGTTGGTGTTTGTATTTCCTCCCCTCCCTGGACCTCACGGGGCCCTAGGTTACCCAAAGTCATAATAACAGCCCCAACCTCCTCTTATAGAGAAGGAGTTAATTAGATGAAATAGTAGAGAGCAAAGCAAAATGGGCACAATATGGCAAAATTCAAGCTGAGGTCCTCCTTTTTATGGGTAGCTTGGAAATTTTTGTGTAGTGCTTCACTGAATTCCCTGGGTTCTGAGGTATTGGGGAGCTTGTGGAATAATGCTCACTATTAAGAATTTAGTTACCAATATTCTAAGTGATGTTTTTTCCTGCATGAAAGATTCCAGAGAGTTTTTGTGGCTTCTCTTTTTCAAATGTGGTAAATTTTAGCCCAGTTCCGTTTGTCTACACCAAAGGACCACTCTTCTTTTTCCACTGGCGGGATTAGGTGGTAATTAAGGCCATAAAAACCAGTGCAGACAGGATCATGAAGAACCTCACTTACTAGGGCTTCACTCAAGAGCAAGATAACTAGTGGGTATGAAATAAATGGTCTTTTCCAAGGAAGGAGGTCAAAGAGCAAGAGGACACATGATCAGCTCACATGACAGGCAAAACCCAATTATATTGGGAGTTCAGAACAAGTTGGTTTCCCTTCTAAAGTAAAAGTCAGCCCACAAATATATATTGAGCCACTACCATGTGAGAGGCATTATCCGAAGTTCTAGTGATGGTAGAGAACTGGAAAGATCAATCCTAATGATAAGGACCATAATTCTAATGGGAGAAGGCATATAATAAAATGTCAAAAAAACTAATTTAAGCGACTCAAAGAGAGGTTAAAGGCTTTATTCAACTGATGTGCTCAGGCAGCACCTGAAGACCAGGTAACTCTCCTAATTGAAGCAGAGTTGGGATTTTACGGGATGAGAAGAGGACAGGGTACCTGTTCTTATGGTCTGACTCAGGTATCACTTTTCATCTTCAGTTGCTGTGGCTGGATGTTGTTTTGGTCCTTGGGCCTCTTGTTCATGGCCATTGTTGTAATATCACCCAAAAAACTGTCAGAACGTTTCTTTTGAAACCTGTTTTTATAAACTTTGCCATTTGTTCGTTAGTCAAGGTTCAGCATCAGGGGACATAGGAATAAAAAGGAGAAAGAGAATAAAAAGGAAGAGAGGCAGTTGTCAAAGGCTGTCCTTGTTCTTGTACAGAAAGTATACAAATAAATAAATTGTCTTCAGTGTCTGTAAATTGAATCAAGAAAGTAAATTCAGGGAAGTGTGGAAGAGAGTTGTTAAGGAGACATCTCCTAGGAGAAGACATTCAAGTTGAATGTTGAGAAGAAAGCCATTAAGAATGTGGGAGATTTGGCAACTACAGATGCTGGAAAGCAGGAATAAGCTAAGCATGTTTGAAGAGAAGAAAGAACAGGGCGATATGGGAGACACAGGTAAGCTAGAGAGTTCATAGGACATGCTTTGGCATTTGGTGACATGGGGGAGGTGGGAAGGAGAAGTAAGGATGCAGGGAACTTCCTACTTGATTGTCATTGTTTTGAGCTGACACTAGCCCTTGCTGCCCTTGGCAGGTGTTTAGAGCAGGCTCTGATGGGATGTTTGCAGTGGTGGTTCTCAAACATCAGCGTGCTGAGAAAGCATTTGGGCATTAGGTTAAAATGCAGATTCTAATTCAAAAGGCCAGAGATATAGGACCTGTTATTCTCTTGCCTAACGAACTCCCAGGTTACACGGATGATACTTGAGTACCCTTAGTAGGAAGTCTTCAGGGGCTTCCTTGGAGACCCTTCTCTCTTCTCCAAATCCCCCTGGTACTTAAGGCATCAGAATGAGTGCACCCCTATTTTACTTTCTTCCTTCTTTGCCATTCAGAGGACCAAGGAAAGGCTTTTCCTTGGTCTATCTATTAGCCCACGTGACGCCCCTGCTATCTCCTTAGAGGGCTGGTTCTTGGTAGATTTCCAATTCAAATATAAAAATGGTAGAAGCTATTTAAATCACTTTCCCTCCAGGTGTCATTAATATTTTGAGGTTATTCTATAATACACTGTTTACATGTTCTATGTTGTCTCTGAGGAAGAGTAATAATTGTTAAAAGAAAAATACCCATTTCTTCCTTCTTATTTATACTTAACAGAGCTATGTTTTTCTTCACTTGGGAGCCCTTTAGACTGCAGACTACAGACATTGAAAGTATTTGTTCGTCTTTAAATATGGGAAATTTTAGGGCTTCTGTGGTGGTGCAGTGGTTGAGAATATGCCTGCCAGTGCAGGGGACATGGGTTCGATCCCTGGTCCGGGAAGATCCCCCATGCCACGAGCAACTAAGCCCATGTGCCACAACTACTGAGCCTGCACTCTAGAGCCCACGAGCCACAACTACTGAGCCCATGTGCCACAACTACTGAAGCCCACGTGCCTAGAGCCCATGCTCCGCAACAAGAGAAGCCACCACAGTGAGAAGCCCGCACACCGCAGCGAAGAATAGCCCCCGCTCGCCGCAACCAGAGAAAAGCCCACACACAGCAACGAAGACCCAACGCAGCCAGAAACAATAAATAAATAAAATAAAATAAGTAAATTTATAAAAAACTATGGGAAATTCTAAATTTTGCTAAATAATTTAAAACTAATTTCTTGGGGGAAAAAGGGCATTTGTAAATGCATGTATGTAGAGGTAGTAATTTGACTAAAACATTACCTAAGCAAACTAGGAACAACAGAGAAAATGTTTTCCCTCCGTGCTCAATTATCTTAGAAGTCCTAAGTATTTTTTGTTCTCTCCTACAAATACAAAGCATGGGGGAATGACTGTAGGTCAAGGGGACTATGGTGTTGAATTGCAAAAACATCACATGAATTTATAGGTCGCTTACTACTTTATGATAGGGAACAATGTCTATGTTTCTAACAATCCTACCTTAATATTTTCCTTCATTTTAAGGGAAGTATATTGTTTCAGAGCAACAGGTTTATGATATTAGCGGGCATAGGGTCTGCTCAGCTATCTATTACACCTATGAACTTTGGCAAATTGGTTCGGCCCTTCTGAGCCTCAGACTCCTCAGATGCAAAGTCTGGATTATAGTAGTACTTCATGTTTGTGTCAATTAGATAGGTATGCATGTAAATTGTAAGCGGAGTATCTGGTACACAGTAAGCTTTCAATAGATGTTGAGCATTAATATTAGTAGTATGACTACTAATTATTATTTTCTCGACAAGAACAAACCCAATTCAGGAAGAACTGTTTGGCAGAGGCTTCAAAACATATTCATGATCTGAAGCTCGTGTACCAGCTGCTAATCTGCTTCTTTATTTCGTTTGATTTTCCTTAGCCGCACAGAAGGGAGGTGGGTGGCAGAAGCTTAATTTATTTGTCCCTTTGTTTTTTTTTGAAAATGTGGGTTTTGGCTCTCACGCTATTTTGAGGCATGGACTGGTGATGGCATTGGGGAGATGCACACTTGAGGGAAGTGGGAGGATTATGTAGCTCTCTTGGTGGTTCTAGCGTCTTTCTTTCCCCAAGTGATCAGCATAGGTGCTAGATTGCCAGTGTGCTGCTGGCCAAAGGCCTTTCCTCCCACAGACTTGGAAACACATGAAAAGAGCCATGACTCATGGGCTACAACTTTTTCAGCTGATTGATAGAAGCACTGATAGACTCAGCTCCCATGTTCCCATCACCCCACGGGCTGGCTGAAGGGGAAAGTGCTCTCTGGTTGTCAAATAAAGTGCTTCCCAGCGATCATTGAGGACAACTGAGAGAGAGACTGTGGAAAAGTTAGAATGCTGTTCCTTTCCTTGGCTGAAGTCAGTGGAAAGGATGATCTGGGGTGACACCAGGGTTTCTTCAGACCCTTAGAGGTATGGCATATGAAGTACTTTCAGATCTTTCTTTACAGATTCTCCCAGTCCCCTCTTTCCTGCATTTCACCCCTTGTACTTGGCATGTTTCTCTAGGAGCACTTAACTCATTGTGTCATCTTTTGCTGTGGTACTTGTCGTGGGCCAGCCTCTCTTCTGTGTGCTGTGTGAGGGCAAGTCCTCTGCCTTTTTAATCATTGGCTCTCCAGCCCTGAGCTCAGTGCCTGGTAGACTCTGAGGGTTTACGTAGCAATTGTTGACTACATGGACAGATGGATTGGTGAATGGGTCATGAATGAGGAAATAAATACTTCAGTACCATGGATGGTGGTGCATATGGGAATATGCTTTAATTATCAGATGGCTATTTGGCGGGAGGAATTATTTATTAAAAAGACAGTTCTGAAGTTCGGAAAACTTGCTTTGTTGGCAAACTTCAGGTCATAATGTTAAGTTTGTGAGCAGCTACTTTGTCCATAAAACCCCCAAGTAATTTTGGGGAGAATTTAGAATGAAAAAAGAAATCATCCTCAAAAGTATAAATGGACATTTGTGACAGACGTGGCATTCTAAATGAACACTAAAACAGATATGGTTTATGTAAAGGTAAGATATATTAAATCTGTAAGAGATTTACAGACACAGGGAGCTTAAAGTTCCATTGAGAAAAAATGATAGAAGTTTATCCATGAACTCACTAAATAGTATTTATTAAAGACCTACTTGGTACTGAACACGATGGACTGAGGGATGAATTGATCCATGTCTCAGTCCTCTGGGGCTTCACAGTTAAATCAAGAAAAGAACATGTAAATAAGTCTTTGTAGTAAGAGGAAAACAGAGATAGGATCATGGCACTATCGAGAGATGGTCATGGCTAACCCCGCTCAAAAAAATCTAGAGACAACATGATATCTGAACTGGAACTTGAAGGATATGTGGGAGTTGACATGAGAGGAGGGAAAAAGATGTTGTACCTGTGCAGAGATAAAGGGGTGGGGAAGAGCAGGTGCCTTCCGAGGAGTGCAGGCACTTCTGTGTGGCCAGTACATTGTGCGGTGGATGAGGGAAGTGAGTGGTTGAGATCAGAAAGACAGTGGGAAAGTCAGCAGGACTTGAACACCAAACTCTGGATTCAAAATGTATTCTTCCAAGTCAATTATGCATAACTAAAGAATATAGTAATCTGGGCGTCCCTGGTGGCGCAGTGGTTGAGGGTCCGCCTGCCGATGCAGGGGACACGGGTTTGTGCCCCAGTCCGGGAGGATCCCACATGCTGCAGAGCGGCTGGGCCCGTGAGCCATGGCCGCTGCGCCTGCGTGTCTGGAGCCTGTGCTCCGCAACGGGAGAGGCCACAACAGTGAGAGGCCCGCGTACCACAAAAAAAAAAAAAAAAAAAAAAAAGAATATAGTAATCTGTGCTAATTGCTTCTCCAAATACTGAGGTCGAATGCCTGAAGAGTGCACTGTAGTTCTACTTTAGCAGCTGGGAAAAAAACATGTGTTCAGTGGTTATGTACTCCTGACCTCGTGTACTTTTCATAAAGGCAATTGATTAAAAACAAAATAATGTGATTTAACTTTATACCCTTGTGTCAGTTTGATACATCTTATTTTACAAACCAGAAAAACATTCTGGAAAAAAATCACCATGGTTTTATTTTAGGCAACAAAGAGAATCTTTTTACACTCAAAATGGACTCGTTGATAAGGTCAGGGATACAATCTAGGATCCCTGGCTTCCGACACATTGACTTTCATATAAGACCACCAAGCTCAATAAATGCAATAGCCTCCAAAGCTGGAAGGTGGCATTTTATCTTCTTTGCTACGTCATGCAAACTCTATTTGTGGGTTGTATATCACCAAGTTCTCTCGCGTGACTCTGAATATCTGTCTTATAAGATTCCTTACCTCAGATAACTTCACAGATTGATCTTTTTCAGTTTAGTTTAAAATGTTATTTATTTTTAGCCAAAAAAATCATTAACTAGACATCATCCACTTAAAAATCAGCTTACCCAAATTTGTCAGTTCATTAGAAGAATTACTGTAGAAAATCAAGAACACATCTTCAAAAGCTGCCTGGATTCGTTTTATATTTGTCTGACCTATATTTTTAGAGTGCCTATAGGCAAAACACTATGTGTTTGCGTGTGTGGAGGGGTATACACGAATAATACTCATATTGGCAAATACTCACATGACAGTTACTGTGTTGTAAGGCAGTAGTCCAAGTGCTTTTTATAATATTTACACATTTAGTTTTTTTCTATAAGGTGGGTACATTTTAAAATACCTGTTTTATAGATGAGAAAACTGAGGCTCACAGAGATTAAGTAACTTGCTCAGATCATGAACCAGGAAATGGAAGAGTCAAGTCCCTAGGAGGAAACTAGGACTCCTTAGAGCCCATGATGGGAAGAGAGTTCATGTAGCCATGTGGAAACTACTTCAGAAATACAGAACAGGAGCAGAGTTTATGTCTGGGGTGATTATGAAGTGTTCATAAAAGAAGAGACATTGAAACTGAGCCTAAGGATTGGTGGGCTTTTCTGAGGTGGAGGTTTAGATGACTGCAGACTCGGGATTGCCATTAGAAGAGCACACGGTGTGTTTGGAAGACAACACTTGAAGCGGTATGTCAGGAGTGGAGTGGGGAGTCGGTGTAAAAGGGCAGAAGGGAAGTTATAGCAATTTCTAGAGAACCTTAAAGCCCAGATAAAAGAGTTTGAAATGTGTCCTGTATGTGAAGGTTTGTGGTTTTATTTTTTCTTTAGTTATTTTTCAAGCAAAGGAGTAAAATGAAGGATGATGAATTAGGCAGCTATGTGTAGGATTGATTAGATGGAGAATGAGAAAGATTTGAAAGGAGAAAAAGGTTGGCATTCTAAAGGATTTAAATCCTTCAGCAAGAACAACAAAAACAGAATTAAACAGGAACAGAGACTTGTGAAACGTCTTAACTCTGAAGTTGAAACTGAGAAAATCTGGAGCTTTGCTACAGCAGAAAAGGGACGGTTATGAAGGTAATCTCACCCTCCCTTCACAACAGGACTTTTTGCACCATCTGGAAATCTGGAAGAAGAATCCATTCTTTAGTTCCTTCCTGTACTCTGAAGCCATGAGTAACACAGTTCTTTAACTCTTCCTCTGTACTTTGGTGACAGATTTTTCCAAGATAGATGTACAGTGGGGCACAGTTAGTACATCATTTTCAGATGTTCGTGGCTGTCCCGGGGTGTGGAATAATGATGTATGTCCTACTTTGAGGTGGGCATTAATACTGGTCATAGCTTACTCAGGGCACAGGGACCAGGAATGACTGAGCAGGGGGAGCTTTTCAGCCTGTAACAGACATTCTTACCCAAGTCCCTGTAGTTTCTGAAGAGGCATAAAGCATGGTCTGAACCTCTTTTGGGTTTCAGCTTTCTGGTCTGTCTTATGAGGACACAGATATTAGATATCAAGAAGAGAGAATAAACAACCCATGCGATGGACATCCAGACAGAATTCTGAGGTAGACAAGAGAAAAGGCAAATCCCTGTCAGTTTTGTTCATTGGACTTGAAATTGTAGGGTGTCTAATGAAATGTAAGTTTCCTAGGAAGCTAAGTTTTGAGAGATCTGGGAGATTCCAGGTTAGCTCTGAAAACAGCAGGATCTGTATGGCCTTGTCTTTCCATTAGGTGGCTCCCAGTTAGTTGTATCGGAGAAGAGGACAGGACAGCTCATCTGAAAGTTGTAACCTTTTTGAAGTAGTCCTCTGAGTAAAGTTTAGTCTTTGTGAAACATGTTGCTGTTCAAGTGATGTGCTGCATTTATGACAGCCTCCTTACGATGCCCCAAAGTAAATGGCCCTCCATGGGTATTCCATCAAATGGGGCCTTTTGGGTTATCTTGGGGCCTCATTTCACTCAAGAGAAAGCTTTAACAATCTAGAACTTAAGAAGCATCTTGAAATGTATGTTAAGGAAAAGACCAGACTGAGTTTGTGTTATTAAACTACATCCAGTCTTAAAAGTAATATTAAATCATTCACATATGAGAATATAAGCTGGTGATGGAAGAATGACCACATGCTTCTGCATCTTCACCCTCCATTCTGATCATCTTGTAGGCTGACCCCCTCTTTCCACTTTGAATGTGACTGTGGCTCAGTCAGTGTGTGAGCAACAGGATTGTCAGTGAGCCTGACAGGCTGAAGCCTTTAAGCTTAGCCAAAGTGTATTGTCAGCTACCGGTTAGTTCAGGTGCTCTGGGAGCGGTGCTAATAAGGGCAGGGCTTTGGGTTGGGTCCATCTATGCCGTTTTCCTTACTTTTTCCTTTTTTAAACTTTTTATTTTAAAATAATCTTAAACATACAGAAAAGTTACAAGAATAGTGCAAAGAGTTTCTCTATTCTCTTTACCCAGAATCAACAGTTGTTAACATTTTCCACATTTGCTTTACGGATTCTCTATGTATCACATAGTTTCCAGAACTATTTGAGAGTAGGTTGCATATGCCATGCCCCTCTACCCTTTAATTACTTCAGTGTGTATTTCCTAAAAATAAGAATATTCACTTACATAAATGCAGTGTATTTATTAAGGGTGATACTTTTATCTTTTACCTAATCTATAGTCCATATCAAATTTGTCAATTGACTTAACCATACTGCTTAGAGTACCAGATCCAATCTAGGATCAGATATTGCATTTATTGTATTAGAACTTTGACTAACAGGGGAGACTACAGGGGAGATAATTTTCAGATAATGTTTGGAAAGGGGCCATGGAGTCAGATGAATTGAGTACCTTTGTATCCTCAGAAGAGCTGTGAGATGGTCTATCAGCCAGGATTCTCCAGAGAAACAATGCCAATAGGATATATTATCACTTAGGATGATAGATAAATAGATAGATGATAGATAGATAGATAATGGTAACAATTCAAATATTGTTATGAGCACAATGAAAATGTCATGAGCTTTCTTAGAAACTTGCGATGTTACTATTTCTGATGGAATTTAAGCATGATTGACAAAAGAATAAGATAGAATTTATTTTTGCCTAGAAGATTTCAAAATCCCTTTATATAAATGTGTACATATCGGTGTGTGTGTGTGTGTGTGTATATATATGCATGTGTATATATATATGTGTACATATATATACACATATACAAATAAACAAGATAGATGGAAGGATGGGGGTGGGGGAAGGCAAGTTCCAAACCAGTAAGGCAGGCCAGCAGGCTGGACACTTTGCCAGGACTATGTTGGAGTCTTGAGCCTAAAATCTGTGGAATAGGCCAGTAGTCTTGTCACTCAGCAGGAGCTGATGCTGTAGTCTTGAAACAGAACTTCTTCCCTAAGAAACTTCAGTTTTTGTTCTGATGTCCTTCCAGTTGCTTGGATGAGACCCCCACACATTTTTTAAGGTAATCTACTTAAAGACAACTGACTGTAGATGCTAGCCACACCTGCAAAGTACTTTCATAGCAACAACTAGATTAGTGTTTAATTAAATAACTGGTTTAGCCAAGTTAACACAGAAAACTATCAGGGGTAGAGATCGTCACCCACATTTTACATGTGAGGAGTCTAAGACTTAGCACTACTGTATTTATGGAGGACACTCAGTATGCATGAGTGAGCCGGAATATAAACACAGTGTGTCCCACTCCAAAACCTGTGCTACTTCCATGGTACTTCTCTTGCCCAAATTCAGCATAGGGTGATTTGGGAAGTGGTAAATTTCTAGTCATTGATGATATGCAGATATAATCTAAATGACCAGCTAGCAAAAATGTTCCAGAAATGATTCAAGCCTTAAAGAAAAGCCTGTACTAGATGGCTTTTAAAATTTCATTGACCTTTATGAATCTATAATAAGTATTTGAAAATGTATTTTGGGTTTTATTCCCTCTTATTGGAGCATAACATTTTTATGCACATGTACCTTCACATTCAATTAGTACCTCTAATGAGAACAGACAGCTAAATTGTACCCTTTTTTTTACCCCTAGAGCCTACATTATTTCTAGTTTTCAAAACACATTTCAAACTAGTGCTACTATTTGGCAGATCTGTTAGGAGGTCTTAGAGAAAAATACGAGACTTTAGAGAAAAGCTGTGTAGTTGGAAAGCAATTGTAAAGGACTTTTATGTACGTATAACTTTATATATTGAAATAAGCCATTTGTTTCCTTATACTCTTTTTTTTAATACATCTTTATTGGAGTATAATTGCTTCACAATGCTGTGTTAGTTTCTGTTGTACAACAAAGTGAATCAGCCATATGCATACATATATCCCCATGTCCCCTCCCTTTTGAGCCTCCCTCCTACCCTCCAAGGATAATTTCATGGCTCAGTTGTTTTTTTTTTTTTTTACTTCTCAGTAAAATTGGAATCAAATCCCATGGTTGTTCTTGACAATTATCCTCAACATTAGAAAAAGTTTCATCTTTTGTAGGGCATTTTAAGTAATAAATAATAATCATAAAAGTAATATTCACTAAGCATTGTTAGGTTCCAGATACTTTGCTAAGTGATTTATAAGCATCGTCTAGTTATTCCTCTTAACAACTCAAAGAGGTAAGTACTCTTACTGTATCCATTTTAAGAAAAAAGAACAGGCACAGGAAGATGAAATAGTCCTAAAAGTAAGATCCTACCCAGATGATGTGCAGGTGGATATTTTGTTTTCTAATTTTTGCTTGGTATCTTCACATAAATGGATTTGTTTTATATATCATTCAAATTATCCTTTAAAAATCTGAGTGTTCATATTTCAACAGATGATGGAGCAAAGTAATTAAGTGCCTTGTCCATGATCACTAGCAAGGTGGTTGCCAAATTACAGAATTAATTTATGACCTTTTAACATCAAGTCCAAAGTTTGTCCATTAAACTACAACATCTCCTCATAATAAAACCCACTGTTATGACAGCTTAACATATCAAATTTTCCATTGCTTAGCAAATATTAATTGTCTACATTGCAGTCTATAATCACCATCACTGGGCAATGGCCTGGTTCTTTACTTCAGTAACATGGTGTCATCCAATTTTAAGGCAGGTTATTTTTTCTGTAGGGGTGTTTTTCACCTGGTAAGAAATGGAAGGCAGTTCTTTAGTCTGACTGAAAAATTCGAAATCTAAAGGAATCTTATTGGGAAAATGGAAAGGATTGTCCAGATTTTCTTTTCCAGATTTGGCTATAGTGAGATTTTGTGAACACAAATCTCCTATATAGTAGAGGAAAGTCCTGTTGCATTCAAATCCAAGGATAGAGGTAATGATTCAAATGTTATTGTAAATACAATGGAAATGCCATGAGCTTTCTCATTGACTTGTGATGTCACTGTTCTTGGTAGGATTTAAGCATGACTAGAAAAAGAGTAAAATGGAATTTATCTTTGCCTGGAAGACTTTAAAAGTCCCTTCCAGTTTAGATTCATTTTAATTGTTAATTTTTGTTTTTAAGTAATATAGGAGACTCCCCTTATTACGTTTACCATTATGAACAAGTATAATTCACATTTTCTAAATTACTATGTTATATGAGGATCGAACTGTCTGAAATTGTTACTGTTTTTAGAGAAGAATCTACTCCCATATAGTTGCAGAGTTATACCTAATGGAGCATTAAGGAGAGCGCCACTGATAAAGCAGTCTGTTCTACAGTATCTTGCTGCATATTTACATGTATGATACTCAGACTGCGTGCATTAAATGCTTAAACAGACCTAGGATTTCTGATGGTGACATAGGATTTTTGATGGGTGCCGCAAGGGGTGTTACTAAATTCTGTTCACGCAGCATTCCGTGTGGAATTCATTTTCATACCGCTGAAGTCCCGGTTGGTTTATAAAACCCCAGCCATCAACTGCATTGCAGAGAAAGCAGAATGCAAGACTAAGAGAGAAGCTGACCTAAGATAAGGCATCAGTTACTTTCAGAGGATTCATTAAAGGGGAGAAACTCAAGAAATAAATCCGTCTGTGCCAGGGCTTGTGTGTATAGAGCCAGCTAAAGAGAAAGGACCCTCTGGTGCAGATTTGTTTGAATACATGTTTCTACCACCAGGATCTAAACCTGTGTGCCTCTCTCAGGTCCACATCCTGGTATGAGAGCACATAACTACTTATGATAGCAAAGCATCGTGGTATTCAAAGAGTCTGTCTCACAAGACTGAATGTCCCTGTTCAGCTGTGATAAGATTGTTCTTAAAGTGGATCTGAGTGTCTTAGAGAGTCTAAGAAATGTCTGAAGTTAGTATTAAAAGTTCTAATTCAGTCACCATTCTAACACAGATCAGGATAGGGTTTGGAGCAACATGCAGTAGAGAAAAGCTTCAGCAGATGATACAGAGAAGATTCAAGAACTGAGTTAGTTCCCTTAGGCCGTTCAGCCTAAGTATTTCACCAATTTCCAAGTGGGAACAATTATTTTTTAAGTTACCCTCTGGCCCACTCTGAATAGTATATGTAGTCTTTGTATGTATGATGATACATACATTCACTCTTTAGGACAATTAACATATTCATTATTTTTTGGGGTTATCATCATCTGCTCTGAGTTTATGGAGTCTGAAGTTTTTTCAGGTCTGGTCCATCCCACATTTAGTATTAACTGTGAGTGCCCACTGCTCATTCTTGCTCTTACAGGTGTCTGAGGCATCTTAAAAATGGGGTGCCCACAGGGGACAATATTGCTGACATATTGCTAAACTCTGTGGCAAAGAGAGTCATCATTTTTGCTAGGTTGGTCAATTTGTGAGATGTTAGTTCCTGGTGCAGATTGGGGGGTCAGCTGTCCAAGGCTTTCGAATCAGGAAAGGAAGGGTCTTTGCTCTAATCACAGCTGGTGGTTAATACATATCGACCAAGCTACTGTTCGGTTTCTGGAGCTTCAGATAATACCTCTTTCAATGTTCTTTTTGAGTTTCACTCATTAGTCTGTCCCTTCTTAAATAATTCCTCTGGGGTCTTCAGGACCAGGTTATATCCTCTCCTACCCCATCTACTGCAACTGGTTTCCTTTTAATCTGAGGAAAAGCCTTTTCTCTTTGTTTCCTTCAGTGAATCAATCGCTCTCTCCCTTCTCCTCTCCTCTCCTCTTCCTCTCTCTCTCTCCCTCTCTCCTTTTTTTCTCCTCTTCTCTCTCCCTCCCTCTAGCTCTTCCTTCTCTCTGACAAACCTTCTTCTGTTTGCCCAGTAGACCTTATATGGCCTACCAATCCAGATTCCAAAGTATTAGCAAGCAAAAGTATAATTCCTTCTCTTGTAGGGCTGGGAGACATTAATCCCCAAACCTTTCCAGAAAAATATTTCTTCTTCCAGTACCTTCCTTCCAATACCACATAGAAAAAGAAGAAAAAGAAAATAATAAGGCTTTGAATTATGGATCTGAATGCATATGTATACCCTACCACAATCATATATTTTGGTTTAAATTAATCTCAGCTAACTCTCATTTTATTCTGATTGTCACATATTTAGGAACCTCTGTGGGTATTATAAAAGAGAAATTGTGTGTATTCTCACTGGCAGGCTCTATCAAGATTCTGGTACCAAGATTAGGGGGATCAGGAAAGCATCACTTCTCACAGGATAGCACCTGAACAAAGCCTTTTCTCATCAGGGCATGCTGTGCTTGGCACATGCATACAGACATTCTAGAAAGGGTAAGCATTTTAAATAATAAAATAAAACAAAACCCATACATATATACCCAAAAGACAAATAAATGTGATCTGGGACCAATCCTCCTGTGATTTTCTTGCCTTAAAACTTAAATTTCTGGGCTTCCCTGGTGGTGCAGTGGTTGAGAGTCCGCCTGCCGATGCAGGGGACACGGGTTCGTGCCCCGGTCAGGGAAGATCCCACATGCCGCGGAGTGGCTGGGCCCGTGAGCCATGGCAGCTGAGCCTGCGCGTCCGGAGCCTGTGCTCCACAACGGGAGAGGCCACAGCAGTGAGAGGCCCGCATACCGCAAAAAAACAAAAACAAAAAAAAAAACAACTTAAATTTCTTACCTTATGAAATATTCACTGCCCATTTAAAGTTAAAGCCATGCATGCCTAGGCTTCAGAAGAAAAAAGTAATTCCTCTTGGGTATGAGTTATACACATGGTCTGAGCTTTGGTATGGTTGGCAAGTCAGTGAATGTACAGATGAGAAGGGGAAAAAGAAATACCCCAGTGTCTGTCAAAGATGTTCATGGTGCAGTTCAGAGCTTCCATTGGGCTGTGGCATTCAGATTTATTCCTAAACCTCCCTGAAAAAGCTCTCTGGTGAGATAGTTGTTAGTCTCAACAGACTGGGAAGAAATTCCTAGAAGATATTTTTAATGAAGCATACATAAGAAGACTAAGTTGAACAGAATATTAAAGAAGAGCTGCACAGTTCTAATGGTCTTGGGGTGCGTGTGCTTTCAGTGATTTTTAGGCCCACACAGTTTTCTATAATGGTCTTTCAGTATATTTATATGAAAAGAAGGTGTCTAATTCAACTTTAGATATCTTGTATTTATCCCAGTAGCTCTACATTTCTTCCTCAGTTCTCACTCTTGGAAAAAAATAAGGGAAGAGTCATAGAGGTGGTTCTCTCCTAGGATGGAAGTGAAGTGTTTTTATCTTATAACCCTTAGTTGGAATTATATTTCTCAGGAAGCATTTTTACTCCAGTGAACATAGCATCCTTATGAAGGATTTTTATAGCCTTTGTATTTGCAAAGTGCTTTAAAATGAGCTTGATTAGACACATACTCCATCATCTAAGGAAAAACTCGATACAAGACATCATTTCCCCTTGACAGGTAACATAGATGCATCATCATAAGGTTGTATTTATTAGGAAGGAGTTTAAGTTGCCTATTCAAGTTGGTCTTCCAAGTCAATGGAAGACAAGGGAATAAAACTTGTTATTCTGTAGCTTCTAGTGTACTGCCTTGGTTGCTAAGCTATGTGTCTGTTTTTATACATTAATCAACACCACCATAATTATCAGGAATGACAATTGCACATCAATAATTCCTTCTCCAATGTAAGTACATAAAAGGATTAATGTTACGTGGGCTCTAGAATATAGATAAGGAAAGGTCACTAAATGATGAACTAGAACCACCATGATAATAGACCAACAAATTAAACCCAACAGAAGAGATCAACATTTGTTGGCTAAACCTAATAGACTCTTGTAGTTTATTGATGTTGCTCCTCCACCAGGCAGAAATATCTCTAGGATAAGATAGAAAGATACTAAATAAGAATGTGAATCAGAAACAGTTGCTGAAACACATGTGGAGATCAAGGTAGCTCAAAGTAAAGCTGTAAGTAGAAATTTCAATAGATCCATCATTGCCAAAATGTTATCGTACCTTTGAAATTATTTTCTGTTACTGAATTGTAAAGAAATCAAGAATTTTTCCCCCTAATTCTTGAATCAGAGACTTCTGGTAGTCATAATTTTAGTGAGTCTCTGGGAGGTCATTTTCACTAACAACATCTTTTAAATCACAGAGTCCTTTCTTCTTTAATGACCACTCTCCAGCAGACTAGAATGGTGTTCTCTGTTGACAAATTCTTTCAAAAGACTAGTGGGCATATAAATGTATAAACATGACGGATAGACAAAATGGTAGATTTAAAAAGGCTCCTTAAAGATTTTGTTTTATATTAAATGTGCATTGAGTCGAATAAGTCTAAGACAGGCTCTTTGCTATGTTGATGTTTAAGATCAAAATGAATCCTACATCCAGACTTTCAATCCAAGGAACTATATAAAAATAGTGACAAAGATATTTTCATAAAAATATTGATTGCAGAATTTATTTCAGAGTAAATAAATAAATAGAAAAATAAAATAAAAACAACCTAAAGGTCCAACATGGAAATTGGTTACATAAAAGACACTACATCTGTATGATGGAATCATATGCAGCCACTAGCAATTATGTTTGTGAATAATTTTAATGATCCAGGAAGATGCTCCTCCTAATAAAGTAGAAAAAAAAGGTAGAACAAAAATTTTACACAGTAGGGTATTTTATGCCTTTCCCTTTTTTATATAAGTATCTAAACATTCTGGAAAGATATATACCAAAATAACAAAACTTTTAAAAGGCTTTATGTAAAATGTTTATTTTATTTTTATGTTTTTCTGCACATTTCAAATTTTCTACAATAAGAATATATTGTTGCCTTAGTTAACCTAAAACAATTAAGATTTTTACTTTGTTGGTATCATTTTAATGAATTACTTTAGTTTCTCAAGTGTATCAAGCTTGTTCTTTGGTGCTTGCTGTTCCTTCTGTCTGGAATATTCCTTTCCTATTCTTGTGACTGGCTGCTTTATATCATTTTATGCCTATGCTCAAACATCATTTTCTCAGTGAAACTTTCCAAAAGTATCCTCTGGAATGTACTGCCCACGCCCACCCCCCCCAATCATTCCATCATTCTTATCCCATCATCTAGCTTCATTTTCTTCATGATGCTACCTGAAATTATATTGTTAACCTACTATTTAATCTATTTATTTGTTTAGTTCCAGTCTATTACATTAGTAAAGAAATCTATAAATGGAGCAGAAGACTTGCCTCTCTTGTTTAAGTTCCCATGTCCTAGAACCCTACCTTGCATAAAGACGGCACCAGATTCATATCTGTTAAATAAAAAGAAGTTCTCTTAAAAATTAAATCAAAACTTCAGGTATGTTGAGAAGACAGGAACTCACATGAACCTACTCTGTTTTAGCAATTGGTAGGGTGAAATGCATTTTCCTCTTGAGGGAGAATAAGAGCACTAAGTAACTTAAAATAGTAAAATGAAGCACGGGGTGAAGATAGCTTATAAAATGAATGCCAACAAGTCCTATTCACACGCTGGAGTTGGGTCACAAATCTGTCTCTAAATCTGTGGTCCATATCTTTTTGTATTGGACTATGAACTTTGAAGATCCAATAAGACATCTGAAACATTCTGTCAGAAAAACACTCATGTACATCTGGTCATGTCCATGAAGTTTTTCTCACAGTTTCTGTAGATTCACAGTCCACTCGAAGGGTGTGTGGGCTACAAAAGAAAAGCTTCTGTTCTGGCCTATCTGGGAAACATAAATGAGAAAGTTTGAGATCCATTGAGTTAAAAATCTTCCCCATGGATTTGACATTATGTCTAAGAAAAGAGTAATTAGCCTCTCACAGAGAGAGCATATTGCATATAAGATCACATTTAGTTATCATCATCTCAAGATAATAATATGGAGTTGCAAAGTAAAGGAATTTTCCAAATTGGCGAGAAGGCATAGAATTTCATGTAAAGCTAAGTCAGAGATGAGTATTTGTCTCGCTGAAACGGGTCAATAAACATTTCATGGGAGAGATGGTGGCTGAGTTATATGTTGAAGAATTAATATAAAGTAATAGCTAGTGTTTATCAAGTGCATTCAAGTACTAGCTAAGTGCTTTACAATACATCATATTTTCAAAATCCTCACAATAATCCTAACTTATTTAAAAACGTGAGAATTAGAGAGGTTGAGTAACTTGCCCAAGATAGTCAGCTAATTAGTGGTAGAGCAGGCTTTCAACCCTAAGAAATCTGGCTCAGTCTTTCTTTGCCATTGTAGAGTGCTACTCTCCAGGAGGGTAAGGTCCGAATCACTAAAGAGGAGGAAGGACATTCCCAATGAGGGGACACTGTAACACCTGTACAGATGTTACTTTAAATCTAGAAATAGCTAAGTAATCTTGAGTGTCTCCCAAACAAGACCAAAAAAATCCATTAATTTCCCTGGGCTATACATAAATCTATTTTCACATAAAATTGAGAAGAAGTATCGTTTTCCAAGACAAGTAATGGAGAGACGGTAGTAAATGATGAACTGTAGTACATTTAGGTTCTACATGTATTATACTTGGTGTTCCTACTGGTTGTAAAATGGTTGTTTGAGTGACAGCCTTCAGGGAACTTCACCTTCTAGCCAAAAGTAAAATTGTCTTTCAGTAAAAGGACAGATTTCCTAGAACCTTTATAAATAAGTTAAAAGATGGATATGATGAAAGTGATCCCTCTCATGGGATTTAAAGTGCTGCTAAAAGCCATCAATTGCACAAACTATAAGATTTTTCTTCATTGAGTGTCGTGATGATATATTCTTTGCACCAGATGTGAAATAAATACATATGTGTCTATCTTTCATCTAGGCAGATAAAGCAAGTGCCCTGAAAGTAGTCTCTTTATTCTGAAAAACTGGATATAGTATATTAAGAAAGAGTTGAGAGAATAGTTAGGGGAAAGCTTTCTGCGCAGTTTAGTTTTTTAAAATCCCATTTTATTGTCATACTCCAATAATACAGTGGAAACCATACCTAACTATGGGTTGGCCAAAAAGTTCTGTAATCTTACAGAAAAACCCAAGCGAACTATTTGGCCAACCCAATATAAATGTTCCTTAATGTATTCTGACAAATTTTAGAAATAATAATAGTATTATTAATATTAATGTTAATAATAGCTAAAATTTACTAAGCAACTATTATGTACTAGGTAGCATGCTAAACACTTTAATATATAATTATATATATAATTTAATTTGTACAACTATGCTCTTAGTTTGGCCTTTTATGGTCCTTATTTAACAAATGGAGAGAATGAGACCTGAGACCAGGACGGGGGTGTTGGATTCCCCAGGCCACATTGTTAAAGTGATGGAAATGGCATTTGGCCTCGGGTTGGACTGCTTCCAAACCCTGGGATTTTAACTCCTACCATCTTAATCAATTCTGTTATTTGGATTTGAGAAAAGGTTTTCTTCATTTAACATTTATTTAATTTCCAGGAGGAACTACTAAAACATGGTTACAAAAATATAGTGCAAGTAAGAGTAATCGTTTAGCTTACTGCTGAGAATACCTAGAAATATATTTACCTCTTGACTGAGTGAAGGAAATAAGAATGTTTCCTTGCTCACCTACTACGACAGATTATCATAAATTCTAAAGTAATTGGTATGCACCAGCCTTTGTTTTTAATTTCCATAAAGCCAAGGGTCATGCCTTCCATTTCTTTTGTGACGTCTCATTGTGTTTAGTACAGTGCCCTGCAGAGTTAAGTGATCAAAAAATGTCTGTTGACAGAATTTCTCACCGGGCACCTGTCAGTATCCTACAGTGTACTTTTAAGATTTAATGAAACTGTACTCGTGTAAAAAGAAATGTGCATCTGTTCTAATATCCCATGAAAATCAATATATGTAGTATAATGACTTGAAAATATCCATTTATTTTTTTCTGCTTTACTTTTCCCACCTGTTTATAGAGGAAAATAATAACTGTATTTTTTAAGCAAGTTGAAACATGAGGAAGTTAGGTTTGATAGTTGCTCTGAAAATGCCTACTTGTTACTTACCTTTCATTTCAGTACATACCTTATAGAACTTTTATTTTTAAATGCTAGCTTCTTTTGTTTCATTATTTTGAATATGGGAAATGTAGGGTTGTTTATTTAAGTTACTCTAAATTAATGCCCAATCTATGTCTTGACCTGACCATGTTCATGGTGGACTCCATATAGACATAATGAAATACCAGGAAGCCCTCATCTTGCACTATTACTACTCCCTATGTAACTCTGTTATTAACCTCCTCACTGGTACAAAGTAGGAGTTGGAGATTATTTCTAAGGTTTTTAATAGAGTAATATTTTCTGATACTATTATATTGTGTAATATATATACTACAGTATTTATATTATAATATAGTATATATCTGAGAGTACATGTATACATATATATTACTATGTATAATAAATATAGGACATGTGTATTTTCACTGACTGCTCTCATTTGACTGAGTTTTATCTTGAAATAGGACTCATGATTCAAGGTCAGAATAATGTTGGCCTAGAGTAAAAATATGGTCTACTGAATTTTCTCATTCTCCCATTTTAAAATAATTTGCATATTCATTTGTGAATTTGAGCATTACACTTAGGGGTGCAATTTAGTATATTCTAAGGACATTTTAAAAGTGGTATGCTATTTTCAGAGTAAGCTGTTTACAATGTGGTTTGTTTTAAAGTTTGTTGACTATGTTTGCTTAACCTCCATTCCATCTATATAGTTATCTCTGTATAAACCATTCTGAATATTCTTTAGGAACATAAAAAATAAAATCTACTTAAAGAAAATCTCATTATAAATATTTGTGCTTGTTCTCAAAATTATCTATTTCCAGAACATACAAAGTTACATGATCTCGGAGAGATCTAAAATTTTAGAGTGGAAAGAAACTTGTGAGTCATCTAACTGCAGATTTTTCAGAAAATGGAGAAACTGAGACTCAAGGAGATGAAATGAATTGTCCAAGGCCACATAGCTATTTAGTGACAGAATTTATATATGAATCAAGATCTCCTCTCGCTCTAATATTCCTTTCTTCTCTTCCGCTCTTCCTTCTGCTCTAAAATTACTTCCCCAATGAGAACAACTCCAGAGATACAGTCTCACCCATAATCTCTATGCATATTCTGCAGCTCCGTTGTTTGGTATAGGCACTGTTAGGATTGCTACGCCTTCTTGAAGAACGGACCCTTTTATCATTATATATTGTCCTCTGTCTCTGATTTGTTTTTCAATTCTGAGGTTTATTTTACCTGTTATTAATATATATTAGTGTTATATGTTATATTACTTTATATTATATATTAGATATAAATAGATAATATATTAATTTATATGTTGTAGGGGAGGAAAAATTTTCCTCTACCCTTCTAGGTTCTTTTGGCTGGTCTGTTAATTAAATTGTCATAAGACAGAATAACAAGAGAAAAACACATTTAATGACGTATGTACGGGAAACCCACAAAGACAATGAGAGGTTCCCTGACAGGCAGGCAGTTGAGGGTCCTATGCCCTTCTGAGCTAAGAAAAAATGGGATAGGGGTGTGAGGCATCAAAGGAAAGGAAGACAATTCACCAGAAGAGGGGAAGTGCAAATATTTGGTAAGCAAATGTTTGTCCTGCCATGCAGAGACAGTGGACACAGGGAGCACTTTGACCAAATAGGCCCTTCTGGGCTCCCTGCCAGTCTACCACACCTGGCCCATACACTTTGCAGTTTTCTCTGGTGATAGTTCTCTTCCTTAACAGGCCAGCTCTCCAAATTATTCTAGCCAGTTAAGGGGAAGATAAAAGCAAAACAAAACAAAACAAAAACCCTCTTCCTGAGTCTTTCGGTCCTCAAGTAACTTCAGGTGAAAGTAATTCATATGCCACAGTGACACTTTGGGGGAGGCTTGTTCTGAGCCCCTTCAATATCAGTATATTAATATAGCCATTTTCCTTTTTTTTTAATTCTTGGGAAAATATAATCAAAAATAAAATCTCCTGCCAACCCAGAAAACTTCTCCACAAAGATAGATGAGAGAACAGTTTTATCACTGAATAAGCATTAAAGCAGAATGTGATGTGTATCACAGGCAATCGGCAAAGACAGAAAGAAATCTCACCCTTTTATATAACCAGGTGGATACAATGCATAGCACCCGTGTTTTCAGGATAAATGATAACTAATCCTCAAGTGAGAGGACTTAACAGCTGTCACACATAGTTCATCCTAAATCAGCCTGGTAACTGGGGTGACAATTTGTGTTTACTAATTACCTTTATCCAAATGAGAATGAAACTTCCCCTATCTTTAGGACAGGAGGTAGCTTTACAGCTATGCTGAGAAATTCAGGTTCGTGTCCTTCCATGGAAACTGGGGGTGCTATCTTCTTTGATAATTAAGTTTCGAAGAGGTGGCACCCAGGTCCTTGTGAAAAAAGATTCCTGGGTTTCAAAACTGGCAAGAGGTTTATTTAGCTTTTAAAAAGATTTACATATCTCTCAAAGGGGCAGGAAGAGAAATCACAGGTACAAGTTTTCTTAAGTAAATTCTCTAAGAAAACAAAGGGGGATGGAAAAGTCTCCATTTTTGCACCACCGAAAATTCTTTTTTTTTTTTCTTTTTAAAATCTGTATTTACCCGTAGAGAAAGGGAGAAGGCACCTTATTACTTCTGGGTGGAGGTGAAATCTAGGTTACCCACTTGGCCTATAATGCTGCCTCATGGGGAGGCTCCTCTACTGCTGGGTAAAGGTGGGAGTTCCTGCTCCCCACTTGGTCTCCACTGACACCATGGTGGGCATAGCCTTGCTACAACTGGGTAATGGTGAAAGTTCATCCTCTGTCAACCCCTCAAAGGGAAGGGGGAGTCTCCACTGGCCTCTCCTTACTGACTGGCAGAGATGAAAATCTCAGCTCCCTGCCTGACACCAGAGTGGACGCCTGGCCTCCCATTCAGCCTTTTCTGGCATGAGTGACGGTGAGGCCAGAGATTTTTCTGTAGTGTTTGGCTGGAGTAGAGCCATTATTTTCTGCAAGTTTCCTGTCTTGAGAAACTGCCCCTTTCCTGGTCCTTTCACTAGAGGGCAGACTTTTGTTGGTGCTTTTTTGGTCAGCACCTGTTCGTGTTTCTGTGTTACTGGCTTCTGCAGCTCTAAATCTGCATATATGAGGGAAAAAGAAAATCCACCTTTCAGGCTCTTCTTATGTTTGCTTTGTATATATATACTCTACAGGATTTTTAGTTGCACTTAGTGGGAGGAATAGGGGAAAGTACATCCACTCCATCTTTCCAGAAGCAGAAGTCTCTTTGCATACTTTGTAAATAATGGCATGGAAGTTACTGTGTTATGAGAACTCAAAAAGATGTTGCTAACAGCCCAAATCCTTTACTTTCCTAACCACTAATTTGTAAGGTCCATGAGGACAGGGGCTTTGAGTATTACTCACTTTTAGTCAACTTTCAGTCCTTCCTGCAGTGAGAAAACAGAACATTTTCTTGTCTTTATAGTCAGGTTTGTCATGTCTGGGAGTGAATGTTAAAGTGAAGGATAATAGTCATGGCACCCAAATGTTGCCCTTCCCATCAGGGTATTTGTAGCACTTTTGTCAAAAACTTAACATAATTGTTAGATCAAAGAAAAAGTGGCCCTCTTTTATTTGATTAAAATTGCCTATTCCTTCTTTCATTTCAGGGAAGAATTTAAAAGGATTTCTTCTTTAAATTATAAAACAAGTCAAGTTAATGGTAATGATAGGGAAAGAATTTTTACTTCTGACTAAAAGAATGATAACTCATTTTTTGCTTTAATGAGAACAGTAAGTAAATAATTATTCATGCGTGCTCACCCTCTTATTGAGCATTGATATAAAATTCTCTCCAATAAAACTCAAGTGGGTTTTGGGATTTTTTTGTGTAAGGTTGGACTTTAGGAGGTTTATTATTTCCATTAGGCTGTGGAATTTGATTATTCAATCAACCTACTTCAATCCAGAAAAACCTCTTATGGCCCATTAATTTAAGAAATCTTTGTAAAGCACATGATTGTAGAAGGAAAAAAAAAAGACTATCCTATCGCTTTCCTTCCTTCTACTATTATTCTTAGTTTTAAATAATTCTTATTGCAATTCACTTGCCATAAGCTTATTAAACACATTTCTAGCCACAGTTATTCTAGAAACTTGAATAATAAAGATTAATATCCTGATCCAAACTCAGTCACTGGCCTGAGTATATCAAATATTTGAAACTTCCTTTTTAGCATAAAAAGTATATTTTCACCAGAATAAGTATACATTTCTAGGTTTAATTACTCTAGAGGGTTTGTGGTAAAACTTTCTGGTAGAAGTTAAAAGATTTTCCTATGATTTAAAAGATTTTCCTATGATTAAATAGCCACATGAACCAAATTGAGTTTAGGAAGATAGATAGATAGATGATAGATGATAGATGATAGATAGATAGATAGATGATCGATAGATGATAGATAGATAGATGATAGATAGATAGATAGATGATAGATAGATGATAGATAGAGAGATAGATGATAGATAGATAGATGATAGATGATAGATGATAGATAGACAGAGAGATAGATGATAGATAGATGATAGATAGATGATAGATGATAGATAGAGAGAGAGATAGATGATAGATAGATAGATGATAGATGATAGATACAGAGATAGATGATAGATAGATGATAGATAGATGATAGATGATAGATAGATGATAGATAGATAGATGATAGATGATAGATAGATAGATGATAGATGATAGATAGATAGATGATAGATAGATAGAATTTTGAAAAGGTATTTTCTAAAGTAAAATATACTCTGCGTCTTATTTTTCCTAAAAAAAGTCTTCCCACAAATCATGTAAGTTTATATATGTAGCTGTGCACATTTGTGTGTATATGTGTTTGGGGTGGGGGGAGGAGGTGTTCTGAATGACTCTGTGGTCTGTAGTAGCTCTACAAAACTTACTATTTGGCTTTTTCCTTTCACAGATGACTTAGATTAATAATAACTGTCTCTCCGCTTGGGATTCCAAAAGTTGATTGAGGCCTGATCTCTAGTTCTAATTTGTTTATAAAAATTGCTATTTCTCAACTCTAGCATGGTTAAATAAGAAACCTACATTCACTTGTTGAATCAACACAGGAGATTTTAATAAGCATTAAATGGAAGTGACCCTGCAGGTCAAACTTATACTCACTCCACTATTCTAAAATGATACATATCATTTTACTTTCCCCTCTTAATCAAGTCAGGCTTTTATATATGTGTAGATTACGTGACTTCCATCGTACTTTATGTTGGGTGTTTGGGAGTGCCTTTCCTCTGTTCCAGATATACCTAAACTTCTGATAATTTGACTTAAAACTCTAATGGCCTTTGTAATATCAAAAATTTTTTCAAATCAGAAGTAGAATATGTTTAGCTGCCCAAACTCACTGTAGCTCAAGTTTGTTCAGTTACTTAGGCCATCTATCATTTTTTTACAAGGGAAGGGGCAGAGGACAAAGATATTAGGGTAGTATGTATGTTTATATTAATGGAGATATGAAACATATATACTTTAAATGTCATACTATCTCTCTTATGAGAAGTATAAGCCCTTAATTTGTTTTCTTGGTTGTGGAATCATAAAAGACTAAAGATTTGGATGATCCTAGGGTATTTCCCATTGGAATGGGTGGCTTGTTATTAATATTCACAGCAATGCAATTGACACAGCATTCTTTCCAAATAACATTACCTTTCAGCTTTTTTCCTTACTGAATTTCCATGAAAAAGAAGTCATATGGAAGAGAATTAGTTCTATAGAGTCATTATTAGCATGGGGTTTGAATTTGAGAATGTAAGGATGATTGTGTACTAAATTTATTTTTTCGTGAAATATAAACCTTAAATACTAACACTGAAAATATTAGAGAAAATTTTAGTATGAAGGGTAGGGCTAGACACATAAGTAAAGCAAGAGAAGTATCCTCTTGATAAGATGGCTAGAATTCAGAATATGTTTGGTCTTTTCATCGTAAGCATGCTAAGTGTCTTCTTCTAATCATTGGAACTGAGTGTCTTGATGGTCTCATCTGTAAAATGGAGTTAATGGCCCCTTTTCCTTACTTATCTCCCAGAATATGGTGAGGGTAATAGGACTTTTCAATAAGCCTCTCAAAACCATTACATAAATATAAAGTTTTACTATATCTATGTGGGAAGATGTCCTTTTAAACACATTAAGGAAGAGAACATTAGATGTCTTAGAACTCAGGATATCTTATGCTGGTTTCCAGATGTGTGAGATTGCTGGAGATATTAATCTTATTTTCTCTTTAATATTAGAAGTTAGAATAATTACTAAATTCTAGATTTCTTCCTTTTCATGGAAATATCTAAAATTCCTTTAATATTTCAGAAAATTTTAGTATCTATAACTTTTTAATTCCAGTAGAAAAACTGATTTCCCCACATCACTCTTCTAAAAGTTCAAGTTTACTTGGAAATGGACTATCAGTGAATGACTTCTATAAAGGGAAAAATTTTCTCTCCTACATGTACCGCTTTAAGCACATATTCTAAAGTCCATCAACTTGCAGGCCCCCTTCACCCTCTAATTCAATGATATCCTGGTGTATCTTTACCATTTTTCTCTGATCGTAGAGATGGCATCTTTCTCTCCAAGCCTGACCTCTTGATCTCATTATTCTCTATCCTCAAACTTTCCACTGTTTAACCCTGATCTGCTTTTCCAATGATATTTTGAGATCTCCATGTTATGTGTTTTCACTGTCTTATATGATAGGAATTCAAGAAATGTGATGGATAAATAATGGCCATACTTGAAATTCTGATTACTTGTCAAAAGAAAAAAAAAAAAACCAAGCATGATTTGTTTCACTAGTTAAGTTGCTTGGTCATCTTTTTGATTTGTTAGTCTAACTCTACATGCCATTAAAGACAAGCAAGAAAATGTGATGGAGAAAATTTTGATGTCAAAATGTATAAAGCATACTTAAGGTTAACTGTAGTAAGAAATATGTGAATGTTAAGAAGAAAAAACAAAGCATTTTTGTTAGACATACAGGAAGATGGAAATAAATGAGTACACAAATCCATTTCCTATATGGGAAGACGAAACTTTACAAATGTGAATTATTTTATATACTTATTGCGCAGTTAAAATATCAATAAATATTGAGGTTTTCAACAATTTAAAATTAAAATGTATTAATGGTAAAAACTGGGTGGTCATATTCAATATATTTTAAGTTAGTAAGATGGGGATTGGCTCTATCAAATATCAGATCACATTATAAAGCCACAGTAATTGAAACATAAGATATTAGGTTATAAAAGATATTGGGCCTCAGAAACAGAACTGATAGAATAATTTCTTATATAATAAAGATGACATCTATTCCCTTTTCCATTCTAGTGTTAGAAATCTGGCTACACTTTTAATATTTGAGTAGCTTTCCTAGTGGAGATTACCTGTTTTCTTTTTATTTTTTCAAAGAACCAATTTTTAAATTCATTTATCAATTCAATGCTTTTTCACATTTGAATTGATTTCTGTGTGTATGTAAATGTAAATAATTTTTTCATCTTCTTTCATTGAATCTGCTGAATTTTTTTCCTAAATTCTCTACTATAAAGCTTAATTTCCTTTATTCCTTTTATTATGCTGTCTGTGTAAAAAGATTTTAAAGCTATAAATGTGAAATTGAGAGGATATTTGGTTAATACCTCAAAAGTTTTTCTAAAAAGTATTTTAATTGTTTTCTCTTCTAATACAACCTGCAGCTATGCAACTGCAGTTTTGATTTTGTTTTTAAACCGAAGAGAATTGAGAAGGAATTTTTGTCTGTTTGTTGGAATTTTTGTTATTTTTCTTTGATTGCCTTTTATTGATCACTGGTCTGTACAAGATATTCTTTTATGGAACTAAATTAAATTATTTTTATTTTGCAGTAGACTCTTACTATCAGTTTTTATTAATGAACTATAGATACATGAAAAGAGGTGAATTATCTATTAGGATGGTACATGGTTCAATGTTTACTTTATTAATCTTATTTAAATTCCTATGACCTGATTTTTGTTTTTTTACTTCATCATTAAAAAACTGAAAAAGAATAAATAAAATTAAGTTTAAAAATTTTTAAAAAAACTGAGAAAGAATGCATTGAATTTTCCTACTAATAATGTATTTCTGTTTGATCATCATTGTCTCTTTTAAAGTTTTGTTGTATACACTTTGATGTTAAGTTATTCAGTTCACAAGTTTTGTGACTATGTCACTGGGTATTTTATATTTACTCAGATACACTTTTTGTGTGTGTGTACTACTTGCCTGATTTTCTGTCTAAAATTAGTACTGTCATTCCTGGAGCTTTTGTTATTCTTCTTCTTTGCTACTCTAATATTTGTTTCTACTTTTAAGTGATTTTCTTGTAAACCATATATATTCGAATTTTCTTTTCTTTTTCCTTCTAAAGGTATCAGAGATTTTTATTTGGAAATTTACCACATATTTATTGCTATAATCCAAGATTATTTGCTTTATTTTCAACATTTTGGAAGGTGTATATACACTGAACTTCCCTACTTAACTTTTTTTTAACTCACCTTTTTAATGAAATAAGTACAAAACCATATGTTTTAACTTTTGCTATAGGTAAGAGGAGGAATTTTGCATACTTTTATTTTCCCCATTCTTTTCTTTTTAAATATGTATATTTAGAATTCCAAAAGATTTTAAAATTGTATTCTATTCTAAATCTTACTCTATTTTAAGAATAATTTTTCACACATTTAGTGCTGTCAGCACATTTTCAGGTATTTTTAGATTTAACTTTATAACTAAGTAGTTTTGATATTTATCATGAAGCAGTTTATATCTCCCCATTCTTTAATTTAAATTAAAATATCAAGCTACTTAAATATAGATTCAGATAGTATTTTAAAGAATGGCACATAGATTTAATATTTTCTGAAGTTTTGCTTTATCTATGAATATCACTATATTGCTTGCTAATAGAAACAATAACGTTCTAGGTATAAAGTTTTGAATCCCAACATTTTCCCCTGAGTAGTAAGAGATATTTAAACCAAAAGAAGGAATGTACATGAGGAGTGAAGTCATGATATTGTTGTGTGCTAAAGGGATCAGAGTTAGTCTGTGTAATTCCACAGGGCAAAACCAAGATCAAAGGCAGAAGCTATATGGAAAGTTGGATGAATAAAAAGTTGATCTATTTAACACTGAGACCATTCTAAAGATAGAGGCAGAGCTGCCTTACAAATTCATAAAACGTAGTACAAGTATTCTTCAGGTGAGTTTGTGCCTGCTTCTCAAGATATTGTGCAGAGGGAGTTCATACTAGATTATTTTAAGAGTAGGGAACTTTCCTTTAGGTGGGTACCTGGCTCAGAAATAGAGGATTCATGCCTTTTTTCAAGGCTAATACGTTGCTTAGTAAATTGTAACTAGATGGAACCCGTAAGATGAGACTTGACATAAACCGAGCATGTATTTATTTATTTATTTTTGAGAAAAAAATAAAGCCCTAATTACTGTCCATCAGAGTGTCACAGGCTTTTGCTGCAAGATGGAAAGGAGAAGCTTACATTTCAGGTATTCAGTAGATGCTGTGGCTTCTTTGCTGCCATCTTTCCCAAGCGAACCCTCCTTCGTAAGCCAGACAGATGGTAAGCTAAGCATCCTTACTTCTCACACTGGAATCCCCAAAAGGGTTGTAACCAAAGCAAAAGCCCTCTGGTGGAAGATCTGTTTGTAACTCTATTACATAGTATGTGACTGTTAACTAGAGGGATTCTAAATAGTTCTTCTAGGAGCCAATTTACCCTTTTTTTAAAATTGCTAAGTTTCAAATGTTACTTGGGCGTGTAGTCTAAATATTTAATGTTTAACATAACAAAAAAGAACACCACTTTTATTGTTAAAGAGCACATACCAACCACGTAGAGGGGAAGAATAGAACAATACAGATTCTGGATTTCCATTTTAGAAAACTGTCACTAAACGTGTAATGCACCATTTTCGCTTTTAAATATGACATAAATTATAGCTGGACCAGATGGCAAAAAGAACTTAGAGGAAAATAGGAAAGAGAAGTTGAACTTCTATTTTTCCATTACTTGTGCCCCTGTTCTATATCTCCTACACCAGCGGTCCCCAACCTTTTTGGCACCAGGGACCTGTTTCATGGAAGACAGTTTTTCCATGGATGGCAGGATGTAGGGGGATGGTTCAGGAAGTAATGTGAGCGATGGAGAGCGGCAGATGAAGCTTCACTTGCTCAAAGGCCACTCACCTCCTGCTGTGTGGCCCGGTTCCTAACAGGCTGCAGACCAGTACCAGTCCATGGCCCGGGGGTTGGGGACCCCTGCCCTACACAGTAGGGCAGTCATAGTTCATGGTATTAGTAAAGGAGAGCCAAAAGCTTATTAGTGTTTAAAATTGCTTGGTGAGCTCAGGGGATTTCTGGATTTTAGTTCTTGTTCTGCCAGCTCCTATTGGATTTATGTCCATTACCATAGCTTCAAATTCCTCATCTGAAATTGGAGGGGATAGTCCATCTAGTAACAATACCCATCGATATACTGAGCACTTACTATGTGCCACGCACTGTTCTAAGCACTTTACATGTATTATTTCATTTAATCTTCACAACAACCCAATGGGTTAGAAATTTGACCCAACTGATACTACGATTAGAACCTCTGCCTGCCAAAGAGCAAATCTATACACCTGAAAACAATATGAATCTTAAAAACCATATCTAGGTCTAAAATTTTATGAGAAATTGGCCTTGGACTTACTAATGTCAATTGCACATTAAATTCCCTGTTTCTGGTGAAAACCACCAATAAGCTAACTAACCGTACTGTTCCTGGGTCCCTTGATTTAATCTTGGGCCTTTGGTTTAATCTCCTCCATCATTCCACTTTCTGTGGCTACCTGTTTTGTTTTTTCTTATTAAGAAATTTTCATTTTCACTGCACTAAACTGTCAATATTATCGTTTAGACTCTCTGGTGTTAGAAAGTTAGGCTATCCTCATAATTTGATCAAATTGCTAGAAAAGTCCTGTTGGTATTTTGATCTGCGTCACATTTAACATATACTGTAGTTTGAGGAAATTTGACATCTGTGGTTACTCTTTAAATGTTCAGTTTCATCACCTAGGAGCATGATATATCCCTGTATTCACGTTTTTAAAAAAATATTTCCCAATGATATTTTGTATCCTTCAGTAATAAAAATTTAAATCTAACGCATTCCTTCTTAAATCAATTTCTAGGTATTTTCTTTTTCCTTGCTAGTTTCTTCCTCATTTACTGACTCCTTTTCTTGATCTTCTCCCTACCCCATCAAATATGAATATTCAAACACTTTTATCTTTAGGTTTCCTATACCCTAACTGTGCTGTCTCGTCCATCCCAATGATTACAACTACCACCTGTAGGTGACTTCCACATTTACATATTAACCCACTCTATGCCTATAATTTCCTGTGGCCTTCTCTACTAGATACCATTAGCACTCTCAAATTCAAAATACCCAGAACCAAACTCATTATCTTATTTCTGAGGATAAATTCATACATTTGACTTCCATGTTTTGGTAATAGTATTACAATATATATCCAAATTCAAAATATTAGAGCCAGCTTTGTCTTTCTCTCTTTCTCTCTCTTTCTATATGCAATCTACAGCCAGGTCTTTAAGCTTTAAGTTCTATAAAGTTTCCAACATCCATCCCCTTGTCTCTACTGTCATAACCACTACCAGAGTTTGTGCTCTCCGTAACTCTTGTCTGGATTATTCCTTTGATCTTTAAACCTGTCTTCTTGTTTCCATCTTCTTTCCTCCCATCCCATCCAGTCTGATAACCAACTTGTTATCTTTCCATGGCACAACATCATTTCAGTCTGTCCTGTATTCAGGACCCTGCGATGGTCCACAGTGGCTACTTGCCTAACTGATTACAAGTTCCTCAACTTAGAAAGCAAGACCTTCTTACTCCAGTTTCCTTTTCATTCTCCTTTCCAGGTGATTCTGGTCTTCAAGTCATTGCATTATCCTGCATCTGGACTATTCTGTTCCCTAGAAATAGCTGATAATTTCATTCATCTGGTCATACTCCAGCTACTCCTCTGAGTACTTTCTTACTCACCTCTACCTAGTCAATCCTACCGTTAAAACCGTATGATATCTCCCTCACCTCATATCTTAATTTTGGAAACTTACCATGGTAAGACTGGAATATTATGCTGTTCATGTACTTGGCTTTTCTCCATTTCTAGATTTTTCAGCTCCTTAACTGCAGAGACCGATCTTACTCATCTTTCATTATTGATCTTATTCATCTTTCATTATTGATCTTACTCATCTTTCATTCTACTCAGTGTTTTGTACACATTTAGATTTCCTTAAATACTTATTAAAACAAATTAAATAGACCCAATTATCACAGGAACTGCCAGTGGTTCAGACTAAGAAACAAATGCCTAATTTTGATTAGATTCAGAAGGTGCCCGGGTTAAAATAAAACCTGAGGTAATGCTGATTTCTTCACTTTTCCCTTACCTAACTCAAGTTTTAATTTCAAGGTGAGCAGCTGAGAACCTCTGATTACAAAATCCGGCATGTCAATGGGCTTTTTATAGTTAAAATGAGTTATTTGTTAGAAATGCATCATTGCACCTAGGTGTTTGCTTCAAAAGCTGTGATTTATGACTTAGACTGGAATTTTATAGGAACAATGTCATATAATACCTGAAAATGCCATTTATTTTCATGCAGTATTTAAATTACACTTATACCAAGTTACAGCAATATTTAAAAAGTAATATTCAATGCTTCCTTACATTTACCACATTTTTTATCAGAGTAGAATTGGATTCAAAATTACTGAATGGGAAACATATCTGCCACAGAAATGTTACTGTTGAATAGCTAGTCAAACAAGAAACCTGTTCTGGCATATATTTTTGTCTTCCTTTGTTCTGTGAATTTCATTTTTATTTTTAAAATGAATATATTCATGCCCCTGGATTTCCCCTTTTGAAGTGGGATTCATAGCATATCTCAAACCTAAACCCATACACATTTTACAAAAGGGTAATATAGATAAAATTTTCTGATGAATGTGAAGGGTATTTTCCCAAAATGGATTTTGACTAGAATATTCAGAGGTGGAAGTGCCTTACTTAATATATTTATTTACTTTGATGGAACTCCAAACAAGGCCTTAGTGTATTCTGTAGGAAAGAAGCAATCACATGTCTTAAAATAGTGGATAACTGGGTATATTCGTGAATGTGAACTAAAGTTGAGATAATCAAAGCACCTCCTGACTCTGTAAGAATGATCAGGGATTTATTTGCAGCATTTCTTCATCTTTTTTATGTTGTAAGAGGAAGCATGGAATATCTTAGTTTCACCCTTTGTCCAGAAAGAGCTGTAATTCACACTGCCTGTATTTTTAAATTCAGACCAATAATTGAGAATTTTAATATCCCCTTTTATTACTGGTATTTTTTAAAATTCCCTGAGTACTTCTCACATAATTACAAACTACAAAATAACGTGCTTTCTTTGTGGAAGGTGATTCTGACCCCATTTCTACCCACCCGCAATTAGGAGTATCAAATGTATCGTAATGCATACCTTTAGTTTGTTTCTTTTTTAGTCTTTTTCCTTTGAAGTGGCAGTGTACTTGTTTGTCTTGCTTAATTTTTTTGCAATAGAGGTACAGATTTGGCAACAGAAAGCAGTGACATTCACCTCTCTTTTCCTGGAGATCAGTTGTGGGCGTTTATGAGGTGTCTGATGGTGATTTTATAGGTCAGAAATCTAGGATTTAGGTACCTTGTAGAATGGAAAAATCTAAACCAACCCACATGGGGACTGAACAAACCAGTTTCACCAGATGGGTGAACAAACAATAAAGAGATCAAGTTGATTTGAAAAGTAAAAACTTCAACTCTTTTTAAGCCATATTCAGAGCTTCTGGTCAAAACCATTTCTGAATACAACTCCAAATAACACTATTTTTAAAAATATTCATAGTGGTATTGTATTCACTCATTTGTGCCTATCGAGATGAGTGCCTAGTTATACTACTGGTGCCAAGAGTCCCTTTCTCAGGGAATTTAATTTTGCGTGACAGGAGACAAACAGCAAGATGATTTCGCATGGTTAACCTGTTCTGAAAAGCAGTATTAAATTTTTAAAAAAGAATCCCATAGTTAAATAAGTCTGGAAAATGTTGTGCTAAAGTTCAAGGCAGGGTTTCTTTCTTACAAGAGTACTTAGAATTTTAATACTTTAATCTTCATGGAGAACCTCTAAGAGGAAAATATGGTGTGTAGCATTTCACAATCTTATTAGCCTATGAAAACTTCTTTGCACACACTGCGTAGCAGCTCCAGTGTTGGGTAGAACACACTTTGCAGAATGGTTATCTGTAATATGCATAAGTAACTATAAATGGTATAAACACAAAATTCACCACCAGAAAAGCCACATATCTAGATTATGTTTCATGATACCTTTTTGAAGGATGTTAAACTGATTTGCCAAAACAGAACCTTAGTATAATCTTGATAAAAGATCTGTGTGACAGACATTTTGTAGGAAAATCATAATTTAAGGAATATGTATTCACATTGCCTCCAACAAGAAAAATAAATATATTGACAGCAATAATATGAAATCTTACTTGGCACTATTTTTCCTATTTATGAGACCTTAAAATAAGAAACTCTAAAATAAGGGATAAGGCAAGCATATCTATTATTTTGAAATATAAAGGAATGTAACTAAATCATGAGCCACAAGTTGAACATCCATTCTTTATACAGACTAAAGAAAGAGCAAGTATGGGGAAAACAGCTAGTGCCTTTGAGTATTAAGCCTCTTGAAAGCACAGATTCTTCTTTCATAGTTCCCTTCTATAAGCCCAGGGCTTACAAGGGTACCTGGTGTACAAAGGCATCCAAAATATTTCTTCACTACTTCAGTGGAATTTAAAGGTCCAGGGATAGTTAACAGGATGGGGCCACTGACTCACCAGTAGACATTGGGTCAAGTCATCTTAACTCTACAAAAGCCAATCCAGCTGTAGAGGCTACTAGGAGATCTGAGCGTCTGCCTGCCTGGCTCAGATGACATTCAAAGGGGTAAGTGATGAGGACTCTGGTAAATGGTCACCAGTGAAGAAAAGTTGCAGGTTGTTCAAGCCAATGTGCAAAGTGTAGTCAAAGGAAATTTGAAATAAGTAACACTCAGAAGTAGAAGCCTTGTCCTTGTGTCTTGTAATGACAAATGAACTACCTGTGAAGGGATGGAGGCTCAAGGAAGGACTTCAGTCTCCAAGAGAAGAATAATGAACATGAGCATATCAGGATCTCATGTTCCTCACCCAAGGTCCAGGGCAGAAATTCAGTTATAGGAGGTAGGGTTGTGGCAAAGGGATATCAGGGTGTGAAATGACACAGAAGAACCAGAGGCCATGCTTCGTCATCTCTGGTCTTCAAGGTGGAGAACATGTGACTCTTGCACCACAGATCAAGCTTGGTTGGGTGAACTGGGTAGAACTGATTTTCCAGCTGGGAAGCAGATTGGCCCTAATCGTTACATTGAGTCACTGGAAAATGTGGTCTGCATTGTAAGTGCATACTTGATCAGCTTAGATGCTTCATTTTTCTTTGAATCAACTCTATTTGCATTTATATAATGGAAGAAACTGATTGAAAATTAAAGATTAAATTATTAACTTCACATAGGGTTAGATATCATATATCAGAGGCAGAACCCAGACTCTAGTCTTCAGATCTGGATATGCATATCTGTAACTCCACCTTCACCTCTGTCCCTTTCCAAATTAGCTTTTATGTTTAGTCTATATTTTAGACTGCTTTAAGAATAGATCTCCTAGTGGGCAGAAGACCTAAATAGACATGTCTCCAAAGAAGACATACAGATGGCCAACACACACATGAAAAAATGCTCAGCATCACTAATTATTAGAGAAATGCAAACCAAAACTATAGGGGCTTCCCTGGTGGCACGGTGGTTGAGAGTCCGCCTGCCGATGCAGGGGACATGGGTTTGTGCCCCAATCCGGGAAGATCCCACATGCCGCAGAGCGGCTGGGCCCATTAGCCATGGCCGCTGAGCCTGCGCGTCCGGAGCCTGTGCTCCACAACGGGAGAGGCCACAACAGTGAGAGGCCCACGTACCGAAAGAAAAAAAAAAAAGAAAAGAAAAACTATAGTGAGCTGTCACCTCACACTGGTCAGAGTGGCCATCATCACAAAATCTACAAACAGTAAATGCTGGAGAGGGTGTGGAGAAAAGGGAACCCTCTTGCACTGTTGGTGGGAATGTAAATTGATACAGCCACTATGGAGAACAGTATGGAGGTTCCTAAAAAACTAAAAATAGAACTACCGTATGATCCAGCAATCTCACTACTGTGCATATACCCTGAGAAAACCATAATTTAAAAAGACACATTCACTCCAGTGTTCACTGCAGCACTATTTACAATAGCCAGGACATGGAAACAACCTAAAAATCCATCAACAGAGGAATGGATAAAGATGTGGTACATATATACAATGGAATATTACTCAGCCATAAAAAAGGAACGAGATTGGGTCATTTGTAGAGACGTGGATGGACCTAGAGACTGTCATGCAGAGTGAAGTAAGTCAGAAAGATAAAAACAAATATCATATATTAATGCATATATGTGGAATCTGAAAAAATTGGTATAGACAATCTTATTTACAAAGCAGAATTAGAGACACAGGCGTAGAGAACAAATGTATGGATACCAAGAGGGAAAGGGTTGGGAGGGTTGGGATAAACTGGGAGATTGGGATTGACATATTTACATTATTGATACTATGTATAAAATAGTTAACTAATGAGAACCAACTGTATAGCACAGGGAACTCTACTCAGTGCTCTGCAGTGACCTAAATGGGAAGGAAATCCAAAAAAGAGGGGATATATGTATACATATAGCTGATTCACTTTACTGTGCAGTAGAAACAAACAGCATTGTAAAGCAACCATACTCCAATAAAAATTTTGTTTAAATGCTAAAAAAATATGGATCCAATTAATATCTTAAAAAAAACAAGAATAGATCTCCTTCCTCTTTTTCCAAGTTACTTCATTAGGATATGTAGTTTACTCCTCACCTCAATCTCATAATAGGTGATTATCCTGTTTTTTTTCCCTATCCTCGTACCTTATACAAAAAGTAACAAAAAGAGTACCACAAAATAAAAAATATCCCATCTTTGTGTGGTCACATATTCTTTTTTTCCTTGTTAATCTCATACATTGAAAAGTTCCTGTTTCATGTAGTCGTGGATTTTCTCAGTGTCTGAGAGTTGAAATGTTAGAGGGGGGTCTTTTGGACCAAGATCCATTGTAAATCACCAAGTACCTTTATAAGACTCCAAATGTGAAGGCTATTTTGGACATCAGGGCAGTAAAGGAGACAATATAAACTGTAGTTTGAGAAAATAAGGGCACTAGAAGAAGAAAAATACAAAGAAAATATTTCACGAAAAATCATTTCCAGGACTCTGTTTTAAAATACCAACTTTTCTGTGGTGGTGTTCGCTCATACAGAGGAAAAATGTAAAAAGTATTCTGAGCAGTGTATGAACCGAACGGCTATGTTTGGAAAATGTGCACAAACTTATCAAACCTTTCTTTTTCTTTTCACCTTTCATTTCATGTGCCTTTTTTTTATCAACTTCAAAACTTCTTTTAAAATTCCTTAATAGTATACACTCCAGAAAATATATAGTATATATAGTACATATATAATAGTATATACTCCAGAAAGGCAGAGGAACTATTTCACTTATGTGTGGTGTTTGTTAACTTAAAGGCTAAATTACCTAATTAATTTTACTGGGATTTCTTATTTCAGAAGTTCACCCAAAATCGGGTACTGTGGTCTTAAAAATAATTGTATAAAAACAATATATCACTCAATTCATTTATATTATGTACTATATATAGTAGATATGTATTATATGTACTACATGTATTA
This sequence comes from Stenella coeruleoalba, assembly GCF_951394435.1. Classification (NCBI taxonomy): domain Eukaryota; kingdom Metazoa; phylum Chordata; class Mammalia; order Artiodactyla; family Delphinidae; genus Stenella; species Stenella coeruleoalba. The sequence goes on from NC_137153.1 coordinate 47,281,047, forward strand.
TAATAAATTTAATGACATCAACACCAATGATTTGTGTAACTATATTAATATCTATTTGGCCCTTCTCATTTATCTAGAACAAGTGTTTTGCATTTTTAATACCATTTTCTGTCTATAAAATGCAAAACAAATCATCTGAATACTTCCGAATATCTTTTTCTCTTTCATATTATGGAAAATTTCTCATTTATTGATCCACCTATTAGAATGAATGGTGTCTGATTTTAAAGGTGGCAAACTATGAAATGCAGCAACTTTCATAATGATCATAAATGAGCCATTTGAGTTCTAAAAAAATGTTGCTGCCAGTGAAATCCTTTATTATATTTTAATTTAAAAATCCCAATAGATAATATGCTGTATTCCATAAATGCTAAAAAAAGAATGTTTAAATATATATGCAGGTATAATTTTTTTATTTTGCATTCTGAACCCACATAGTTATTCTTCCTCTGAAATTTCTGCTCAGTAAAAGTTCATCTGTAGGAATGTTTATGTTGTTCAACGCAGCAATCAGATTGAAGAAAGACATTTTACAGTGCAATCACCTTTGCAATTGCCATTTCTGCAGTGATTAGATATCTAAGCAAATTAGGTCACACATTCTTTTTTCTTCCCTTCCTTTATTTAACTACTTGATAGCACTTTTCTACCACAACCCTTCCTTCCAGAATAATTGAAATAATATGCTGAGAACGTTAGAAATCCCCAGCAAAATTCCAGATTTTGTTTTTAAAGGTCTGAAATGTTATCCTGATAGAAAATGTCATCTGCAGAATCCTGAATTAGAAAAGCCATCCATGGGTTGTGGACTATGGGACCACATTATTTATTTTGACTGTTATGGATGTAATAAATCATTCTAAAATAATGTTGACATTTATGCATTCTGCTAACATGGCAGTTTAACAGTCTGCTTCGTATACTGCTGCTTGAGTTAAGGATTTGCTATCACAGTTTCCAGCTTAGTTCTCCCAATCTTAACACAGCAGACAGTGGTAATGTCAACTGCAGAAGTGCCAAGAGAGAAAAAGATGGATAATGTATTCATTTTTGTGGGCGATTTTAAACTCCATGCCATTGAGCACATTTCTCTGAATGGCTCTCCTAGCTCACAGCGTTTGCTTCTTTCCTCTTTCTTTGGGCCCCACGAAGCCTTTTTTGCTCTAGGTATGGCTTTCATTTTGATTTAAACCTGCTCCCTCTGCCTACCGCCAGGTATGTAGAATGCATTAGCAAGAAAGATATCATAATTGAAATCAATACGGTGACTTTGAAGAGTGTTTCCATGATGAGTTCTGGTCCTCTGTATTTTATATGCTGCCATAACCATGTTGATGTAATGGAGTAGACATTTCCATCAATTCAGTCCACACCACACACATACACACACACACACACACACACACACACACACACACGCACAATGCTTGGTAACATTTCTTTTACACAGAATTTATTGTTTAGCTCTTTGGCCCACCAGTTGTTTGATTAGATTGAACCATTCAATACATAAAAAGAAGAGAGGCACTTGTTCTTCCAGGTCAAAAAGGTGATTCAAGCACCACAGTGAACTTTTTTTGCTTTAATTATAAAGTGCTAATTCATATGTGCAAGTCAGCATACATTTCAATTTATGACGGCTATTTGCGCAACACTTTTCCCCCTTGACTTCTAATCATTGTTGATTCTTGAAACTTTCATGGCCATCCTTGACTGCCCATATTTTCCTACAGTAATTCATTAGGTGAGCTTTTTCCAGTACTTTGCCCTTCTACCGTGTCCCAGTCCCTCAAACAGAAACCTTAAAGTCTTGCAGGTGTGGAATGAAGTGGGGTGATGACCTCTCTGTATCTTGTTTTCCTGTATAAAATGTCTGAATGAATTCTAAAAAAGGACCTTAATACTGGATACCAGAGCCAGACAACCCACCGCTGAAATTGTCTTCTGGGTTTTGGGAGTATCTCTATCAGCTAACATCCCAGCCCTGGTAGTGAAAGAGCAGCAATAGTGGCCACACTTAGTGTGTCCCTGACTTTCTTACAGCCAAACAATGAGGAGAATTTGGCATTTCCTGTAGAAGCAAGAGAATTTCTGCTTTTAAAATTCTCCATGTTATTAAAAGCACAGTAGGGATGCACACTGGATCCCTCTGGTGTTCACATTTAACCTCTGGTTTTTAGAGTCTTGGAATGTGCCCTTGCTGTGTGGTTATAATTACGTTTTACAGACAAGTTAGGGAAATGAACTGATTTGTCTCTATTTTGAGGTTATCTTTTTTAGTGTAGCACCAGATTGCCAAAACAGCATGGAAATATGCACACCATTGGCCCTGCTCTCAGAGAATGTATTTTCACTTATATGTAGACAATTATGACCTATAGCTTTTCTGATTATTTTACGTATTCAATAGCTATACTAGTTCCTGCCATCATTTTCTTTGTTCCCCAGAGATTCTGCTCTAGGGCTACATTTCTGTGCACTCCCAGTATGGGCTAATGGGATACAAAATGAAGAAATGGGCCAGACAGACTTGTAGTATCATCTTCATATCACCTTCAGGCAGAGTTGGAAAAGTCCCCAGAGGGACATTTTTGAAACACACTATAACATTTTTTTCTGGAAAAAATGGAATTCAATAGTTGAAATAAAACAAATTTTCTTTGGGAAGGTGGCAGAATCCTTTAGTGTATTTTCAAGTGTAGACGAGACTTTCTACAGATTGATGCAACATTCTTGGATAAAAAAGTGTTTCCAAGTGATTGGGCATGACTCCTGTTAATATCTGCAAGATTTCAACAACTGTCAGCTGTCACAAGAGTAGATATCCAAACAAAGGGAATGTCACAGTCCATCAGCAATTTTTAATCCATTTTGATTTTATGAGTGCAAATATAAGGGAATCCTTAATCAAGAAGAGTTTATTTTATTTACTACTAAGAATACCAACATTTTTTTTAAACTTCTGTCTTTAGCTCTTGCTCTCTCTAACCTAACATTAAAATTGTATTCTCCTATCTAATATCTCAAAATTCTGTTGAGGTTAGGAAAAACATTTCTTTTTTATTTTTGCTCATTTTAGTTTTCTCTTCTGAATGTAAATGTCAAACATAATCTTTCTATCTCTCATAAGCACATTTTAAGTGTATACCTAATAGTAAAACTCTGTCCTTCCTTTTTAAATATAGACATTGAAGGTTGAATTAGGTAATATTGCATACTTAGAATGTAATTGATAATTACAAAATGCAAGCTAGAAGATATCTATCTTTTCCATTAAACACACTCACCTTACTGTGTTGGTAGTAAGATTTTTAAAAGCCATTTTCCAGAGGTAAATGAATCCAATACTACACAGATAATAAATACAAGCATACAATGCTTAAAATAAATGTTTAACTCTAGAAGATACTTATAGTTGGTAATTCCTAGAGATATTTCTTTTTATTAAGTAACTGATAAGTGGCTGCTTCTAAACTGAGGTAACAATTTTACCTTTATCAACAAACAGGAAAAAAGAGAATGATAAATATTTGTAACAAAAATAGCCTCTGCTGCCTTTATACAGAAAAGAAAAACAACAACAACAACAAAAAGCAGGAGCCAGGAACAAAGAATGGATGTGTTTCTTAATAAGTCACTTTTCTATCACTCGTTGCTATATAGATCCTCAGGAAACCAGGCAGAAGAAAGGCATGCTGATTCATTTCGTTTTTTGTGCTTATCTGTTTATTTTCTTGGAATTGTTTGATCACTCTGGCTTTTCATTTTCCATATATTTATGGCTGTATGGACTATTTCTGAAGATTGGCTCGATATATCAGAATGCCATCTCTCCTGCCTTGTTAAATTTCCTCCAGAAAAACACAAGGAGTCTTAAATATCTTCCCTTCCTCCTTTATTGAAGCTTCTCCAACAAATTGAACTCTCTAGGAACTTTCAAATAATGAGGATGACTAATGTTTATGCAGTTTCACAGGCCTATGTATTTTGGAGTATACAAGATCAGACTCTGTTGAAGTGGGTAAGTAATCACAGAAATGTACCTGCTCTGCTTTGCTTAAAAATGTTGTTGCACAGGACAAAGCTTTGCATGCAGCATCGGACTCAGGTTGACCATAAAGAAAAATAGTACAGAATGAATTTTAAGTCTCTATATTTGGTTTACATAATTGTGAGCCTATGTGTGTGTACGTGTGTATGTTAAGAGGTAACACTAAGACTTATCTAATTAAGTGTCTTCTGTGATTTGTGGTAAGGAACTCCTCAATAAACAAATTTCTTCACATTCCCATTGAAATTCGTTTGGTTGAGTGCTGTCCAATAGACCTTTCTGCAGTGATAGAAATATTCTGTATTTCTGCTGTTCAGTGCAATAGCCACTAGCTACATGTGGCTTTTGCACATGGCATATGGCTAGTGTGACTGAGGATCTGAATTTTTTAAATTTTATTTCACTTTAATTAAGTTATATGTAAATAGCCACTTGTAAAAGTGGCTCTTGCATTGGACAACACAGATCTAGCTGATATATGAATTCAACTTGACATGATTAAATCATTATTTTGTTCAGAGTATACATGTAGCCAAGTACCTTCAGCGATCCAGAGCTAAAAGAGGATGCACAATTCTTTCCCTAAATCTGGTTCATGCACACATTGTGCATTAACAGGATGAAACTGGTTATATTGATAAAGGGAACATGCAGGAGGCCATATTAGATAGTAGTTCAGAGTATACACTTTAGAGTATGACAAACTTGAGTTCAAATCCTGTCTCTCACCCCCATTTGCTGTCTTATCTTAGAGAAAATATTTAAATTTCTTTGAGTCTCCATTTTCTAAGTTATAATTGGGGCTACTAATGATGAAATCATGTCTATACCAAGCTTATCACTCGACACAGAGAAATAATGGTGGTGATGATGATCCTGTTCATGATGGTGTTATCTTCATACATTCAGACTCATTTAATCCTCATATCACTTCTATTAAAAATACTATCTACACTCCCCAGATGGGAAAACTGAAGCTCAAGTCATTATATTTAAGGTCACTTAACTAATCCAAAATTTAAATTATAACTCTAATTCTAAAGTCCTGTTCTTTTCTTTCTACCAATTTACCTCTTTTTGTAGTAACCCATTAGACCTCCAGTTAAAAGTCTAAACTATTCATTCTCAACTACAAGTATGTCACCCAGAAGGTGATTGAAGTCAGATTTAAGCATGAGAATACTAAGCTGGATCTTAACCTTGACCTTTAAAATAGTATAAGAAAGCAAGAAAGGAAGAAAGGAGTAAAGCAAGAAAGAAGGGGGAGTAATTCTCCCTGAATCTACATTTGAGGAACATACATTTGCTACTTTTTGAAAGAAGGAATGGGTGGAGTGGATGGCAGAGAGAAAGAGAGAATATGAAACACACAAATATAAGTGACTTGTCCCTAAGGTTCAAGCTCTGCCTGGCTCTGCTTACCTATTTCAAACACTAAATGCAAGAAAAGGGTTATAGAATATAGGTTCCCACCTTTCAAAAAACATAATTCTGCCCACATCTGTTCGTTGCCATCATTATGTCAGGCTTAGACTAGTCAAATCAGCAACTTTTTCTTCCTTGGAGTAGGGGTAGGGAGACAAAAGCCTGACTGCAAGAGGGACCAACAAGTCCCTTCGCCTATGTTTAACCATGGCAGAAAGACCTTGGAAATACACCTTCAAAATTATTCCACTACCTGAGTGGTAAACCCTTTAATAGGTGTTCCCTAGAGATGAGAGTGATTTATGTTATAACTCAGTGGCAGGAAATACAGTTGCCCTTAAACTAAAGAAAACAAACAAACAACCCAATAAAACCAAAACAAACAACAAAACAAAAAACAGAGATGGAATTGACATTTTCTTGGTAAATTCAAGTAATCTAGGTCATGATTACTAACTGCTAAGTAACTGAGCCCTGATGGGCTATAGTAATTAATTGCAAGAGCTCATTGAGTAATCTATATTTGTGTAGTCCATGATTGGTAGACTAAATAAATAAATATTATATAACCTGCATATATTTGTTGCAGTTTTTTTTAAGTTTACAGATGTGGTTTAATTAAGAAGATAGAGATTGATTTTAAACAGGAAATTCAGAGTGCTTATTAAATTATGCATTTTCTCCATCACCAAGTGATAAATACAAGCAATGGCATCATGGGAGAATCCTCATCATTCAAAGTCTGGCATGAATAATAGAACTCTAGGCTGGAGCTCAGTTCCTGGCTCTACTATGGCCTTCCTGAGGCTTTCTGGGGATGACGCTCCTTTCTTTGTTATATGATACTTCCTCTTACATTTGGACATCTTGTCTAACTGAATAGGAGTCTCATGAAGAAATTAATTTAAGAAACATAACATTTTTGCTAACACCACAAAATATCCACAGAAACAATCAGTATCCAGAACACAGAGATGAGTACAACATTCGTAGAACTCTACCAATTTTATAGCTTTGATTCTCTTCTGTACTCAAATTTTACACAGGTGTGGAAGCTTGAATTCAGTTTTATTAAGAACACATATACAGTCCTTCCATTTAAAGTAATGTGGCTCTTTTTTTTAGAAGAGTTATACAAAACTTGCAGTTAATTATAATACCACAAAAACATTATTTACTGTATCTCTCTCAGCTTATTAGCTCATATGAATAGCATCTATTATAAAGAAAACCAATATTTTTATTCTTTCAGCTAAAGTTTCCATGAATTAACATTATCCCATTAAACTGATGGAATTCAAGGATAGAAAATAATACAATTCCCAATTACTCTATTGGGTTCTACTTTACAAATCTGTGGTCCAGGGACTACTAAAGTATAGGAAATTGTTCAAATGTTTGTCTTGAGCGTTATTTGTTTATTTAGAATCTACTGATTCAATGCCTTAAGTCATTGAGAAACATGGCTGGAGATGTAGCCACCACCAAGAACCCAAAGCTATTAGAAACTGGGAAAACACTGAAATAACTGGGGCTTGAGTTTAATATAAAAATGTCAATGTGATGTACTTGTGGCATGAAGAACATGGATTGTTTCTGTCATTATAGGATGAAGAAAAGTCATTTAGGATTTCTTTTAGTTTGATTAGAATAGCTTTAGGGTAAGCTCACTGGAAGTTCTTTTGAATTATTTATGCTTATAGCCCTAAAGCTAAGAAGATAAGTTGGTGGAATTTTTTATTTTTGTGTGAGTAGTGTCACAGCTTGTCTTCCCATGATTATAAGCCTGGGAGGGTGAATCTGTTTTCTTATCAGTTGGAGTAAAATATAAATTACACCAAGAAAGGTGTTCATTTACTGAAAATTTTCCAGTTACTCATTAACCAAGCCATATCATTACATCATTTCACCATACTCCTGAAATGTTCTAGGACAGTTCTGATTTCCTGTAAGTGTATTCTTTCAAAATGGGCAACTTATTAACTATGAACTTATACTCTAAGTTCCTCCAAGACAGAGATATCTTTATTTTTTCATCTTAGCTTAATGTAGACCCAGAATTCAAAAGTTTTATTAAACTGAACTATTACTAACAGTGATTTGAGTGTTATACTTTAAAATAAATCCACAAGTCAGGACACAAAAATTCTTTGTAAGACCATCAGACAATAGACACTGACTTTTAGTTCAGAAAATATAGCCACTACAACCAGAAAGTACCAATAGGCTCATGAGACCAATTGCAGTATGAACAGAAATTCCCAAAGGAAACTGAAGCTAGGAGCTACTGGAAAGAGTTCTTAAGATTTATGTGCTCAGGACAGGTGACTCCTACCAACAGAGTGAGACAGAAAGAATAATATATACAATGAGTCTAACAGAATGTTTCTAGCACCAACACATGTATCACATATATCAGGCATTCAGTATATGTTTGATTTATGAAAATCTCTAATGTATTAAAAGTAAAGTCAGTATTCTCATCAAATGTTTAGAAGGTGGGTAAATAAGATCCATGAGAGGAAGCTTTAAAAAAAATCAGTATAAGGCTTCCCTAGTGGCGCAGTGGTTGAGAACCCACCTGCCAATATAGGGGACACGAGTTCGATCCCTGGTCCAGGAAGATCCCCCCTGCCACGGAGTAACTAAGCCCATGCGCCACAACTACCGAGCCTGTGCTCTAGAGCCCATGAGTCATAACTACTGAGCCCACGTGCCACAACTACTGAAGCCCGTGCGCCTAGAGCCTGTGCTCCACAACAAGAGAAGCCGCCCCAACGAGAAGCCCACGCGCTGCAACAAAGAGTAGCCCCCGCTCGCCGCAACTAGAGAAAGCGCGCGCACAGCAATGAAGACCCAACACAGCCAAAAATAAATAAATAAAATAAATAAATTTATTTTTAAAAAAACAGTACAGAGCGTGGGGATTGGCAGCACAATTTCATAATGGCTTTCAAGTTTACATAAGCTTATTACAGAAATTTTTGCACTCTGTGATAAATGGATTAGGAAGAAATATGGCATATGGAACACATCCATTTTTCTCTACTCCTTCCTAAAACTTCATTAATTTAGCTATACAGGGACAAACCCAGAAAGGACAAAGAAAATGAAAGAGAAGATAACAGCAGAGAAGTGATGTCAATAAAATGGTGGGAAACGGAAAGTCGATGACCAAGTGCTAAGGACTTAGGAGAGCAGAGGAACAGAAAGCCTAAATACCTACAGAAGGTGACACAGGTGTGAAGTGAGCTGATTCAAGGCTACCCAAACGCTCAGGAGTTATAGATATTGTGTGCCTGTGAATGGAATGAGTCTGAAAACTGGTGTATCATTTGAAATTCTGTACAAAAAGCATTTAGAAGCCCAGATCTCTTCACTCAACTAAAATAGACAGGAGCTTTACTCTCTATAGAAATTAAATTAGGAAAGCTCTCCAAAAAACCAGATACAATAAATGGAAGGCTAGGGACCATTCTGTACACAGGAAATGAGAATTAACTGTGAATCTCCCCCAAATTACACACGATTCTTTTCCCCTAGCTACCCACCACCAGAATTCTGCAATAAAAGGTTCATAATTCCAGTCTCCTCTTTTCTCATTCTTTCTTTGGAGAAATGGGTGCAATGAATAAAGAAGGTCCACTGCCTCAAGATATATCATCATAAAATACTTTACATGGACTTAACAAAATGTTATTTCCATCAAAATATTGAGTTGCATTTGATCCCCCCTGAGGAGCTGTTGTAGTAGAGGACTATTATTTTTGGCTCTAAGGTTTATGGTGATTTTTAAGGTCAAACTGAAAATTCTAAACATAAAAGTCTCTTTTAATTGCATTTGGGATATAAATTGGCAAGCATATATTTATAAACTCTAAACATTCTTAGGAACAACTGTAAGATTCTTACATTAGTTTTAACAAAAAGTAAGCCAGCAACAAAATAATGGACACTAGTCCAATATAAAAGGAGTTACATTCTGAGATGGGCTTGAAAACTAGATCCAATTGGTAACATTCACTTAAGCCAAAAAGCAGACCTCACATTTCCAACCTACTTACTTGGGCCCCATGTGAACATAAAGAAAAGCCAAGTTTCATTAAAAAAAAAAAAAAAAAAACTCTCAAGTTTCTCCTTCAGTTCTTAAAATATTTACACTATTGACAATAGCCAGGTCATGGAAGCAACCTAAATGCCCATCAATAGACGAATGGATAAAATAGATGTGGTACATATATACAATGGAATATTACTCAGCCATAAAAAGGAACGAAACTGGGTCATTTGTAGAGATGTGGGTGGATCTAGAGACTGTCATACAGAGTGAAGTAAGGCAGAAAGAGAAAAACAAATATCGTATATTAATACATATATGTGGAACCTAGAAAAATGGTACAGATGAACCAGTTTGCAGGGCAGAAATTGAGACACAGATGCAGAAAACAAGCATATGGACACCAAGGGGGGCGAAGGGGCAGGGTGGGGGGGAGGGGGGTGGTGAGATGAATTGGGAGATTGGGATTGACCTAAATACACTAATATTTATAAAATGGAAAACTAATAAGAACCTGCTGTATAAAAAAAATAAAACTCAAATATTAAAAAAAGTCATGAATAATAGCAAATATGTAAGGCATAGGACTTAAATCAGATTCTGTGATTAAACATTAAATATACAAATTCTCCTGGGAACAGTTTCGTTTTAAGTAATGCAATTAACCTAAATAATACTTTGATGAAGAAAATGTCAATCCAGGTTCTGGAACTGAGGGATGGTCATTTAGTGTTACTCCCATATACTGGCCACTTGCAGTATGGCAGCTGTGACATATGACTGTGTAAGGAGAAATATAGCTAACAATTAATGTGAGAGCATGATGGGAATAAGTGACCATGGAACTATAGTGGAAAAGATGATAACAAAAACAGAGGAAAACTATACATGCCAATCCATTTGGAGAAAGAGCATTACTATTCCACAGTTTGTCTGGGCAGGTCTTTTTGTTATAGCACAAATGTAAAAATAATAAGCATTATTTATTTAGATAACTAATAATGAATTCTTTCCACAAAGAATTCCATAGAAGATTCAAAATGACTCACAGGAAATAAATACAATAAAATAAGATGACGTGTGTGTGTGTGTGTGTGTGTGTGTGTGTGTGTGACATATATACAGAAATGTGTGTGTGTGTGTATATATATACACACACACACACACACACACACACACACACACAAAGATATAAATATAGATAATGTATAGATAGAGATGCAAATGAAGTCTAGGAAAAGTACAACTAAGTGAACAATAGTTGCTGCAGTGACATTGTAACCTGGCTTTGAATATTCTGGAAGCCAATATTAAAAGGTGTTCCATGGAACACTAGCCCCTGGTGACATTCAGTGAATAAAAATGTTTGGTGTCAAAGAAGTTTTGAAAGGGTTATATACACTCTGTGACCCTTTTTGGAGACTTGGAGTGCATACCAGAATAGTACAGGCTCTGATGAACCACAGGAAAAAAGTTTGTGGATTTTTTTAACCCATTATTTCCCAAATGCATTGGTCACATAATCCCTTTTCCTATGTTTGATTCTTTTTACACCCATTATATCCCCATGAAATAGTGTTGCACTGAATACTCTGGGATTCAGAAGCCTAGTGCTGTTTGCTTTCAGGAAGTTCATAACAAGTGTTCTAATTTATAACATTTTGTGATGCAGATGTATCTATTTGATGTATTCCATTAATGCTAATACTTTGTATGATATGGCATTTTTCCTAATTCTATTTATTATTTTGTTGTTGTCTTATTTTACAGTATATATTTCCTGAGAGTCAATTCACATTCTTTATAGAAACCTTAATTAATAGAGCAATGCTTATCACAGTTCAGCCCTTGACTTTTTGATTTTCCAAATCCTTCCATGTATCATTCCAGGTTCCTCACTCTTTACATGACTCACTACCTTCCCCTCCTGTTTCCCCTCTTCAGAACTTAAGCCAGAAGGGATACCCCTCTTTGTAACAGTCCACAAGAGGGGGCACTGCTAGTACTGTCATACTTCAGTGGCTGGAGTCCATCTATACGCTGCCCAAACCAAGTAGGTGCTTCCTTCCTTAACTCAATAAATTTTCTCCAGGGGGTTTATCACAAGAAAATAATATTTACCAGCAATATCAAAGCATTGCTTAAAAGAATGAATATTAGAAACCAAAATTCCCCCAAAAATGGTTAAATAATGATACCTGAACACAATGAAATACTATGCTGTCATTTAAAACTGTCTTTTATAAGAATGCTTAATGTCACATAATTTTTTCACTGCATGATATTGGGTTGGCCTAAAAGATCGTTCAGGTTTTTCCATAAGATGTTACAGAAAAAAAACCCGAATAACCTTTTTGGCCAACCCAATATTATATAAAATATAGCCTCAATCATTATATATGGAAGGCTATACTTTTTTGGAATTTGAAGAGTGGAATTATTTCCTGCTTTTTTGTTTCTCTAATATCTGTAAATGTATTTAATTATTTATTGAGCCACTACTTGGTAGTACTGCAATATATACTAAGGTGATAACAGTGGTCTAAGCAAAGCTCCCAACTTACAGAGTTTACATTCTAATACACAACAAACATGCACTATTTGTGCAATAAAAAATAACTAAGAATTATTTTAAATGAGTTTTCCCACCCTCTGTTTGTTTACTTGATGTTTAGACAGAGACTGTCTGAGGAGTGTCTATTCCTGTAGATATTACAAGAATATTATTTTGTGCCATGACTTAAGCTTAGGGTAGAGAGCAATAGCTACCATTTTTGAGCATTTGCTTTGTGCCAGGTACTTTTCCTGTTTCTCCCAACCGAGATTATCCCCATTATATAACTGTGAAAGTAGAGGCTCACAAAAATTACGTTACTTGCCCAAGATTATACACTAATGATTGAAGAAGCCACAAGAACAGAATCCGAGCCAGGGATTTCTGCATTGAAAGTCCCTCTTTTTTGTTTTGCTTCTAAACAATATATATGACTCTAAAGGAAATGATAGTGCAAAGCTTTTCTAGTGGAAAAAGAAGAAATATTGCAACCACCTCCAGGAGAGAATCACTACTCTAAAAACTAATAAGTGAGCTTTTGCTTCCCAGTCTTTTCAGTGGTTTTCAAAAGTGATTAGCTGATAACCCTTCGCATCAAAATTTCCAGAAACATTTGTTAAAATATAGTTTGCTGGTTGTCACCTCAGACCAACTGAATCAAACTTTCAAAAGGGGTGTTATGGATTGAATTGTGTCCCCTCTCCCAAATTCATATGTTGAAATTCTAGTCCTCTGTACCTCAGAATATGTCCATGTCAGAAATGGGATCATTGCAGGTGTGATTAGTCAAGTTAAGATGAAGTCATATTGGAACAGAGTGGGCCATTAATCCAATATGGATGGTGTCCTAATAAAAAGGGGAAATGTGACACACACAGGAAGAACACCATGTGAAAATGGAGGCAGTTGTCCACAAGCCAAGGGACACGCAAAGCAGTAGAAGCTAGGAGGGAGATGGGGAACAGATTCTCTCTCACAGACTTCAGAAGGAGCCAACCCTGCCAACACCTTGATTTAGGACTTCCAGACTCCAAAATTGTGAGACAGTAAATTTCTGTGATTTAAGCCATTCACTTCAAGGTACTTTGCTACAGCAGCCCTAGCACACCGAAATATGGGGGAACCTGCATTTAAAAGGAAGTATCCCAGATGATTCTGGTGAATGCTCAAGTCTGAGAATCAATGAACTAGCATCAACTCATGAGATAGAGAGGTGGACCATAGGTGTCGCAGTAACTGCCGAGGCTTGTTTTATGGCTTTCTCTAATGTAGTGGGAAAATTTTGAGAGAGGAGAAAGAAGAGAAGCAGGAGAAGACTAGGGGAGAGGGAGAAGAGTAGAGGGTTGTGAGGGGAGGCGGAGCACAACATCAGAGGGCTGGCTCTTGTGGCACAATTTCCTCTTAAGGAAAGAAAAAAAAAAGACAACTGAGACTTTAGAATCTCAAAGATAGCAGTATGATTTGGAATTAAGGAGATAATAGGGAAATAAAACTCAAAACCTGAATCTTCCAGCCCAGTAGCTAAAGCTGGTAACCAGGGCAGAGTTCTTGCATGGTAATTTATTTATTTAAAAAAATCATCTCTGTAGAATTACCTTATTATTTAAATACATAGGAATCAATCCACTGTCTTTAACCAAAGTCACTTTGAATGACTTTCACTTTATTTTCTGACATTTTGTCATGGAAATTTTTAAATGCTGATATTATTCTGCATGCAGGAATTTGTAGTACAAAATAGATGCTTGGAGGATACTTATTTATTTTTGTATCACTTCTATCCTTTCTATATTAAATAGACCTATTGCAATTAAATTCAACTTCACAGAACAACTAAACTTACATGCAGATTTTTATCGAGAACATCTTGGACAATGTGAGTAATATCTTTGTAGACAGTATATTCTGACTAAATCCTGAATTTTTAGAAGTAATTGCATTTTTGAAGCCATATGTAAATGTTTGATTTTTCCCTAAGAAAACTGTCTCTGCTTTGGTAGTCATTGCTGTAACCTCCATGACCTAGTTCTCTTTTATTCAAGGAGGATGTTACTCCAGATAAAGCCACTGTGTTTCCTCTCAGAAATATAGAGTCTCATTTCTTCTCCTAAATTTTGAGCCCTTTTTATTTCCTTCAAAAAGCAATAAAATTATAAAACTGAAAGGAAGTTTGAGAAGTCAGTGAGTCCAACTCAAACCTAGACACAAGCATTATCTTTTTGCTTAAAATAACTCTAGAGGAAAGGTTACCTATCTTAGTCACTGTTTTGCAGTTTAGAACCTTTATTGGCAGGAACTACAACAGCTTAAATACTTATTGCATCATGTATCCCATAATAGCTCTGTGTTACTTGTGAAGGTAGAGCATTTTTCTTCTGGAGAGTGTGTTTTGTTGTCATTGTTGTTTGCTCATTTGTTTTCTAATTAGATTTCATTTTACACAGGAGGTCTCTCTTTTTCCCTAAATTCAGTTTACCTGATACTTAAAATTGAATTTCAGCTCACACAAAATAACTGTGAAGGTCTTTACTTGGTTATATTTATGTCTGTACTTTTGGAAGTCATAACTACATAACTATTACTATTATTGGTGTAATGTCAGTTTGAGAAAAATGATACAGATGAACCTATTTGCAGGGCAGGAATAGAAACGCAGAGGTAAAGAATCCACGTGTGGACACAGTGGGGGAAGGGGAGGGTGGGATGAACTGGGAGATTAGGTTTGACATAAATACACTACCATGTGTAAAATAGGTAGCTTGGTGGGAACTTGCTGTATAGCACAGAGAGCTCAGCTCAGAGCTCTGTGATGAGCTAGGTGGGGGGCATGGGAGGAGATCCAACAGGGAGGGGATATATGTATACATATAGCTGATTCACTTCATTGGACAGCAGAAAATAACACAACATTTTAAACAATTATACTCCAATTTAAAAAAGTTCAAAAATCAATTAGCTGTGGAGACTTGGGCAGTTTATTTTATCTCTTGCCTCAGTTTCCTCATCTATAAAATGGGGATACTACTGGTATCTTTTTTAGAATTATTGTGAGGATTATTTAGGTTAGTATTTGTAAAGAATTTTAAAAAGTGCTTGGCACATAGTGTTTGCTACTATAATTATATTTTAAGTCAAATTTTACAGTCTGTATTCCATCTCTTCTATTATGTATTTCTTCTGATAAAATGGAAAGTGTGGCAGATTGTCTTTTCTAACAATGGCCACAACAGTGTCTCTCATTCCATGTAGTCTTCTTGCAGTTGGACTTTGACAATCCTATTTCGGAAAGATGGAGTCTATAGCTCCTCCCTGTAAACCTGGAGCGGGCTTTGTCTACCTTGACCAATAAATTAATGTAAAAGAGGTGCTTTACAATTTCCAAAGCAAAGTCATAAAAATCCCATGCACTTCCACTCCACTTTCTTGGGCTGTTCACTCTAGAAAAAGGTAGCTGCCATATAAAGTCTGATTGCACTGAGACTACCATGATGTAATGAAGACCAAACTAGCCTATAGAAACCAGATAGAACAGGATGCCTGGACAATTTCTATTTGCTCTAGCTCTGAGGTTCTTCCAGTTCCAGCCACCACGTTATTGGAATAACATAAGGGACTCTGAACCAGAACTGCTGGTGAGTCATTTCCAAATGCCCCACCCACAGAACAGAGATGATAAAATGATTGTCACTGTCGTAAGCCAGTGAGTTTCTAAATGATTTGTTATACAGCAATAGATAACTGGAACAAATGGTTTGTATTTTGGTTCTAGTGGTTATACTTATAGCAATAATTTTATATAACACTTTTAATCTTATATTTCCTGAAACAGTATCTATTGGCCCTTTATGAGTCTTGATGTGAGTAATATATTTCCACTTTCTCCCTTCCTTCACTGTCCAATTGTAGTATATATTTTTACTTAGTGCTTACCTTTATAACTTTCAAACTCTTTGAATTTTTCTTGTTTGATATTTCCTTAAATATCTCTTAACCCTATTATACCACTTTGTGAGGTGTGCTTATAGAGTGTGAAACTGTCTTTTCTGGCTAAATCATATCTCTTTAGCAACCTATTCACTGTGTACATGTCTCATTAATACACTACCTCGCTGCTGAAAATAGTTGAAAAATAGAGATCTTTTAAGTAGTTTTCAAAAAAACATTTCTGCTGATTGCAGTCAATATTAATGACACAGTATTGTCTACTTAAAGTGCATTTTGCGTATCTGTCATACAAATAAATTTATCTTTTATCTCCATATATACTTTTTAATATTTAAGAAATCATAGGAGACATTAATTCATTTTTCATACATTTCAAATAATTTAGTTAAGAAAATCGAAGAGCAACACGTGTGAGTTTGCAGCAGAAATTCCTAATTATATTTTGCATTAAAATAGCATGGTAATGGAAGATAGCCTTGATAAATGTAAATCTAGCTGTTATATCTAAAAAGGAATGGGACTATTCTGAGAAAAAGCAAGGGGATCGAAACCATGTTTATAATATTATTAGTCGTAGCATAAAAGAATTTCACAAACCATTTGAACTCCCAGCATAAATTTTTGAGAGTATCAGGGTAATATATCTTTCTGTCTTGATTCCTCTAGGAATAAATTAAATTTCTACTAAGTCAGTAATCATCAAATGTGAACATTTCAGCAGTGTATATTATGACATACTAGTTAGATTCTTCTCTGTCTCCCAATTATCTCTTGCCCTTAATGTCTTTAGTATGTGACTCAGTGGGTACTGTTGGAATTATTTTTTCTTATACCACATGGGAAGGAAGCAGCAGCTTCAAAGACAAAGGTTTATCACAGAAAATTATATTTTCAAAACTATGCAGCCAAAAGCACATATCAAATATTGTTTTTGTATGCATTGTGTCAAAAGAGAACCCAGTTTGGCCATTCTTATAAACTGATTGATCAGAAATAAAACCAGCAGTATGCATAAACATTTAGTGTTTTAAAATTTTTTGACCCACAGATTCTTGCAGTGATAACATTTAAAAGTATGTAGAAACAGATTGACTTTGGATTCTCATCTATATGAAGAAGAGACATGTCGCCACGAACCAGGAAAGAGAATTATAGCATACCATAATCAGAGACCAAAAAAAAAAGGGCACGGTGGGCAGGAGGCTACAAGGAAATAGGAACCATGGTCACTGATAAGCCAGTGGTCATGTAGCCAAATATCTAGGAAGACAAGGTTCCACTGATTTGGAATTTATTCTGAGGAAGGTTACTTATGCTAAAGACTTACTAATTAAGTAATTATTTCAATATACATTTGCTGGGTTCCTATTTTATATACTTGAGAAATATGGAAAACCACTAAAATATTAGCTCTCTATATATGTATTATGTGTATATATATATATATATACACATCTGTGTAGCATATGTGTATATGAGTATTCATATACACATATATATAATACACATACATACATTTGAGAGATAACGTTTACATTTTAGACTTGAACAATGGGAAAATGGTGGTGCTATTTATTATGATGGGGAAGAATGAGGAAGAGGCAATAGGAGTTTAGGTTTGATCATATTAAATCTCAGATTCCGTTTAGATGTACTTATTTAGATATCAAGTAGGCAGTCAGATAAACAAATCTAGTGCTCAGTGGAGAGGCCAAGGGTGGATATGAAAAATTGGGAGTTATTAGCATATAGATGATATATAAAGCCCAAGGACTAGAGAAAACAACTGGATAGAAAAGAGAAGGTAACCTAGGACATGCACTTGGGCAATATTTAGTGATCAAGTAGGGGATGAAGACCTAGAACATTTATTGGAAAGTTGCCAGTGAGTCAGGAAAGTCAGGTCATTATAATTTTATGAGTCAGGAGAAGATACTGTTTCATGAAAGAGGGAGTGGTTAAATCTTTAGATGCTGTTGAGAGGTCAAGGAAGATGAAGATATAGATGTTACCACTGGATTCATCATATAAGTTATTGGTGACATTTATTCATCCCATATAGTTTTCCTGAGCTCATATTATGTTTCTGACATTGAGCATGTACATAATAGATGCTTATTAAATATTTATGGAGGAGAAGGAAAGAAAAAAGGAAGAAGTAGAGGGAGAGAGGCAGGGAAGGAAGGAGAGGTGGGAGGAAGGAGAAAAAGAAGGAAGGAATGGCTAGATAAATAAACTGATAATGATCAATTATATTTTACTTGCCTAGACAAAAATTGATATTTGATTTTTTTAAGATGTTGGTTGGGGAATGAAATCATAGGTAACAAGCATAGGATTAGGTCACTTAGCAGTAGATTTAAGGAATTCTAGTTTACAAATAGATCAGTACTTTACCTTTATGAAGTATATATAATGGTGTAGGTTTATACAGCTTTCCTATAAATAGTCAGACATTTACAAAAAAATGAATGTCTGCACACTTGATTGTAAAATACCTCCTTCCTTCACCAATATGACCGGGAGTTATCTTATTCCTTTATCTATTTTTACACATAGATGTCTCCTTGGCAGTCAGCCCAGCCTTGCATGCCTCCAGCAAGTTTAGCCCTGGACCTTTCCCATGCTTTCTCTTAACCTCTGTTCAGGGAGCTGTGACTGGGGACTGGCCATTTATTTTAAACAGATTAAGAAATAAAGACTGAGCAGCTGCTTTGATGCTTAAGACAGGCTACCTTCAAATGTTAATTGGCACCTGGCTGGCAAAGAGCAAGATAATTCAGTTTCTCTACTTACGCAACTGCGGATCATTTGGTCAGTGCAGTGCAAAATAGCAAGAGCAGACATCTGTTTGGTACATTAGTTATTAAGTTCTTATAATTCTTTAATATCATTCTATTTTTATTTAGATATTTCTTCAGCACAAGCATATGTTCTCAGTTAATTTGGCCTTGTTTGGTTTGCCCTTCCCCAACTCCTTCTGATGAATAGCTTCCCTTGTACCTGCAGATCTAATAAATAGAAAAACTGCAAATACCAGCAACTTTGATTTCCTTTGACTCAGTTCTTTTTTTGTTGTTTCTGTTTTTAGCATATTAGGGAGATTATGGAGCCCCATGAGAGTCTGTATAAGCTATGGATTTCCTCCCAAGAAAAATGCAGGTACATCGTGAATTTTACGGTTTGGGGTGTTTATCAACCCCATGTATAGAAAGATCAGCTCAGAAATTCTGAAGGTATGTGCAAGATGACCTGGCATTAGAATCATTGTGGACTTGGGGAAACGACTGAAAACATGGTTTCCTGGCCCATGCTGAATCAGAATTTCTGTGTCTGTTAAAGGTTTGAAAACTTTGTAATAGTACAGTCTGAGACACTGCTTAGGGAGTCCATGGATGGTAGATTAAGAGGGTTTAGTTCACTGCGCCTTCTGTAAGTAGTCCTGTTCTTAGCAATAGAAAATACTGTTGTACTTATTTTCTTTTCCTCGTCTGTTCACTTTCTTTTTCCCTTATGACTACCAACCACCCCTTTTACACACCATGTGAGAGTGCATACACACACACTGTGCGCACACACGCGCACACACACCCCACACAACCAGAGTGGCTTCCTTGATGACAACAGCTTCAAGCTTTCTGTTCTCCATGGAGTATCAGGCACTTGTTGAAGCATTTAAAATTATTTAATCATCTTTTAAATCTTGCTTCTTTCACTCCTAATTAATATTAGAAAAATGATCAGTGCTTTGGTTATCTTTCACTTTGGTGTGGCTTGGGAAGATAAATAAGAATAACCTCAGGAAATATGTTCTGAACCTGCAGGACAGCCTGTACCTAACACAAAAATTGGCCTCAGAATGTGAACTTTCTAAGACAAAGCCTCTAATCTTTGCCACGATTCCCTCTTTAATTGATACAAATCTTCAGACCCATTTTCTTTTTTTTTCTTTTCCTATTCCCCCTTCCCAAAACTAAGGATCGATTGTGTTCCAAAAATCAGTTTGAAGTCCTTTGTTTTGAGCTTGGAACATATTTGGTCATGGTAAGCATACATAAATGATGGTGGCTGCATTCCAGCCTAAAAGGCCTCTTTGACATTATTTCTTGATTCTAGGAATAGAGAATCATATGCTATGGATATGGTGACCATTGCTGCATTTTCCTTGGCTTGCCCCCTCTTCCAGACATTATCCTTAGAAACCATAAGACTGTCTAAGAAATTCCTGTCATCTTTCTGGGTGCCCCTTATGTTCAAAAGTGGTAGGAAAAAAAATCACTTATCCCAATTTTGGGTTATAGAGGAGAAGATAATAGTAAATTTTCCTTTCCTGAAGCAGAGCTTTTCCCAGACAAAATTACAAGAAAGAAGTAGTCTCAGATCTCTTGCCTCTGGCCTCATCACCCCTGCCATTGCCATACTTCTACTTTAGGAGCTGGTGGTAAGACAGCATGGCCATTAAAAAATAGAGGCTGGGGCTTCCCTGGTGGCGCAGTGGTTGAGAGTCCGCCTACCGATGCAGGGGATGCAGGTTCATGCCCCGGTCTGGGAAGATCCCACATGCCGCGGAGCGGCTGGGCCCGTGAGCCATGGCCGCTGAGCCTGCGCGTCCGGAGCCTGTGCTCCGCAACGGGAGAGGCCACAACAGTGAGAGGCCCGCGTACTGCAAAAAAAAAAAAAAAAAAAAATAGAGACTGTTTATAAATCTGATGTTAACAAGTCAGGATATGCTGCACCTGAGAGAAGGAAACAATTTCTCTTTTTAAAAGACATGCCATATGTTATTTGTTATTAGAAGGAATTATCTGAACAATGAAAGAAACAGGTAGTCAAATGTAATGTTCACTCGTACAGAAGGAGAAGCTCTGAGTGATTAAGTAAATGTTAACTATGAGTTAACCTAGGAGCAGCTCACTGGAAAAGCCCTTCAGCCATTCAGTTTCACACAAAGGTTTTGAGCTTTGGACAGCAGAAGAAATGATTTGACCTGAAGACAAGCCAAGTAGAAACATTTAGAATCCAAAGCAAATAGCAGAGAAAAATTTAAAAGGGTTGATGAACCCATTCTAAGGAGCAACTAATTACAAGCTTGGCTATCTGAGACCAGAAGCTATGTAAGCGTCTGAGATGACCAGTACAAGGGAGAAGATAAAGAAGAAAATCATAGTTTAGGATTATAGGGCAATTACCAAGTACTTAGGGGTCTTCAGGCTTTAGTATTTTTTTTTCTAGTTCTAGCATGAAATTAAATCACAATTTTAGACTATGGAAAAGCCTTAGAGATCATGCTGTTATGTGTGTGTTAGGAAGTGATCCATTATGCACCGTTGTCTAAATTAGTAAGTATGCATGTATTTGCCTAACACAAAAGATATGGAAATTGATCACCTGATCTTCACCGCCCCCCAGTTTGCTCCTCCCCCACTCTTTCCCTTCTTGGTTAATGGCAATCCTTCCCATCTGTTGTACAAGTCCAAAATTTGGAGTCATCTCTGAATTCTCTCTATCTTCTATCCATCCTGATGGATAGAAGATCAATAGACACTGGAACAATAATTCTATTTGTTGTACCTCATAGTATCATAGAGTAAGATAAAACCTCTATGAGACTTGCCCTACATATCATAGGAACATCTTCTCATTTAAAGGAATATCAGTTTGCATAGGAGTCTCTCTCTCTCTCCAGACTTCTCCAGTCCCTCTATTAGATGATGTCAAGGCAAGCACAGAGACCAGGAGGGATGTGAATGACTGGGTGAAGGGCAGATAAACCAAGGGATTCTTTGACACCTGGCAGTCCTTCTCTGATCCAGCATCTCAGATGAAGTAAAGTCATTTTATCCCTTCTGTCCCTCTAGAAGAAGCACAAAAGAAGCCTGAGCCTGCTCATGCTTATGGGGGCCCCATGGATCCACCCTGAGAGCAGAATCTGGTACCCGGAGACAGCTTGGAAGGAAGGAGATGTAGTTGTGGACCCCAGGGACATGGATGGGTAACAGTTTCATTTCTGTCAAAGAGAAATGATACAATAAAATCAAGAAGGTGACCTCAAGCTAGATCCAGAATAGTATGATGGGGCCAGGAATCAGAGGGTGGAAAGAGGTTTTAGCCAGGTAAATGGAGGAGGGATGAAGATAGGTGGGTCCCCAAAGAATCTAATATCTGTGATGTTCTGTTCTCGGATTTTATCAAATCCACCAAGATAAGATCATTTCATGATCAAAACTTGGGCTTCTTAAGGCAGATACCTTTTTATTCCCTTTATAGCTCAAAATATAATCTTAGAAATGAGTCTTATATAAGTTATTTGTCAGACTATAAGATATAAAAGTCCAGATTTCTCACCAGTCCTTAGAATAACTGATCCAGAACAATGTCAACAAAACTTTAAAAAAGTCTTCTAGGTAATTCTTATGGGCAATAAAGTCATAGGAGTGCCTTTAGCCATCAAAGCTTCAAATGTGACTAAGAAAAAAATCTGTGAGTGGAAAGAAGTGTTAGGGATTGTATTGTGACAGTCCAACTTCCAGAACTGTCTTCTAATGAGTGCTAATTGTGGGGAGTGGGAGTGAAGATTCTCTTGGACAAATACGTTTGGGCAAATATTGGTTAAATCCCATTACTGTAGGGCTTCTCAGAGCCGTCTATGACTTGTTACTGATTGTGGTATATCATGAAGGGAATAAAATAGACATTTTCTACACTTTTTTTTTTTTTTTACCATTATACCCTTTAATCAAGGAGAATTATGCAGAATGAGTATTCTGGGAAACACATCTGATTAACACTGGCATAGTGTTATGGTATTTATAAGACAGAATTTAGCACAATTGTAAAGGCAAGGAAGGATGCTTCAGGCATTTTGCATTGTGTATAACATTGAAAAAATTAAAATGACGTGGCAAGACATTTTTTGCTCACCCTTTGTCATTCGATCACTGGTGAATTTTGTCTGAACATGCTATCACTTCCAAATGTACTTACCTTAAAAAGGCAATCCAGAACAGGGCAATGCTTAGATCGAAGGAATAATTTTCATAAGATGCTGTTTTAGGAAAACTGGTACCTATAATGGGTACTAGTTTAGAGTAGCTGGGCCTTCCTGACAGTTCTCAAAGCAATCACCTACTTCACCTATCCATAAATCCAGCTCTGATCTAGTCTCTCCACAGTTTTGGGAAGAGTTTATGCTTTTAATTCCTCCTGTCTATCATCAGCCATCACACCGTTAGTATGCTCTCCAGAGAATGAAGAATTTCTACATGAATATTTGTCTTGCCTCCTGGGTCAGATGAGGCAGCAGATGTTTTCTCGTGCAATGTGTAAGGGGTATGGTTATTTTAGACTTTTTCCATTTTGCCTACTTAGTGAATGGTTGATGTTAAAGTTTTTTGTTGTTGTTTACTTTCTCCTTTTAGAAGAAATATCCATATACTTTCTGAATTATGTCCCCAGCCAGTCTCTTTACCTTTTTCTCTGTCTGTCTGCCTCTTAATGTCTGTCTGTCTCTCTGTCTCTCTTTCTCTCTGTGTCCTTCATTTTGATATACCATACTGTCAAGTTCACTTTCAAATGTGAAATTAAGGAATAGTGCAGCCTTAGGCAAACTAGTATCGTGGTAGAAGTCATAGTGGAAAAATACGGGCTTTTGTGTCACACCAGATGTGCCTCATCATATTACTTTCTGGCTGTGTTACGTCCAGCAAGTTACTTAAGAGCTATGGTTACCCTAAAAAAGGGTGGTATCTAATTTGTGGGAGCATAAAGAGGATTATTATTATTATTTTTTTTTTTTTGCGGTCCGCGGGCCTCTCACTGTTGTGGCCCCTTCCGTTGCAGAGCACAGGCTCCGGATGCGCAGGCTCAGCGGCCATGGCTCACGCGCCCAGCTGCTCCGCGGCATGTGGGATCTTCCCGGACGGGGCACGAACCCATGTCCCCCGCATTGGCAGGCGGACTCTCAACCACTGCGCCACCCGGGAAGTCCCATAAAGAGGATTATTGAAACAGCATATATAGAAGTGCTGAAGTGAAAGAATTTGCTTTTCTTTCCCTCCTACCTCCTCTTTTCTCATTAATATTCCTCATAGGAGATCTCTCCTTCCTGAACACCCTCCTGTGTTCCCCAGAAATTTCCCACATAGGTTCCAGAGAGCCACTTCATGGCAGCCCTTGACCATCTTATTCTTTAATCCAGGAATAGGATAGCTAATAAGTTCCTGTAAAGCACCAACTCCAAAAGGTCCATAGGGGCTGCCAGAGAGCTGTATAGAGAACAGTCATAAGGCCCAGTTAGGGCTCTGAGAATAAGAACATCAGGATTGTTGGTGCTGTCTGTCTTTTGCATGAGAAGTTAAGTTGCAGCATATGTATTTGCCAGTCCTATTCCAAACCTGTTTTTCCTCTTTCCTTTCCCAACCAACTTTTACTAGGCTGACCCCATCTTCTTGGGCTCTTGCTGTGGCCTTCCAAAATAGCCCATTTTTACATAAGTTCATTCCCAAGAAGACAACAGTTTTGGCTGATGGTGCCCTGTATAATACTTATAGGGACACTTTACATATTTATAGGCTAGATGTAAATCTAATGATAGGATTTCATGCACTGACCTTGCAACAGT
The DNA here is from genome assembly GCF_951394435.1 of Stenella coeruleoalba. Lineage (NCBI taxonomy): Eukaryota > Metazoa > Chordata > Mammalia > Artiodactyla > Delphinidae > Stenella > Stenella coeruleoalba. The sequence goes on from NC_137153.1 coordinate 47,305,702, forward strand.
TTTCTCCACTCACATTATGCAACTCTCATCGCCTGTTACAAGGTCTCTGCCGCAGCTTCTCAACTCTGCCATTGCTGCATATAAGCGTAGATACTAAGTAAATGAATGGGTGTGTCCCAATAAAACTTTATTCACAAAAACATGCAGTGAACTAGATTTCACTCATGCATCATGGTTGCTGACCCCTGCATAAAAGCTACATTTCTGTGCACAGTAACTCACCAATGATTCTGGACGCTGGGACACAAGAATTGACCCTGCGGTTGACAATCTCAAGAACTCTGAACAGACCTTACGTTCTGTGACTTTCAATGAACTTTAAGCAGGGCTTGGCCGATATCAGTTTGAAAAGTTTTCACTGAGCATCACAAAACTGCATATGCTGATGGCCCTCAAGTTTGAATGTACATCAGAATCATCTGGAGGGCCAACACACAGATTGCCGCACCACCATCAGCATCTCTAATTCACTAGGTCTGAGCTGCGGCCAGATAATTTACATTTCTAACAACTTTCCAGGGGATATGGATGCAGCTGGCCTGGGAATCATACTTTGAGAACCAGTGGCCTAAGCCGTCCCTTTTGCCTAGAAAATCTAAGGTGCTCAATATTGAAAAAACATTATTCAAACAGCAATGGTATTGGTTCATCCTCCAATTCCTGCTCGTAGAAAGGTTATTGCACAACATTTCTACTTGATCAACTAATATATGCCTCCTGTTGGCAAGCTAGGTGTCTATTGCAGGCAGCCCAGAAAATACAACCTGAGGTCCACAGAAGTGCTGTTTGGTGGTAAGGGCTGCAGCTCAAAGGAGTCCCAGACCAGCAGGCTTCCTGTGCTGGCTGGCTTCCTGCAGGTCCATCCATCTCTGCTGGCCAGTGGTGACAACTTACCTTAGCCTCTAGAGCAGAGGTTTAGGGGAATGAGTCTCTACCAGAATGTCATAAAAATCAAACAGTAGATGTCCTCACCTATTAATACAGTCTCAAAATCTCATGTGATTTTGTTTCCATGAAAGTACATAGACTACATTGGCATATAACTACCGATTTAACCACACTTACTAGACTAGTGACCCATCTCTTATGCAAATAGTGCACATCCTATGTGTGTATATATGTGTGTGATATATGGGACACTCCTAGGGTTCTCTTTCTGGAGAGAAGAAAGAATGAAAGTGATATCTACTTGAATAAGTGGAATTGGTGGCCATCCTTATTTCCTCCAAAAAAGCTTTTACTCACCAGCTATTGCCTGAATTCTATGTTTGGAACCATGTTGTTTTGTCTGGAAAAGTGGGCCTTTAAGCTGTTGGCAATCATTTATACCTGGGTGAGGATGAAGAGAAGATGAAACGGGAGAGAGGACACAAAGATAGAGAAGGGAGGTGAAGAGGACAGAATAGGGAAAGAAAGCCCAGGAACTGGACCGTTTCTGCTTTGGGCCTAAGACAAACCCTAGTGATCAGTGCGCTAATGCTAAACAGAGGACAGGATTTGGAAATGCTTTTCACACGCACGTAGCTTTATACACATGTATATAATAGATACTTGGAAATTTCTTTTAAAATCCACAAAATAGAAAACTTCACACCAATGTATAGGACAGATGCCCCAGCAAAGTGCTGCAGAGTTCACTGGGGACCTTCCTTATCTCTGAAGATACACCTGGCCACAAAACCACTGAAAGAAAGTTCACCAGAGGGAGTCAGCACCTGGAATGGAGGCAGCCCAGTGGCCGCTGATAAAACAGACTCTACCCTGCTTTCCCAATGCTTTCCTACTTTGAAGTGCTGTCTATGGTTTATAGAAAAATTATGTTTTTTGGCTTCCCTAATCCACACTGAAGCACCAGGAGAATGCTCCTTGCCCAAGGTCACCTACTGAGTGACAGATCAATGACACGTACAGAAAATACAGAGAGGAGGGCTAATGTCGTTATAGACTTTTGAGGCTGCGATGACCTAAGTTGTGCCTATAACAATACATTCAAAGAAGAAAATAGCTGATTCACTTCAAAGTTTTATTTTAGGAGTTACTTGATTTTTTTTTTTTTTCAAATTTAAGGTACCAAAGAATCCTAGCCATGAATGTCTAATAGGTACTCTTAGAAACCACATTTTTTCTAGTAAGGAAAAAGTAAGAAAGAGAAACAAAAAGTAAGACATTGTAAACTTAGGATTCAGTGTGTTTCTGTAAGTGATTATTTAAGGGAAAACACTATGCATTTGTTATATGATATAAAAGAAAATGAGGTAAAACTGAATGCTTCCACAAACACAGTGGTCCAGCTCTGAGTGAGTCTACTGGCAATATTATAAATCCTTTCAAGTATCAGTTTCCAATATAATATGGGAGGACCTTTAAATAAGTGGTTCTAGCAGATACCAATTACACGTACAAAAAAAAATTTTTAACACTTGCTCCAAGCTGCTGTTCAATTCATTTTAGTGGGCTTTATTATATCCTCAGAAACTACATTATTCTTTGAATCTCAATTTATCTCCTTTCGAACCTATTTGGCTGATGTTAAAGGTGAAAACTGATATTGCCCAATGGCGCATGGATTCAGAAAAACTGAAAATGGAGTATGTATCATTTCCAACTTAAAAAGAAGCTAATAGAAGTTATTTTGCTGCACTAGACTATTCACTTGACTCCTCTTTCCCATTGGAAAGTTTCTTGGATTGAAAACCCTCCAGCTGTCAATAATAACGTTTATGATATGCATTTGACTGGAATCAATTATATTGTAATAGCTAAAATTAAAACACAATAATCCAGCTATGAAAAGAGCACTCTTATAGAAGAAAATCCAGTCTAAAGGGAATATAACTTTTAGTGTCAACTCTGACTTGTGAAAATGGAGAGCAAAATGTTCTCTGAACATTGAGAAGATAATTTCCTCTTATCACCAAAGCTTTGTTCGGGTTCCTTCTCTGGTTATCAAATCTTATTTCCGTAATGAATATTAATGCTTGTAGCACTTTAAAACCAAAACACCTCTGGTATCTAAGTTAACCAAGATCCTTTATCCATATTTAATATTTAGCAAGTTTTTGCAGAAGCATCTATTGTCATTTTGTTATGTATTTTGAATGCATATTTCATTCATATGAAGCATTTCACTCTGCAAATTCAGTGAGACTGTAAGCTGTGGTTTCAAGTTTCCTCTCACCATATGTAAGAGCCCAGGCATTTTCATATAATGTATACACTGTCTTCTCTGAGTTGTAATTTAAGTTTTATCACAACACTGTGGGAGCTGCTAGTGTCTGCAGCTTGATTTCCCCCCACGGTTTATACTCTGAAGTGTCAGGCTGATAGACAGTGCTGTGCCAATCAGTTTCTGCCTGGTAAAGCTCAGGGAGCAATACAGAGATAACGTGATGGAAGGCTGATAGCTGATGATGATTTACAAGTGGGCTTCATAGCTCCTAGGACTTCAGGATCCTTCCTGAGGGCAGTGAAAGGAAGAAACATCTCCATTTGCATAGTTTCTTGGATGACTTCAAAACACCAGGTGGAGAGTGGGAGGTCTAAAACAGACGCCCCTTGTAAAGAAGAATAAAAAAGCAAAGAGTAAGTGGTTGGCTATCGAATAATGAAGTGTTGGCAGTGTCACCTGTGACGGGTAACAGTGCATGAGTAAGACCTCCAAATCACCCACTATTTAGGCTGGAGTTTCCTTGTCTATAAAGCGGGGATGCTACAAAAACTTCCTTCAGAGATTTTGTAAGAATGAGATGCTGATAATCAGAGAGGTGCATAAAAGTCAGTAGTGGATTGGAGATTTGGACATATATCCATTAACCAAGAATTCCAGAAGCAACTGATTTCAGAAAACTAGAAGTTGTAAATTTTGATTCTCCAGGAGTACTGGGAGTGCCTGGGCTGCAGAGTGAAAAGTCTTTTCAAACCTTGGCCAGTTCCAATTCACAACATTTTTGTATGCCCCATGACAACCAGCTAGTTATACTCAAGGTCTTCTGTCGTGTTTCTATTCATGTGTGTACTCAACGATCCCATCCTTTACAGAGGTGGTCTGTAATTGTATCTAAATAAACAGCACAGTAGGAAAATCCTATCAGATGAACACAGAGGGAATTCCTCATGCTGAAATAAGAAATGTACCTTCTATAGCTGCATCGCCGTCTTTCCATAATAACATTTGCATTCACACATCCCCTACATTTTAAGGGATGCCTAAGACTTGGTAAATGCTATCTCAATCAAATCACAATTCAGGAGGCTTGACAGGTGGGTCAGTTTTATGGTGCTAATTTTACAGGAAAGGTAACCAAGATGAAGTCAGAACCATATATTAAGTCATATTTGTGTAGGGAGCTGTAATGAAAGATTGAAAATGTGATTCTTGAGTTCTGAATGACTGAATAATATATATGAAGCACAGGCTGCTGACACGAAGTTCAGGCATGAAGACTGCGGGTGGTTTTGTTTTCTGTAAAAGCACAGAGAGCCGTGAGCAATTGTCTACAATGAGCCATCAATCAAGAGGTATTGATGGTGTTTGGTGTGCTGATCAGATACTAAATGTTCTTGAGCTTTAGTTTCCTCATCTACAATATAGAAATAATAAAAAATATCTGCCTCAGGGGCTTCCCTGGTGGCGCAGTGGTTGAGAGTCCCCCTGCCGATGCAGGGGACACGGGGTCGTGCCCCGGTCCGGTCCGGGAAGATCCCACATGCCGCGGAGCGGCTGGGCCCGTGAGCCATGGCCGCTGAGCCTGCGCGTCTGGAGCCTGTGCTCCGCAGCGGGAGAGGCCACAACAGTGAAAGAAAGGCCCGCATACCGCAAAAAAAAAAAAAAAAAATCTGCCTCATTGGGGTGTTATCAGGATTAAGTGAAATAATGCATGTGAAAGCATTTTGTAAACTATAGTATTATACAAATGTCAGATTTTTATTAATTTCAGACAATTAAAACTTTATTGAGCATAATCCACTTGGTGATACGAATCCGAAGACTAAATTGTAGGTTATTTTACCCTCAACAATATAACTATCTAATGAGAAGGTATGTATCTTATCTACATGATTAAAATTCAGCACAAAAACTGCTACTAGAATGTACAAAGCATTCTGGTGTTGTAGAAATTAGGGTCACCATTAATTCAGAGCAAGGAGGCCATTTGTTAGAGAAGTTTCAGGTGAAAGTGGTATATTGGGCCTTCTCTGAAAGATGTGAAGGGAGTTTTTAAGGAAGAAAATATTCTAGGTAAGAACGGCCCAGGCAGAAGGGACTATGTGAACATCAGTACAAAAGCATAACAAAGTAGCCTCTTGTGACTGGACTGTCAAAGACGTTTGAGAAGATGAGTCCAGAAGACAGGATGGAAGGTTGTGAGTAAAGACTTTTGAATGCAATACTTAAGAGTGGGAGTTTCATCTTGAATACTGTGAGATGCTGTGGGTGGAAATAGTTTCAGCAGGTAAGTGACATATATCTTTTTTGTTTGGTTGTTTTTGGAAGAGAAGTAAGAGTGAAGGTGATGTCATCCCTGCCCTTAAGATGTTTCTCTTGGACTAAGGTCATATCAATGTATACACAGATATATTGGTTCCTTAACCTTCACCATCAGGACCAGAACCTAGGCTGAGACCAGAATAAGAGTTTCATCCAGTCTAGAGTTATTGGAGCTAATGCAGGTCATCTACAGATCAAACATCTAAGGGTACTGGGGAGGTTCTAGAATAAACATCTTAATAATAGTGAACTAGACCTGGGCACTTCCTTATCTTGCAGACCAGGTAAAACTAACTCAGTGTTTGCCCTAACGACTTGCCACGTGTGGTTCAGAAGTGCATTCCCAAATTGGGGTCCCACTGAGTCTGTTTCTGACCAAGGATCATATCTCATAGTCACTACATTCTAGAACAGAGTTCCATATATTTGGTATGTCATTTATATTACATGAATAAGAACAAAATTCTTATAACAATGAGATGCCACTCATTAGGTTACCAGTGTTTCACCGAAGATGTGGTATTGGATTGTCTGAATCACAGAGAGGTTAAAACTACAATTCTGAGAACCTCCCTCTCCCATGGTTCCATGTCAGTGTCTGCCAATGAGAGGAACTTACGAGAGCTTTGGAAGGAAAAAGAGAAATGTGGGCCAGTCTTCTCTGGAGCTGCAGTTAGGCACACGAGCAAGTGTAGAGTTGGAAGTGGCTTCCAGGTGTATCTTGAAGATCATCTGCATTTAGGCTGAGGACTGAGATAGTTGACGGATGCCTCCAGAGGTTCTCTGGGTGACCCTCTGAGAACCACAGGCTTTGTTGCTGCAAGCTGAAGTTCTGGGTGACTTAGCTTTCCTGGCTGTCCCAATGATTATGGAAGCCTCCCCTTCCCTGTGTTAAAACCTGCTATGTATGAAATACATAGAGTAGATTGAATTCTTCTTAATAAACACTGACTGATACAGGTGTGGCCAGTCACCTTCACACAATACATACCATGTAAATATAAACACATCCTATCAAAATATGCATATACATACTGGTAGGTTGCTTTCTACCTGCCAGTATATATATGCATATTTTGATAGGATGTGTTTATATTTACATGGTGCATTTTAAAGCAATGGCTACACTGGTTATACATATTAGAAACTGTAAAAACGTTAAGAACTAATATATATATTAGTTATATATATATATATTATAAGAATATAATCCATGAACATTGGTTCATTACTATTAACTAAACTCCAGCCTGCTTTCTACCAGTTTTTTCATTAATGTTCTTTTTCTGTTCCAAGATCAAATCCAGAATTATGTTTTTATCTTTATGGTTTGAAAATAAGAATTTAAATATACATCGGATCATCTTAACGACCACATTATAAGAAAAGCTCAGCGTTTGGTTTTGATGACCATGTTTGAATTTACAATAATGCCAAACAATACTAATTTTATTGCCCTGGACTAATGAGTAAAGGACAGAAAGTTACTGAATAGGAAAGTGAAGCATCATCACTGAGTAAATGACAAATTATATCACTGCCTCAACAGTGGCTGCACAGAAATTTAAACAGAGGAAAGCAGTCAGAAAATTTATTCCTTTTTATTAATTGTACAAGTTTTATCAAGCACTTACCATGTGTAAGCATCTTACCTCGAGGACAGAGTGATTAACAAAATAAAGTGTTTCTCTCCCCTCCCTTTTTCCCGCCTTCCCTCCCCCCACCACTCTCTCTTTCTCCCTGAGCTTACATTACATAAGACATAACAGAACATGCACATCAAAAAGCAAAAGAAACTTCCCTAGCCATGACTTTCGTGTTCGAGTTACAAATGGTAGTTTTGCTTTCAAAAAAGCAATATCATTCATTATGCTTAATTTTGTTAATTCTAATTTCATTAGATTTTCAGTCTTATTTGCATTTAATTTTAAAATTTATTTTTCTTTTATAGTTGTATAAGGACTTTAAGCGTTAATAGTTTACACTCTGGGTAAGTAATAGAGTAAATTGACATAATTTAGACTGCAAAATATTTTTTTCCTTAAAAAATTCTGAATTTGGAAAATATTATTTAATACATCACATATATTCCTCATGTGGCATAGTTAAGAATTGAGCATATTCTATGCTCAATAAAACCTTTAAGATTGCTAACAATAACAGGAAATGTATGATGATTCATAGATTTCCATTTGTTTTTCCATTTCAAAAGCTATTTGGAGGGCTTCTGGTTTGTTTAGCTGTTAACATAGAAGTTTGAATGACAAGACAGACGACTGCTTTGTCAGAATTCTCAATTGGCCACACGGATGGACAGACCATTATAGACATTACTTTCATGAACTCGCTCTAGTCTAAGGTCTTGTTCTCTATTTTGCAGGCCCAGGAATCTGATTCATAAGTATAGAGAGTAGGGGTGAGGTATGTGTGCTCTCTCTCTCTCTGTCTCTCTCATGGGACAGTCTCTCATTATAATTCCCTGTACCTGATTTGTATTCAGAAGTTTGCTTTGGAGCACCTGGAAACAGATCCAAAAGAGTTCTTTATATGATTCAAATGTTCAGTGACATCAGCCTTAGGTAGCCTGACACACTCATTTCAGTAATGAACATGCATCTACTGTCAAAACCAGCAGAACTGAAGCCTTGGTGAGGGTGCTTCTTCTCCTAGAAGCAGTTTGCAAGGTCACTTCTACCCTTTGCCTCTGTGATAATCGTCTTTCTGTCATTGGCCAACCTACCCTTGACTGATTGGCACATTTTGTCATTAAATACATTCATCAATTCAGTAAGCTTCGTTATAGACTACAAGTCATTCTTTTAAAGCTCTTTCATTGAAGCATTAATTTCATAAACATTTATTGAATATCCTTCAGGGAGCAGAGTCATGGACTAGGAGTGTAACAGATATTGTTCCTACTCTCACAGAGCTTATCATCTATTAGGAGATACACAAAAGTGTTCAGACGATCACCATACAGTGTGATGTGTGTTATGATGGGAGTATAGGATGCAGCGATAGAAGCTAGGAGAAGTACATAAGAATAGACTTGAGTCCGAGTCATCAACCTATAAGAGGTTATGTCTAAACGGAAATATGAAAGTTGAGTAATAACTAGTTGGAAGAAGTGCATATGCTTATGTGGAGTGTGTGTGTGTGTGTGACAGAGAAAGTAACAGAGAGAGAGATTTGGGAGGAAGAAGGAACAACATGTACAAAGAGTCATGAGCAAGTGACAATTTGTAAACTGAAAGTATTTTCACATAGTGCTGTTCTGAAGCATTCTATGTTGATTTCATAGTTTACATCTCCATCTTCAAGAAGGGAACATTTTTTTTTTACTGCACGTTTACAATTAATGCAAGGAATGAAGGCTTATAATTCTGAGTCGGTTCTCATTTTAGAAATGTCGCGGTTCACACCAAGCAGCTGTCACCCCCACTAAGCTAAATCCTCTATTGAGCAAGCGGCCTTTGGAATAGATGAATAGAAACATGGTATGTGCATTTTTTTCATTGTTGCGTTCTCCTGTAAAAAGCCAGCATTGGTAAGCCCTTGCTTAATGCATCCACATTGATACCTTGGCAAGTATTTATTTTATTGTCTTCTAAGTGAAAAGATCTCAGTTTTATATAGCATAGATTTCTTTGATTTGGATATAATTTCCTTAACCACGTAGACTATATAGAATTAATACAATCTAATCAACTCTACTTCAATAAAAAATAAATTTTTTTTAAATAAACATTTTGTTTACCAATTTAAAAAAAAGAATTAATAAAATCTTTAAGCAGAGTTTTCAGTAACCAGCCACTTCTAATACCGTGTTCATATGTTAGCCGTTGAAAACGTAGGTGGATAAGGAAGTTAATGTTTTCTGACTTTAAATGAATAATTTATATCCCCCGAAATACAAAAAACTTACCCAGTGGATAAACAAGATAAAACATATCAGGCACAGTATATATCAGACTGTTAACATATACATACTAGGCTAAATAAATAAATGAAAAATATTTCCTCACTAGTTATACACACAGTAAAACTGAAACATTCTGATAATCATTCTGTGGGCCTATGTGGTAGAACACTTGTATTGTATGACATTTCTAGATCTGGACTGAATCGTCATGGTTTCTCTATAAGAGAATATTCACCAAAATTTCAAATGGATGGGGGGCCTGTCCCCATTGGGACAGCCTTGTCCTTGGAAATGTACCTTCTCTTTATCTGGTGGTAGATGAATTGCTCATCTTATGGTCTCCTAGTTTCCGTGTATAACCCAGAAATGTTGGTTCTATCCCCTTTAAGCCTCAATAAAAATAGTTTTTTCTTCAATTTTTTTCTCCTGTTATATCTCACTTTTCAATTTTCCACTCCCCTAGAGTTCAGCTGTCTGCCTCACAGTATCAAGTCCAGCTTATAAGAGAGCAAATGCCAGATATAAATGCATTTTAAGGAGAGTGATCTGCCAGGTCTTTTTGGAACTGAAGGTGAAGGATGTGGGGAAAATTAAGCTGGGATTTAGGCAGAGTATTAGTAGATGCTTAATCATTGTTTTCCACTTCTAATTCACTGATAAGCTCCAGTAAACCTAAAACATCTCATTCTTTATAGAAAAAAAAGAAGACACTTGAAATCTTAAGCTGTCTTTAAAACTATAATCAAAGAGAGCGTTCTGAAGGGGAAACTGCCTCTGCTGAATTGGAGCCTTCAGACTGCACAATTTTAAAACAGTTGAGCACTCGGTGGCTGAATCTAACAGCCAAAGAGAATAGTTTCAACGGAGTTTGTAATCAAATATGCTAGACTCCAGGAGGGAGGTTGGCCTCCCTCTGTTACCCCAGTCCCTGAAGGCTAAAGGGTTAAGACTTGTGCATGCGTATAAGCAATAGGCCATGGACAAAAGGGCAGTGTTTCAACCCGTATTCTTTTCCTTAACATTCATTTGTAGAAGACAAAAAAGCGAGAGGTTTCTGTCAAAGACAAAAAAAGGAGTTGGAACTAGAACAAAAAGCTTCAGGAACTTTCTTTTAAGGAAATCATGCCTAAAGACAATGAACAGAAGCCAGACCATACATTCTCGGCAGTGGGAACTCTCAACACTGCCTTCTCCATTCTTCCCTGAAAGTTTCCCTTCACATCTCCTTTTTCAAGTGAGTGTTCATATGGGTTTGATTATAGACTTACTATTCAAAGAGTAATGTGTTTTTAATCACAAAATATTCAACATGTAGGTTAACATTACTCCAGTGTTGAAGTGTTTACAATGAAGATAATCTTCCACTTTATAGGGTTCTTATATGGACCCAGTGAGATAACACATGGGAAGTGCTAGCATAGCGCTGGTGAATCCTCTGTTGTGTTAGCTATAGCAGCAGCTGCTACTGCAGTGCTGGTAAATGCTGTTTTCATTGTATTTCAGCCACGAGGGCTTCACAGGATCCAGAGGTTCATTTCTTTGGTCACAGTACAATATTGGAATTGGGAGGGGAAATAATGACAACAGATTGTTGAATAGTGAAAGCCCCAGTGCATATTTGGATAGTACGCAAATCCTATGGTCCTGAATTTTGGGACTTCTGTCCATGCTCTAAGATGCTTTATCTTTTCAGTGTTCCTGGGAGCCTCCAAGCCACTCACCCTCTGTGATGTCTACAACAACTGCTCTCCACAATTTGATGGAGTTTTAGCATTGGTGGAAGACCTTTCAGGTAACAACCTCCACCCTGCTCAAGCATGGCTCTAATTAACACTGGTCTAGTAGCAAGGAGCAGGAATTTTAAAGCTAGATTTAATAAACAATAAAGAGGTTGTTAATGAAAGACATCCTAAAACTCTGCTTCCCTCTGTGAATTTGTTCATTCTCCTCCCTGCAGGCTGGGATTCTTTGTTTCCTCATAGTCTCTGCCCCTAACTCATCTCTCCAGTTTCAGGTGGTACTTGGTTTTGGTTTACTGTGGTGATGATGGCCCTGTTTCTATAAGAAGTTCCAGTGTCTGATCCTATGGGGTAACCTCAGCATCTTAATAACCAACTACCAAATTTTTGGAGGACAAAGCTGCTTGGCCTGGTTTAGGTTGAGTGTCTACCCACTGGTCTATAAGCTGTTGTGGGATGGTACCTGTAATCATCTGTGGTGGGCAGAATAGTGGCCTCCCAAGGAATTCCGTGTCCTAAACCCCAGTATCTTTGAATGTGTTACATAACTAGCAAAAGGGACTTTGCAGATTTCATTAAAACAAAGATCTTGAGATATAAAGATTTTCCTGGATTATCCAGGTCAGGTCAATATAGTCACAAGAGTGCTTATAAAGGAAGGACAGAGGCAAGAGCAGAGTCAGAGAAGGAGATGTGATGATGAAAGCATTTTGGAGTAATGTGGGGCTATAAACCAATGAACACAGGAAGCCTCTTGGGGCCAGAAAAATCAAGGAAATGGATTCTTCCCTAAAGAGGGAATAAATTTGTAAAACTGTAAGAGAATAAATTTATGTTATTCTAAGCCACTAAATGTGTGGAAATTAGTTACAGCAGCAATGACCCCTTTTGGATGTAGGGGCAGTTGCTGGAGGAAAGCTACCCTCCTCTGTGGTCCCAAGACCTCAGAGAAATCAAAAGTAGCTTCTCAAAGTTTAGGGACCTCTTGCCTTACATTTTCTAGCTTTTTTCTGCCCCTGAGTAGGCTGAATGAATAACCACTAGGTTCCTCTTACATGTCAGTAGAAGCTGTCTTTATTTCCTGAGGGTAATAATAATAACTACTTCATGGGAATTTTTGTGAGTATTAATTTAGATAATACCACATGTATTATTACTTATGTGTGTAAAGTTACTGATAACAATGTCTGGCACAGAATAAATGCCAATTATTATGAACCCTACCGATAAGATGTACAACCTTGATGGTTGCCACTGAGGCAAGTAACTAGATTGAATGAAGTTGAAAGGCTTGTTGCCCAATTTTCATGGCTCAAAAATTTTTCTGTGTTATACTTATTTAGGCATTACAACAAGAGGGTAGGATGTATTATCTCCAACTTACAGGTGAGAAAACTGAGTCTCAGAGAATGTAAATAACTTGTCCTAAAGTGGGAGTGAGAGAATGTAAATAATTTATCCAAAAGTGGGAATGTCAAAGCTAGAATTCAAATGTACGTCTTTGGCTTTAACACTAAGTCTGTTTCTAGGTCATTATGCAGACTCTCAGTGCAGCAAACCACTGGTCTCCGGAGCACTGCCCCCATTTCTAATGCATGATATTTTAGAAGGTGGTAATGATATGAAAAATCTTGGCGACACAGTAACATGAAAGCACTGGGTATGTGAACATTGTCAAAGATTCAGTAAGCATGCATATTGCTATGGAGTGAATCGTGTCCCTCTAAAACTCACATGTTGAAGCTCTAACCCCCATTGTGACTATATTTAAAGATAGGACCTGTGAGGAGGTAATAAAGATTAAATGAGGTCATGAGGTTAGAGCACTAATCCAATAGGGGTGGTGCCCTTATTAAAAAAAAAAAAAAAAAAAGGAAGAGACACCAAAGTTCTCTCTCTCTACCATGTGAGGGCACAGTGAGGAAGCAGCTGACTTCAAGCTAGGAAGAGAGTCCTTGCCAGGAACCAAATCATCCGGCACCTTGATCTTGGGCTTCCCAACCTCCAGAACTGTGAGAAAATATGTTTTTGTTGTTAAGGCCCCCAGTAGACACATGTACAATAGTGGCATCTCCTCTCTTCCTCTTGGTACTGTTATTCTGCTTTTTTTTTTTTTTCCCAGCTCTGGGTATTTCAGGATGTGTTCCTATAAATATGAAACACCATTCTTCATTTCATGTCTAACATACATGCATTCATTCTGCCAACATTTTTGGAGAGTAGAACTTGTGTTGTATGATGGAGATGAAAAATCAGGAAGGATAGACCATAGTATTATGGTGGAGCTTCCAGCGTAAAAATAGAGGATGTGTGTATGTGTGTGTGTGTGTGTGTATGCACATGCCTGTGTATGAGTGCATGTGCATGTGTGTGAGATATATGAGTAAGACATGAAGAGAAGAAAGAGAAAAGGGTGATGAAAGTGGCAGAATTAGTACTATAGATTGAACAGAATACAACAATGTCTCTTATGTCAGTCTTAAGGAAAAATGTAATGCTCTTCGGTGAAGTCAAGGGAAAGAAAGGAATGAGGGCTTTAGAGAAGACAGTAAGAGTAAGAAGAAAGGTCCATAAAGATGTCTTCTGCTCTTCCAGACAACTTTTTTTCTTAGACTAACACCTGATACCTTAGCTGGTCCTGCAAAAGAGGCTTTAACATTCTAGTGCTTCCGATGGTTGATACAACAGAACTAGAGTCCCTCCCCAATTTTATCCTTGAAGCCCCATGTATGGACAGTGATAATTTGAGGAGCAGTGTAAATTTGTGTGTACTTCAAGGAGAACAGATAGAAAAGTTCAGCCATGGAATTTTTCTAGGAGTTAATCTTAACTTTGCAAACAACATATTTGACCAGAGAAAGGCAGTAAAGTATTCTTTGTTCCTTCTTTCCTGAACTACAGATTCTTGTTCCTGTCCCAGGGAAAGCCATGCACTGACTGTCACGAGACTTCCCAAACCTCTCTGCTTCTTTCCATCCTTAATGCCACTCTGTAGGTTTAGTCCCCCATCACCTTATGCCAACATAACTGATGCCAATATCCACATTCCAATCATTCTCGCCAACACCACAGGTATGATCTTGTGACTTGCTGTGTAAAACCTTTCAGTGACTCTCCCTTGCCCTCTGCATCAAGTCCAGTCCTCAGAGGTCATCAGACACCCTGTAGGCTTCAGCTATACTAAAGTATTTACAGTTGCCAGCAGTGGCACACCCTTCCTTATCATCAGTTATTTTGCACATGCTGTTCTCTCTGCCTAGAAAGGGCTTCTTCCCCTTTCTTTGCCTGGATAGCCCTACATTCAAGTCTTCCGGTATCAACCCTCCTGGATAGACTTCCTTGAGTCCACATCGGAGAAGGGAACCCCTGTGTGTTACCAGAGCACCCATAACTCTCAGCACGTTGGATTGGGATTGTCTGTTTAGTTATTTCATATTACTAGAAAGTAGGTGCTAATGGGAGGGACTGTGTATTGTTCATTATTCACTACAGTCTTCATTATGTTCACTCCAACCAACTTCCTTTCTGTGCCTCAAACATATGTCAAACCTTCTGCTGGCTCACTTGGGTTCAACCAGAAATATCTATTAAATACCAGGTGTATGTCTGGAACTGTTTCAGGTGTTAGAGCCTTAGCGGTGGACTTAACAGAAAGTCATTCTTGCCCTTGTGGATCTTCCATTGTTGTGGGGCTGAAGCAGAAAATAAACAGAAGCAATAATGAAAATGTAGAAGATATAGATAAGATAGGGAGTGCTGGTGGCTGGAGAAGGGTACAGTCTTAACTAAGGTGAAGGCCTCACTGAAAAGGTGACATTTGAGCAGAACATATAAGAGAACTGGACTTGCAGATATTGGGGGAAAATGAAAGCAATCCAGATGGGAAGAGTTCCAGCTGCACAGTCCATGCTATTATCTCTCTCATCTAGTAAACAAAATAATCCAACTCATTTTTTAACCCACTGTCCCCTCCAGCTACCATTCTATTTTTCATTGCTGGCTTTCATTCTGTATATCGTCTATGTCCTGGACTATGTCTTATACATATTTATTTGTTTGCCTCTTGCCTGTTCCCCTAGTAAATTACAAGCTCCATAAGTATAGGGATTTTGTCCATTTTATTCACTGCTATATCACCAGAACCTAGAATAGTGCTTAGGTAATAATACGCACCTGACAAATAATTTTTAGTGGACAAATTAGTGAATAATGTTTTGAAAGAATAAATGAGTTAGAATTCCTATACTTATTGACACGTTATCATTAAGTATATTTTCTTCTAATTTCTCTTCCATGAAGTCTTAACTTCTGAAAGGCTTTTTTTGGCTTCTGGACTACAATATTTAAAATACAGTGAAAATGATTGTTTTTTACAAAAAAAAAAATGGCTCTTAACTTCTCTCACCGACTATACTTATGTTAAAGAATATTTCAATGTTAGCAAGAAAAAAAAAAAAGATCAGTCATTCACCATTTATGGTTAATGGCCTGAGTTTGATCAGGTGATTTTTTTGTACGAGTGCTGCTGCTTCAAGTATGTGGGAAAGAGAGCTGGATTGTCAAAATATACAACAGTACCAAGTGCATCTGGCTTTAAGCTCAGCTTGAGGCAGGGCACAAATGATGCCATTAAGACACCTTCCTCAAACCTAGAGCATGCCAGTTTCCCCTCCAGAGGGCAAAAAGGAAAGCTCTTTCCCAGAAGAACTATGTCAAACATAAGTCTGATGGAAGCAAATCATTGTGGCCAGTGAATTGCTATGCTCAGGGGCTGATGTGGGATAAGCATGGCCCCCAGGAGAAGATAAGGAATAGTCCCCCACAAAGGCTACCGGGGTGCTGTGGAGAAGCTTCCCAATATGTAGAGAAGGAGATGACTACTATGCCCCATCTGATTGTTTCCAATCTTGGCCTTCTATTAGAACCACCTGGGATGCTTCTTCATCCATAAGATGCCAATTTGAGTAATTTCTGCTTCAGTCACAGTGGAGTGAGCTAGAACCAGACTTATTCTCTCACCATAATCAGATAAAAAAATGGACAAATACATAAAACAATTGTTTTAAAAAATTAGACGGCATCAGAGAAAGACTGTGCTCCTTAGAGAGGGGAAACAAGTGAGATGAGTCCTATGATTATCCAGAATTTATGCCCAGGGGAACTTTACAGATCATGGTGCAGAAATGACAAGTCCTAGCAGAGCATGAGGGTCTTAAGGTCTTAAAAAGTTGAGAAGACATGGATCAGAGGCTGAGGAAGCTGAGGTTTCTGGAATTTACAGCACAAAGAACTGGAGATAAAGGAGCTATTAAGAAAAAGCTCCAGGAATTTGCATATACATTTCCATGAATCTCCTCCTGAAGGATAAACCATGTACACATAGGTTGAGATTCCACAGGCTAGAGAAAAGCCAACCAGGAAGCTCTATTACTGACAGGTCCCAGATTCACAAAGAATTGGGAGAAGTTTCAGTTCTGGCTGGGTGGAGATGAGAGTACTCACTGACCATCCGTGACATTTAGCAGAGACCGCAAAAGAACAAGGGTCTCCACTACTGACACCTGAGCAGGTAATTCAACTAGTGTGGAATACTACTAGTAGGAGAAGCAGTAGTTGTTCTTAATTTAGTCAGGATTTGATAGAATCCAAAAGCCCATTTTTCCCCCCAGGATACAAGGACATGAAGCCAGAATTTAAGAGAGAAAAAAATAAAAGAGAATAGTATTGATAACAGCGTTGATTAGAGAAAACCCCATTACATATTTTTCTGGTGTCAAATTCTGCGGTCCTGGCAAGTAACACTTCTTCTGCTCTCTACATTTTTCAAAAATATTCTACATTGAATTTATATTCTCCCTTTCCTGCACCCTGCCTCATCTCTATAAATTATAATTTTATTCTTCCTTTACTGTCTGTCATAAATGCCATAAAGTCATCCTGAGCATCCTTCTAACACCAAACAAACGGGATCATCCCTCCTCTGAACCACTTTATTTGAATGTCCCATGGCTTCCAAACTTTCATGAGTACAAATGAGAGCATTTTAGTATCATGAAGTAGTAATTTTTCACAGTAATCATATTTCTTAATCACTGTGAGACAGTTACTTCCCCAAGCACACGTGAACCGTATCTCATTTAACCGTGACAACAAACACGTGGGATGGGAACTCTTATTACCCCCCCACCCCTTTCTCTACTCAGGAAATTGCGGCTCAGAGCGCTGGTAAGTAACAAAACCGCGAGTTGAACACAAGCAGTTTGGCTCCAGAAAACAAGTTCTTCAGCTCCACAACAGTGAGTACTTTGTCTATTTTTCTTGATTAGAAGCTCCTTGTACATGAAGGCTGTGTCTTTTTCATCTTTGTATGCCCTGCACTTAATAATAGTGTTTTGTTGGTAGCTGGTTATTGGAAGAAATTTGTTGAATGAATAAATGAATTCATGCATGAAAATTATAAGTATCTTTTGAAAGGTGATGGTGTTATAATTCATACTAGGTATAAATGATGCCTGCAGGGTAGGAGGTATCTTATTGATGTGTTGTTTGGTGCTTTTCTGTTTAGTAAATATCAGTTGTGTTAAATTGCTTTTGATTTTTTTAAGATTATCTATTCTCTTTTCTGTGCTAAGATTTCTAAACCAAATATACTTTTTTGACACATGAAATAGATGTTTTCAGAGCTGGCCAATTTAGGGATCAATATTCTCGTCATTAAACATGAAATTGTTTTATAGAGTCAGATTTGGTAAATTGAGAGAGGAAAATAGAGTCATAGAAAAGCAGCCTCCCTCAGCTCCTCTAGAGGGAAAAATGCCAGTTCAAGGGGAATAAGGAAAAAGAAGGAAGACAATTACAGGCAAAACCACAAGCTTAACAGGCTCAATGATTTTTTTATTTCAGAACTCATTTTCGTGCATTTATTTTCCCTTATTTTAAAGCTGAAAATGAATAGGGAATGGCATGGTAATAAAGAATTTGAAATTGCGAGTTTTTTCAGTTACATTACTATATGGCTTGAACAGAGAAAACCAGGCATCTTTTATGTAAAACCTCGGAGTGAGTAGTGGAAGGAGAGTGATGAATTATCCCACATCCTTTTTGTACCTCGCTTCCCTCCACAGTTAGACTTCTTAACCCCAAACTTTGCGCCCTGAATCTCCCCAGCGTGTCAGAGGGTCTGTGCGGTGAAGTGTAGCAAAGTAACAAAATTTAGTGTACAATTAACAAAGGTTTAGCATGAAAAGGACCAATAAAACACTATTGATCCACGTCTGGTTTGAACAAATGTTGTACAATGAACCGTAAGAAATATTGTTCTTTAGAGAAACTGTAAATTTTATGACTTTGTACTTGTCCTTATTTTAGAAGTTTGGGTTTGCACTTAAAATGTCTTTGTCAAAATTAGAAACAAAGTGAAAAATTAAGAGGCCTTTATGTCTAGTTTCACGTTTTAGGGATTCACTGGGAGGAAGAAGGGCCCAACCTAGAAGCTGCCAGGAGATGACATTGGTGCTTCACTGCATCAAAGAGCCCGAGTGGCTGGAGGCAAAGCTTGCCCAAGGGCCAGTGCGAGTCATACTCAACTGAAAGTCAAAATTGTTGAGGAAGGAGAAATATTCAGCAATAATTCAATGTGATGAATGGGAGCCCTCTGTCAGTATACTAGGAGAGAGACAGGGAGCCAAGGGGACGGGAGACGTGAAACCAGTCAGGAAAGTGCAAGGGGATTGAAGGAGTAGTTCAAGGCTTGGGGCTGGAACCCTTAGCCGAGATGCCAAGAGCTTACCCTGATGCAGTAGTGCCAGCCACATGTATGGGAGTGGACCAGCCAGCTCAAAGGCATAAACTAGTCCCAGTACTTTGCAAACGTTGCCCCCTCTGATGGCTTTTTGGATTTCCCAATGTTCAATTCCTTTTTACTCTTGAGACATTTATCTCTGATGCTCCAGTGTAATTCAGTATTATTCATCTTTTACCGTAGAATGGCTCTAGGAACAGATAACCTGGCTCCAGATCTTAGCTTCGACACTTTTTTAGCTGTGTATCTGTAAGCAAATGATTTAATCTCTCTGTGCTTCTATATTTTCATCTCTAAAATGGAGTTGTTAAAAGTTTCCAGATTTCATAATATTTTGAGAAAATTTAATAAGTAAATAAATGTAAAATTCTTAGAATAGTAACATTTAAAATCAATATATTCATTATCATCTTATATTTTACCGTAATATCTAGTATAGTGCCTGACACATTTTCAGTGATCTGTGAATATCTAGTGAATTGGTGAATGAAAGGTCATGAATCCTAAATTTGTAAAGTACGTGCAAAGGTCAAAATAGTCACCTCTGGTAGGGATAAAAATGAACAATATATATAGGCACCATCCACTTCTTAAAAGTTGTCAGAAGTGTTAATTCCAATCTATGATAGGGCTAGTGGAATATTTTTTTTACTGCGTTTACACAAAGAAAAATTTCTAAAGTTTAAAGAAAGTGTTTTTCCTGATGATTTTGACTTTAGGTAAAAGTATGGGCAGAATCATTCCCTGAACAAGTGTGTGCTGACCTACTTAATCACATCTTGATGCAATGTTACAAGCCAGGGCCAAAAGAAATCTTAATTTGGGGCAGCTGTGGAACCATTCTTGGTTACCCCAGGAAGTCAAATCAGTAGAACAATTCTTAACAGAGTTTCAGCGAAGTCCAGTGACTTGTAAGTAGGCAGGTTGGCGCCTGTTGAGGCAGGAAACTGTGCCATAGGTATGTGGTGGGTGTGGCGGTGATTACTGAACGGGGCGGACCCTAGAGTCCACAGAGAAGGAAAAGTAACTCAGCCTCCTGATCTTGATGCTGCTAGTGGGTCTTCGAACGTGTATTCTTATTTTTATTTATTTTTGTCTTTGCTTAAGAATGAGCCGAAAAGTTATTGAAAGAAACAGCACATGGTACCATCACACGTTACCCTTAGGCCTCTGATTCAGTTTTTCCTTATCTTTCCATCTGAATTCTACAGGTTATTTTGAGTGCATTTTAGAATTCCTTCGGAAAGTTTTAAACCGTTGGATTGTTTCACATGTTGTTACAATGTATCAAAACAAGGCAGGGAGACTTTGCATTTGTATCACATTAATTTCAGGTGACCACAAAGTATCTACAAATGATCCATTCTCTTAGTGTGACGGTTCTTCCCAGGAGCACGCAGACAGTCTCCCTTACCTTTGACTGTTCTCTCTTACTCAACCCCACTTAACCACAGTTTCTATTGATGCCTCCTTTTCAGTGTCCTCCTGTCTGGAATATTTATAATAGACTAATTCAGTGACTGTTCTGCCTCTGGTTTCTGGCTCCTTTGGTTGACCTTTCACATTCCTTTGAGAGTTGCTTACTAAAACACAAATATGAATGTAACTCTCTCCAGCTTTAAAATTTCTAACTTATCTCTGTTGCCGAGGGAGTAAAATCTAAACACCCCAACCTGTTCCTCAGAGGACCCCAGCACTTGGCTTTCCACGAGCAGCACCGTCCCTTCACCTCATTCTCACCAGTGTTTAACAGTGCACTCAAAAAGTATTCTCGGGGCTTCCCTGGTGGCCCAGTGGTTGAGAGTCTGCCTGCCGCTGCAGGGGACACGGGTTCGTGCCCCGGTCCGGGAAGATCCCACATGCCGCAGAGCGGCTGGGCCCGTGAGCCACGGCCGCTGAGCCTGCGCGTCCGGAGCCTGTGCTCCGCAACGGGAGAGGCCACAACAGCGAGAGGCCCGCGTACCGCAAAAAAAAAAAAAAAAGTATTCTCCCACATGCCCATGCCAGTCTTCTCTATGCTCTACTGTATTACGGTTGTGCTAACACGCATGAACAATCATATCTAAATTAAGACTCGTGTAAGTGATAGCTTCTAGGGCCACATGGTGGGACCCTAGAACCCCATTAAGACTGCCACAGCTGAGCCTTCTGCAGAATAGAGAGTAGTACATAAGGAGATAAAATGATGCAGAGAAAGGGCAAAATGTCTTCCTAAAACACAAATTTTAACCCACAGTAAATAAATAATTACATTTCATATTTGTGAAAAGTGTGGTAGAATTGCTCTTGCCGTTTGAGCTCCTTAGCGTTTCTTCCTTGAACGGGGAAAGGCTTAGTCCTTTATAGAAGCCATGTGTTTCCAATATTACACCTTATTTCTGCCTCCTTAGCTGCAGATGGTTGATCTGGTGTGTATCTGACCTAAGCCAGGTGAGTCAGAGCCTTTTCTTGTGATTTTTCAACAATACTGGGACATGAAAGACTGCCTCCTTCATGTGTAGAAGGGAAGCCGGGGGCACTTAACGTGATGCAAGTATCTTGCTCTTCCTGTATTTTAATGAAGATCCCCTTTTTGCCTAAATTAGTTTGATCTTGTTTTCCGTCATATGTTCCCGAAAAAGTGCAGGAAAAATATGGATATATTAAGGAATTTGATCCAAACTGTTTTTGAAATTGTGGGATATAAAACTCCAAAGACATTTTGAATTTATAGGAGACCACTCAATTCTTGCTGGATTTCTCAGAATATGGCTTCCACTTTACTATTAGGGATAGTTGCTGTTGTTGGAGCATATTTTTCTCCTACTGCTATTGAAGTATACTTGACAAATAAAAATTGTGTGTATTTAATGTATATAAGTGATGTTTTGATATACATATACATTGTGAAGTTATTACCACATGCCCATCACTTCACCCAGTAAGTTTGGTGTGTGTGTGTTGCTAAGATCAACTCTTGTTAGCAAATTTCCATTATATAATATAGTATATTATTAACTAAAGTAGCCATGCTGTATATTAGATCTCCAGAATTTACTGATCCTGTATAACAGAACCTTTGTACCCTTCAACCAATATCTCCCCGTTTCCACCTGCCCTTAGCCCATGGTAATCACCATTCTACTCTTTGCTTTTATGAGTTAGACTATTTTAGATTCCACATAGAAGTGAGATCATGCCATATGTGTCTCGCTGTGTCTGGCTTATTTTACTTAGCATTGTGTCCTCCAGTTTCATCCATGTTGTCAGAAATGGCAAGATTTCCTTCTTTTTGTTAAGGCTGAACAATATTCCGCTGTGTGTGTACACACATAGATACCTATAGATAAGTATATACACACACACACACACACACACACACACACACACTTACATAACACATTTTCTTTATCCGCGAATCCTTCTCACTCGATTTGCAATATAAATAGAGACGGGAAACTGTAATAATTGGTTTCCTTTCTAGCTTTAGGAGGGTCACTCGATTTGTCTTTTTTTTTCAACAAATGAGACTAATACTATCTTTTAGTTTATACTGGTACCAAGTAATTTTTAATGAGTTTGTGTTTAAAATATGTACTTCTTTCACTTGTTTTCAAATGAAAAATCATTATACTTATATCTTTTGTACATTAATTGGAAAAATAATTGTGGATAACAATATTAAAGTTCATTGCCAACATTTTTTTCCTCTTAATTATATTCTTAACATCACGCATCCTGATCTTGTTCCCCTACTTGCTATGAGCTCTTCTTTTTTTTCCCCCCAAGTGGTCCTGGTGTTCTAAGGCACATTTGACTTTACTTGCGTGATGGTATTGCCCGTTAGTTTTTACAAATAAGAGCAAAGTTGTGTCTATACCACTTAGAGCCTGTTAGAAGTTACTTCACTTTGTAAAGTATTATGTATGTATATTATTAATCTTGCCCTCTCTGTCCTTCGACCTTTGTCTGGAACATCGGTGCAGTGTTCCAGCTATTGATGCAATGGATGAGATTTTGTGGGCCCCAGGGCTGATGGGGGAAGTCCCCACCGGAAAACACTGGCAAGGTAGGAACTGGAAGATTGAATAACATCAAACACTGTGCAGGGACATGGATGTTCAAAACAGTAGTAAGATAATCAAGAAGATAGTAGAATCCCGGTGGATTAAAGAGTCTGATTAATGGGAATGTGCAGCCACAAGCCAGCAGTCCGTATGGTGCCTGACAGTTCATTCATTCATTCAGTAACTACTATTTGATATTATCAAGTACTGTTCCAGGCACTCAACACAGAATAATGAACAGAAGAGGAACAACTTACCTCTCTTTAGAAGCTATCATTAAATACTCAGTGAATAAATGAATGGCTGTGGAAGGATGAAAGAATTAACAATGCACATTTGCAGAGTGTCAGATTGCAGAGATGAGCATGAGCAGAAGAGGAGGTAAGAGGGTGAAACAGAAAAGACAGAGAGTCTGACATTTATCTTTAACAGGACAATCTGGAAATGTGAGTTTGATGAGTGGAGGCTGATATAAAGTCACAGAAAGGTAGTAGATAATTCGCATGATATGTTGTCCATATCACTAGATGTAGGTCAGGGAGTAAATAATTTGGCAGCCAGAATTTGGTGTTTCAGTTTTTCTTCATCTTTTTCACTTTTTTTTTGCGGTACACGGGCCTCTCACTGCTGTGGCCTCTCCCATTGCGGAGCACAGGCTCCGGACGCGCAGGCTCAGTGGCCATGGCTCACGGGCCCAGCTGCTCCGCGGCATGTGGGATCTTCCCGGACCGGGGCACGAGCCCGTGTCCCCTGCATCAGCAGGCGGACTCTCAACCACTGCACCACCAGGGAAGCCCTTCACTTATTTTTTAATACAGTAGGTCTTGGGGGGGTGTCATCATTCCTTCTAATGAGTGGGCCCCCTCACAGAAAATCACTGTAAGCCAGAACCCTCTCACGTAATATTGCTCAAGATGGACATTATTTCAGTTGGACTCCACTAGACTACGATCAGCAGAAGCAGTACATTGACATGCTCAGTTCAGCAAATCTTCCCTGCCACCTGGACCAGTAGACAATGATCCTAGTCACTAGGTTTTTTTTTTTTCACAACTGATGTAGATTCCCTTTTTTAAGGCAGCACATTCCCAGGGAACTGTATTCACTGACAGCTGGGCCATCGTCACACCATGTCAGCAGTCGTCTGAACCATGAGTTCCTGTTCAGTGAGTTGGGGTTAGGGGGAATCTCCTAGTCAGTTTTCTCTGAACAGAAACTGTCACCTTTTTAATAAAATATGAAAATATTTACAATCACCATTTTTATACATGTGTGAAGCAGTGTGTTATCCCCTTAAATCAAGCATGAAAATGATGAACTGTCTGAGATTTAGCAGTTATTCAGGTCTGTCCTCATATATGTCTGTGCAGCTTTCTTTTAGCTGTTTTCTTGTTTTAGTCTTATTTTGCTCTTTGCTCTAATCTTATTACAATAATGTCAGTATTGATTTCTATTTTATATATATACGTTGCAAACAAAATAAAGGTGACAGGAAATATATTCCGTTATATCAGCTGTTTTCAGTTACTGAAGCTTATTTGAGATCATTTTTATTGTCTTTATTTAGCTAAGCAATCAAGTAAAGCAGGAAGCATCATTTTTTTTTTTTCTTTTTCTTTTTTTTTTTTTTGCGGTATGCGGGCCTCTGCCTGTTGTGGCCTCTCCCATTGCAGAGCACAGGCTCCGGACGTGCAGGCTCAGCGGCCATGGCTCACGGGCCCAGCCGCTCCACGGCATGTGGGATCTTCCCGGACCAGGGCACGGACTCGTGTCCCCTGCATCGGCAGGCGGACTCTCAACCACTGCGCCACCAGGGGAGCCCCATTGGTTTTTTTTATCAGATTTGTAAATAATTAATCCCAGGAAACCCCAGAAGGCTATCAAGAAATTTAAAAGTTTATTTGTATTTTCAAATTAATATTGTTTCTAATGTTCAGATATGAAAATCATATCAAATCTTTTATATTAGAATCAATCAAAACTTTTATATTAGAAAAAAGTTCATAAATTAATTATCTAAGAATAAAGGAAATCTGCCCATTAAAACCTGTTTGAAACAAAGAATTAGATACCTTTTCTGTTATTATTTTTGAGCAAAGGGAACTTTCATTTTAAAATGTACCATAACATTATTTCAGTATTTTAATTCTCTGTGGATTCACCTCAGACATTTACACGCTTCTAATACGTATGGGAAAATACTGTGCAGATCACTTTTTAAATAATTCACAAAACAAAATTAAAATATTTTCCATTCTATGCCGATTTGCAGTCCAGGTGACAAAATAAGAAAATATTTACCATCACCATTTTTAGGTACGTGTGAAGCAGTGTGTTATACCCTTAAATCAAGCATGAAAATGGTGAATTATCTGAGAATTTAGCAATTATTCAAGTCTGTCCTCATATGTAGGTCTGTGTGCAACTTTCTTTTAGCTGTTTTATTGTTGTACTCTTATTTTTCTCTTTGAGCCTTTTACTAGTTTGTATAGCATTCTGTTATACACGTACTTTGCAAACAAAATAAAGGAATGAGGAATAATCTAAATAAAGACTTGTTTCTGAAGCTGGTCCTTTATAAGTATTTACAGTGGAAGTGAAAATTGGAGCTAGCCAATTCCTCCTTAATGGGTACTTTGTGAAGGATGGTTCCTTAGCTGTATTGTAACTGCACAGTCAGATTGTTTCCTCTGAAACTCATTCGTAGAGCATCCTTGAGAATTGCTGTACTCCCCTGCCAAGGAGCTCTAAGTGGAAGTAGCAGTTGAAAGGGCAGTCCCCTCTTGTCTCTGCCCAGGTTGGCCCTTCGTTGTCACCCCCAGAGGTATCCTAATAGAAGCTTCCCTCCCACTCATAGCCTTGTCGTTAGACGTGCTCTGCTGAGCTCTGAGGTAGTTCTAATCCAGTTTTGAAAGAGAAGGAGGAGATAAGCTGAAGGAAAGACACATGACATGCTGAGGGAGGAAATGGCTGGGGAGATGTGAGGCCTGCTTCCTTGTCTTCCAGGCTCCCTAACCATCTTGAAGGGCCCTCCTTTCTCTGGCTTTCCTTTACTACCTTTTCTCTTACCCAAGGCTCTTCACCGGTACTTCAGAGGTTTTGCTTCTGATAGCAGCATCTCCTCTGAGGAAATTCCTGTGGATAAACTTGGCAGGAGTGTGAGGTACTTCATTAGAAGGCTTCCTGCTGTGTCTGCAGACTGTGAGAAAACCACTGTTGATAAACTACTCAGAATTACAAGAAGAGACAATCTGAGCTGTCGGGGTTCACAGGAGGGCAGTCTTTCTGTTTCTGAGCTTTTCAGTCGCAGAAACTTGATTTTTTTCATTTGCTCCCAGAGTAAAAAGACTCGGAGGGAAATAAGAGTCAAAATAATTAAACTTATCCTGTGTAGTCAGTAAACTAACAAGGCCAATCCATTTAGTACAATGTGTGTGGCCACCTTCAAAGTGCTCGAATCTTCATTATCTAGGCTGAGTACTTGGGAAACCAAATGTCTAACCAGGAGGTTGCTGGGTGAGCACAGCATTAGGGCAGGGGCATGGATATGGGGCAGGCAGTTGGACAGTTGTAGTACCCATGCTAGAGTAAAGAACATGAGTTTGGACTCACAGTAACCTCAATCCAAAGTTTTTGTTCCTCTCAGAACTTCTTTACACTCCCTGAGCTCCAGTTTTCTCATCTGGAAAGTGCTCAGTAAGTTACAGTGTAATATAGCATTACCATCATCATCATCATGAGTATGACTCATCTAAGCAGACTGGAGGTGCATCCTTGCTCCTGCAAAGAGCTCACTCTTTTAGCAGTTGGTATGCTCAAGTTTATGTGAGGCAGTGGATATTTATATATAGATGGATATTCTATATATTACATATATATATATATATATATATATACTGGATATTATTGGCTAAGTACTAATAAGTTATTCCTGTCTGATCTTCATCTTCCTAGATTCAATGCAAATTAGCAATTTTCTTCCTTTATAATATCCCAGAAAAAACTTCTATAAATTGTATTTTCATCTGCCTGAGGTTTGAGAGGTATATTATTTTCACTGGAAAATTTCAATCTCTGTGAACTTCATTTGCAAACTTGGGATTAAAATGCCTGTGTGATAAAATGGATGTGGATATTTGGGGATTGAATGAGAGCATCTGTTTTAAAATGCCTAGTACACTGCCTGGTGCATAGTAGTTTCTTTAACAGTGCTAATTGGATCTACTGCATGTTTAAAAAGACATTCCTTGGAGTGGTTACTCTCACTGAATTATACTGACTCCTGTTTCTGTTGAAGGGAGTAGCATTTTCTGGACTTGCCTCCAGTTTAGGGAGTATATTGTGTACTTTGAGGCCATCATGTCTGATATTATTGTTCCCCTTAATACATAATTAAGAGGTATGTAAGAGGAAATGGGAGAAAAACCTTTAGACCCAGCAAGCAAGGATAGAATCCCCAAATCTTCTTAGATATTTGTTTCAATAAAGATCTTTTCTATTTTAGTAAATGATTCATTAGAAAGAAGGGATTCAAATCAGTAGTGGTTAGTCATCTGGGCATACTACGTTGTATCATCTATTTCCTCAAATCCAGAGTCAATTTTGTCTTTTAATTATAAATAGTTATGTACACTGGCATGTAATTTAAAATTTATTCTGTCATTTCAGTAGAGCTTATTTTACAGAAAAAGAAGTAATTCATTTCCACAAACACATATTGGGCATATCCTCTGTGCACAAGTTTTATGCTGGAAGTAGCGTAAACAATCTTATGTTTTAAAAAGACCATTCTGACTATAGGGTGAACGCTGAAGAAAAAAGAGTAGACATAAGGAAATATGACTTGTTAAGGTTGTGTGCAAAGGTGAAAACTAAGAGAGTTTAAGTAGGAACGTATGGGACCCTCTTAGAGGCATAACTTTTCATGCCTGACCCTTTCATGTTGCATGCGGCTTCTGTTTCCTGTTACATCTGGATTCCTGGCTCCAGGTTATTGAATTTGCTGGAAATCGAAGTACAGAGCAACTAGATTCTTATAGTAAATGTATGGTATTATCAAGGTAAACTTGTTTCCCCAAAGCTGGAAACTATTATGTGTCCATGGCTTACATATTTTTCTTAAATGAATCTGAATGCTCTCATAGAGCTTCTCTCCAAATAAATAAGCTACCAATAAATAAAGTACCAATGATGAGAATTTCTGACTGGAATTCACAGAGGAGAATTAAAATTCAATAGCAGTTGCAATATAGTCATATTTTTCCCTTCTGCCTCCGAACAGCTGGGGAGTCGGTGATTGAAAAGTAAAGCAAATTATTTCTAAAGCTTCTCCTAAAAGTAAGAAATGAAACAAGTTGAGTTTTCTGTTTTTGTCTTTCCAGTTTTCTTCATTGGAGAAAAACTGTGTTTCATTTCAACCTAATATTGTGTTCTTCCTTGTAATCCAATATTAGGGCATTATTAGGATGAGATTGTTATCTCTGTAAGTGCAGTTGGAACACATATTGAAAGTCTGTAGGTGTTTGAAAAGGGACTGCTGCAAAGTGGAAATTCATAACCTTTGATTATAAATTGCACAGTGTCATTCATTAGAGCACAAAGGCTTTCTTTTCATTATAGAAACACAGGGATTTAATACAGGTAGAAAGTAATTTTGATGCCCAGAAATATAATACTGTGTGCATAAAGCCTGTGAATTTCCCCCCATCGAAGAATAATATACAATCTATCCTGCGTCTTTATAAATAAAAACTCACTCATAGGCATGTGTCCAAGCAGACCAAACAATACAGAAATGGAAACACCATATTTTTTCTTGCAGTTTCTTTACATTTAGATCAGCATGTGTTCATGTTTGATTTATAACCTTTACAAATTGAAATTTGACCGCACAGGAGAGGAGCGAGCTTTATTTTGAGTAGAAAAACACTGCCTTAGTAGTCTGACCCAAAGTCTCAATTTTTCTTTATGGGTGAAAAAATATATTGCAAGTAAACAAATAGCCATGGTAATAACTAGTAGGCTATACAAATATGTTTTAGATAGAAATTTGGGCTTCCCTATCCAATCCCCTTGCCTCCCCCTCTTTCTTCACCACCACCCAAAAAGATACCATCTTCCCAGCTAGAGGCACCTGCTATATAGTGATGATTGTCAGAGCACTAGAAATAGAATGGGGTGATTAAAGCAAGTTCAAGTCTTGATTCTCCAGTACTGATTTTGGGTCTTCTTTCTAGACATTACTCTTCTCGTTTTTAAAAGACAAATACTACTATGAGAATTAAATGAATGTGTATGTGAAGGTGCTTGGTAAAGCTCTTTTCATTGTCTTGTCTCGATCATATTTGCTTTCTTTAATGAAAATTCCTTAACCATGTTCTTCTCTGTTTTCCTTTCCCAGAATATAACATCGTTCTGTAATATTGTATCCCACTACCTAATGTTAATTTAATCCCAACAAATTTAAGTTTAGGCGGGACCAAATAGCATAGCTTTAGTATAGAGGCATAGAGAAGTGCTCTCTCCTCTTAATATTTTAATCATAGATATTTGCATGTTTATTAAAATGTGAAAATTATAGACATTGACAAATTAGGAAGTGAAAATCTCTTGAAGACTACTATGCTACTGTTAAAGAGAGAGACTTTTTATACGTATATGATTTTACACTGCATGTCATTTTACAGTTGACTTTTAACATATAATGACACATTTGTTCATTCAACATGCAAACATTTATTGAACATCAATGTTCTAGGCTCTGGGTTATAGCAGTAAATAATCTACACAAGGCCTATACTCTATAATTATTATGTTACATTTTATATATATATATATATATATATATATATATATCAGAATTACTACCGTTTCCACACACGGAGACCTATCTCCATGTATAGAGATACACTATAGCATATATATGCAACCCTCACAAATGGGCATTCAGGCTGTTTCCAATGCCTGACAATTTGGGGGAAAAAATGCCTTTCTGCACTGATACAAATGTTCACTAAGTGAAATTACTAGGTCTGAATTATTAATATTTCTTATTTTACTAGATATTGCTAGACTGCCTTGTAGGAGATTGTGCTAATTTAAACTCCCAGAAACAATAAATGTCTTATCATAGGAAACAAACAGTGAGCTCTCTGATTAAATTTTTATAACCTTATTAATAATTTTGAGGACTCTCAGTTATTTACCTTTTCCTCATAGATATTTAGGTGTTTTGTATATTATGGATATTGGTCCTTTGATTTCTAGTTATACTGAAATTGGTTTGTTCTAAAGTTGTTGCCTATCAGTTTATGTTGTTTAAGGTAAGCTAATAGGTGATTTTTATTTTTATTTAAAATTATCAGTGTTTTTATGACTTTCAGATTTTGTCATATTTTAAGCATTTCCTCCCAGCAAGTTGAATCCACTTAAATTTTCTCCTACAACATTTTTTTAAACTAAATTTATTTATTATTTATTTTTGGCTGTGTTGGGTCTTCGTTGCTGCACGTGGGCTTTCTCTAGTTGCAGCGAGCGGGGGCTACTCTATTGCGGTGCGCGTGGGCTTCTCATTGCAGTGGCTTCTCTTGCTGTGGAGCACGGACTCTACGCGCTCGGGCTTAAGTAGTTGTGGCATGTGGGCTCAGTAGTTGTGGCTCAGGGGCTCTAGAGTGCAGGATCAGTAGTTGTGGCGCACGGGCTTAGTTGCTCCGTGACATGTGGGATCTTCCCGGACCAAGGCTCAAACCCGTGTCCCTGCATTGGCAGGCAGATTCTTAACCACTGCGCCACCAGGGAAGTCCTCTCCTAGAACTTTTGTATTTTCATTGTTTACATTAAAATATTTGATCCACTCTGAATTTTGCGTAAGAAATAAAGGCTCTAGCTTTATTTGTTTCAAATTGCTTCCTATTGTCCCATTGACACTTAGTTAATAGCTATTTTCTACTAAATTAAAATGTCATTTTTTTTTTTTTTTTTTTTTTGGCGGTACGCGGGCCTCTCCCGTTGCGGAGCACAGGCTCCGGATGCGCAGGCTCAGCGGCCATGGCACACGGCCCCAGCCGCTCCGCGGCATGTGGGATCTTCCTGGACCGGGGCACGAACCCGTGTCCCCTGCATCGGCAGGCGGACTCTCGACCACTGTGCCACCAGGGAAGCCCCATATTTTCTTCTTTTTTAAAATATTCATAGTACTAGTGTCCAACTTTGTCAGTACATCCAGAATAATAATAAGTAGCACTGATGATAAAAGTTACCCTTAATTTGATCTTGACTTTATTTGCAATGCTTCTACAATATCACTATCAAGTCTAAGCATCATATTGACCTTTGGTATTTTATACATATATTTAGTGTGTATGTAGGTACATGTGTGCATGCATAAATATAAACTCATGTTTCGTTAAGAAAGCATTACATAATCCTCATTTGTAATGGAAATGTTGGATTTCGTCAAATACTTCTTAAGCATCTACTAAAGGGATTATATGGTCTTTATTGATTTATTCCAACAGTCAGTTACAATTATTGATATGCTAAATGCTGGAATATCTTTGCTTTTCAATAATGTCAAACTTGGTCATAATGAATTATTCTCACAATATACTACTGGGTTTTGTTTAGAGTTTTTTTTTAATTGATCATAAAAAGTGAAATTAGTGTAATTTTGTCATTTCAGTGTGTTAACTTTCTCAGGATTTGGTATAAATGTTGCTCTGGATTTGTAAAATAATTAGGAATCTTCCTTTATTTTGTTATATTCTGAGATACATTAAATATAGGAATTATGTGTTTTTTTAAGAATAAAATAATTTAATTTTGAAATCAAGTTTGGCACTACTTCAGAAAGTAGCTCTTTGAAAACGTTGTTAATATCCTCCATGATTATTGACCTGTTAGTATTTTTATCACTTCTTAAGTCAATTTTGGTAGTTTGTCTTCCTAGAAAATCAATCATTTTATCTAGGTTTTCAAACATTTAATTTCCTCTATAACTGCAATTCTTTTCCCTTATCAAACCACAATCAGTATTTGTACTTTCTCTATCTTTGCTATATTAGGCTAACTAGTGGTAATTCATTGTATTAGTTCCTCTTTAAAGCACAAACTCCATAGTTTTTATTCCTAACTTATTTTTGCTTTTAATTCTTCTTTTCTCTCTATTTTCCATCAAGTCTTCAGTAGAGAGCTTCTCTTATCTTCCACCTGACAATAGGTAAGAAGCAAGATAAGTCCTAAAAGTTCTTGTTGCTGTAGTAGAGTTGCAATTTAATCCATAGGGAAGGCAAAAGATTTTTAGAGGGAATTTTCTAGAGATTAACCTGATCCTCCTGGCTACTACAGCCTCACCAAAAGGATACCACTGGTGAACTTTTTCAGAATTTCAACACCCATCTTCTTATCCATCCTACTGCCTCTTGTTAACTAGAGTTGATTTATAGTTTTGTCCTAACCTGACATTTCTAGGGATGAATAAATTATAGGCATAGAAAACAAAAAAGAATCCCCAGGAATATATTTTAATTTGATTTGATTCACACGGTTTTTCGGAAAATCAAATATCTGTCTTTTGGGGGGGAAGACCTAATTTCCCTTTTCTGGAAATCTTACTAGGTGTGTGATGTTGGACGAATTGTTTAACCTCTTTATACGTCTGTGTCCTCATCTGTAAATTGGGGATAATAATGGTAGCTACTTCCTAAGGTTATTATGAGGATCGAGTGAACTAGGTGAGTCAGTATTGCCAAAGTGCTCTGAAGAGTGCCTAGCATATCACATACAGTGAGCACTGTTTATGCGTTCATTTCAAAAACATTGAGATTACTGTGGGTGGCAGTAGGGTAGGATGATTATGTAGGAATTGTTTTGGCTCTTCTCCTTCCCAATTCTGACACATGCTAAAGGTAGAGATTGTTGCAAAAAGGAGCCCAGAGATAGCAACCTGTCTGACTATCCGGGAAGTTTAGGACCAACTGCTCACTTTTGACCTGTGGGCAGTTACATCTGAAGGGGGCTGATTGTGGACTGGCTGGTAGTTCATAACCAATGAGGGCTGTGTGCTCCTGTGGTGATTGCTACCATATGAGGGGCTGAGTGGGGATAAAACTTTCTCTCAAGATGCTATTTAAAAATAAAAAGTGGAACTTTATTGAATCATTTTTGACAGTGAAGTACAATTTTGTCCCTTCCCATATGTCTGCTCAACAAAGACATGGAAATCAGGACTAACCTTAGCACAGAGCAAATCAGCCACAGGGCCTCAGGCCCCGATAGCTTGGGAGAGAGACAGCCCTAATTAGAAAGAATTCTGATCAAGGAATCTTAGGGTACTGAGCCTGGGATAGAATAGTTTATGCCACTTTAGTTGAAGCTATTCATTGGTGGGTGGGGGGTTTGTGGGTAAAGGGAAGAATTTTTTAAATATAAAATTTATTTTTAAATATTTAAAGAATGCATAAAACTGGGAACTTCAAGACCTTCTGTTCAAATTTCATATCTGCTGAGGTGAGAGAGAAAAAGCTCGGGGGAGGAGGAAGAAAGGATATTAACACATAGTTTGCTCAAACATGGAGCAAATGTTTTCCAAGTGTTCACAACAATAGGTCAGAAGCATATCCCGGAACTGAATTAGAGTACAGATACCAAGTTCTGACTCTAGCTATAAATCAAAATTTATTCCTTAAGAAGAGATTATAATGTGGTGGTCTTGAGAAAGCAATTTGACGTTCTTAGAAAATACTGTATAAAGACATAATTTTATAGGCTCCTTCAGTCTCTGCAGCATTACAGAGCTGCTTAAAACACCCAAAGTCAATGAACTGGTGTGCAGGGCAGAAATAGAGACACAGATGTGGAGAACAAAAGTACGGACACCAAGGGGGGAAAGTGGCGGGGGTGGGGCGATGGGGGGTGGTGGGTGGTGGTGGGATGAATTCAGAGATTGGGATTGATGTATATACGCTAATATGTGTAAAATAAATAACTAATAAGAACCTGCTGTATAAAAATAAAATAAAATAAAATTCAAAAAAAATGTAAATAAATAATAAAATACCCAAAGTCTACAAATAAATCCCTGGTACCTCATAGTTTAGACTATGAATGATCGAGTGTATAAAAAACTCCCTGTAGTGAACACTGCATATTCTACTGCTCTCAACCTTCACCTCCTCCCTCCTCCCCCCAATATCCTCTAGTAATCACTGGGGGTTTCTCATATGCCCTCCTCTTGAAACCAGGTAAGAGCACAGCATTTCTTTCTCTGGCCTAATAATACTGGTTTGGAGAACACTGTAACAAAACAATGAAGGATAGAAGAAAAGAGAAGAGAAGGTTCTATGTTTTTCTGCCTGATTGGCCTCCTTCATGACCTGATGGCTCCCCACTCTTGTTCCTGCCTCTATTCTTCACTGTGTTCATTTTGAGTGGGTTGAATACCTGGGTATTGCAATCTTACCCTTCAGAGTTTTCTATTGCAAAATATCCTCACTGGACTAAATTAGCTACAGGAGTCCATCAATTTTTTAACTGGGGTTCAACTCAAGCCCGCACTGATATCACTATGTTGACCTAAACCATTAAAACAGCTAGTTATTTTACCAGCAAAACGGGTTTATTTCAGAACAGCAAAGAATTGCAGTTTGGGACATGCAATCTGTGGTGACCACAGACAAGTCCAGGGAAGGAAGCCGAGGAGTGTTGTGTTATACAGGAGAAGGGGGAGGTCAGAGGGGCTATTATAAACAAAGTGTCCAAGGGAAGTAACTAGGAGCTCGAAGTGTACTGGCATTTCATTGGCTGAACTGTGACAGTCTCTCATTGGCTGGGCTGTTGCCAGGTGAGGGGAATACCTCCAGTTGGGTAGTAAAGTAGTAACCTTCTTCTTACTTGTTGGAGATGGAACAGTACCTTTCTTCCTGTTGGTAATGCAATTGACGTTGAGTGGTAAGTAATGTTTTTGTTCATCAATTTCCACAATTTCTTTTTACATTCTCGTTGTACTTCCTCAATCCCCAAATGCTTTATCATATACTGTCTTGCATAAGCTTCCATTTGTCTTTGTTATTCACGTTTGCCAAACCAGACTGTAAGCTCTCTGTTGGCAGGAGTCTTGTCTTTTGTTGTTGTTGTTTGGTTATTACTACCTCCTCTTACCCTGCCCCCATCCTCGAGCACTTAGCAGAGGTTTAAACATAGTCAGTAGGCTTTAGGCCATTCTTGGGAAACTGAATTGAATATATACCCAGCAGATAAAGTCTACCACTTACTATCCCAATTTCCCTAAAATTGAAATTGACTCTTAGAAAAAGTTTACATATTGAAACTCTTATTCCTGGATTTATGGATGCTGTTACACTGAATCCTGGAACCATACGAATCTCAATAGTGCTTTTTAAAACTTCCTATTCTCAGACTCCTCCCCTGGAAGATTCTGTTTCCTGTGAATGAGCTGGTATAGATCCTGGGAATGTGTATCTTTAACAAGCATCCCAGGAATTCTGGTTTGTAGCCAAGTTTGAGAAACACTGTGCCAACCAAGATAAGCTTATATCTGGGAAACCCTAATAAAAAAAAGTATTTTTCTCATTCAAAATAATTTATGTCATTCACAATCAAGCTTAAAGGAAATTGCAGATATTTCTATAATGCAAGACCCTTAATGCAATTATTAAAGAACTCTAAAGATCAATTAGAGAAAAATATATAATATCGCTTATATGTGGAATCTAGAAAAATGGTACAGATGAACTTATTTGCAGAACAGAAATAGAGACACAGATGTAGAGAACAAACATGGATACCAAGGGGTGACGAGGGGTGGTGGGATGAATTGGGAGATTGGGATTGATATATATACACTACTATGTATAAAATATATAACTAATGAGAACCTACTGTATAGCACAGGGAACTCTACTCAATGCTCTGTGGTGATCTAAATGGGAAGGAAATCTAAAAAAGGGGATCTGTGTACATGTATGGCTGATTCACTTTGCTGCACAGCAGAAACCAACAGTGCAAAGCAACTATACTCCAATAAGTTAAAAAAAATTTTTTAATCAATTAATTTTCAAAGGGTTTAAACTAATTTTATCTTTTCATCTGTTTTTCTGTATACTCTTCCATCCGTCTATTTGTCTCCATACTTTTATCTGACTACCTACTCACCTACCTATCTACATCCTACATATGTATTACTAACATTGTTGATTTAAGGCATTCCTGAACAAATAGTTTATCCTTTCTAAGTTAAGTATATGCTAGAAGTCAAAACCAAAATTTTTATAAAAACTACTTTGACCTAGAAGGTTTAAGAACTACTTCCTATTTAACTGAATTTTTCCTTTGGATTGAAATAGCTCTTGAAAATTTCTCTTGGGAATCTGAGTTGTTTGTTGCCTTTTCTTATGAGCAATTTACTAGGCAGTTCTTGTGATTAGAAATATTTACTTGCTATTGATTCTAAAGCTTCATTTTCTCACTTTTATCACTGGGTCTTCTATTTATATGCTTTTGTTCTATGCTAAATACCTCCTCTTTTCCCTTAATGTTTATCTTTCACAAGTAAAACTAAACTGAAAACCTCCTTCTTCTTAGTCATTGCTCAGTCCATATTGAAGATGTTGAACAATTTGATTCACTAGTTCATCTATTTCCTTAACCCATTTAAGCCTGTTTGCTCATTTGCCTGCTCCTTTCAACATATTTTGCAGTTCTGATCCTCTGCTATTTGAAACTGAACAGATGTGATTTTATTGGGCTTCCATATGAAAGGGATTATCAACTTCAAGATGTGAAATATCTGTGCAAAACCAAAATAACACTGTCCTTTCTCCATCTAAAGTGTTTGGCTGGCTCTTCATTTTTGTCATCAGAATCTGCATTTGACTTACCAGTTTTGCTTTGTTTGACTCTCTAGGACTCTGAATTTGAATATTCCCATTGGGGCACAAAGCTAAAGGATCTAATGTATACCCAGTTAGGGATTTTCCCCAAATTTGCTATTTATTGTTGCAATTATAGAAAATGCAAGTTGATTTCTGAGTAGGACTCACTTGCCACTCAGTTAGGGGGCATCTAACTGGTGAGATCTGGACAGATAGCCAATTGAGAGTGTTTATTCCAGAAATTCAATTTTGCCCATGTATCTGGAATTGGTCAAATTGAAATCTACTTGAATAAATTTTCAGTAACAAAACTCCATATAAACCAAATAGAAAGTTATTAATCCATAATGAGAATTAAGACTGCCAACTGAGTCACAATTCTTAGATCATCTGGTCAGTTAGGAAAACCAGAATGAAAAGGCAAAATAGAAATTTACTTGGCAAGAAGGGAACCATATAAATGGAATTATTGGTGGTCTAAAGGGCAAGTGTCCTTAACCCATCAGATGGAATCATTAATACTTTGGGATATTTCTGCTGATTAAACCAAAATCCTCAGGATAGGAAGGTCAGAGAATTCTTTCCTCAAATTAATGCTAGCTATTCACTAATAAATTGAGATTCCCTTTACTTCATTTCATTAACCTAGTCTTTCTTCAGCTATGTAAAACTGTTGATAAGGTGTTTGCTTTCTTTGACATTATTCGCCTTACCCACCCTTTTCTGATCCAGACCCTTTGTTGTATACATGAAATGTATTATGTTGTAGTTAGGATTCAAACCTAGATCTATCAATAAACCCATGACTAATTTCTTTCTCTATTTAAGTTACTTATTTTAAGGAAACACTACACATATCTGATTTCAGGTGTTGGCTTCATTGCTTTCATTCTTAGAGGATAAAATTATTAGGGATTTCAGGAAACATCTTATCATTAACAGTGTAAGCTAATAATGTATGGTATGTAACTTTAATTGCCACAGAAAAAGAAAGTAAACCCTGATCAGTTTCAAAGGAAACTGGTCTTTGTGAAATATTCAAATAAAGGAAGAAAGTTGGGCAACAAAGGCAGTTTCTTTTAGTAATCCATCCATGAAAGTCTTGTTTTCAGGGCAACCTGGAAATGTGCTGAAGAAGCGTATCTATTTTTTTTTTTCTTACAATTTTCCAATAAGACTTCTACTTGGTTAACAATTCTAACTAAGAATTGTGCATGACAATGAAATGTCATTACGTGCATAGACTAACATGAGATTGGAATGTATCCCATGGTGTCATAAAGTCTGCAGAAGTTGGTAATACAAATCAATACAAAATGACTCTTGGATCACTTGAAGTATTACATAATGAAGTATTATGGTTTGGGGGGAACATTTGTTTTTTACATGGGTTTTCCCAAGCATTGTAGGATATAAGCTCCTGGCTACTAAATGCCACTAGCATCCTCCAGTGTTGTGACAACCAATGTCCCTAGACCACATTTGCAAATATCCTCCTGTGGGTGACGATTCTGCTCCCAGTTGACAATCACTTAAAGGAAGCAGGAGTAGTTAGTAAAGGGTACATTTCTAAAGTGAGCGCCAGGCCCATTATTTCAGAAATATTGGTAAATGAAGGCCTGTCCTAGATCTCAACTCCAGCTAATACCATGACAGAAATAAGTTAACCTTTCTCTAATCAGCTAACAAGAACTTCCTTTTCTCATCAGTGTTGAATAGCTGAGGCAATTTTCTTCATTAGGATTCTCAATCAGATTTTAATTTGAACATGACTGGTTTGGACTCAAGATCATATGTTTCCAATATGAACTCTAATTTTATGTTGTTGATGATTAATGATTATATTAAGTACACTATGCAATAAAGAAATTATCAAAGAACGCTTTTCATTTATTTAAAAAATCTTGATTTTTCTACCATGTGTTGAGCCATATAATAGCCATTAGGGATACATTCATGTTTGAGAATGGCCCTGTCTTTGTGGAGCCTACAACTTAGTATGGAAGGCAGAATATCAACCAAATAATGATCAGATAGTTTCTTAAGTAATGTAGAAAATGTATGTACAAAGTGCTATGGGAAAATTCAGGGGGTGGTGGAAACTTGAATTCGATTTTGAGATGCAAGTAGAAGTTTGCTAGAGAGAAAATGGTTTGCAGTGAGAGAGAACTTCATGGGCAAATGTACAGAGGTATTAAATAGCAGTAGCTCAGTGAGGATAGAATAGAAAGAAATGACGGGAAATGAGATAAAGTGATATGTGTGCATTCAAAGGTTATGTGATAAGTATGGCTCCTGCTTTTTGGTAAATATAACGTCTGCTGAGGAATTGTAGGTGACAGGGACAAGTGATTTAATTAGTATGAAGACTTTAAATCACGCTATCATGTGCATTAATCATACCTGACCCACTCAATAAACACCTCTGAGTTTGTGTTACAGATCAAACTTTTCATATTTTGGAAATTTGGAGGGGAAAAGTTCCTCATTGCCTGGCCTCCCTCAGCTCTGTGTCGACGGAGAATATTAATGAGCTTTTCACAATAACCCAGAAGTTTTATTTTCTTTTTATCTTGTGATGTCTGCTGTTTTTTGCTGTTTTTTTTTTAGTGGTTGAATGGAAGTTAATTTTATTTTTATTTATTTATTATTTTACATCTCTATTGGAGTATAATTGCTTAACAATGGTGTGTTAGTTTCTGCTTTATAACAAAGTGAATCAGTTATACATAAACATATGTTCCCACATCTCTTCCCTCTTGAGTCTCCCTCCCTCCCGCCCTCCCTATCCTACCCCTCCAGGTGGTCACAAAGCACCGAGCTGATCTCCCTGTGCTATGAGGCTGCTTCCCACTAGCTATCTACCTTACGTTTGGTAGTGTATATATGTCTGCTGGTTTTTAAGTCCAGCTCTTTAAGTCTTGAAGATTTAGATTTTTTTAGATGGAACATTAAGATTTTGTTTTGCTTGAGGGACCGAGGTTACCTTGAAATTATTGTCTATATTTGCATGCACACAGTTCTCATATAAAAATAATTTTTACTTCAAAGACATTTCAAGAAATTTGAGAAGTGCTTGTAAGATGACTTGAAAGATAGGCATAAATAACTTCAATTAATAATCATGAGACCAAATGTTATCCACGTTCATTAATAAATGAGTTCAATGGTCCTTTTGGATTATTCAGAATGACCCAGTTTTGCTTTTTACCCCCAAAATGAAAGCATAGATTTCTCTGTGCCAGTACTTGTAATGTTCATTTTGTTTTCTCTCATTTTCTAAATTTTGTGATACCTTTCTTAATTTCTAGTATGCACATCTCTGTAAGCGATTTCTGTAAACCTTTCTGGAAGTAAAATTCCTTTATAGTTTAAATTAAATCTCACAGTGGGAAGAAAAAAATTCAGTGAAAAGAGCCAAGAATCTAAGCATTTCTATTGTTAACCATGAAAAATGCTTCACTTTCTGACCTTTAATTAAAATCTGCATTCCTCTTATCAGTTTTGCTTTCTGCATTTGTGCCCCAGTGAATATCCAGTTTTGTAGCTGCAAGGCTTGTGTCATAACTGGATAATAAGAAAAGGGAATAAATTTAAAACAAGGATATATTCACTTGCATAATTTGAGTTAAGGAGACCTTATTCCGTATCCATATGTACCCACCACGTGTATTATATTGTATAAATAAGAGTGTATGTAACCCGCATTTTAACCAACTCCAGAAAGCTGTTGGAAGCTAAGCTTTCTTTTGTCGAGTAAATTGCTGATGGTCAAGGTTATAACTCTGGTGACTTTTTTAGTAATAACTGAGATGCCAATATAGTCATTGCTGAGGTCCAGACCCTGCATCACTGAGTTGGACAATTGTGGTTCTCCTTCTGAGGTAGCAGGTAATGATGCTCTCAGCAGGGCTACTCTAAGATTTTTGATACTTAACTAACCTGAAAAATAGCTTCAGGCATGACTGAATAGACCACTCCCTCCTAGAAGCTAAGCCTTTTAAGGATCACTGATAGCTGAAGGGACAAACTTTTAGTGAAATTGACCATTAGGGGAGAAATGACCCATTCTTTTCTTGGACAAATAAAGGGTCTTTCATATTAGATATGGGGGCAGTACTTTTCTCACCTTCCTTGTCTCTTGCTTTTTCATTTGTGGAATGTAGGGGAAGGTTTTGCTTTTCGGAATTCCAATCTTATGCAGACTTACTGATGTAGATTCATTAAAATGACCATGAATGTACTAGTTTATATAAATTCTTTAGGATTGATAATTATAACACTTATTTTATATGCTTGTTAATATTAGCATTATTAGCCTTTTATATGATGTTCTCGGAAGAGGTCAAGGATGTAAGTACCACCATCAAAGGAAGTGCAGTAAAGTTCCTGATTATTTTAATGAGTCACTGAAAAATGTCTGCTTTTCAAAGCAAGGCTATAACTTCTTTAATCAAAGACTGGTGAAGTGAAAGAAAATTACATTATCTCACTACATCGCTTATCTTCGGTTCAAATGTGAAAAATGGCCTCATGAAAAAAAATGCACCAATTCTGCATTTGATGAGATGAGCAGAAGTAAAAGATTTTAATTCCCAGCTCTGTCATTGATTAATTGTGTTGGAAAGGCATCTTTCTTTGTCTCTCATATAGTATACAGGTAGACAAAGCACATTTTATCATCTTCAGCTATGTATTTTAATAGAGGTAGGGATTTCTAAATTATTACAGTTGCTATTGAAGTAAAAAAAAAAAAAGAAAGAAAAAAATCTGAAGAGTCCAGGGGGAGAAACTGAGCTGTGTTCTGGGTTAATTGATGATTGTTGGCCTTTTAAGCTTTGGAGAAATTCACTAAAATTGAATGGTGAAGACTAAGCGTCTTGAGTTACAGGGGGCTAAGATCAGACCTTAGTGACTGGTTACTTTGATTTAGGTGTCAAGGTCGTCTTGAGCAAGTTTATTAACTTTTCTGAGGCTTATTATCTTTATCTATAGAATTGGGACAATATCTACCTCCTAGGATTTTTATAAGGATAAACTTGAAAAAATGTATAAAGTATTTAGCCTCAAAGCTAATAGTGGCTATATAAGAGGAATTTTATTTCTCACTATTTCCTGAAAATGTGTAACTCCTGAGCTGAACAGAAATGTACCCTCACATGGAGTTTCTTTTGTTCAGCTTGTCTAATTATCCAGGTGTGAGCGATTTACTTTGCATAAATTCTCTAGAAACTCTTCCTGTCTCCCCATGGGACCAAAGATATACCAGAATATTTTTTTAAGGAAAGATAACAAGTTTATCATTAGATAAAGTTTGATATGTCTACTTTGTTTAAATGATCAAAAACTTAAAAGGTAGTATGTCTACCATTATAAAAAACTGTAATAATTCTTCATTTATTATAAGAGCAAATAAGACATTAGAAAAATACTTTTCTATCAAATAGCTATTGGCTTTTTT
Organism: Stenella coeruleoalba; assembly: GCF_951394435.1. Taxonomy (NCBI): domain Eukaryota; kingdom Metazoa; phylum Chordata; class Mammalia; order Artiodactyla; family Delphinidae; genus Stenella; species Stenella coeruleoalba. Next base: position 47,348,048 of record NC_137153.1, read on the forward strand.
ATGTTAAAAAATTCCAGTAAAGATAACCATAAAATTATATTTAAAATCATGAAAAGATATATGCTCCAGCCTAAATTATACCAGAAAACTTCTAGATCTATGACTCATGCAAACCCAGTACTCCAGACCCTAACTAAATATGAGTGACAAGGACAGAAGAAGAATAATAAACCAACTTGCTGGGAAGAAAATTAGGGAGGTTGATTCTGAAGGCCTGGCTTTAATTAAACTCTTGTAAGAGCAGAGTTGTTGGCAAGATATTCGGGACCACTTTATTAAGCACTTTGGCTCCCCTTCAAAATTTTTAAGACTTAAATTAATATGTTTAAATAGATATTGCAACTGACACACAACTTGCATACAATTATATTAAATTTTATTAAATGATGTTAAATGTGTGTATTACGGTTCTCTAAGAAACAGAACCAATAAAATATAGTAAAAATATGTAATATCTATGTGGACTGTATACATACGTATATGGTAATAAGGAGTTGGGTCATGCCATTATGGAGACTGAGAAGTCCCAAGAACTGCAGTAGGCAAACTGAAGACCCAGGAGAACCAATGGTATAGTTTCAGTCTGAGTCTGAGGGCATGAGAAGTAGGAGAGCTAATGACGTAACCTGTAGTTGGAGACCACATCAGAAGGCGGGAGAAAAATGTCCCAGCTCAAAGATAATCAGGCAGAGGGAGTAAATTCTCCCTTACTCAGCTTTTTTGTTCTATGCAGGCCTTCAAGTAATGGGATGAGGCCCATCCACAGAGGGGAGGGCAATCTGCTTTACTCATCTACTGATTTACATGTTAATCTCATCAGGAAACACCCTCACAGACACACCCATAATAGTGTTCAATGTTTAACCAAATATCTGGGCACCGCATGGCCCAATCAGGTTGACAGATAAAATTAACCATCACAAGTCCACCCCTTGCCAACTCAACATCCATACACATTTTAAATCATACTTAATCTTCAAACAAAGACTATAACAAGATCATAGCTCTATCTAACAAGATATAACTATCCTGCATGTAACAAAAAACACACTACTATGGGGAGGGGGAAGGGTAAGCTGGGATGAAGTGAGAGAGTGGCATGGACATATATACACTACCAAATGTAAAATAGATAGCTAGTGGGAAGCAGCTGCATTGCACAGGGAGATCAGCTCTGTGCTTTGTGACCACCTAGAGGGGTGAGATAGGGAGGGTGGGAGGGAGATGCAAGAGGGAGGGGATGTTGGGATATATGTATAGCTGATTCACTTTGTTATACGGCAGAAACTCACACCGTTGTAAAGCAATTATACTCCAATAAAGAGGTTAAAAAGAAAAAAAAGTACTACTTTTCCACAAGAGTGTGCGTAACACACACACACATTCATAACAAAATAAAGGGAGAAAACTCATATAGCTCTTGTTTCTATAACTAGTCACATGGTCATGGCTGGTATTTATCTTTTCCTTCTGTTACTCACTGTGTATTTCCTTTGCCTTCAGCAAGCATCCAGGCTGTTCATGGTTCTTTACCTGGTGGGGTGACCCAGAGTTTCATTTCTGAAGGGTCTGGGACCTTTGTAATCCTGCCTAGGTTGGGTTGTTGCAATTTTCCGTTGACGTAAATCACAGGAAGTAGTAATACTGAGAGACATCCTAAGGGTTCTTCTGTATTCCAGACATAGCCTTCCTTATCTCCACTGTTGAGCTGTAGTCCAGTTTCCCCTTAGGAGTCAGGATCATTCACCCCAGCTATTACAGTAACTTCCTTCTTTGCCTGTTAAGAGGCATGTAGAGTCCAAAGTGGTTGGGTAGCAGTCTTAACTTGCAGTTCAATGGAGTCATTGTTGTGTCTCTTAGTGAAAGCATTTCTCCTTTGGGAACTGAGATTTCTGGGCAAGCAAGCATAACGTCACAGGAACAGGAAGCAAAAATGTTGTTAATGGGTCACTAAGGTAATAGTGAGCAGTGCCCATTTCTACCCCTTGACTCCTGGACCTATGAATCTGGCTATGGGAGAAATAGCACCATGTATTGGACACTGGTTCAGAATATACACCGCCTTCTGGAGAACCTTTCCCCCGACCTGCAAGGTATTGCCAACTATCTGACACTCCTGCTGAGTTTTCAAAAGGTCACTCGATCAAGCTACCTGCTTCAGGATTGTGGCTGACATAGTAAGCCCAGTCAATTCCATGAGCACAGGCCCACTGTCACACTTCTTTCCTTGTGAAGTGAGTTCCTTGACCAGAAGCAATGCTGTGTGGAATATTTTGATGACAGATAAGGCGTTCTACAAGTCCACAGATGGCAGTTTTGACAGAAGTATAGCACGAAGGGAAGGCAAGTCTGTATCTAGAGTGTCTATTCCAGTAAGAACAAAATGCTGCTTCTTCCATGGTAGACGTGGTAATTAACCTGTCATCAGGTAGCTGGATAGTTACCCTGAGAAATGGTGCCATATGGGGATGCAGTGTTAGTCTCTGCTGCTGATAGACTGGGCACTTGGCAGTAACTGTAGCCAAATCAGCCTTGGTAAGTGGAAGTTCATGCTGCTGAGCCTGTGCATTACCTCCATCCCTGCCACCATGGCTATTTGGTCCATGAGCCCGTTGGATGATGACAAGGGTGGCTGGGGAAGAAGCTGAGTAGTATCTATAGAACAGGTCATCCTATCCACTTTATTATTAAAATCCTCCTCTGCTGAGGTGACCCTTTGGTAAACATTCACATGGGACATAAATATCTTCATGTTTTTTGCCCAGAGAGTTCTATCCACATACCTCTTTCACAGATTTCCTTGTTCTCAATTTTTCAACCATATTCTTTTCAAGTCCCTGACCTTCCAGCCAAACCATTGGCCACAGCCCATGAATTAGTATGTAAATGCACATCTTGCCACCTCTCATTCCAAGCAAAGTGAACAACCAGGGTTCAAAGATCTGCCATCTGGGAGAATTTTCCTTCACCACTGTCCTTCAGGAATGTCCCAGAAAGGGGCTACGGTGTTTTAACTGTCCACTTTTGGGTGGTGCCTTCATGTTGTGCATAACCATCTGCAATCCAGGCCCAAGTCTTCTCTTCCTCTGTCAACTGAGCTTAGAGAACTCACCATGAGGCCATAGATGCAGGCAGGGCGTGAGAAGACAGTGTAGCAGGAGTGGGAGCCCTGGGCATCTGGGCTACCTGTTTATGTAACTTACACATTCAGAGCCTTCTTGGGCCTGATCATGTATATACTGCTTCCGTTGGATGATGAAATGTTGCTGTGCACCACCAGCTTTCTGGTTTGGTGGGTCAGGTAACACCCAGTTCGTGATGGGCAGCTCAGGTCACACGGTAAGTTGGTGGCCCATGGTTAAGTGTTTAGTTGCTATTAAGGCCCACTAGCAGGCCAAGAGCTGTTTCTCAAAAGGAGAGTAGTTTTCTGCAATAGATGGCATGGCTTTGTTCCAAAATCCTAAGAGCCTGCACTGTGATTCACCTATAGGGGTCTGTCAAAGACTTCAAACACCATCCCCATTTGCCACTTATGCTTCACACACCACTGGATCTGTTGCGTCCTGTGGATAAGTGGCAGAAGAGCTTGCACAGCAGCCTGGACCTCTTGTAGAGCCTTTTCTTATTCTAATTCCTACTTAAAAATAGAAGCTTTTTGGGTCATTTGGTAAACCTGCCAGAGTAACACACCCAAATGAGGAGTATATTGCCTACAGAATCCAAAGAGCCTCACCAGGCATTTGGCCCCTTTTTTTGGTTGAGGGAGGGGCCAGATGCAACAACTTATCTTTCAGTTTATAGTGGATATCTCAATATACCCCATGCCACTAGATCCCTAGAAATTTTACTGAAAGAGGAGTCTCCTGAATTTTTGTTGCCTTTATTTTCCATCCTCTGACCAATAAGTCTAAGAGGAGTTGCTTGCTTCTTGCTCACCAGATTCAGTCTGCATAATGTCATCAGATTAAGGGACCAGTGTGATATCAGGGTATCCCTGTGAACTGAAGTATGAATTGGGGCTGGAGAATCGATATATCCATGAGGTACAATAGTGAAGTTGTATTGCTGGCCTTACCAACTGAAACCAAACTGCTTCTGGTTGACAGGTGTGGAGAAAAAAAGCATTTGCCAGATCAATAGCTACATACCAGGTACCAGAGGATGCATTAATTTTCTCAAGCAATGAAACCAACTCTGGTACAGCAGAGCTGCCATTGGAGTCATCACCGGGTTAAATTTATGATAACCCACTGTCATTCTCCAAAATCCATCTGTCTACTCCACAGACCAGATAGAGTTGAATGGGGACGTGGTGGTAACAGCCACCCCTGCACCCTTCAACTCCTTGATGGTGCCACTAATATCTAAAATCTTCCCAGAAATACAGTATTGCTTTTGGTTTACTTTTTCCCTAGGTAGAAGTAGTTCTAGTGGCATCTACTTGGCCTTTACTACTATAATAACCCTCACTCCACAGGTCAGGGAACCAATGTGGGAATTCTGTCATCTGTTCCAATTGTGCATTCTGGAACTGGGGAAGTAACCACAGAATGGGGTTGGGAAACCACTGGAGCTCACTGTGAGATATACCTAAACTAAAATTTCATTGATACCTGACTTACATAAGCCCCTACTCTTACTGGTGGACCACAGAGATGTTTCGGGGTCTCCTGGAATCAGTGTCAGTTCAGAGCCAGTATCCATTAGTCCCCAAAAGGTCTGATTATTTTCTTTTCCCCAGGGCATAGTTACCTTGGCAAAAGGCTGTAGGTCCCTTTGGTGAAGGTTGGGAAAAGATTGACAGTATAAAATTTGGGCAATGTACCTGGGTCCTTCCTCAAGGAAACCTGTTCTCCCCTTCACTCAAAGAGTTCTGGGTCTGCAAACTGGCTCAATAGTGGGAAGTGAGAGGCTGTGACTTCAGTTTTTATGATTCAGGTTAGACTTTTGTTCACTTGACATAGAACTTTTCTGCCTATAAAGATCAAGTGAGAATTATAATAGGTTTTCTATCATTTCACTCCTAAGAACAGCACAAACAACCAGCCAATGCTGTAAGTCTGGATTGCTGCTTTGACTTTGCTGTCCATTACAGTAACTATGTCCACCTTGCTTTAGGCAGTTGAGCGCCACCACTTGGCCCCTGCCGCCCCAGGATCCAGTTACTATCACTGCATTTAAATATCCCAATTCAGTGACTGTACTTTTCATTGTACTTGGAAATTTTCACTATTCTCCACTGGCCTACCGAGAACAGTAATCATTCTTCAAAATTATCAGGACTCTGCTCACAAATTTTTATTTCACGGCCTGGTGTGGGTGAGTATGTCTTAAATGACAAATCCACTCTAACATCTAATCTCCATAAACCTCTCAATCCCTTCCTTTACATTAAACCGAGTCAGGTCAAGCATTTCTAGTTCACTCACTGAGGGACACCTTTTGGTCCCTATTTCAGCTAACCAACCAAATTGTTAGAGCCCTTCCTAACTCTGTGAACTACAACATTAAATGTAGAATCTCTGCTTGTTAAGCCCATACTGATAAATGAGCCTAATCCAACTTCATTTCTTCCACCATTATACCACAACCTTAATATCTATTCCAACATACGTTCCCCAGATCTTTGTACATTAGAAAGCTCAGATAGTTCTTTTGGAGTGTAGAGCACCTCCTCATGGTTGTAGTTTGTACCTCACCTTTAGGGACCTGCTGGAACTTGAATCTGGTTATAGGTCTAGATTCAAACATAGGAAGCATATCCGGAGGGAAATCGGCATTGTCTTGCTTGACAACTGCCTCAAAGGAGGCCATCGCTGTTTCCTCCGGCAATGAAAGTTAATCCCGTTAAATGGGAGTGGAGAGTCTATTTATTACCCTGGGGTTGGGGAGGTCACTTCTAACTGGATGTGGGCAGGCTACTCCCACTGGGGTTGGGATGGCCTCTTTGGCAAAGAAGATGCATCAGAATATAAAGTCTCAGTGTCTCCGGTTTCATCAGAGTCTTCCCACATGTCCCCACTTTACAGGATCCCATTCTTTTTCAATCAATGCTACTATTAAGTAGGCACCCTGAAAGACTGGAAATTCAACTTGCCTGGTAACTCAGCCAATCACAGGATGAGATTCTGCTTTTGATTTTCAAGAAGCTTGAAGGCTTCTTGAGGCTATAGGAAACAAAGGTCTGCTGCAGGGCACACATAAAAGGCTTCAGGTTATTTGTGCAGTGCTTCAACTGGGAGTTTGAATCCCTGAGCTCATCCTTTTCTTTCACCACTTTGTCCAGTGACATTAGGAGCTGCAAGCCAATCTCAGTAATTCATTAGTTCTCCTAAGGTGTTCAAAAGTATCATATACCCAGTAACTCAGCTCTGTACTTCTTAATAAATGGTTAACAAGGAGTGTCCAGTGGAGATATTTTGCATACCCCTATTGGCAGATCATGCCATGTATTATCAGTACTTTCTTTAACTACTGGAAATGTCTTTAAATCTAATCAGATTCGAGAGCCAATTCCAGAAATCCCAGAGCCAATTCAGAAAACAATCCTGAACATTCTGTTCCTCTAGAACCCCTCTCAGTACCAAAATATATAGTAGCCATAGTTGTCCAGGTAAACGTGAACCAGTAGCCTGGATGGATAAATGAGTGAACGAATATATATAATACTAGATATATTTATATAGATTGAAATGTAGATATGCAAAATCAATAATGTGATTACTTGCTTGATAATTTAAGGTGTGCAAAGACCTAAAGTTTGTTGCGTGTTTTTGGTGGATTCAGTCAGCCTCTACGAAGTGATGTGCTAGATGTCAGTACAGGCACATTATAACTAGAAGAAACCCTGGAAATAAGTTATTTTTCTTTCCTTTAGTCATCAGACTTTATCAAAGGCTGATTATGTGCTAGGTGCTTGACTATATAGACCTCTGTTCTTGGGGAACTTACATTTCTGTGAAGGGAGAAAAACAACATCTAAGAAAACAATATAATTAATGAGATAATTATGGTTATGATAAGGGCTAGGAAAGAAACAGTATGATGGAAGAGAATTACTAGTAAATACCTTAGATGTTAGTGATGGGATGGACATAAAGCCTTTTTGTGACAATATGTTGAGACTCAGCTGTGGGAAGTTCTGGAGAACCATGTTTGAAGTTGAGGAAGAATATAAATAAAGAAGACCAGTGTGGCTGAGTGAGGGAGGGGGAAAACTTGAAACTGGCAAGAGTGAAAGCGAGTAATGCAAGACAGACCATGGCACAGAATTTGAATTTCATTCTAAAATCCACCAGTGGCTCTTGGAGGGTTTGAAGAATGGTAGTGACATGATATAATTTTTTTGTTTTGAATTTTACTTTTGAGTAGATAATAGAGCCATAGAGTGCATAAACGAAACAGTGCAAGAGGGTTTTGCTTTGTTCTTTCCCCATTTTTGTCCTGAGTTCATTTTTCTGTTTTCCATTGTCTCTGTTCTCTCATGTGCTCCCCTCAATCTTGCCCTTTCTCTTTAGTGATTTGACTTTCTCGAAAAAGAATTATCTCTTGGATTCTACCAATTCATGGTTCATCTCTTTTCACTGTCCAAACATCTCTTCCTTGAGTTCTTATATTTCTTCCTTAAGAGTCTTCTTTCATGGCAATCACTCCATACATTTATTTAACTCTGTGGTGAAATACTTGATAACAATTTTTACGTGTTCCATTGTGAATTTTTTTGAGAATATATTTCATCCATTAGTATTTTTTGCTGCTTAACACCTTCTTCATAGAGTATCTTTATAACTATGCTGTGTTCAGTACTGTTTTGTTACTTGTGGTTGAATCAGCTATTTGCAAGAGGTTCCTGTTTGGTGGTGTGGGTAGCTTTGCAGTTCAAGGGCTCCCCTTTCTTTTCAGATTTAGACTGTTTCTTTCCTGTATAGACAGCTTCCTTTTGGCCCTCAAAGCCTAAGGTATCCAGTAGTTTCTGCTGCCATCTCTGCATCCCCTTGTCCCTGTTCCTTCACCAGCCGCAGGCTTTAAGGGGAAACATCCTTGTCGTCCAAGGCAATCTTCAATTGTAGGATATGTTTTTAGTGGCATTGTCTTTGATATGCCACTACTGTTAGACACAGCACCTTGATAGCTGCTCTCAGATGGCGGCCCCTTTAGTCTCAGTCCTGTTTATTGCAGCTCCAGTGTCAACTTTAGATTTTACATTTCAAGGGATTACTCACACTTAGGGGGTGTATCCATGCTGTGCTTTTGGGAATCAATCTGTTACCTCTGAGTCTCTAGGTACTTTTCATTCAGAGCCTCCTGGATGGCTCTGCAAGGTCTTAGCCGCATTAAAATCTTAGCAGCAGTAAAATATTATTTGGAGTTGTAGTTTCTGTTTCCTAATATTTCTGGAAACAGAAATTGAGTGATTTTTGGTTTTTTTAAAATGTATATTTGTTTGTTTCTTTGTTCTCCTTATGCTTAATGGTCTCCAAGAGGAGTGATGAGTCGTTTTTAGGTAAGCTATAACTATATGAGCTCTATAATCATGTTATATTGATATATTGATTTTCTTTTTCTCTCTTTTTTTTTATGATCCATGTAGCTGCCAAGTGAAAAATAGATTGTGGGAGACAAGAGCAGAAATAAGGAGAAGAATTTGAAATGACTTCAGTAGTCCAGGCAGCAATAATTGTGGCTAAGACTACATACAGCCTGGCAGCCAGACAGTAAGTCATTAGATCTGAGCTGTATTTCAAATCTGGTAGGACTTGGTGGATGGAGTGGTATGTAGGGAGAAAAAGTAATACTGGAGGAGTCCTATGGTTTTTTAGATTTGGGGGGACTAGGATAGATGGTGGTGCTATTTATTGAGGGTTCGTTTTGGATGTGGCATTTTAGTGTGTTGGATAATATTTTAAGACATCTGAGAAGAAATGGCAAATCTGAAACTAAAGTTGATAGTTGTAGACTGGAGATGTACATTTGAGTATCAATAAATTACAGATGGCATTTTAAATAGGACATTTGATGAAATCATATTTAGAGAGAGTTTAATGACTCTCAAGGCCCTAAAACCAAACCCTAAAGGACACCAACATTTAAAAATAAAGAAAATAAAGAAGCCAGCAAAGGAGAATTGAAGAGAAGCAGCAATGAGGTGGACAGAAACCATTTCACTCAAAAGGAATGAGTTCTGTGACCCATGCCTCCAAGCTGTCCATCAGGGCTCTCTGAGCTTTTCTCTCAACATACTGTTCTTCTGCTCAGTGACCTAAGATAATGAATACTTCAGAAATTCACTCTTGGTGTGCAGGTCTACCTGGCAAGTAATATTAGGTTTAATTTTTCAAACTATCTGTATGTCGTTAACTTCAATTTCATATATCTAGTCCAGACCTTTTCTCAGAGCTCATATGTCATCCTTTTAATTGACAGCTCTACTTGAATAGATAATAGGATTTCAAACATATTTCCATAATTATAGAGCAGACATTTAATATGGAAAATAGGTAATTATTTTCTAGTTTTTGATGATAAACCATAGTAATAAATCCCTTCCCCAATTTAAATACAAAATAAAGCGTAGTTGCGCAATGTATAATGTGCATTAATATATCTGGTATTTCCTTAGTAATATACGTATTCAAGAAATAGCATAGTTAAATATTTCATATCCTTTTTTGTTTTATCTTCTTAATTTCTTCAAAGGTTACTTATGAATAGGACAATCGTACCTTTCTTAAACAATTTTGATCAAATAATCTTCTTCTAAATAAATGTCAGCTGCTTTATGTTTTGATATAATGAGGCAGATGCCTATTTCTGCCTTCCTCTAGATTTGGTGACTTTCAAGTTGCTTATTACTAGGGTATTTATGTTTAAAAAATATGTATGCACTAAAAGCCTTACCCACAGCTCACCGAGTTTTCTTTATGAATCTGGAGATTACCTGTTCATGGACAAGAGTATCTGCTCACATTGATGTGGTATCTCTTTGGAACAAGTGTCGGCTGTTGATATTCACAAAAGTGCCCATTGCAAGCAAACAGGTCAAGGTCAGCTTTGTTTTCCTCTTGAAAAGTGTATCATCCAAAGGAAGGGCAGGAGATGCTCTGGGACCTTAATGACACAAAGTACGGTTCCCCTTCATGGAACAACAAACTTAAACTCAGTCTTTTCATTGAGTCAAAATATGAAAGCCTGAGTCAAAATACGAAAACCGAAAGCATTTGTAGTTTTATTACATGTGAAAAACCTGATTTATTAAAATGATAGGCTTTGACATAAAGGGATAAAAATGTATAAAGCAGTTACTAGTTAATTTAAGTTGTACTTGGAAACTTTTTATCTGTCAAACCATGTAATTTCAGGAATCTGAAGAACTGGCCATAGAAATGAAAGTTGTCTAGTTGATGTACCTGAAATGGTTATCGCTCTGACAGCCACAACCCATGGCATCTGCCTTCTTGCCTTAGAAAGTCTCTTTAAAGCATGCTTTTGATGAGGAGATATAATAGGGTTTAGGAAAATCATATTTATTAAACTATGTGAAAATTTCTTTTTAAGGACATTATCTCATTTTATTTTCCAATAGCTCTACCAACAGGTATAACTCAATTTATATATTTATAGCCCATCTATGTTGACAAAATTTTGAGATGGTTTTCAATAATTCAGTCAATAAACCAGAAAATAAAATCAGGGCCAGTGGAAACACAGATGGTAAATATATAACATGGGGAAAGATCATATGTACATAGGCAAGCTTTACATATTTAGTAAATTTAGTAAAATAAGTTACTAACATTAGGGTGTATATTTAACTTTGAGCTCTTGGGCACTCCCTCCAGCATCAGATTATTATGTGGATAGAACTAATATATATGAAACCACTGTAGAACAATTACCAGCTGAACTTTTATTTATGCTTCTATAAGTATAACCCATCTGTCATTTGCTTTTTCAGCTTTAGATCCTCCTTCTTGCCTACATTATATTCAGTTCATGAAATGTTTATTAAGCATATACTTTCTATGCTAGCATTTGGGGGAGATAAAAGAGATGTTGGTGAGCTACAGCCTTTACTTTTAAGGAGCATAAGTCTCTCGCCAGTGATAAGCCAAGTGCAAGCATATAAAGTGGGAGGTTAAGTGCATAAAAGAAACAGAAAATGCAGCAGAGATTTCGAGGGAGAAAATGTCCAGAAGAGGACCTCAAAAGCTTTATGACCCAGGCGGGTACTTTCTCTAGGCCTTGAACAGTGTGGGCAAAATACATGGCATCTGTACCACTCAAAGTCACACCTCGGTCACTAATCAATTGTGGATTTGATTTTTCTGAATCTAAAAGTGACTTTAAAATATTTTCCTATACGTTAACCCCCTAAAACCCTGTCAATTTACTAGACTTGGCAACAGAGAGCAAACTCATTTGCTTTTTGTAATCCTCATTATGAGGAGATATGGAGGAAGGTGGGGATGGATGGAAAATGAGAGGATGGAAGAGATAAGGAAGAAACATCAGCAAAGGCAAAGATGGGAAAGCAGACATATTTGCGGAATTCCAAATATACCAGGTTGGCTATTGTGCAGGCTCTAATTGGAAAGAAAGTATTGAAACAAATATAGATATGGGCCATATTTTGAAAGTGGCTTCATAGGGACATATATGCATAAACTTTCTTCTGAAACCAAACTGGACTACTTCTCAGAATCTAAACTTTTTCCATCTCTGCACATTTGGTCCAGGGTATCGGCCAGCAGGAATAATACCTTACTCTGCTGAATTATCCCGAGTTCTGGGCAAACTAGTTTTAAGATAACTCCCCCACCTTTTAATTTCCATACTTTTTAATTTCCATACTATAGCACAAACTATAGTTTATTTTTAAATGATTTTCATAATGTGCTTTCTGATACTGTTGGTTTTATTAGCATGTGTATGTGGCCTGTTTTTCCAGCTAGACTGTAAATTCCTAGGGGTAGGAACAATACCCTATTTTTATAGACACTCCTAAAAGATTATTGTCATTGGACACATGGTTAGAGATTCACGAAAGGCTTGACTTGCATTTAGATCAGGAAGAAAAGGAACTAAAGTTTAGCAAGGCTGGCAGTGCCTCCTAACATACCCCTTCTATGTGGAAGCTTAAATACCTTCTACAGTCTCACAGCTAGAGGGAGAATCGAATAACAGACTTATGGGTGGCTGACCTTCTTGAATCCAAAAGTAACACAGTCATAGCAGAACAAATACAGTTGAATCAGAAAATAACCAGCACGTTTCAGAAATCCGATGAGGAGTCTTAAGATCTATCTTAGAGGGTCTGAAGTTCAAACTAGCAGTTAAAATGGAGGCACAACTCTAAATCTAGAAAGGTCCTCTATTGCCCATGGGAATCAAAGTCAGAATTGACAAAATCCCCAAGAGGCTGAAGATCAGTAAATATACTTATGGGACCCTGAAACACGTGAAGAAGTCTGAAGAGGTTATTCTGTGACTTCTTGCATTTAAAGGAGAAAAAAAAGTCAACTCAGAAGTCCATGGGAACATCAGTTATGATACCCCAAAGATTCGTATGTTCTGGGTCAAATTAAAGATCTCTTTGGAGTTATTTCTCACTCTATAAGAAGAAAAGCACATGTTTCTCTTATCTGCTTTTTTATTTTCCAAGTATTATGAAGATATTCAATTTTATAAACCAAAAGTAAACTTATAATAAAAATAAAAACTTACGACTTATTTTTTTCAATCATTTTTTCATATCATTTTTTCAATCATTTTTTCAATCATTTTTTCATATCATTTTTTCAATCACTTTTCATCATAATTTCATTTTCAATTTTGGTGTATATGTATACACCAAATATCTGTACATTTCAGTGATGAAAATTTCCAAATTTGCAATCGGACAACTAATAGAAACGAATTGGCTATTTAAGTTTTTGTTTTTCCCCCATATTGCCTTAGTTCAGGCAATTGATGAGTCATAGCTTACCAGCAGACAGGTAAAGTGCGTTTGGGAAGAGTCAGGGCAATGGTCCTAAATCCATTCACCTAGAGAGGATCTGGCCTATTCTGGGGACTGGTAGGACAGATAGGGTTGGATAAGCTGTTCCAAGAGTCTGACCAAGAGTGTCCACTTGGGTATCTCTCATTGGATGAGTGCCTGGACACTGTTCTAGAATTCAGGACACTGGGAGGAGTGAGGCGGGGCCCCCAGGTTTTTGGAGTACTAAGTTACACAGTGGAACAAGAACCACACATGGGGAACAAAGGGAATTCTGTCATCTGGCTTGCCTTGTGGGTTGGTGACAGCTGTACGTCCCCAGAGTTCACTGTCAGCACTGGCTCAGCCCCAGGTCAGAATAGTAGAGATGTTGAGTCCAGGAGACCCGTAGCCTGCTTTGGAATGTCACATCCCAGGAAGAATAAATTGCTCTTAAAAAACCCTTGCCCAAATTTGTCTGAGACTTTATAAATGTTTACTCATTAAGTTAGGTCTAGTCTTAGAACTGTGTGCTGTAGTAAGTAGGGAACTAAGAAAAACAAAGCCAGGGACATGTGATGGGGCCGATATTTACCTCATACATGTAAGAGAAATGCTAATTTGTTTGATTTGTTTGGCGTTTGGTGACAAATTTTAATTTGGGCACAGTGATAATCACCAATACCAACCAGTGCTATTTTCAACTTACGTTTTTTTCACCTGAGAAAAACTTTTGATAGAAAGATCCCTTACTGAGGAGTCAGAAAACCTTGGTCCTGGTGTCTGTTTTGTCACTCACAACCTGGGTCTATTTGTACAAGTCCCTTTCCCTCTCTGATCTTCCTTCATCTGTGAAATGAAAGGGTTGAGCCAGATAATCTCCATGGGTATTTTTTCATCAATCATCCCAGGAATCTTTTAAGCAAGACTGACATCTGACTAGAGCTTTTCAGAATATTTAATAAAGCACTGCCTAGTTGGATTTTACACCTGGAGATTTGGGACAGTATAAATCTGATTAGATTGTTCAAATGGAGACCCCTAATGAAAACGCTGTATGACTGAAGTCTCTCTCTTGAGTTTTGAAGAATCATACTTTCTGCATTTTTTCCCACCTTTTTGTCTGATCTAGGTTTCTTCACTCTCTTCCAGTCTAACATTCTTTCTTTCAGCCTCCTAATTTATCACCTCTAATTATAGTTCACAGCAACAGGGGCATTAACAATACACAATAATAATAACAATAACACACAGGTGCCTACACATACACTCATGCAATCTTTTTTTTTTAACATTTTAATTGGAGTATAAGTGCTTTAAAATTGTGTGTTTCTGCTTTATAACAAAGTGAATGAGCTATACATATACATATATCCGCATATCTCCTCCCTCTTGCATCTCCCTCCCACCCTCCATATCCCACCCTTCTAGGTGGTCACAAAGCACCGAGTTGATCTCCCTGTGCTATGTGGCTGCTTCCAACTAGCTATCTGTTTTACACTGGGTAGTATATATATGTCCATGCCACTCTCTCACTTCGTCCCAGCTTCCCCTTCCCCTTCCCCATGTCCTCAAGTCCATTCGCTACATCTACATCTTTATTCCTGTCCTGCCCCTAAGTTCCTCAGAACCATTTTTTTTTTAGATTCCATATATGTGTTAGCACATGATATTTGTTTTTCTCTTTCTGACTTACTTTACTCTGTATGACAGATTCTACATCTATCCACCTCACTGCAAATAACTCGATTGCATTTCTTCTTATGGCTGAGTAATAGTCCATTGTATATGTGTTCCACATCTTCTTTATTCATTCATCTGATTGATGGACACTTAGGTTGCTTCCATGTCCTGGCTATTGTAAATAGAGCTGCAACAAACATTGTGGTACATGACTCTTTTTGAATTATGGTTTTCTCAGGGTATATGCCCAGTATTGGGATTGCTGGGTCATATGGTCGTTCTATTTGCAGTTTTTTAAGGAACCTCCATACTGTTCTCCATAGTGCTGTATCAATTTACATTCCCACCAACAGTGCAAGAGGGTTCCCTTTTCTCCACACCCTCTCCAGCATTTATTGTTTGTAGATTTTTTGATGATGGCCATTCTGACTGGTGTGAGGTGATACCTCATTGTAGTTTTGGTTTTCATTTCTCTAATGATTAGTGATGTTGAGCATCCTTTCATGTGTTTGTTGGCAAACTGTATATCTTCTTTGGAGAAATGTCTATTTAGGTCTTCTGCCCGTTTTTGGATTGGGTTGTTTGTTTTTTTCATATTGAGCTGCATGAGCTGCTTGTAAATTTTGGAGATTAATCCTTTGTCAGTTGCTTCATTTGCAAATATTTTCTCCCACTCTGAGGGTTGTCTTTTCGTCTTATTTATGGTTTCCTTTGCTGTGCAAAAGCTTTTAAGTTTCATTAGGTCCCATTTGTTTGTTTTTGGTTTTATTTCCCTTTCTCTAGGAGGTGGGTCAAAAAGGATCTTGCTGTGATTTATGTCATAGAGATAAGCCGATGTTTTCCTCTAAGAGTTTTATAGTGTCTGGCCCTACATTTAGGTCTTTAATTCATTTTGAGTTTATTTTTCTGTATGGTGTTAGGGAGTGTTCTAATTTCATTCTTTTCCATGTAGCTGTCCAGTTTTCCCAGCACCATTTATTGAAGAGGCTGTCTTTTCTCCACTGTATATACTTGCCACCTTTATCAAAGATAAGGTGACCATATGTGCGTGGGTTTATCTCTGGGCTTTCTATCCTGTTCCATTGATCTATATTTCTGTTTTTGTACCAGTATCATACCATCTTGATTACTGTAGCTTTGTAGTATAGTCTGAAGTCTGGGAGCCTGATTCCTCCAGCTCCGCTTTTTCTTTCTCAAGATTGCTTTGACTATTCGGGAACTTTTGTGCTTCCATACAAATTGTGAAATTTTTTGTTCTAGTTCTGTGAAAAATGCCATTGGTAGTTTGATAGGGATTGCAGTGAATCTGTAGATTGCTTTGGGTAGTAGAGTCATTTTCACAGTGTTGATTATTCCAATCCAAGAACATGGTATATCTCTCCATCTGTTTGTATCATCTTTAATTTCTTTCAGCAGTGTCTTAGACTTTTCTGCATACAGGTCGTTTCTCTCCTTAGGTTTATTCCTAGGTATTTTCTTTTTGTTGCAGTGGTAAATGTGATTGTTTCCTTAATTTCTCTTTCAGATTTTACATCATTAGTGTATAGGAATGCAAGAGATTTCGGTGCATTAATTTTGTTTCCTGCTACTTTACCAAATTCATTGATTAGCTCTAGTAGTTTTCTGGTAGCATCTTTGGGATTCTCTATGTATAGTATCATGTCATCTGCAAACAGTGAGAGCTTTACTTCTTCTTTTCTGGTTTGGATTCCTTTTATTTCCTTTTCTTCTCTGATTGCTGTGGCTAAAACTTCCAAATCTATGTTGAATAATAGTGGTGAGAGTGGACAACCTTGTCTTGTTCCTCATCTTAGAGGAAATGGTTTCTGTTTTTCACCATTGAGAATGATGTTGCCTGTGGGTTTGTCATATATGTCCTTTATTATGTTGAGGTAAGTTCCCTCTATGCCTATGAGGGTTTTTATCATAAATGGGTGTTGAATTTTGTTGAAAGCTTTTTCTGCATTTATTGATATGATCATATGGTTTTTCTCCTTCAATTTTTTAATATGGTTTATCACATTGATTGATTTGCATATATTGAAGAAGCCTTGCGTTCCTGAGATAAACCCCACTTGATCATTGTGTCAGATCCTTTTAATGTGCTGTTGGATTCTGTTTGCTAGTATTTTGTTCAGGATTTTTGCATCTGTGTTCATCAGTGACATTGACCTATAGTTTTCTGTCTTTGTGACATCTTTGTCTGGTTTTGGTATCAGGTTGATGGTGGCCTCGTAGAATGAGTTTGGGCGTGTTCCTCCCTCTGTAATATTTTGGAAGAGTTTGAGAAGGATAGGTGTTAGCTCTTCTCTAAATATTTGATAGAATTCACTTGTGAAGCCATCTGGTCCTGGGCATTTGTTTGTTGGAAGAGTTTTAATAACAGTCTCAATTTCAGTACTTGTGATTGGTCTGTTTATATTTTCTGTTTCTTCCTGCTTTAGTCTCAGATGTTTATGCTTTTGTAAGAATTTGTCCATTTCTTCCAGGTTGTCTTTTTTATTGGCATATAGTTGTTTGTAGTAATCTCTCATGATCCTTTTTCTTTCTGCTGTGTCAGTTGTTACTTCTCCTTTTTCATTTCTAATTCTATTGATTTGAATCTTCTCCCTTTTTTTCTTGATCAGTCTGGCTAATGGTTTATCAATTTTGTTTTTATTCTCAAAGACCCAGCTTTTAGTTTTATTGATCTTTGTTATTATTTCCTTTATTTCTTTTACATTTACTTCCGATCTGATCTTTGTGGTTTCTTTCCTTCTGCTAACTTTGGGGTTTTTTTGCTCTTCTTTCTCTGATTGCTTTAGGTGTAAGGTTAGGTTGTTTATTTGAGATGTTTCTTGTTTCTTGAGGTATGATTGTATTGCCATAAACTTCCCTCTTAGAACTGCTTTTGTTGCATCCCATAGGTTTTGGATCGTCGTGTTTTCATTGTCATTTGTTTCTAGGTTTTTTTTTTTTTTTTTTTTTGTGGTATGCGGGCCTCTCACTGTTGTGGCTCTCCCGTTGTGGAGCACAGGCTCTGGACGCGCAGGCTCAGTGGCCATGGCTCACAGGCCCAGCTGCTCCGTGGCATGTGGCATCTTCCCGGACAGGGGCACGAACCTGTGTCCCCTGCATCGGCAGGCGGACTCTCAACCACTGCGCCACCAGGGAAGCCCTCTAGGTATGTTTTGATTTCCTCTTTGATTTCTTCGGTGATCTCTTGGTTATTTAATAGTGTATTGTTTAGCCTCCATGTGTTTGTATTTTTTACAGATTTTTTCCTGTAATTGATATCCAGTCTCATTGTGTTGTGGTCAGAACAGATACTTGATATGATTTCAATTTTCTTAAATTTACCAAGGCTTAATTTGTGACCCAAGGTATGATCTATCCTGGAGAATGTTCCATGAGCACTTGAGAAGAAAGTGTATTCTGTTGTTTTTGGATGGAATGTCCTATAAATATCAATTAAGTCCATCTTGTTTAATGTATCATTTAAAGCTCATGTTTCCTTATTTATTTTCACTTTGGATGATCTGTTCATTGGTGAAAGTGGGGTGTTAAAGTCTCCTACTATGATTGTGTTACTGTCGATTTCCCCTTTTATGGCTGTTAGTATTTGCCTTATGTATTGAGGTGCTCCTATGTCGGTTGCATAAATATTTAAAATTGTTATATCTTCTTCTTGAATCGATCCCTTGATCATTCTGTAGCGTCCTTCTTTGTCTCTTGTAATAGTCTTTGTTTTAAAGACTATTTTGTCTGATATGAGAATTGCTACTCCAGCTTTCTTCTGATTTCCATTTTCAGGGAATATCTTTTTCCATCCTCCCAGTTTCAGTCTGTATGTGTCCCTAGGTCTGAAGTGGGTTTCTTGTAGACAGCATATATACGGGTCTTGTTTCTGTATCCATTCAGCCACTCTGTGTCTTTTGGTGGGAGCATTTAATCCATTTACATTTAACATAGTTATCAGTATGTATGTTCCTATTACCATTTTCTTAATTGTTTTGGGTTTGTTATTGTAGGTCTTTTCCTTCTCATGTTTCCTACCTAGAGAAGTTCCTTCAGCATTTGTTGTGAAGCCAGTTTGGTGGTGCTGAATTCTCTTAGCTTTTGCCTGTCTGTAAAGGTTTTAATTTCTCTGTCAAATCTTAATGAGATTCTGATAGGTTGAGTAATCTTGGTTGTAGGTTTTTCCCTTTCATCACTTTAAATAAGTCCTGCCACTCCCTTCTGGCTTGCAGAGCTTCTGCTGAAAGATCAGCTGTTAACCTTATGGGGATTCCATTTTATGTTATTTGTTGTTTTTCCCTTGCTGCTTTTAATATTTTTTCTTTGTATTTAATCTTTGATAGTTTGATTAATATGTGTCTTGGCATGTTTCTCCTTGGATTTATCCTGTATGGGACTCTCTGTGCTTCCTCGACTTGATTGACTATTTCCTTTCCCATATTAGGGACGTTTTCAACTCTAATCTCTTCAGATATTTTCTCAGACCCTTTCTTTTTCTCTTCTTCTTCTGAGACCCCTGTAATTCGAATGTTGGTGCATTTAATGTTGTCCCAGAGGTCTCTGAGACTGTCCTCAATTCTTTTCATTGTTTTTTCTTTATTCTGCTCTGTGGTAGTTATTTCCACTCTTTTATTTTCCAGGTCACTTATGCGTTCTTCTGCCTCAGTTATTCTGCTATTGATCCCTTCTAGAGAGTTTTTAATTTCGTTTATTGTGTTGTTCATCATTGTTTGTTTGCTCTTTAGTTCTTCCAGGTCATTGTTAAACGTTTCTTGTATTTTCTCCATTCTATTTCCAAGATTTTGGATCATTTTTACTATCATTACTCTGAATTCTTTTCCAGGTAGACTGCCTATTTCCTCTTCATTTGTTTGGTCTGATGGATTTTTACCTTGCTCCTTCATCTGCTGTGTGTTTCTTTGTCTTCTCATTTTGCTTAACTTTCTGTGTTTGGGGTCTCCTTTTTGCAGGCTGCAGGTTCGTTTTTCCCGTTGTTTTTGGTGTCTGCCCCCAGTGGCTAAGGTTGGTTCCATGGGTTGCATAGGCTTCCTAGTGGGGGTGACTGGTTCCTGTGTTCTGGTGGATGAGACTGGATCTTTCTAGTGGGCAGGACCATGTCCTGTGGTGTGTTTTGGGGTGTCTGTGGCCTTATTATGATTTTAGGCAGCCTCTCTGCTAATGGGTGGCGTTGTGTTCCTGTCTTGCTAGTTGTTTGGCGTAGGGTGTCCAACACTGTAGCTTGCTGGTCGTTGAGTGGAGCTGGGTCTTAGCATTGAGATGGAGATCTATGGGAGAGCTTTCGCCGTTTGATATTACGTGGAGCCGGGAGGTCTCTGGTGGACCAGTGTCCTGAACTCAGCTCTCCCACTTCAGAGGCAGAGGTCTGACTCCTGGCCAGAGCACCAACACCCTGTCAGCCCCACAGCTCAGAAGAAAAGGGAGCAAAAAAGGAAGAAAGAAAGAAAAAATAAAATAAATGTATTAAAGTAAAAATTTTTTTACAGGTATTAAAAATCAAAAAGTTAAAAAGTAATAAAGAAAGAAAGAAGAGAGCAACCAAACCAAAAAACAAATCCACCAATGATAACAAGAGCTAAAAGGTGTACTAAAACAAAACAAAAGAAAATGGACAGACAGAGCTCTAGGACAAATGGTAAAAGCAAAGCTGTACAGACAAAATCACACGAAGAAGCATACACATACACACTTACAAAAAGAGAAAAAGGAAAAAAAATGTGTATATAAATAAAAGAAGAGAGCAACCGAATCAATAAACAAATCTACCAATGATAATAAACTCTAAATACTAAACCAAGATAAACATAAAACCAGAAACAAATTAGATGCAGAAAGCAAACCCCAAGTCTACAGTTGCTCCCAAGGTCCACCGCCTCAGTTTGGAATGATTCGTTGTCTATTCAGGCATTCCACAGATGCAGGGTACATCAAGTTGATTGTGGACATTTAATCCGCTGCTCCTCAGGCTGCTGGGAGCGATTTCCCCTTCTCTTCTTTGTTCACACAGCTCTTGGGGTTCAGCTTTGGATTTGGCCCCACCTCTGCATGTAGGTTGCCTGAGGGCGTCTTTTGGGAAGTCTGAGGTCTTCTGCCAGGGTTCAGTAGGTGTTCTGTAGGAGTTGTTCCACATGTAGATGTATTTCTGAGGTATTTGTGGGGAGGAAGGTGATCTCCACTTCTTACTCCTCTGCCATCTTTTTTTTTTTTTTTTTTTTCTGCCGGACGTGGGCCTCTCACTGTTGTGGCCTCTCCTGTTGTGGAGCAACAGGCTCTGGACACGCAGGCTCAGCGGCCATGGCTCACGGGCCCAGCCGCTCCGCGGCATGTGGGATCTTCCTGGACTGGGGCACGAACCCGTGTCCCCTGCATTGGTAGGCGGACTCTCAACCACTGCACCACCAGGGAAGCCCCTCCTCTGCCATGTTGAATGTCTCCTTGCATTCCTTATTCTTAGATGTCTTTGTCTGATCCTCGTTGACTTAGCCTCCCTCTGTCTCCTAACTCTGTGTCTGTGGCATTGCGACTATTAAGTACTCTTTGGTGCACTGTTTACGTCTCCTTTCCAAAGAAAGTTCCTCAGAGTAGTATATACTCCAGCTTTTGCAAATCAAGCATTACAGTTTTCAGTTATAAAAGTAGAACTCTTTCCACAGCTATTTTTTCAGTTGGCTGGATTCCAGTAATATAGCTCAAGAATTGAGAGTGAGACTCTGGAATCTGGATGCAACGTTTTGATCCTGGATCTCCAACTTTCTAGCTGCCAAGCACATTTCTGTGCCTCATTTTCCTCACCTATAAAACGGGATAAAAATAGTATCCACCTCACAGGGTTGTTGTGAGCATAAATGCCTTGAAATAGTGCCAGGCACTATGTAATTACTCCATGCATTCTTGTTTAAAATAACAAGAAGCTTTAGAATAGTTCTTTTCCACTGATACATGCTGAGCACCCCTTGGACTCAGCCAAAAGTTTCCTTACTGAAGTTAAAGTTAAGAAAGTATGGATAAAGTGGAGCGAGCACCATGAAGTAAGAAATAGAGTTTTGGCATCTTTTTTAGTTATTTATTATTGTCTACCAGACATCTCCAAACCTTAGTGGCTTAGTACGTGTCCATTTTTTGCCCATAATTCAGCAGTCTGGCAGGGCTTAATAGGAATGGCTTATCTCTGCTTCGTATGGTGTGTGTTCTGGAAGCTTGACTGGGGCTGTGCAATCTCTCATCCTCCAGGGCCTCTTTAAAGTAGTTATACTTTACATAGTGACTGTCTTCCAAGGGGGAAAGCAAACACTACAAAGCTTCTTAAGGCTCGGCCTCCAAAGTCCCAATGCATCACTTATATATGTTCTGTTGGCCAAAGCTGTGCCACAGCCATCCCAGATTCAAGGGAGGAGACCTTAGTCTCCACTTCTAGATCAGAGCGGTGGCATGTACAGAGAGTGAAAGAAGAAACTGCTAGTGGCCGGTCTTTGTAGACAGAATCAGACAGACCTAAGCTCCAATTTAAGTTCTTCCACCTAACACCTAAGGGACTTCTGTGAGTCTCCATTGCCTCATCTTTAAAATAGCTTATTTTGAGATTGTGTGGAGTAATATAAAGGATGCATGTGAAGTAGCTAACACAATACTTTATTCACAAAAAATGCTAAACACCTACTTCCTTTTCTTTTCCCTTGATACCCTCCCCACCCTGCAACCGAAGAACAAATCAAAGTAATGGTAGAGAGCATTCTTTCTATAAAGGAGAGTAATATCTTACTCTTCACCTTGCCTGTAATGGTACTGTGATTGAACATCCTGAATACGGAGAGGTTATTCGGCTTCAAGGTGACCAAAGAAAAAACATTTGCCAGTTTCTGTTGGAGGTTGGCATTGTCAAGGAGGGACAGCTTAAGGTTCATGGATTCTAAAATGAACCTAAATACGTGGAGAATTTCTTGAATAATTTTGTTCTCTAAACCAAATTTGGCTGCCTTGTGAAATGATTCTCTGCAGTAAATGGACTTTGCATTTATTTAATCGTTCAAACTTCCATTCACATCTGCATGATTACAGAAAACATGGGGTATATAGGCTAGTAACACGTAAGAAAATTGCAGTAAGATGGTAATGAAACCCCGTATTCATCTTAACATGTTTCCAATGGAAAATATTTTGTTTTGAGTGTTTATTGTTCAGTTTATTACTTTTCACTTGATTAAATTTTTTGTTGTATTAAACCATGTATGTTGCAGCTTAACAATAAAAAAAAAATCTACGGAAAGAAAAAAAAACGAGATCACCACTGAGCTTGTCCAGTTGAAGAGCTATTAACCATACAAACAAATTTAACACCCGGAAAAAGGAGTGCCACTGCTGTGATTTTTGATTTGTCACTTACATTTAAAATTGATGTTTGTTTGTTCTGTCTGTGGTTTGTGAATGCATATGGCAAGTCTCTGCCCACGGAGAGTCACAAGCCTCTAATTGTGAGACTGCCTCTTGCTTTGAGGCACCCGCAGGGAACCCCAAAGTGAACTTAATCTCTACCTACTAGCCTGTAGTTTAAGTCAAACCATCTCAAACATGTAATTCATATTTAGGAATATCATGCAGTAGTTTTCACATGGACATGGAAATAAAGGGACAGAAACATCTCTTCATTAAGGAAGATTCCCTGTGAGATGGTAAAGAACCCTCAGTGGATTATCTAAATCTCCATGATCAGTCAGGATGGTCTTTCTCTCCCTTTTATAGCCATCATTTTTGGCTATGTTCTTTTGATTGAACCTCCTCCAAATACCCTGACAAAGTACTCTTCTATGGTCCTTCCAGGTCATTTTTATGGTGGCCACAGCTCATAAAATATAGGCATGTAGAATTTTGAATCTTTAGAAATGCATTTTTATTGTAACTCCCTTTGCTGAGATACAGCATGTAATATGATTAACATCATATACTTTGGCTATGAAAGCCTGTTTCAGAGGAGAGAGATTCTTCTTGTCTATCATCACAATTTTTCTTTTTGACGTTATTGAGCTACTTCACACTTAAGGCACTTCATTTAGGTCAGCCATCCTCAGATGAATTTGAATGATTAGAATTTAAGATCCTATTGCTATGGAGTACAGGGGTAATGTGGCGGGTACTCAGTTTTCACTGGAGAGTATCAGAAATGATGGGATAAGTACGCTAGCAATTAGAGACATTTGGGGAATGTAAAAACTGAAGCTCTGGAATTGGATTTGGAAGTGACTGCTCTGTTGTCAGTGATTTGGGATCAGCCTTAGACAGTATTATTGTCTTTTTTTTTTTAATTTACCTTTTTAACCATCTTTTAAAAATGTTTATTTTATTTATTTATTTATGTATCTTGGCTGCGCCCGGTCTTTGCTGCAGCATG
The DNA here is from genome assembly GCF_951394435.1 of Stenella coeruleoalba. Lineage (NCBI taxonomy): Eukaryota > Metazoa > Chordata > Mammalia > Artiodactyla > Delphinidae > Stenella > Stenella coeruleoalba. Next base: position 47,372,104 of record NC_137153.1, read on the forward strand.
CAGGATCTTTGTTGCTGCGTGCGGGATCTTTTAGTTGTGGCATGCAGGCTCATAGTTGCGACATGTGGACTCCTAGTTGCGGCATGTGTCTGGGATCTAGTTCCCCGACCGGGGATCAAACCCGGGGCCTCTGTGTTGGGAGTGTAAAGTCTTACCCATTGGACCACCAGGGAGGTCCCTATTGTCTTTCATTAATGTCACCATTTAGTTTCATGGGTTCGGCCCACATTCTCTTTGTTTCCACACACAAAAAAAGGTCACTCAATTTCTTCCCCTGTATTTCTTTTCTTATTTCCCCTGAGTGTGGGGCTTGGAAATCTAAGTGCTCCTTAATGATCTGGAACTGAAGCCCCTTCTGTCCCAGGGATGAGACTCTGAGAAAGCCCTACAGTCACCAGCACACATTTATAAGGTTGGGTCTAATTTGGCTCCAGAAAAATACTAGGGGAACCACAGAGCCAGCTTCAGCACTTGGACAGATGTTTCCACCATACTCTCTTTCCAGAGGGCCACTGTAATATTCAACATGTAAGTGTGCTAAGAAGGGTTTTTAATATGTTTTACATTTGAGCTGTTCTGTTTATAGGACCCTCTCACTTATGTTTGTAAATATATGATATGAAATAGTTATTCATCTGAGCCATCTATTATGTATGTTTATTTGTGGAAGAAACCACATGCCCATTATTTTCTTTTAAACCAGTGCATTGCCATGTTCCTTGGGCTTTTGAAAGGTCTTAAGCAATTTATTGCCCCAGTTTCCCTGTAGCACCAGGAAGCTTAAAGAGCCAAATGGCCCATGGATACACACATTTCTCTCCCTCCTTCTACTCTCTCCAGTATTTTTGCTGAAGAATATATATGTGCTTGACTGTATCTTCAGGCTCCACAGCTCTGGATGATCTACCAGAAGTACAAGTCCCTCTGACACTGAGAGATTTGAAATGACATTCAGCAGACTGCTGGCTGCCAGACTTCCTTCTACATGAGTATCTGTCTCATCCTATAGGTTTAGTGTGAGTCATACACAGTCCTCTGTTTTATGACACAACATGTCATCATCTTTTGAGCAATCGTCACTCACAGTGTTACTGGTATTATTTCTGTTTATTTGCTACAGATTGCTGAATTGAATGAAAAGCCAGGGTGAGGACCATAGAATGAAGGCATCAGCTTTCCTTTCTTCTTGTTTCTCTCCTCCCGCATTTGCTCCACCTCCTTCTAACAGCTGGTCTGTGTCCCAGCACATCCATTGCTAATGAGTGTTAGCAGCTGCCTAGGTAGTGATCCCATTTCTCAGATAGCCAATGGGGTATTACCAATGAGGCCAGTATTTTAACATGCAAAGGGAAGAAGTTTGAGCTCTGTTTACTCAGAGGTAAATAAAAAATTATATCTGGACCATATGTGTGAAACTATTCAAAAGAGAATGAAAGAACAAGATAAATGCAGTTCGTCCCCGAGGTCCTTTCTTGTCTTTTAATAGGAGTGTACAGATGGTATAATGTGTACCATTATACATGTAATATGTCTGTGCTCAAGAAAAACTTTCTTTCTTTGCAACTGTTTGATTTTGAGATTACCAGTGATGGTAAACAACTGAAGTACAATCCTCCATGCCTATGAAAAGAAATATCCCGGAGTCTTATCTTAGATCTTGTTCCTAAACTTCAGTGCATAATTTTAACAGGTTAATTTCAAACATACTTCTTAAAGTAATAGGGTGGAATCAGATTTCTGGAATCCAGACGGGGTTAGAACTGTCAATTATGACCAGGGTTAATGGCTTCCAAGACATATGGGATCTTGAAGACTATTAGTAAGAAAACGCATCAAGGAATAGGCCCTGTGTCTGTAAAGCCATGCCTTGAGAGAATCCACGTTGATATGGCAGCTACAAATGACATCTCCATCATAATGGGGATTATATTTATATTGCCAAAAATAGACCAAGACAAGGCCTATCCCATGAGGTATCCCTTAATATTATTTTGCTTTTTCCATGCTAAGAATAGTCATTTTTTAAATGTCAATTTGGGAGACTCAAAGGTTACTTGTCTTTCTTTTAGAAAAAGGCTCATAGTTTTGTTTAATCTCCGTAAACAGTGCAATTACTAAAGCATTCTGAGTGCCAAGTATGTGCCGGACACCACGCTCTGTGCCATGAGGACTACATAAATGAGTGGACTCTGGACTAAAAGTAGGCCCTCGTATCTTCAAAAGCTATCTTTCATTCCCGAGAATGCAGCTTCGGGAGGACACAGTTGTACCAGAGAAAAGGGTGAGAGAGAGAGAGGGAGAGAGAGAAAGAAAGACATTGCAGATAGGCTGATCAGTGGAGTCAGTGCCAGAGCTAAATCTACATTTCCCTCACGTTCACACGGAAGTAAATCTGTTTTTTACAAAATCTTTATTGAGTATAATTAACAACTAAAATTGTAAAGTACTTAAAGTGTAAACCGTAGTGAATTGGCATACATATGCATTGTGGAAGGATTCCCCCATTTAGTTAATCAACACATCCATCTCCTCACATACTTATCTTTTGCTGGTTTTGGTGAGAACATTTAAGTTCTACAAACTTTAATTATACCAGACAGTGGTATCAACTCTAATCACCATGTTTTACATTAGATCCTCAGACCTTAATCATCTTACAGCTGAAAGTTTGTACACTTTTACCAACTTCTCCCTATTTTCCCCACTCCCCAGCCCCTGACAAATCACTTTTCTACTGTTTCTATGACTTTAACTGTTTTTTTTTTTTAGATTTGACATACAAGTGCAGGATTTCCTTCTTTCTCATGGCTGAATAATATTCCATTGTGAATTAATATTCCTTTCCATTCCACATCTTCTTCATTCATTCATTCATTGACGGACAGCTAGATTGTTTCCACATCTTGGTTATCGTGAATAATGCTGCAATATAAATCTAAGTTTATAGTGCCATTTGTAGGTGTTTCCTTCTCCATGTTTTGTTAATTAAATTGATTTCCTTTTTGAAGCCTGAATATGGTTTCCTAAGATTACCTCCTTGAAGCTAGGAGAAATAGTACTATGTTTAGTTTTAATTTTAAAACTATGAAGTGGTACCTTTCCTCTATTCAGCATTATTTAAGCCTCTTCAACTATTTGATTCAACTTTGGTCCCAATAAAAAATAAATGAGCTCAAGAATGAGAAACGAAAATATTGACAAGTAACTTAGTAATTTTTAATGTTGAATATGTAGCCCAAAGAGTTAAAAAAAAAAAGAATAGAAAAGAAATTATATGCCATACATATATTTTGGCCGATTGGAAATTTCTAATCCTAACATCAGAAAACAGACACCAGTAGGTATATATTCTACACACCCGCTTCATAACAGGTTTGTCAGGAGTAAAGAATTAACAGTAGTTGGAAATGTAACAGAACTCTCAAAAGCACATGAAATAAGCTACATACATTATAAAACATAATTTGTGTTTTGTTAATACTGCGATGGTGGCATGGAAATGGAAAAGTCAAAAAAAAAAAAAGGCTAAGTCAGTATCATTTGGAGATGGCTTGATTTTTATTCCCAGGAAGAAGTCCAGAAGGAGGAATGATTGAACAATTTTCACAATGAAACCACATAAAGCCACTCTTCTGTGGCATGGTGGGAAAATAAGAGTTCAGGAACCAAATATATCTGATAGTTACTCCATTTAGGCCTATGTGTCTCTGGACAGTTAGAGAAAAATCCTGATTCTCTGTTTTCTCATTTACAAAATAATAGTGCTGAAATCAACCCTACAAAATGTGCATTTCAGTGAGATTTTATATTTATCTGGCACGTAGTGGACTTTAAACATTTGTTATTTTCCTTCTCTTAATCCCTATGTTTGTATATATAGCTCTCACTACTAATTCTTAACACATTTTCATAATTTTTTTCAAAAAAATGGTTGTACTTCTAATAATAATACAATAGAGCTTGTGTTTATCTTTCCTAAGAATTGCTTTAATGGCTTTTCAAACTAGTTATCTATCCCCAAAGCTGGACACTAAGAAAACATACACCACTGAATGTTTTGTGTTAAACTTTCTTCTGTCTTATCTCAAAATGCTTGAAGATACTGAATTTAAGAAATTAAGTAAAGAGAAGTATCATGTGCTAGTTTTATGAGACCAGAAATTATGTCCTCTCCTCTGATTTTTTTCCAGGTAAGTGAATTCGTCTGTTAGTTTATCTTCTCCCGTATATAAAATGAGGATGGTGACATTTATTTTGGCAATACTGTGAATTTTTCAATCCTCAGGAGCTTAAAAGAGCATTAATTATTACATTTTTGTGAGATATTTATTTTTAATAGCACAAAGGCTCTATATATAATTCAGTAGTTCTAAAGTTTTCATGATGCTTTTCACTGATTCATATTCTAGTGGAGTAATGACAAGAAATTTTAGTTTTTAAGTGCCCAGTTTTTCTTTATTCACTAGTCTTTAGACGAGCTTTACTTTTTTTTTCTTAAATAAAAGTCTTCTCAAAAATATATTTCATAACCCTTTGAGTATTTCTCTGAGGAACATTCTGGTAAGAGACACATTTTAGACTCTATTGTTCCATTGTCTTTCATGGCTCTCTGTCAAGAGACCCAGCTGATGTCATTTAGATCATCTATCTGCTGGCTGCAGTAGCTCTAAGCACAAAAAGGGCTAGTCCTTTTGTTCTGCTGAAGGTTTCATGGAAGTGCTACAAAGTCCAACAACAAAAAAGGCAGAAATTCAGAAGGCAGTAAGGATAATCAAAGATAAAGGATTTAAACTTTGAGGAGGTTAAATTCCTTTGTGAGAACAGGGAAAGAACAAAAGTCCTATAAGAGCATGTTTGGGTTATTGCCTCCATCGTTTGGGTGAAATAAACCAGACATTTACTAATATTCAGAAGCTACTTTCAGTTTCGTTACAGCTACATAAATTTCTCAACGAATCTGTATGCTGCTAGAAAAAAGCCTCTGCTCTGAGAGGTAGCTCTCTTCCTAGCATTTTTTCCCCCCATTTTTCTTTTCCCTTTATTCTTATTTCTTGTGTCTTTTACAGAATTTATTTTTGCTATAAATTTACAGTCTAGATTTTATTTGGGCCAGTGGACTGCAAAATTGTGTACTATTAATGTATCTAAAATATAATTTTGAGAGAAATAAGACAAAAAAATTCAAGTTGAAATAGATTCTAAATAAAGCGATATAGAACGGATCTTTCTGAGTATAACGATTTGAGGGTTTGTTTTCTTTTTTAGAAAATCCAGGCAGGTTTGCTTCTTACCTTTTCTTCTATTCCACACAAAATACTCACTGTTGTGAGGCATTAAACAATACCTCACAAAAGCACCTACATTAAGCTGGCTGGTTTGGGCAAGAAGAACCTTCTAAATTGAAAGAATAGGCTTTTCCCCATAAGCTGGTTTGAGCTGTCAGAAAAACAATGATGTGTTGTTTGCACTGGAATTGAACAAGGACCTACACTCATTATTAATTTTTTTCCATTTTAAATCTCAAATTGCTGAGACTGACAATCACTGTATTTACTGCATCAAATAAAAATCAAACTACTACTTGGTAGAGCATTTGAATACCGTGGAGTGCAGGGGGGAGCTTACAATTTGACTTTAAATTGTGGGCCCCAAAACAGGACCCTCGAACGCTGAAAAATCTCCAAAAAATTCAATGTGACCAAGGTTTTCCCCTCTAGGTAGCCTGTTTTCTTTGGCATTCAGCCACTAGAAATTAAGACCCAGTTTCCCTGGCAACAGTAACAGTGAACAAGACTTCACAAGAGCTCTCCCATTCAGATTGTTAGCTATACAAATAAAGTAGCACAGAGAGATTGCCTCAGCATAAAGGAATAAAAGAAAGACCATCGCCATCTATTGTGACGGGCGTTAAGGTATTATTCACAGTACCACCAATTGGACAATGTGTTTTTGTGATGAGCTGAATTACCTTAGATAGGTTTTCCACATCTTTTTTGTGCTTGGGATTGTAGCCTAGGCTTTTATAGTCTATTTAGTTCCCTCCTCAATCCCATTAGCATTAATCCTATTTTTTTCCAGCTTGTTTTAGGGGAAATTTACTTGTTAAGTTGCCATATTATCTTTTAAGGAGCCACTCCTAACTGAAATTTAAGTATAGCTCAAAGCTTTCAAAATTAAACTGCATTTTAAAAATTTGTTTTGCCTGTCCCCTATCTTCTCCACAATATGTATATGGGAAGAAAGGAAATACAGTATTTTAATCAGGGGTTTGACCTGTAAAATAAATGAATTGAGGTTGAATTGTTTCGAATTTGACTAGAAATCTAGAGGGGTTTTTGTTTGTTTTCCACAGTTCATTGACTCATATTTCTAAGAGTAAAATAGTAGAGGCGATTGGTTTAAAATTTTACTAGAGACAGATTGATAAATATATTTTAGACTTTTAATCAAGTCCTCTATAATCAAAAGCCAGACTATACATCAGCAATCCTCTAAAATTAATAAATCCAGAGGGTGAGTAACTCATAGTTCTTACAGAAAGAATTAACTATCAGGTACAAGGTGTGATAAAATTTACTATTCATTGAGAGTTTACTGTGTGCCAGCCACAGTGCCAAATATTGTACTTAGATGCCTTATTTAATCATCACCACATCCCTATACATCATATACTTGTTATTATTATACTCATTGAAAAATGAAGAGAGAGAGACTTTGATTATATAAACCTGCTCAAGGTTACACATATATTAAGTAGTAAAGCTATGACTCAATTTCTGGGATTCAAGTTCCAGAGTCTATGCTTTTAACTACTTCATTATGACTAAGTATCATATTTTTAAGAAATGAAATGAGATATTTTTAGTGAACCTATATAAATACTTTCTAGTTTTCCTTTTGAGAATGAGACCGGCTAGTGATAGTAGCTTATGCATTCAAATAATCTAATATGAACCGACTTACATATAATTTGGACCCCTAACCCCAGCCTTTTCAACATGAGTCTCTAATTCCCTGAGCCAACACAGGACTGCATTTTATACAGACAATTGCTAATGCATGCACCTTGGAATTCCAAGACAGGTCCAGGGGGACTGATCGGTAATAAACTGGGAACTGTGACTTCATCCTGTAGAATTTTTCAATTAATCCTCTGCATTTCTAAGTTCTTAATGTGTACAAAGACTTAGGCTTGTGGGCATACCAAAATGGCCCAAATATGGCTCTGGCATTCAAAGGGTTGGCTTAGAGCTTTTGAGTGACACAGAGTATAAGGGGAAAAGAACTGGAGTAGAAATAAGGACATCTGGATGGATGTTAAATCTATCTCAGCTACTAACCACCTGAGTGAGCTTATGTTATGGCTGTTGGACCTCAGTTTTCTCATCTATAAAATGAGATTTCCTGACGTCTTTTTCTCCAACAGCCTCTGATTCTAGCTTTCTACGATTCAGAAGTTTCTAGGTTAGGAGCCCTGACAAGGTTATCAGGTTTCGTGGTTGCTGTCCTAAGTCCTGAAATCTTTTGACTGACTCGTGGCTCCTTTACAAGACTCAGATTTTGCCAGAAGTTATTCAAAGTGTGTTCTTCTATTATCACAGGCTCATGGAAGAAATGAACCTCTTAAATATACAAGCACACACACTAGTTTTTACTTTGTTGCTAAAGGTAAAATGTTTTAACCAAAATTTTCTTGAACTCAGGGTGGTAAAAATTCAAGGACCAACGGCAAATTATTTTCAAATTAATTTCAAAGCCCTCACCATAAATATGTAACATTAAGTTCTGTATAAGATGGCAAATCATTCCAAATGTTTTGCCTTAGGTCACTGAATAGAAGAAGATTCTTTTGCCATTAAGATCCCAGACTCGTGGCAAAGATTATTTCTGTCTTGCACAGTATTCATTGCACATTTGTATTTTCTGCTCTACTAGATGTGTACTCCATATACTTGCTAAGAACCTTGCATGATACATTTTAGTTAAATATTCAGAAATTTAACACAAAATAGTTAACACTTATTAAGCATACATTAAATTTTTGTGGTAGTATTGAATATACATACACCTGTGTATGTGTAATGCTATTGGAACTTACCCCTATTTTGTTTTTCTGTGAAGATTCTATATCAGTTACTAAGCCTTCCAAAAATCACAATGAACCGTCATGTGATTCTCATCATGCCCACTGTCAAGCTCTCTGATTCCTTATAACCACATTCTTTCTACTTGCCACCCCAAAATTGGATAGCTTATTGAGTGTTACTACACTGTTAAAAGCACTGCCGTATCTTTATTAAACTAACATTATGCTTCTAATTTAATTTTGATGAAAAAATCATTAAGGTTTCTGAAAATATAGAGACAACTTGATATTTTGTATTATATGTATTATATGACATCCAAGTAGGTTCAAACCAATCTAAAATCTGCTGTTCGTTTAGAGAACTAAGACCTGAAGTATTTTCCTGACAGTCCTCCACACTGTCTACACTCCTGCATTCTCTTGATTATTTCGCTCTTCATGCCTGTATGCTTATAGTTCCCATTTCTTTTTATTGTTATACTCTTCAGCCTGGTCTTGCTAATAGGACACTTATTCATCCTGTAAGATGTGGCTTAAATATCACCTTCGTATATCATGACTTCTCCAGAAATTATTTATCCCTCTCCTCTATGTGCCCCTAAAAATCCCTGAATATCTCTATTGCAGCATTCTTTCCTATTTTTGATAATAGAAGATAACTACACTTCATTGAGCAATTAACATGGAAGCCCTTTACCTGTTATCTTATTAAACTACATTGATTGCACTATAATTACCTTTTTCCAGTCTCCCCCATTTCTAGTAGATTTTAAGCTCCTTGAGGAAAGGGACAGATATTTGTTGAATGAATAAATGAATAATTAGAAGAACAATTACGCTGAACTAGCCACATTCACTCTAATTATTCCCTTTCTAAAATATGATTATAAGTTAATGAGATAGCTGGTCAGAGTTAAAAGTTCCCTGGAGCCATTTTTCTCCTTGCAATTCATGATCTCAGCCTCTCCATCCTTTTTTTTTTTTTTCTTTTTTTCCACAGCATAGAGTAGGAGACAAAGCAGAGGCTTAAGTCTCAAACCTGGGATGCCTTTGAAGCTGATCCCGATGTGTGAACCTCAGCACATTATTATACCTTACTGTGACTCAGTATCCTAGTCTATAAAAAAATGGGTAAAATAGTTATCTCAAAGGGTTGGTGTCTTAAATGGGAACATCTAATAAAGCGTTTAGAATGGTTCTTGACACTTAGCAAGTATTCAAGGACTATTAGTCTTCATCCTTTGAGACTCTTGCTGCCAGAAACTAATAGATCCAGGTTGCAGTCTATACTATTTCTTGTCTTTTTTATTCCTAACAAACCTAACAGAAGTAACTTGAGCAGCACTGAGAAGCCTCTGGACCAAAAAGTTACACTCCTGAGTGAGAGTCTAATGCTTCTTTCTCTTCCCTCTCTCTTTGCTGGGTTGATGTTACTAGCAGACCTTTCTAAGTGAGATGAAGGTGCCATGAAGTGCGTATAAAAGATCAGTGGCCAGTGCAAGGAGAAAAGAATTTTCCACTGTGCTCTCCTTATGTGGAAGTGTACCAGAGCCTTAAATCATCGCATCAGGTGTGACATGCTATTTAATAGTTTGAGCACACTTGGCTGCCTGAAGATTCTTCAAAGGTCATTTTATCTGAGAAGAGAGAGTTGGCTAATACCCCTTTCCTCCAGTCTTTCCATAAGGGAAACAACCTAATTACAATTTTAAAGGGACCTCAGAGTCTGTGTTCCCTTTCAAAGATGGCATTTGGTATTGAGTCGCTGGGTATTGTAGCCTTGAGAGCGCTTTCAGAATCGCTCCCGAAGGGAAAGCTCATTCAGGGAAACCTTTAAGGCCTCTATCTGCGCCCATATGAGCAAGGCTGTAGCAGTGCCACTGGCTTTTTCCTCACATTTGTGTCTGAGCATCAATGGACTTGTGCTGCTGTTTTTCTCATATCTGTGTTCCTTTCAGAACAACTCTCATAGACTCTACGTTAGGCCCTTCAATTCTGTGTCCTGAAACATGAAGTGGGTTTCTAAAATGGATTCCTTTTTCTTAGAAGGGATAAGTGTAGGGGAGGTTTCGGTAGCTTTGAATTTTAGACTTTTACGACTCACCTATTTTCAAAAGTGGTGAAGGATATGGGATGTTTCATATCTAGGGGAAAAAGTGTGTATACTCCCTGTAAAAATGAGGTTGAATGAGGTCAAGCAAACCCAGTGACTGAAGTTTACATTTGAAATTGTCTTGGTGAATTAGCACTGGTCCTCCTTGCTTTGTTCTCTAGGTGGCTAAGAAAAGGTTTAGCCTTTCAAATTATTAAGGAACACTCTGTCCTATAACTATTGAGGGTAAATGGGCAACTATTGGAAGTAATGAAGAAAGAATTATTGGAACAAATGAGATGGGGTGGCTCAGAAATATGCAAAGTAGAGATATTCATAGATTTGTAGCTGCAGAAGAAACCTTAGTTATTAACCCAATCCCATGATTTACAGATTAAAAATAATTGAGATACGAAGTTAAGTAACTTTCCCAAAGTCACGTTATATTCCAAAATATGACATTTGAATTGGTAATACTGAAGAAAAATGATTAAAAAGCAGGTTTTAAGAATTATTAAAAATATTTTTTGTACCTTTTATACACTAAGAACTGTGACAGGTGCTGGGGATATAATATGGAACAAAAATATAATTCTGGCCCTCATAGAGGTTTGACTCTTGGGTGAAAGATACCAATCATACAAGTAAGTGTAAAGACAATTATGAGAGGTGCATGGTGTTAGGAAAACCTATGACAGAGGAGTCAAGTGAGGTGTGAAAAACCACACAGAAGTGCAATTCACCAGGAGGAGGAATGAAGGAATGGAGGAGAGGTGCATGGAACATTCCAGATAAAGAAACACCATGGAAATATTGTGAGAAAACCCAGAATCTCTTGCTTCTGTAGAAACTAACTGTACTAACATGAGAGACCAGACTAAGATAGGAAAGGGGAAATACAGATAAATAAAATAACACTCCTTTTTCCATGGGCAAGGCACCTTTGTGGTATTTTATTTATTCCTCTCAATAGCTCTGTGATCCAACTGGTCTTTCCCCAGTTTACAGGTAAGGGAACTAAGATCTGTACAGTTGAAATAACTGGCAAAGGCTTCACAGGTAGTGAACAGAATGGTTGGACTGTTAAATTTCAGTATACATTGTGGTTCTTCTGGGGATGGTGGGGAGGGGAGAAGGGGGAAGAGAGTGAACAAGTTGGTAAGAGATGTTGAGGGAATAAACAAGTCAGACAAGAGCAATGAATTGGGAATGTGTACGTGAGTCAGGAATATGTACATCACTCCATAGCCACGTAGCGTCTACAGTAAATTTCTAGGTCAGGAGTGAGATGAAATAAGGAGTTGTCTACCTGCTCAGACTTCTTTGTTCTCTCCAGGTGTTTACTTGAGGAAGGATGCGGTGCACTGCACCAAGAGAAGGCAATTAAAAATGTTGATATTTATAGTAAGAGCAATTACCAGGCTTGAATACTTCCTGTCTTTGTGTCCAGTTTGGAAAGAAAAATAAGGCAAACTTTATAAGGATTCTTCTTAAAATTGTGCGAGCTCTCCTCGTCTTAGTCTGCTGGAGTTGCCATAACAAAATATCCCCAGCTGAATCTAAAAAAACCGCAACTCCAGAAACAGAGACTAGAATTATGGTTACCAGGGACTAGGGGCTGGGGGAAATGGGGAGATACTGGCCAAAGGGTACAAAATTCCAGTTATAAGACAAAAAAGTTCTTGGGATCTAATGTACAGCATAGTGATTATGGTTACTAATATGCTTGAAAGTTGCTGAGAGTAGATTTTCAATGTTCTCACCAGAAAAAATTTTAAAAAAGACATGGTAATTATGACATGATGGAGGTAGTTGCTACCACTTAGGTGGTATTCACTTTGAGATATAAAAGTGTATCAAATCAACATGTTATACACCTTAAAATTGCACAATGTTACATGTCAATTATATCTCAATAAAGCTGGAAAAAAATACCGTGGGCTGGGTGGCTCAAACAACAGAAATTTATTTTCCCACAGTTCTGGAGGTGAGAAAACCAAGATCAAGCTTCCAACCTCACAGATCCTTTCCTCAGTTTGTGCACATGGAGGAGATGTGAGGAAGAGATAGAGATCTTTCTTCCTCTTCCTGTAAGGCCATCAGTCCTATCAGATTAGGGCCCCATCCTTATGACCTCATTTAACCTTAATTACCTTCTAAAGACCTGTCTCCAAAAAATTCACATTAGGGGGTTAGGACATATGAATTTGGGGGGAGACACAATTCAGCCCATAGCACCTCTCCATTTTTTCTTTATTCAATCATCCTATTGAATTTTCTGGGTAGCAGTTATCACTATTTGGTATTTCTCTTGTTCATTTATTTGTCTCTTTGGTTTTCATCATCATTATTATTTATCTTCCCAGACTAAAATACAAGCTTCATTAGCGCACTATTTTGTCTTGTTCATCATGATACTCTCAGAGCCTAGAACAGTGCCTGACACGAACAGGACACCAGAGAATATTTGCTGAATGAGAAAAAAAGCTTATATTCTTTGACAGCCTCGTTGCAAAGCACGTCTTCCGAATACTTCCTAATAATGTGACTTCTCATCAGTACAAGAAAAACCAGCCCCCTGGTGTTTCAGAACAGTTCTTGAGAGGGTAAACAGAAGTGGAGTATTTTTGTCTTCAGCTGTTCATGCATATTCTTACCTTTTCTCTAGATATCCATTACTGCATACCCAGAGAATAAAGTATGCCAATCTGACTTCCTCACTCTAATTGCAATCAGGTTGAAATGATGAGTAAGTCTAGGTCCCCATGCTTCAGAGGATGTGCATATGGCAAGTTGATCAATGCCTAAAAGGAGATGTTTTCAATTATACAGTGAGCCCGGCAGTTAAAATCTCTTATTAGCACATTCATTTTTTTATTGTGGGGTGGAGGAATTCTACCTTTCTTTTTACCATACTATATTTTATCTTTTAGTTATGAAGAACATATTTCTAGAATAAAAACAACATTTCTTTCTTTTGAATGAGAAGTATTGATCAGACTGTCATGATCAAGGAAGGAAGAACATCAAGGTTAGCAAGGATGAATCAGAGCTCACTTAGGGTAAATTCAGGAAGAGATGTATATGTCCTGTGGAAAGAGGTAGAAAGAAAACAGACCTACAGAATGATTGACATTATTTTCAGCACAAGAATGGAGAAGCTAGAGTGTTCCATCATATCACAGTGACATTATAAGTGAAAAGAAAGTAAGTCAAATGAAATGTTCATTAGAGGTAACACCCTGAGTGCGCTCTACACTGGGAGAAGGTCTGGGGGAGAGATTTGGATGAGTTTTGTACCTCAAACCAAAAATGAGGTCATAAGAGGGAGAACTTGAATTATTTATAAAGGAGATAATTTTAATCTCTCTGCTAGACGGTGGCTCTGATAAATGCAGACCCAGCAGCTGATCAGTTTGGCACCTCTGCTGCTTGGGGTTGTTGGCTGTTGGCTATGGGAGCGTGAGAGCAACTTCACCATGTATTTCTCATCATTCAGGAAGCTAATCTGGGCTTGCTGACATGGTGGCTCAGGGTTATAAGATTGAATAGCTGTAGGCAAAGCTTCTTGGGGCCCACACTGAGCACTCACTCACACAGCCTCACTTCTACCACATTCCTTTGGCCTAAACAAAACACAAGTCAACCCACTGAAGAGATGAAGATCTAAAGATTCTACCTCCTGATAAGAGGAGCTGGAAAGACTCATAATCGTTGTTGTAATCTGCCACAATCCATATAAACAAAAATGCAGGTGCATTTTTTTTTTTTTTACTTTTTAACTTCATTGTGCTTTTCAACTGTCCGTAAAAATCCAAGCAATCTTAGGCGTTATTTTTATAGGTCACATACCTTCACTTTCAAATACTTTATGTTAACAGAAATCTGTAGCAAGAAATTTTCCTGAACTCATGACCAGTGTAAATTTGGAAGAATGCTAATGGCCCATCTATAAGCATATTTTAAGTTGTACTCAGTAGAACATATAGTAAAACGAACCAAGGAGTATCTAGAATTCACTACGGATCCTTTGGAGTTAACATTCCAGCTTGGCTTCTCAAGCAGAGATCTTCAGAATAATCACCCTGAAATGCACTGCTTCTACAGTTCTCCAGTTTCCAAATCTGTTTTTTGGTAAATACCAGACTACCAGCCTTCCATGGAAGGATGTCCCTTAGTTTTTCCTGTGTCCCATTTTTTAAAGTAGTCATAGTAGCTACAAGCTATTATCAATAAAACTTAGAAAACATATTAGTGAATTTTTTTCATGCATATGAGTGATAATAAGGGATCAAAATTGTATGCCTCTTTATAGTTTGAGATGCCCAGTTTATCACTAAGGCTGTGGGTTTTAAGTGTCTATCAAATCTGAATTGAGCTTATTTTTAAGCTGCTCAACTAAAAACAATGATAAATCCTTTGCCTTTCCAGCTGCAGTCTCTCACACTAATCCTTGTTTTGAAACTAATTAAACACATACAGCATATTTAAAATAAAATTACTGATCTGTTTGCCCTCTTCTCCCATTTGTAATATCTTGCAAATATTCTTTTATTTTTTTTATTTTTTTATTTTATTTTTTTTTTTTTGCGGTACGCGGACCTCTCACCGTTGTGGCCTCTCCCGTTGTGGAGCACAGGCTCCGGACGCGCAGGCTCAGCGGCCATGGCTCACGGGCCCAGCTGCTCCGTGGCATGTGGGATCTTCCCGGACCGGGGCACGAACCCGTGTCCCCTGCATCGGCAGGCAGACTCTCAACCACTGCACCACCAGGGAAGCCCGCACATGTTCTCTTAAGGCAAGTTTGAGTTTTAGAAAATAAAGATCTCTTACATGAATTCACCTTTTACCTCATTCCTGGCAGCTGGGGATCCCCTTCTCTGGTTTGTGTTTTTCAATCAGAATTAATACTTGAATTTAAAATATTATTGTTATTTCTACCACAGCCTTCCACACTGCCACTTTCCCACATTGCTGTTTTGATCTTTCATTCAAGCATATATACTGTTTAAAATTGAAAGCTCTCTTTTCCCTTAGCCCCACCAGAAATATTTTATATATATATATATATATAAAAGAAATACAACCTTTCCCAGGGCTCCTTCTAAGCTGATTTTAATTGACTGCTCCAGCCCGGGGACAGACCAAAACAGTTGTGATTCCAGCATGATCTCAGTGGCAGCCCACTAAAGCATTCCAAATACTCAGTGGGAGGGATCAAGGTGAGTTGGAGGCAAGGCTGATGGAAAATTGGAAGGCACGGGCTTGTATTTGTCACACCAGCCTACAGTGCCATGTCCACCAGGTTTTATATTCCTGGTGCATAATCCTAAATGTCAAAATAAATTATCCCCGAGAAAACAAGTGAGTTATCAAGGTTGACTGTTCTTGACTTCCTGACTTTTCACGATCTCTTTCTCTTCCCAAACTAAATTTATCATTAGTTCAATTCTGATGGCAGGGTAATGTAAGCTGCGCTTGGCTTTGTAGCTGTGTGTGTTGATAAGGGACCAGCACTGAGAGATTCAGCGTATACAGAAATAACCAAGACAAGCTGCTATTAAAAATGGTTTAACTCTCCCGGAGACAAATATTCCCTTGTCAGTGGGCATTCTTGCAACCAGTACCCAGGAGATTTAATTGAAAAGCTTAAAACACATAGAAGCAGCGGGAAAATCCCCAGGAATTTAGGAATGATGAAAAAGTTTAATCTTTGTCAATGAAAAGTTGTTCTAATTTACTCTTCACACTGTGAGGTATTAGGCTGTGCAGCATGTACAATAGCAAGCAATTAGAAGCCTTTTTCTCCCCGTAGCCATAGCCTTGAAGTGACCTAGTTAAAATCATGTTTATAGTTTATTTTGAAGTGCAGTCTTACTTTAATTTTGTTGAATAACATTTGGTTTCTCTGTTAGTAGAAATACATAGCCTCTAGCAAATTCAGGACTGATGAATCAAAAGCTGAAAACCATGTATCTATATTCAAGATTTCATCTAGGATGAATACTGCATCAGTGGCATAGATGCATACCCAATCAATGGAATAGGCAACGACTAACAATAGGATTAGTCCAGAGGTGGGAGGGGAACCATACTGGTGTTGGATTGAAGAGGGAGCTAGTATGTATTAAAAACGAGCATCAGGGCTTCCCTGGTGGCGCAGTGGTTGGGAGTCCGCCTGCCGATGCAGGGGACGCGGGTTCATGCCCCGGTCCGGGAGGATCCCGCGTGCCGCGGAGCGGCTGGGCCCGTGGGCCGTGGCCGCTGAGCCTGCGCGTCCAGAGCCTGTGCTCCGCAGCGGGAGGGGCCACAGCGGTGAGAGGCCCGCGTGCCGCAAAAAAAAAAAACAAAAACAAAAAAAACGAGCACCATTCTACTGCTGTCTCTCCTTGTCTCATGGCCTTTGTTTTATGAGGCCTCCAGTAACTTCTTTTTATCCTTTGTTAAAAAAAAAAAGTCATGTGAACATATTACCACCACGTTTTTTTAATTGTGTAATTGTAGAAGGTATTCGAGGGGAACGGTTTCTCCCCCAGCTTCCTCTCACCTCCTCCCCCAGCTCCATGACTTTACTCACTCATATATCGGCTGATGCAGTGACTCTAAAATGCTCTCAAAATGGACTTTTCAGATGTGGGAAGAGATAGCAAACCCCAAAACAGAACTTAGAGTGAAGGAAATCATAAGCAAAACTCCCAGTGGAGCCCTCAATCTTAGAAGTTAGTTACTGAAGGAGTTTATGGGATGCGAGTTGAATCAACTCAAAATGAAGACAAGAGAGGTGAGAGTGGAGGATGAAAGATGTTCCCTGAGTTGAGGAAGGTAACTGCAGCCTCAGTTTCCACAGAGGTCCATTTGCTTTGGTTCTATATTGATAAGGAGCCATTAATGGCCACAAACAAGTTAGACAGCAGTGTTGGCTCATGAGACTTGGCTTCTTCTGAACACTGAATATTGTTAGTTTTCTTTTCGAGACTCAAACTGCACTAAGTTTCCATCCTTACAAAACAGTGAGCTTTTAATTCCTCGTTCAGCATATGTTCATTTCTCTGCAATCCACACAACATTGTTCAAATCTTCACATTAGCATTTACTACATTATACTCTGGCTTATCTATTTACTGTTCCTTCTGCCTCCCCCCCACTAAACTAGGAGTTAGCTATTTGAAAGCAGGGAGCATTGCATTATCTCTGTGTATGTAGTGTCTAGCCCGTACCCAGAGCCCATAGTAAGAGTCCCATGTTGCCCTATGCTGAGTGATCCAGCGAGTAGTACAGTGGGAGAGGCTCTCATTAAGGCATTCTTTACTGATTTGATTCATTCCCTCATTTGTCAAATACTTTTTGAACTCCTGTTGTGTTTTAGGTACAATGCTAGGTGTAAAACATAAAACAGTGAGTAGCAAAGTCCTTGCCCCCTGTAGTTTACAGCCTAATGGAAAAAAAAATGAAAACAAGTTATTCCACATATATATTTTGAATTTAATTGTGTCAAATGCTAAAAAGAGAAGTACATGGAATTATGAGAGCAGAGAATACAGTAGATTCTGGGGGCAGGAATGTGTTCCTTGTGGAAATGATGAGGGAAGGGCCTGTCCTGGACGAGAGGGTAAGAGCAGGGAGACCAATAGTGACTTTGGGGAGAAGGTTTGCTAGGATCACATTATTCTTGGCCTCAAAAGCCACTTTGTCGTCAGTATCCCAACAGCATACTTAGGGTTTTAAGAGTGTTAAATATAATCATATTTGCATTTTTAAGATCCTTCTGGCTTTAACGTGGAAAGTGGAGCAAAAATAAATGTGAGGTGGCAGGAGGGTGACATACAGTGATAGTTTGGGCCAGGGTAGTGGCAGTTAAGATGGAGAGAATGGACAGTAACATATGCCAATGGGCTAAATCGACAAGATTTACTCACTGATTATATGTAGGAATTAAGGGAGAGCATGAAGTTTAGTTTCTTCTATTCTTTTTTTTTTTTTTTTTTTTTTTGCGGTACGCGGGCCTCTCGCTGTTGTGGCCTCTCCCGTTGCAGAGCACAGGCTCCGGACGCGCAGGCTCAGTGGCCATGGCTCACGGGCCCAGCCGCTCCGCGGCATGTGGGATCTTCCCGGACCGGGGCACGAACCTGCGTCCCCTGCATCTGCAGGCGGACCCTCAACCACTGTGCCACCAGGGAAGCCCAGTTTCTTCTATTCTTTACCCACATGATATTTAAGCCTCCCTCATGGAATTCATACTTGGCAATAACAAGAAAATAAAACAAATGAAAGAAAAAAAACCAAGAAATGATAGATAAATGTCACAAACACTTTTCAAAATAAGTCTTTTTGTTTACTGAGACTTTGTTGTAATGATTCAAATGGCCATTTAAAAATCGTTGCTATTACTTTGCCCCACTGATATTCTTAGTCTCAGGACATTTGATAGCATTGAAGAGGTGACAAGATATATACAAAAGAAAATCACCTTGACATTTCAAAAATCAATTTGAGGAGTCCTTGGATATTCTCTTAAAACCAGTAATACTGTTATTATTGCTGTCGCCCTGCCTAGTATATATGGTCTTTTTATAGTTTGAGCATAATGTTTTGACTTCAAAGTAAATGTGACCTACAGTTTCAATAGGGCTTGTTTTAATATTTGGTGTCCACTAGTATCATTGCAGCATGAGATATGTACCCTTAGCCTGAAAGTTATGTAAAAGTCATCCCCTCTTGTCCATAATACAAACATCTTTGCCATTTCTCCTCATCACAGTATCATCTCGTTATTGAAACATTCTGTGTCCCAAATAACCCATGAGCCCTTGTCAACATGGGTGCAAGCTTTGGCTGCCCTACTTGCTCCCATATAATATTCTTACCTTCTTGTAAACTCTTGATGTCTTATAATGCGTAACACGTACCAATTGGTACTCTAAACATCTCCACAGGGAGCCAGAAATTCCTGACTTTTTCAATACATATGTGCCTTTGCCAGTGACCAGTTGTCACCAAACCCTAGCTCAGCCGCTCCCGGCTCGAAAGCCAATACTCAAGAGTCGAGTGCTGGTTGGAAAGGAAAGTTTGCGTTATTCAGGAGGCCGGCAACCGGGGCAGAAGGTGGACTCGTGTCCAAAAACCAACTCCAAAGATTCTGTTTAACCATGGAAGTTTTTAAAGGGAGGTCAGAGTCTTTGTTATTTTCTACTGTGTGCAGACTTTTTTTCTGGTTGGTTGGTGGTGAGGTAGCAGGGCGGTGCTCCAGTAATCTTATGCTCAGCCTGAAGTTACCGTCCTCCACCTGAGTGGGAGCCTTACTTCCTATAGAACTCAAAGGTATTTTTTTGTGTATATTCATTGAGGAGGAACCAGGACTCTGCCCCATGGCTGCACTATTGTTTCCTGACTGCTCCTCCTTTGTTTCTGTATTCCCTCCCTTCCCTGATAAGCAGCTGTTTGAATCTGCCCTTTGGAATTCAGGGAAGGTCAAGGAGGCTGAATGAAGCCTATTTCCTGCAAACAAAAAACGGGAGACACAGAAAGGATTTGTACCCAGGAGGGCCCCACGGGATCTTGCTCTGTTTCACAGTGTCTCCACATAAAAATACCAGAATTAAACAGAGGACATCAAGCACACAGAGGACAAGAGGAGGATGCATGCGCTAAGGATGTAACTACATTATATCAGGAAAGGCTGGGTGCTAAGAAGTATATAACGGGAGGGCACCATACAGAGTTGACAGAAGCCAGCTGAGTGCACACCAAAGCAGTTGGGCAAGTTTAAGAAATAAAGAGCGACAAAGAAATGTGGAACTTTATAGATTTTTAAAAATATGTTTTTAGAACAAACGAAGAGAAGCATTGACCAAAGCCTGTTTGTAGACATTCTTTAAGCTCAGTGTCCAGCCTATCTCACCCCCTTCCTGTCAGCTTCCCCCATTTTTAAACCTACCTTTAAGTCATTTACCATCTGCTTACCAGAGGAAAAGCCCCTTTGTGCTGAGGTTGATAACTGAGTAGCTGAGAGGGAGGGGATTGTCCTTGTACCCAGTGCTAACTGAGTTGTGAAGCTAGCAGAAGATTGCAGTGATAGTGGGCCCTGATGGAGGTTGTATGGTTTCTCATGCTACTGTATGTATAATTTTCTTTAATGGCTTTTGGAGGTCACACTGAAGGTATTATTCTGTCTTCTAGGAGAAATAGAATATTTAATTTCTTCCAAAAATATGAATGGAAAATTTCTGCAGTTCAGACATTTTTTCTTTGGCTGCGTTGGGTCTTCGTTGCTGCACGTGGGCTTCATCTATGTGCAGCGCACGGGCTTCTCATTGCAGTGGCTTCTCTTGTTGCGGAGCATTGGCTCTAGGCACGCGGGCTTCCGTATTTGTGGCTCGCGGGCTCTAGAGCACAGGCTCAGTAGTTGTGGCGCACGGGCTTAGTTGCTCCGTGGCATGTGGGATCTTCCCGGACCAGGGATCGAACCCATGTCGCCTGCATTGGCAGGCAGATTCTTAACCACTGCGCCACCAGGGGAGCTAAACTTTCAATTGTAGAATTACATTTAGATTGGTATTAAATTTTTAAAATATCATGTTATTGGTTTAGATATGTCTGATTATCTTCTAATTACTTCTGAAATGGATTTTATGCAATTAGTGTCCACATATGTCCTATCTCCTATTCCTAATAAAAGGCCACCTAGGGCACATTATGTTTCCAAGCAATCTTAATTTAACTGGAAGGACTTCAGCTACTGTATTGTTACAGAACTTCACAGTGAACTTTGAGAGCCTGATCAAATGGGAGAAGAGGTATAGTACAGGGGAGTCCTACTTTTCAGCATGGTTTCATCTGAAATGTTAATGAAAAACATGAAAATTGAACACTGGTTTAATATATAGCTTATTAAGTGTATTAGGATGCCTAATGGAAAACTATATTAATATTCACCTTTAGCACACACATACCCCTTTCTATAGGTTACGAAATGCATAAAGTCGTAATATTATTGGAACAGGTTTTCCTAGTCTAAAACATGTAAGTAAAATGAAATGTTTATGTTTTCCCCTTTTCCTCTCTTTGTTGCTTCATTATGCAAAATATGGCGTGATAGATTTTTACCAAGTTTAGAGGATATGGTCAAGACGTCTTTCTTGTAATATAAGCTATGGCATATACTGAATTTACTTTGGGAGATTCTAGGTCGTGGGGGTGGGGGAAGGAACTTCAACAATGGAGACAAACTACTTCCTGTGGCTTCTCGTAGCTTATTAAAATGTGAGCAACCGCAGGGAAGTACCCAGTTGGTAACGTTTAGCTACCGTTTAGCTAACTTTGTCTTCAGCAGCTTATCTACATAGTCTTTTTAATTAAGTTACTCTTCCTCCACTGGCAGTCAGTCTATGTATCTCTTGGCCATTTTCTTCTCTAAATAGGTCACATCCATTATACCAAATTTTTGGAAAATAATTCTAGTTCTGAGGAGATATTTCACACTAATTAGAAATAACACAGCCATTTGATCTTTCCCAAGAGTTCCCGATTCAGATCATACTTATTGAGTGCCTACCAGGTGCCAGGTCCTCTGCTGGGTACCAGATCCGAGATGCGTTGGAGGATTCAGAATTTTCAATAAATGTGGCAAGTGACACAACAGAGTTTTCTTCCTCAAGCGTGTATCTTTATTAGAATCTCCTAAAAAGTAGCTGTGACTGGATCTCCAAAGTTATGCATGGTTGTAAATGGTCACATAAAAAATGTTTAGCTTCTAGGAAGGGCACTCACGTTTCAAGATCTTCCCAGGATGCGGTCAGCAGCCCTTGCTTTCTCTCCTGCCTCCGTCTGCCAACAGTAAAGCTCCTGGGTTGAGAGTGTAAAAGTGATGGTCTAATGGCAAGGGATTATTTAGGCTAGCAGTACACTGCATTTTCAGGCTAGAAGCTGGGGCTTTTAAAATGCCATTTTCCAGGAACAAAAGGGTTTGTGCAGTGTTGAAAAGTGTCATAATGTGACTGACATTAATATTTAATTGGAAAAATATTACAAGTTTTGGCAAAGGTGACAGTTGAAGAAAATTGATGTTTAATGAGTACTTACTATGTGCTAATTGCTGCAATAAATACAGTCGGTGAATGACTTAAGTCTCACAATGACCGTAAGATCTTGGTATGCTGAAAGCAAGTTACATTGCAGTGTCACAGCCTGCCTCACCCAAACGCCCATCTATATCATTATCAGAACAAAGAAACCTTTGCTTCTTGTGGGAGATTGCCACTAATGTTCCTCGTAATGACCAGGGATTTTTTTCCGCAGAGGTGTCTGCAGCACTGTGACAAGGAAATGAGTCCTTTCATTCTGGAAGAAAATGTACCGTATAAATTGCCTCTTACATTCCTATCTCTTAGGCAGTGGAGTCTTAGAACTCGTCTCAGAATTCGCAGAAAGGCAGAGTCCCGGCCCCACTGCAAACTGCAGCTAGGGTAACTAGCAGAAAGATGAAGAGCATGTGCTTGGAGGTCTAACTACCTGAGTTTAAATCTTATCGCTACCACTTGCTACCTCTGTGACCCTGGACAAGTTACTTAGCCTCTCTTGGCATCACTTATCCCTGCCACAAGATGGAAATGGTGATAGCACTTAACACTTTGTGATACGAACTATAAGCGTAGAAAGCACTTAGTCCCATGCCTGGTGCATCAGGCCTCAATAAACTAACTTGTTATGACCCTCTGTTATAAACTATTCACTATCATTAAAGGATGTGACGTTCTTATTATTGCTCACACAAGTAAGGAAAGAGGCTGCTTGGTCTTGGATAGTGAAAACCGCCTTTCAGTTTTTCAGATTTGATCTTAATCCCATGCTAAGGGTTTGATTTATATGGCCATTACTATACACTGTACACTATGTGTTTATCAGAGGACTTAGACATGAGAGATGCCAGAACTTCATCCACGGACCGCAAGGTGGAGAGCGAGGGGAGAAAGCCAGAACCAGATGGAATAGTGATTACCATGGTATTTGTAAAAATATAATTTGGTGTTAAATTTTATCATCGTCGTTTGATGGTGAAAGCCAGAACCTGTAAGGCATGGCCGTCGCAGCCAGGGTCCAAATGTGCAGCCTAGAAGCAGGTCTAGTGTGTTGCTAGAACATATCTGAACTTCAGGTGTCAGCGCTGTTGCTGTTTATTTAGCCCTTAATTGTACTAGGTCGTTGTATATACGTTTGGCCCTTGAGCGATGTTGAGGGGAGGGGGTGTTAGGGCTCCTGACCGTCCGACGGTTGTAAATCTACAGTAACTTGTAGTCATACCCCATTTCCCTCACATCCCTGATTCAACCAACCACGGATCAGCTAGTATTGATATTATAGTATTTACTATTGAAAACAATCTGCGTGTAAGTGGACCTAATGCGGTTCAAACCGAGTTGTTCAAGGGTCAGCTGTGTATATATTTAAAAGAAAAGCTTCCACAGGCTACTTATTGATCTAGCTGGCTGTTAGCAACTCATGCATCGGATTCTCTGCCGAGCAGACAAGACGATTAGTTCTTTTCTGGGGCCAGCATAGAAAGTTAAGTTCTGGTTTGCAGACGTCTGGGTATTCCATATTCCACTGGGACTGCTGCGACCAAAGGGCTTCTCCCACTGGTGTTAAAGTCTTATCCTTGCTGGCAGTGGAGGAAATTGGGGTGTACTGAAGGCTAGCAGGTGTGGCTGGGCCACTCATGTCACAGGTCTGGAAACATGAACCAATAAAATGCTCTTTTATTTTTTTTTTTAACATTTTAAAGAATAGTGCTTTATTGAATGAGTTTTATTCACAGAAAAGTAGTCTTTAATCTATGATGACTGCCAGATTATACAGTAGAAAGCAATTTTCTTTGTTTTCCATACTGCTGGAACAGTTTCTACTAAATGAAAACAGTCATAAAATTATATTCACAAATATAGTACTCTGTCTCACACATTTCACATGATTATTCACAACAGTAATACGACATAAGAATCAGTCATTTTGTCAGGTTAGATAAAATATAACAGTAACGAAAAAAATGCAAAATCTTCTAACAAAAATTACATTAAAGCCTTTGTTACATCAAATAAAAAATGCAAATTTGTTGCTAAGTATAGACAGAATGACAAAATATGTAATAATTTTCAATGTTACACTAATGATACACAAGGATGTGGTAAATGCCAAAAAATCTATGTGCACTTCTGCAAAACTTTAGACTTCAGAATAGAATCTTACCACCCAAACATTAATGTAGTGTTGTACAATTTGAAGCTATATGTATTTAAGATTGTCCTATTGTATTAGTTATAAAGTGTCATTCAATATGTAGTGAAGATTATGGTATAGAAGAAAAAATAGTTGAAAAAATAAACACTTGAAACCTCCCTGGAGAGGCAGCTTGAAACTTTTCACCATCAAACTATGTTCCAGTCTGGGCTCTCACTAATTAACTATATAGCTTTGAACAACTCGTTTCACCTTTGAGCCTTAGTTGCCTCATCTGTAAAACAAGGGGGATGAATTATATACTCTGTAAGGTCACTTCTAGCTCTGACACCCTATGATTCTATTATGCGCAAATGAAATTCACATTGTGCTAAGTGTATAGGAGTCAAACTGAAACTGATTATGAAAGTGGGAATAAGCCAATTGTTTCTATTAGGAAAGCTCAACTAAATTAGGTAAGAATATTTTTTTCAAGTTTTTAACAGGAATTTAAATATTTTTAAGGATTTGACTTACTTGTTTATTATAATTTGCATCTTAATGATGGCAAACAACAAAAAAAGATGAGTAAGAGTCACTGAAAGAGTTATCATCTAAGTTTTAGCCCAGATTTCCAGAGTCAAGGCAAATCCATGGAAGGTAAAAGAGTGTTAGGATGGGAAGTAACATTTATAACATTTGTAATTAACAAGAAACATAATACATACATTATGTGTATGTCTTTCACACATATGGTCTCCCTGAACTCATAACTTTGTAAGACAGGTAGTATTCTCATTTCACAGATGAAGAAGTGGTTACCCCTTTTCTTTTTTAAAGCAGATTTGGCTAAAAATAACCATATTTGCCAAACATTCCCTCCCGTTTTATTTCTCTAATGGAAACGATACACAACCTATCCTATTTCTATCTCTCCCACCCCTCCATCCCTTTTCCCCATATTCAAAAACTTTTCCCCATATTCAAAAACATGTTCAGGAAGTAAAACAATGATTTCCGTCTAAAGGGTACACTACGAGGAACTAAGGCTCTGGTGGTCATCTCCATTCAGAGTTCAAAATACGAATTTTATCCACTAAAATGAAAACCGGGAAAACACTACCAACATTTAAATAATATAACAACAAAAGATCATAATACACAGGGCATTTTTTTTTTTTCCCTTGGGTTTGGGGCAAAGATGGGGTAGGACGAGTGTAGTGAATGCATGTGATGTGATTTGGCCCTGTGTGTTAAGATGCTCTTTTAGATGTGAGCGTCTCAAGAACTACATAAGGACCCTCTGTGTACTTGGCTCAAAGCTGCTGGCAAAGGCATGGGAGTAGGTGGAGAAAAGGGATAGAGATGTATGTTGGATCCTCTTGGCTCTTCCTCTGAACACTATGCATAGGGATCTATTCCATGGTCATTCCAGGAAAAGATCACCAGAGAGGACCAAGATTGAATGAAGAATGGAAGAATCTGACTCTAATTGACAGGTAAACTTTCAAACTTAGGGAACCCAATAGAAAAATAATTTTCTCCTAAATGAATTCCACTTATAATTCTGCTTAGAAGTGCTTTTTCTCTTGAATAGAAATGTTCATAGAAGTGATCATTGGAACAAATATTAGTAAAACACGTAAAATTTTTAAAGTGCCTTGTTTTCTTGCTGTATAATTTATGTCTTGTTGCAATAATGCTGCATAACAAACAGCCCTGCATCTAAGTGGTTTAAAACAACAACTGGCTGTTTTTATTCGTGAGTCCGTGGGTGAGCTGGGCAGTTCTGATGACCTAACCTGGGCTCAGTTAATCTGTGTATCTCAGCCCAAGTCTGTAGTAAGCTGGCAGACGGACTAGGGGCTAACTGGTCTGGGACTTGGCTCTCCGGCACCTGTTCTCCTGTTCTCCAGAAGACTGGCCTGGACTTGTTCTACAAGAGAGAGTGAGCAGAAGCACACAGGGCCACGTGAGGCCTGGGCTTGCCGCTGACATTGTCATTCACTACACTATGTTTGTTAAAGCAAGTCATGAGGCAGCCCCAATCTGAAGGTTGGGAAAGTAGAATTTAATGGGAGGGACTTCAAAGTCATATTGCAAGGATTATGGATACAGGGAGAGAAAGAATTGAAGCCGTTTTTGCAATCAATCTAGCACACTTGGTATTTAAATTTTCCCTGTACTGAAGGAAACTGCAGTAAGATGATAGCCTGGAGGTAAACGATATGAAAACTGAACATAATGACTCCGCAGAAGTCTCAGAAGCAGGTGGCTGAGGTGGAACGTGGGTCTTCACTCTCCCATCACCCAGCGTTTGCTGTATTGTGCATGATTCTATTTGCGATGTAGTTTTTTCTTTAAAAAATGTTTGCCGAGCTCACTTTTGACATATATGAATTCAGAGTTGTTAACTTTGAGACAAAGTATATCTGAACTAGTTTTAAAGACTCTTTACTTTTTATTAGGCAGGAGAAATGATATTGGGACCTAATCAAGCTCAGCTTGCATGTATAGGAACATCCATAACTATTCTTTGATTCAAATGAGGTAAAGTCATGGAGGTGTTTGGGAAGGTGAAACTGAATTTTCAAGTTAGTTATATTGGCTGCCTATCTTGTAAAAATTGCAATTCAGGACCCATGGCTTTGGGTGAGAGCAATGGAATGCAGGCTGCTTCTCTTCTCTCTAGTTTCCGAGTTGTATCCTCTATTTTGAATCTGAACCGGCATCAACTTTTCATTCCGAAAATAATGCAGCATTTCTCCAGGGTGTTTGGGTTTTTTTGTTTGTTTTTCTGGCTCAGAAACATCTGTGCACCTAAACACACAGATGTTTTCTTTTATTATTAAAAATATTTATTTTCAGGTAAGGTAGCATGTGCTTGTGGTATGACATAAAATGCTTTTAGTGAAAAGCAAGTTTCCCTCACACTGCTATCCTCCAGCTCCTTGTCCAGATGTAAATGGGACATATTCCTTCAGAGCTGTCCTATGTATACAGTATATATAAGCAGAAGCAAATATTTTTATAAGCTGTTTACACCTCTTATTTTAATATAAATACAAACAAACTGCTGTGTACATTGTTCTTTATGTGTTTCACTTAATAATTTTCCTTAGAGATTTCCTCATCTCAGTATAGAGAGAGCAGCCTCATTTTACTCACAAACACATCCCATTTTCCAGGTGATATACTTCTCAGGTGCCCCTTGCTTTGTCTCTCTTTTCCTGTTGTCCACATGTTATTCTGGGGTATTCCTATTTCCATACTGGGGACTTTATCTGTCCCAGATGGGTCCTGCCATCTTGATGACTCACATGAGGTAACAAGGTATCCATCTTTCTTCCCATGTCCCACTTTCTGGGAGAGCTGGAATGTTTCCCATGGCATAGGGCTGCTCTGCCTCAGCTTTGTCACTGAGTCTGAAACTGACCAGTACTGGTTCCAGTAATGCAGAGGTCAGTCACATTGGACAATCTTGCTTCTCAGTTTCTGACCCAGTAGTATTTCTTGTTTTGTTTTCTGACACATCAGAAACGTATTTCGTCAGTGCTAAGCTGTTTCTCTTATTCTGCTGGCTTATTCAGATTAAAGCCAGACTGTGACGGCTCTAGCTCCTCAGAGCCCCTCAGAAAAGGCACCATTTAAGGTTGATACGTCAAAGCCATACCTCGTCCATTCTTGGGTATCTCAATGGTTTTGAAGATACCCAGGATGGGTCAGTTAGAAGGTACCCTTCTCCTGCTGTTGTTCTCATGGTCTGGGAGGTGCAGATAAAACAAGACTTCTAGGGTATGACTTTTATATGTCAATGCAATCAGATTTTTGTTAAGCACTTTATATTGTAGAATACAACATAATGTTTAATTTTAAACTATAGTACAACGTTCATGAGCATGAAATTCAGGGTTAGCTGGATCCCGTGAGACCTAAGTCAAGTTATCTGACCATTGTAAGTCTCCCAAGTCCTCATCTGTAGAAAAGATTAATAATACTTCCTAGCTCAAGGGCTCTTTTGAAGATTAAATTAGATATTGTGTATAAAATGGTCACAGAGCATCTGATACAATAGTCAATGGTAGCTGTGCCCTTGAACCAAAGACCAGTATTATCAGCTCCTGCAAAAGATGCTCTCAAATCTTCATCCTCCAGGGATCCTCAGCTATTGAAATCCATCTTAACCCCTGGCTTTCTCCATTCCAAAGGGAATCATATATCCAGACTCTGGCTCAGAGACCTCAACAATTGCCAGTAGCCTTAGACGAAGCATCTACAGTGTTCAAGGCAATTCTTTGGCATTACACAACTAATCAAGAGTTTCACTTTTTTTTTAATTGAGGTAAAATACCATAGTATAAATAATAGAATTTGACATCAGAGGGTTTGGATTCCTTCTCTTTCATCTGTTACTGTGTAGCATTGGGGGAAATGAGCCTTAGTTTCCTTGTGTGTTCAGTGGGAATAAGAATACCTACCTCATACGTTTTTAACAAAATACATTGGTTAGTTTGAGGGATTAAATAATATTGATGAGTTCCTGGCACATACTACATGCCTGTACATGCCTGTTAACTGATAATTTCCTTCAGCATGTGTGATTGATATCTATGTAGTTATTTTGTTGGAATGGAGAGATAGCCTGCTTCCTTATTACAAACATTTTATTTATATTCTATCCTCCTGCCTTGAGTTGTCAGGTGAGGGCTTAGCACCCGAAGGTGTATAGTAGACGCCAAGTTAACATTTTTTTTTTAAAGGCCAAGAAAACAAAGAGTTTAGTTAGAATGATTCTGGTACTAACAAAGGTTGTCTCTTTTAGAAAAATGTAACCCGAAAGCAGACTGTAACAAATTCTTTAAGTCAGTGTGCCGTGGGGCTGTGTGTATAGCCATTGCCTTCCTAACCTTGCCTTTCAGAATGCACCCGTTCTCTTTTAATTAATATTTCATCAGATTGTGCTCTAAGATCCAAGAAGGTCTAGGAAGATAGGCACAACAGAGTAAAAATGACAGCATCATCCTGATTAGTTAATTAAAAACTAGATCCCAATCTTGACGTGACACGCAGCGTACAAGTATTCTTACATGAATTTCCCAACACGTGTCATCTTAACTGTTCTTTATTCCTCCCTCACTTTCACTTCTACTAGGTCAGTTCCAGGCTTTGCCATTATTATAGTTAACACTTCTCAAGAAAAAGTGATCACTATGGATAAACAAATATGTCTGATGACCTTCTCAATATTGTACATTCATTAGATTTGGTATGTATGCTCTTCATATGACACCAGTATCCAAAGCTGAGAGAGAGAAAAAGACCTCTAATTGATCAGCTACTCCATGCGAGGCACTGTGCTTGGCATTTCATATGCGTTACTTTATTTAACCTTCATAGAGGCCAGCTCTAACCTGGAACCGTAAAGAGAAGGGAAGTGTCATTCCCGGCTTTCCCTTTGTGATGCAAAGGAAATTTTAGAATGGTGTAACACTGATGTCAATTCAATAATAAACAGATTGCAATAGTCAACCTATTAGGAGGAGGAAGTGGCAGCTTTTCTTGAAATCTGACCACTCTGAAGGAGGGTCTTTTCATAAACAAAACAAAAGCTCCTTTTAGAAGTAGGTTCTAACCACCACCCAGTGGCTCAGCCCTATTGAACACTGATCACTCCTTAAAGCAACCAGGTTTGGTCTACAGAGCCAAAAGCGGGGACTTAGGCCAAGGCCAGGGATTATAGAGCCTCACAGGGCTGTCTCGGAGCAAGTACTCAGACTTCTTAGCCACAGGGAGGTCCTTGTGCTCAACAAAAGCATACCCTGTTTGGGAGCCTTGCTCACAGACAGGATGGTTAGCAAGGCATGCGTGTCTTAGAGTACAATCCTATCCTTGAAGATGGGCGCTGAAACCTGGGAGGTGCTTTTAATTGAGTGGGGAAGCAGGCAAGGAAGGGGTAGAGTTATAATATCATGGATCAGTACCAAGACAGAGGTAAGCACCTGGTGCTTCAGGAGCACCGAAGTGTACCTGGAGGTGGGAACAGTAAGTGACAAGTGTAAATCATTATGGTGATGCCAGAGGGAAGATTGGAGCCCACTAACTGAGGCCTTATAAGGCTGTGCAATCACTACCAAGGCATCTACCAAGGCAATCACTACCATTGTCTCTGATTTTCCTGGCTGAAGGATGATGAGATGGTAGGACAATTCAGACAAAGAGGAAATGAGGAAATGGTAAGAGTCAGAAAAATTCAGAGTGAGAGGAAGAGATCCAGGGAGGGAGGGAGGGACAGAGAGAAGGTGAGAGGAGAGAGAGAACTTTCCCTTTTCTTAACTGGAGTATTCCCTACTGTGATGAGGAGAATAGAATTTAGTTTAAAGATATTAAATAGGGCTTCCCTGGTGGCGCAGTGGTTGAGAGTCCGCCTGCCGATGCAGGGGACACGGGTTCGTGCCCCGGTCCGGGAAGACCCCACATGCTGTGGAGTGGCTGGGCCCATGAGCCATGGCCACTGGGCCTGCGTGTCCAGAGCCTGTGCTCCGCAACGGGAGAGGCCACAACAGTGAGAGGCCCACGTACCGCAAAAAAAAATAATAATAATAAAATTCAGATTAGAGAAACTAAAAAATAGAGGCTTTGATAGCCCAGTTTAAAGCTTTCAGATCTCTATTATTTGCCATTTATCTATTGCCATTTCCAAAATGTTTCCTTGGAAAGCCCTGCCCAAATGTTATGCGCATGTTTTATAGCTAGAGGCCATACCCGCTCATTGTAAGAATGGAAAAGTTTTATTAAGATGTGACTTATTTCCATGCTAGACCTCTAAGGCTTGACCCTCAATCAGACAATCAACAGCAAGATTTTTTCTTTTTTTTTTTTTTTACTCTGACTCTTCATAATCATATTGAAGGCTTTGTACTGAGTTTGGGTACGAACTGGTTATCGTACTTGTGCTGATGTGACATAATGTTCCACTGCAAATCTGAGATGACGTCTTTCAAAATCAGCAATTGAAGGTGATAGCCCTAAAGTTTCATCTGTCTTAATAAGGTGTCAGAGGGTGATTTTCTATTTTATTCACCTTTGATGTGCTTCAAAAACCAAGGTGACATAGGAACACCCCCCGACACGCCTACTTCTTGCAGGAAGGCATAGCTCAACAAAATGAAATTATTAAATCGGAATTTGAACGGGTGATAGCACATGTCAAGCGTAAAGATCAGATCTAATTAAGAAGAGTTCTATGATCAGGAAGTCCAACGTGTAATCAGAAAGCAGCACGTTAATTGATACTTGACTTTCCATGCAATTCTATTTGCATGGAAATGATAAAGACATCCCCTCAGTGTTTTCGCTGCGTACTGGTTCTGTATCATCATACACATTTAGCCTTCCTACTTTTGTATGATGTACAAGAAGAAGCACGCTTACTTTTGGAAAACATTGCTACCATTCAAAGAGAATCTATTCTGTGCTACAAACTCAAGCCAGGCCCTTTTCATACATTGCTTCACTTCATCTTTATAATACGTCTCAAATAGAAGGATTGCACTTCCCATTGTACGGAGGAGGACACTGATGTTCAGGTCCATTAAGTAGATTCACCGAAGGTCACACAGCTAGCAAGTAGCAGATCTGAGATTCGCAACAGCTCTCTCCATCTATGTAGTCCATTCTCTTTCCAGAATACTGCAAAACCTCTCTGAGCCTTGTATTTGAAATTACCATGAATTGTAACCGAACAAATACCCGTCTTAAGTTCTGAGTATTACAGTTGGGCCCAAATAAACGTTCCCATTACATACCAACATAAAAACCAGGACCAATTCTAAAATTCAGGCACCTTTTTTTTCCTCTTTTATTTTCTTTTTGAGGATTTTGCAATGGTTCATCATAAGAAACGATTTCTTCCAAATAATTTTGTGTATTAGCTAGATGTAAATAAAAGATCAACGTAAAAAAAAAAAAAAAACTCCTTTACAGTGTGAATCTCAACCAGAGGTGATTTGCCTCTCCTCCCTTCTGGGGCCATTTCTGGTTTTCAGAACTGGAAAGGTATGATCGTATCTGGTGGGCAGAGGCTAGGGATACTGCTAAACATCCTACAAAGCCCAGAACGGCTCTGACAACAAAGAATTACACAGTCCAAAATGACAAGAAGAAGACAACCATTTAAAGACCTAGAAGCAGAGAATTCCAGGCAAAGGGAGCAGAAAAATCCACAGTCCCTAAAGCAGGAATGAATCTGGTATGTTCAGAGAATAGAAAGAAAAGCGGTGTGGTTTGATTCTGATGAGTAAGTGAGAGCAAAAGGAAAAGCAGCTGAAAAAATTCTACCAGGCCAGATCAGGTTGGGGCTCATATTCCCTGGTAGAAATTGAGATATTCTTTTTGTTGCGATGAAAAGCTGTTATAGGATTTTCAACAGGAATGTGGGAAAATCTGATGTGTGCTCTGAAAGATAACTTTGGCTACTCTTTGGAGAATGTTCTAAGGGAGGCATAAGCGGCATTGGGGAGACACATAGAAGGTTTTGGAAATAAGGAAGATTTGGTGGATTTAGACTATGGCGTATCAGTGAAGATGGACAGAGTTGGTTGTTATCAGAAGTTCTTTTGGAGGTAGAGCTGACAGGCTTGGTGACGAGCCGGTTGAAAGGAGAAGACGTATCAAAGGTGATAACCGGATTTTTGCCTTGAGCAACTGGGTAGGGGATGATGCTGTTTACTGAGATGTAGACACTGACAGCTGAACAGAGAAGGAAATAGCACATGATCTGTCTGGAGCTGTGTTATGTTTAATGTGACATTCAAGTGAAGGTGCCAAAGATACAGGATATGTGAATCTGGAGATCAGTGAAGAGATCAGAGATGGAGAAGTAAATATGGGTGTCATCATCGTGAAAATGGCATTTAAAACCTTGGAGCTGACCAGAATCACCTGGGAAGCATATGTTTATAGAGAAAAGAAAGAGACTTAGGAAGAAACTTGGGGAAATCCAACCTCTAGGAGTTGACATCTATTCTTGATAAAAATAACTGCGAGTAGACAAGTAGACAAGAGGTAGTACGTGGAGCAGAGGAGACTGAAAAATTATTATGCTTATTTAGTGTGCAATGAACCAAACAAAAAGTGGGGGGAGGGTGGAGAGAAAGTTTTAAAAGTATGAAGTATTATAACATATGTAAGGTAGCATTAATAGTACTTTTAGAGTAACTGACAGGAAGAGTATGGGAAACCTGAAATAAAAGGTAATAGCCTACAATGCCTTTGAAGAGATTAACTTTTACTGACTGGGTCCTTCCTGGGGTCTTTTTGATGCAG
Organism: Stenella coeruleoalba; assembly: GCF_951394435.1. Classification (NCBI taxonomy): domain Eukaryota; kingdom Metazoa; phylum Chordata; class Mammalia; order Artiodactyla; family Delphinidae; genus Stenella; species Stenella coeruleoalba. The sequence goes on from NC_137153.1 coordinate 47,405,814, forward strand.
AGAGTAGAAGTGAATGTTATCATCACATTCTTGTATTGAATACACTCTTCTAAAACCCTGATGTTTTTACCTTCTAAATTGATAAATTTTACTAAATAAGTCATGCTTACATTCAAGTGTTAGATTTTCCAATTATCTGTATCTAATTTCATCTTTACAGGCTGTTGAGGTTTTTTTGAAACTCTATTCTGCTATAAAACATATTAGTATTCTTTCCTGTTTCTGTTACTTGAAAATTTAACCAATGTGTCTTAACACAAGTCTTACTAAAAATGTTGATCAGACAAGGACCAAGGACCTGAAGGGCTTCACCATTGCCCTGGCGATTTCCCTCCTGTTGGATATTACAACATACCTTGGTTCCTGTCCATTATGTATCCGCCAAGTGTTGAACTATATTTTCATCTTTACCCCCCCCCTTTGTTAAGCAAACTGTCTAGATGAAATATGCTCCCAGTCTGTCTATAAGATGTCACTAGTAGAAAAGTCTAGAGATTTTACCCCTAAATCAAGCAAGGTCAGTTATAAGTTACCAGAGAATATTTGGTAGCTCCCATGATTGCTTTTTCTTACTGCTCACAAAACTCTTTTTAAAATAGTCTATTTTAAAATCATATTGAGAAGTGTCTTTAAGTTCACTAAGGTTCTTTTGAAAGTCAAGCTATTGTCCCATTTGGTCCTTTAGTGCCTGTTCTCTACATATTTCTCAGATATTGCTGTCAGCAACGTTGCAGTCTAAACTTCAGTTCCATCTGGGAAGGAGACACTCACTTCTTGAGAGGGACGTCACCTTGATTGGGGTTCCGTATCTTCGCACTAAGGCATGGCCCTCTCTTACCAGCTTGAGCATCCTTCTCATTGGTACAGATGATGGACTCAAAGTAGGAGTAAGGGAGTTAAGTTTTGCTTTGTCAGTACACCACCAGCAGACTTTTAGGCAGGGACCGTATTTATTTGTTATGCTTTAAGTTTTCAAAAATATGTACTTTTAACCACCACTTAACTATAATGACATTTGTGACAGATAAATTACAACCACTTCATTCTCTAGATCATAATCAGATTAGTTCTGTTCTTTCAAAGAAATGGTAGGATAGATTCATTTTGACAGTACCTGAAATTTGAGCTTGAGTTTATCATCAAATTGGGGATGTTTTCTTCCTTTTCTTATGATTTCTCTCTCCCTTTTCCTCCCTCCCTCCCTCCCTTCCTCCCTTTCTTCCTTCCTTCTATCCATCTTTTTGGCAATTATATCAAAGAATACAGCAAAGCCCTGTAAAAATATCTGGGTAACATTGGAGTGAGTTTTGGTTATTAGTTTTTGCAACTCATTTACTCAATTTAGCTGGCATTTTAATGAAACTACTTTTCCCCAGTGGTGCTTAAATAGCACACTTATATTGTGATTCCTTCGTAGCCTAAGAGGTTTCTGTTTTCTCTGTGAAGAAATACGGGAATGGCTTTGATCCATTTAATTAAATAGGAACATGGCTTCCCAGAACACAGAAGAACTTAGTATTTTTGAGTGAATGCATAAATCCATGAGTGAATAAATATAGCTAATAAAATTTGACAAATATACAACTTATATACAAATTCATCAGCTAACTCCTATCCTTTCCTATAAGATAGTATAGAAAACATGAACATATTTTATTATGGCTCATTTGAGCAGATAAAAACATATTTTATATGTGATTTTTAGAAATCAGTCATATTCAATGCACTTTTATCCCTTTATTTAGACTTGCTCTTATTTCTTATAGAACATTTTGAAGTATTTAAGTCATGGGCTGAATATTCGTTCATTTACTCTACAAATGAGTAGTATAAGTCTATACCATTTAGTGGGAATACATCTTGGTGTTCCACTGACTGTCAGTGTTCTTATAATGTCAGACTTTTTTTCTGGTCATATGTCTACATCAGCAAAGTGTTTATGTCTTAGAGCGACTCACTATAGTTCTATATGAGAAAAAACCCTCTGAGCTCTGCAGTCACACTTTATTCAGTCATGTGAAAAATGTTAGTGAAAAGTATTCCTGCTTGCCATGGTTACTACATATTTCCTATTTCCAACTTTACTACACAACTTCCAATGTCATTTGTTGAAGACCAAAATGAAAGAGCAGGGTTTAGAATTTCAAGGAGGAACTCCTTTGTTTAGCCCTCAAAAACAGCCAGAGGGAAAAGATGGCTCACAAAGCCTCGGCAACGGGCTTCCCTGGTGGCGCAGTGGTTGAGAGTCTGCCTGCTGATGCAGGGGACACGGGTTCGTGCCCCGGTCCGGGAAGATCCCACATGCCGTGGAGCGGCTGGGCCCGTGAGCCATGGCCGCTGAGCCTGTGTGTCCGGAGCCTGTGCTCCGCAACGGGAGAGACCACAACAGTGAGAGGCCCGCGTAGCGCAAAAAAAAAAAAAAAAAAAAAAGCATCAGCAAGTTTTTACAGGTAACTTTTCAACAGCAGTTGTGGAATCCAGAAGATGATTGTGGAATGAATCTTTAATGGATACAGAAGAGAACTGTCAATCTAAAATTTTAAACCCAATGGAACTATGTTTTCAAAACCCAGGGTAAAACAAATTCAATTATAGAAAATTGACTTCCAAAGAATATATTTCAGAAAGAAAGAATTGATACCAGAGGAAAATCTGAGATGCAAAAAGGAAAGTGAGCAAAGAAAATGACATGTATGTTGGTATATTTAAGTCAATGTCCTTTGAAAAGACGAACATAGTAATGTCTAATTGGTAGGACTAAAAATATTTTTTAAAAAGCTTAGGGTAAACTGTCGAAAAGCAATTTAAGGTAAGCCAGGAGGGGGTCAGAATTTAAAGTACTCTAAGATCTTTTTGCTGTTTGAGAGGAGGTTAAAGACACTGATTAACTTTAGACTTTAAGTATTCAGAGTCGCACATTAATGGTGACAATTAACAGACTGTAATTTGTATATATAAATATCAAACCATTAGAAGGAAAAGATCAAATGAGAAAACGATCTGATTAATCAAATGCATTTCCAAGTAAATCCTAATATAATTGTAAAATGTATACAGAAAAACAAAGGATCAGTGCAAGCCAATTCATGAAGAAGAAAATGCAGGGTTAGTTGTAGTACCAAATATCAAAAATTAATTAAAAAACAGTAGTAATTAAGACATGACACACAGGTGAAGGAATATGCAAATAGACCATAGAATAATACGGCAAACATAATCTTGCAGACAACTAGGGAAGAGAGGAGCTATTCAGGAGACATTACTGGAACAATTGTTAATCTGTCTGGAAAAAAACCCCACAAAAACAAGAAAACCTGGCTGTTTCCTTCAAACTAACACATGATACAAAACTCAGAAATAATAAAAGAAAACTTAAATTTGACTACCTTAAAATTGTAAACTATTCATCAAAGGATTTATAAAAATGAGAAAAGTAGTCACAAAATGATAGAAGATATTTACAATATGTAAAACCAAAAAGGAATTAGTATCTGTGATACATAAAGAACTTCTTCAAATTAGTAAGAAAAAGACAAGCTACTTAAAAGAAAAAACTGAAAGGCAGAAGAATAAACAGGCGTTTCACAGAAGAGAAAACTGAACATTTCAGTAAATACATAAAAGGATATCATCTCATTTTTGATCAAGGAAGTGCAGATTAAAACCACAATGAGATATTATTAGACCCACCAAAATTGGAAAATTTTTTTAAAGTAGGATAATAAGTCTTAGTGAGCTGTGGAGAAAGGAGATTTTTCTTACGTTTCTGGTATGTGTATAAATTATCCAGTAAGATTGCTGATGTGGGCATTTAATGACCCACAAATTATTTTCCTATGCATATAAGCTAGGAGAAGTTCTACATATGTACAACAGAATAAATGTGCAGCATTGATTATAATAAAACTGGAAGCAACAAATTTCCATCAACAGGAGAATGAATAGGTAAATTTTGGTTCAGTGTTAACTAAACAGCGGTGAAATGAATGAAACAGCTCCTTAAATCAGCATGAATCGCATCAACATAACTTTGAACAGAAAAAAAAAAAAGTGAGAATAATACATGTGCTTTGATACTCCTTGTATAAAATTTTCAAATATATAAAAATAATACTTCAGGCTATATGCATATGTATTATAAATATGAAGAAATGGCCAGGGAATAATAAAAGTTCTGAATGCTGATGACCTAAGAGGGAAAGAGAGGGGAACAGCCTCATAAGGGGCTTCAACGATAAATGAAATATCCTGTTTCTCAATGTGGGTGTTCTTTTAGCACTTTTCATACATTTTATACATAATACATTATAAATATAATTTCATAAGTATAAATATTCTATAATTTAAAAATAAAAAATAAAATTCCATAATTTAAAAGAATAAAAAGAAAAAAAGTTAAATTACTCATACTGCACCCTAATCACTTATCCTTATATAAAATAAAACCATCAAAATGAAATAAATCCATTACAAATGTTCTTTTAGTTAAAATCAAATTAAATTATTCCAGGACAAAACAATCAACATACAGTACATACAATTATCATTGTTTAGTGCATGTGTCTGACCTCGAGTAAGGTACTAATTTCTCCAGGCCTCAGTTTCTTCATCTCTAAATTGAGATGCCTGGATCAGCAGACTATTCTAAGAGTTGTCCCTGCAGTAATTTTCTGTGTGCCAATCTGGTCTATAACTTGAATGCCCTCTCCTCTAGACAGGCGCACACATTACAAGCTGTGGTTTCTGAAAGGCAAAAGCCATGTCTTTCAAGGGCATACCTGCAGTGCATAGGTGTGAATTACCTGACATATGGTAGGTGGTCAGTGGAGTAAAGGATTCTGGCATTATATGCTAGTGAATACTGGGCATGCTAAAATCTCATCGTATCCTGAAGTCATTATAAAACCAATTGGATAGTTTTACAACCACCATTGCAGGGATCATGGATAATAAAATATCAAAAAGATGAAACATTCATCAATTTTAGGAAATATATTTTTCACATTTTGTCTCCTCTGAACTCAAGGTAGGTCTTGCAATAGATGACAACTTTGTCAACTGTTGTCAGCCAGGGAGCACTTGCAATGCAGTTGTCATTGCCTGATTATAAACTTAGCTGTTATTCCTGGCGGCATGACACACAATAGAATTCCTTTGATGTCTCAGTCAACAAATCATTTAAGGAAAGAATGAGTCTTACTTGTCCTCTCTGAAAAGCTTTCATTGAAATAATCTGATACAATTAAGAAAACCCAGCTTCAGAAATAGTAACATAGATATATTTTAGAAGAAATTCTTGGAGAACGTCGTAGAGCACCCTTTTAAGAAAATCTCCATCAAAAAATGACCTTAATGGCACAGAGAATAAGACTGATTTGAAAAACACAAAGATAAAGAAATGTGAGTTACAAGTAATTCAGAAGAGTTGCACTGTAAATGTGAATAGACTTTAGGAAAACCTTAACCAGCGGGTGTGGCCTACACCTTCTATATATGTAAACAGGAGTATATTTTTTAAAACAGTTTCTCCTATCAAAAGTGTTAATTCCCACTGTTAAATCTTAGTTACAGAAACTGGGAACCAGGAGAGGGCAGCAGAGAACTAACCTGAAAAAGTTTTCTGTTGTATTTTAACTGTATAAAGGGCACTGCATGCTTTATGAAGTTCTTTCACATGTCCCTGCAACATAGCCGGGGCAGGCCGGTTATTTCCACTCTCACTGAAAAGACAAACTGAGACTTGGAGAAATTAAGTCACTACTTTGAGGTGGCCCAGCTAAGGGATGGCCTTGACTGTAAGAAGGAGTTGGACTTCATGTGCACTCTGCTCCTTCAAATGCCGGTAAAACCACTGGGAAGCCAAGGGGGTGGTCAGAAGGAGAATTAGAGATGGGGTCTGTTGAGATCCAGATCACATAAGCTCAGGACCAGGGTGTGTGTGTGGAAGACATCATGAATCAGGATGAAGATGTGAACTAAGAAGCCAAACCAAAGACCAAGGGCGTATAAGTAAATACCAAAGCAGTCCATGGTCACTGGAGAGCAGAGACGGGTCTGAACCATCAAATGCAGACCTGAGACAGAAAAGACAGGAAACCCCAAATGGCGTGCTGTGTTATCAGAGCACTGTGAGTACTGGTCGGGTCCCAATCCCTGCCCTTTCTGGTCTTTAAGTGGACTAGCCTCAGATATATTAAAAAACAGAATAGCTCCTGGCCCTTCAGCAATAATATTTGAGCAAAACTCCAGGGTATTTAATACTGGTGAAGTTACAGATGAAATGAACAAAAGATATTTGCTGTGTTCCTGCCTCACTTCCTGGCAATTAAAAACCAAAAACAACAACAACAACAAAACAATCCAGAGGGAGAGTTTCTGCTTCGTTTACCAAGTGGTTATTGATTAAAAGCTCAAATCAGAAAATGGAATATTTTGAAGCCCTACTGGGAAGGCATATGCGATTCTTCACTCCAAAGAAATTGGAGTAAACCTTTTGGCCTGATAAGTGTAGTCTAGGTGAAGTATTACTTTGTGTTGTCAAGATTCATTTCTTTACTGAGCAGTCACTTCATAAAGCAAGCTATGTGGTTGGGATTTTGAAGGCTTTTATTTCTGCTAAATACTCAGAGATGGGAAACGTTCTGAGGCAAAGAGGTGTAATCTCTACTTACTGTTCCCCTGCATGGCCACCTCTTGGGAACCACCCCAAAGAGGAAGGTTGAAAGGTGTGCCTACAGCTGTGTTTCCTTAGGAAGATCGTTTTCAGAATGCAGAATAGAGAAGTAGAGTGTCCACACTCTGTCCACAGTGTGTGCAAGACATCAACTGCAGGTGTCAATAAATACAAATATTAAACAAGTCCTCCTCCCAGAAACCACATGAACAGGAAATAGAAGAATTCAGCGTTCTTTATTACTCATTTAAATAAATCATGCTTTGTGCTGGTGGATGGAAGAGAGGATATTTGTAAGTAAGCACTTATGTGTAGGAGGGTGATGAAGATAGGATGGTCATTTCTTGTTCCAACAAAATCTGTGCTTTACCTAGACCATTATGTGTACATTTTAGGAGGGCTTATGTGGCATACGACAGGATACAAAGACATTGAGAGCTGAATGATTCAAAGTCATACAGTCATTTTATTAATGCTCTGTCTTTGACCCTCTTTGTTTTCACTCTAGGATAACAAACACAATTCCTACATACATTTTAATATTTATATCTATATTCATGTCTACATTTATATTTATTTTCAGAGTGAAGAGAAAGAAAGCACTCAAGCTTTAGAATCAGATGGACGTAGATATGTAACATATATCCACTTTTTATCACTCATTTATAGGTTGATTTTGGGTGAGGTACACAATATCTTTGAGCCTTAATTTCCTCATCTGTCAATTAGAGATACAAATACCCACATTATTATTATTTTTAAGGGAAGTGAATAAGTATATATTCCCTGTGGTCCTTAGGTTAGAGGCAGCCAATCTCTTCTTTCTATGGAAGCTCCCATAGACATACCTTGAGATTTATCTCCCCTCCCTCAGAATGCCATTCATATTATTTCTATGCTTGGAGTTATCCTTTGCTAATTTAATAAATATTGAGCACTTACTAAACGCCAGTAACTGTCCTAGGCCCTTAATAAAAGGGGCAAAACCCCTCTCCTCAGGGAACTGACAGTCTAGTGAACCCTCTATTCTCTTTCTCTTGCTCGCTTACGTCTTTTTTCCACCTGTCCTCCAAACTTCACCTCAAGGGCTTCCCATTCTGTGAAAATTTTTTCTGAGTTTTTCCTACCGGAAACAGTCTCTGTGTGCTTTGAAATTCTGTAACATTTTCCCACATTCCCTGCTCACGTGGCTGTTTATCTTCTTCCCTGTCCTGTAGGTTTTTTTGCACATGTCCTTTCAAATTGCATGCTTCTGATGGTAAAAGGTCTAGAATACAAGCTTCAAAAGGACAGCATGATTCAGTGTGTTTTGTTCACTGGGTATCCCCAGGAACGGTAGTGGGCAAATACAGGTTTTCTATAAATATTTTGCATGAATGAACGAATGAATACCTTTGCATCTTTCACATTACCTTACTGTGTTGGGTATGGAGAATTGGATTTGTACTCAGAAGTCCTGAATTTAAAAAGCAAGCTCAAAAGTTAACTTTCCCTCTCTGAGACTCAGCTTCCTAATATGGAAGATGGAAATAAGATTTTTGCTTAACATATTATAGAATTGCTTTTAAGATCAAATTAGTGGGATGTATATGGAAAATAACATTGTTTGTTCACCGCTAAATGAGTAAAAGTTGTTACAACTAACCCTGTGATGGTTACTGTTGAATGAATGAATGCATGTGTTATGGACTAAACATTTGTGTCCCTGCAAAATTCGTATGTTAAAGCCCTAACCCCCAGTGTGATGGTATTTGGAGATGGGGTCTTTGGGAGGTAGTTAGGTTCAGATGAGGTCATGAGGGTGGAGCCTTCCAGATGGGATTAGTCCCTTGTAAGATGAGATGTGAAAGAGTACCACCACCTCACCCCACAAAGAAGTCATGTGAGCACACAGCAAGATGGCAGCCGCCTACAAGCTGAGAGAAAAGGGCTCAGGATGAAATCTACCTTGCCGGCATCTCGATCTTAGACCTCCCAGCCTCCAGAACTGTGGTAAATTTCTGTTGTCTACGCCACCCAGTCTAAGGTATTTTGTCATGGCAGCCTGAGCTAAGGTAGCATGCATGAATGAATGAATGAATGAGAAGGAAAAAATAGGATTCCATGAACTTTGAGCAATTTAGTGATTCAATCAAGAGGTAAATAAAGGCATTCTAGAGGGGACAAAGGCTTCAGTCATTCAGGAAAATTAATTGATGTTTAGAAGTGCTGTGCTGTAACTTTGCTGAGTACATTTCCCGAGATCAGCTTTCCTCCTAAGTTCAGGACATAAGGGAAAGAATTAAACTATGTATTAAGATGGGGAGGGGGAAGGGTAAGCTGGGACAAAGTGAGAGAGTGGCATGGACATATAAACACTACCAAACGTAAAACAGATAGCTAGTGGGAAGGAGCCGCATAGCACAGGGAGATCAGCTCGGTGCTTTGTGACCACCTAGAGGGGTGGGATAGGGAGGGTGGGAGGGAGAGAGACGCAAGAGGGAAGAGAGATGGGGGCATATGTATATGTGTAACTGATTCACTTTGTTATACAGCAGAAACTAACACACCATTGTAAAGCAATTATACTCCATTAAAAATGTTAAAAAAAATAAACTATGTATTAAGAGACTGAGGTCTCAGTGGGTGTCACTTGAACTCTCTGATCCTCTATTGCCTTATGTGTAAAATGGAGATTGGAATGCCAAGCATATCCACCTCCTAGCATTGTTGTAATAATCAGAGAAGTTTATGTGTTGATAAATGACCTTTAAGTTATTAATTGCCAATAAAATGTGAGATATTAGCGGTAGTAGCGTGACATTAAAGACTCGTGGTTTGTGCCACATCCTTTGCTTCTCAAAATGACTTTTTTTTACCCAGGATTTACTTCTGATCTAGAAATTCCTAACATCCTGGAGTTTATTGAGAGTAGTAAGTTTTGGGTCCACACTACAATCCTGTGAGCCATGTTTGGCGGGGATGAAAGCGGCCCATAGAGGCAAAGTGAACTTTCCAGGGTCACCCAGCTTGTTGATGCAACACCTGGGTTCCTAACACATATTCAGTGACTCCAGATGTGGACCTTTTTCCACACATGTTCAGTGGACCCAGTGGCACAACTGGGTTCCTAACACATGTTCCTAACACATGTTCAGTGACTCCAGATGTGGACCTTTTTCCAGCAAAGCACAAAGATCTGAGTGCTCTCGTCTTCAAATACAATACCTTTTTCAATGAGCCCTGGTATTCCTTACTGTCACACTTAATCCAATAAAGTTAACATCCGGGATTTTTGTGGAATTTTCTAGTTAAGTTTTGGTAAACGTGCAATATTCTTCTTAACTTATTTTCAAGGTGCCATTTAATCGTGCGTCCCTGGAGAATGGATTGGCTGGTATTTAATTTTTCACAAAGATTTTTAAATGGCCTGGTACTATAAAAATATTTTGTGCTTGTAAATATTTTAAAAGGTGTGTGATCCTGAATATTTTGAAACTTTGAGTGCCGGCATGTAAGAAGAGGACTGAGGTTCCTAATCCATTATCTGTAGATATTCGTTATTAAGCAAGTAACAAGATGGGCGGAGAGGTCTAGATTGGATTTAAACCTCTGGAGGAAGGATGGTGATGAGAGGTAGAATTTTAAAATAGAATTTTGAATATAGCCTGCAACTAGGCACATGGTAGGAGTTAAAAAGAAATTGCTTCACTAAGCGCCGTTATTCTGAGGAATGGTAAGAAAAGCAAGCAAAGACATTGACGACCTCAGAGAAACATGAACATATTACAGCTCAGAGTATATTGACAGCGTAGCCTGAGTCCCAGGAATTTAGAGCAAATTTGGCATTCAGAAGCCAGATGGGTTTCTTTAAGACCCCTTCTATTTTTTAAAGACCTTGTTAAGTCGGCCTTGGAGGAAGAACAAAAGATAACTTTTTCTGGAGTGAAATACATTTCTTCCCTCTAAATCTTATCATTCAATGGCAGTTCAATAAGGGAAGACTAAGCGCAGAATTTTGAGCCTCGTGTGGAAAGGCACCTGGGGCCATCCTCTGGAGTATTCCTATTCTCCTAGCTAAGATTTCCGCCTAGGAAGCCCCAAAGGGGCTGAGGTCACGATACAATTTCAGGACCACGAGGAGCCCAGCTGAGAAGCTTTTCCTCTAAGCATGAGATCATGGCCTCTTACTGTGATTGCCATGGTGCCACTCCTGAACTCATGCCACACAGGCAAGTAAAAGCCAGGATCTCAGTATTCCTTTGACCAAATGAAACATAAGCAACCACTGATAACTTCCAAGCTTTGTTCTCTCTTGCTGACCACAAATATAGAGAGAATAGGATACATGGCAGGCGATCTGGCAATCAAAATCATGGGGAAATCCAGGCTCTCTCTTTGGTATACCCAAGTCAGTAGGCTTCATTTGCTTAAAGATGAGGTAAATAAGGGAACAGGTGTTGATTCTGCCACACTGAAGATTTCCAGGGGCTTTGCACAAATCAGACCATGGCATCCTTGTTCAGGACATGCTTCTCTGAGGTGCTGTTTTGGGCATGATAGAATCCGTAAAAGAGCCTCTTTGGCTAGGTCTTATTTTTGGTATGTTGTCAAGATCTATATCGAGAACACTGTCTGCGTTAATGTGTTTTTGTGTGTGCATATATACAACTCAGTCAAAGTTCTTTCCTGTACCTGTGAACAATTGAATGTTGCTGTGTTTAATTTGTGAGCTGCTGCCGTAAGTTTCTTTCTCATGAGAATCAAAACTTTATCATTATCATCATCACTAACAATTACTGAGCCCTTTACGTGGAGATTAAGGTAGGTGGTATTAGCCCCGTTTTATTATAGATGAGGAAACTATAGTTTAGGAAGGTTAGATACGTTTTAAAGTTTACGTAGCAAAATTTTGGCAAAGTCAGTTATTCAAAATCAGGGGCTATGGCTCCAAAGGTGCCACCTTTTACCATCACACCACGTTGCATCCAACACATGCTCACCCCTATTCCCAGGAAGACTTAAAATCTAAGGAGTAATAGAGGAGTTTTGTTTATTTAGTAACCAATATCTTGAATCTGACCCTCTTAGACTTTTAGAAGGTGTATACTTTGAAAAGATAATTAAAAATATATATACTGTTAAAGGTAATAAAGACGCAACACAACATAGCAAATGTAAAGCATTACTCTTTTATCCATGCACCTGTTAAATATGTGCTTTTGGATAATTGCTGCCCACTCCTCTACCCCCTCATTCACAGTAGCCTCTTTTTAGGTCATTCACACATTTATTCGACAAGTATTTTTGGAAACACCTGCTTTGTACTGAGAATTGCTCTAGGAGCTAGCAATATAGCAAAGAAAAATCAAATGCAACACTCATCAGAATACAGAATTAAAATATGCTTATTAAAATGGATATTGAGACAGTAGTTGGTTTATTTTTTTATGTAGAGTCCAAAAAAACCAACAGTTTTATCACTTCCAATCTCGCTCTAAAACAAATCACACCCACAAGTTAGGCTGTACACATCCTGCACGGAGGGTCTTATACTAATTTCTGTGGAGCTGTCAGAGAGAAGAAAGCGTGTCTTGTCCTCAAGTAGCAAGGGCAGGGAAGCTGTTCTTCCAAGAATTTGGATTTTTCCAAGACTCTTTCTAGGACTCATTCTCCATAATATATCCACTCTTTAATACGTTCACTGAACCCTGTGTGTTTTCCAGGTGTTCTATGGTGTAAGTCTTCGGGGATTAGTCATTTCCATTTGCCAGTGCCATGCCTAGCAAGATCTGATGCAAAAACCATTTCCCCATCATGCCAACTGGCAAAGGCTTGTGGTTGGGCTTTGTTCAGGCAAACAGATGAGCCCTCTAAGGGTTAATTAGGAAGCGAGCCCCTTTCAGCGCCTGAAATTGTTGACTTCAATCGTTTTCATGCACACTGCCATGTTTCACTTGGGTACTGATCGTGCCTGATGGACCCATTATTTTGTAACCAGAGCAGTGCCTTGGCTAGCTCTCTGGGGGTTAATTAAATGAAGTAGTGCCCCAGAAATTACTAGCAGGGAGGACACTTGAATTTCTCACCAACAGTACTGAAGAAAGTCCTGTTACTATGAACAGTCAGGTTTCTCAGCACCAGTGGTGCCTTGCACAGTTTATTAGGTTACTGTATCAAGACAAGCCCAGCTGATCCATCCAAGCGGTCCTGCCTGTTTTGGCCTGTGTCCGCTCGCAGAGGAATTGTGCCAGTGGGCTCTGGAAACCCCACCTGCATAAGGCAGCCCTGTTTTCTGCAGAAGATGATTCCTGCCCCGAGTTAAATGTGTACACCTCGTGGAAATGTTGGTGTCTTTAAGCCAAAGGCACTTAGAAGCTAGAAAAACAGCAATCTACTCGGAACACACTGCACTAAACACAACAAGAGCCCACAATGATTGGTAAGGTGATCAGACATTTTTCTGATATTGTTATGTCACTGTTGCTGCTGATGGGGGCTGACCTTGTAATCTGCCAGTTCTTTTCCCCTCATTTCATTTCTTCTCCCCCTACTGAATTTCTAACGCCAGACTCTGTGTAAAATGACTGCATGTTATTTTTTGTCTTAGGTTATTTTTTTATTTTGCAACAAGCCCACTGGGATTTTATAACCAGGAGAGAGAATTGTGTATTGAGGTGTGAATGAGGAGAATGGTAAATTCTAGAGCTCAAATGTCTAAGCCGTTCTGCATTTGGGGCCACTGGGGGAAGCAGCAAACCAGGAAAGAGGAATTTTTTTTTTTTTAACCTGATGCTGGGTCCTCAGACCCACAGTATCAATTATAGTGAAGCATTTCTGTTGCATATAGAAGTGTCTGAACTATAATCATAGGTAACTTTAAAAAATGGTCTTGGAAGAGTATAAATTGTTTCCTATGGACTTAGCTCTTGCACAGTCTTTATACCAGAAGGACTGTGGTTGTTTGAGGGTAGAAAATGTAACATGATGGAAAGTGTACACGATGGAGAATGAAGACCTAAATTCAATTCTTATTTCTTCCATGTATGAGTTGTGTGATTTGGGGGCAGCTCACTTTACTTCTATGAATCTCAATTTCCTTATCTTTATTGTTTTTTAAATAAATTTATTTATTTTGGCTGCTTTGGGTCTTCGTTGCTGTGCGCGGGCTTTCTCTAGTTGCGGCGAGGAAAGGATACTCTTCGTTGTGGTGTGCGGGCTTCTCATTGCGGTGGCTTCTCTTGTTGCGGAGCATGGGCTCTAGGCGCGCGGGCTTCAGTAGTTGTGGTACACGGGCTCAGTAGTTGTGGCTCGCGGGCTCTAGAGCACAGGCTCAGTAGTTGTGGCGCATGGGCTCAGTTGCTCTGCGGCATGCGGGATCTTCCCGGACCAGGGCTCGAACCCATGTCCCCTGCATTGGCAGCCGGATTCTTAACCACTGTGCCACCAGGGAAGTCCTCAATTTCCTTATCTTTAAAATGGGAATAATAATACTGACCTACTTTCTGGATTGTTGTAAAAATCAAGCATAGTGCCTGGCATATATTTTATAGCTCAATTAATATTATGTGAAAGACTAACTGGATTAAATTTTTAAAACACAGTATTCCAGAAAAATGTTCCAGAGGTATTAAGCATTTACAATCATGTGTAAGACTTAAGAACAAAAGACTTTGTAGTGATACATGATATTTTATTACATTCCTCCATTTCCATACAGACAAACAAGTATGAACTATTACTAGCTATCTTCTGCAACTTGTGGATTATTCCAGAAACTAGCTTGATACTAGTTTACTACTAGCCTGATACTAGATATTAGAGAGCTTTCTTGGGTCTTTCTTTTGTCTTGGGTCTATGATTTTCTTCTGTCAGGGCAAGAGAATGTCAGAGCAAAGTTACATCCTTCTGAACCCGGGTAGAATTTTGTGGTGTGGGATAAGGAATAGACGTAGTACTAAAAATATATTAGGTATGTGAAATGTCCAGAATGGGCAAATGTATAGAAACAGAAAGTAGATTCGTGTTTGCCTAGTGCTGTGGGTGGGAAAAGTGAAGACGGAATGACTGCTGATGAGTACAGGACTTTTTGGAGAACTGATGAAAATGTGGTGATGGTCACACAACTCTATGGATATACTGAAAACCATTGAATTGTACATTTTACATAGGTGGATTGTATTAAATGTGCATTATATCTCAGTAAAACTGTTATTCCAAAAAGGTACATTTAGAAATTATACTACACTTTCATACATGTATTAGGGAATACAGTGCTAGAACTGGGTAGATATTGATGGTTGTATGGCTCTGAAGTGGAAAATACTGATTCCTTAATTAAACGTTCTAATAGAGAAAGGGGAAGAGAGCAGAAGGTAGTCCCTAGTGCTGTGGCATCATAGGGCAATGCTGGGGAGGACCGCATTCCATGGGAATCAGACAAGGTGTATCAGATTCAGATCTCAGTCTGCAGCCTCTCCATATCCCACTTCTCTTTCAGCCTTGAGTTACTTTTTTCTGTTTCTGCACTTAAATATCTGGACTTATCAAGCCTGTGCCTCTGGGAAGTTTAGACAAAGCATTGGTCTAAAGACTTACTCACAATGAGACACAATACCTTTCCTACCCCAGAGCCATCCCATTTTTCCCCAGTGCTTAAGAAATATATATATTAATAATACATCTCATATGATAATAAGGATTATATTAATATATAATATATAATAACTAGTGTATATGTACAGTTGTTGCATACCTAAGAAAAATAGTAAATGTTAAATAGACTAGATTTAGTTGGAATAATCTGTATTTTCAATGTCTTAGAAATTGCAATGTCTTTCTTCTTTATTCCGTCATCCACTAATCTTAGCTAATGTATTATGAGATGATTTAAGTTCATATTTCAAAATTTCTTGATCGATTGGGAATTTTATGAGGTTTTTTTCCCCTAATTAGACTGTTACTGTGTTTACCTTTTAAATTGGTTGAAAGTTTATACTAGAAATTGGAGGCAACTTAATTCTGCAAGTTTCTTGTAGTTCATTTGTGCTTATATAATTTGCATTTTTGCCTTATCTTCAAGCTCTGGTTTGCTTGCAAGGAAGTTTTTAAAGCCATTTGTCTACTTTGTGACACTTATTTTGTTTAAGCCTGGTTATAGAAACTGTACATTTACTTAAGCAATTGCAGTGTGTTGAAAAACAGGGAATGAGTTAGGTCTCTTATACCTGTTTTTATACCTCTGTATGGTAGCACTTCCTCTTTTGCCTAAAAATACCTTGGATACCTTTTGAAATATGGACCATATATGGGTGACAATGAGTATGTCATATATCCATACAGATTAAAATTTTTTCTTAATTATAAAATGCAGATATATAATTATAATATATATTTTCTTTTGAGCATGGCAGTGATGGCATCACACCTTCTCCGCCCACCACTATTAGTGAGAGCATCCCATCTTAGAAACCACTGGAATTGATTTTCGTGATGATACGATCAAGTACTTTTACCTTTAAACCTTTTCCTATCAGCTAGCAGCTGGAATTATTCACCGGCAAGCATAAACAGCTAAGAGGGATGACTTTCTGACTGGTACAGCTACTTACTGAGAACTTACTAAATGTCAGGCACTATGCTTTGTCTCTAGAGATAAAAAAATGATCAAATCATATTTTTGGCTTTGAAGTAGCTCAAGGTTTAATAGGCAAATCAATCGATAAAAAGAGTTATGTTGCAGTGTGATCTGTGCTATGATGTAATAGGACACAGAAGCAAAGAGGACATTAGGGAAGGTGGCCGATTAAGCTGATTTTTGAAGAATAAGGAGTTAACTACACATAGAAGTAGAAGGGTAGCCCAGACACTGAGAAGATCCTATCTGATTTTTACCAAAAACTTAGGATGTTACAGGCTTAAAGAGCAGTTAATAAGTAAAACTGGTATTCAAATCTCTGTATTCTTGCTTCTGTACCATCCTGCCTTATGAAATGCATAAAGAAGAGAGATCTCTTCTTTACTTGGAGAGTTATTTTAATAATGCATTAGCAACTGTCAAGCACTATATACAGGCTCATTTTAACAACATAGATTGGAACTTCCCAAAGTGTATCTTGCAGAACACTAGTCCCTGAAAATGCTTAGTAGTAAATGCTTCCATCCATGGTTAAATAAGCTTAGGAAAGGCGGAATATTCTGTTTCCCTCATGTAGATTTAAAATGCACATGAACGTAAATTAAGTTCTGAGAAGGCATACAGTTTAAAAACAACAACAATAACTTTAGCTTTGTTTAACTTAGTGGTTCCAAAATGAGTTAGGCATGAGGTATATTTCACCCCTAATAAATTGGAATAAAATTAGTATACCCAATACCTTATCAGGAAGACAAGGACAAACTGGCTTAAGTTAGTTTGAATTTTTTGGTAATGGATCATCAGTTATCCCATTCATAAGTGTAACAGCTGCTACTCCAAAATGAGAATAGCAAACCTTATATCATCGTGTAGATTTTTATTTTATTTCATGGTCATTGTATATAGCACCATCTATGGAAACCACTTCTCAGATTAACCTAAATCAAGATAATCCCTTAAAATCCAACATAATATTTCTGTGAAAATTGTATAGTATTTCCATATAAGGTCATAAACATTCTATCATTCTTAAAAGAAAAGAATGGACTGAGTGAGTTTGCACATGTCAAATATACTGTGACGCTTCATTATAAAACAAATGCTATCCCCTCAACTTCTCTCTGTATGGACTGGGATTCTTTGGAGTTGCAAGTGGCAAAAATACAACTCATACAAGTTGAAGCCATGGGGCCTGGTTCTTCCGCTCCAAAAACCAACAGAATGACTGGTGGCAGTACCAAGATCATTCTTAGAGCTGCAGATCCTATAGTGCATTTACCTTGATAGCTCCTGCCATGGGCTGATTGGCTTGGGTGAATCACTGCCAGGAGTGGAGTAGTCAGGCCTGAGTCATATGCAAATCACTGGAGCATCTCTGGAATGTGAAGGGGTGGGGTAGTGGGGCTGATCAGCTGAACCTCATGAGCTCTGAATATTTATTCAAGAATGTGGTAAGGATAGTTTACCCATGGAAAGAGTGCTAGGACAGGACAAAAGCATACACTTTTTTTGTTTTTGTTTTGCGGTACGCTCCGGACGCGCAGGCTCAGCGGCCATGGCACACAGGCTTAGTTGCTCCGCGGCATGTGGGATCTTCCCGGACCAGGGCACGAACCCATGTCCCCTGCATTGGCAGGCAGACTCTCAACCACTGCGCCACCAGGGAAGCCCCAAAAGCATACACTCTTAACATTTGCCATATACCTACTCAAACCAATACAGGTTGTGACCACATAGAATAAGTAAAAACTTACACTTCTTCTAAATCAAATTATATCCATAGGCTTCAAATAGAACTAAAGAAAGCTATTTAAATTTTAAGAGAAACAGAATTTTGAGTATATATCTGTAAAAAAAGATAATTAAAATTTTTAAGCAACATAGCAGATGGTTAACGAAAAAGTTTCCATAAGTTCTTTTCTTCCATGAAAACGTAACTTAAAAGCAAGGCTGCTTTTTTACCTAAGTCCATGAAATAGATGAAAACGTATGAGAAAATACATTGAAGTCCTAACATTCCAGTGAAGAGTCCCATTCAATGTGGAAGCCACAAAATCTCTTCATAATTTTACTAAAGTTGGGCCCTATTCCCCTTCTTCCATAAGTTTTAATGCTTTATGCATTAGTCTTGCTGCAAATGCCCTTATACAGTATTGAATGTGATGGAAATGGGCAGTGCCCACAGTGGCCTAGCCCTTCAGCATCCATGGCTGGGACTTGTTCATTGAGCTGTCCTTTCCCCACCACCTACATCTGCTCTGTCAGGACACTGCTAAGCCATTTATAAACAAAGCAGAAGACCACACTAGCACAAGGCAAAGGAAAAGAATTTGAGGCCTGCTCCTTATTCATAAGGAACTAAGTCTGTGGGAATGTAAGAAATAAAACCAATTCATACGTGAAGGTAAATCACAAGGAAAAGGAAGGAAGAGTTTTCAGCATTTTGCTTTGAAATGCATTCCGTAAGTAAACCATACTGTGGTTTCTGGAAATTCCTTGATTGAAATCTAGGATCCCTCTGAGAGGCTGTATATTTTATTGTAGACTTGTGTGGGATTTTTATTTGTTCGTTTTAATCAGAAAGCAAATTATGTTTTGGTAATGCCCGTGTAAGGGATTTACATTTTTAGAGAAAAGGAGAGGACACATTCATTTATATAACACTGCAGTATGAGGCATGCACTCAAAGATTGAGGAATGTGTGAAAATAGGGCTTAGGTAGTTATAAACCTATATTTCTAAACTAACAGAATAAAAATCAAAAGCTTAGGCTCAGTATCAAAGCTTAAGGAAATATTGAAAATTAAAAATCTTTGGAAATTATACTCTAATATGATCATCTCTACTTAAAATTCAATATCCATAGGTAATATCAATATGATGGTTTTGGGTTTTATTTATAAAACTATTTACTATAATTTTTAGTAAATTAGCTTATAGAACATAAAACCTGTTCACAAGGAAAGACAGACTCAAATTAATGCCTGTTGCTTGCTTTATTTTATTTTAGAGGTAGGAAGAAAAGAGGGGGTGATAGAAAAGGTTTAAGTTTCTTATTTCTAAAATTCTGATAAACCTAGATTGTGGAGCACCACATTTCAGCCAATAAATATAACATATTATTAATTCTCTAAAACCCATAGTAGATACTTTGTCAGTTAAGGTGTAGATAGGAAGAAGCTTCTATATATGTATGCAGGTGTGGCGATAACACTTGGAAACCAAGGCAGGTCTGCCTCATTTGTGAATTACACCCTCCGTAGTCTCTAAGTAATAGTGGTAAAAATAGCCAAACCAACAGAAATGCCAAGTCACAAGGAAAGACTAAGATGTAACTATAGCTCCTGTGGCTCAACTAAGTGAAAGTAAAAGAAAGTGAGAGAAGGTTCCTGGTCCTCTACGAATTTGTCTGTCTGGCCCTCCTTCTTTTCTTGTGGTCAACATTTCTCTTGCTACCCTGATGATAAGTACGGGAAGGGCCGGGGTTCCCAGTGACCCTCTAGCATGAACACCTTGAGTTCTATTACAGGCTCCCCCTTCTCTCTCACCAGAGTCCCCCTCCCACATCACACTTCTGCGCAGCTCCGTTACATCAGCAAATCCACTCCCAGGATTTTGTTTCTGTCACCTGGGCTACAAGCTGTCCCCCCCGCTTCCCCCCACAACCCCCAGCAGAGTGCTGGGTCAGTGGGAGGAGGTGGACCGAGATGTATCTGTAATGACGAGACATTTTTGAGTGGTACCATTGGCTAGTAGAGGGGATAAAGTTTTCAGCAAAGAGGCAAATGGGTCAGACATTCCCCATGACTCTGAAAGGCAAGATATCTAAGAGGGTTGTCGCCCATAGAGTGCCCTGGATAAATCTCATGAACATGGTGTGATAGAAAGAGTCAGTTGAGTGTGATCAGCTTTGTCTTGAAGGATGTGATTATTTGACCCCCAAATAAGCAGCTTTGAGCTTCATTTTCCTCATCCTTGAGACAGAAATTAACTTATCCATTCCATATATATTTATTAAGCACCTACATTGTGACACATCTTGTGCTAAGTGCTGGAGTTACAGAAGGACCTAGAGTAGACCCTCATCAACTGGTAACTGATACTAAACACAGACTGTATAGTACTTGCCCTTCCTTTCTCCCCCATGGCTATTGTTCATCAATAGTTGTTTATATTTTATTGAATATTTGTTCTGCAGCTAGCTGTTGAAAAAATAATAACAGTTACAATAATTATAATAACAAAAAATCAGGAACCATAGTCCCCAGTTGCAAGCAGCCCATGGTCTAGCTGAGAAGATATTATCAGTTCTGAAAGTCGAGAGTAGCTCAGATTCTTTCCTGCCTTTGGCATTTACATCTCTGTTCTTTAAAAATACCAATATCCAATCCTAATAGAGACCTATTAATTCAAAATCTCAGGGTGAGACCTGGATGAGACCCAGCAGTTTATGTTTAAATTCTCCAGGTGATCCTAATTTACAGCCAGCGTTAACAACCACTAGTCTAATCGTTGGCAACCCCTGACCCTGGCCACAATACCTTGATGGTAAATATTGCCAGAACTGAAGCAAACTATGTTATCTCCAGAAAGAACTCAGAACTTAACACCATCAGGTGAGGCTTTAGACTCTTTGAAGTTGGGATTAGTACTTCTTTAAAAGTTGGACCAGATTTGGTTTCTATGCTATTAATTTTGATATAAATACAGATATATAAATATATATTAAACTGTATACAATTAAAATTCTTTAGAAAAGATATGCTCACAAAAGCCAGTGTTTGCTCGGCCATCATTTATCACCTTGTTTCTCCTTAGTGTTCCAGTTTTATCCGTTTTGAGCTCTCCTTGCACCCTGAGATCCAGCCGTACTCAACTTCCAGCAATCCTCCCAGAGTTTTTCACCTTCTCTTTGCCTATAGTGTTGCTACTGCCGGATCCACTCTCTCCCCCTCCCTCTCATCTAATTCCTGTCCCTTCTCTTGGCCTTAGTATAGATACCATTTGCTCTGCTAAATCTTTCCTGACTCCACATCGAGTTAGGAAGCCTCCCTGTGACTCCCATTACACCTTACATTTCGTCTCTCTAGGCCTTGTCACATAGTCTTGCTTATGTATTGCTCTGTATTCCTCTCTGGACTATACGTTTCATGAGAACAGGAAGCATACCTGTAATAGTTACCATTTCATCCCCATTTTCTACATACTGCCAAGCATGTAGTAGATGCTTAATAAATATCTGTTGAATTTATATGAATACAGATGTTTATTTATGCACATGTACAACAAGTAAACTGTGGTATCAATTATCTAGCTCTTGCAAGCACAGATCACTTTCACATTAAAATCGTCATATAATTGGTGTTTTCCTCTGAGGAAACCCTTTCATGCCAGATTTCATGCATTTGAGAACTAATAGATGTCACTTCTCTCCCATTTATCTTGGCCTCCTTGGGCTTTAGTTCATTATCTGTAATTGTAAGGCCCTTCCTGTCAGAAAGGTTGGGAGTGAATAGCTTAGGCTGAAAAGAGCTCTAATTTCTCAGTCCCATCCTTGATGATGCATGCCATAGGTTCACATAAAATTAGGTGTCTGCTATTGTGATTGGTAAAGGACTTCCTGGGCTGTATCACGCTCTCTCTGACAGATGGTATTAAAGCCAGTCCTGGAGTATCTTGGGAATTGATGTGCTTAACAGTGAGAACCAGAGGTCCCAGAACTAAGCTCTTCTTGGAAGCCCCCAAATTCCCTACAGTGGATACTGACTCCTATGCATGAGATGTGACCAATGTGCTTTGTGTTGAAGTGGAAATAACTTTGCTCAAATGATAGCCTAATAAACTAGTCATTACTTCTAATTGCTGGCATTAGGACTTTACATTTCCATTCTCCATGATTATCGTCACTTTCATTATTAAGCAGCTCTCAAACTTTCACCACTTTCCAACTTTGTCAAAGATCAAGTTGCCAAAGGAATAAACTGGGGCTGTCTTTTTCAGAATTCATACTTTTATTGCTCAGTTCACTACAGAGAACTGCATGCTTCTTTAATGAATTAAAATTTAAATCGGGAACACTGGCTGGGCCCAATTCACCCCTGCTGATGCAAAGCTGCTTAGCATATCAAAGTGATAGGAGCTCAGAGAGCACAGTGCAAGAGACAACCCTAACTGTATAATGAGAGAGAGGACACACGGAATTTGAGGGAATGCCTGCAGTGCCCAGGGCAACTGTGATTTTGAATATTATATACTTACTGTTAGATACAAGAAATTCCAACACTTTGCTGTGCAAACTTTGTCCCCCAGACTCTCTTGCATAATTTTAGATGGACTGTGTATCCTATTTTTTATTAACTTGGGTTCTGTGAAAAGTATATCTTTCTTCTTGATCAGATCTTTGTTTAACTACATCACCTTGCAAGTTCTTCAAATTCCAGTGATGCTGAGTTATTGGAAAGAAGGATGACATAGAAGAAAAATGGTACCTTGGAATTTGAAAGAGTATAGTTGGAATTCAACTATAACATTCGGCAAGGTTTGAAATCTTACCAAAGCTCCCTTTCAGATTTATTGTGAAGATTAAATGAAATCATTAATGATGTTTGAATGAGATCTTTGAGATGTATTCAGCTCCAAGAGGCAGAAGTTTATATCTGTTTTGTTCAGGGCTATGTCTCCAGTGCCTAGAATAGTGACTGGCCCATAGTATTGACTTAATAAATACATTTTGGATAAATGAATATCATATATGCAAAATACCAGCCACAGTACTTGGTGCGTAGGCGTATTCAGTAAATGGAACTTGCTAGGATTGTTTCCAGAATTAATGAGAGACAGGAAAAATCTACTCAGTAGACAAGACTTCAGGATGTAGAATGCTGTCGAGTGACATTTTGAAAGTGGATTAAATTTTCTGCAGGAGACTGAGGATTTGTCACATGTCTTATGAAACTGTCCCAGTAATGTGTCTGAGTATATCCTTTCTCATGGGCACAGTCTTCCCATTGGAGAAAACGAAAGCTACACTGGTTGATTGTGCAGAGTTATGACATCAATGGTGTCTGTTTCCATGATACCCTGGAATGTGGCTCACCTAACTGTCAAAGCCAGAACTCTTGCAAAGTAAAGGTTTTCATAGAGTATCATGGGTAGGAAAATAGAACCGTGGAGAAAATCTTGGAGGAAGGGTTTAACTAAAAAACTTTGTTTCATCTTCTTATATTTCTCCTACACTTGTTACTGATATGATAGTATACAAATGTCCAAATTTGGTGATTTTAGTTGAAAGAAGAAAGCATAATAAAATGAATATAAAATCACCAAATCTGAACATTTTGCCACATTCACACATGTGCTCTCTCTATATATATTCATAATATCTATATATATGAAATGTACATGTATTCATATATCTATATGTATAAATATACATGTATACAAATAACGTACATCTCTCTAAATAAGTTACAGGCATCATGGCATATTACCCTAACTATTTAACTATCTCAACATCTATGTCTGCATACCTAGTACTCTGTTCTACATAACCACAATAGCATTAGTATACCTAAGACATTTAACAGTGATATGATAGTACTATTTGCTTTGTGTTCCATAATCAAAATTTCCCAGTTATCATATTAATGTCCTTTGAACTCTTCTTATTAGTATGCAACCAGTGATCATACCTGGCATTTAGTTGTCATGCATATTTATTGTCCTTCAACATTGAACTCACTTTCTAAAAATCTTTCACAATATTACTTGTGAAGAGTCAGATTGTCTTTGCAGAATATCTCCTAATTGGGATTTGTCTGATTATTTCCTCACGATTAGATATTTAATGGTTTTTATTAAGAATCCAGATAGGTGACTTTATACAAACAATCTGTATTTTATTCATCTTCATTTTTATGTCTTTCCTACCAGCCTGTGAGCTTCTTACAGAGAGGGGCCGTGTCTTATTCGTCTTTGTAACCTCAGAACCCAGCAGTGCGTGCCACATGTGGGTACCTAATAATTCATCATCGTCCCCCAACCTGTTCCTTCTTTTCATTTCTAATTTTAGTTGCTGTACTACCATTCACCAACCACCCATACCGGGAAACTAGTTAATGAACTTGACGCCTCACTTTCCTCTCCTTTTCCTCCCATCTCTAAGTAATCACAAAGCCCTACCTGTTATACCTGCGGAATATTCCTCCAACCTTTCCTTCATTTGCATTCCTATATTAGGCCTTCAGCATCCTCTCCGGAACCATTAGAGCAACCCACTAACAGTCCTTCTTACTGCTAGTCTCAGCCCCATCAAATCCAACTTCTAGCCAGTTTTGAGACTGACCCATTTAAAAAGCAAACCTGACTATATTGTTTTCCTGATTAAAACCCTTCAAAGGCATCAGTGATTTATGGTATGGGGTCCAGGCTCTTTAGCCTGTTAAAGAAGCCCTCTATGATCTGATTGCCTCCTACTTCGTATCTCATCCTGCCTTGTACCTTTTGTTCCAGTTACCGCTGAAACCCTTGAAACAGCATTTCATTTGTTGAGGGCCAGCTACATGTCAGGCACGTTAGTGCTTCCTTTACATACACCATCTCCTCTAATCCTTATGTCAGTTTGTGAGGTAGGTGGAATTATTTGCATTTTAGAGATGAGGAAATGATTTGCATTACCCAGCTAATAAGTGGTAGAAGCAGGACTTAAACACGAACCTGAAGGCCTTGCCTTTCCACCCTGCCGAGGTGGTCTCTACTCACCATGCTATTTCTTACCTTCATGCCTACTCCCTGCATGTAACACCTTTCCCCCAGCCGTTTATTCTTGTCGCATTGTAGAGCTCAGAGCTGGTATCTTTTATTACATCTTGTGCTGGATTAGGTACAAGGTAAAATTAGGTATTAGGTAAAATATCCTGGGGGACTTCCCTGGTGGCGCAGTGTTTAAGAATCCTCCTGCCAGTACAGGGGACACGGGTTCAATCCCTGGTCTGGGAAGATCCCACATGCCACGGAGCAACTAAACCCGTGCACCACAACTACTGAGCCTGCGCTCTAGAGCCCGTGAGCCACAACTACTGAGCCTGAGCTCTAGAGCCCGCGCCACAACTACTGAAGCCCGCACGCTCAAGGGCCGGTGGACCTCAACTACTGAGCCCACGTGCCGCAACTACTGAAGCCCGCGTGCCTAGGGCCCTTGCTCTGCAACAAGAGAAGCCACCGCAACGGGAAGCCTGCGCACCCGCAACGAAGAGCAGCCCCCGCTCGCCGCAACTAGAGAAAGCCCGTGCGCAGCGACGAAGACCCAATGCAGCCATAAATAAATAAATAAATAAATTTATAAAAAAATAAATATCCTGGTATAACTCTAGTGCTGTACCTGCATTATAATTTAATGATCACTCTATATATCTGTACATCTGTCTTTCCCACTCGGCCACCAGAGCTGAGACCATATCGTGTCCTTGTTAGATATCCAGAGTAGAGTCAAAGTAACAACTCAGTAAATATTTGCCGGGTCAGTGCGGTGGACAGACCGCAGAGCTCCTGATGCTGCCGTGTTACACATGGCTGGCTTGTATAAAGACTTTGTATACACTTAGCAAATTTTCAGACACAGATTTGCAGTCGAAAGAGGTAACTAAGTTGTGTGACAGAGCTCGAATTCAGTATTGTCTTTTCTTTTAGAGGGGGCGCATGTATTGTCATTGTTCCCAAATGTACAAAAAGAAAAGACAGATAAGTTCCCAGTGCAGTTCCCCCACACCCCCGCAACGTTGCCCCCAACACAAACAATTTTGCCCAAAACCACAAACATAAACTGGTTCTGGTATTCTTATAAACAGTGCAGCTAAGAAACAGTTTAGAGAAAGTTTAACAGGATTCAGATTCTATCCATTCTGTCCTCTCAGCCCTGAGAGGTAATAATCCCATATGGGTCCCAGTCCTCCCCAATGGTTTTCCCATCTCTGGTGGAAGAGTCCTTTTTTTTTTTTTTTAATTTATTTAGTTAGTTAGTTTCGGCTGCATCGGGTCTTAGTGGCGGCACGCGGTATCTTCTGTTGTGGCGCGTGGGCCCTTCATTGTAGTGTGAGGGCTTCTCTCTAGTTGTGGCTACACGGGTTTTCACTTCTCTAGTTGTGGTGTGTGGGCTCCAGGGCACGTGGGCTCTGTAGTTGGGGCCTGTGGGTTCCAGACTGCGTGGCCTCTTTCCGTTTGCCGCACGTGGGCTCTAGTTGAGGCACGCGAGCTCAGTAGTGGTGGCGCGTGGACTTGGTTGCTCTGCGGCGTGTGGGACCTTAGTTCCCTGACCAGGGATCGAACCCACATCCCCTGCATTGGAAGGCAGATTCTTTACCACTGGACCACCAGGGAAGTCCCTGGAAGAGTCCTTTTAGCAAGTGGTATATTTGGCTGCTGCTTTAGGGATCCTCCAGTGCTGCCTTCTTCTTCTTGGGTTTTTCTTCTTGAATTATGGGGGCCGGGGGTGGGGAGGTGTTGTGGCCTGTCACTTTAGATAGCTAATAAAATCATTTAATTCACGGCCACCTTCGTATTTCTTTGGATTTAGCTTCTCGTTGGCTGGAGAGAAGCAGATGGTAGGAAACCTCTAACTTCATATGGAGAAGGCACATCATTGGCTGTGGCATCCATCTTGGCTGTGATAATATCTGGGTCTTTTCTGAGCTTCTCTCCCAGTTCTTTATACTTAGGCTCCAGATTCTTACAGTGACCTCACCAAGGAGCATAAAGTTCAATCAGCACGTCTTTATTTTCATCATTCACTAGTTCATCAAAATTCTTTGCTACCACTACCTTTACGGGCCTATCAGTGCTCTCTGGGATAGGCTCAGACGTCAGGTATCTCTTCAGGTTACCATCAAAGTAATCCTGCAGGAATATCTCAAGAGCCTTGCCATCACGCGACAATTCCTCCTGCATGACAAGCTTCTCTGCTTTTGCGGTTCTGATAGCAACAACAGCAGGCTCTCCAGTGGCACTTTCCAAGCCCAAATCAGAAAGTTCATGGCTAAAGGCTTTGCAGCTAGCTACAGCAAAGTTGAGTTTCTTCCCAGCATCCAGGAATTTCTTTGCCACCATCATCACTCTGTTTCTCCAGGAGTTGGAACGTTTAGCATGTCCTTACCCTGTATCAGTCCTTACCCTGTATCAAATGTTTATTGTCTTCTGTCATGTGAGGGCAGATACCAAAAATGTTTTCCTGAATAAACTTTTTTAATCTTTCCACTGGTCATTTTCTGTTCTGTATATGCCACAGTCTTGTCCTCAAACTTGCTCATCAGATGTGAAGGACAAAACAAGGTGATACCCTCTCCATCATCATCATACTTGTTCACCAGAGACTCAACATTGGTGTGTGCAAGTTGGTAGTTATCTCTCAAGTTGCTGGCTGCTTTTTGAAACTCAGAGTGAGCTTCACTGAATAAATCTTTGAAAGAACCCACTACAGAAGCATCTTTATCAGTAAGGAATTTTCAGATTCTTCCTCAGTCCTGAGAGGAACTGAAGCTGGTGTAGCCCGCTTCTTCAGGTGGCTGACACTTCTGTCAGCAGTCCTAGGCCCATCATAGCACCTAAAACAGAATGTAAAACTTTTCAAGAATAGTGCTTAAGTAAATAATGATTTAAAATTAAAATAATTCTCCTCTACTGTGAGTCCTTTCTTCATTTTACAGACCGCCGCATTTACTTTGTTACGCTCAGGATAAAATACATCCTGTGGGCATGTAAAAGGCAAAAAGAAAAATGCATGCATGAGCTATTTTCATTAATGATGGTGTTTTAGACGTGTCTATATAGTCTTCGTAATATTTTAATTACCATATATTTTGCTGAATTGATTTTATTATCTATTCCTGTAATCTTGGACATTTATGCTTTGTTTTCAGTCTTTTGGAATCATAGATAGCTATTCTGTGCATAGGTTTTTGTTTCTGTTGAATTATGCCATGAGGAGAAATTCTGGAGTCTAAATTTGGATCAGAGTGTATCCATCTTTATTATTCTTAACATATTGCCTTCCAGAAAGAATGTATCCATTGAAATGATCATTATAAATAAGTGAGAACAACAGCTTCCTTAAACTTTAACCAGCAATGGCTACCATTTTTAAAATTTCTTAGCTACTTAAACAGGTGATTAAAGGTATCTCCAGGCTCCATCAAGGATGGTCTTTTCCCCTGTTTTTCTTTATTACTGATATTTCTCTATGTAATGTTTGTGTTAATGTCATGGCTTATTCGATTTTTAGGTTTTGAGGTTTTCCTTCTGAACTTGAATGAACTCTTCATATATTACAAATGTTAATTTACCTGACATTTTCAGTACAATATTTTTCTGAATCAGTTGTTTTTATAGGACAAAATTTAATTTACAACATTTTCACTTACAGAGGCTTTCAGTTTGCGTATATTCAGTAGTGGCAACACATCCATCCCTCTGCGTTTCCCCAGTGGATTCTTGTATTGTGTAAGGTGTAGCTCTAACACTTTGGTTTTCTAAATTGTCCTATTTTATCTTAATGCAACTTATTAAATAAGCCTCCTTTGTCCCTCTGTTTGGGAAAACTGACGTAGCTTTCCACATATGTTTTGGGTTTATTTCTAATGTTTCCACCTTTTCCTGTTGGTGTGCCTTTCTGTGTTTATGTCAATACCACAGTTTTAAGTTCTAATACTTTTGTATAAGTTTAATGTCTGATATGGCTAGATTTCTTTCTCTTTTCTCATGCTTGGATTGTCTATCAGAGTTTTGCCTTTTCTCATATTTTTTCATACAAATTTTGTTGCAATTTAAAAAATCATATTGCCATTTTTAAAATTTATTTTATTTATTTTTGGCTGCATTGGGTCTTCGTTGCAGCGAGCGAGGGCTACTCTTCGTTGTGGTGCATGAGCTTCTCATTGCGGTGGCTTCTCTTGTTGCGGAGCACAGGCTCTAGGTGCACGGGCTTCAGTAGTTGTGGCACGTGGGCTCAGTAGTTGTGGCTCTCAGGCTCTAGGGCACAGGCACAGTAGTTGTGCCGCACGGGCTTTGTTGCTCCGCGGCATGTGGGATCTTCCCAGACCAGGGCTCGAACCCATGTCCCCTGAATTGTCAGGGGGATTCTTAACCACTGCGCCACCAGGGAAGCCCCATGTTGCCATTTTGATTGAAATTGTGCTAAGTCTGTAAATATCCTTGGAGTGAACATATAGATTTATGATTTCCGGTCTCACTGAGGCAAAAACTATACCTGTCTATTTAATTTTTTGAAAACTTCTAATAAGGGTTTGTAAGTTTCTGTAAAAGACTTCTGCTCTTACTTTGTACAGCATAAACCTTAGTGTTTCAGATTGCTTTTAATAAAATAGTAATGGCTAACTATTACTAAGCATGTAATATGCACCAGACACTATGCTAAGCACTTTGTATATATTATCTCATGAAATACCTCTGTAAGGTAGCTACTGTTATCACCATAATGCCTGTGAGGAAGCCGAGGTTTATGCTGGTCACGTAATTTGTCTATGGCCACATGGCTGTTAAACGGTAGAGCTATGATTTGCACCCAGGACTGTCTGACTTCAAAGGCATTGTTCTTAACCACCATCCTATACTTGGTAAACTGGAATTATGAGCTAATAAGATAATGAAATTTAGCGAGAATAAAAGCAGAATTCTTATTTCAAGTGGATAAGAAGAGAAAGGTCAGTATCTGTTCAGAATGTGAAAGAGTTCAGACCTTCTGTGGAGTATCAACTACTAAAGTGGCATGATTGCTCGAAACAAAATAATAAAACCCAGTTCTTTGTTAATGGATATATGACGTCAGCTTATGGAAGGGGATAGTACCAGTGGATCAGTATCTAGAATGCTGTGTTCTCAGCCCCCTGTTTTGAGAGTGGTCTTTATAACTGGGAGTTTCAGGAGGGGATGATAATGTGGTAGATAAAGAGGAATTATGTAGAATAAATGGTTGAGGGATGGGAACTTTCAGCTTGGTTAAGAGAAGACATCTGAAGAGTTGTCTAGAGCAGAAAGGAATAGTCATGTGGTGAACAAAGGTTTCAAGGAAACATATTTTGACTCCAGTAAATTCTTATAGAATTAGCCTGTCCAACAGGGAAACTGGCTTCCTTGCAATTTAGTGAGTGCCTCATTCCTTGAATTATTTGAGCAGAGACCAAAGGTTACAGAAAAGTGATTTCTAAATTGCAAAAGAAGTTGATGTAGATTAATGGTTTTTAAAGTGCAAGTCCAACGACTGTAGAATCAGCCAGAAACCACAGTTGTTAGAAATGCAAATTAGAGGACCCCACCCAAGACTAACGAATCAGAAACTAAGATGAGGCAGCAGTCTGTGTTTTAACTAGCCATCCAGGTGGTCCCTGATGCATGCTAAAATTTGAAAACTACTAACCTAGATAAAGTCTAATGTTTCTTAAAACTCTGAAGTTTAACTCTTCTTACTGTTTGTCATGCAGTACACTTTTATATCAGGCAGTGTGATACTAATCGTGTACTACACCTAAGGGAAGTTCATTGTTGAAATAACAAAGGAACCTCATTATAAAGTGGTCCCAGTAAATGGTTGGAGGTCTCTAATACGTGCACAGCAAGCTGTATCCACTAGTAAAGGCATGGCATACCCTCATTATATGTGTATTTTTTTTTCCAAGGATAGATATGTAAATGCAAATTATCATACTGGTTTCATGCTTTTGTTTTCATCATCAAAGTGAATTGAAGTCCTCTGGAGGTGGTTTGGAGTAGATGGGAAAAACGAAATTTCTTATAGCTGGGAAACAGTAGATGTTGAATTCCCTTTGCCACTTAGCCATCTGTTTCTTCCACCGTGTTGTGAATTCCTTTGGCATTGGGAGCATATCTCATCCATCTTTGTATTTTCCATGGTGATTAGTGCAATGCTTGTGAAACGTTAGTGCTCAGTCATTGCTTATTAAATATAATGTATTTAAGGTAATAAGTTCTCCAAGTTTCAAAATATGTTTTTCATACAAAATCAAAGTATTGTGATTAAATAAAACAGAGAAGACTAGAACCCAAGGCTGCCCAAACCAAACACAACCACTATTTACATTTTGTAATTTGGACAAATTTACATTTATTCAGATTACATTTGTAATGACTCTCGATCTTTTCTCCCGTTTTCTAAAGCTTCGTTTTACATGGTTATAATCATACTTGGCGTTCTGCTTTTTTCCTTTTTCATTGTAGATTAGGGCATCGGATTATACGATACACTCACATGTGCAGAGAGAATACAGAGTTTTAAATTTCTGGAGCTAACGATCTTTCTCATCGACCTAGTAGGTAATTGGAAAAATTGGCAATTAATGATAGCTTAGTCTTTTCCAGCTAAACAGTCTGTATCTGTGAAATAGTAAGTTCAATTGAGTTTATTGCAGAAAAATGCTCAGTGTTTCAGATTTCTGTCCCTCGTCTTCTTTACAAGATGGCATCTGGGTGGGGGATTTTTGGGGGTTGGGTGGAGTGGGTAGGTGAATGGCTTATGTGACACCATGGTGATGAGGGAAGAGGTCTCAGGTGTTTCCATCTATTCCAGTGCCTGGCTTCTGCTGGTTCACTGGCCTTCTCAGAAACCCCACATTCACTCTCCTGAGCCAGTTGAGACATTGAGGCCCCCAGAAGGGATGCACACGCAGAGGGAGTCAGAACTGTTTTAAGGTCACCTGTCTAGCCATATTCATCAGTCAGCTTTACACCATCTCTCCTGCATTACCTGGGGTGCCGTCCTTAGTTGAGGTGAGATTCTTTCAAATGGAGAAAAGGCAACAGATACTTTCAACTTTCTTTATCAACTTATGCAAGAGTCTCCCCACCCTTAAAATACCTGCCTCAGAGAAGTCAAGACACACGAGCTTCCCACCTTCTTCCCCAAATTCTTCTCCCTTCTTGTTTGGACTCTCCCCTGTGTCAGCACAGATAGAACAGTTCTTTCCTCTTCCTGTCTGGTTACAACTACCATACCATACTATTTTGTGTTTTCTCTACACTTAAAAAAATGAAACCAAACCAAACAGAGAACACTTTGGTAAGGCCAAACTCTTGATATGAAGGAAAGGGAACTTTAAAATTTAGAAACCCTTGCTGTCGCTCCACAAACCTGGCTTTCAGATTGTCACTGCTCTTAGGAAAGTCTGTTGTGAGACTTAAGGCTGACCCATGATGCCATGATGTATGAGGCAGTCCCCATTCTCTGCTTCCCTGAAGCACCAACCTCATTGCTCAGCTGCAGCCTAACATGATTTTAGGGGGAAATAAAATATGTCCATTAAAAATTTATAAGTATTATATATATTAAAATGATATCAAAACACCCCTGTATGCTCTGGTGTTATGTAATGAGCACTGTGATTGGAGATGTATGTACTTTATTTAATCCTTGGGTTTAATTTATTTAATCCTTTATTCTCATTTTACAAATAGATACATTGAGGCTCAAAAACAAACCTTGCCCTAGATTTCACAGAGAGGGCATTCTTTCAACCACATTGTACACGATAGTTAACCAAATGCATACACCACTGTTTATTTAACCATTCTTCCATATTTAGACATTTAAGTTGCCACAGGTTGTTTTTTTGTTTGTTTGTTTGTTTTAACATCTTTATTGGGGTATAATTGCTTTACAATGGTGTGTTAGTTTCTGCTTTATAACAAAGTGAATCAGTTATACATATACATATGTTCCCATATCTCTTCCCTCTTACGTCTCCCTCCCTCCCACCCTCCCTATCCCACCCCTCCAGGCGCACAAAGCACCGAGCCGATATCCCTGTGCCACGCGGCTGCTTCCCACTAGCTATCTACCTTACGTTTGTTAGATACAGGTTGTTTTAAAGGCAGATTTGCACCTCCTAGTACAAGGACCCGGAGTTTAGAATTCAAAGGCTACTTCAAACCAGATGGGGAAAACTTATAGATTACAAGAAAACTAAAATATGTATCAACAACCAATTGCAATGTAATAACCTTAGGTGAATCCTGATACAAACACAATGTAATGACAACAAGTAGAATCAATTGTAGAGGCTTGGGTGGAGGTCGGGAGGATAGAGGGAATGAAATTGGCCATCATTTGATCATTGCTGAAGCTAGGTGATGGGTACTTGGGGGTTCGTTTTCCCATTCTTTTGTATATGTTTGAAACTTTTCATAAAGAAATGTTTTCTAAAATGGAATAAGATTCCCTACGCTTCCTGAGTTTTGAGCAAGGAAGAGTTCTTTTTCTAATAATATTAAGCAAATATGCATTTGTATGATTTTGGTTCCAGTCTCCAATCCCCCAGCCCCCTACCCTCAACCACATTCCTCTTACATACTATATAGCACTTGACAAATTTCTCTTGGGTGAGCCATGTCAGATGAAAATTCTTCTTCATTGTGGGGTAAAAAGAGGTCATCCGTGATCTTGAGTGATGTGTGTGTGTGTGTGTGTGTGTGTGTGTGTGTGTGTGTGCGCGCGTGTTGAGGGCACACAGTCAATGCAGCTGGCGAGCACGGCAGTTCTCTGAAACAGTCCCTGCCAGAGCCTCGTTATCCCACTCCATGCTGCAGTTTTATCATGTGTCTGAGAAAGTGTTTCCTCTGCCAGGCAGGAAGGAAATTTGAAAATAAGTGCCAACTTCTAATGCCCGGAGGGCATACACTGGCATCTCCTTTTCTGGTTGGTGAAGCCAGGATGTGCTGCAGAGTGTCTCATTAACACCAGGGGCTTGGCCAGGCAGGGTGCCCCGGTTTGAGCATGCATGCTATCCGGGCACAGTTTTTATTCGATCTATGAAATGTGCTAACGTCACGTTGCATTAGACCCCCGAAGGGAACTTGCTTTCTTTAGAAATGTTTACACTGTTTCCTCCCCTCACCTCTCCCTGTGCTACTGAACCAGGTATCTGGCAATTCCAGCCCCACTGACATGAGAGGAGGTAACATTTCATTCATCTCTCTTCCCCTCTCAATATCATTCAGAATTGTCATTCACATAATCATTAATATTTGTTAAATGGAAGAAGGGGGAAAGGGCGCAAAGGTAACATACATGGGAGAGAAAGTGAGGGACAGTAAAGAATGTAAGATATTGTTCATTGCAGAATATGAATGAACAAGTACATTATCACCTTGAGATTCTGGTGGGATTCTGAAATGGAGACAAAATACTAAAAAATAGATTAAAGATGTGAATTTTTCTATAAAGAACACAATGAAATTTAATGTGTAGGGGGAAAAAATCCCTTGAATTTTATAGCTTCTTTTCATACCCAGTACAAACTAATTCCAGGATTCAAAGGTGAAAGATGGTGGCCTTTGGTTATGTCACCTTCTTTAACATCTCTACAAAATTCAAAGAAACCAGAAAAATGTCATTAAAAAGTTACCCATTACAGTCAAAGACAAATCTCATCATCAAACTCCCAGTGTGTACCAGGGACTTTTTCATATCTTTTTTTCCCAAAACCGTATCATTGGCCTTGACAGTTTTATGCAAGTTGACAATTCAGTAAGGAGCACGTTGATTTCTGTGGAGGAGAGCCCAAGGGGCAAGTTATAGGTGATGAATGTGGTGGAGATTAAAAGGTAGTAATGAAGTGAATTTTCTGATCTCATTCTTTGAAGAACAGCCATTATCAGGAAATGCTTCAGAGTTTTGAACTGAAAGCAAATGGAAGAAAAGGAAATATGAAATGCTCAGTTTCTGTCTTACCTGTATACACCATTTTTACCAGTCTTAGGCAGGCTCTAACATTTGTACCAGCACTAAGCTGGGTAATTCACACACTTAATTAAACCTTTAGAAACATGTACGTAGGTACATTTTATTCTCCCCACTTTGCAGTGAGGAAACAATTTAGAGAAGCTTGGTAAATTAGCTACAATCATAACTAAGAAGTCACAAGGCTAAGCTTCTAACGCAGCTCTGTCTGAATGTAATACCTGTTTCCTTTCTACTGTACTTCACTGACTCTGTTACTGTAAAGGAGATAGTGCTAGAGTAGTTTGTGGTTTTAGAAGAATGTTCCAAAATGTCAGTTCTTTTTACTTATGGTTGACGCCTATGTCTTACACGCCTTACTCCAGGCATTAGGGAGTTGTAAAAGTTTCCATATTGCAATAATTATAACTGCAGACTTGTATGTTGTAGGGTGAGGTGCCATGGCACGGAAAAAGTTCATAACTTATAGTCTGTCACTAACTATTTGTGTGGCCTTGAACAGATGTCTAAATGCTCTGAGCCCAGATCATTGCTGCCAAATATAAGATAATTTATTAGGTTAAGTCTAAATTATCTTTTTCTTCTGTGATTCTCTTTTCCTGGTTGATGCACTGTAAGTTCCAGTAAATCAGAATTGAGATTTTTACTGTCACTGTTTGCAGATGACATGATACTGTACATAGAAAATCCAAAAGAAGCCACCAGAAAACTACTAGAGCTAATCAATGAATTTGGTAAAGTCACAGTATACAAACTTAATATACAGAAATCTCTTGCATTCTTATACACTAACAATGGAAGATCAGAAAGAGAAATTAGGGAAACAATCCCATTCACCATTGCAACAAAAAGAATAAAATACCTAGGAATAAACCTACCTAAGGAGGTAAAAGACCTATACTCAGAAAACTGTAAGACACTGATGAAAGAAATCAAAGAAGATGCAAACAAATGGAGAGATATACCATGTTCTTGAATTGGAAGAATCAATATTGTCAAAATGACTATACTACCCAAAGCAATCTGCAGATTCAGTGCAATCCCTATCAAATTACCAATGGCATATTTCACAGAACTAGAACAAAAAAAAATCTTAAAATTTGTATGGAGACACAAAAGACCCCAAATAGCCAAAGCAATCTTGAGAAAAATAAAAAGCTGGAGGAATCAGACTCCCTGACTTCAGACTGTACTACAAAGTTACAATAATCAAGACAGTACGGTACTGGCACAAAAACAGAAATATAGATCAATGGAACAGGATAGAAAGCCCAGAGATAAACCCACACACCTATGGTCAACTAATCTATGACAAAGGAGGCAAGGATATACAATGGAGAAAAGACAGCCTCTTCAATAAGTGGTGCTGGGAAAACTGGACAGCTACATGTAAAAGAATGAAATTAGAACACTCCATGACTCCATACACAAAAATATACTCAAAATGGGTTAAAGGGCTTCCCTGGTGGCACAGTGGTTAAGAATCCCCCTGCCAACGCAGGGGACCCAAGTTCAAGCCCTGGTCCAGGAAGGTCCCACATGCTGCAGAGCAACAAATGCCACAGCTACTGAGCCTGCACTCTAGAGCCTACGAGCCACAACCACTGAAGCCCACATGCCTAGAGCCCATGCTGTGCAACAGGAGAAGCCACCACAAAGAGAAGCCCACGCACTGCAACGAAGACTAGCCCCCACTCGCTGCAACTAGAGAAAGCCCACACACAACAACGAAGACCCAACACAGCCAAAAATAAATAAAATTAATTTAAAAAATGGATTAAAGACCTAAATGTAAGACCGGACACTGTAAAACTCTTAGAGGAAAACATAGGAAAAACACTTTTAGACATAAATCACAGCAAGATCTTTTTTGACCCATCTACTGGAGTAATGGAAAGAAAAACAAAAATAAACAAATGGGACCTAATTAAACTTAAAAGATTTTGCACAGCAAAGGAAACCATAAACAAGAAAAGACAACCCTCAGAATGGGAGAAAATATTTGCAAATGAAGCAACGGACAAAGGATTAATCTCCAAAATATACAAACAGCTCATGCAGCTCAATATCAAAAAAACAGCCCAATCAAAAAATGGGCAGAAGACCTAAATACACATTTCTCCAAAGAAGACATACAGATGGCCAAGAGGCACATGAAAAGATGCTCAGCATCACTAATTACTAGAGAAATGGAAATCAAAACTATAATGAGGTATCACCTCACACCAGTTAGAATGGGCATCATCAGAAAATCTACAAACAGTAAATGCTGGAGAGGGTGTGGAGAGAAGGGAACCCTCTTGCACTGTTGGTAGGAATGTAAGTTGATACAGCCACTATGGAGAACAGTATGGAGGTTCCTTAAAGAACTAAAAATAGAATTACTATATGGCCCAGCAGTCCCACCGCTGGGCATATACCCAGAGAAAAGCATAATTCAATAAGACACATGCACCCCAATGTTCCTTGCAGCACCATTTACAATAGCCAGGT
This sequence comes from Stenella coeruleoalba, assembly GCF_951394435.1. Lineage (NCBI taxonomy): Eukaryota > Metazoa > Chordata > Mammalia > Artiodactyla > Delphinidae > Stenella > Stenella coeruleoalba. The sequence goes on from NC_137153.1 coordinate 47,443,353, forward strand.
CATGGAAGCAACCTAAATGTCCATCAACAGATGAATGGATAAAGAAGATGTGGTAAATATATATAATGGAATATTACTCAACCATGAAAAGGAACGAAATTGGGTCATTTGTAGAGATGTGGATGGACCCAGAGACTGTCATACAGAGTGAAGTAAGGCAGAAGGAGAAAAACAGATATCGTATATTAACACATATATGTGGAACCTAGAAAAATGGTACAGATGAACCGGTTTGTAAGGCAGAAATAGAGACACAGATGTAGAGAACAAGTGTATGGACACCAAGGGGGGAAGGGTGGGTGGGATGAATTGGGATTAACATATATACCCTAATGTGTAAAATGGATAACTAACGAGAACCTGCTGTGTAGCACAGGGAGCTCCACTTGGCTGTACGGTAGAAACTAACACAACATTGTAAAACAGCTATACCCCAATTTAAAAAAAAGAAGATGGGAGAGAGAAACGACCGAGATGAATGTCTTTACTAAAATACCAATAAGTTTGTCAAACTTTAAAAAAAAAATTGAGATTTTTAAAAATATGAATGCTCATTTGGGTTGGATTTTAAAAATCTTCTTAAAGTGACCTTCCATTTTAGCCAATTTCTCTTGCTCTCTCTCAGTCTCACACACACACATGCACACACTGCATACATGTACACACACACACCCAGCACACTCTGTACAATTAGCATTATTATTTATACTCAAGGAAGGGCAGTTCAGAGTTGGTTTCAGACACAAAGCACACAGATAAGGAGGAATTCCAGGCAGTTTAGTTATTCAGCACAACTTGAACATTAAGACAACAGCCCATCTGTCCATCCCACTGTCCTCTACCACCCCTTGTGAACTCATGGAAGGTTGTTGATCTGGACTCAAGTCTAGAATTCTGGCTGCTTTGCTATGAGTCTATATTGGCCTCACCTACCTCCAAGCTCTCAGAAACCAGACTGTGACATGCAGTATGAAGAAATAGATGTTAGATTCAGACATAGCAGGTCTTGGATATTCTTTTGAGAGGATATTTTTTCAGCTGTCCACAGTGGTAACTTTTTGGCATTTCATTGTATATAGACTTTGGGTTCTAAGGAGGAAATGTTAACCAACAATGCTGTGGCATGATTCCACCTAGTGAGGGAATGAGATTCTTAGCTCGACGAAGTCTTCCTGCCACAGATACTATCAGTATGTGACTGTCTTTCCTGCCAAATTGATAACTTCTCAAGAGCCCACTATGTACTGTAGACATCCCTTTATTGCTATAGCACCCAACTCAGTGCCTGATACATAGTGGCAGTACATCAAGTAAACAGCAGCATGTATTTTGTGGTGGGGTTAAAAAAAAACATGAATTTTGGAGCCAGGCATCCCTGTGTTCAAAGTTCTGGCTCTGCTAATTAACCTGTGTGTTTTAGGAAATGTTGGTTCGACTCTCTGAGCCTCAGTTTTCTTCTCAGTACAATGGGATGAATAAAACTTCTTGGGATGTTATTTAAGGTTTAGAGACAGTATAGGCAAAGCAGCTATTGAATTGTGGGCACTCACTGGGCAATAGCCAACAGCAGCAATATTGGAGGTAGGCAGGACTAAATAAATGTTAGAACAATAGAATTATTATCAAGAGCTGGGTTATAAACCGTTGTGTCATAGTAGAGAAGGAAACTGCCATGAACCTATCAGGAAGAAAGAATTTTTTTCATTTAAAAAACAAAGAAAAGTGTTTTAACAATTAAGAGTGGTCTGTCTTATGAGGTGGGAAGATGCCTGCCCCAAAAAAGGAAAGAAAAAGAAGACTTCTAGCAGTCTTTAAACCAGTAAAAGATGGAAAGGAAGTTACACTGGGCTATTACTGGGAGACTTCCAATTCAGCAGTTTCTCCATTTCTGATATCCGGGTTCATTTTCAGTTGTGAAGGCTTCCCAGTCAAACATGAAGCCATAATGTTCAAGACGGATTATTAGTAGTTTGCCTTTGCTGCACTAGCATAAATTCTTTGGAGAGGAATTGAAAAGACCACAAGTAACTTTTAATGAAGCAGTCTGTTTTGCTAACATCAACCAAAAACTAACAGGAAAGAAGGCACAATGTAGTTTGTAAGGAAGGGAGTGATAATCATTCAACATTTGATTTACACTGTAAATGCAAGGAATGGAGGAAAGTGGTTTTGAAAAATCTCCCAGGACCAAAATAAAATTGCTCACCTTATCTCATGCTGATGAGCACATGGGCTCCGGCTTGGCATACGTTTTCATAAACTTCACATTTTCAGGGAGTGTGGCAGATGTGTAAAGAGGAACACATCTGCGACCCCGTGGAGATGTTTTAGCAGAAGGCACGAGGTCGTGGGTCAGAGGGGGGCATTTCCTGGGAGAAAAGACAGCAGAAATACACCTCCTCATGGGCCCCAACACCAGATGAGCAGAGCACTGGCGTTTGTGTCTATGAGGGACCAAATTTTTCATTAGGAAACTATTGAAAGACTAAATTGTTCTGTCTCATCAAATGACGTCAGGATTTGAGATTTGCTGTGACTGAGTTAGCCCTCACTCCCTCAAAGAGTAAACGCTATGGGCTTCCCTGGTGGCGCAGTGGTTGAGAGTCCGCCTGCCGATGCAGGGGACACGGGTTCGTGCCCCGGTCCAGGAGGATCCCACCTGCCGCCGAGCGTCTGGGCCCGTGAGCCATGGCCGCTGAGCCTGTGCGTCCGGAGCCTGTGCTCCGCAACGGGAGAGACCACAACAGTGAGAGGCCCGCGTATCGCAAAAAAAAAAAAAGAGCAAACGCCATGGACTCACAAATATTCTTATCCCTTCCTCTTCTGCGGTGAAGAGCTGGTCCACCCGGATGTAAGGCTGTTTACACACAGGGCCCTAAAGACTTAAATGTACTCAATGGATTCGTAAGGGATCCCACTTCATTTTGTCCTACTCATACTTTTACACAGGTGCGCGCGCGCACACACACACACACACACACACACACACACACACACACACACACACACACACACACACACACACACACACACACACACACACACACACACACACACACACACACACACACACACACACCCCATGCTTCAAGCTAGCCTAGAAGGCATTTCCTCTGGTGAACTTCACTTCCCCTGCCCCTCCCCACCTTTAATTGTGCCTCTATTATTAGTTAGAATGCGTATGCAGTAATGCGTTTTTTCTTGCATTTTGCCTGAATGAAAATCTGAGGGTCTCTTTAAATTTAAATTTTTTATGTAGAGCTTCAAAAACTTTAACATTACGTAGTCAAATGTATTGATTTGTTGTTGTTGTTCGCTTCATTTCTTGAAATTAAGGGCACAGCCTCATGCCTTTGAGAAACATTTATATAGACAGTTATACATCATGAGTGTCCAGTCGGCACAGCCCCACTGGCAGGCAGCTCGCACTCGGTTTCTAATTCTGCGAAGGGGATGTATATATAATATATAATATATAATTTTATTATATATTATTTATTATATATTTATAATATAAATATTTATTATACATATTATATAATATAATTAATATATATATATTAACACTTGTTAATATATAGAAGTCCTCTTCCCTTTGCCTGCTAAAAGGATTCTGGCTGTGCCCTAAACTCTTTCTCCTGCCTTGCCTTCTTTCAATGCCAGTCTCCTTTTTTGGGATGTCATGGCACAGAATCATGAAGAATAGTGGTACAGGAAAAGGAAATTCAGAAAGTTCATTCAGAAGAGATTTAAAGGAAAATGCTGGGAAGCAAGCAACCATGGTGTCTCAGAGAAGCGAATACAGAAAACAAATGGGAACTTGAATATATTGCTGTGGTTTGTGAATATCCTTCCCAGTGTTTGAAAAATACAAGTTAAAAAAAATCTGTGTTTTTTGAAAACAGATTTTGTTTGTTGGAGTGTTTTTCTGTGACCTCAACAGGGTTCTGTACTACTACGTGTATTATGATTTTATAAGCAGTGCTTTTAAAACTTATGAATATGAGCATGTGCACATCTCTACAATTTTCTACAATATATGTGCCCAATAGCTCATATTCTTGGTTTCCCACATCCCTCTCTTTTTCTCATTAGAGGCCCCTTCTGGTCTCATAGTGGTTTCCTTTTCCCCATCACTTAATGAACAGTTACTTAAATGAACCATGATAAATGTCTGTCCTGGCATGGTCTCAAGTTAAATTCATTATAAATGTTGGGTTGCTTAGGCTAAAATGCCTCTTATCATCTCAGAAAATGAAATTGCAGGCTCATTTTCCAGAAGTAGCTAAGGAAAGCTTGCACTCATCAATCATCTCACAATTAGGGTGGAGCTGCCTGGTGGTTAAGAGCTCAGCTCTGAAGCTCCTCCCCCATGGTTCAGCCCTAGTCCAGCTACTACAGTCTGTTTTTAATCTTGGGAAAGTTACTTGACCTTGCCATGCCTCAGTTTCCTCACTTAAAAAGAGAATATTTGTAATTCTAACCTCATGAGATTGTGGTAACACTGTAAATGAGTTCATTCATGTAAAGAACTCAGAGTAGCTGGCACTTAACAAAATAACTGCCCCCCCATACACAAAAGAAAGTAGAAGTTGTCCTGGTTACCAAAGGGGAAAGGGGGGGCGGAGGGATAAATTAGGAGGGTGGGATTAGCATACATACACTACTATATATAAAATAGATAACCAACAAGGACTTACTGTTTAGCACAGGGAACTCTACTCAATATTTTGTAATAACCTATAAGGGAAGAGAATCTGAAAAAGGATATATATGTGTCCATATATATATGTGTGTGTGAGTGTGTGTCTGAATCACTTTGCTGTATACCCGAAACTAACACAACATTGTAAATCAACTATTCTTCAATAAAAAGTAAAAGTTTTAAAAGAAGCTGTACGGCAAATATTGCATGAAAAGTTGGTAGACTTGAAGGTGGCCCTATTCGGTGATTCATATTTGAGTTCCCGGGGTCTGATATATCCATTCACTCATTCTGTGGTGATTCATTGAGCCCCTGCCATGACAGTTATGACATTATGCCAGCAATCATGGCACAAAGATGAATAAGACACAGTTGTTGACCCTAAAGAGTCCCCAGATTACAGAGGGAAAGAGCATATAACAAACAAAATGTAGCAAGAAAGTGCAAAAAATTTTTTTAAGCCTATAAGGTACAAAGCTCATGCAAAACAAGGACCAGGTAATATTGTCCAGGAGCTCTAGGAAGACTTCCTAAATGAGATGAAAGATTAGTTGAGTTGTTGAAGGGTGAACAGGCACCCACTAGGCAAATGATTGGAAGAAATCAATTGCAGGCAAAGTAAATAGCGTACACAGTTATCATATAGCAAGCAATTTAGTCTTACTGGAATATAGAGTTTGAGTCAAGAAATGGGAAGAGATGGAGCTAGACCAGTGGGTGGGAGCCATGAAGACCCGTCAGCCCTGTTAAGATAGATCTAAGTCAGAGAAGGCTGCCGTTTATTACACATCTAATGTGTATGTAAGTAGGGCCCCAACTCAAAGTTGCCTCCATACCCTGAGAAGACTGCAGTTGTGACCAGGCAGTTATTTAGTTATATCCACACTCATCATTCTCCTGCATTAGCACCATTTGAATGGAGTGCTTGAGTTTGGAACCTTGGAAATAGGAATTCCTCTAGAATAAGCAGAGCAGCAGCATGAACGAATTACACACAGATATATCAAGATGTGTGCAGAGGCCCTGACAGAACTATTTGCAATAAGCATTACACCTTTCCCATTTAAACACCAATTCCTCATTTGTAGAGATTAATACTTTTCTAACTTCTGGATCCAAGTTTTCATTAGAACCTCTTGTCCGGACTAAGCTAGTCATCACTTCCTCTTTCTAGAAATATTCTGGTTTCTCACCCTTCTCCTGAACTTTTTTAAACTAAGTTGCTAAGGAGCCTTTCCCTTAACTTCTCTTCCATCTTACACACGTGCCTATTTGCGTTTTTCCATTCATGCTATTTCAGTACAGTGCTGAAAGGGAACCACTTCCCTCCATCTAATTAAGTACTTAGGAGGCATCTTGGTTTAGGTTAGGTTGCACCAATCTTTGGGTTAACGTATTCTCACTTCACTTGTCTTTCTTCGTAGCTTTCCCAAAGCAGCACTTTTTCTTTGGACACTTTTCTAATGAAAACCATTTTTTGCCAAAAGATTATTACCTTCATCGATTACAAACTCTGCCCCCAGCCGTAGGTCTACTAGAGCTAGATTGATAACTTCAGTCTTTGTGGTTTTCCTGACAACCACAGTTTGGCTAACCAGGAGCCCCTATAAAGAACCTGGCTACCAAGCTAAAGCTACTTCTGCCCGGAATGTCACGTGTGTCCAGCCTGTTCTAATGGTTCCTCTTCTTTCCCATGACCTGGGACACTTCTGTACCCTTTTGCTTTCCTAAAAAGAAATAACTAATTAGTTAATTGCTGGTAAGAAGATTGTCTGCCTCAGAACAGCATGTCATTTCTACATGGTCTTTGTCTGTTTTCCCTTTCAAAAACTTCCCTTTTTGCCTACAAAACAAGACAGTCTTGTTTAATACGTGATGCTTTGGCTTCTCTTATAATTGTTTCCTCCCCAATAGAAAATCCCTTTGGGGCTCATTTAAATTCTTTAACTCTTTCCTGACATTCAGCAGAGAGGCTTCCTAAGAAGCCTTAGCACTTTACTAAGCCAAAGCACTTTACTAAATAAGTAAACTATATTCCTATCTTTGGCATTGTTCCAACAATAATTTTCAACATTGAAGGACAGATATTGAATGACCACATTGGATCAACTACCTGATGAGTCAGTATTAGTATTGTATATGCACGTGTTGTGTAGTTTTGCTGTTTCCATTCCATTTAAATAATAAGGAATTCAAAGCAAGAGGATATATAAAAGCCAATAATGATAAGCTTTTACATTCATATAGACCCTCCTAACTCTTAACAAATACGTTCTCAATATACATACCCCTACTGTGGTGTCAGCTCTGTACACTGGAAAGATTGATGTCACTTCAATTTTTATGTCCTAACACAGTCTTAGAATTTTCCTAATAATGTTGCCCCTGAAATACATGGAATTATTCAGGGGAAAGTCAATACGGTATGTAAAGTAAATGCTTCAACTGAAGACAGACCTGTATAACATTCATTAATTATGTGAATGGGTAATGTATAATAGCATGTGTGGTTAATTATCAAATTGTGTTGAGTTTAACAGAAATTCTACTAGTTCCTAGTTGCTAACACTGGATTCTATAATATACTGTAGCATACCAGAAACACTCTGACAGTTGTCAGAGGAAGTCCTATTAACTGTGAAAGGCCTTCATAAATGAGACACTGCCCTTGAAATTATTGAATTGTTTTGAGAAAAGCATTTATAGCCACAGTGAGAACACAGGTTCTGAATTCAAAGTAATATTTAAAATACGCCCTATAAGAAAATTTATGGCTTTATCCACTTTGCCTATACAAGTCTCTCTGAAGCATAAATCATAAAACAGAGAAAAACACATATCAGCTGAGTAGCAGAGTGCTGACAAGAACTAGGAAAATAAAAGCAACTTCAGGCCATTTATACCCAAAGACCCCGAGGGTTGAATTTCCCAGAGGGCAGGTGCTGTAAGTTAATATGTAATTGTTGCTTCTTGAGAAAATATTTGAATATCCAAACAGGCACTGGAGTTGCATGGATGTAGTTAGCTCTGTGGTTTGCAATATCTGTGGAACGGGAAGGGACTCCAGGGCTTACAGGTAGCCACAGTCACCCTGCACCCTTAATCTGCAGCTCATCCACCTGAAATGGTAGTTTGGTTCTGCTTTTAAAGACTGGAGCCAAAACAAGTCAGAGGGGGAAAAAAATGAGTTCTGAAGAAGAGAAGATAGCAATTACTAGCTTAAATATTGTTTTTGAACTCATATGAGAAAAATGTCAGGTCACTGGCTATCCTCCCTGAGAACTTGTTCCAGGAGATAAATCCTTGGTCTCCAAGCCAGGGAGATGGGATGAACTCTCTGTTTGTTCTATGGCCAAGAGATGCTATCATTGTTTTCTAGGCTGATTCGCAAAGCCCTGTCCTTTGAGTATGACACCTAAGGGTACTTGAGTTCATTGTGAGTTGCTAAAATTCTAGGCTTCTGGAATACAAAGTAAGGCCAGGCTGAGCTTTGCTAACAAGGATCTCTGTAAACCCTCCAACGAACTGCCTGGAATATATACATTTCAGAAAATTGACAGAAAATGCTCCCTAGCAAGAGAGCTAAATGGAATGGGCTGCTGGGGAAACATTCTAAGTAGGAACAGGATCCCAAAGCAGAATTTCCAAAGGAAAGAAAATGAATAATCAGCCTTCTCCCTTTCACAGCTGCCCCTCTCCCTATTCAACAACCGGCAAAGGAGCCGTGTTGTTACAAAATGCACACCCGGGAGTGGAGTAGCAGCTGGTGTGCAGGCAGCTGAACGCCCGGCAAGCCCTGGCCCCAGGAAGCAAACACCTCCCAGGCTTAAGGTAGAGCAACAGGGGAAATGAAGCTGATTCACTTGGGAAGAGCCTGCTAAACCATGGGGAGGGCCCAAGACCCCCAGAGCCAATGAGGCCTCGCCAAGGCATCTCGTAGAAGGAAGACCTTCAGACGTTCCTAAAAAGGAACTGCGCCTTTTTAGAGAAACTGATACTTAAAGCTGTGTTTACAAGAATAGAATCCATAAGTGCCCAGGGGAAAGTGATGAGCGGGGTGGGGCTTGGGGGGAGAGAGGGAAGGGAGTGTGAAATCATCGTGCTAAACAAACGTCCTTCAAGGAGACGAAACACACGACTTGGGCCAAATGCACACCAAGCTCTGACTAACTGAACTCAGCAAAGTCTTCTGCCCTCTTCCTAATAGATTTAGCAGATGATCCTGGTTATTTCTTAACACTTCTTCATATTTCACAGATGAAACAAGCTCATTCAGAACGGTATTAATCCTAGGTGGAATAGAAACACTTGAAAATTTTTCATGTCGTTGTTGGGATTTTGCCAATATGAAAGGAATTCATTCTCAAACTATAAAAAACTAGGAGAAAAAAATCAGTCCGTGATTGTTACTCAATCAGGTCCGGCTGCTCGCCACTCAAAAAATCAACACGAGAGAGAGAGACAAATGTTGGTAGGAGAGAAAGGTGCCTTTCATCAGAATACTAGCAATTTGTGGAGATGGTGAACTCAGTGTCCCCCAAAAACCACTTCCGAAGATTCTGCTGGGCCATGAAAGTTTTAAAGGGAAGAAGGGAAGTAATCTCAGTTAATCATTGAGATGCGGGGGTGTCAGACTTGTCACCCTCCCCCCACTGCGGGCAGCCTCACCGACTCATTGTGGCCATCCTCTAGATGTTACCGTGTTCATACAGTTTGGCCACACAGTTTTTTCGTGAGATTACTGAAAGGGAAGCTAGGGAAGAGATCTGGTCATCATTTCTACTTCTTTGATCTATGGGGAAAAAAATGACAGGTTAGGCAAGGTATTGTATGATTAAAAGATCTGAAAGGCGTGCTTGGGCTGGAGATGAGTAGAGCATGTGGGTCCTCAGTTTAACAGTTAGTTACAACATAACTTTGCTAAAGTGACAAGAAAAGGGGCTTCCTGCTGAGGGCAGTTTCCTGCAAAGAGCTGCTTACATGATGAAATTCCTTAATTGATATCTTGATGTATTTACTTTCCGGGAGCCTTTTAAAATTATAACATGGCAACTTACACCCCTACTGCTGTGCTTCTGCCTACCATTAACAGAAGCGTGGCAGAGCAGGGAGCCAGTGCAGATGGCAAGAGCAAGAGCCTCGGATGACTCCTAATACAAGATCCTTTGCCTAAAATTGCCAGTGTCTCCAAAACTCTTCAATGAGCATTTTGTTTAAAGAATGAATAAATAGCTATTTAGTGTAACACACTGGGCTGGGCCCAGTGGACATGTACAAAGGGAGTACACGTATCTATCTTCACATACACAACTGAGGTCACATAAGTAACTAAAGGGATTAAGGAAGCAAATGCCGAAGGGGACAGGCTTTGTGTTATCGGTTGCAGTAGTCCTGGCTTCTGTCGATGCCATGTTTTCTAGTTTTCAAGCACATTGCTCATCTCAGTGGAGAGCTGCAGGAATTTCATTTGGACAAATAATCAGAGAAAGGATGAGGATAGCAAGAGTGCTCTCTCCTGAAACGTTCAGGCTCAAATCTCTTTCTTACACAAGAGAAGGTGAAGCTTGATGAAAGGCTTCGTTTTAAAATTGTACCCTTTTTTTTTTTTTGCTGCACGCTGTTCCCCTCATGTCACTGACACTGAAGACTAGATGACTTAACCAACGTAGAACGTTCAGATGGCAGTGTTTGTGCGTCATGACGTTGTAGGAGCGTGTTTCTGGCAGGATCTCCCTATGTCAGTGTATATTCAGTAGTGAGTTACAGGTTCTTTTCCGTGGATTCCAGGTCTGTCACCCACTAGTTCTGTGGCCTTGGGTGGGCTGCTTGACCACTCTGGGTCTCATCATCTTCACCTGTAAAAGAGGTTAAGAAACTCCATTCTGCTGCCTTGGTGAGCTACTCTAAGACCCAGTGAGGACTTCCCTGGTGGCGCTGTGGTTAAGAATCTGCCTGCCAGTGCAGGGGACACAGGTTCAATGCCTGGTCCGGGAAGATCCCACATGCTGCGGAGCAACTGAGCTCGTCCACTACAACTACTGAGCCTGTGCTCTAGAGCCCACGCGCCACAACTACTGAAGCCCGCGTGCCTAGAGCCCACGCTCCGCAACAAGGGAAGCCACCGCGATGAGAAGCCCGCGCACCGCAATGAAGAGTAGCCCCCGTTCGCCACAACTAGAGAAAGCCCGTACGCAGCAACGAAGACCCAACGCAGCCAAAAATAAATAAATAAATATATGAAGGAAAAAAAAGACCCAATGAGAGTGCCTGAAGGCACTGAGAGATGGAAGATATTTCTGTGACCTGCCCCTGAGTTATAACGGGATCCACACACACAGAGTCGAGTGCCTAGAATCATGAGGTGTGAGCACTTCGTTATGTGAATCACATTGAATTGTCAACAGGGTAGGAGCTTCCTCTCCTTCCCTGGCGGGAGCCTTTCTATGATCAGCATTCCTGCCGCCCGGGAGGCTGAAGTGGAGCTGGGCAGAGAGAGTGAGGGAAGTGTGTGGACTTTTGTAATACAAATAAAACAACAAATGCCTCCCCAGACAGAGCAGCAAGAGGAAACAGCCTGCACCTGGCCCTGTGTTTTTATCATGTTGTTGATGTTGGTTTTTCCCCCCCAAAATTGGATTAGGCCCTGTGTGGAATTGTGAATGCCTGTACACCTACTTCATGACAGGACGGCAGAGCAATCTGTTTTCAAAGGCCAAGAGCTGGTTGGTTTTTTTGTTTTTTTTTTTACCCTCAGCTCTGCAGTTTTTCTGTCTCTTCATTCCAGTGAGGCTTTTTTTTTTTTCCATCATTTTGAGTCAGCAGCCTGCCGGTAACAAAGGTACCCAGCTGTTCTCTGAGTTCTAATTTCAAAACTACAATTAGATATCATCTCACACCAATCAGAATGCCCATCATCAAAAAATCTAGAAACAATAAATGCTGGAGAGGGTGTGGAGAAAAGGGAACCCTCATACACTGTTGGTGGGAATGTGAATTGGTACAGCCACTGTGGAGAACAGTATGGAGGTTCCTTAAAAAACTACAAATAGAACTACCATATGACCCAGCAATCCCACTACTGGGCATATACTCTGAGAAAACCATAATTCAAAAAGAGTCATGTACCAAAATGTTCATTGCAGCTCTATTTACAATAGCCCGGAGATGGAAGCAACCTAAGTGCCCATCATCGGATGAATGGATAAAGAAGATGTGGCACATATATACAATGGAATATTACTCAGCCATAAAAAGAAACGAAATTAATTTCCAAACAACTTTTAGTAGGTACTGCCCACCTTCCCAGCTGTGGGCTGCCTCAATAACACACCAGATTAAAGGTATTTTAAGGAGGGTTCTGAGGCTTATGGTGAAGTGTGGTTTTGCCCAATAGTTTTAAGAATAGAATCGCTAATATCTCCCTGTAGTCATTTGTTTTCCTTTGATAGGTGAGTGTGTGTTCTGGACAATTTACTGCAATGCAGTCCTGAAGGGGAACTGGCAGGGTTCTCCCAGATGTACCACAGCAGCCCAGGACAAGCAGTAATCATAGCTGACGCCCGTGAGCAGGTCATAATTATCTTAACTAATCCCACCCCAACAAGAACGCTGTGTAGCAGATGTCTCATTGTCCCCATTGTATAGATGAGGAAATGGAGCTTTTGGGAGGTTAAGTAACTAAGGTCACACAGGAAGCACATAGCAGACCCCAGGTTCCAACGCAGGCAATCTGACTCCGTCAGAAGCCATCTACTTCTACTGAAGTGGGTAGAACACAGACTGACTGCTCAACTCGTGCATAACAAAGTAAAACATGATGGGATGATCCCTTTTTCTTTAGTGAGTGTCTCCAAAACCTAACACAAGGCCACCACTGATGTTTTCGGTATATCAGAGAAATCACACCTCTATAGGATCTCAGTCTCTAGGAAGAGTTATTGCTTTTTCCATTTGAAAGACTCATTGATTAGCCAAGAAGAAGGTTGAATATGGGGAGAACTTGACGCAACACTATAAAGCTTCATTAAACTAGACTCCATTCATTACTATCATAGAATCAAACATCAGAATCAAAAAAGTTGGAAGTGACTGTATGATTTAAGTCCTTGTGTTCAAAAAGAAACCTTTCTCTCTCCCCCTCCTCCACTCTCTCAAGTGCCCCATGGCCCTGGGAAGTTCAGCAGCTTGTCAAAAATGCACAAGTAAATTCAGGATTCAGAATTTCTGCATATCAGGACAGGAGTGTGGGCTGAACTCAGGCTTCGTACTGACTAGAAGGTAATGTTTGCTAAGCAAATTAATCAGGTAAACACACTTGCAATGGAATATTTAAGCTAGTCAAGAGAATAAATTGCTTCCAAGCAATTGGAATAAATTGCTTCCATTGTATTCACATGCAAATGATTGATATACTAATTTTAAGTCACTCTTATCTTTTCATTAAAGGCTGCTCCCTTGAGGACCTCTGTTAGGTACAACTTTATTAAGTAAACATTCCTGAATATATCTATTTTAGGAAAACAAACTGTCTTAATTCAGATTTTTCATTGGTTCAGATAGACATCTGGCCCTCCTACCCCCAAACCCAGATTAAATATTTCACCCGGAAGTAATTATTGAGTGCCTCCTGTGTGTCAGGCCCCGTGTTAGGCCCTGGAAATCCAAAGGCGGATAAAATAAGATTCCTATTTAGAAAAGGTCCATATAAGTTGAATTTTCTTCTTCTCAAGACGTCACAACTTTTCCATTCATGAATGCTTAAGACCACATGGGCAGCCCTGGGGTGTGGGGAGAGGATTAAAGAATCACCAGATGATACGTAATTTCCTCTGAACAACGTGATTCCAGATTCATCTGTACTGTGTGGACCAAATAGGTTTGTCAACTGCCATGTGTTAGTATTATTACACATGAAGAAATTGAATTTTAATTCCACCATTGGTATTGCAATGTAACAAATTAGAAAGGCCCAGTAGAAGGGAGGGCCTGATTTTGAAAGACAACAGTGTCTCTTCTAGTCAATATCTTTGGGGACTGAGGGATCCTGTGACAGAGGCTTTTAAGCACCAAACTTAGTGTTATGGTATCCATTCTGAATTGGAATCTTTTTCAGTGGATAAAGTATACTTGCCTACACTGTTGAGCAGCATATGTTGATGACTTCTGTCCTTTTGGTTGTTCAGCCCCAAAGTCAATCTTGGGTCCTTTCTTCTTCTCCCACTGCCTATCAAGTCTCCCTCATTATATATTCAGAATCTGACCACTTCTTACCTTCACCTCCATCTGCTGGTACAAGCCACGTCATCTTTCATCAGCATTATTCCAGTAGCCTTCTAAAGTTTCTGCCCTTGCCTCCTTAGAATCTCTTGTGATCCTTTGAACTTGTAAGACGTCAAACCCTGCAGTGGTTTTGCAGCTACGTCCAGGTCACGTGGCCTACGGAGACCTTCATGATTTGACTCATCTCGCTGACTGTCTCCCCCTGTGCCCTCTCTTGTTCTCGCTGCCCCCTGCTGTTTCTCAAACAGGCCAGGATTGCCTCTATCGTGGGGCCTTTGCATCTTCTGTTCCTTCTGTCAGAAATAGTCTTCCTCCAGATATCACCCCCTGCCTCACTCCCATCAAGTCTTTGCTCAAAGATTTTTTTTTTAAACCTGTCCATTGAGGGGCTGTTGTTTTAAATATAAATTTATTTTATTTATTTATTTTTGGCTGCGTTGGGTCTTTGTTGCTGCGCGTGGGCTTTCTCTAGTTGCAGCGAGTGGGGGCTACTCTTCACTGAAGTGCACAGGCTTCTCATCGCAGTGGCTTCTCTTGTTGCAGAGCACGTGCTCTAGAGCGCAGGCTCAGTAGTTGTGGCGCACGGGCCTAGTTGCTCTGTAGCATCTTCCCGGACCAGGGCTCGAACCTGTGTCCCCTGCATTGGCAGGCGGATTCTTAACCACTGTGCCACCAGGGAAGCCTCTCAAAGATCATTTCACATGAGGCTCTCCTTAGCCTCCCATTTACAACTGCTGCCTCGCCACCTGGCACCCCCTTTCCTCCTTCCCTGATTTTTTCCATGGTACTTTTCACTGACAGACTATCTATGCATTTTAATTATTTTGATTTCTCCACGCTCACGCAACGTAATGTAAGCAAAACAAGGACAGGGATTTTTCTCTTTTGTTCACTGCAGTATTCCCAGCCACTAGAAGAGTGCCTAGCACATCATAGGGACTTATTAGCTGCCTATGTAAGTAATTAACCTATGAATGAGGGACATCACTACCAACCCTTAGTTGAGGCGCTACCTGCACCTCAAGATATATATCAGAGTCTCTGCAGGTGTGAAGGAAGCATGTATAGTGTGCAAACAAAGGAATGCTGTGGTCCACTGCTTTGATTTGTTTCCACATTTGTAAAAGAAGGACGTGAATTTATAATGTTTTGGAAATAGTAACTAAATAACTTCACAGTGTCATTTTGAATCCGTGTCTGTGTTTCACAGGTTGTCTCTTTCCATCACTAATGGACGAGTCCCTGTCACTTTCTGTTCTTACCAGCACCACCTTCTCAAACTACATTCTGGCCTGTTGTTTATAATGTATGGTAGGGTCAGAACGTGTTAGAGTTGTGCCTCAAATACTACTAATTAGCTTCAGAGAAAAGCCTGTGTGTGACTCACTCCCTCAGGCTGAAGTGATGGCACGTTCCCGCAGGGTCACTGTGATCCCAGGACCCTGCACACTTACCATCTGCTGTTAGATACTTAATGCACATTGGCTACTCGATGCTTTCTTTATTTTGTGTTTCCGATCCAGTTTGCCTGTTTGTGATTGCCAGATATCTAGCTCATGAATCAGAGAAGTTTCTCTGGGCCCTTGTGTTTTTTCGTCTTGCATGCAGTAGTAAGCTTTTTATATTTCTCAGGAGTTTTGTAAGACTTTTTCTAAATTAGTTCCTTAAATAACAGTGAGTCTGTTAGTTCAGGGTGTGATACTTACTAGTCAATACGTAAATATCGTCTATTAATTAAAAGTCCACATTATTTGTTAGAAGGAAATTAACATAAAAGTATATAAATAAGCACTTTCTATCTCAGGATCTCAGAAGTGGCCTCACGCAAAGAAGGCCATTTTCTCATGTCCCAATTTGTGTTGAACATGAATCATTCGTGGCCAAGGTCACACCTACCGCTATTACTACTTCCCCATAATTTTTGGCCTTACCGGCAACTTCAGTGACAGTCAGTTATGGCCTGAAGTGTAAGGAAGATTTTAACAGGTCAGAACACCTTCTCCTGAGAGATCAGGTTTCTGCTCTCTGGTGGCCTTGCATCATCCTCTCTGATTTCTGGGATTCCAAATTCATTTTCTTATGCTTATCACTGGAAATTTGTACTTTGCTTCAATAGGAACCTTGCTGCTTCTCTAGAGACTATGGGATTATCGTGCCTTTAAGCTTTGCTCTCTGGCTTACAACCTTGATCCAACTAACAGGAAATGCTCTCCAAGTCCCATAATTGCACATTAATAATTAATACTAATAAATACAATTTTTTTATTCTACTTGCCAGAAACTAAGATCTTCCCACACGTTATTATATTTAATCTTCACAGCACCCCATGGAAGTTACCTTTAATCTCTAAAATAGCTAACAATTCCCATCAGCCAGTGATGAAATTAATGCAGAACCTATAGAGCCATGCATATGTGGGTATGTGTCTGTGTGTGTGTTGGGGTGCGGGGGGGACTTTATTTAGACAACAGGCGGAAAAAAGTTTTCATTTTAAGTAGGAAAATAACCAGAGAAGTTTTTAAAGAAACAATAATCAGGGTTTCCCTGGTGGCGCAGTGGTTGAGAGTCTGCCTGCCGATGCAGGGGACGCGGGTTCGTGCCCCGGTCCGGGAAGATCCCACATGCCGCGGAGCGGCTGGGCCCGTGAGCCATGGCCGCTGAGCCTGCGCGTCCGGAGCCTGTGCTCCACAACAGGAGAGGCCACAACAGTGAGAGGCCCGCGTACCGCAAAAAAAAAAAAAGAAACAATAATCAAAATAACAATCTACTACCTGTTTCCTAATTATTATAAGATTTGACTGTGCCTTTAAAATTTATCTTTTATTCTTATCTATCTCAGGTCACTTTTCCTATCTCCTAACACCATCTCCTTCATCTTATTTTTGACTCTTCTTTGTATTACAAATGTGGTTCCTTTCATAGCCCCTCCTTGTGCTGGCACTCTGAGCGCTAAATTTCTCTACCTGCATCTCAATTTCGAAGCGGCTTAACCATTTCTTCTCCCACACAGATCAACAAGCCTTGCATCTTCTCTCTCCTCTCTGTCTTTTGAATAGCTCTGAGGAGTACCCTGTCTGCTTTTAATTTACACCTTAGTGATTCTCAATGTGTTGGCCACGGATCAAAGGCAGCAGAACAGTTGGGTTGCTTGTTAAAATTCAGATTCCTGGATCCCAGTCTCAAGAAATGATGATTTGGTGGGTCTGACCTTGCAATCTTGCAAGAGTCTAGTGATAGTAATACACAATACAATTTGAAAATCACTACTCTAGATAAAAATTGTTTTACCACTTGATTCTTAAACTGGCCTTGTTTTTCAGACATTTTTAAATCATCAAACAAAATAAGAAATAGGTGTCTTCATAGGAAGAAAGAAACAATGCTGGAGTTCTCTACATAGAGGGCCTTTTATATACTCACTCTCATCTAGGCCTGCCAGTCCTATTTCTGAAAGCTTTTGTGAGCCTTCCTAGTAAGCATCTGCTAAGCACTTGTCTGTGCAGCGTTTGATGGTTACCTTGGGGCCTGATGTAACTCCCCAGGGTCACATAGCTCAGAAAATGGTGGAACATGGTTTGTCTGACTCCATCTGCCTCTCACCTTATTCACTGTTTACCATTCATGCTTGATTCCCTAGTATCTGTCTTAGCCCCCTGCACATAATAAATTTTGTGTGTGAGTGATTATGTGTAGCTCAATAAACGGGCACAGATATATTCTTGGTAGTCAACGTAATTTTAGGCATCATTTGGGCTACTCCTCTGTTCAGTATAGCATGGTAGGTCAGATCATGAACTTCTACAACCGGATTCCTTGATTTGAATCCTTGAGTCACCACTTGTAAGACCTTGGTTACATTACTTCTCTGTGCCTCGATTTTCTCATCTGGAAAATGGGGATGCTCGTTGCAAGGATTAAATAAACTGATATGTATAAAGTGATTAGAAAAAATCTGGCTTAGAGTAACCCAAGTTAAGTGCTTTCTAGGATTATTGTTTTTGTACAGAAGGGAAAATCTAATGTTCAGCGACCTCTCTGTTCAGTAATGTTTTATGATGCAACAAATACGGGTCAAGTTTATGTCAGTTAAACGAGACTAGCACGGTGCTTGCTTCTATGCAGCTGATAGCCTGTCAGGAAAGATGGACGATTAGGTAAATGCAATAAGCTATGGGGAGTCTCATGCTGAATTGGGGCAGGAGGGCAGGAAGTCCGGGTTGTGAAAAACCTTGACTGCTGATATCTCCATCAATATTTTAGATAAAGGCAGGGCATGGTCATGATGGTCTCTGAAGCACTTAAAACTGGCAATAAAGTCAATGAGGGGTTCATAGGGCAGGCAGCGGGGGCCAAGAAAATGATTAGAATGTGGTTATAATAGTCCAAAGGTAAGGTTAAAAGGTTCCCATCTAGAAGGGGAGGAACGGGGATACCGCAAAGGAAGAAGCAAAAGGATTAACTGACTAGGAAGAAAATATCAGGGACTGCTTAAGGACCTCCAGCAGCAATGGATGCAGAATGCGCATCTCCTCACTTGGGACCCCCATGGTAAGAGCACATTTGTGGAAGGGCTTCCCAATATTGTGTGGTTCTCTAAAGTGCTGTTCCAGGACCATCTGGGAACTCATTAGAAATGCAAAGTCTTGGGTCTCACCCCCATGAATCAGAACTCCTGTGCTTTAACCCGCTGCCCGGGTGATCCTGGTGCCCCCCAAATTTGAGAACTATTGCCCTTATTCATTTCTTTATATAGCAACTATTTATCAAGGGCTGATTATGCCCTAGGAGACTACATCTGTGAATCAGGGTCCAGGTGTCCTTAAGGAGCGTACAGTCTAGTGGAAGGACACAAACACCAAAAATTTCAAACAATCGAAAAATTACAGGAGCAAAACTGTGCGTGGGCACATTTAACAGAAGGACTTAAACTTGCCAGAGTAAATAGGAAATTTTTCCTTAGGATGAATTTTACGGTGAGAGCAAGAGTTTTTCAGGTGAAAGTATGCCATTGTGGACAAGTAAAAGAAGGCCCGAGTAGCTAGAGCATAGTTAGGAAGGGCAAGAGGAGGCTTGCTGTGGATGGGACATGAGCAGAAACCTGAACACGTAGGCCTGTTGGCCTTGGGACAAAGCCATGTGAAATGGAAAGCCCAGGGAAGGGTCTGGGAGAGAAGAGGAGCTTGTTGAGATTTGCACTTTTAAAAGACCGCTTTGGCTCTACTGGTGTAGATTATACTTAATGCCGCTGTAATCTTCACAGGTATAAATTCAGCCATCCTTAGCGGTGCTCCCGAAACCCATAAGAGCCTCTAGTTTGTACAGCCCTCTGCCTTCTGGGTGGTAAGCCCAGCCCTGATGCTTCCTTTCAAATCTGTGTGTTTTCCGACCCTAAAATTCTCCTGGCTAGCTCAAAATCAGCTATTAAGTTTGAGTTTTCAACTGGCCTCCAACCATGAAACTACCAAGAGTTTCATTTTAATTTTCCTTTCATGCCCTTTCACACCTTGACTCCTTTTGAAAAAAACCAACTATTGATACTGATAATAAACTCATTTTATGCTTTGGAAGGAATGAAAATGCTCAGCTGAATTCACCATTAAATACACTCCTCTCATGATGGAGTCTACATTTAAGTCAGGCTCCTATTAGCTGAGAAAAGAGTGTCCACTGAGGTATGACATGTTTATTGTAACTAGTTCCTGCAAGCACTGCCAAAAGAAAGATCGTATTTTCAATGGCTAAAAGCCACAATGCACAGGACATGAATTATGTATGCCTGTCTCTTTATAACAAATCAGCATAAATTACCCCATAGGGCAGACTGCAGGAATTGGGGGCCCCTAAAAGAAATATTTTGTCTTGGTCTTCTCAGTATCAGAAACCTTGGGATGGGAAAGTAGTGACTGAATGAGATTCCAAATCACAGTCTTATGATGTCTGAGGGGGAAAAGGGTAGGAATGAGCAGTGACCTGCATTTGCGAGCATCATCTGTCAAGGGACCAGTAATCAACATGTCATTATTATTCTCATCAGCCCAAAGCATGAGAGTAAATTGAGTGAAAAAAAAAAATCTTCACATTATGTGAAATGATTACTGCCTTGGAGCCATAAAAAACAATGATCCTGCCCTAGCGCTAGGCAGCAAAACAAATGAGGGTTGCCCACTGCTGGTGCAGGGCCAGAATCATTACTAGGTTCTATACCACCAACCCCTCCCGTCTTGTAAGAGCCTGATTTAATCATTAGGGCTGGGAAAATGCTGCTCAAACCCCCCTGTTAGATGCAACCTTTGGCTCCACACTGGGGACGTTGGCTGCCTTGCACAAGTCCTCTCTGTTCCACCCAAGTTTACATTCACCACTTGGCTTCCCAGAACCATGAGGGAGTCCATTAAGGGGCTATGATTGTAGAACACGGGGACACACTTGTTGCTTTCGATTGTTATTAGTCAACCAGGCTCCAGGCAGGCAAGAGGCAGCAGGAGGCACAATAAAGATGAAGAAATTGTCAGGTGAGGCTCTGACCTTCCCAGCGAGTGAGGCTGGAAATTAGTGAAGGATCTGCAAGGACTCTGTGCTGGTGGTCCAGTTCTATCAAGTCCTCATCAGGTTGGAGAAATTCTAAGGGTAAGTCTGAATGTACCCCACAAACTAGGCTGGGAAGAGCCACTGGACAGTTTTGTAGGATGGCTATCATTGACAGGTTCCCGCTTGGATCTCCCTTTTTCCAATCTGCAAAGCAGGGTCAGCTGTCAGCCCACAGGGCACCTCTGCGCAAGTTAAATGCCATCCCTGCTTGCCTCCTAGGCTGGGTGCCCTTGTGTAGAGCACACATTTCACAACTGTAGGCAGCAGCCCTTAAAACACTTCAATGTTTAAAATCATACAGTTTTGCTCAAAGGTATTACTAGTTATATGTAATTATAAAAGGAGGCCACTTCTGGTTTCCATTCAAACAGCTTGGCAATGGTTATTTCTGTTATAACTAGAAAAATCTGAATGAACTGAAAATCAATGACTTTCCTTGGACCTGTCAGAGAATTAAGGATGACGGGCAAACTGCCATGCTGAAACTTAAGGAGACAAATTGTCTATTTTGGGCTGTTACAGCAAAATAGCATAGACTGAAAGACTTAAATAACAAATATTTACTTCTCACAATTCTGGAGGCTGGAAAGTCTAAGATCAAGGTACTGGCAGATTTGGTGTCTGGTGAAGGCCCACTTTCTGGTTTGCAGATGGCCACCTTCTTGCTGTATCCTCATGTGATGGAGAGAGAACACTCCAGTCTCTTCCTCTTCTTCCAAGGACATCAATTCCATCATAGAAGCTTCAACTTCATGACTGAATCTAACCCTAATTACCTCCCAAAGGCCCACACTTAATGCCATCTCATGGGGGGTTAGGGTTTCCACATGTAAATTTTAGGAGGACACAAATATTCAGTCCATGACACTGGTGAATCCAAAGAGTCATAGCTGAGATTTGCTTACATGGGACAGAAGCTTCTAGAGCCATAAACTGATAGGGAAACTTAAATGATAATTCTGATGAATTGCTAGGGCCATGGGGTAGACTAGCTGCAGAGTGAGAAATTCCTGAGGGTCACAGTCTTAGGGGCACCTCCATACTTTTGTCGGTTTCACCTCCAGAAACCTTACCAGGTTCTCATAGTGAAGAAAGGCAAGGAAGATTTCCTCTTGGCTCTGGCAGGGGAGAGGAGGACCAACCACTGTGAAAAATGCCCAGAGCGGTCTCTGTAACAAATACCAACACTTAAGAGAAGACTTTACCGGAGCCTTATCCCTCCAGGGGAAAAGGACATTTCTCTGACTCTGGCACCCTCTGGCTTTCCTGTTTCACCGGATAGGTAGGGAAGCTAAGAAACACACGTGAAGGTCTTGGCCAAGAAACACAGGCTCACTAAAAGACTGAGATATATTTGTAAGACTGTGGAGCATTTCTCCTCCACATACCTTACTACCACACTGACAGTGCTACAGCATAATTCCAGTGGAGTAGAGCTTAAAGAACTGCAAGGCATAGGCTCCATTTAAGTAGGAGGCAAAAAGGGGGAGGAGGTATGTAGATGTTAATCCCAAACTCCTAATTTATCCCTTTCCCCGTTGGTAACCATAAATTTGTTTTTGAAGTCTGTGCGTCTGTTTCTGTTTTGTAAAGAAGTTCATTTGTATCATTTTTTTAAATTTCACATAGAAGCAGAACTCCTAGCCAGATAAAAATTAAACTGATAGGTAAACGTTTATTTATCTTAGTTCCTATTACCTGATAAATCATGTCCATCTTTCAACAAAAGATTAGAAGGCATACTAAAACTCTAGAAAACACACAGTCTTGAAGAAACAAAGCAAACATCAGAATCAGACTCAGATATGATAAAGATTTTGGAATTAGACAGGAAATTTAAAATAACTATGCTGAAGGCTCTAATGCAAAATGTAGAAAACATGCAAAAATAAGTAATGTAATCAGAGAAATCAAAACTCTGAGAATCAAAAGAAAATACCGTAAAGCAAAAATAGAAATGAAGAATGCCTTTGATGGGCTTGTTAGTAGACTAGACACAGCCAAAGAAATAATCAAGTTGAAGACTTGAAGTTCATAGTAATGTAATTTTTTTACAAAATTTTTATTATTTTTGTATTCTTAGAGAAAAATAGTTTATGGAAGAAAATTTTGAAAGTATAGACAAGCAAAAAGAATACATTAGGAATCTGTCATAACTCCACCACTTCACGAGAAACCCTGTTAAATTTTTATGTATCTGACTACTTTGTCATGTGGTATTTCTTTGGCGTTCAGATTGAATGTCTGATTATATTATTTATCATTTATAATATTTTTTGTCATTACCTTCAGTTTGTTTAATAGGTGAGTTTTGTATTTTCCTGAAGAGAGTAACATGAAGGACCAGATCAAGGTTCTAGTTTTCCTCTGTTTCTTCCCATAGTTCTTTACCCAGTGCTCCCTAGCTATAGTGAGCTTTTAGTTTGCTAATCCATTGCTAGATAATGGGGAAAGTAATTCCCCTGGGTTTCATAAGTTGGAAACTGGTATTTCTCAATAGAAGAGCTTCTACCTCTGATTGGAAACGTCATGTTTGTCAGATACACATCATGTTCTTCTTTCTGTTCCCAGGTAACACATCTAAGAATTAAACCCTTTTTTCAGAGCACCAGAGTAGCCTAGGGGATAAGAGTGTTTGCATCTCACGTTGTACCTCAGATAGTCTGGTGTAAATATTGCTCAGTGGTGGGAACTGCATCAGAAATCTTGTGGGTAATGCCAGCCCGCTTCTCACAGTGCCACCTAAGCCCCTACCATTGGTTCTACCGCCAGGTTTTAATATAATTTTAGGTCCCATTTGGAACCTAAAGCAAATACCCTGAGATGATTATTCATAGATATTAGCCAGAGTGCTGAGGAAAAAGGAAATTGGAATGAAGAACTGTAGATCAGCAGTCACAAAATTAAGTTCAAATGTTACTTCTCCAAGGAAGCCTTCTTGGAACTTCAGAAAAGATACTTTCCCCTAAAATATCCCTGATGCATCTTTTTGGGGGTCCCTTTTATTTTTCCGTGAAATAGTTAATACAGTTTCTACTTAAATGCTTGCGTGATCATTTGGCTTCTTCTATTGCTAAGTCAGATTCCAGTTCACTCACCACTGAATCCCAAACACTCAGTTTGTGCTGCGTAGTTGTATCCAACATGTATTTGTTAAGTGAACAAATCAATGAATGAAAACTAAGAGCTCAAGATTTCTTCACGTCTCATCTCTCATCCTAGCATTAGGCTAAGGTAAGTTGGGATCATCATCTAAGTGATGGCTCCTCCTGAGTGTAGAAAAGGGACAAAGATAGCTCCAGTTTTATAATTATTGCCGTGAAATGGCATATTATTTGTGAAAATGCATAATCTGACTTACTCTGTTTATTAAAAGCAGAACTGCTCTGTTCTGTATCTCTGCCCTCTCACGGAAGTGATGTCTGGTTCTTTCAAAAAACTCTTTTCCTAATATATTTAGGGCTTTGAAAATTGCCAACATCACAGGTGATATTTATTGATATAAAATTTCCAGACAATCGTAAACACTTAGAATTTTAAAGATAGAGGAAAGAGTAGTGGTCCACTCTTTTTATTTAAACATCAGACCTCAAATTTCTCTCTTCATTGATTTGCTGTTTGTGGACTTGGTGGTAAAGATTTTGATTTAGTTTAACATTTTCAATTCGTTATTGCCTCACTATGTGCTTGTCCTACGCACTTTTATTATTAAAATTTTCAACAATTCTCCACTAAAAAATTGTGGACTCAACGTCTACACATAGTTCTATGAGTAATTAACACATACGACAGATACAACCACCATCGCAGACAGATGGTATCTCATGGGGATTCTTCAAAGTCAGACTTTCTCAACACATATAATAACCATGTGATCCAACAATCCAATTTCTAGGAATTTATTCTAGAGAAATGAAAACTTATGTTCACATAAAAACTAGTACATGAATGTTTGTAGCAGCATCATTCATAATCATCAGGAACTTAAAACAATAAAATATTACCATAAACTAAATGTTACCTTTGTTATATTCTATTTCTTTTCTATCCCAGCATAAAACTATTCACTAGAATATTAGCTAGAAGTGGCTTCTCATTTCTCATTCTCCCAGCATTTGCTAATAGTAGGATGGTTAGGAGTGCCACTAAATTGATCTAATTCAAGGCACTCGAGTGCAGTTAGAGAATATTCTGATATTCTTCTGTCCTCTACTCTGGGTGCCTGTACATGTATGAAGGGGCCTAATGGATCAGTGGTGGGAATTATCAAAGCACTAAGTGGCACTTATAACAAGAGACTCTTATGCAATTATAATTAAAAACCATCCGTCATTGGAATTTTTGTCACTTTTTTCCCATTTCATGAGTGTTCTTTATTTTCTTCTAGCTCAGTAGGCTAATTCTAAAGAATAATTTAATTTTCCAAATGCTCAAGGACACCAACTGTGTTCATGTGTTTTTAAGAATGATTTAATAAAGCCTTTAAATTAACTTGCTATAATTTCTGGGTGGTAACCGCATCCTACACAGCAGTGTGCATGCTAGAAATGATGATTGACATGTGAGCTTGCAAGATGTGAAGGCACACGACCTTCACTGCAGAAATTGCAGGGCAGAATACCAGAGCATGTACCTCTTCACCTTAGCAATGTAACTAGTTTCAGTTCTTCCTAGGAATTGAAGAAAGAATTGAAAAGAAAATAAGGGCAATGAATGCACCATTCTTTAGCTAGAAATATGCTTACATTTAAAAGACTAGTTAAAACCCTGTCATGGACCAATTTGCAGTGCTAAGAGGATGAAAGTAATAAATAATTTTTCACTTACTGATGTCCAAGTAAAAATCTGAGTTTCTCAAAAGAAAAACTATAAATTCCTTCTTTGTGGGAAGCCTCTACTTCCTGTTAGCAAGGTAGCGCCAAGGCTTCCAAATGGAAAGCCAATGTAGACATTAAGACACTAGTGGAAAAGCAGTTGTCAGCTTCTGCTCACCCTCTACCCATCTTTTCCACATTCCTCCGGACAGGTGTATTTTATAGTTGCTAAAAATACTGATTAAAGGGTCAAGCTAGATGTTTGGAGGATGGATGGATGGATGGGTGGATAGATGGGTAGATGGATGGATTCCTGAATGAGTGGCTAAAGGAAGGAGTGACCACACTAGTTTAACAACAACAGAGTTTTCTCTGACTATAGCAGATTGGTGCTTCCTTCTCACCCCACTCCTATTATAAATTCCAATCATCAGCAATGTGGGGAGCCCTTCTCCTGACTCAGGCTTAAACAGTGACTTAGACAGGCAGTCTAGAGCGGTTGTCAAGAGATGAGCTGGGTGACAACAGGGAGAGGCTGTTGCCTTGGAGGGATCCTTTCAAGAGCAAGAGATAAGGCTGAGTCAAGTACGATCACAGGACCAGCATCACACTGCACTCACTGCCCTTGAATGAACTTTGGTAAAAGCAGTTAGAGAAGGCTCGAAACTAGAAAACCCTGACTTTGACTAACAATGCTTCATGTTTTTTTTTTTAACCTTGAATGGTAAATTATGAGAAATCTATAACCCTTTTGCTCATACCTAAAAAGCAAGGTAAGCCAGCACTTTTTAAACACTCTGTCCTCTGAGAAGTAGGAAGGGCGTAACATCAACAAGAGGCCAACTCCTACCCACCTTCACACCCTCCACATGAATGAACTCACACGTATGTGAACTTACACATGTTGCCTTATTGCTCTCCTGCCCCGATCACTACCCAAAAGACGGAGAAGGAAAGGTGCTTTATTTTGCACTCTAATAATAGGAGTCCTATTGCTTTAGTGAGGTTCTGACTAAACTCACATGGGAAAAAAGGGTAATGAGGTTGTATTGACACAAGACTGGTTCAAATGAAAATAATCACCAAGTTCCACTGGGTCCTAGAAGAAGAAATACATTTCATAATGCTCTAATCATATGAGTGACAGTGTGACTATCCTTAAGAGGCATGGGGTTGCCAGGTAAGACCCACAGTCCCCTGGACATGCAGGGCAGTTGTTGGTACACACAGGCTGCCTTGGATCCAAGTTCCTGCTCTGTCTTTTTGGCTCTCTGCCACAGGAGGCTCCCTCCTCATCAAGCCACTTCTCTCTTTGGGAATAAGATCAGAAATGCTTAGCCTGAGGCTGCCTCATAGTTTGTGACTATAGGTAGAGTATTTCATCTCTCCAGCAAGACGACAATGCACAGACCTCAGCAATCCCTTTGGTCATGAAGCTTCTAACCCACATATACGTGGAGTAAGATTCCATCACTTCTAAGGCAAAAGAATGGAAAAATGACCTATATAACCTCACCCATTTGTCTGACCTTCTACTGTTAAATCTCTAGGCATGAGTGTGTGTGCAGCAAACATAAGTCAAGATTTGGGGCAGTAGAGAGGGACTTACAGCACAGAAGTGCAAACAACTTCTTCTTAAAAAGCTTTTCAGCTATGTATCCATGTTTCCAAGTCAGGGATTCTTACTCTTTTTCTTGGACCCACACCCCACCATTCTCCAAAATTCCTACTATTCTCCGACGCAGAACAATGCGCACAATATTTGATTCCTTTGCTCGAAATATTCATGCCTTTAGGGCCACATCTTCTGCTCCCAAAGGACCTATAAGAGAATTTTCCTAAACAAACATTTCCCTCCATCAGAAGAATTCTGCTGCCAGCAGCTGATTTTTTTTTTTTTTCATGCCACAAATGTCCGGCCTTTGTTCCTCACTGCTAATCTGAAAATGTATTTGACCCGATTCTTGACTTTTGACTTTATTCCTTATTCTCTTGTATCCCTCCCTACTCACACCCCCATTCCACAGACGAGTTGACGGATTTAACATCCCTGATCTTCACCCAGTTTTTCCTGGAAGCATGGGTCACACCTGCTGAGCACTAGAGCCCTATGGTAGTAGATGGTAGACACGGTTGAGGTTGGAAGGCGTCCTTGAGCACACGTAGAACGCTTTTAAACTGTGTTCTGTGGAACACAATGGAGCCCACTGGCTTCTTGACCACTTGAGGTTGTAGGGGCCAACTCAGGAATAAAACCTGCATGAGTGGGATCTAGAACCTTCGTCCCCATTTGAACCAGAGAAACTAGGCTTTTAACTCTGCTTTCTACGCTGAGTTTCCATGTAAGATTTTACTCAGAAAAAAAAGTTTTTGCTGAGTAGCTAACTCAATGTTCTCACAACTCAGACAAATGACCTCCCTACAAGTCAGTTATACTTAACTTTTTCTTTAATTAGCACAACTTGATGGCCAAAATTTGTTGAATACACATATACATAAGTATACAACTCTTGTTCTACAACTCAGTGGTTTTTAGAATATTCATAGAGCTATACAGTCATCACCACAATCAATTTTAAAACATATTTATCACCCCAAAGAGAAACCCTGTACTCTTTTGGCTATCATCCTCCTATTCCCCCCATGCCTTAGCTCCTTTCAGCCACAAATTCACTTTCTGCCACTGGTAGACATTTTATATAGATGGAATCATGCAATATGTGATCTTTTGTGATTGATTTATATCACATATACAAGGTTTATCCATGTTGTAACATAGAACAGTATTTCATCTCCTTTTATTGCCCCCAAATAATCTTTTATATAGATATATTACATTTTGTTTATTCATTCATCAGTTGATGGGCATTTGGGTTTCTACTTTTCTACATTTGGCTACCTTGAATAATGGTACTACGAATATTCACATACAGGTTTTTGTGTGGATATATATTTTCTCTTGAGTGTATACCTAGGAATGGGATTTCTGAGGCATATGGTAAATCTGTGTTACCACAGTAACTCTTTGAGGAACTGCTAAATAAACTGTTTTCCAAAGAATCTGCACTATTTCATATTCCCACCAATTATGTATGTGGGCTCCTATGTCTACACATCATTGCCAACTTTTATTGTCTGTCTTTTTTAATTATAGCCATCCTACTGGGTGTGAAGTGGTATTTTGTTGTGTTTTTTTTTTTTTTTTTTTTTTTTTTTCAGTACGTGGGCCTCTCAGTGTTGTGGCCTCTCCTGTTGCGGAGCACAGGCTCCGGATGCGCAGGCTCAGCGGCCATGGCTCACGGGCCCAGCCGCTCTGCGGCATGTGGGATCTTCCTGGACCGGGGCACGAACCCGCGTCCCCTGCATCAGCAGGCGGACTCTCAACCACTGCGCCACCAGGGAAGCCCTTGTTGTGGTTTTGATTTGCCTTTCCTGATGGCTAATGATGTTGAGCATCCTTTCATATACATAGTGGTCATTTTTACATATTCTTGTTGAAGTATCTATTCAAATTGTTTGCCCATTTTTAATTGGGTTATCTTTTATTAATGAGTTTTGAGAGTTCTCTGTGTAGTCTACATTAAAGTCCCTTATTAGATACATATGATTTACAAATGTTTTCACCCATTCTTTAGGTTGCCTACTCACTTTCTTCATGATATTGTTTGTGGCACAAAAGTTTTTCATTTTGATGGAGTAC
Source organism: Stenella coeruleoalba (assembly GCF_951394435.1). Taxonomy (NCBI): domain Eukaryota; kingdom Metazoa; phylum Chordata; class Mammalia; order Artiodactyla; family Delphinidae; genus Stenella; species Stenella coeruleoalba. The sequence continues at coordinate 47,472,440 of NC_137153.1, forward strand.
AATTTATCTTTTATTTTCATCACTTGTGCTTTTTAGTGTTGTATCTAAGGGGGCTTTACTTAACCCAGGATGGTTAAGATTTAATCCTATGTTTTCCATTTGAGTTAACTTTTGCATATGGCTACCCAGTTGTGCCAGGATTATTTATTGAAAAAACTATTATTTCACCTTTGTATTGTCTTGGCACCTTATCAAAAAATCAGTAACTATAGCTATAAGGATTTATTTTTGGACTCTCCATTCTATGCCATTGGTCTATATGTCTATCCTTATGTGAGTACCACAATGTTTTGACTGCTGTTACTTTGTAGTACGTTTTTAAATCAGGAAGTGGAAGTCTTCCAACTTTATTCTTCTTTTTCAAGATTGTTTTGGCTACTTGTGCCCCTTGTAATTCCATATGAATTTTAAGATCAACTTTTCCATTTCTGCAAAGCAGGCAACTGGGATTTTGATAGGGATTACACTGAATCTGTAATTCACTTTGGAAATTACTGTCATCTTAACAATATTAAATCTTCCAATCCATGAATGTAGGGTGTCTTTCCATTTATTTATGTCTGCTAAAACTTCTTTCAACAACGTTTTATAGTTTTGCATTTCTTTTGTTAAATGTATTCCTAAGTACTATATTCTTCTTGATGCTCTTGTAAATGGAATTGTTTTCCTAATTTCATTTCCAGATTTTCACTGCTAATGCATACAAATATAACTAATATAGATAGATACATAGGTAGGTAGATAAATAGATAGATAGATAGATAGATAGATAGATAGATAGATAGATAGATAGACAGGATATCCTGAATCCTCAATGAACTCATTTATTAGCTCTGATATTTTAAGTGGATTTCCTTGGATTTTCTATATGCAAGATCATATATCTTCAACAAAAAGTTTTACTTCTTTTTCTTGCCTAATTGCCCTGGGTAGAAACTCCAGCACAATTTGAATAGAGATAGTGAGAGTAGAATTATACTTAGCTTTGATGTTTTCTGTGATTTGGGAGGTGTACACTGTGCCCTTCTGGTTATATTTGCGTAAGTTACATTATATATTATACATATTATTTGTCATATATATATATAAAATGGAAAGATGTGTATTTTGTAAGAGCAGACAAGTTATGGTTACAGGGCAGATAAATACCAGAATGCTGAGAAATACCATAAGGAAATTAGGTTAAATTTTAGTATTTTCCATCAGTTTGCAACTCAAAATAATAACTTTCAGTTTTTCCCTACTTTGTTGCTTTTCACAGAAAGTCTGCCCACCTTTGCAGACCTCTCTTGAGAGGCGGGTGGGGTAATTTTGCAGACAGATGTATAAGCTGGGAGCAATGTTAAAATATATAATAAAAGACCCTGATTTCAAAGTAAAAATGGTTATTCAGTAAACATGCATTGAGCATCCTCACTGCCCAAGCTCCTTGGAAGATGCTGCGTGAACGTTATAAGGGAGAAGGAGTCCAGCTGCTGAGCCTTTTGGACATTAGGCTGCTGGTGAGTGGCCCTGTGATACAATGGAAGGAAGACCAAACCAGGAGCCAGAAAACGTGATCTAAAATCTTGATTTCTTTTGACTTAAGTGTTCTTCTCATCAGTAGAATAGAAATTGGTGTAGCTGTCCATCCAACCATCAGAGAGTTGTTATGAAAATAAAATGTGATAATTTTTATATTTAAGAAGTACTTAGGAAACCATACATTGCTCTGCAACTCTCAGGTATGGCAGTTTCAGTGGTACAGACTTTGAATAGGTATGAGTTAATTCGTCAGAAGTTAGCTGTAAAAATGATAGAAATCATTTCCTATCGCTTTTTTCCAACATTTTGTTCTATTCATAAGGGCATTTAGTGACTGAGAGAGGGTCCACCAAGGACATTTCATTTTAACTCTCAATAGAGCCATTTTAGGCTCCAGAAATAAAGATAAGTGGGGTTATCTTTTTGGAGAGAAAATAATTAAAAGGACATCTTCACAGTCAGGTTTACCGCTCATTTTTGGACATTGTAATCTCAAGGCTCTGTTTGCTACTAGACAGTTTCTTTGCTTTTGTCATGCATGGCTCTGTCTTTTTGCCTTTCCTGCCTACCTCTTCTACCAATGCAATTGTTTAAATTCTTCTATAAAGCATTTTCTCAAGTTTCAGTTATTATTGTGCATATCATCATTTCCTGGCTTTCAGGACTCGTTGTGATGAAGATAAGACCCGGGACAAGGGACTCTAGATTTCACATCTTTTTTAGGTTAAGGATTTGGGCTAGATGACCTGCATCTGAGATTTTTTTCTAATATCCCTTCTGTCTATAAGAGTCTGCTATTCTATGTGTTATAAGTGAATTTGTTTGAAAAAGGAGTTCTTGGCTTAGAAAAAATTTAACTGCAAACTAACAGGGTAGTGAAATTCAAGTTTGCTATATGACAGGTCACAAGAGGGCAGGTGTCTTGTCTGTTTGTTCACTTCAGCATCCCCAGCACTTAGTCCAGTGCTTAACACGTATCAGGTGTTCAAAAAATAATTGTTGCAATGAGTGACTATGAAATGAATGAGACTAGCTCAGTATATGAGGAGCATTGGCTCCCTAAATTTGTTCAATCCTAAATATTTGTTAAGTTTCGCTGTCAGTTTCAGTGGAAGGCATTTCTGAGACATAGAACCATGGAGGTTGATTGTGATAAACCATTTTAGCATTCTTTGATCTGCTAGTTAGCTTCTGAACTGCTAGTTAGCTTCTGATCTGCTAGTTAGCTTCTGAACACTCTGCTGATGCCTTGAAATTTTCATTTCAGACAGGATGTCCTTAAGAAAGAACACAAAGTAGGAAGTGTTTCCTCATAGAGTTTTCATCTTTCCTTGAGAAATCATTGTCGACCTATTGGGGCAAAAGATACTGTCGTTAAAAAGATTTGTTGGAATTCATGTACATCATCCTCAAGTTCATGATTAAAATTGCATTTCGTGAACAACTTGTATTTCCTAACAACAACAACAAAAAATCTCACTGGGTCCCTGGAGTTGAGCTTGTGTTCTACTTTTTATAGTTCTGATCTAATGCAGGCCATTTTCTACAGTTCTATAAATTTTCCATCTTGTGTTCAATGGCAGAATACAAGCCATATAAATTATTTCAATCCCAAATCATTTGTGAAAGCAATCTCCTCACAATTCCTCTCTCTCATAGCCCCTCTCTATTTTGATCTCTGGTAAGGATTTTTTTTTTAATCTTAAATAAGGATTTCTTCCTTTTAATTCTCAGAAGGCCCATGTTTTCTGTGGCTTTTCCACCCATTTAAAATTGACTTTGTGATTGTGTTTCAATTTTGCATTCAGAGTTTCCTGTTTTGATTGATAAATGTTTGCAAGGAATATAATCTACCCTTATGCTTTTCTCTTCCTTTTTCTCTCCCAGAAGGAGCTTTGCGTGGCTAAGAAAAGCTCTTCTGATAACACTGGAAATAAACCTTTATGTCTTTGCCCTGTGATAGTCTTAGACCTTATCATTCTTCTTTTTACCCCAGTGATAATTGCTTATCAGTACATACAGTCCTATTCATATGATTCTGATGCCACCGGGGTTTACATCTCTGGGAAGATAGAAAGTGTGGTCCACTGAATCCATTCTTAATAGCTTTAATAGAAATCAGACAAAGAAGGAATACTGGGCCAGGTTGGTTATCTCAAAATGATAAGGCCATCTATGCATTTTGGATGCTTTCTCACAAAGCTTTTCTTCTTCCTCTTTTGACTTGCCTGCCCTGGAGAGGTGGGGATTTGCAAAATGCATTTCTGTCAAAGCTACAATCAAAATAAGAGAGGATGTATTGAAAATATATCCAAAATATATCCAACTTGTGGCCATTTTACTTCCCCCAGTAGCTGAAAGGAATCTCAGACAGAAATCACTCAAACATAACACACTCAAAATATATAGGCCTACAGCCCAATGGGACACTTGGGAGCAGCCATATTCTTTGAATAAAACTTTGGGAGGAGGTAAAAATTGAACTTTCTATGTACAAAATAAGTACACCAATTTGGGACGCTGGATACCGCATATCTGAGGATGTATGGAGACATAGATATAAACTATGGGGAAAAAAAGGAGATGGGAAACAGAACTGGCAAGAGAAAGGGAGACAGAAGAGGGAAAAGGAGGACCTGAGGAAAATTCTGGAACCCTCAATTTGTTCTGACATCATCTCAGAGGAGTTGGGAAGCACAAGATATGATTATTCCATCACCAGACCAGGATAAAGTAACATGGTAATTAAATCACCTAAGGGTGACATGGCTACGCAAGTTCCAAACTTCTAAAGTGTCCATGGTGGACACAGAACATTATAGAATAGTGGAAAATGTCTGACATGGCTATTTGACGGAGCACCATTAAATCTGTATGATCTCAGCTGATCACACCCTTTGGGAAATAAAAAGTTTACCCGGGTGAGAGTCATGTGCTCTTGGGAAAATGGTTAAGTTTTTCCTTTTTCTGGGGAGGGAAACCACAGTAAGCAGTAACTGGCCACTTTGAGAAACACTGCCTAATTATGGGCATCATGGAAGTTTCCTCTTCTTGCATGACAAAGGTGTGTCTAAGGAAACAAGCCTCTCATGTCCATGCCTACTCAGTATTATTGGGCTTCTTGATGGGTTTAGAAATCAAGTCAGATAAAAACACAAACCTGTTTCTGGAAGGAACTCCTGTTATGTACATACCTGCTCCTAAGACACAGAGGCGCCTGCTGTATTAAGAGGCATTCCTTAGGGATCTTCTCCAGTCTTTCTACCCGAACCCACAACCCCATTTCAAGCCCTCACCCTACTTGTTGGCCTTTTCTCATCTTGCTGCTAGATCAATTCTTTCACCTGTCTTCAAAACTCAGCTCCAATTGTGTTTTCCCTTGGATTTCAGTAATTTGTTCAGCTGCCTTTTTTGGATATGCGCTATGGACCAGAGACTGTACCAAACTCTAGGGATAAAATAATACACCAACAGATGCAGCCTCTGCTCTCATGGTCATTACAGACTCTGAGGGGTATGTGCTATAACCAGGTAACCACACAAATACACGATTACAGACTGAGACAGGGGTTACCAGGGGGCCAGTCCTCTGAGAGGATACAGCAGGGGCCGTGGGTTTCATTTGGAACTCTTTTCTGACCTGGGTATTATATAATATACACTCTCTATAAGGTGAATATGCACACTCAAACTGAATTTAAACAAAGCGACAGAATATAAAAGGCCACGTGGTCTGAATGCTGCTGGAGTCAGCAATCAGTTAATTGATTTACTCCGTGGCTGAAATGGCAAAATTACTCAAGGTACTAGCTTTTCAGATTTGAGCGTATATATTCCACCAACAAAGTTGAATGGTACATGCCCTAAATGACTCATCTGATAAGTGTCAGAACTTAGGTTACAAACTGGCTTAGATTTGTCAGAAAGATATGTCCCCTGCTCACTGATTATTTTGAAGCTAAGATCAATTTAGTTCAATGAACTTTTATGGATCATATGCTACTTGTATATCACAGTGCTGTAAGTTGTGAGGAGAAGAACAATGAATCAGACAAAAATCCCTACCTTTAAGGATCTAATAGTCTTCTGTACATTCACAAATATGCTATATTTAAATAATACACTGTAATTCTGTCTGGCATTTTATTTATTTTTTTAACATCTTTATTGGAGTATAATTGCTTCACAGTGGTGTGTTAGTTTCTGCTGTATAACAAAGTGAATCAGCTATATGTATACATATGTCCCCATATCTCCTCCCTCTTCCGTCTCCCTCCCACCCCTCAAGGTGGTCACAAAGCACTGAGCTGCTCTCCCTGTGCTATGCAGCTCCTTCTCACTAGCTATCTATTTTACATTTGCTAGTGTATATATGTCCATGCCACTCTCTCACTTCGTCCCAGCTTACCCTTCCCCCTCCCCATGTCCTCAAGTCCATTCTCTATATCTGCGTCTTTATTCCTGTCCTGCCCCTAGGTTCTTCAGAACCATTTTTTTTTTCTTTTTTTAGATTCCATATATATGTGTTAGCATACAGTATTTGTTTTTCTCTTTCTGACTTACTTCACTCTATATGACAGACTCTAGGTCCATCCACCTCACTACAGATAATTCACTTTCGTTTCTTTTTATGGCTGAGTAATAGTCCATTGCATATATGTGCCACAACTTCTTTATCCACTCATCTGATTGATGGACACTTAGGTTGCTTCCATGTCTGGGCTATTGTAAATAGAGCTGCAACGAACATTGTGGTACATGACTCTTTTTGCATTATGGTTTTCTCAGGGTATACGCCCAGTAGTGGGATTGCTGGGTCATATGGTAGTTCTACTTTTAGTTTTTTAAGGAACCTCCATACTGTTCTCCATACTGGCTGTATCAATTTACATTCCCACCAACAGTGCAAGAGGGTTCCCTTTTCTCCACACCCTCTCCAGCATTTATTGTGTGTAGATTTTTTGATGATGGCCATTCTGACTGGTGTGAGGTGATACCTCATTGTAGTTTTGATTTGCATTTCTCTAATGATTAGTGATGTTGAGCATCCTTTCATGTGTCTGTTGGCACTTTGTATATCTTCTTTGGAGAAATGTCTATTTAGGTCTTCTGCCCATTTTTGGATTGAGTTGTTTGATTTTTTGATTTTGAGCTGCATGAGCTGCTTTTAAATTTTGGAGATTAATCCTTTGTTGGTTGCTTCATTTGCAAATATTTTCTCCCATTCTGAGGGTTGTCTTTTGGTCTTGTTTATGGTTTCCTTGGCTGTGCAAAAGCTTTTAAGTTTCATTAGGTCCCATTTGGGTTTTTTTTGTTTTGTTTTTACTTCCATTTCTCTAGCAGGTGGGTCAAAAAGGATCTTGCTGTGATTTATGTCATAGAGTGTTCTGCCTATGTTTTCCTCTAAGAGTTTTATAGTGTCTGGCCTTACATTTAGGTCTTTAATCCATTTTGAGTTTATTTTTGTGTATGTTGTATTCTGTGTATTGTGTTAGGGGGTGTTCTAATTTCATTCTTTTCCATGTAGCTGTCCAGTTTTCCCAGCACTACTTATTGAAGAAGCTGTCTTTTCTCCACTGTATATTCTTGCCTTCTTTATCAAAGATAAGGTGACCATATGTGCGTGGGTTTATCTCTGGGCTTTCTGTCCTGTTCCATTGATCTATATTTCTGTTTTTGTGCCAGTACCATACTGTATTGATTACTGTAGCTTTGTAGTATAGTCCGAAGTCTGGGAGCCAGATTCCTCCAGCTCCATTTTTCTTTCTCAAGATTGCTTTGGCTGTTCGGGGTCTTTTGTGTTTCCATACAAATTGTGAAAGTTTTTGTTCTAGTTCTGTGAAAAATGCCATTGGTAGCTTGATATGGATTGCATTGAATCTGTAGATTACTTTGGGTAGTAGAGTCATTTTCACAATGTTGATTCTTCCAATCCAAGAACATGGTATCTCTCTCTATCTGTTTGTATCATCTTTAATTTCTTTCATCAGTGTCTAATAGTTTTCTGCATACAGGTCTTTTGTCTCCCTAGGTAGGTTTATTCCTAGGTATTTTATGCTTTTTGTTTCAATGGTAAATAAGAGTGTTTCCTTAATTTCTCTTTCAGATTTTTTATCATTAGTGTATAGGAATGCAAGAGATTTTTGTGCATTAATTTTGTATCCTGCTACTTTACCAAATTCATTGATTAGCTCTAGTAGCTTTCTGGTAGCATCTGTAGGATTCTCTGTGTATAGTATCATGTGATCTGCAAACAGTGACAGCTTTACTTCTTCTTTTCCAATTTGGATTCCTTGTATTTCTTTTTCTTCTCTGATTGCTGTGGCTAAAACTTCCAAAACTATGTTGAATAATAGTGGTGAGAGCGGGCAACCTTGTCTTGTTCCTGATCTTAGAGGAAATGGTTTCAGTTTTTCACCATTGAGAACGATGTTGGCTGTGGGTTTGTCATATACGGCCTTTATTATGTTGAGGTAAGTTCCCTCTATGCCTACTTTCTGGAGGGTTTTTATCATAAATGGGTGTTGAATTTTGTCAAAAGCTTTTTCTGTATCTATTGAGATGATCATTTGGTTTTTCTCCTTCAATTTGTTAATATGGTTTATCACAATGATTGTATTGCATAATACTTCCTTTTTTAAAAACAATGCACTGTATCATAAAGCTAAGTTAATAAAAAGCTAGTGTTTCCAGTGTTCCAATATGGATGTCATACAAGTTGTATTTCTCATACTGAAGGCTAATTCAGTTATTTCATTGTCCTTAAAAAGAAAACATGTTACCTTCTGGTTAAATTACCCACACAATGGGTTCAAGTTCACCCTTTATTTAGATGGGTAATTTCAAAAAAATATGTCAAAATCAGCAATGTTTGCATATCCTGAGTTTTTGATATAGTGGGATTCAAAAGAGAGAGAAACTTGGTTCCAACCAGGATCACTAGTTTTTATGTCCTTCCATCTCCCCATCATGTATACTGGCTTTGTCTACCCTGACAAAGAGACTAGGTAGCAGCATAGATAAATGCTTACAGTATGCAAAGCGATCAAAATAGAAAGCAAAATTACATGACACATCATGATTTCAACTATTTTAAAAATATGTAAGAATGTAAGAACAGATTGAATGGGAACATGGGCACATGGGAATAGTTATAATACAAACATGAGAATGATTTTTTTCCTCTTTGAAAAATTCTCTTGAATATTATTATAGTGGTTTTTAACAGAAGAAAAATTAATGAATTGGCACAAATAGAAGGTCTGCTTCTGCTTTCTCAGTTGTAGTGCTTTCTAACTTAGAACCACTTGCTAATGGATGAATTTTATAGACATGGGTACACCATTTTCTTAAATGTGAGTAGAAATTTGAATACAAATTGCTGTTAAAGATTAGGAAAAAATATTGAGTTTCTATCAAGTTAGTGATTCTAAACATACACACACATACACTTATTTCTCATATATTGAAATAAGTTGAAGTTTGAAAGAGAAAGAAAAGGAATGGAGGGAGGATAGGGAAGAGAGAATTTATATGTATTGAGCTCTGTGAGTTCAAGTTGGACAAAAACAATGCTGGTACATCAAGCAGCCTGCATGCTCCCAGAACTCATTTATCTATGTTCATGGGTTGTCCACGCCAGTGGTGCTCACATTGTAATATTCAGTCTGATGGGTGGGCCAGCTGTGCCCCAGTTCAGCTCTGCATCCTGAAAAGCAACAAGCACCCCCTCCCAAAGTGTATGAATAACTAAGCTTTTATAAACTCGATTGTCAGATGATGGTCTAACTTTCATTTGTAACCACTATGATTATGGGGCAGCAATGTTTCCTCACATATCTGTGTAACTTCCAATTTATCAATTATCAAGATTTTTGTGACTTCTTATCACTTGGAGTTGGTCTTCTTAGAACATCACAGAAATCATAAGCATTCTTTTTTTACCTCTTTGTTTTTTCCTAACTAAATTGGAAGCCTCTTGAAGACAATGATTCAGCTGCTATTTGTTTTGAACATACGAGGAACTAGTAAGAGATAGGATCCATTTGTCCATTCTTTTCCTGCCTGTCTCAGGCTTCCTCTTCTCTGCTAGATACTGTCTCTACTTTAAATAGTTCCATTTCAAATGCTCCTGCCATTTTCCCTGTACGTAGTACCTCCAAAAGAGTTGCAAATAAGATAAGAAAAACATTGGACTGGAGCAAAAGAGTCCAAATTTTTAGCCATGTGTCTGCCACTAAGTAGCAAAGTATGTGACACTGGGGGGATATTTTGCTACCTTTCTGGGCCTTGGTTTTCTTATCTGTGGATTGAGGTGGGTAAACCAGTTGAGCTCCAAGACTCTTCCTGCTCTGCTATTCTGCCATTTTAAAAAAATTGTTATCGGAGTATAGTTGATTTACAGCGTTGTGTTAGTTTCAGGTGTACAGCAAAGTGAATCAGTTATACATATACATATATCCACTCTTTTTTATATTCTTTTCCCATATAGGTCATTACAGAGTACTGAGTAGAGTTCCCTGTGCTATACAGTAGGTCCTTACTAGTTACCTATTTTATATATAGTAGTGTGTATATGTCAGTCCCAATCTCCCAATGTATCCCACCCTACCCCCTGCTTACCCTCTTGGTAACTGTAAGTTTGTTTTCTACATCTGTAATTCTATTTCCGTTTTGTAGACAAGTTTATTTGTACACTTTTTTTAGATTCCACATATAAGCAATATCATATGATATTTGTCTTTCTCTGTTTGACTTACTTCACTCAGTATTCTGTCATTTATGATCATCTCTGAGGTATCTTCTGACCTAGAAGTTCTACGAGTCTCTAGCTTTGTTAAATCAGGAGCCATTCAAGGCTGCTCTATGCAGCCCTGAGAGTTGTGCGGAGGTGCTTTGGGGGGCCACTGTGGCATGGAGAAGCTGGGAAGGGGAGCCCAGCAGACTGCTTAATCAGAACAGCTCACTTTGATCTATTTTATATCATTTGAAATTTATTTATTTATTTTTTGCTGTGTTGGGTCTTCATTTCTGTGCGAGGGCTTTCTCTAGTTGCCGCGAGTGGGGGCCACTCTTCATCGCGGTCCATGGGCCTCTCACTATCGCGGCCTCTCTTATTGCGGAGCACAGGCTCCAGACGCGCAGGCTCAGTAGTTGTGGCTCACGGGCCCAGCTGCTCCGCGGCATGTGGGGTCTTCCCAGACCAGGGCTCGAACCCGTGTCCCCTGCATTGGCAGGCAGATTCTCAACCACTGCGCCACCAGGGAAGCCCTGATCTATTTTGGAGACAGGTCTTCCTGAATATGATTTTTTTTTAATATAAATTTATTTATTTATTTTTGGCTGCATTGGGTCTTCATTGCTGCACACGGGCTGTCTCTAGTTGCGGCAAGCGGGGGCTACTCTCCGTGGTGGTGCGTGGGCTTCTCATTGCGGTGGCTTCTCTTGTTGCAGAGCGTGGGCTCAGTAGTTGTGGCACACGGGCTTAGTTGTTCCACGGCATGTGGGATCTTCCCAGACCAGGGCTCGAACCTGTGTCCCCTGTATTGGCAGGCATATTCTTAACCACTGCGCCACCAGGGAAGCCCTTCCTGAATAAGATTTTAATTGAAGAAAGGATTCTATGTTTTTTAAAAGAAATTTTGAAAACCTTTCATAGTAGGTTAAGAAACGTCCTTTAAAATTGTGTAAAAATACATTGACGGTGATTATGGTCTAGAATTAAACAGATTGATTTGTGTGTAACGATCAGTCAATCTAAAATATTTTATGAAAGTAATTTGGAATTGTCTTGCAGGGAACATCAGTTTTAGTCACTGTTCAACTAAGAATTAAGCTGACATGTCAGGAGAAAATGACTAGGCAGGTGGGAATATGTTTTATATGAATTTTAGGTACTGTACAGTGCAGTGACTTCCAATTGAGAGTCTGAGTAAAGTTCCTGACAGGCTGCAGTGAAGAATAATTATGAGAACAGGTAGCAGTTGTTTTCTTTTATATCTGCTTTCTTGGAAAATAAAAAGACTTGTCAACTTTATGATAGTTTCCCCACTTTTTAAGATTCTGTAAGTCTATTACATCCACTGATGTCCGAACTATTGCTTTATGGCACTTAGCACAGCGCTAGGCTTTCAAGTGGTGCTCAATAGATGCTTGTCTGATTGAACAGTGTGCCAAGAACACAGAGGTTGTATTCTAGCAAATCCAGTTGACCATATGATAAGCACAGAACCATCTAAAAGTCCCATGTATCAAGAAAGGATTTTCCACGATATCTTTATTAAAGCATTTAATCAAACCCCATTGACTCAGACTTTTAAAATTTATAATGAAGGAGCCAAAAGGAAGCTAACACCCAGTCTTCCTTCTCTCTCTTTTTTTTTTCTCCTTCTTTCAGGCCTATTAATACCACTGTTTGCCTACATGATATGTTGAGACTGTTTACTGAAGGCTGCCCGATAGCGCTAACCATCCTTTATAACGCTGTTTCAGTTAAAAACCTGTCACAAGTTAGAAAGAAAATGACTCACACATTGCTTTTGGAATAATGCCATTCTGTCCTACTCCTCAAGCTTTAATACAACCCCCCCCAGAGCAATTCTTGGTGGTGTTCAGGCTCTCTTTCGCTCTCTGGTCTTTTCATTGAGCTTATCCTGTTAAGTATCTAAAATCAATATCACATCATTGTTACATATCTAAGAAAGAGGTTTTAGAAAACAATCCAATCCCCTCAAAAGCTAATCAAGTACCATAACAACAATTATTTGATATCGCAATGATTTGATAGAGGATCTCATATTGGGTGAGAGGAGAATTTTGTCATTTAAAATCCATTCTGCCCTCTATTCCTGTACAATTTCCATTATATCTATGTTAAATAACCTGTGTTTGAGAGTTCTCCAGTCCTAGAAATCAGTCTCTCTCTCTCTCTGTCTCTCTCTCTCTCTCTCTCTCTCTCTCTCTGTCTCTCTGTCTCTCTGTCTCTCTGTCTCTCTCTCTCTCTCTCTCTCTCTCTCTCCGTCTCTCTCTCTCTCAAGCTGTAACAAGCCTTAGGACAGCCTCTGTTTCATTGGACTTAGGGATATCCCTTATCATGTACAATGACTTCACTAACAATTCAGACGAAGACTTCTGGCAGGGCATCCCAGAAGCCTGAGTGGCAGTCTCCACCAGGGAGACCCCAGAGGAAACAATTCACCCACCCATACATCTGTTGCCTCCAGGGCAGAAAGCCCAATGAGTATCCTTCACGTCAGGCCTCCCACACCCCGACATACATACATGCATACACTCTCACAATTAGACGCTGTGATTAAGCTGAATGGGTTTGTGAATTCAGATCGTCTGTCACCTGGCCAGTTGCACTTGCACACAAAGCGTAATTGTTTTCTCTCTTCCATCAGTGTCTCATCCAGGCATTTCTCCATGATAGTTTACGTGGTTTATGCTTTCTGGTTATGGCCTTCCTAATCCATTTTAGTTTCTCTGTCTTGGTGCTTTTTGTTTTGTTTTGTTTGTTTAATTTCCAGCCAGGTGCACTATCTAGAACCTGAGGTCTAAGGCCCAATGTCTTTCTTCCTCTAGGTATATTTGAGTTTGGTCTCAAAAGAGACCTTTTGACTCTTGATTCTGCATTCCTAAGTGTGCTTGAATTCTCTATTCTACCAACATTTTAACCAGCATAAAAAAATAAGACAGAATTCTAGGTTGACCCTAATCTGTACACTCTAGTAGAATCGGAGGCACTTAAGGCACATGAGGAATAAATTTCTATCCACTATGGTCTTCTGAGCTTAGTGTTTTTTCTATTTATCTAGTGTGATGTAACAAACCACTCCAAAATGTAGTGGCTTAAAGTAATAATTTATTCTTGTCCCATGCACTGGTAGTTAAGGCCTCAGCTGGGCAGTACCTGCTTGGGTCCTTGTACACCTGCAGTCAAATGCTGGTTGGGACTGGAGTCACCTGAAGATTCCCTCACTGGTGCCTGGGCTGGAACAGCTGAGGCCTGGTCAGGCATCTCTACGTGAAGCTTCTTCACATGGCTAGCTTGGACTTCCCCACAGCATAATGGTCTAAGAGCAGCTGGGCTTCTTATATGGCAGGTGGCCTCCCCAAAGTGGGCATTCCAAAAGACTCAGGTGGAAGTTGAAAAGTTTTGTACGACCTAGCCTCAGAAGTCACACGGTACCACTTTCTCTACATTCTGTTGATCAAAGTAGTTGAATCTGGGCCAGCCCAGATTCAAGCAGGAAGAGTAATAGAACTTCCCTTTCAAGGGAAGTGTGTACAGGGAGAAAAGGTATTGATGGCTGTCATCTTGGAGACAAGCTACCACAGTGAGTATCAAGTAAAGTGTATTATAGAAAACTAACACATTATAATTTTTAAAATAGCGACTAAATCATAGACTGATGTCCACTTCAGAAAAAAAGCTTATGTGAACTCATTTCCTAAAATCCATTTAGAATAAATACCTTGAAAACCCACACTTAGAAAGGAGTATCAGCTGCTCCAGTGAACACAATTTAGGGATGAATGACTTGCTTAGTGGCTGGAAAATGACTGCATTAAAGTAGCATCCAACTTGTTTTAGAACCATTAGATCTTAAAGAGAGAACAAACTACTGGCTTATTGGTAGCTTTCAGACAAGGCAAACAGATATATTTTAGCAAATATATCTTCATGGTGGTTAAACCCAATTTCAGCCTGGTGCACAGTGCAAACCCATAAAAATATATTGCCTCACACATAGTAAGTGCACAATAAAAATTAGATCTAGGTATTCAATTAAATAATAGTGAATCATAGTCTGATCAAAGACAGAACTTAGTGATCCATTAGCAAACAACTTTGTGTTATAGGCAGTGGTCTGAGGCTCTGCAAGGGGAAGGGAATTGCCCAAGGTCACACAGCTTTTAGGAAAAGAGCCAAATTCTCTCTTACTAGAGAGAGTATCGTATCTCAAAGTGCTTAATGACCTAGGAATCTTACCTCAAAATGAATGCCATTATATTTCAGCTGGAGTTTTGCTGAATTCTGCAGAGAAGAGCTTGCCCCCCAATTAATGAGCACATGCAAACTCTTAAGTCTTCTACATCTGCCAGATGAGTGCAAATGTGGATAATTAGGCCTGACCTTGAGCAGCCTATGTGGTTCACCCAGTTACAGATGTTGCAGCCAGTTGTCCTGGGCTTTGATTAAATTTGGTATAAAACCAGCAAGAACCATTATGTGTCAGAAATAACTGATAGTTTTGCAAGGAATCTTGCTGAATGTGTGTGAATATTAAATTCCTCTTTGGGAGATTATAAGTTCAATTGGACATATCCCTATACAAGAGGTTCTTTGAAAGCTGTGTCCATTAGAGCTGAAAGTAACAGATATATATGTGTGTGCTGTGAAAGTATAAATGAATCTTTTTTAAAATAAAATAAGCATTTGTTGAGCTCTTTATATGCTTTTAGCCCTAAGCTAGGTACTAAGGGTGAGCGCTAAAATATAAAATTACCTCCCTTTAAGGAATTTCTAATTAAGTACAGTGGTGAAGACGAGTACATATAAATATTTAGATATAAAGAAATGATCAATTATTCATTCCTATCTCTTTAAACATAGATTAAGAAAAGTAAAAAGAGCTCCCATTTAGGATTTGTTATTGACAGAAAAGATTTCATGGGAGTGCAGCTTGATATGGACTTTTAATGACAGACAGTATTTGAAGAGGGAGAATTCAGAGTTAATATTGACATATTATTCATGAGGAACCAAGGATAATAATACTCAAATGATCCGCAATCCAGCCTCAAAATGCTAGTTACCAAAAAAGCAAAGAAAATCTATTTCCTGACCTAGGATACATTTGAAATGGCCAAGGAAAAGAGGAATAAATCACCAAACATAGTGTATGGTATTATACACTATAGATTATATTAATGTAAATTAAGTTGTAATTCAAACGTTAACCTTACCTCCAGAAAACTGGACAAATGTTAGCATCGTCTGTAATTTTTCATATTAGTCAGTAAATCCTCTTCATTAACAATGGTCGAGTGGTTAATGCCTCTTATCCAGAGAATTATTGATTCTACGGCTGACTTCCTGTCTAATGACAACATACTCCAACTAATACACGGAGAAAACAGTTCCGAGGGCTTCCCTGGTGGCGCAGTGGTTGAGAGTCCGCCTGCCGATGCAGGGGACACGGGTTCGTGCCCCGGTCAGGGAAGATCCCACATGCCGCGGAGCGGCTGGGCCCGTGAGCCACGGCCGCTGAGCCTGCGTGACCGGAGCCTGTGCTCCGCAGCAGGAGAGGCCACAACAGTGAGAGGCCCGCGTCCCACAAAAAAAAAAAAAAACACAAAAAAACAAAAAAAACAGTTCCGTTGGTTCCACATGTGGCCTTTTCAGTGACGTTAATATGGATCCACCCATCAGCTTCACATGCCCGTTACAGGAAGTCTGTCAGTTTGCTTTTGCACTGCCTCTTATTTAGACAAGATCCATTTTAGAAAGCGATGCTTCAGCCAAGGCTCCATTTACTTAGTTAACACTCCCTCACCAAATGTTCATTTATTACAGAGAAAGCAAAGCAAAAACCAACTGGAAATCTACCACTTTAGCCCATTAGCGTCATCTTCCCTCCTTGCCTTCTAATGCTCATGCATATGTACATATAACGTGTCCACAGTATTAATCCAAGTTTATTCTTTTTCACTTTACATTATATCATCAGACTCTATCCTAAGGAGAACGTACTGTATAGCACAGGGAACCCTACTCAGTGATCTGTGGTGACCTAAATGGGAAGGAAATCTAAAAAAGAGTGGGCATTTGTATACATATAACTGATTCACTTTGCTGTACAGCAGAAACTAACACAACGTTGTAAATCAACTATACTTCAATTTAAAAAATTAAAAAAAAACAAAACTCTATCCTAGTTGCTACAAGAGCTTCTATAATGACTAGTTTTCTGGCTGCATTGATTGCTCCCTTCTCTATTTTTCCAAGGCATGCTATTCTCACCTCTATTTTAACATTTACCATGTTGTATAACTTACGTGTTTTTTTTTTGTTGTTGTTGTTTGCTTCTTTTCCCTGTGTACTAGACTATTTCCACCAAGAGACAGTTTCTTTTGCCTCTGCTGTAGTGATTTGCACAGGGTATGGCACAGAGATTCAAGAAATAATTGTTAAATAAATTAACGATGGTGCATACATTACTTTGAGCCTTATGTCATAATTTACGTAACCGCTGTTTCTATGATTGAAATGCTATCTTATTTTTTTCACTTATATATAGCCCCTCTTGGAATGAGTACTCAAATTTTAGAAAATATAAGGATTTGAGACAGTGTATGAAGCTGACAGTGTTGTCAGTAATAGGTTAGGGCAAAAGACTGGAAAGGCGTTTTCAATCAAAATTCATCAAATTGATGGTGAGTTACTGAGGTTCACAGCCAACTGCATTATTATCACCTTTGCAAGTAACTTGAAAGAAGCAGTAAAGCAATATAAATCAATCTGAATACCCAGGGTGGGAATTTCCTATAATCAAGGTGTGGGTTTAGCTGGAGAAAGCAGTGAAAATGAGTGTATGGATTTGATGACAGCTGGAACCTTGTGGAAATCAAGAGGCAGGTGAAAGAAGATGGGGAACAGAGACACGTTTTTGAAATGGAAGACAGCTCAGCTGACTCATGGAAGGCATTGAAACACATAATATTTTAATATGATGGTCCATTCCCCACAAAATAATGCAAATACATGACGGGATTTCCTACTACATAAAGAAAATCATATTCCTCAATTTTTGTCTTCAGAAATGCTCTACCTCCGTAGGCATCCTGTAAAGTGGGAGAGACAGCTAGTCTGCCAAATGTGAAGTTACATAGTCGCTGTGTTGTGGCCAGCGATGTTGTTACTCATCATCAACATTTGAGTTGTGTTCCTGTGTGTTCAAAGTTGCCCTTCACGTTGTCTGCTCCTCCCTTTTTGTCTGTATTCTTTTCATGGGCAACCAACTCCAGTGTTCTAAAAATAAGAATGTTTCTACACCTGGCTTCTGCCCAGCCTTGAGAGAATGGCACTAATTATAGTTCCCAGAGAAGAGGAGCCCAAGTGAAGCTCTCAGCTATCTTTGTGTTATCATCTGAGCACAGATCTTGAGGGCTTATGGGGGTAACCTTCGAGGTCACCTAGTCCATTTGCTTGTTCTCAGGTAAAAAGACCGAAACCACAAGTGAATCATCCCAGAGAGGAAAAATTAGCCTCTCTCTTAGCTCTACAGAGAAAGCAGTAGACACCACCAGTAACGCAGTACACAGAAATTCTTCCACTTGTTTATCTTGCTTAACCAAATTCCATATGTAACGGCGTGAGTTCCTTACTATAAGTACTTTGAGAAAGAAGAACAGAGCTTAGAGGAATCATGAGGATTTGTATTATTTTTCCTTGATTTTTGATTCATTGATGGCTCTTCTGTGTAGTGTGAAGTTTACCTGCTATGGTCCTGACCTGCTCAAATGTACTTAGTGGGAAGTAGGCAGGAAAGGATTCTTGCCCCTTGGAAAGTGACTCTCTTTACCGGTGGTCCTGAACTTCTTGGCTTCTTCAGCAGAGCAAAGTCAGTTCTCTGTTTTTAGGTACGGTGGAAAGAACGGATGCCAGGTAGCAGTTAGTGTGTGATATTTATTTCCATGGCATGAACATCTTATTCCTACAGAGAGCAAAGCATTTGATGCCTCTTGGTCAGAGGTGATGAAGTATATCAAAATGGTTAAGCACACAGACTCTCTGTCAGACAGATTTGAGTTTTAATTGTTGAATTGCTATTTTTGTAAGTCAAGAATAGTAGAATATTAGCAATTTCATAAGATTCAGTCTAATAACTAGACAGTGTATATCATCAGTAAAAGTGGGAGAAACCATGTACTATTTGCTAAATGAAAGTTATCAAAAATTCATTCAAAGGAAAGACTACTTAATACATGCTGGAGCAACAGGAGTGGACTTATATAGAAATGGGGCTTAATTGAAGCCTCTGAAGCTGGGGCTCCTCTTCATTCTTTATTTCTCTTCTTCTCTTGCATCCTAATGAGCTTTCCTAACTTTGGTAGCAATGTAGAAGCAAGAGGAGAATACAGTCAGTAATATCATAATAACTTTGTATGGTGTATGATGTATCAAAGTATTGAATCACTATATTGTACTCCTAAAACTAATAACTCAACTATAGTTCAATAAAAGGAAAAAGAAGCAATAGGGGGAAAACAATAGATTTGAAGTCATAAACCTTGGGTTCAAATCCTGGCTCTACCACTTTCTTGAATGAATTTGGTCAAGTGATTGTACCTTTTCAGGTCTCTCTTTCCTCATTTGGCCTATATGAGAAAAATGTCAGTCTTGTTGGGTGAGAACTAAATGAGACAATATGTATGAAAGAGTGCAGGACAGTGTTTGACCCACAGTTATCTGTGTTCTTTTGTTCTGGTCATGGGGCTTTGGTTCCAGTAGCACATAGTGACAGTACAATTGCCACACGAATGATAATAATGATGGCCTTGTGGCCACATCTGCCCAAAGCATTTCATGGCTGCCCAAAGCATGTCTGCCCAAAGCATTTCGTCCCCCAGTGCTTGCCAGAACCTTCCCTTCATGGTGTAGTTTCTTCTGTAGTTCCCATACACACACACACACACACACACACACACACACACAGTTCAATAGGTCATTTAATAAGTACTTACTGCAAACACACTGTATACTTTGAGGACGATGCAATGGATAAGATAGAGTCCCCACCTGAATGGAGCTTATATTTCCATTGGGAAACTAAACAATCAAAAATGAATAAATAAACATATAATACAGTTCCAGGGAGTGACAGAAGCTTTGAACAACAACAAATCAGGATGAGAGGAAAGGATGATAGATGGACCCTTGATCAGAATCCGGAACTTAGTGAAGGAGCAAATCAGGCAAAGATCCAGGAAAGAGTTTTCCAGGCAGAAGGAAGAGAGATTGCGAATGTCTCAAGATGGGAATGATCTGGTGATGTTCAAAAATATCAATAAAGTTAGTGTAGCTGGAGATGAGGGAATAGAGGAAGAGGACAGAAAAAAATGACAATATAAACCTTGTAAACCTGGCTTTAGAAACAAGAGTTTCTTGTGTGGACTTGGAAACAACAAGGGTGAAGAGTGGGGTAAGGGTGACCTGATTGCTCTGGGTGTTGAGTGGAAATTAGGAAGGCCAGCGTGTGAGCGCCTATAGAGGAAGGAGATGGGGGGGCTATTGCATTCATCTAGGCAAGAGATAATTACAGCTTGAACTAGGGTGGCAGTGGTGGAAACACTGAGAAGTAGTTCGTGTCTCAGTCTTTACCTTTTGAAGATAGAGTAATCAATCCCATTGCTGATGAATTGGGTGAGGGGCATGTAGGAGAGAGGAATCAAGGATAGCTCTTGATTTTTGCCTTGAGCAGTCGGATGCTTGGGGGTGCCATTTACGGAGACAGGAGGAGTCAGGGAGAAGCAAGTCTCCAGGGAGGTCAGTTGGGGTGTTTTTTTGGGGGGAGGGGTGGTGGTTGATATTCAAAGAGTCATAAATGAAGCTGGGCCCCTCATTCTATAAGTGGAACTTTATAAGTCCACATGATTTTATGGACTCTTTCCAAGGCTATGGTCTGAGCAACAGATAGTATCATTCATGCATAAAGCCAGGGGTCGCTTCACATATGATCCCACTTCTCCCATAACCAAATGACTTTTTTTGGCATTCAAAGTAAATAATTTCAAATCGAATATCTTGTTTACTTAATATAACAGCAGTCTAAAGCTATTATCTCATCTGTTCTGGGCATGGTACTTTCCATGCTGATGCTGAAAGTCTAATTCATACTTAAACCAATTATTTTTTAAAAAAGAGAAACTTCCCTGACTGTAGACATACTCCACCCCCTTGAAAGTGTTGAGCATTCAGATTCAAAATCAAAAACTGCTTATTAAGAAGATCTGATAGGGCTTCCCTGGTGGCGCAGTGGTTGAGAGTCCGCCTGCCGATGCAGGGGACACGGGTTCGTGCCCCGGTCCGGGAAGATCCCACATGCCGCGGAGCGACTGGGCCCGTGAGCCATGGCCGCTGAGCCTGCGCGTCCGGAGCCTGTGCTCCGCAACGGGAGAGGCCACAGCAGTGAGAGGCCCGCGTACCAAAAAAAAGAAGATCTGATATAACAGATACTTGGCTCAGTGTAAAAATCATCTCATTTTTATCCTTATATATATGCTTTCAGGTGGGTTTTTGAACTCCATTATATTGAGTAGGATACTGAAATGTAGGAAAGTTAATAATTACCTCAGGCTCACAAAACAAGTTGGTCATTAGTGAGATTTCGTGAAAAAGTGGAAATTACTACTTCTCACCCTCATCCCATAGAAAACAGCCCCCAAAGCAGGTCTTCCTGACTCTGAGTTAAGAAGACCTACAGGGAGGCTTCTTTCATGCCACTTATCCTTTTAGATGGTGGGAGAACATTCCAAAAAGAAAAGAAAAACAGTGCCACACATTTTTCTACCTTTATACATATCTCTCCATCCTCTAGCTCCTTTCACCATAGTCTTAAAAATCATCACATCACATATTGCCTTTAAAACCATGTATTTTAGAATATATAGTTCTACATCATCTGGAGAATGGTTTCAGAGACTTTGGGGAGAACATGCTCAAGGGAGAAACTGGGGGTATTCTAACTTTTTATGTTGCATGCGTACTGTGAATTGTATGCCTGATGCCTTGCTATGGATCTGCTAATTTTTTTAAAGAGAGACATAGTTTTATTTATTTATTTGTTTGTTTGTTTATCCAGCCTTATTGAGGTATAATCGGTATACAAAAAACTTCAGATGATTAACGTATACAGTTTAGTGAGTTAGGACACCATTAACGTATACATGTACACTTGTGTTACCCTCACCACAATCCAAGTAATAAACATTTCCATCACCTCCAAAAGTTGTCTTCTGTCCTTTTGTTCTTTTGTTTGTTTTTTTGTGGTAAGAACACTTAACATGAGATCTACCCTCTTAACATATTTTTAAGTACAGAACAACGTATGTAGGCACTATTTTGTACAGCAGATCTCTGGAACCCACTCATCCTGCCTAACTGTAAATTGTGAAATATTATTTTGACTAACTAAAATTTCACACATTCACATCAAAGCAAACCCAGAGCCAAAAAGAAGTAGAGAAAAAATAGATACATGTGTATACATGATGCACATGGCTGATGTGTTATGACACCCATCTTGAGGCATGAGAATCCACTGATAGACACACCCTTTCTCCTCACTTGGAAAGAAGAATGTCATAACAGTTCTGTTGTCTCATTTGCATGCATTTATATCACACCTAGACTGTCAAACTAAAATAATTCAGAGTCAAGAGACATGTGACCAATTGCTTTTTTTAAACAGAAGTGCTCACTTTAGATTAGCCTCTCCCCCCAAAACACCATTGTTTACAGCTTTTATCTCATCATTAAATACCCCATTCTCTTCTCCTCCCCAACATCTACTGTGATAATTACATCTTAAGCAGATCATTAAAACTCTGTAAATCTTTCCCCATTTGTAAAATGGGAATACTATGAATACCACCACGTATGGGGTCATAAGGACTTTAAAAAGTAATAGAGGATGAATATAAACTAGTAACACCATTCTCTTCACCCCACTCTGCTTCTCGAATGTAAACATTTAGAGCAAGAGTTAGCTATGATGTCTAATTTAGAGCTAGAAGCACAGACAATGGATTAACTCTGATGCTGACTTTGTCAGTGTCCTATAGTGGATTTCCATTTCCTTAGCCCAGAAAAGCAGGGTGCTCTTTTTTTTTAATTGAGGTATAATTGATGTACAATGTAATATGTTTCAGGTGTACAACGGTGATTCACAATTTTTAAAGGTTATTCCATTTATAGTTATTATAAAATATTGGCTATATTCCTTGTGTTATACAATACATCTTTGTAGTTTACATAGAGAACAGGCTACTGGTTACCAGTGGGGAAAGGGAAGGGGGGCCTAACAAGGATAGGGGATTAAGAGGTACAAACTATTATGTGTAAAATAAACTGTGCTCTTTCTATATTCCTCTCAGACCTTAAGCCAGAGCCCAAGCGCAGGCCTAGTGACTGTTAGTTTCAACCACCAGGTGGCATTGAGGAAATGATGTGTTTCCCTTCTACTCAGAGCTTTGAAGGAAGTTTTTTTTTTTTAACATCTTTATTGGAGTATAATTGCTTTACAGTGGTGTGTTAGTTTCTGCTTTATAACAAAGTGAATCAGTTATACATATACATATATCCCCATGTCTCTTCCCTCTTGCATCTCCCTCCCTCCCACCCCTCTAGGTGGTCACAAACCACCGAGCTGATCTCCCTGTGCTATGCGGCTGCTTCCCACTAGCTATCTATTTTACGTTTGGTAGTGTATATATGTCCATGCCACTCTGTCACTTTGTCCTAGCTTACGCTTCCCCCTCCCCATATCCTCAAGTCCATTCTCTAGTAGGTCTGTGTCTTTATTCCCGTCTTACCCCTAGGTTCTTCATGACCTTTTTTCTTTTCCTTAGATTCCATATATATGTGTTAGCATACAGTATTTGTTTTTCTCTTTCTGACTTACTTCACTCTGTATGACAGACTCTAGGTCCATCCACCTCACTACAAATATCTCAATTTTGTTTCTTTTTATGGCTGAGTAATATTCCGTTGTATATATGTGCCACATCTTCTTTATCCATTCATCTGTCAATGGACACTTAGGTGGCTTCCATGTCCTGGCTATTGTAAATAGAGCTGCAATGAACATTTTGGTACATGACTTTTTGAATTATCGTTTTCTCAGGATATATGCCCAGTAGTGGGATAAAATAAATAAATGAAGGAAGTTTTGAAGTAGGAACGTATGTACTTAACAAGACAAATGTTCCGAAGACTCATTCCATTTCTTGACACCATTTCCCCTGGCCAGATGTGCTACAGCTCATTGCTCACCTATTAAAGCCTAGTTGGTTCTCACATTCAAGATGCATTGGGAAGGTCCACACACAGCCTCCCACTGCTAATAAGATGAAGGCAATGGTTGTTCAGGGCTCGTAAACCTGTGACCCTCATAGATCAATTTCAGAGCAATATTGTGCTTAAATGAACACAGTCGCAGCAACCAGGAATAATTTTAAAACAACTCAAACTAGCATTACTCAATATTATGAAGGGGACAGGAAATCCCCCAGCAATAAATTTTAAAATCTCTTTCCAGGTTCTTCCCAATCCATTGCCACACACAGTACAGCTCTGCTTCTCAAACCAGTGAAAACTCTTACAGCCCTTGTTTTTGCTTCCCCCTGCCTGCTTTTCTATCATTTCCCCACTGTACAGCCCTGGAACTGTCCAAGACTACATCTTGCAGCTGAAGAGAAGGGTAGGTTCTAATGTAGACCTTGCCAGAAATCTCTAGTGGGTAAGCAGAGAAAGCAATCTGGGAAAACTCAAAAATTAATCACTTACAGTTTGTTATAAATTGGATAAAAGCCTTTTGTCAGAGATATAGTTGCAAAAATTATCCAGTCTGTGGCTTAGCTTTTTTAAAACTATTTCTTTCAAAGAGAAATAATTGTTAATCTTGGGCAAAAAAAAAGTGTTATGGCAATAAAAATTAAACCCTGGCAGAATGTGAAACGAATCACTTATATCTTGGCATATTGTACCCACACTTAAGAAATGCAACAAACAGTGCTGCAAACTGCAAAAGGAACAATGAGATCTGGTTGCAGAAAATACTGAATTAGAAATCTAAAGTTTCATTCCAATTAATTGTAGAAACTTTAAAAGGTGACTTTAACCTCTCCGATTCTTCACTTGCTCCCTTTTATTGATATGGAAACCAAGGCCTTTCTTAGTAAGATGAAAAGACTGACATAAAGTCCCGAGGGTCATTGGGTAAGCAGGAGAGCTCTAGGAAGGCAAGAACCATGTCTTTATGGGCTTTTGTATCTCTGGTACCTACCTGACAGGGCCTGGCACGTGTAAGCACCCAGTGGCTTTTGGATGGATGCGAGACTTGTACCTGGGCTGTTGAATCCAGAGCCAAAGCCCATGGCCTATCCCACATGGTATCTCACTCCCTCACTGTGCCTCTTTTCTATTAATGTCCCACCCCCTTCAGATGATTGACAAGCACTTCTAGTCCACGCACTAAAGGTACAGAATACCAGTCCTCAACCATGTCATTATTTTAATGGTGAGAATATCTCTAACGTTAACTAGTTTTTTTTTTGTTTTTTTTTTTTGCGGTACGCGGGCCTCTCACTGCTGTGGCCTCTCCCATTGCGGAGCACAGGCTCCGGACGCGCAGGCTCAGCGGCCATGGCTCACGGGCCCAGCCACTCCGCGGCATGTGGGATCTTCCCGGACACCCGTGACCCCTGCATCGGCAGGCGGACTCTCAACCACTGCGCCACCAGGGAAGCCCGTTAACTAGTATTTTTGAGTTAACATTTAGATGTTAATGTTAACAGAGCCTCTAAGCTGCGTGTATTTTTCATAACTAGATGGCACAATTTGTTCCCATTGCTCTAAAATTATTTCCCCATTTTCTCTGAGAAAAAAATGATGTATTCATACCCTTATTGTTAGCATCATGATTTAGGAAGATATCTCAAGGTCACTTGGTGGTATTTAATTAGAAATTGCTATTTTAAGTGTTACGTGTTTTTATGTGTCTAGTGTATTATGGGATGGAGTCAGGGCAACAGAGAAGAACAAAGTAGGAAAGACACAGCGTGTATCGTGTGCTGTATCCACAACTGATTGATGACACGCATGTAGCACTTTGCAGTTTACAAAACGTGCCTATTTTCTGATTAACTCCTCTGAATGATCATGAGACGTTGGTATTATTGTTAACCAGTTTACAGATGGGAGGCTGAGGCTAAGCATCATTTAAGTGACTTGTTCAAGATCACAGAGCTGGGTCTGAGATTCCCAGCTAGGTTCTCTGCTCTCAGAACAAATTTTGAGCCAGGATAGTAGAACAATTAAGGATATATCATCTTTGGCCAGATTGCTTAGTATTAATATCCCAGTGTTGCTACTTATTAGCTGTGTGAGCTAAATAAGGCAAGTCGTGTAATGTTTTTGTGCCTTAGTTTGCCATTCTCAAAATGGGAAGAAAAATAGAACTTACCACATTGGGTGTTCAGGGGAATTGCATTCATGCATATAATTTTCTTAGAAAATTTTCTTAGAACCAGCATGTTAGGAAATACTTAATAAGTGTGTGTGTGTGTGTGTGTGTGCACGCACGTGTGCGTGTTTTCACTAGACTGAACTGTTTCTCACATTTCTGGAAATCTCTCACACATTAGCTCCTAAAGTACATTTCACTGCCTTTCATCAAAAGAGCTGATTCTTGGCGGCAGCCTGATTATAAATTATGTATAGTGTATTTATGAGGAGATCGTGAGTATGCATCAGCACATCCATTTGGGAACAGGGTCCCAACGCGTAGAAGATGAACACAGACAAAACCCTGACCTCTAGTGTAATCTTCATTAAGGTGCTTCTCAGATAAAATCCCTGTGCTTCAGGAGCTGATTGCCGCAGTAACCCTGCAGCCCACAGAACGTAATGCAAGCTCTAATTTTAAATATCATGCAGGAAGGGAAACTTACAGTTTTCACAGAGTCTGTAGATCAAACACAAGACGAGAACTAAGTGTCTGCCCAGTGTATCAAGCATGGAAGCAGGCAGTGTGGCTTTTGAGTTCTTTCCTAGTCAATTTTATTGATTAAACCTCAAACTCTCTAATGTGGTTCCTGTTGCTTGGATGTCTAAAAGCAGCCTTTGAACAAAGTGAGGAGACTCAATCCAGACAGTCAGGGAGTAGAAATACCGTTCAAAATACAAGTTGTATCTGCTTTAGAGCCGCTAAAAACCAAGGGGCCAGTCTCAAAAGGTTTAGGGTCACACGTGCTGAATTCTATCACTTGACTTAGAGGTGCCAGGTTTGATTTGCTGGCCCTTCACTATGCTAGATGCACAGGAGACTCTGCTTTTTGAACCAGGCTGGAGCAGCATCAGCCCCAGGGCCCTCCTGGGTGGGTTAAGACAGCTCCTAGGCTGCCTGGTTGGGTGCATTTCCTTGTCAGCCTCATCTTTCTCATCATCTTCGTTCAGATCAGGCCATGCTACAAAACTACCCTCATTCTGCCTCTGGGAGACCATATGGGGTTGCAGAAATCACATGAACCTCAGGGTCAGGGAAAACTGGGTCTGTTTGAGTCCATGATTTGCTTTTTATTACCTGTGTGATAAAGGGCAACTCACTTATACTCTTTCTGCTTCAATATCTTTATCTTTAAATGGAGATAAAACATAGTAATTTACAACGTTGTCAGGAGGATTAAATGAGATTATACATGGGAAAGTATTCAGCACATATCAGGATCAGGTACTTAAATGTCAGTTCAGGGAGAGAGAGGAAGAGAAACAGAAGGCATTTGTATTGACTGACTTTTAGAGAGAGAGAACTTCTAGAAAAGTACAGATGAGTATCTGACTTGTTAATAAAATTTTAACTTGACTGAGATCAATAAAATGCCCCATGTGTTGACTACAAATACACACTCATCAGCAATCCCCAGGAAAATCTATCAGGGTTATTTCCTTTCATTAAAGAGCAATATAAAGAGTGATCAACTCTCCTAATTGACCTGTGGTTTGCTTTCATACGTGACACTTCTGTTCTGCACAGAGGGCACAAATCTTCCAATTACCTTTAGTTCATAATTCATTACATCACATTAGAAGCTAAACATGAACACAGAAAAAGGACCACTTGAGGGGCACTTCTCCTATTGCGTTCTTATCCCCCAAAGCTGCCTGAGCCCCCTCATGGTTGATGTGTGTAAGAGCCAAAGGAATATCTTCACCCACCCCAGGTTGGCCAACCTCTTACATTTGAAATCAAAGCAACTGCATAGTGGTGTCAAGAGACAGCCCTCTCACTCAGGACCAGAAATGAATAGCACACCAACTAAGGAAGAAGGCATTACAGGCCTGATGACACAAGGAGGCCTGGAAAAATGCCAAGGCAAACATCTGTAGTTTCATAAAGATGGTGAAAGGCATGCTAATCGTCTTGTTGATGGTGGTCAAACGTTGAAGATAGTCCCTTTAAGGGCAGTGACAATACATTCTGTCTTTTGGACTTAGAAGCAAAAGTACTGGATGTCCAGAATCCTGGATGATTATCTGGTACTGGCTATCTTTCTGGAAATCTGAGTGCTTCAGACTTAACCAGCAAAATGGATTATTCATTAGGGAATTTTCTTGCTAGTTCATTGCCAGGGAAGTGAATGAATGAATGAATGAATAAATAAATGACATAGAAAGGTACTGGGCATCCTGCAAGTTTGAGGACATTATAGCCAGAGCTGTGCCTTTCTCTACCTCTGTTTTGGACTGGCTTTATTACTATACATTATTTTTTTTAACATCTTTATTGGAGTATAATTGCTTTACAATGTTGTGTTAGTTTCTGCTGTATAACAAATACTATACATTATTTCGTTTCTTCTGACTGAACAGCAATCCTTCCTTTGCACCTTTGTCTCTTAGCATCAAAACAAGATTCTTGCCACCCAGTGAAAGAGAAGCTAAAGCACCCTGAATAGCTAGTGTTGGAAACAGGTACTCAGTACCCTGGGCCCTGTCCCCTTTGTATGTCAACACTGGCTGGAACGGGAACCCAGCTCCCTTAATTAGTGAGAAAGGATGACTACCCACGTGCAATGAGACTCTTCCTCTTCAGGAACCACACTGGTTTTCTCTGAACGTGTTTTCCTTTATTTGTTAGCCATATGAATATGCAGTTTTGTCAAATGTTCAGTTTTTTGTCTGTGTCTACATTGGGTTGTCTGTCTTTTTAGTATTGATTTGCAGGAGTTCTTTTTTTTTTAACTTTGTATTTTATATTGGAGCACAGTTGATTAACAATGTTGTGATAGTTTCGGGTGTACAGCAGAGTGATTCACGTAAACATATACGTGTATCTGTTCTTTTTCAAATTCTTTTCCCATTTAGGTTGTTACATAATATTAAGCAGTGTTCCCTGTGCTACACAGTAGGTCCTTGAACAACACTTTTAGAATAACTCTGATTTTCAATTGGTTCTCATTTACATGAAGGGTTTGGTTTGCTTATTTCTGAGAAAGAGTTGGCTTTAGTATTTCCTTTGTAAGCCTTTGTCCTTTAATATGTGACAATAGAATTCTTCCACTTATTATGACGGGATATCTTTCATTTTCTTATTGTCCTTAATATCAAAGGATCACAGTGGAATGTTCTTCCAAATTGTCTTGACGTTGCAGAAGTGAGCTGGAGGGGAAGTAAAATGCATGCTTCTGCTTTCCATAAAGATTATGTACTTTATCACACCTCTCTTTTTCTTTTCCATTGAAGTAGGTTACTAGCAGAAAGAGAATAGAAAACGACATAAAACAAAATTCACAAGATAATTTAAAAACTACTTCATTGGTACGATCATTTTAAAATATATATTTACACATGATATTTAATCCTAAAGATCATCCAGTTCAGTTCCTTCAGGACATATATGAAAAACAGACTAAGTGACCTCTCCCAGATAACCGAGTGAAAGAGTGACCCAGGAGTACGTTAACCCTATGTCTTCCCACTTCACAGCATTTCCTTCCCGTGTGTGTTAAACTCACAGGAAACCGAAATAGGACATAAAGATCAATGACTTGAGGGACAGTAAAATGGAAATGAAGATGGCAAATCCTGGCACAAGAGTTCCACTAACCTTGCACTGCTAGTTGATCTGACCCTCTTTCCCGGTGAGCCCACACACGCAGCCTTCTCAACCCAGTGCTTCGGGTAGCCATTCCCATGGATTAGATTTGTTCCACAATGTGAAGCATATTTCCTATTCTGGGTTTAGCAGTTAAGTGCATGGAGTTTGGAATAGGATTCATCAATGTTCAACTTCCAGTTCCACCACTTACCAGCTGTGTGACCCTGAGCAAGTGACTTGACTCCTCTGAGCCTTGAGTTCTGTAAAATAGACGGTAGTTTTCCTTCTGGGGTTGGTAAATGGTGAGTAAAGGGCTTGGCACAGTGCGTGGCATATAGTAAGTACCCTCTCAATCAGTGATATCAATTATTATTCAAAAGAATCCACCACTTTTCTGTATTTTCTACTTTTCAACTTTGAAGCATTGGGTTTATCAAAATGTGTTTGAGGAGAGTTTTATGGAGCTATTCAATGGCATCTCAGGCCTTGTTGCTGGATTCTATATTAAAAATAAGTCTAGGAGAGACTCCATTTAGAAATAAATTCTCGGGCTTCCCTGGTGGCGCAGTGGTTGAGAGTCCGCCTGCCGATGCAGGGGACACGGGTTCGTGCCCTGGTCCAGGAAGATCCCACATGCCGCGGAGTGGCTGGGCCCATGAGCCATGGCCGCTGAGCCTGCGCGTCCGGAGTCTGTGCTCTGCAACAGGAGAGGCCACAGCAGTGAGAGGCCCGCGTACTGCAAAAAAAAAAAAAAAGAAATTCTCCCAGGTAGAACCTGGTTGTCTCTTTTCAGCCACGTTATCAGTGTCCCTCCAAAGTATTGTTGCATTGAATTGCAGTTCAGCTAAAGATCGCTCATTTAGAGGCTAAAGAAGCCTGGCAGGAGTTTAGAATTCAGGATGGAATCAATGTCAAAGCTGAATCTGGAGATGAATTGTTCTTATATCCATCCCATCCCAGAAGCAAAGGGTACAAGAGACAAAAACAATATAAAGTGTGGCCAGGTCGAAAAGGCTCTTTGATGAGATGTCCTTTCCGGAGATGCTATCCAGGAAGAGGGAGCTAAAAGCAGTAGAGCACATACTCGACTGAACCAAAAATGTTTTCATTGATGCCCACTGGGGCTTGTTTGCAGAGCCTGAATCTGGGGCAAACAGCTTGACGCATCTCTTAATGCCTGGTCTCAGCACTTACTTGAGATGTATTTCTTTCCTGGTAAAAACAGTTGCAGTCACTCTTTGGCATGAATTGTTTTCTGGAAAGCATGGTGCCAATGTGAGACTGTTGTACTGGCTGGTGACATGTTTAGGCTTCCATGTGATTGGGGAGCAGTTCAGATAATCACTTTAAATATTTCACTAACATAGTAGTAATATTTTAAATAAATATTTTAAAAGTGTACTGTGATAGAGCTGCTGTTTAACGTACCCACACTTTTTTATTTTTAATAAAATTTGTCTCCTGAGGATATGTCATCAAGAGCTCTCCCTAGAATATTTCATTTGTAATAGATGCTTCTGAATAGTTTATTTCTATTTATACTAGTAGCTGGGGAGTCATGGTAACCTGGGGAAGTGCAAAAGCAAAACATATTTTTCTTTTGAGGACATAAGGGTAAGCCACAGTAAAATTGTCGGTTGCCCTTCGAGTTCTCTGTCTCCTGAAGTAACGAATTAGTCACCCAGAGGGGCATGAATATTCCCATCAGTCAAAGCTTCCCCGGTTGTCTGGGAGGTTTAATTCTCAGATATTGACCGTCAGGAGTGAC
Organism: Stenella coeruleoalba; assembly: GCF_951394435.1. Lineage (NCBI taxonomy): Eukaryota > Metazoa > Chordata > Mammalia > Artiodactyla > Delphinidae > Stenella > Stenella coeruleoalba. The sequence goes on from NC_137153.1 coordinate 47,503,616, forward strand.
TGTGAAATGCCACCTCCCGTCTTCGTGCCTACAGTGTGGTTGTGAGCACCATTTCTCCCTTCTGGTCGTCTGCTTTTTTGAAAGAGAAAAGATGGAGACAAAGTCCTACTTTTAGCATGATGCCTAGAGTCTATTTCCATGAATATTGCATAATTACTGAGAGAGAGCCTCTTATGAATTTTCAGGTGTGTGCTTCCAATTCATTTTTGTTTTCCATTTACATAAAAAGTCGATTGGAACACGAGTCTTTGTCGTTGCCTTAGTGGAATCTTCTCATGGGATTTCTCACAGAGATTTCTGTGCTCGAAACCAAACTTAGATCAAAAAATATACAGAAGGTTCTGCAAAATATCATGGGAGTGGTCCAGCTCATAGTGTATTCCTGTCACACAGAGAATTCTTTTCCAGCTAGGCTGACTCGTGGCCCAGCATCTGCTCTCTTGGGAACTGTAGAAAGGGTACAACATTTAGATTTGCACCTTCATACAACTTAATGGATCTCCTTCCTACAACTTAAATCCTTTGAAAAAATGAAGGTAAAATGTTTGAATAGTCTTTATTTTAGAAAGAGGGGGCCGTACAGTGCAGTGGATAAAAGTAGAGATGACAGAGCCAGACGTACTATGAGCATGTGACATCAAGTCCATTTCCTAAGGGCTCTGAGAATCAATCGTGTCATCCAGCAAACAGATGACAGCAGTACCTCCTTCATACAGTTGTGAGGAGTACATGAGATGATACACAGAGAAGCCAGCACAGTGTCTGGCATAGAAATTATAGCTATTTCATTATTCAGAGGTTTTCTGAATTCGGGTAATTTGGTCTCAAAAATTATTCTATGGAAATATAAACTCTGGATGTGCCTAAGCAGAAAGGGGTAGTTTAAGTCATGATGTAACAGTTCTATTGCAAAGAGGGACTCTGGTTCAAAACTGGAGAAGTCTGTCTTGTAAGAATGGTCCATGATCCTTCCCAGAAAGCTGACTTCAGGCAGAGACGTTGAGGACAGGTCCCTCTGTGGGGAGGCCAAGCAGCTCTCCACGTGACATTCGAACTCAGGCGCCAGCTTCATCTGCTGTAACAAAAGGATAGTGAGGCAGGCCATGTGCCAGGAAGGAAAGCCCCTTCCCATATTGTTCTGTTTCACTGCCGGAGCCATCATTTCATTTACTTCCGTCTTATGTTTGGGCAGGTTCACATGTAGCACTTTTACAGCCTGTGTGGAAAGCTAATTAGTAATAATTCAGTTAAAGTGAATGCTTTTCTTTTGGCAAGGACATTGTGGATCAATTTTAATCGAACGTGTCCAGTTCTATTGGAATTATAAACTCTTTCACAGTATTAGAGATACTGTTAAATCCACATACTTTGTACAACCTGAATGGGATCAAAGACAGGCAACTAATCTCCCCTGCATTTTCTTATTGGGAGGAAGAGATTTTTAAACATATTTTTTTACAATTTTAAAATTATTTAGAAACTCACGTGCCATTTGGCGTGTAAGAGATTTCTGTCCCAACTAAATTCGAAGTGTTACTAAAATGCCCTAAATGTGCAATCGATTTATCAAAGCCAATTTTAATTACCTTTTTCATTAACTTTGCATCCTAGAAGTTGTGTTGGATCTAATCCCACTTGACCCAGTGATGTAAGTAAGACAGTTATTAATGTCCCCATTTGATAGATAAGGAAACTGAGAGATGGAAAAGTTGAGGGTCTTACCCAGTTAGTGTCAGGATCAGATAGAAGCCAAGGCTCCTACCTCATAGTCCCAATAATATCTCGTCATATATAAAGGCTTTCCAAGTGATACAAGCCATAACTATGCCTTTCATCTGTCCACATATGGATATGTCTCCTTTTTTTTCTGTTGGCCGAATGAAGAGAGCAATTGAGCAACATCAAACCACTAGCACAGCTAAAAATTGGTCATGGTGGGAGTATTTACACTATGGAAATTAGCAATGGATAGGTATCTGCCTATATGCCATCATGTTAACCAAGGCAACTACATAGATATTCTAGAAATCTACCACAAGCATTCTGATTTGGCAGGTGCTATCGTAGATTCCAATTTAGTATGCTTGGGATAGAACCCCCAGATCTATATTATATATATACATATATAAAATTTAATTTATAATATTTATAGTACAAATTTTAAATTGTGTATCATTCAGAATTCAAAAGGGACAAGAGTAGATACAATAAACATTTTCTTTCCCACCTCTGCCTCTCATCTACCCAGTTCCCTTCCGTGGAAGTAACCAATATTATCTTTGTATTCTTCCAGAGCTGTTTTATTCACATACAGTCAAGACATCTTTAAGTATTTTCTCATATTTTATACAAACGTGGATCATTTTAAACAAGTTCTACAGGTGATTCTGGTACAGCTAATCTTCAAATGATCAGTCAGATCCTCTGGAAAGAAAGCTAACTCTTCTGGAACTCAGGAATTCCTCGTGGTAATCTCAAACAGTGGTTCTCAAATTTCAGTGTGCATCAGATTTACCTGTAGGGCTTGTTAAAACACAGACTGCTGGGCCCACTACCTTGAGACAACTCATCTAAGGCAATATTTATTAAGTACTGTACTCTTAGCTTAAGTCAACTGCCTTCCCCAAATACATCACGAGGGGCCATAAAAACAGCAGTATGTGGTCCTTATAGGTTGCAAGCACTGTTCTAAGCACTTTCCATATATTAAACTCGTTGAAGCCTGTGACAATACTATGAGGTAAATACTGTTATTATCCTATTTTACAGAAGGAAAATTGAAGCAGAAAAGTTAAGTAACTTCCCAACTTCATTCATTCAGGTGGCAGGTGGTAGAACTAGTCTGACTCAAGAACCCACAGGCCTAACCATTAGTCTGTACTGCCTTCCAGTCCTCAAGATGAGGCCTAATAGACACTTGCTCTCAAATCATCAGCACCACATGTGATGAAGAGCGTCTCTCACTTTACTACATAGCTCCCAAATGTGAAAATGTAGTAACACAAAAGAAAAATTAAATGTGTATATTTTAAACAGAAGAAATTTTCATTTTAAGAAATGCACATAAAATTATATTAGTTTCTCTTGTAATGAATTTGAGAATTTTTCAATTCACTTGCAGCTCTTCAGAAACAGTTTTGTAAAAGGAGGCGCACCAGGATTTTGTACTCAATAACAATATTTTTTAATTTAATTTTTATTTTATATTAGAGTATAGATGATTTACAATGTTGTGTTAGTTTCAGGCATACAGCAAAGTGATTCAGTTATACATATACATGCATTCATCCTTTTTCAGATTCTTTTCGCATGTAGGTTACTACAGAATATTGAGTAGAGGTCCCTGTGCTATACAGTAGGTCCTTGTTGATTATCTATTTTATATATAGTAGTGTGTATATGTTAATCCCAAACTCCTAATTTATCCCTCCCCCCAAGCTTTCTCCTTTGGTAACCATAAGTTTGTTTTCAAAGCCTGTGAGTCTGTTTATGTTCTGTAAATAAGTTCATTTGTATCATTTTTTTAGATTCCACATATAAGTGATATCATATGATATTGGTCTTTCTCTGTCTGACTTACTTCACTTAGTATGATCATCTCTAGGTCCATCCATGTTGCTGCAAATGGCATTATTTCATTCTTTTTTATGGCTGAGTAATATTCCATTGTATATATGTACCACATCTTCTTTATCCATTCCTCTGTTGATGGACATTTAGGTTGCTTCCATGTCTTGGCTATTATAAATACTGCTGCAATGAACAATTGGGGTGCATGTATCTTTTCGAATTATGGATTTCTCTGGATATATGCCCAGTAGTGGGATTGCTGGGTCATATGGTAGTTCTATGTTTAGTTTTTTAAGGAACCTTCACACTGTTCGCCATAGTGGTTGTACCAATTTACATTTCCACCAACAGTGAAGGAGAGTTCCCTTTTCTCCACACACTCTCCAGCATTTATTGTTTGTAGACTTTTTGAGGATGTCCATTCTGACCACTGTGAGGTGATACCTCATTGCAGTTTTGATTTGCATTTCTCTGATAATTAGCGATATCGAGCATCGTTTCATGTGATTTTTGGTCACCTTGTACATCTTCTTGGGAGAAATGTCTGTGTAGATCTTCTGCCCATTTTTGGATTGGGTTGTTTGCTTTTTAGATATTGAGTTCCATGAGCTGTTTGTGTATTTTGGAGATTAATCCCTTGTCAGTCGCATTGTTTGCAAATGTTTTCTCCCATTCTATGGGTTGTCGTTTTATTTCGCTTGTGGTTTCCTTTGCTGTGCAAAAGCTTTTAAGTTTAATTACATGGCATTTGTTTATTTTTGTTTTTATTTTCATTACTCTAAAAGATGGATCCAAAAAGATATTGCTGCGATTTTTGTCAGTGTTCTGCCTATGTTTTCCTCTAAGAGTTTTATATCAATAGTATTCAAACCTACATTTAGGTCTTTAATTCAGTTGGAATTTATTTTTGTGTATGGTGTTAGAGAATGTTCTAATGTCATTCTTTTACATGTAGCTGTCCAGTTTTCCCAGCACCACTTATTGAAGAGTTTTCTCCATTGTCTATTCTTGCCTCTCTTGTCAGAGATTAATTGACCATAGGTGCATGGGTTTACTTCTGGGCTTTCTATCCTGTTCCATTGATCTATCTTTCTGTTTTTGTGACAGTACCATACTGTTCTGATGACCGTAACTTTGTAGTATAGTCTGAAGTCAGGAAGCCTGATTCCTCCAGCACCATTTTTCTTTCTCAGAATTGCTTTGGCTATTCGGGGTCTTTTGTGTTTCCATACAAATTGTAAACTTTTTTGTTCTAGTTCTGTGAAAAATGCCATTGGTAATTTGATAGGGATTACATTGAATCTGTAGATTGCTTTGGGTAGTATAGGCATTTTGACAATATTGATTCTTCCAATCCAAGAATATGGTACATCTTTCCATCTGTTTGTGTCACCTTCTATTTCTTCTGCCTCCTTAGGTAGGTTTGTTCCTAGGTATTTTATTGTTTTTGATACAATGGTAAATGGGATTGTTTCCTTAATTTCTTTTTCTGATCTTTTGTTGTTAGTTTATAGGAATGCAAGAGATTTCTGAGTATTAATTTTGTATCCTGCAACTTTTATCAAATTCATTTATGAGCTCTAGTAGTTTTCTGGTAGGATGTTGGAGACTTTCTATGTATAGTATCATGTCATCTGCAAACAGTGATAGTTCTACTTCTTCTTTTCCAACTTGGATTCCTTTTACTTCTTTTTCTTCTCTGACTGCCATGGCTAGAACTTCCAAAACTGTGTTGAATAAAAGTGGCAAGAGTGGACATCCTTGTTTCATTCCTGATCTTAGAGGAAATGCTTTCTGCTTTCCACTGTTGAGAATGATGTTAGCTAAGGGTTTGTCATATATGGCCTTTATTTTTAATATTTTTTAACATCTTTATTGGAGTATAATTGCTTTACAATGGTGTGTTAGTTTCTGCTTTATAACAAAGTGAATCAGCTATACATATACATATGTCCCCACATCTCCTCCCTCTTGCGTCTCCCTCCCTCCCACCCTCTCTATCCCACCCCTTTAGGTGGTCACAAACCACCTAGCTGATCTCCCTGTGCTACGTGGCTACTTCCCACTAGCTATCTATTTTACGTTTGGTAGTGTATATATGTCCAAGCCACTCTCTAACTTTGTCACAGCTTACCCTTCCCCCTCCCCATATCCTCAAGTCCATGCTCTGGTAGGTATGTGTCTTTATTCCTGTCTTACCCCTAGGTTCTTCATGACTTTTTTTTTTTCCCCCTTAGATTCCATATATATGTGTTAGCATATGGTATTTGTTTTTCTCTTTCTGACTTACTTCACTCTGTATGACAGACTCTAGGTCCATCCACCTCACTACAAATAACTCCATTTCATTTCTTTTTATGTCTGAGTAATATTCCATTGTATATATGTGCCACATCTTCTTTATACATTCATCTGTTGATGGACACTTAGGTTGCTTCCATGTCCTGGCTATTGTAAATAGAGCTGCAACGAACATTTTGGCACATGACTCTTTTTGAATTATGGTTTTCTCAGGGTATATGCCCAGTAGTGGGATTGCTGGGTCCTATGGTAGTTCTATTTTTAGTTTTTTAAGGAACCTCCGTACTGTTTGTCTGGTTTTGGTATCAGGGTGATGATGGTGGCCTCATAGAAAGACTTTGGGGGGTGTTCCTTCCTCTGCAATTTTTTGGAATAGTTTCAGAAGGATAGGTGTTAACTCTTCTCTAAATTTTTGATAGAATTCACCTGTGAAGCCATCTGGTCCTGGACTTTTGTTTCTTGGAAGGTTTTTAATCACCATTGCAATTTCAGTAGTCATGATTGGTCTGTTCATGTTTTCTATTTCTTCCCGGTTCAGTCTTGGAAGATTGCACCTTTCTAAGAATTTGTCTCTTTCTTCTAGGGTGTCCATTTTGTTGGTGTATAGCTGCTTGTAGTGGTCTCATATGATCCTTTGTATTTCTGTGGTGTCCGTTGTAACTTCTCCTTTTCATTTCTAATTTTATTGATTTGAGTACTCTCCCTTTTTTTTCTTGATGAGTCTTGCTGAGGTTTTATCAATTTTGTTTATCTTTTCAAGGAACCAGTTTCTACTTTCATGGAACCAGTTTCTACTTTCATTGATCTTTTCTATTGTTTTCTTTGTCTCTATTTCATTTATTTCTGCTCTGATGTTTATGATTTCTTTCCTTCTACTAGCTTTGGGTTTGGTTGTTCTCTTTTCTCTAGTTGCTTTAGGTGTAGGATTAAGTTGTTTATTTGAGGTTTTTCTCATTCCCTGAGGTAAAAGTGTATTGCTATAAACTTCCCTCTTAGAACTGCTTTTGCTGCAGCCCATAGGTTTTGCATCATCGTGCTTTTGTTTCCTTTCATTTATTTTGTGATTTGATGACTATCTTTAGTGTTGTGTTTTGACTGCTTTTTCGTTTTTGGGTGTATATCTATTGTAGATTTTCAGCTTGTGGTTACCATGAGGTTTTGATATAGCTATATATATAGATAGTTTCAAGTTGCCGGTCTCTTAATTTCAACTGCATTTCCAATACCCTGCATTTGTGCTCTCCTCTTCTCACAATTGCTAGTTTTGATATCATATTTGTGGTGTGGATGATTTCCTACCTTTACTGTATGTTTGCCTTTACCACTGAGCTCTCCTATTTGTAATTTTGTTTCTAGTTGTGGCCTTTTCTTTTCCAACTAGAGAAGTTCCTTTAGAATTTGTTGTAAAGCTGGTTTGGTGGCGCTGAATTTTCTTAGTTTTTGCCTGTCTGTAAAGCTTTTGATTTCTCCATCGAGTCTGAATGAGAGTCTTGCTGGGTAGAGTAATCTTGGTTGTGGGTTTTTCCCTTTCATCACTTTAAAAATATCCTGCCACTCCCTTCTGGCCTGCAGAGTTTCTGCTGAAAAATCAGCTGATAACCTTATGGGGATTTCCTTAGTATGTTATTTGTTGCTTTTCCCTGTTGTTTTAGTATTTTCTCTTTAATTGTTGTCCATTTGATTAATATGTGTCTTGGCATGTTCTTCCTTGGTTTTTATCCTGTATGGGAATCTCTGTGCTTCCTGGACTTGAGTGTTTCCTTTCCCATGTTAGGAAAGTTTTTGGCTACTATCCCTTCCAGTATTTACTCAGGTCCTTTCTCTCTCTCTTCTCCTTCTGGGACCTAATAATGTGAATGTTGTGTTTAATGTTGTCCCAGAGGTCTCTGAGACTGTCCTCATTTCTTTTCATTCTTTTTTGTCTATTCTGTTCCATGGCAGTGATTTCCACCATTCTGTCTTCCAGGTCACTTATCCGTTCTTCTGCCTCATTTACTCTGCTATTGATTCCTTCTAGTGTATTTTTCATTTCATTTATTGTATTGTTCATCTCCTTTTGTTTGTTCTGTAAACCTTCTAGCTCATTGTTAAACATTTCTGTATCTTCTCAGTCCATGCCTCCATTCTTTTTCCGAGATCTTGGATCATCTTTTTTACCTTTACTCTGAATTCTTTTTCAGGTAGATTGCCTATCTCCACTTCACTTAGTTGTTCTTCTGGGATTTCATCTTGTTCCTTCATCTAGAACGCATTTCTCTGCCATCTCATTTTGTCTAACTTTCTGTGTTTGTGGTTTCCATTCTGCAGGTGCAGAACTGTAGTTCCTCTTGTTTCTGGTGTCTGCTCCCTGATTGGTAAGGTTGGTCCAGGGGCTTGTGCAAGCTTCCTAGTGGGAATGACTGGTGCCTACCCCCTGGTGGGTGGAGCTGGGTGTTGTCCCTCTAGTGGGCAGAGCCATGTCAAGTGGTGTGTTTAGAGGCGGCTGTGGGCTCGGGACAACTTTAGGTAGCCTGTCTGCTGGTGGGTGAGGCTGTGTTCCCACCCTGTTGGTTGTTTTCCCTGAAGCGTCCCAACACTGGAGCCCACAGGCTGTTGGGTAGGGCCAGGTCTCGGTGCCAAAATGGAGACCTCTGGGAGAGCTCACAATGATTAATATTCCCTGGGGCCTCTGCCACCAGTGTCCAGTGAGCCACAGCCATCCCCTGCCTTCCCAGGAGACCCTCCAAGACCCACAGGTGGGTCTGGCCTAGGCTCCTATGGAGTCACTGCTTTGCCCTGAGGCCCAGTGCATATGAAACTTGTGTGCACCCTCTATGAGTGGAGTTTCTGCTTCCCCCAGTCCTGTGGAGTTCCTGCACTCAAGCCCCACTTGCCTTCAAAGCTAAATGCTGGGAGTTCCTCTTCCCTATGCCAGACCCCCAGGCTGGGGAGCCTGACATGGGGCTCAGAACTCTCACTCCTGTGGGAGAACTTCTGTGATATAGTTGTTTTCCAGTTCGTGGGTCACCCACGTGGTGGGTTTGGGATTTGATTTTCTCATGAAAGCGCCCCTCCTACCATCTCATTATGGCTTCTTCTTTGTCTTTGGATGTAGAATATCTTTTTTGGTAGGTTCTAGTCTTTTTTTGTTGATGGTTGTTCAGCAGTTAGTTGTGACTTTGGTCACAACTTGGTGTTTTCGTGAGAGGATGTAAGCTCAAGTCCTTCTACTCTGCCATCTTGTGTCTCCACCCTCCGGTCAATAACAATTTTTTTAAATACAGGGAATTTGTTAGCACATTTGATCACATAAAGTTTATATACAAAATTTTATACGATATATAAAATACTGCCCTAATTAATATATATGAAGTTATTTAATTCAAAGTGGTAGGTTTCAGTTACTTATGTGTGTTCAATCCAAATTGTACCAGTTTTGCAAGAGTCAATTGATAATTTTTCACAAAAAATTATCAATATGCTGATATAAATATGCTGATATCATGTCAGGTAGATATGGGCGTTAGTGGGAGTATTTACACCATAGAAATCAGTAATGGCTAGAAAACAGGGTACTTTCTTCTTTTGGAAAACTGGCTGTTAAACATTTACCAGCACACCACTATTCCAGTAGGTCAGGTGTCCTGAACCAAACACACACATTTTCCTTAAAGGGCACTTTTAAAAAGAAAGATATTTTAAATAGTACGTTACTAAGACTGGCACATTAAGCAGAGAGTTAATCACAGTATTGACTTCTTAACTCTAATCACTGAATTCTTGCCAGTAACCAAAAATGTGGATTAGTCACACAGAATTGATCTCTTATCCCTTTGCTATTATCTAAATAACTATTTCTGTAGTCAGAGTCCCCAAAGCTAAACCCATGAGGAAGAAAAAGTGTCCCCAGGTCTTTACTCTTATAGTCCTAGAATGCATATCAGAAGTCTAGATATTTAATAACTTCTCTGGCAACAAAATGAAGCATGTGGAGTGTGTCTGGAGCAGATTTGATAAGTTATCACAGTGTTTCTAAGTCTCCCATCTTTCAGTCTTACAGCAAATATTTTCAAAAAACAAGTAGCATTTGGGGATTTTCTAGCATTGAATAGGCTTGGAATTCCCCAATTAGGCTGAGAATAGTATTCATATATTTCTCCTAGTGACTCTTTTTAACCCCTAAAGTGATAAATTAACTTTCTCTTCACTCACCTTAATGATAGCTGCAGTTTCAACTTTTGAGTAAATCAAATGCATTTAATGATATTTTAATTACCTACTCCCGGTTTGTGAAACCCAACTATCAATGGTCAAAAATTACATTCAGCAAATAGGAAGAATAGTGCTTTTACTCTGGGAACTTTGAGTGTTCTGATAATCCCTGAATAAAAGCATGCATTACTATGTGGCAAGGAACGCAGTCATGGTGACTGGCCTTGTGTGGATGGTGTTGCAGGTTTGTCAAGGACTTTCCCATTATCCCAATAAATAGTACCCATAGGCCTTTGGTGACTTAATAGGAAGCTGACTCTGCCTTATGTTTCCATGCATTCCTATCCTTCTACAAAACTACACACGTTCCCCAGCACTCAAAACCCACCCAAAAGCTTTCTCTAGAGACCTGTGTTGACTCCTAATAAAAGAGTGCAGAGAAATGAAAGGTTTTCAATTGGAGCTGTTGACCTCAATCCCAGAAAGACTATAAAGGGACCCAGATGGTGTTGTCACAGAGGACAGCAGCTCAGAGCAGCCTCTCTCCTGAATCCCCAACATAGCAGCCTGGGACCTTCATTTTCACTGGTCCAGAAAATACAAAGTCAGCTCTCTCATCTGGAATACCCCAAAATTTCTACTTGGATGAAAGACAGTAAGGCCTTTTATTCTTTAAATTGGCCTCGCTGGTGAAGAGATTATAGATTGGTGGTGGTGGTGAGCCACATTCAAATCCCAAGGTTTCCATCACTGGACAGGTCAGTGTCATCCCAGACTCTGCACAGTGGAGCATTGACTTGTTCAGGACAGGTTGTTAGAGGACTCTGAGGAGGATTTTTGAGAAGACAGAGAAAGGAGGATTAGGATGAAGAGGGGAAACATTCCCTTGTTAAACAAACTTGAAGAAAACCTTTCTCCTGTCCCGGGTTTCCTAAACATTGCTATTCTCTTCAGACAACTTTATCTAATTAACATCCATTTTTCACTTCTTTATGCAGTAATCAGAGTTCAATTACCAGAACCCAGCTGCTGATGCTAAAAAATACTGGAAAATTATATTCATACAATAAATCCTTAGATGCCCTCACCGTCTCCTAAACCAAGACAAAGGAGTTTGATTACTCAACATCCTTCTCTTTCTTTTACCTACATACCTTCATTCCCCTTTTATAAATCCTTCTGTGACTTTGGTTCCATTCCAGGACCCATTATTGAAGTCCCGTGGCGAGAGTGTCAAAGAAAAGAATAAAAACAAACATAAACACTAACATAGACATTTCCATCTAAGGATAGTAAAGGACTTAAATATGTACATAGTCTAATATTTTTTATTTGTCTTTAAGGACTCAAACTTAATTTGAAGAGCATTTTATCTAAAGTTAATATTCATGTGTCTGTTTGCTACAGAGAATTTTATTCTCCAGAGGAAAAATATCCTCAGTTTGCACATTCTTTAAGCGTTAGCTTCATAAGAGATGTGGTCTTTGAAATCCTTCCCAAAAGGTCTTATAAACAAACTTGACATATGATTAATTAAATGCTTAATTATTTTGATAATGATTAATTCTTGAAAGGTCAAATTTCTAATTCCATCAAATTACTTTTTGTGTGCAGGAGGTCACATTTTATAATACTTTGGCCACCTTAAGTCTTTGTTTAAATAAGATGGGAAAGAGGTAAGGGAGATTCGGAAGAAAGGAGGAAGACGGAATGAGAAAAAGAAAGAAAGAAGGAAAAATGGAGGGAGGGAGGACTAAAGAAAGATAAAGAAGGGATGAGAAAAGAAAGAGAGCTTGTGACTTTGTATGATTGATGTGAAAAATACAGTTAAACAGGCTTGTTATATAGAACTTGGAGTGTGACTTTGCTACTTTAAGTAAAAAGAGGAGAGAACCAAGATTTGGTAAGGGCTTCCTATCTGCCAACTACTCTATGTACTTAATTTATTTAAAAATCTCAACCAGTAGTTGAAAGGTAGAGATATTATCCTTGACATTATGAAACTGAGACTCCCTGAGTTTACGTGCCATGGTTAACATACTTCTCCTCAGTTGCAAGATCGGTCATTGGAGTCAGGTAAGACTGTCCAAAATTTCCCGTTCCCTTTCCATGTCAGCTATTTTCATGATATGTCTGTTTCCATAGCATACCATTATGCCTGGTTTCTTGATAGCTGGTTGCCAATTCCAAGTCTTTGAACTTGGCTTCCCATTATAACATTTTTGATAGAAAATAGCACAGTCCACTGTACAAATTTCTCACACTGGAGTTCAGAACAAGGATTGAGAGTCAAAGGCGGTATTTCCTCAGGTTTAATAGAAGTCAAAAGCATCGCTCTTCCCAGAGCAAAAACAGAACACAAAAATCAATGTTGTTTACTTAGGGTAACTTCTTACTGTTCCAGTCCCCTGGCTGTAAAGATAACGTAGCCCTCAAAAGTCAGGAGAATTTGCTCAGTTCTAACCCCAGACCATTTACTTAATCTTAGACAATTTTTTCCTAAAACTAGATTAATCAATTAAGATCAAAAAATATATTTTTCGTCATGTTGATGTTGAAAGAACTCAGTTTTGAGGTCAGCATCCAGGGGAAGAATAGTTGTAACAGAACCCCTGAACCAAGGGAAACCCCAGCCTGTCATCATCAGGAGGGAAATCTACACGCTCCCGGGATAGTGGCCAAATGCTTCCTTTGACTGGGACAGTTCACGTTTTTTTACCTGTTGCCCAGAATATTATGAATAGTGCACCCACCCCTGCACAGGAGTGTCCCAGTTTGGGTGGTATCCTCTATGGTCACTCTACCTGTATAAAACCTAAATCACCAGAGTGGACACAGGTGTACCTCCCCCCAACCTTGGGTTTTGCCATGCTGAGAACCTGAGGCCTTAGTAAAGCTAAGACCAATTATATAACAAATGCTGCTTATGTAATTCATAAAATATGTTGAAAAATAGCAGTTCTTTGTTTCTCTGCTATGGCAGACCTACATTTTTGCAGAGATGGGCAGAGGAAGCCCAGCTAGGCTTTGGAGTCAATGACAGAGCTGGGTTAGAATCCTCGCCCTGCCACTTGCTACAAGAATGGCCTTGACCTGGCTGCTCAGCTCTCCCTAAGGCTCAATTGCATATTCTATCAAGAGACTAGGAATAATACCACCTACCACCCAGGGTTGTTTTTACCAGTGTCACTAGGGCTTTAGAACCACAGAGACCTTAGTTTGAATATCACTTGTACCACTTCTTTGCTGCACCACCTTGGATGAGTAAATTTAACCTAGAGACTCAGTTTTCTTGTCTATAGAAAATGGTAACAAGAACAGTTCTTATCTCAGAGGGAGGTTATTTTGACGACTAAATAATATAATGCATATAAAGTAAGCATCTAATAAATATTTTAATTGTCATCATTTTGAAATATAATATGGGGAGATACTTAAGGCCTATAAATTGTTAAGATTGCCTTTTCTCTGGACCCACATTATTAGGTACTAACTGGCCTAGTTTAAATCACAGTGGTCTTATCTGAAAACCAAGTTAAGATTTCACCTGGTTTTAAATAGTCAACCAAAGGTTCACATAAACATAACTTATGAATTATACCCCTGAATTGGCTGACTTAAAACCTCGAATGACATTGCTTTCCATGAAACAAATTTAGAGTTTGTAGAATTATTTCCTTAGGTATGCTGTTTTATACTCCCTGAGCTCTTTCATACCCCATCTGTTTTTCACCGTCATTTTTAGTCATAAAAAATCTGTTTGCCGAGCCATTTATTGGTTTTCTTTCTACACAGTTTATCCAAATGAAGATAATTAGCATGTATATTACATAAAGGTAACCATAATATTTAAGATGTGATTCCCTATGATTCCAGAAATGTTTACCAAAATATGAACTGGCAAACATATGTGTGTATTAAGGACACATATGTGTCCTTAATTTGTGTATATATCTATAGATAGATGGATAGATACACACACGTATCCATGATGTATATATAGTGTGTCTTAAACATAAATAATATGAATGTGTAATCTCCAGGGAGACACACAGATACCAACTCAATCTAAAACACACACATGTGTATATGTATATATAAATTAAAGTTCTCAGCCTTGTATATATATTTTCAATGGAAAGAAATAAGAAATTGAGATGTGATTTCTCTGATCCCTCATTAGAAATAACTCAGTTGAAGGACAGAATATTCATGAATACTCTATCAGCAGCAACTGATGCCAAGCAATAAGATGAAAGGAGATGCCCAGGGCTGCATGGAGAGGAGAGGGTATTAGAGGAAGGAGACGCGAGTTAGAGAATGTTGAGAGTGTAGGCAGAGGGCTTGAGTGCGCGTCCCTATTCCAGCATTTGTCAGGTATCTGACTCTGAAATCATCCTTTCAGTCTCATTCCTCCTACACAATTCTAACTGAAATATCGGAAGTGAAAAGCTTGTTGCCTATTTCCCAAAGTGTGGGATGCATTCCAATGCGATCCTCTGATTTTAGCAGGTACAAAATGTTGAGTAACCCTGAATTAATGAGGATAAAGTTATTCCCTTTTGAGTTTACTGTCAATCTTCTGATTACAAGGAAGACTTGGTGTAAAGACCTCTCCAACCCTGGCCATTGTCCCAAATGGAGATCCGGTCTCTGGCTCAGAGCCTTGGAAGATAAGAAATTTTAGCTAGAACGTAATATTATTTTGTTTCCATTGTTTATGTTTTTAAAATTATTTCCCATTTACTACTTTCCATCCTGCTTTTCCATTTAAAATCGTATGGTAAATTTTTACTTTTAGGGTATTTAGGTTTTAAAAATGAGTTGATTTAAATAATAGTGCACACTGATTTAACAAAAATCATGCCATGGTAACAAAGGACTGGCATCTGGAAACATTGTGCTCCCGTTCTTAGTACCTATTCGTAAAGGGTTACCATGCTTTGGGCAAGATACTGTGTTGAGCACAAGAACACTGTCCTCACCCTTTTTCCTTCAGGACACAAATAGGCACCTTCATGTATGAAAAGAGCTACTGCACAGATCATATAGGCTGAGGCTTATGTGCAGTTCCCTTTCCAGCATCTATGACTTGAGTCCTTTTCCACTGACTTACCCTAGATTTGTGCTTTGGAGGCACCATGGTTGAGAGCTGCTATTCCATTAAGGTACTTGGATGCCAACTCAAGGAGCATAGATTCTAGTAGAGAAGATACGATATGTACATACACACTATATGGTAGGAAATCATAAGGTAGTTATAGAGCACTATAACATTGACAGGGAAAGTAGAAAGAGTAACCGAAAAGGGGACCTGCCTTCTTTCCTAACTTGATAATGATGTGGCCAATTAAGTAAAAGCTATAGCAGTTCATGTCTATGTCTCAGTTATCCACTAGAACAGAGGCTTGCTGTGATTGAATTTCAAAAGGCTTTCATTATATTTTTATGTTCTGTTCATTTTTTCAAAGGAATGTAATGCACATTGAAAACAGTTTTTAAACAAAAACAAATAAACAAAAAAATCCCACAATTGATAGATTGTTGCTACAAGTAATGGGTATTTATTCTGACACTTAACATTTTGGTGTATTTCTTTTCAATCTTTTGTTTGATGCATAAGGCTATTTTCCTATAATTATATTCATAGTATAGATACAAATTTATATCCTACTTTTCTTACTTAACATGTTTACATGTAAAAATTTTCCAAGTTATTAAATATCTCTTATAACCATGATTTTAATTCCTGCATAATCATTTAAGGAGATGAATTACAGATAATGTAATTATTTCTCCATGACTGGACATTGTTTTATGTAATATTTTAACATTAAATAATGTAGTAAAATGCATCTTTGTTTAAAGTTGTAATTTGATTCTAATTTGGGAAAACTGAATCATTAATTTGTTTACTGGACAGTTTCCCTACTAGACTATTAACTATTTGAGAACAAGAATTGTATTAACTCTACGTCCCCAGCTCTCTGCCTTGAACATACGAGGTACTTATAATGTGTTTATTGAGTTGAATTGAATATACTTTCTTTTGGGGTAGTTTCCCACTCTTTTCTGGAGGAAATTCAAGCAATCATTTGGCAGCCATCAGTTGCTAAAATAAAGTCAAGTATCTACTAAAGTTAGAGGCAAAAATCTATTAGAAGTGTCTTGAGATATAAAAATTACATGTTCTTGCTTAGCTTTTTTGCTTTATAGCTTTCACTTCATTTGCCTTCATTTTCTCATCTACAAAGTAGCTAGAAAGATGATAAAATTCCTATCACCCAGCAATCTAATAATGATTTAGTTATACCTAGTTGTACTAATTAGCCTTAGTTATACTAAGTCATTATTAGCATTATTAGTATGACAGTATTCTTAACAGAATAGGCACATAAATGGAAATATTAGATGCAACTCTCTTATCTGGCAAAGATGGTTACCTCAGTTTTCTCATTTGTAATATGAGATACTTAACAGACATTAATATCTACCTTAATAAACAAATCCAGTGCTTCCAGATCGCCTTTCCCTGAGAGTGACTATTTAATCAGGAAAGGTTGTAAGTACTCCCTTCAATGGAGATTTTAGATGTCTAGAAGATATCATTTGTAATATTTCCTTTCTCTAAATAATAATGATAATAGTTAACATGTATAGAGATCCGACTTCATATACACTCTCATGTTTTATTCTCACAATAACCCAGTAGGTTAGTTACAATTACTCCCATTTTAGAGGTAAGAAAACTGAGACTAAGAAAGGGCTAAGATTTAAACGCATTTTTATTGTTGCATACCTATGTTCTTAGCCATTACCTTATACCGCCTTACAGATTTGGAGCACTACATAATATATTTGTGAAGCCATCAGAAGCCAACTACAATATATTTAATAATGTTAATTTCAAAGAGACACATCTCAAAGCTAGACAAAAACCACTTTCATCTGTAAAAGATTTAAGTAGAACAGGCATATTCTGTATGTCCAAATATTTCTATGTAGGCCAAAAGGAGACTCAGAACTATAGCAGAAGAGCAAATGATTTGCATTTCAAAGAGATCAAAATAAACACAAGAACAGAGGGCGCTCCACTTTCAGGAAAGATTAAACAGAAACAATTAATGACTCTGGACAAGCTTTACTAATTGTTTACTAGTCACTTGAATGCAAAGTGAACTCATGTTTTGAAGTAGATATAGTCCAGTGGAAAGCTGTTTCAGAACCATGAAAAAAGATACCAAAGTTTAGCTGAGAGGGAAGATGAGGGAATTCTGTTTTTCTCTGTTCTTTTTTTTAAAAAAGCATTACTATTAAAAAAAAAATTTAATAGTTATAGTTGCTATCATCTATTTGAGATGAATTGTATTTAGTGCAAATGTATGAGAAAGGATGGAAGTAGTACAGGGTCAATTGTAAGAACTCTGCCTTTGAAGTAAAAATTGCACAGAAATACTGGCTCCATTACTGACTAGGGCTATATAATCTTAGATAAATGACTCACAGGCAAGAAGGGTGCTTCCGCCTTCTCCTCAA
The DNA here is from genome assembly GCF_951394435.1 of Stenella coeruleoalba. Lineage (NCBI taxonomy): Eukaryota > Metazoa > Chordata > Mammalia > Artiodactyla > Delphinidae > Stenella > Stenella coeruleoalba. Next base: position 47,521,214 of record NC_137153.1, read on the forward strand.
GTCAGGAGGAAAGTGCTTCAACAGGCTTTGTGGAATCCTTCAGAGTCTTCCACTGTAGTTAAGAACACACCATGACTTCAGTCTGACTTCTTCCTGGGAAATCTAAAGAACAATTGTTAAGCTAGATAGCCTCTCTGTGGCACAGTAAAGGAAGTTGCTGCTGTATTGGGATTTTTCTACATTGGTGGCGGTTTTTTCTGGGCAAATGAGTTTTCCCCATACCAAATGAGGGCAACATGCATGAGAAAGCCAGTAAGGACAGTGTCTTAGGTCCCCTACTATAATGCCATCTGGGAGGATAATGGGACCTCAGCAAACATTAGCTGGAGGTAAATATTCCTGGGGACTGTGGGATGATTACTCAACAAACCAGAATAGAGACTGACTCATCCAGGTCAAGGGAACTACGAATGAGATATCCCTTTATTGTGGCTCCCAAGGAGCCCTAGAAATTGCCACATAAAAGGGATCACTTTAAAATCTACAAGTCCCAGAGAACATTAAGTTATCTATGACGGTTCTAGTTAAATAAGAACTTTCCTGATCTCCTTACCCCTTCTGAATTAGCCGTAAACGGAGGGTAAAATTTAAGATGCTATGTGATGACATCCATGAGTCCTGCTTGTTCAGTTTACTAGCTGTATGATCATTTCACATAAATTTCATTGCATTAAATCACATTAACAGCTAATTTTCGTACAGATAGAATCTCACATCTATATAGACTATAAATCAAATGATAATTGCAAGCATCTAACAGTCTCTATCCAAGTGACTCAAGATCAAAATGCTATCTTTAGCTATTTACAGAATTGGTCATCTGCATATGATTAATTGAGAGGTATCTACAATGGTGGATAGCTGTTTCCCTACCTGCAAGAGCCACTGAGTAATTTTATCATTCCACTTGTGAGTTTTGTTTTAAAAATATAAGACATCAGATGCCTTCCAAACCTGGCTTTCATGTTGGCTGTTTCCATTTCCCCCTTGAATGTTAAAGAAGAGTCTTGATATTGAAAGCTTCCCTTTCCTCCCTATCAAAAATAAGTTGAGAGAAAAAGGTAAAAATACAATACTTTGGAGGTTAATTAGGGATCACATAAAAGGATAATTTTTATTTTGCAGAAAAACAGTTCAAGTCCAATGTTTCCTGCCAGGTCGGGGACTTTGGGGTTCAATCTCAAGTTCACTCAGGTCCTTCGAAGAACTTAGGTAACCCTGGTGACGTACACTAAAGACTTAAAGTAAGGTTGATTTCTCTTGGTTTTCAAATGTCTTATACAACTTTCACAACTCTTCAGTATCTGATTTGGGCACAGACCAGTATTTATGAATTTGTGGTTTTAGAAACCTGGAAGTTACCATCTCAGACATATTTTGGACACTTTTTTCATTAAATCCTCTACTTTCTTTTCTTCCCCACCTTACCTCCCTCGTCACCCACATCTCTCCATTTGGGAAATAGCTTTACTGGAAATAAATAAACAAATGAATCTATCATTTGGTAGTGTGAAGGTTTAAAGAGATTTCTGTGCTATCCATTTATTGTTTTGTGCCCTTGTTCAGTTGCCAGTCAGAAAACTAAATTAATCATAGAATTCCCAGGCTAAGAAATTTATCATTACCTTATCAATCATCAAAGCAGCTGTTTCTCTTCTAAGCTTTCTTTTTCAACAACATACAACCACCATCACCTCTTTCTTTTCTTTCTTATGTTTGTTTTTGTTTTTTTAAATGATGGCTGTTTGTTTGAAACTCTCCTTTTCTCTTTATCACTGTATCATCCTTTTGAGGATTTCCTTCTCCAGTATCGTCCAAATCTGTCCTCAGAGGAAATCCGTGTCTTCTTTGCAATGCCTTCTGACAGATACTGTTTCAACAAACAAACCATTATCCCATTAAAAATTTGCAATAATGGCAGCTCTTTATGTACTAGTCACCATCTTTAATAATAATACACCATAATACACCATCTTTAATCCTCACATTTATCCCGCTTTATTACCACAAATTAACGTAGAAGATAAAGAGAATCACAGATAGTATCAGCTTACCCATGTCCCACGTCTAACAAACGTCAAACTCAGTTTGAGCCACGTATTTGCGTCCAAATATTGTTTTTATTTTTCCGTTGCTTCCTTAAGTCCTTTATGGTCGTTTTTTGTTTGTTTCATACTTTAATAGAATGAGTTGTAAAATACACTCAGCACACAAAAAGTTGAAGTATGAAAATATCCAACTTCGCACACTAGGTTGAAAAAGGTACTCGTCATTGCGCCTAAGAGTCCCTTTGATCAGAATTAATAGAAAGGCCCTAGTCGGCTTCCTATGGATCTTAGTTTCCAGCTTTATTCTTAATGAAATGAAGTTCATCTTGTCAAACCGTCGTCACAGTCAGACATTAAGAGAAAGCTTTGATTACAAGACTTCCGCTGACAGTGGAAGCTAAATGGAGTCAGCAGTTTGCCCTTCTAGACTAAAACTGAGAAATATTGTGATGAGAATAATAAAGCACAACCTTCCTACACAGTTTCCAAACCACATCAAAGAACTGTGATGAGATATGGCCCCATATTATCTACTTCTGCTTAGCTGAAAGACGGAAGTAGAATGGGGGAGCTGTCCAGACCAGAAGAGAGCTCTCCTGCTGCCTGCTTGCTGAGCCCTTATCCATCCTTCTTTGTGATGGTCCTTCACTTTGGAACCAAAAGTACCAGTTTTTTAAGGAACAAGATACTTGCTTCTATCCACCTTTAGTTGAACTCCTTTCTGGTTAAGTTGCAGCCATGATTGAGTTAGATACTGTCATTTCCATGTTGGACGTAGAGCCCGATTAAGGGATCCAAGCAATAAAATAATCTTTCCCTAAAACATCACTGAAATAAATCAGCTAGGATGTCAGTTATCTCCTTCTCTAACTGGTGATATGTAGATTGGACAGACTCTGCCAGAAAAGACTACACTCTGCAGTGGAATTTATAAAAAATAACTCATTCTTTACCATACGTCAAAATAAACTGACAAGTACAGAGTGTGTAATAAAACTTTTACCTTGAACGTAAAATCTGTAATAGACAGTACATTTTCCCTGCCTTACCAAAGAAATACCCAAATATTTGAAAAATATTATTTTCAAGAAGTAGAAAATCATTTATCTGCCCACACATCTTGGCCCAGTGATGGACACATTTGTAGGAACTAGGAATTCCTCATCCTGTTACTGTTAAGCTCGCCATCTCAGTGAATGACACCAGGTCCCATCCGGTGGACAGAGGGCTAGACATCATCTTTGCCTCTTCTCCTCCACCCCTCACAGTCAATCCATAAGGAAAGCATTTCTACTCTGTCTCAAAACACCTCTCGAATCTGTCTATTTACTAAAGCCTACTCCTATGACCCTGCTCGAGACCACTTTGTTCTGGCTTGAATTAATGCAACAGCTTCCTGAGTTTCCAGCTTCAAGGTTTCCCCTCCTGCAAGTCTATTTTTCATGCTGCAGTCAGATTAATCTTCCCCAAATGTAAATCTGTTCATATCACTCTTTAGCATAAACCACTTTAATGGCTTGCCATTGCCCTCAGGATAAAGTGCAAACAGCTTATCACACTTTACAAGCCCCTTGTAAATCATTCCCCTAATTACCACTCAGCCTCTTTTCCTCTCCATTTCTCTTGTGTTTTTGCTCCAACCGTTCTGAACTGCATACTTTAATTCCCCAGTCACAGAGTGTTCTCCGTTGTTCCCATGTCTCTGCACACACTGTTCTCTGTCTAGAACTCACTATACCTCCCTCCACTAAGGATGGTGGGGGGAGGCTATAAACGAGAATATACTGTTGCAAGGCTACTATATATTTTACCTGAAGCAATTCTTTAAAAAGTGTAAGTAAATTGTGGTAAGTTAGAGAGGTATACTCTAATCCATACAGCAACAAATAAAAGTAATGTAAATAAATACAGAAAGAAGAACTGAAACGCATACTAAAATCTAACTGTTTAAAACAGAAGACAGGAGAATGAGAGGAGCAAAAGAATTCAAGAGATTAGCAAAATGGCATGCTTAAATGCAACCATAATAGTAATTATATTCTATTTAAACGGGCTAAGCAATCTAACAAAATGCAGAAATTGCAGATATCATCAGACATTAAAAAGCTAGACGTAACCACTTGCTGCCTACAAGAGATGCTCTTAACTACAAAGACACAAATATGTTGAAAATAAAACAATGGAAAAATATATACCACGAAAACATTAAGCTTGAAAAGCTAGAGTGGCTATATTAATCATTCAAAGCGACTTAAAGACAAGAAGTATTACCAGAGACAAAGACAGACTCTTTCCGATGATAAAAAAAAATTCAATACATCAGAACTGAACATCTGCTTAATATCAGAACTTCAAAATATGTGACACAAGAACCTACGTAACTTAGGGAGGTATAGACAAATTCACATACATATCTGGAGATTTTAACACGCACCTCTGTCACTGATAGAATTACTTAGAAAAAGTTCCCAATCCTTATTAACACAAGCAACCATATTAATCTTCATGACTTTTGCAGACCACAACACCCCAAAACAGCAAGTACATATTTATTTTAAGTACACATGGAATAGTAATTAAGATTGATCGTATGGTGGTCCATAAAACAATCTCAGTAGATTTTAGAAGGTTGTCATTTTGCAGTTTGTTCTCTGACCACAACAGAATTAAATTAGAAATAAAAAACAATAAGAATCTAGAAAAGACCTAAATACTTGGAAATAAACTAACTCAAAACTAAACCATCCATAGGTCAACGACGGAAACAACAAAGTAAATTTGAAAAACTTTTTGACTGAATGATAATCTTTTAAAATAATATTAAAATTTGTGAAGTGCAGCTATGGCAGTCCTGTATAAATATCCTGAAGGGATATTTATACTTTTAAAAGCTTAAAGAAAAAAGGTCCAAAATTAGTGACCTAAGGTTCTACCCTAGGAAGTTTAAAAAAAAAAAGAGAAAGCAAACTGAACCCAAAGTAAATAGAGGGACAGAAATAATAAGCATAAAACAGAAATTAATGAGAAAATATAAGTAAAAGTTTGTATTTGAAAAGTTCAATAAAATTGACAAAATTCTAGCTAAACTTATGGAGAAAAAAGAAATTCACAACTTAGCAATATCAGGAATGAAAGAGATGACCTAGAGAGCTTACAGACATTAAAAGAATAATAAGGGAACTTTATGGCTTCAGGCAAATCTGATAGCTTAGATGAAGTAGACAAATTCCTTAAACAAATTACCGAAACTGACACACACAAAATAGATTATCTAAATATTTCAATATACGCAGAGGAAATTGACTTACCTGTCAAAACATTCCCACAGAGAAAACTCGAGGCTCTGTTGGTTTCACTGGTAATTTCTATCAAATATTTTAGAAAGAAATAACAATCCTACACCAACCCTTTAAAAAATAGAAGCCAAGGAAATATTTTCCAACTGATTTTATGAGATCTCTATTACCCATAGTAACGCTACACAAATACATCACAAGAGATCTAAAAACCAGAGAAAAAATTCTCATGAAACAGAAAATTTACCAAATACTAGCAAAACAAACCCAATAAAATGTGTGTGTGTGTATATATATATATATATATATATATATATATATATATATATACATACACACTTTATATAAATGGGGTTTATCCCAAAAGTTGAAAGTTGGTGTAACATTCAAAAAAATCAATATTATTTACCATACTAAAAGAATAATAACAAGACCACCCGAATAGATGCAGAAAAGCATTTTTCAAAATTCAATAACTCATTTATGATAAAAATTCTTAGTTAACTAGGAAGAGAAGAGAGCTTGCTCAATCTAATAAAGGACATCTATATAAAAAAAGAAAAAACCTACAGCTAACATCAAACCTAATGGTGAAAAAAAAAAAAAAGGAATGGTTTCTCTTAAGATTAGGAACAAAGTAAGGAAGATAGCTTTCAGTACTTCTGTTCAACATTATCATAGAGATAGTAGCAAACACAAAAAGGCACAAAAATAAAGGCATAAAAGTTAGAAAGGAAGAAACACTTGCTGAAGGAAATTAAAGAAGACCTGAATAAATGGAGAGTACCACGTTCATGGGCTAGAAAACTAAATATTGTTACAATATCAATTCTCCACAAAAACCTATAGATTCAACACAACTCTTATCAATGTCCCAGCAGACTCTTAGAAATTGGCAAGTGACGCTAAGATTTATATGAAAATTTAAATAACCTTTAAAAATATCAATGCAAATTTGATCCCTTATTGTAAAATATATCCATGACATTTTACATGTCAAAGCAATTACAAAAATCAAAGTAGTTTTGTTTTTCTGTTTATAAAAGTAATACAGGTATATTGTGGAAAGAAAGAGAATGCATGTAAAGTTATAAGAAAATGGAAATCACATTTAATCCCACAATCTCATAATAATGGTCAACACTGTCATTATGTCATCCCAATTTTGTCCTTGCCTACATATATATAAACATTAATATATATTCACACAAATAGGAGTATATATCTATTTCATTTTTCCATGTTAATAAGTATAGACCTTAGTCTTATGTGTTATTGGCTACGTGATATTTTATAGTATGGTTGTATCTTAATGTATAACTAAACTCCTACTATTACATATTTCCAGTTTTCCTATATTCTATACAAGCCTGTACCAAACATCTATGTACACCTATGTTAAATTATTTCCCTATGATACGTTGCTAGGAAAAAAGAAAAGCTTCATAAGATCTACCCTCTTTTTATGGAGGTGGTACATATGTTTATGGCATAGATTGTGGTGATGGTTTCATGGATATATACTTATCTCCAAACTCAAATTCTATACATTAAATATGTACAGTTTTCTGTATGTCAGTCATACCTCAATAAAGTGGTTTAAAAAAATAAAATTTACAAGGAAAAAAATGTTTCAAAGGGATGAACATATTGAACTTAGTTTTCTTAAAATTTAATTTATCCATTAACCGCCTCATTGTTGTACCTGAACCTCCTGAAGATTATACCAGTTTATATTTCTTATATCAGTTCCTTCTACTCTTGTTAATTCTGGGCAAAAATAATTATTGAACTTTGTCAATCTGATAAGCAAAATGATATACCCCTGTTGTTTAATTTGTATTTCTTTGCTTACTAATGAAGTTAGCCAGCTTTTCACATATTTATTAGCTGCTTTTAGTTTTTATTACATTCATTGCCTAGTTTTCTATTGACATTCACCTCTTGTCCTTATTGATTAACAAGAACCGTTTGTTTAGTACTATGTTTAATCCCTCATCTATTATAAGCCTAAAAGATATTCTCCATTTTAGCAATGGCCTTTGTGTTTGTGTCTGTTGTTTATTTGTGTGTTATAATTTTTTAACTACACACAATTGAATAGATTCTTCTCTTTCATGGTTGCTAGGTTTCATCACAGAAATAGGCTTTTCAGTTCTATTATTGTAATATTAATGAATTTTCTTCTGATTCATTATTTGTTCTTGCATTTTAAACTTTCTTCTAGAATTTATCTTATTGGAACCAGTGAAGTTGATGTGCAAATTTTCCCACTAAATATCTAGCCACTTATATTTTTCTCACTGGATTAAAATGCCACCATTCACATATACTGACTTCTCAAATGTATTTAGATATAATTCCTTACTCTTTCTGTTTCATTAACTCTGTATTTTTGTGTCAGCATGATACTATTTTTTATTAATTTTTGTAATTTATGTTTAAATATTTTGTAGGGTAAGTCTGTTTTCATTACTATTTTTTAATATTTCTGATATTTCTCATATTTATATTCTTCCAAATGAACTTTAGAATTTTTCAAGTCAAAAATATCTCTTTGAAATGTATATATTTACTAAGAATTAATGTCTTTATAATATGGAATCTTTCTATTGAAATATATATACTATATCCCTCTTTTTAGTAAGTTTTATTTTGTTTCCTTAGTAGGGCTGAATGGTTGTAATACTTTGTGTATTTCTTGTTTAGTTTATTCTAAGGAATTTAATTTTTTTCAGAGATGCTGTGACTGGAATCATTTTACACAGTAATATTTTCTAAATGATTTATATATATGAAAATTATTTTCATTTTGTAGTATGTTAATTTACTTATTCTCTTTGTTCTAATAATTTTTCAGTTGATTTCTTTTGGTTTTCAAGACAGATTTTAGTTTGATCTACAAAGATAGAATTATTGGAAAAGATGTGGCAAAACTAAATCTGTGTTCTCTTATAATTGATTTGGTAGCGCTTTTTGCATCTTCACTTTTTTTCTGCATTTTAAGGCCATTTGCCTAGTGATTCAGTATTAAGTTTGTTCCTAGTTGTTTTTGTTTTTGTTTTTTGTGGTACGCGGGCCTCTCACTGTTGTGGCCTCTCCCATTGCGGAGCACAGGCTCCGGATGCGCAGGCTCAGCGGCCACGGCTCACGGGCCCAGCCGCTCCACGGCATGTGGGACCCTCCCGGACCGGGGCACGAACCCATGTCCCCTGCATCGGCAGGCGGACTCTTAACCACTGCGCCACCAGGGAAGCCCTAGCTGTTATTTTTTATGGATAGATTTGTTTAGATGTAGACATAGCTATACATACAGACAGAGACATATATGTAAACATTGACTGGAGAATTATACTCTTACAGCTCAGCAGCAAATGCTGAAATTTCGTCAAATACTTTTTTATCTAAAAATATTGTCTTAAACAACTTACCTTTGAGTAAAATATGGTGTTTTTGGATGAAGTGCACCCCCAGGGATCTCAGGTTGAGAAGCACTGCTCCATAACACACCCCTCGCTATTCAGTTGAGCCGGAAGTTCAGTGTCTGCTTAACTATATACATTTAAAACATACTCATTTCCAATCTCATTTGATACCTATTTAACTTCAGGTTAACATGTTTACTGGGTTTGAATTTAAATATGAAGAAATGATAGTCCATTTATTATTTAAAAACATTTTTTTCCTTAAAATGATGACTCTTCTCACTCTTACATATTTAACCCAAAATCTTAAAGAAAGCATTTTCATCATCAGAGCGGCTATGATGCCTGGATTCTGCCTCATCTCTATGACAAACATGAAGAGTACAGGGAGATTTTGAGGATCTTTTTGTTTACCTCAAAAAAGAAAAACCCTTCATAAATCAAAATTTACTGAATTATGAAAGAGGTACACCTTCTAATTGAAAGGGACTTTTTACATAGAAAACTTATATATGAAGGTAAAAAGTCTCATCCTCTTTCTCTGAATGTAACTTTGTTTTGTACTTGGAACCCAAGGGCCTGATGTTGAATGAAGCTTCTGTTAGCTTCATTCTGAACAGAGGATGACATTCCCAAACATCAGAGATGCAGACACTGATTCAAAATGAACAGGTGTCCTCTTAGCCATTGACCTCTGCTTCGGTCCTTTGAGTTCAAAACAGAACCTTTTGTGAAATGTATTGTTTTGCTCCACAGTCTGTGCCAGACACTGTCATAGTCTCTTTGCAGTTGTCCAATACTGAAATTGTCATAACTCTAGGAAGCTACTATTATCATCCCCCTCATTTCCATTTTACAGCCAAGAAAACTGAAGTACAGGGAGACGCAGTAACTTACCTGAGATCGTGTAGCTAACAATGGCAGCTCTCAGGTTTAAAGCTCAGATCTGTAGCGCTCCAAATCCAGGGTCTTCTTCATTGTACTCACTGTCTCATTTATGTCTCTTTACCTATCTATGTCCTAACTCAATTTCTCTTCCTCCTTTCTTTGGCCCCTTCTCCTGCAGGCCCGTGACCAAGGTGTAAGACTAAGAGGGGGAGTCATGCTTCACACGGCCTTATCATGTTGGCAGCCATTCCTGGGTCTGGCTGTGGTCTTAATCTTCATGGGATCCACCATTGGCTGCCCTGCTCGCTGCGAGTGCTCAGCCCAGAACAAATCTGTTAGCTGCCACCGAAGGAGACTGATCGCCATCCCAGAGGGCATTCCCATCGAGACCAAAATCTTGGACCTCAGCAAGAACAGGCTGAAAAGTGTCAACCCTGAAGAATTCATCTCATACCCTCTGCTGGAGGAGATAGACCTGAGTGACAACATCATCGCCAATGTGGAGCCAGGAGCATTTAACAACCTCTTCAACCTGCGTTCCCTCCGCCTGAAGGGCAATCGCCTGAAGTTGGTCCCTCTGGGGGTCTTCACGGGCCTCGCCAACCTCACCAAGCTTGACATTAGCGAAAATAAGATTGTCATTTTACTGGACTACATGTTCCAGGATTTGCATAACCTGAAGTCTCTAGAAGTGGGGGATAATGATTTGGTTTATATATCACATAGGGCCTTCAGTGGGCTGCTTAGCTTGGAGCAGCTCACCCTGGAGAAATGCAACCTAACAGCGGTACCAACAGAAGCCCTCTCCCATCTCCGCAGCCTCATCAGCCTGCATCTGAAGCATCTCAATATCAACAACATGCCCGTGTATGCCTTTAAAAGACTGTTCCACCTGAAACATCTAGAGATTGACTATTGGCCCTTACTGGATATGATGCCTGCCAATAGCCTCTATGGTCTCAACCTCACATCCCTCTCAATCACGAACACCAACCTGTCCGTGGTACCCTTCCTTGCCTTTAAACACCTGGTCTATCTGACCCACCTTAACCTCTCCTACAATCCCATCAGCACTATCGAAGCAGGCATGTTCTCGGACCTGATCCGCCTTCAGGAGCTTCACATAGTGGGGGCCCAGCTCCGCACCATTGAGCCTCACTCCTTCCAAGGGCTCCGCTTCCTTCGTGTGCTCAATGTGTCTCAGAACCTACTGGAAACTTTGGAAGAGAATGTCTTCTCCTCCCCTAGGGCTTTGGAGGTCCTGAGCATTAATAACAACCCACTGGCCTGTGACTGCCGCCTTCTCTGGATCCTGCAGCGTCACCCCACCCTGCAGTTCGGTGGCCAGCAGCCCATGTGTGCTGGCCCAGACACCATTCGTGAGAGGTCATTCAAGGATTTCCATAGCACTGCCCTTTCTTTTTACTTTACCTGCAAAAAACCCAAAATCCGTGAAAAGAAGTTGCAGCATCTGCTAGTGGATGAGGGGCAGACGGTCCAGCTAGAATGCAATGCTGATGGAGACCCACAGCCTGTGATTTCCTGGGTGACACCTCGAAGGCGTTTCATCACCGCCAAGTCCAATGGAAGAGCCACTGTGTTGGGCGATGGCACCTTGGAAATCCGTTTTGCCCAGGATCAAGACAGCGGGATGTACGTTTGCATCGCTAGCAACGCCGCTGGGAATGACACCTACACGGCCTCCTTAACTGTGAAAGGATTCACTTCAGACCGCTTCCTTTATGCAAACAGGACCCCTATGTACATGACCGACTCCAATGACACCGTTTCCAATGGCACCAATGCCAATACTTTTTCCCTGGACCTTAAAACAATACTGGTGTCTACAGCCATGGGCTGTTTCACATTCCTGGGAGTGGTTTTATTTTGTTTTCTCCTCCTTTTTGTGTGGAGCCGTGGGAAAGGCAAACACAAAAACAGCATTGACCTTGAGTATGTACCCCGAAAAAACAATGGTGCTGTTGTGGAAGGGGAGGTGGCTGGACCCAGGAGGTTCAACATGAAAATGATTTGAGGGTCGACCACTCCAGCTATGGTTTCCGTGTCATTGTTGGTAACCAGTTAAGACAGCCTGGCACAGTAAAGCACTAGGTTAAAAGGCAGCTTAGTGCCGCTGCCCCTGTGTCAAAGCAGGGTCCGTGGAAGCAGGAGGACTTCTGATGGAGACTCGCCGCCTCAAGGCAGGCATGTGTCAGAGCCCTTCACACAGTGGGATACTAATTGTTTGCATTGCAAATATTGGCATTCTGGGGATCTCAGTAATGAACCTGACCTTTGGCTTATGCTCATGGACAGTTATTCAACATTTTCTACCACTGCAAAAACAAAAGAATACATAAAAAGGAACAACCTACAATGTAGGATTTACATATTAAAAAGACACATTTGTCCAAAACATACTCTACAGAAAAATTTGTATCTCTGATTCTCATTTGTTAAAGCCTTGCATCATACCGTATTGTTGGTTCAACACCACAAAGAAATCAGTATATTCTTTACTCTTTTTTTTTTTGAAACATATATGCTGTATATGTTTTAAAGCAATATGAATGAGAGGTTGTGCTTTTAGTTACTCACCACTATCGATCCAAGTGTGATTTCACCTTCCTTTACATAGAGATAACCCTGAGACTAGATCCCTGGAGTTATGGGCGGATATATGTTGAAAGATGTGTTTGTCTGACGTAGGATGCCAAGAAATAGGACCCAAGGCAAAAATGCTCAATTCTGTTAACTTCTGTTACTATAAATAAAGGCATGTGCCTAGTTTTGATACAGAATGGAATATTTTTTATACTTGTGATATCACACTGGACCAGTTTACTGTTACAAAGTCCTTGGTTTCTCCAGAAGGTGGTGTGCCACTGTTTATACCTGTAAAATGCAAGGTAGGTGTTAATAATGAAAATTATTCATCTAACCACAACTTGATTTTACTTTCATCGATTGCTACTAATGGGTTAATGGAAAATGGAAGAGGATGTGCTTGTTATATGTACTCATAGGGCACTATTCAGCTCGTAGCTAAGATCAACTGTTCAGATGTTTAAAAGCTCTCTGGATAAGGAGGAGTTCTTCTCAGATTCCAGCACAAACCAGGGTGATCCATGCATTACACGATCCATGCAACTAAGGATCTGTTTAAAATATGATAGCTGTCTGAAGGCTAGATTGCTTCCAGTCTAAGGAATCATCTAGCTACTGCAACTCTGCTGTTGTCTATTCAAATACTTTAAACACAGTATTATCTTTTTTTTTTCCCGGACCGGGGCACGAACCCGTGTCCCCTGCATCGGCAGGCGGACTCTCAACCACTGCGCCACCAGGGAAGCCCCACAGTATTATCTTAAATGGACAACTTCAGGGTTTCTCCCTGCTTCCTCTCCAAATAGATACTGATTTTTATTTTGAAAATTGTCTGGTGTAGACAAGAAGAATCTGTCTTGTTTTTAAAGAAGTGGCGAAAAACAAGGTAGATTAAGCAGCACTTACTGATTTTTTTTTTTTCTCTCCACTGAGGAAAAACTACGATTTACCCCTATAAGTAGGTTAAATCGTGCTGACACTTTCACCCCTCTGAATGAAGGCTGTTTATCCAATTCAGTTTGTGTTACTGATTGGTACTCAAAGTTAAAATATTATAGTTTAAAAACAATGGCGTCATGCCATTACCACCAGTGACCTGGTTCAAATGAGACATAATTCCATTTGGCTAAAGGTTGAGTCAGTGGTTTTCAAAGCATATACAGTTGACCCTTGAACTTGGGAGTTAGGGATGATGATGCTCTGCACAGTTGAAAATCTTCATATAACTTAGCCCTGTGTATCCACAATTCCACATCCATGGATTCAACCAACCTCAGATCGCATAGTACTTATAGTATTTACTGTTGAAAAGAATTTGTGTATAAGTGGACCTGCACAGTTCAAACCCATGTTGTTCAAGGTCAACTATATTTATGTGATCTGAGAAAGCACTGAATATATAGAGTGTATTCATGACATATGATATATGTAATTAGCATAGAACAGATAGATATCTACACTTTTCACACTTTGAGAGAGACCTAAGAAAGAGCACCCTTTTGGACAGCATGTAAGGTGGAGTAGAAGGTCTCTGGGGTTTGTTTCTTGACATATCAGACTGGAGGTTTGACGTTCAAAAAGCTGGCTTTTTTGAGTATTTGAAATTTTGAGTAACTTCAATAAAATTAAATTGACCCCAATAAAAAAGTGACAGGTCCAGAAATTGTTTGCCAACTGGATAGCAACATGGTTAAGCCCATTTCTCCCTTAATAAAGGGTGGAAAATGAGATAGAAAGATTGAAGAATTGCCTGCTTGAATCATTTTTCATTTGACTTTCCTGATGATTATCATACCTCACTTAGAAATATATTTCCCTCTTATGGCAATTAACTACCTTATTTATATCTAACAATACAAATCAAGATCTTACAAATTCTATCAGAATTCCAACTTGTGTGCAAATGGAATGGAGTCTTTCAAACTTGAGAATGAACAAAGTTAGAGAGTCTTCCAAAAGTTAGTGGAGAGTACTTTGCATGGAGTAAGTACTTAACTAATTGGCCAACAAAAAGAGAGAGAGAAACATTTAGCAGTTAGTAAAAGGGCTTTATAATTCTAACTGCTATTTTCTGTCAAAATAAAAGTTGACCAAAAAGCTTAGTCAAATGAAATTGGATTAAAGTTAACTCATCCGTGAAAAGATTTAGTTGTTATTCCACAGGAAGAAAAGAGATTGCACTCTCTCAGGGGTTTCCATACTCTGATCCCTGGAACACTAGTTATTTAAGACATTAATAAGCATTCTTCCCAAAAAAGAGTCCCATAGACTAATAAGTTGGGAAAATGGTGCATTCTGTAACCACCTCGTGGAGGTTCAATATCTATTTGAGCCTAATAAATCCTCTGAAAAGTCCAATAAACAAGAATCCTGTTTAATTTTGTTTACCTTGGGGTTTCTCTAACTTATCTGAGCATGAAGCGCTTCTTTTCATGATGCAACTGTTAAACATCTTGAAAAACTAGAGTTCCACAGAACCCAGTTTGGTCAACATTGCACTAAAATAGTACTCTCCCGAATTATTCCTAAACCCAATGTTTCCAAGAAGAGTAAAATTACTATTTGAATTGGGCTCCAATAGACTACAAAAAAAAAAGAAATATGCCACCTGGATAAGTGATCTGATCATAAAAATGTACTGGCCAGATAGTTCTAGGAGAATCTGTGACTTTCTGTCTGAAGCATCATAGTAAAGGATTTATAGGTAACTGAATGGCCACTTAATTTTCTACATTCTCACTATCTGTTCAGATCTTGGGTTCCTTTTTATAACTGCAGAGCTCTGATCTTGGGTTCCGTTGACTAGAATCTTGGGGCTCTAGGATTGAATTTCACAAAGGGAATTTTTCCTTATGGCCTCAGTTTACCTCTTTGTCAGGTCCAACTAGACTGTGGTAACCAACAGCAGTTTAGATCAGCAAGTGGGCCAAATTTTCCCCTGAGTAGTCATCTCAGGGTCATCATCTTCCCAGAGTATTTGTTCAAACTGTCCTAAGAAGAAATACAGTTGTTTGGCTCAGCATTTAACTCTGGGTTGACCAGTTCTGTGTGCATATTAAGCATCTTCAGAGAAGATTTTATACTTCCTAGGCATTAAATTTCTAGAAGAAAAATTCCCCGACTAGAGCCCTAATGGCCAGAGAATTGATCCATGCCCCCAAATGTCTGAAATACATGTTATTAGAGTATGATAACTCACCAAACGATTTGGCCTAACGTGTTCCTGGCAAGGGATTTCTACTTTTTCAGGTTCTCATGTTACTTACTTTTTTTTCATTTTCATTGCATTTATAATTATGAGCTTCTCAGATATTCTCAAAGTTTGAAAATGTAAACCAAGAATTGCCAAGACTTGTATTTCCTAGTCCCAGAGGACGTTTTCAGAGCTCTGGTTCTGCTCAAGTTCCTCAGAACTTTTGCTTATCACCAACAACTCCCCAGTAGTATAAAGGCATTCAGGATTTGCTCTAAAGTGTTCAAGGTGGATTCTTTTTCCATTGCTCTGTCAAATATTCTGTTCTCTTCAGTTCTCAGAGGAGTCCAGAAATTACAGTCTTCCAGGACTTTTTCAAAAAAGAATTATTTAAATCTCACCTGCATTTAAGCCTGACCTTTGTCATTTTCCATGACTCAAGCGGGAACAAATATGTTTATATATTATAAGGTACAAAAGAGAGGATGTGATCTTGGAGAAGAAAAATTGAGTTGAGCCCCATGTAGATTAACTTACCCTTCCAGGGTCTCTCTTTATCTCCACATCAAGACATTTGTTTTAACTTCAGGGACTGTGCTCAGAAGTTGTTCAACACCACAGAATATGTCTTGAGGCTTTCTAGGAAAGAAAAAAAATACACATCATTTTCAACTTAGAAGGCTAAGACCTGACCAAAAAAATATGAGAAGTTTAAAGAAGGGTTGGAAGGAGACGTTTGAATCCATTTTAATCCTATTTCCTTTATTACTATTTTTTATAGTTATCTTCTAACTGAAGAAACATCAGAGGTTATACTCTTCTTTAACTTTCATCAGTGTCTTTTTTGTCCCTATTACCTATGTCCTGGTCACACCTATATAGCTCACATAAGCCATTCCAAATGGATTTTATGCCATGTGAACCTAGTAACAAAGCATGTGAGGCCAAAGCTATTCATTCTACTTAGTATTTAGGTAAAGATTTATCCCCTTTATTCCTGGGGTTAAAGTCCTAGAAACATTTCCCATTAGACTAATATCAGTACACGAGGTGCCTGGTGATTTCCATTGACTTTCCACCATTGGCTTTGAGAGCCCCATCCTTTCTTCTAAAATCCTTGCTCTCTTCTGATTGAGGACGTTCTGGAGTTATCCTTGCCCTCGTGTGTGGAAAGCCTTGAGGAATGAATCATTACCTGACTTGTTGATTTTAGAGTTGCGTGTTAGGCAGCAGAGTGTGCTTGCTGGTACTTTGGCAAACATTTGACATGAATCTCTGTTACTCTTCCCTTAACTCCTCCAAAAGCCGTTCCAAAGAGAGCCTTCTCAGTCTCACTCCAGCAAAAGTCCTGCTACAGGGAAAGGACAGCTTCACAGTCTAAGTCAATAAGATCAAAATGAGAGCTGATTTGCCATGATATTTAGCTAAGAAGTTACCTAACAAAAAATGGGTTTAGCAGCCATAGGCCTAGACCTGCAAGATTTAGCCAAGTAAACCATGCTTTAAATCAACAATGAATGACAGGTTTTCGAATCTGAAGTTGGCTTTTCTGTTTTGGTAGCAGTAAATGTAGCTCTGCATATTTTCTCAAAAATGTTAGAGAATGGAAACTGCTTACCTGTTGTGAGCTTTTCAACAGATTGTCTAGGATAAAATGTTTGCAGCAAAAAAAAAAAAAAAAAGACATAATTAAGAAGTTTGTAAAAGCTTTGTTTTTCTAAAACAGGCCTGAACTGAAGCTGATGTTCCTCTTTCAAAATATAGGAATCTGATCAAGACAAGCTTGCAAGTACCCAGACTGCCCTTCTCCAGTTGGCCAAAGTCTTTAATACCTCTTCTCCCCTCCCCTTGCCCCTCTCCCTGGAGAACATTCTGAATAGGAAGGAGGAAAAGATCAGGGGCTACTAACTCCCCTGAGACAGCTCACAGAGAGAGGAAAGCTTTCGTACCCCCCCCCATTCCTGCCTTCTTTCCTGATACTACAATTGAAATGATCCCTCATTCTCCAGTTCTGCCTTACCCACCACTGTCACCCCCCAGCTGCTGTCAGACCTCATCAGTGAATGCTCTCCCCAGGGAAAAGTCTCCTCTCATTAGTACTCAGAAATTCTTGGGCAATTGTTAAACTGGAAATTGCTTTTTTTAAAAAGCCCTCCAGCCTATCTCACATAACACTTTAAAAGTTAAGACTTACCATTCACATAATCACAAGCTGACAGCAATCTGCAGGTTGAGTGATTCTGATTTTTTTTCTCTCTCTTTTCTAGAAGCAGGTGGGTTGATATAATGCCAGCCTTAAATAGAAGCTTTATTTATAGCCTTAGCAGAATGAGCAAAGAGCTGGCATAATCAAGAGAGTACTGCATATTTTAAGGAAGGCTTTGCCTTTAATATGCAAAATAGCCATTAGAAGATAACAAAAATGCAAATTCACATTCTCCTAAATTGGTTAACTGTATTAATTCCAATAAAGTTCAAAAGATAACTTTCCATACTACAAATGGGTCAGAGTCAAAGATGCTGGGTCCATTCTACAAGGACAAACAAAAAACAAAAACCCAGACATTTGGTTGCCATGTTAACTTCCTTCATTTTCTTGAAAACTTCCTATTCTAAATTGCTTTAATATTTTTAATCTCCACTACAATGAAATCAATGTAATCTGTAATACCATGTAATCAACAAATGAAGACTAAGCAGGGGGATAATTGAGACTTGCAAAAAGAATTCAATCTTTACAACAGTGTGTGTCCAGCAACACACTGAGTCATATACATATCTATGTGATGGCAAGAGAGAGGAACTGAGTCATGAACAAACTTTTTAGAGGCTCTTTGGAAGGAAACATGCTCTTTTCCTCCCCAGTTATAAAATCAGGTGTACCACACATACATGTGTGTTGCTTTGATATGCAAGTCAGTTGTCTGCTTACGTTTTATCCTTTTCCATATGGTATGAAATGCCCCCAAATAATCAGTTTAAAAGCTATTGTTTATATATACATATATAAATATGAGGGGGAGGGTGACTGGATTTTTTTTTAAGTGTATAAAATGTAACTGTTTTTAAAGTTGATAAGCTTGAGCAGGAGAAAAAAAAACAACAACAGAATTGTGTGTCTGTGTTTTTCTTTAATGTCTTATCAAAGTCTTATTCTGGGACCATCCCATTACTGGAAGCTACTAACCAACAACCTAGAAAACTTTTTTTTTAAATGCCTGATAGCTTGTTTTTGTTCTCAAAAAAAATTAGTGCTAATGACAAAAGTATCTTGATTTAGGTTTATGCCTCATTGACTATATTGATTTATTGTGGGCATGTTTTATTTTTAACATGTAAAAATAAGTTAACTTATTTTATTAACATGTAAAGTAAGTTAAGAACACATGTTTTCTTTATTGATGTAAAGGGCTTAAGTATCTGACATCTCAGTTAAATCCATTTGGGTACTATTAAGAAATGAAATGTAATAAAAGACAATTGGAGTCATCTATCAGAAAATATTTCCTTATTGAGAGAGGTAGGTTATATGAGCCTTACCGGGAATATGAGGTTGCATAAATATCTTTAACATTGTCATTAGAACAGATAATCTACAGATAATTCCAGTCAGAGAAGCAGCAGGCCCAGGGCAATCTGATTCTACTGCTGGGGTGAATGGAAACCACTCAGAAGGGAATCAGAGGCCAGGTTTTCAGGTTCATTGTAAGCAAAATTCCAAGGGGCCATGACTTGAGCCGCTGAATATTCCAAATTTAGGTCATATCAACCGCACTAGAAATATATTCTACCTTACTGAAGATAAATCCTGTATCACTTGCAAAATCATCTCATCCATTTGAGTTGGTTACAAAAGCAAGTAATGGCCATGACTTTAGATATGAAATACATTTGATCAAGAACTGCAGGGTTCAGCAAGCCATACACACAACATCATCATCTAGTCACCTTCCCTGAGTTAGCTTTCACTCAGCCAACTATCTACGATCGAGACATCGTGGAAGATAAGGCGCAAAATATTAAAAAGAGAAAAATCTTTTCTCTCGTCTTCAGGCAAATTGGTAACAAAGGAAAGAAGACTGTCTAGTGTAAAAGAGGAAAAGAACTGAAAATGTAAAAACTGCCCTTTGTGCACTCTTTCTTCTGAGAGCAAAGGTGCTCTCTCCTCACCTTTGGTGCTTAAGGGAACAGGCTTTAGGGAGGTGTGCTCAGGGAGCGTCATCCTGTGGTTTCATCTTCACCCCCTAGAGCTTGTTAGATGCCTTCCAGTGAAGAGAGAGTAAGTGGAGGAAGCAGAAACCTGGCAGGAATGGGACCTGGAAGCCGTACTGCTAAATACAAGAAAGTCCAAGATTCACCTCCAGGCAGCAGCAGATACTCAAACTCTGAGGCTGCTAGCAAGAAATTCACAAAAGGCCGCCTCGCTATTCTTTAATTGCAGAATGAAGAGCTTACCACCAGAAAGGCGCTTCCTCCTCCTGAAAGATTTGTTGGTACTGCCAAAGCTGCGTAACTAAGAGTCACAGCTCTGACAGTGGGCTTTCCTTTTATACCACTAAACTAGCATGACCAAAACGGAGAAAGATCTTCCATGAATATAGTTTTGAGTATGTTGGGAATACATCTCTACCAACTAATACATCACAAGTTAGGTTGTCCAGTAACCTGTTCCCTGATCAAGTTATTCCCTGATCAGGGAAAAGATAGCCCCAATATTTCAGGACTTTTTCTTAAATAAGGATAAGAGGAAAGAAGACAATATAATGAAGTTTAAATGAGAGCCAAATGTACCCTTAGCAGTCTGGCTTCTGGCTCTGTCCTTATGAGGACATTCTGACCTTGTGTTGCTTCATAAATTTCAAGCTTCATAAATGCTTCAAGCCCATCAGAGTTTTGAGTTTCTGAGTTGGGGGGATATTTTTGGTCTTTTTCTCCCTCTCATTTTCCTTAGTCATGGGCATCCTGCTCCAGCTGTTAATGTTTCTGTGTCATTTGAGACAGTCTAAATAAAAGTTATGAGTTCCTACATACTCCCGTTAAGGCAGATAAGTATATTATAGAACCCAATATTCTTTTCATAATTACCTCATTGTCAGACCTAAAACCCAGGATGTGAAGACTAATGTGGAATAAGGCCAAGTTGAGGAAAAAACTGAGAAACCTTAATGGGATTCCTGAGGGGAAATTCACCTAGGAATTCTGCCACCGATGGATGGAAAAATGTGAAAACACTGGCTTGTAGGGCTTGTCACTCGGTGCCTTTCATCAACTCTTATAAACAACTAAATGCAAAAATTATGACCCTCTATAAAAACTTTGGATTGAAAGGAAAACTCTTGTTATAGCTCTACAGGCATTGTTTCATTCCATAATACTCTGAACTGGGTAAATCAGAATGTCAGAACATGTCAATAAGTCTCTCTATATAGTACATGTAGTTTAATGCCAGACACACACACACACACACACACACACACACACACACACACACAATTACTAAGAACTACCAGGAGAAAGATAAGGAAAAAGAAAAGGCAGATGGAAAATATCTGGTTTATCTGAGGATTCTCACAATTCTGTTTGCCTCTAATAAAGAAAACTAAGAACAGAACTCAATCACTAAGAAAATAGGGTCTGAAAGATGAAAACCCACGGAAAGTCTCTGTGAGAAACAACATACTACTACATAGGTTACATCTTTACTTGAAAGACCTATATCTTAAACATTATTGCAAAAGTTAGTTGTATATTGAACATATATTGAATATATTGAATAATTTTGTTCACTGTCATATTGGAAGATAAATCTATTTAGCAGATCCTCCTCATTTATATAAGCCTTTTCTAATGACAGCATCACTCCTCATATTCTTAAGCACAAGAAATCAAGCATGCTGGTACCATGGCATAGAGACAATTCACTACATTTAATCTATTCTTTCACTCATGGGCTATTAGCTGGATGTACAAAAGACTAACAGGTTACATCTATTACATACATTCAGGGCTCTCGTGAAAGTTAGATAAACACTTCTTTAAACACACACACACATACACAAACAAACCCATACCATAGTGTCCAGAGTTTCTTTAAGCCTCACTGTGTATCAGTTCAGACATCTTACTGGGAATTAATTTACTGAACACAGAACAAATGTGAATGCAAAGAGATTACCAAGTCAGCGCCACCATCTTGATTTACATCAACTCTTCTATTTTAGCGACACCTGGAGAATCCGGTTGCCTCCACTTTAGTGGTCTCAAGGGCCTTCCACGGCACTGCAATTAAAAAAAACAAATTTGCTGGTATTAATGGAGGGCTGGTTTCAATACATGGCAGCTGTTTTCTGTCCTGAGTCTTCTGGAGTAAAAAAAAATAGGTTCACAGAAACGGAAAGTAACTGAAAAGTGTTCCCTGACTGGTGAGTCAAGAGAGAAGAAGTTCACTGTTTTAGTCCAATGTATTTTCAAAATAGGATTTGATAAGAAGTGGAGAGCACAAGCTTTTCAAATAAATGGCAATGAGAAAATAGGTATACTTAAGGGAATTTCGTTTTGAAGGGAAATGGATGGTCTTTACGTATGTGGCAATGCCTCTAATATTGATCTTCATAGTTTGGATTCAAAACCAGTAAGTACACAGATTCTATATTAAAAGTTATTTTAAATGTCTGTGTATCTGCTGTCAGTATTAGCTCAAATACATGCCCACAGAAAATTCAGGAATCTACTGAACTCTTTCCTTCTCATTCTTGATTAGAAATTGGAAATCAGATTTCTCTAGTTCTAGTTTTAAAACATGTACAAAATTTAATTTTCCACCTATCCAAGCACAATCTCCATTCATTCACTCATTCATTCATTCATTCATCTACTTAATCATGTAACATCTACTGAGTATCCATTATCATAGTAACTCAACAGTACATCAATAAATAAAACTGTTATCAAATTGTAGTCCCAACTTTAATCCTGCATTTCTCCATATTAACTTTGGCTTTCACAGTTGACCACAACTTATTTCACATTCCATCATCCAAATCATGTAGTTTAGAGACGGGCCTTAGTGTCCAAATGGCCAGGTACTAATCTGGCTTTAAGGACCTACCTGCTTTAATGATCCACTCTCAGGGAGTCAGTGTAGTTAAGTACTGAAAAGACAAGGATCTGGAGTAAGAGTTCTAAGGGCTCTGTCACTGGATTCATGTTAATGGGCAAGATACTTAACATCTCTGCATCCCTCTCTCTCAAAAGGACCGTAACACTACCTACCTCACAAGGGTGCTGTGAGGCTTACAGTAAAAGCATGAGGGAACTGTTGTAGAATAGGGGGCCTAATACAAAGGTGCTACAGGATTTCGAGTGCCTGGACAAGGTCATTGAGTATGAACCCCTCTCCCCCTGGGAGGCCCAGGTCTGCTCCCTAATACAATTAGAATCTAATTGACCATCAGTTGGCTTGGTTTATCTTTAATATGATGTCTACAAGATTCATCACGAATTTCCCTCTCTTTGAGAGATGTTAGCTTGGAAAAATTATTAAAGTAATTTTAACAAAGGATAATAAAATGATTCCCTTCCAGGTGCTGGGGGTGGGGGTAGTTATTTCAATATAAAACAAGAGTTTGAATGGATATCTTCAAGGGGATGCATTTCATTGGAGAAATTTATTGCCTAGGGTTTTCTGTTGTTTTCAGTCTGACTCCCCAGCTTTCTGTACCATTGTTTTAACATACATCCTCTTTTCCCTTTTGTTGGAAGGGAAGCTAAAATCCACCCGTTTCATGATGATTCTTTTCATGCTGTCTGTTTTGCTCAAAGGACAAATTCTTTTCAACAACCACTGTAATTATTTTCTTAGAGGGCCAATTTTAATTGCCATATTGTTCAGCTAAGCCCTATTGTGTTGGTGTCCTTCAAAATTGTCAGATGCTTTCAAATACAGGGGTGGGAGGGGGGAGCTGATAAGCACATTGTTGTAATTGATTTGTACGTTTGAATTGTCTTATCAGAAAACAAGGTTATGAATTTCATCTGTTGAGACACAAAAATAAAATACTTTCCTAAAAAAAGGTATTTGGTTTTTGAATGTTCTAAAGTACCAGTTATTCTTCTCTTCATCCTTTTAATGTTTCATTAATAGTGTTGCATTATTATCGTATTTTAATCATAACAGAAGCTCAACCTTCTCCTACATTCATTGGTATAACTCAATTACATCTACTTGGGAAACAGTAAAATAAAATTGTTCAAGATTTAGAATTGAAAAAATTTAAGAAGAACCCATTCTGAGGGATCCACATTCAAGGCTGACTGTGGAATCACTTAAGACAGATGGGTGTGAAGAAACAGGCCTTCCAAGGTGTATGGTAACATGACCTCTTTTCTTTCCAGCAAAAAATGTCACTGCAAGTGATGGGAAATAACCATGAGATATTATCTCTGTCAGTTAGGAAATGAGATGAAAACAATTAAGTTTGATTTTTTAAAAAACTTCTGGGCCAGGATTCTGCCATAGTCATTTAAAGAAACTTTACCAAAACAAAAAAAGTAAACATTGTTAGTGTCTTAGCTTGGACTGCCATCACAATATACCATAGACTGGGTGGCTTAAACAACAGAGATTTGTTTCTCACAGTTCTGGAGGCTGGGCAATCCATCAGGGTGCCAGCAGGGTCAGCCTCTGGTGAGAGCTCTCTCCTTGGGTTACAGACACCTACTTTCTCACTGTGTCCTCACATGGCCTCTCCTCGGTACATGCACATGGGGAGAGGGAGATATCTCTTTCTATCTCTCCTCTTATAAAGCCCACCAACCCTGTCAGATTAGAACCCCACTCTTATAACCTTATTGAACCTTAACTTCCTTCTAAAAGGGTATTTCCTTCCCTATCTCCAAATACAATCACATTGGGGGTTAGGGTTTCAACTTATTAATTGGGAGTGCTATAATTATTATAGTGAATTATTGCTATAATTCAGTCCATAGCAGTTGGTTTCTGCACATTAATCAAGTGCTCCATCACCTTTATTTACTGTGAGCATGAGAGATGGTATATAATATTGAAACCATGACCCACAGCATTAAAAAACCTATCCTGAAATGGTGCGCCATAGGGTTTACAGAAACTAGTGACTAACAGAAATTCTTGAGCTAGTCTTACAGCTTGCTAAAAACCCATCTGCTTGTAGCCTACCTTGGGTGAGCAAGCTTGCCTTAGTTATTTTGTTGTAAACTGTATACCCTGCAACCTTTACCTAGCCCAAACAATAAGATGTTTGTCAAAGTTGTTTTTCAGGAACTTGGAGTCAGCTGTGTCTAGTTCAAGCTGGCTAAGTCTGGTTGGGACCACTCACCCTAAAACTGGGCCCGTGCAGGTGTGCAATGAATGACCTTTTGATGTCAGAGGGCCAAAAATTCCACCCTCAGATCATGCTAAGCACCTCCTTTTTTAAACGTACATCCCATGAAGAAGCATGTAACTCAGATATGCCTGCAAAGAACACAGATTACCTCCCCTTTTCCCTACCTCCAATCACCTCTCTCCACTTCTAAGACCACCTTGCTTCTTTATCCCATAAATATCCCAAGCCCCTCCCCTTTAGCGAGATGAATCTGAGACTTGACTGCCTTGTGAATAAACCCCTTCTCTGCTGCAAATCTTGGAGTCTCAGGGTTTTGAGTTACTGTGCATGAGGGAGATGAACCTGGTTTGTTAACAATATTAGGAAGACAAGTCAGTGAAGTCAATATAAGCAAATGAAGTTGGAATGAAAAGGGATTTCAACAACTACAAAAGTCCTCTCCTTGTTTTCACTTACTTTACTACTCCTTGACTCTTCAGGACCTTGGCCTAGTTGTCATTAATTTTCTGCAATTGCGTATGACTTTTCATTCTGTTGCATCTAAGTCCTTAAAGAGCTGTGTCTTCTGGTTTTTCACGACACATTCCCAGAGTTATGTTATAATTCTGCAAAAATCGTAGCCTCTTAAATCTCTTTCTCTCTTATTTACTCAAAATGTACTCACATTCCAGGTCAGCTGTACCATTTTCAGTATGCAGATTGGCTTACCCATGTGAGCTAAGTGGCAGGCTAATGGCTTGTTCTCCATAGTTATTTTGGTGCAGAAGCGTCAATCAAAGCGTTCTTGTCTAAACAAGCACCACAGTATTTGCTAAGACCATTTGCTTGACCTAAAGAGTCCCAAACTGTCTGTTTGAAGAAGATAACTGCCTAAATTAAAACTCACTCAAAAAAAAAAAAAAAAACTCACTCAAGATGCTCCCAAGCTCCCCTGTAGCTATTCCTACTGGGTTTGCTGATAGTACACAAACAGGGTGCCAGGCTCAGTGTGATAAGCCAGCAATTGTCCAAGTTACTCATGTTCGCTGAGGTTCCCAGAGAACCAAAATTCTGTATCAGAGGCTAGGCCACTAGACTTTGTCCCACGCTGGAACAAAATGTTCCAGAAATCAGGGAGGGACCAACTTTTCTTTTTCCGAGATTAGAGGTATGTTTACGAAGCTAGATCCTTTCATATTAAATACTCTGTCCTTGCCTTTTATAAACTCTAAAGGGGTCTAGGGTCCTAGCCTACTGGGGCTGTGCTGCTTTCTAAGGCTAGAATTTGAGTTTCTAAACCCCTCATTCCCTATTAATGTACATCTGACCATGAGTCCGCTAAGCTCCTCAAACTTTACTCCTTCAAAAGTCCAGAACGAGACTTAGCACAATGAAGTAATTAACAAGGGGCTGTTTTCTTTTATCTTTTCTAATTATAAAAGTACTATATGCCGGCTCATTGTAGAAAATACAGAGAGGACAGGAAAGAAAACATCCTTTATACGCCTATCTTTGAAAGGCAATCACAATTATTATCCCAGTACAATACTTCTTCGTCTTCTTTAAAGAGTAAACTCTGTTTTAAGATAGAGATCTGGAAGGTTTTGCTGCGACCGCCATGATTCATTCCCAACCCCACCCCTTCTCCTCCACTTCCTGCTATTTCTCTCCACTCAACACTCCAGGGCCTCTGGTGAAATACCAACAAAAGAGCCCAGAAAGGAGAAATAACCTGCCTACCCCCTCATTCAGGGCGTCAAAAAAGGGTCTGAGAAAATCCTCTGCAGTGATCGTGGTGGGAATTGTGTCCTTAAAAGTTCACATTCTTCTGAAAAAAATTACTCTTACTCAGCCCAGTCTATATGACCCTCTTTGAAATTTACAGACGCAAATGAGAGGCAATAATGGGCACCCACCGTGTACCTGGAACTTTACAAAAACAAGCTCGTTAATCTTCCCAGAAACCCTAGATGTGGATGGGGACCATCTTTTTTTAATTGAAGTACAGTTGATTTACACTAGTGTATTAGTTTCAGGTGTACAACATAGGGCTTCAATGTTTTTAGAGATCATACTCCGTTTACAGTTATTACAACACAGTGGCTGTATTTCCCTGTGCTGTACAATATATCCTTGTTGTTTACCTATTTTATACATAGTAGTCTGTGTTTCTTAATCCCATACTCCTATCTCTCCCCTCCCCTCTTCCCTCTCCCCACTGGCAACCACTAGTTTTTCTCATTTTATAGGATATGTACCCGATGCTGTCCAATTTCAACATCCTCCTCTTAGCGCTCTGCCATGCTGCCCCTCAACTCTGAAACTCTCCTAAGTAGAACAAGACCTTATAATCATGTCACAAGGAGGTCTGTGACTACTGTTGTTCTACATGTGTCCCCCGCCCCCGTTCCCACCCCCTGCACCAGCCCTGTATCTCGTACTCAACCCCCTGTTCTTCACAGTAACATCCATCCGGATGAACTCTCTTACGCCTAATGAGGATCTAACTAGGAATGCTGTGAAAACACAACTGTAATTTGATATTAATTAAAACCTAAATGAGAGTACAGTAGACTCTTTGGTGCCTGCTTGCAAAAGCTTACTGACTATCTGAAAGGGCAAAGGGGCGTTTTTCTTCCTCTGAAGTTATCTCATGATTGTGATCATAGCCGCCACAGGGAGAAAACTTGTTGCTGATCACCTTCAAAGCTCTCCTGTCTTCATGTTGATAAAGCCTCCTTTTATTAGCTAGTTTGGGAAATTGGTAATATAACCCCCATACAACAAGAGTAGTCTGGGTTCTTTTTTCTGACACATTTTTCTTGATGAGAATGGGATTTTCCTGGAGTTGAAGTAAAACAGAAGATAAGAGTAGATTGTGCAACCCATAGGTAGAGGAAACCTCATGTGCTTTATATGGGAAATCATCTCTCTTCTGCAGACCCTTCAATTTTTTTTTATAGACGGACGGTAAGTCTTGGGATATATGAAACACAGAAGCATATGTGCCTAATTTGGGAACACTGGGTATTAAGTACAGTGGAAACTTCTGCTAATTAGGGAAGGAGAGAGGCAGAGACTGCTCTCTATTCCTAGAGGTTAATGATGCAGATGGACTCTGTGGGGCATCTCTGGTTCAACCACCTCCCCCAGGAAGATGAAAACTCCCTTCCAGTTACCAGGAGAGAAAAGAAGCATTAACAGTGGTTGCCTGCTGGTGTCGAATAAAGCAATCTAAGCGTGCTATGGAAATTCATCTCATTCAGGGGACAAATAAGCAGAATGACAGAGAGTGATTCCAACACAGAAAGCTTAATTAGGTTTCCAGTTAAATGCCTGCACATTAAGCAGGGCCAAGGCCAATGGTCTGTGTGTGCTTTTGCAATCTTTACCGTGCAACATGGGTTATTTATGTGCCTTCTCATCTTGGTCATTTTGCCATAGCATGCTTTCATTTGTCAGAGTTACTACACATAGTACTCTTCCCAAATTCCTTACATTTTCACATGTTCCTGAGTTGGTATATGGAGAAACAGGCCCCCCTCTAGGGTGCTTTCAGCGAGATCAGAAACAAGCAAGCTGATATCTGGACTCTTTGTAAATCACTTAAGTATTTACTGAGTGCCTGCTCTGTGTGAGCTAATATGCTGGGGATTCCACTTCAAGTAAGACACCTAGAAAAGGAGGTATCACGTCACTGCCTGTCCTTTAGCTACTTCTCTGTGTGGAAGTCATTCGGCAAGGTGCCTTTTATACCTGTCTCTGTCCAGCTTGTACAGTAGAAAACAAAATAAGTATATCAGCTCTGTCTTGGGAAGCTAGGCCAGGCACATAGTCCAGTGACACAGTTGGGAGACGACCTCAAACAGAAACTGTTGCAGGTCAAACATTCCATTTTACTATCAAGGAGCAGCTCTTCTGGGCAAAAAAAAAAAAAATCTCAGTACCGTGGCCTGTCCAAAATGAAAAGCCTTGGGATTGGGCTAACACAGACACTTTACATTTTGGAAATATCTTCAAGGAAAGGGAGATAAAGGGGTGTGTGAAAGAGCATCCCCTCTGTCCCAGGGAAATGCCTACAGTGGTGGGGAAGGGTTGTGTGAAGTCAGCATCCCCATGGTAGAGGGATAACCTAATATGGAGTTTGGCATACAGTAGGTGCTCACTAAGTGTGTGCCAGATAAATGGGCGCATAACCCAAAGATAGGTCACAGCATGAAGAAGCATATTCATGGACAAACTTCTATGCAGGAAGCTCTTTCCCAAATCATTCACTCTTTGTGGGGTTTATTGGTGTCTATTTTCAAACACACACATAACAAATGTTCCTTATAGAATCATTAAAAAATAGAAAACTTAAAATTTCCAATCACCCTAAATGAAGAGATAACCACTGGTAACATTTAGGTGGTCAAATCAACATAAGCATAAACCAATTTTACTACATACCTATGTATTTTTAATGGGTACATATTGTTTCATAAACTTCTTTTTTCACTTAGCATTTTGCTGTGAATATCTTTCTATTTTAACTGGCTGCACAGAATTCCATTGTCTATTCATACTGTAATTTATCTAACCAAAGCCGTACGGTTGGATATTTAAGTTGTTTCCAATTTTTTTTCTTATTGTCAATGACTGTACCGAGTGTCTTGGGAGCGAATTAGGAGTGTCATGATCCTAATCATTTTGTAAGCTAAATTATCTGAAGTGGAATTGATGAGTCAAAAATAATGCAACTTTTTGAGGCTTTTGATAAATAGTGACACCAGAGAGATGCCAATTTACAGCTTGAGCAGTTGGGTAGAAGAGGGCTCTTATCCCTGAATGCTCATGAACCATTTTAGGTTTTGATGAAAGCAACTGTAATATTGTCACTCTGTCCTTTTATATGAAGTATATATACTTAGATCCCACCTGGCCCTGCATTATTGTCCTGCAATAATACCAGCCTCACCTCTTTACAATATTTTTCACTGTCCTATCCTATGTAATTTCCTTTTAAGCTCTCACATTAAGAGGCATGTGTCTAACAGGTCCTTTCGAATTTGGGAACTGGTCAAATCTAAATACCACTATTCACTCAAGTACACCACAGAAGATTTACTCATTCATTTATACAATAAATGTGTGGTGAGTACTATGTACCAGGTACTCTTCCAGACTGTGCTATAAAAACACTGAGTCAGAGAGAGAAAACCCCTAACCACAAGGAGCTTGCATTTTGATAGAGAGAAGACATTTCAAATAAATATACACTAAAGATCAGGTAGCCATAAGAGCTACCTAGTGTTCCAGAAAAGGTAGTCAGAGAAGTTCCTTCTGAGGAGACACCTGCATGAACTGACAGATCAAACCATACTTACATCTGGGGTAAGACTGTCAGAAGAAAAAGCAGAGCATGTGCAAAGGTCCTGAGGAGGAAGCGAGTTTGACATGTCCAAGGAACAGGAATGCCAGTGTTATTAGAGCAAAGTGGAAAAGACAGATGGCGATAAGAAATGAGATTAGAGACGGGGCCAAATCAAGGAGGGCCTAGATGGCCATTTAGAAGACTGAACTTTCTCCTAAATGATGGGAAGCGTGAGAGTTGTACACAAGGATGCAGTATGATCTGATTTACATTTTCTAAATCTCACTTGAATTGTCGAGTGGAGAATAGACTATGGGCCAGGAGTAAATGTAGGGAGATGAGTTGCAAAGCTCTTATTACAGTGTCATCAACTTGGCATTTCAAGCTCTTGAATCCTATTTTGGAAGGAGGCAAGACACTAACAAGTGATATGAATACTCATGGTTAAAAGCAGAATCCAATCATCACATTACCCGGCTCAGTGACTAAAGGATGCCTGGTCATCCTCATATCAGCACTTCTACTGTCTATCAGATTGGTTTCCACGTGAATGTGTCTACAGAGAAAGTTATGAGAAGTGCTTATGCACAAGAGAACTCTGTCAGCACAGAAGATACGTGGTCCAGTGTCCTTAAGCCCAAACTGTCACAAAAAGCCTGAGCCAACATATCCTCCTAAGGAAGAAGTCAAAAAACAGGGAGGAACTCTATGGCAATTCTGAGCTGCCCTTTCCCTTGACTCGGCCTGTCTCGCTACTGTCCAAGCTGGGCTCTGGAATAAGAACTGAGTTGAAAGCAACAGCATTGCAAATATGAGAGTCCAGTGACTGAGCTACTCAAGTCAAATGTCTATTAGGAAATGTTACGGAAGAGCTAAATTAAAGGTATGTTTCTGTTTCTAGAAACCTATTCACTGAGCATCATTTAAGCTTCTGAGGGGGTAAAAGTGGGATTAACTTTGTCATTAGAAGGTTTATTGGATTTTTTTTAATATATAAAAACAGGACATCGTGTTTTTCTTTTAAAAATCACACAAAAAATGAAAGGGACATTTGAATCCACAAGGAGATACACTTGACAAAAGTCTTAAGAAAACCAAAGTGCCTGGTTCTCTGTATGTATGTCTTTTTAATTTTTAATTTTTCCTTTTCATTCCCTCTGACATGAATGTGTAATGCTGAGAATCTATGCTAATGAAGACTGTGTCCACAAGATGTATAATGCATGCTTTTTAATTAGTTATGCTGCCATAATTGATTAACAGTTTGCTTGGGCAGTACTATTACAAAGAATGAGCAGTGAAACACTGTATGCATCTAGTCCCTGCAGTAAAAAAAGAGAAAAAAGAAAAGCACTGTTGGTGGCGCAGTGGTTAAGAACCCGCCTGCCAATGCAGGGGACACGGGTTTGAGCCCTGGTCTGGAAGATCCCACATGCCACAACTGAGCCCATGTGCCACAACTGCTGAGCCCGTGTGCCACAACTGCTGAAGTCCGTGTGCCTGGAGCCTGTGCTCCCCAATAGGAGAAGCCTCCACAATGAGAGGCCCGTGCACTGCAACACAGAGTGGCCCCTGCTCGACTCAACTGAAGAAAGCCCGATTGCAGCAACGAAGACCCATTGCAGCCATAAATAAATAAATACATTTATTAAAAGAAGAAAAAAAAAGGAAAGCACTGAACATTGCCATTGTTTAACACCTGCACCGTCAAAGTGAGCCTCTGTATTCCTATTGAAAGTCTGTTGGGAGGCGCTTGAAGCAGCCTAGAAAGAAGAAGAAATAAAAGACAAAATAAAAGGGCAAAAGGCCCAGAGGAATGACTATGGAAAACATTATAAGGGGAGGGAAAGAGATCAAGATGAATACAAAGAGTATGAAAACAACCGTAACTCCGTAAGCAATCTAGGGCAGATGGAGAAGATAAAAGTAAAAGCTGAGAAAAGAGAGAATGCAAATTGTGTGCATGTGTGTTACACATATGCATGATGGGAACATGCATATATATAACTGTGTGCAGAAAACAATGACCGAAGTTAACTATGGAAGCGTAAGGCTCCAGCACCAGCCCAGAGCTTGCTGATTCAGTGCCCACCCAGGGCCTGACGCAGCATTCCTCGCAATCATGCACCTCCCCACTCCCCTGCACAAGGTGAAAGGAAGAACCATTTATCATTGGCCCTCCAGCCACTGACAGAGCCTGTACTCTGAATGAACCCTGTGCTGGGGAAACAGGGCTAAAGAAGGCAAATTTCCTTGCTTCAAGCTGCTTACAGTCCAGTGGGAGAGACTATGAGCCAACAGGGAGTTAGGGTGCTCTGATCTCAGAACAGGAGACCAGACAAACATAGACAACCGACACAAAGCTTGGGTGATCGGAGAAAGGCTTTCTGGCATAAGTGATTTCTACTCGGAGACAGTCATATGAAAAGTGGGTGGGGAAAAGGATGTTCCAGGCTAAGGGAACACCCTGTGCAAAGGACTTGAGGAAAGAAGGATTGGGGCATTTTAAAGAAATGTAAATAGTCCAGGAGAAATGGGGAGGGAGGCAGTAGATCAGGAGACTGACAGGTGGCAAGGTCGTCAGGCAGAGGCCTGATCTTGAAGAACTCTCTAGGGGGAAACTGGTTTAAACAAAATTTAGCAAGTTTAAGTCTTCTCACAGACACACAGTACAATGAAGGACATTGTGAATTTCTAAGTGAGGGAGACAGTAGACAGAATTCTTTAGGTTCCCCCTCCCCTGCCATGCTATTCTACTTTTAGCAAAGTATCTATTCACATCTTAGGTATTTAACAAAAGACCTGTTCAACACAGTCTGGGCACCACTCGCCTAGGTAAATTCATTTGAACTTATCTCTCCATCCTCCATAATCTACCCATCAGCCTATTCATTCAGATGTATATATTCATAATCATCAACACTGCCCAGCAGTCCTGCTCTGGTCCTTTTTTCCTTTTATGATCATCTCCCTCTTCCATTCTCCCTAATAGCAATTTCAAAACTCCTCTCTAATCTCCAATCTTTTCCCCATGGCTCTCCACTCCCGGCAGATAACGTCTACTGCACAAAAATTAAAAGCCTTCAAATAGTAACTCCTCAGTTTCCTGCTATCAAACTCCTAGTATTCCCAACCCTAAACCCACTTCCCTCTTATCACAACAGAGGAAATGTCCAGCCCCCTCCTTCTTTCAATCCTGTCTCTCGTTTAGTTCAGCAAATTTACACTATCAGGTGTCCTTTCTCACAAAACTCTCCTATTAAAACAACACTATCGGGGCTTCCCTGGTGGCGCAGTGGTTGAGAGTCCTCCTGCCGATGCAGGGGACACGGGTTCGTGCCCCGGTCCGGGAGGGTCCCACATGCCGCAGAGCGTCTGGGCCCGTGAGCCATGGCCGCTGAGCTTGCGCGTCCGGAGCCTGTGCTCCGCAAGGGGAGAGGCCACAGCAGTGACAGGCTGCGTAGCGCAAAAAAAAAAAAAAAACACACAAAAAACCACTATCCACTAACCCACATTCCTCCCCAGAAATGAATCCCTCTCGTCTCACAGAATTCCTTAAATATTGTGCTGCTATCCGTTTGTCTCTGTTTCCTCACTTCCCACTCTTCCTTCCACCTGCATCCATCCACCAAAATTGCTCATGCTAAGGATCATCAATGCCTCTCTGGCACTAAACCCAAGGAACATTTTTGTTAGCACTCATTTTACTTTACCTCTCACTAGCGTTTTACACTGTTAATCACAACCATCACTTAAAACACTTTCCTCCCTTGGCTTCCATGGCAGAAGTCTCTCCTGGTTTCCTCCGACCTCTCTATGATCTTTTTATCAGCCTCCTACACAGGTGTATCCTCCTCCATCCCACCATTAATTGTTGAAGTTCCTCAAGTCTCAAGCTTCGTCCTTCGGTCCTCACTCTATACAACCTCCTTGGGTAATCGCATCTATTTCTATGTCTTCAGTTATATTCTGAAAATCTCTTGGATTCCGTATACTCATCGCAGTCTTCATTGCCACCAATCTGCCACCATTTTTTTCTCATACTCCGGTTGGGGTCCCCAATTAGTCTCTATGGATGCTTCCTGGCACCCTTGTAATGTGCCCTCCATGCTTCCACGCTACAGCTGGAGTGAACGCTTTATAGAGCAAATCTGATTATGTCAAAACTTTTCCTTTCTATGTGCATCATGTGCGCGCACACACACACACACACACACACACACACACACACACATATCCTTAGAACACTTTTATAGCTTTTTATTATTCTTAGGATAAACACCAAAGATACTTAACATGGTCTGTAAGGCTCTATATGCTCTGGCCCCTATATCTCCATCCGCATTTGCCTCATTTCATATTCTCTTTTGTTCAGTCTCTGTACTTCACTGTACTCTTATTCATTCTTTGGTTTCTCAGATACACTATCCTTTCTCCCCCCACAAGCTCCTTGCCTATTCTATTCCCTCTGCCTGGAACACTCTTGCCCCTTCCTCCCTCTATCTAGCAAATGACTTCTCAGGACTTAACTCTCAATTCAATTGTAAATTCTTTAAAGACGCTCTGTGTGACAACCAGGCTCTCCCTTCTAAACCCCTGTTTGAAGCCAGGGGTCTTATCATGTTATTCACCATCCAAAAGTAGCTGATACTGAAAAATGTTAAAATAGGTCATTGAAAATCAATATAGTCCCACCTGGGAGAAAATATGTTGTAGACTTGGAGTGATGTCTTGTAACATATGTATATGTCTAAACCAAAGGCCAATATATCATGGCTTTTCCCCCTCAACCAAATGAACACATCTGGGAACCAAAGAGTAGAAATGTGGATGGTACCTCTCGATGGTGCATTTAATAGTCCACACTCAAAATGTTTGCCTTTTGATCCCATACTCAGCACTCTGCTTGTTCACAGGTTTAATACCTATGCAAGGGACATTTCTACTTGAAAACAGATAATATTTCCATTAGATGAAATCTGAGTTTCAGTATGGACAGTTGGGGATCATGTATCTTATGCAAAAAAAAGGAGGTCATGGGCTTGTCTGAGGTGATTCACACTGACAGTAACAGGAAATATTGTTGTTCCAACACAGTGAGGGCCACAAGGCATTTAAACCCAGAGTATACCGTAAACCACCTTCTGTTTCACTCTGTAAACATTAAGCGCAGACTCTCTCAAACTACACATAGCTGGGACCACCACACACTTCGTCTTCTCAGAAGTAAATGTTTAGATTACCGTACAGGCAAGGAACTGTGACTATCTGAGATAATGGACAGAGAAAAGGGGAATGTGAAACAGTTAATAATGGGAAATGAAAAATAGCACATAACAAGGAACAGTTGTGGCCTCATGGCTCAACTCTGTAGAATCAAGATGGTACATCTCCTTGCGTGCCCTTGCTTGCTTCTCTTCCGCTCCCTCTCCCTTGCTACTTATATTAGCTATGTTTGTGGTGGTTCTCTCTCCCATTTAGTCCATAAGTTGCAGAATACTGAGGTGGATTTATGACAGCACAAAGTGGGAAAGAGGTATGACCCAGAGATCCTGGATGAAAGAAGAGAGATACCATATTACCTCTGCATGAGTTTTGGAGATGCGTCCTCCTGGTACTTATCCACTTATTCCTCGATTCAACAACACATCTAAAATAAATACAAATCTACAATATTTACGGCAGTCCACAAAATGCTATGTCAGAAAAAAAATGGTTCTCGATCTCAGTTCTTGAGATCTTTCCAACAAGTTATAGCGAGACTTTGCCCTGCCTGGGGTGTGGAAACTGTATATTTACTGTGCCCTTGCATAAGCAAGGACAAGAACTTCAGCAGCATGTAATTACATTTCCTGCCTCTTAAATCACAACCATCTTTATATGAGTGTCATCCACTCTGTTTCAATCCTTGCATGTTTTATAGTTTGTGATTATTCCTTTAAAGAAGGCTGGTAAGCCTATGATAAATCCCAACAAGGTTTCTTGCATTTTTAATAGCCAGCAAAACTGAACTGCGGATGAAGACATGAGACGG
The DNA here is from genome assembly GCF_951394435.1 of Stenella coeruleoalba. Classification (NCBI taxonomy): domain Eukaryota; kingdom Metazoa; phylum Chordata; class Mammalia; order Artiodactyla; family Delphinidae; genus Stenella; species Stenella coeruleoalba. The sequence continues at coordinate 47,557,402 of NC_137153.1, forward strand.
ACCAATACATATTTCCCTGGACACACTGCTATGTTTGCCATGTGTCTGGAGACAATGCTGTTTGGGTTACAGGATTTTCTGCATGACAGTTTTATCCTTGCAAGCCAAGTGTGGGTGGTTTTGTTGCTGTTGTATCTGGTGTTCTGAAGTTCCAAAGGAAAAAGTATATGTCCTGGGAGACTTTAATTCCAGTGCCTCCACATTTCCCAAAGAAGTTGGACATTGAAACTTAGGAGAAAATTATTTAATAATCAATAAATATTCTTTGTAGATCTTGTTAACCAAAAGAAAATGAGTAACTTTTATAGTGACTCACCCCACAAAGTTACTCAAAAGTGTTTTGGGGACAAAATCAATGGCATTCAATTATTGACACCTATTATGAATCACACAACATCCTGGGAATTTATCCTCAAAATATAGCAAAACCCAAAAAGTTACACACTTGACAATGTTAACTCTACACTGTGGCAAGAAACTGTAAATAATCTTTATGCCCAACAAAAGGGAATGACACGGTAATTATGGTCTATCGACAAGCTAGAATATGATGCAGCCAATAAAAATGATAACTTGAGAATTATATAGATGCATGGACTTATACATAATGCTATCTGGTAAGGGGATAAAAGCATAATGCAGAACGCTACATGCAAGGTAGATCTGCAAGGGAGATCAGCTTAGAAAGACAGGTAATACAGTTAAAATAAAAATAGTTCCTGGTGGGCTTCCCTGGTGGCGCAGTGGTTGAGAATCTGCCTACTAATGCAGGGGACACGGGTTCGTCCGAGCCCTGGTCTGGCAGGATTCCACATGCCGCGGAGCAACTAGGCCCGTGAGCCACAACTACTGAGCCTGCGCATCTGGAGCCTGTGCTCCGCAACAAGAGAGGCCGCGATAGTGAGAGGCCCGCGCACTGTGATGAAGAGTGGCCCCTGCTTGCCACAACTAGAGAAAGCCCTCGTACAGAAACGAAGACCCAACACAGCAAAAATAAATTAATTAATTAATAAACTCCTACCAACAACATCTTCAAAAAGAAAAAAAAAAAGTTCCTGGTGATGGTTAGTGAAATTAAAATTTTTCTTTTAACTTTTCAAATATTAATAAAATATCACTGACTCATAATCTGTTAAATTATAAACCACTCTGTAATCATAGAGTACTTTTAAAACTATAGAGCACTGTGATTTGGCTAAGAGGTACAAGTAAAATCCTGCCCCCATGGCGTCTGGGTCTAGAGAAAAACATGAGGCTGTTTGATATGAAGTTCTAATAAGTTCATAGAAGAAAGAAGACCAGTGTAAGCATCAAGAATGGCTTCAAGGAAGAGGTAGGACATCACCTGGGCCTCAAAGAATATAAGAGGTCTGGATAGGCAGAGGTGGGCGAGAAGGACAGCTCGGGCAGGGCGGTTACACATACAGAGCAAAGCCCCTTACACAAGAGTCATGGTGGTGTTGCCTTATCTTTATTTGCTCTGACAAGGCATCAGCATAGGTAATGGAAGAAGAAGAAGGAGTACCCTGATGAGAGGAGAAGATGAGGGATGTCAGAGATTAGGCTCTATTTCTACTTCCACCTTAGACTCATAAATAACTGAATGAACTAGGGTTTCTGCTGTGTGTTAACTTATTATCTGCTTAGCAACCAAGACCATTGTATCCTTATCCCACTGATCCTTCAAGATCACTAGAATCCAAATAGGTGCTCAGTTGACGTTGGCTCTAAGAGAGTCAAGGTTTATTGCAAAGATGATCCCTCTTATGCAAAATTCTCTCTCTGGAGAACTGTAGGCATAGGGCTATGTATGCTTGCTAAGGCTGACACGTTTGCTAAGGCCTGTGTCTTCTCCTAACGCCCTTGCGTGTTTGCCTAAGGCTAGTGTGACACATATAAAAATAACCATTAGCTAGCGGACAAACATGCCACAAGCTGGTTCATGTTGCTAAAGTCAAAATATCACATGAAATAAGTCTTGAAATCTATGGATTCCAGTTGGAGGAGTTAAAAACAGGATAGGATTCTAGAAAGGCAGCCCGTTATCCAAAATAACGTCACATCAATCTGCCAAGGTAAAAATGTTTATGGTTCCTTTTGCAGCTGAAATTCCATTCCTTTCATATTTCTCAAGGTTTATCCTTTTTGTCCCACCCCAGTTCTCAACTAAATAAGAGAGAGACAAGAAAGACTGAGGCATACAGAGGGCAAAATATCGCTTGCATTACTACAAACATTGAAGAATTTGGCTTAAAACTGTCTGCAACAGGGCTTCCTAATAATTCAATGCAGAATTGGAAGATTTACACACACACACACACACACACACACACACACACACACACACACACACACACAACAACACTACAGCATGGAGGGGCGAGTGGAATGTATACTCCCTGTAGGCAGGCAGCTTCCTAAAGAAGGGAGAAAGGGTGGGGCAGAGATGCACACGTCTGTTTCTCCTTCCAAGCTCACAAATCAGATATGTCACTCCACCTCCTCTTGGGAAGAGTGAATGAGGGAGCAAAGAAAGGCCACAGTCTCGTGGTGGTGGAAGTTCCTCCAACATGGGAGAAAACATCAGAGTGTAGAAGAAGGGATACCCTCTCTCCCCCAAAACGTATGCTTTGGTAAATTTTTTCCAGGCACCACCATAGAGTAAATTCCTAGCAAAGGAACTTCCAGGTCATTTTTATCTTCATTAATATTGTTAAATTTCTCTCCAGAAAGGTTGCACCCATTTTCTCTCAGAAACAAAGTATAAGGATTCCCATTACCCACGCTCTCACAACTAGTTCTGGATACCATTAAACATTTTAATTTTTTCCCATCGGATGTGAAAAAGGGGGAATGTGTCTCATTGTTTTGATATGCATTTTCTTAATTATGAATGAAGTTTAGCTTCATTTCATATTTTGAGTTATTTTAATATTTTCATTTATTTTTTTCTACAAACTGACTTTTACATGTTTTCCTCTTATTTTTTTAAGGCTTCCCATCTTTTTATTAGTGGTTTGTATGAGCACTTAGTGCTTCATCCAGGTAAACAAGCATAACACAGTGTAGATTTGACTGGATTTCTTTCCCAACCTTGACAATAAATTATCTTTCCTATCATTTTAGACTGTGTTCAAGGCTTCCACGGAGGGTAAAGAGTAGACCTTTAAGCCATTTACCTGCTTTTACAGAGACAGAGGTGAAATTTTATCTATAATAGCGTTCTGTATAAAATTTCATTTAAAAAGGAGAATGCTGCTAAATTGGGGTGGGGGGGTGAGTTGAAACTCATTTCTCTGTCAGGTTGTGATTTAGAAACACCAGACATTGACACCCTCAGTCCACTCTAAAGCCAAACAGACTTACATGTGCCGTACACTGAAGGTTTTTCACCATTTACCCTCTCCCTGCCCCTGCTTCAGGAGGAGGGCACACTCACCCATGTTTGTGCTTTATACATCCATGTGCACACTATGTTTCACCATTTGTTTGATGAAATGGTAGAGACTGTGGGGAACAGGACTGGAATGGAGGGAGAGCCAAATGGTCATCTCTGAGCACCTGCCAATGGAAGCTCTCCTCTGGCAGGCAAAAATGGCTGCAAGCTCTCATAAGCCAGACACGTGGACTGGAAATCTCCCGTGGCAGGAGTGTCCAGCTGCTGAGGGCACAACTTCTAACCTCCTGGAGACCACTGACTGGAAGGTACCTCCTGAAACAGCTGTGTTCCAGGGATCCCTCAAAAAAACTACATGCTATATTCATTTGTGGGTTGCTTGACAATGAACACAGCACTCCCGTATACAGAATTTCACCATGATATAGTGACAATATCACTGGTCTGATAACCAGAAAATGTGCCTTCTGCTCTAATACCGTGTGCCTCTTGGAGACAGGCACATGCTTCTTCAACAGGACACAGAAAACAATAATCATAAAAGAAAAAATTACACATTAGATTTCATTAAATCAGAAACTTCCTATCAAAAGAAATTAATTTTTCCCCTTACTTTCTTTAAAATACATGACTGCCTAAAGTAAAAGTTATAACGTAGTATCATGGGGGTAAAGTGGGTTTCCGTGGAATACAAAAGTTGGGTCTTTTCTATCCAGTGTAACAACCTCCATCTTTTAATTGGAATGTTTTAACTATGTATACTTAATATAATTATCAATATTATTGGGTTTAAATCAACTGTCTTGTTATTTGTTTTCTATTTCTCCCTTCTGTTTTGTTTGTTTTTTTTTGGTTACTTTTTTTTCTATTTTACTGTTTTCTTTTGGGTTGAGTACAGTTCTGTTTTTCTCCACTATTACCTAATTGGTCTTACTTCTTTGCTTTATGTTTCAGTGGTTATGCTATGCTTTACAATACACATCTTTAATATACCTCAATTTTACTTCAAATAATATTATAATATGTCATGTAAAATGCATGACTGCTACAAGATTATAATTTCATCTACACTTCATTCTTTGAACTACTGTCATATGTTTTACTTCTCATGAAGCATTGTTATTATTTTTGTTTAGCCATTCAATTATTTTTAAGGAGTTTTATAAATAAAAAAAATTTATATTTGAGTACCCAAAAATCTTTAATAGTTTCAACTCTAGAAATATATTTAAATGGCATTGCATCATTACCAAGGAGGATTTGCCCCAGAAATGCTTGGTGGTTTTAACATTCAAAACTCAATCATTTTTAATTCACTACATTAACAGAATAAGGAAAAATACATATAGCCATCTCAAAAGATGTAGGAAAAACATTTGACCAAATTTTAAATCCATTTCATAATAGAACATCTCAACAATTAGAAATATAAAAGAGCTTCCTAAACCTCATGAAAGACATCTCTGAAAAACCTGGAGCTAAAATCACACTTAAAGATGAAATATTTAAGGTGTTTTTCTTGAAACTTAGAACAAGGCAAGGATATCCACTCCTGATATATTTTTCAACATTTTCTTGGATGTCCTAGTAGTGCAGTAAGGCAAGAAAAAGAAATAAAGACCATCAAAGAAGAGGGCAGCTATCTCTATTCACAGATTACATGACTGCTTATGTGGAAAATTCTAAGGAATCTACAAAACAACTATCAGAATTAACAGCTAAACTTAGAAAGATTGCAGGATATAATGTCAATATTTAAAGTTAGTTATATTTTTGTATACTAGTGTTATTGATTGGAAAATTAAAAGAAAAATTTCATTTATAATAGCATCAAAAATATAACATACATGCTAAGAAATAAATTTAACAAAAAGGCTGCTAGACTTTTGCAATGAAGACTGCAAGACTCTGCTTAGAGTGACTGAAGAAGACCTAAACAAATGGAGAGATATACTGTACCTATGGATTAGGATATTCAATATTGCTTAGATGTCAATTCTCACCAAAATGATCTATAAAATCAATGTAATCCGAATGAGAGTTCCACTAGGCTTTTTGTAGAAATGGAAAAGCCAATTTAAAAATGTATATGGAAATGTAAATGACATAGAATAGCAAAAGCAAGCTTGAAAAGAAGAATAAAATTGGAAGACAAATATTGCCTGATGCTGACTTACTAAGAAGTTACAGGACAGTATGGTATTGGCATACAGATTGACAAAATAGTCAACAGAACTAAACAGAGTTTAGAAGTAGGCCCACCTTTATATTTTGAATTTTTTTCACAAATGCACCAAAGAAATCCATGAAGAAATCAAAGTCTTTACAACAAATGATGTTACTAAAAGAACTGGATATTCATACAGAATAAATAAACTTTGACCCCTACCTCACACCATATGCAAAAGTTTGAGACGTATTATACATCTAAATGTAAATGCTAAAATTTGAAAGCTTCTAAGAGTGTAGAACTACCACATGAAGGCAGGAAATATTTCTTCAACAGTACACAGAAAGCAATAACCACAAAAGAAAAAATGATATATTAGATTTCATCAAAATTAGAAACTTGTGCTCATCCAAAGACACCATTAATAAATAGGCAAACAACAAACTGAGAAAAAATATTCACAAAACATATATGATAAAGGATTAGTACTGAAGGTGCATGAGGAATTTTTATAACAATAATAAAAGACAAATAACCCAATTCAAAAAATGGACAAAAATCTTGGACACTCTGGAAAAGATATAAAATGGGTAATAAGCACATAAAAAAGTGCTCAATATAATCACACTTCATAGAAATGCATCTTAAACCACAGTGAGATACTACTACACACCCACCAGAAGAGCTAAAATTAAGAGTAATACTCCAATTGTTGAAAAGGAAGTACAGCAACTGTAGCTCGTAAAAATTATAAGCATTTACCAAAGGGCTATGAAAGCATGTGTCCACAAAAAGTCATGTAGAGGACATTTCATAGATTTATTCATACTAACCAGACATTGGAAATAGCCCAAATGTTTATCAACAAGAGAATATACTTTTATAAAATACTGTGCTACATTCATATACAATCAGATACTACTCAATGATAACAAAGCATGAATTTCAAAAATAGGAGGCTAAATGAAAGCATTCTTACGCAAAAGAGTACATATCCTAGACTTTGATATAAAATTCTAGAACAGGCCAAACTGAAACAGGATGAACTAAACATCAAGTCAGGGATTGCCTCTGGAGGTAAACCCATGGCTAGAAAGGGCCATGAGGGAACTTTCTGGGGTGATGGCAATGTTCTGTATCTTGACTGTGGTTTGGGATATGCAGGTTATGCATTTGTCAAAAGTCATAGAATAGTACACTTAAGATTTGTACCTTTCATTGTATGTAAATTTTGTCTAAATAAAAGCATGGTAAAAATTAAACTATAATTATATGTATATTGAGATATGTAGGGATACTATGTACTAATATCTGTAACTTACATTAGAATGCATCAAAAAATTGATGGCTGGATGGATGCATAGATTATGAGATGAAGCAAGTTTAGTAAAATATTAATGGCAGAATTGGGGTGGTGGGTATAATACTTCAAAGTACTAACTCACTTAATTCTTGCCACTTTCTGACTGAGAGTTTAGGTGGCTAACTCCTACAAAAAAAAAAATCCTGATTAGCCAAGTAATGACAGTTACCATGTATTCTTAGAGTAAGCTCTTGAGATAGAATGAAAGTCAATACCAGAAAGATAATTCTTTCCTGAAAGAACAGGAGAATGAAATATGTTAAACTGCTTAAATAGGACTCTTTCTACAATATGTATAATAGGTGGTCCTAACAATTACACATAGTTCCTACTATGTGTCACTTTATAAGAATCTTTAGTTACTGTATTTTAATACTCAAAATTATGTTGTGAGATAGGTATTACTCTTCCTGTTTTACAAATGAGAGTTAAGATTCCCGGGGTGAACAACTTGCCCAAGTCCCACAGCTGCCATGGGTTGGAGCCAGGGTTTTAAACGAGGGCAGTCTGTCTCCCAAATCCATGCTGTTAAGCGCTATGCTTCACTTCCTCTGAACTTCCAGGAGTAGGAGAATTCACAATCATCTAGGTTAGCCTGTTCCATTGCTGAGCAGCTCTGCTTCATCTATTCCTTTTCCTTGGTCTATAATTGGACTCTGAAATATCTGCGAAATACAGCACCTACATTTTTGCCAAGGTGTCCTTTTTGCCACGTTGAGCAAACTCTGTCCTTCCAAAGTCCTAGTTCTTTATGGACATCCCGGGAGAAAACTTGCAAGAAAAAGAGAAGGCAGAGAAGAGAGTGTGACAGAGAGACATATAGAGAAAAAGAGAGATGATCCTAATGTTGGGAAAAAGCAGGTGTCTAACCATTGGCCAGAATGTTAAATTACTAGAGCAATTCAGTTTCCCAATTTGCCAAGATGCCAGCTACCCAGAAATAACAAAGACCTGCATCTATCAGCAAACAGCTGAAGATAATTTTCAGCAACAACGTGCCCAAAGCAAAGAAAGGCGTTCAAAAGATCTCATTAAACCATTAGAGACTGAATGATCAACTGATTTCATTGTAAGTCATACACTTTGCCTCCTGCACTCTCCAAAGCATCTCTCAAGTCAACATTTTTCTGGGAGGATGATGTGTCACGTTGAGCAAGCCTACTCCTCAGGTCTCACAAAATCGATTTGCGCTATTCCTCTCTCAGAGACTTAGGAAACACTTCCTTCTGTTCGTCCTGTTTGAGGTTTGGTGTTGTGTGTTTTAGGGTGTTTTTGACCTTTCCAAAAGGGCCAAAATATAAAAGTTAGTTCTTTGGATATTATTTGCTGCCTATTGTTTCTGAAATGAGTGAAGCTTCTGATATGGCTTATCAGTCAAGGCAATTGGTGACAAAGAAGTTCCCCAACCTTTCTGTAATATTGGTTGCCAACCTCTTTAATTAGAATATCAATGCCTTTTCAAAGGGTTTTCATGTTTTAGAGAACCAGCAAGAACTTCAATGATACCATTGAAGCTATGTTTTAAGAGGCTTGGTGGTGCCCCGTCTCAAAATTCCTTCACAGCATATCATAAAATACAAATTCTGTCTCTGTCCCTCTCTGTCTCTATCTCTGTCTCTCTCTCTCTCTCTCCAAGTAACTGGGTTCAGTGAATGTAAAATACTCCTAACTCCACCCCTCCTACTGAGTGAGTTCAGAGAAATCAGTGAGTCCAAGCCAGGGACACTTGTTTCCATGACTCCCCAGACTCCAAAACTGATGGAACCTCTCTTTTCCTCTCTCATTCTGCATAGTTCGAATGGGACCTAGGTCCCTCTGAAAGCTACTGTCCTCTTATCCCACACGTTACTGGGAAGATGGTAAGAATGCAGAGACAGGAGAAATGTGAAGAAACTGCATTTAGGGACTGAGTTCCACCTGTGAAGTTAAAGTATCTAAACTGTAGCCCTTGGTTCAACAAACTATCACATGTGCCTGCAGTGTGGCTAGGTCTGCATCTGCCCCCAGCACCTACCACTCCAGCCGACCTGAATGACAGATTAACTCCTCCTTTCTCAGGTAGCTCTCACCAGCCAACTGCCAACTCTCAAGTGTCGCATCAAATTGAGAAGGCAGGGGTTATGTATTAGTTCAGAGAGAAAGAAACCACTCCTATAAAAAAAACAAATTGCATCAAAAGAGAACAGCCTTGGCCCTACTTTAAAAAACAGTGAGCCAAGTACAAATCTCTAACCGAATTTAAGCGGCATTTAAGATAAACAACAGAAGTTTTATTCACAAATGTATAAGAAAAATTCTTATAATGAAAATCATTTCTGCGTTCCATTAATCCACTCAGGGGATGGGAAATAGAAATTCTTAAAGTCGGAATTTCTGTATTGTGTGTTTGGTTTTTTTTTTTTGCTTGATTCACAGGCAGTTAACTCCTTTCACACTGGTGTCACCTTGATGCCACATTGAAGATTATGATTCCATAAAGGCAGAAAGACAGCAGGAAACACCACACCACATTCGCCATTGCTGTTGGCTGAGCAAACTCTGTTTACCAGCAAAATAAAAGACAAATTCACTTTAATATCCTGAGTGCCCTCCCAAGTTTTCTGACAGATCAGGAATGCAGCAACAAGAATCTTCAGCAAAACTTTTCCAAGTCAAGACCAACTTTTCAAGCACCAAAGACTGAATTTTTTTTTTTTTCTGAGTTGGCCTGATGGCTGACTGAAACTGCTAAATATTTATATAGTTATATGGCCATGCAGGGAAACTAAAGGTTTGTTTGAATTATGCCTCATATGCCTTTTACCTAGAGGATAATATCTTATGTTTTCCTGAATTTAGAGTTAGACCATTAAATGTAGTGGTCAGATCCTCATCAAAAATAAGCCATACAGAATACCCTTACTTTGGAATTTCTAAGGGAGAGTTTTGAAAGTCTTCATTCTGGAAGAAAGATTAAATATTCAATTTTTCAAATTCATTTGGGTCAGAGAAAGCACACCCTCTCAATTCATAATAGCTGTCATCGATTTGGCAAAGTGAGCGTTCTATATATTCCACCTAAGAATTATTTACAAGGCATCCTAGCAAAGCTCAGCCTTATTTATTTCTGACAAGACAAACATCCAGCAATAAAAGACATCTTTTCATTCCTTCTCTATCTGTCAATCTATCGCCTTCTGCGTCAGAAGCACGAACGATTGGGAACTTCGTTCTACGTGTGACACAAGGAGGCTGCTATAGGCAGTGATGCAGAATGAACACAGAACAAGACGGAAAGTTGTCAGCTCCCCAAACTGGGATCCTAACAGTCCCCTTCTAAAGAGGAAGAGTGTGAAATGGAGAGGCTGTGGATTGGCAGGATTCAGTTTTAGATTCTGGCTCAGGGCTGTGAACCGGAAGTAAATCACAGTGTTTTGGGGGGTCATAGCTCCTCTGTATACACAATAAAGCATATAAACTGGGCTTACTGTGCCTGCAAGTTATAGAAACTCAATTCAAAATACTTTAAATTTTAAAAATTGGATTTATTATCTTACATAATCAAAATTTCTAGGTAGCAGACCTCAGGAAAGGCCGAATCTAGGTGCTTAAGGGGTAAAATACTGAACTGTCTCTCTTCACCCTTCACTCAGTGTCCTTTGAGTTTCATTTTCAGAGAGGCCCTTCTCAACGGGAGACAAAAATGGCCTTTAGAAACATCAGGCTTATATTCTAGCTGTTGTGTAACAATAGTGGAAGGAGAGAACATATTTCCCAACAGTTTCAGCAAAGGACCTGGAGCTGGTATTTATCACCTTTTGCTCACCTAACTTGAGCTCACATCAACTCCTAAACCAACAACCATGACCAAGATGAGACACAGTCACTTTGGCTTGAATCTGAGTCACATGCTCGCCAAATACAATTCAAAGGAAGTCCAGGTGCCGTTAGAAGAGAAAATGCAAACATATATTGGTGCAAAAAAACAACAGATATCAACTACATGAAGGAAATGGATTAGAAGATATCAAAGTTTCCCTTCACACTCTAATAATCTAAGAACTGGTCATTGTAGAATTCTCTTGGTTTTGAAATACTCAAAAATACTGGAGAGACAAAAATGTTAAGTTTATTATTTGCCCAAATTAATTTTAATCTCTTTATATAATCAGTTACATAAATTATTCCAGACAAAATAACTATATAAATAAAACAGTGTCCCCAAAATGGGATGGTTGTGAGTTATATGATTGAAAAAATAGAACAATGATTTGGTGGAATTTATCAGATTTTTTCCCATAGATCTCCTTCTAGAGAAACATGTGGTCACCACTAAAGGTCAGCTGTTTGCCCAAGAGTAGCCCATTTGATTCATATGGTAAACAATTGGAAATAAAATTAAAGATACTAGTATATAAAAATCACTCATTCTCAAATGTATTGGGTAAAATTCAGAAATACTCCAGGAATGAATGATAGGCACACTTAATAATTGTGGAAAAACTCATTGTATTCTGGCTAGGAGGCATGTGAACCACATTCTTGTATGAAAAGCATGATGAGAGGAGTTCATTGATAGTGCAAGTAGCTGAAGATAAAACTGCTGAGTTGTATAAGACAATGGAAGCGATGCAAATACTGATACCAAAAGAAGAAAAAATAGCAGCCCCACAGGAATGGATTTCATGATTAGCATTTTTAAGGGATGGTGTTTACGACGGTTAATTTTATGTGTCAACTTGACTGGGCTAAGGGATGCCTAGACAGCTGGCAAAACCTTATCTCTGGAGGTCTGTGAGGGTGTTTCTGCAAGAGATTAGCCTTTGAATCTGTGGACTGAGTACAGAAGATCCACTCTCACAATGCAGACAGGCACCATCCATTAAGGACTGGAAAAGAACAAAAAGGCAGAGGGAGGGCGCATTCTCATTCTTCTTGAGCTGGGACATCCATCTTCTCCTGTCCCCAGACACTGGCGCTCCTGGTTGGTTTTCAAGCCTTTGGACTCTGGGACTTACACCAGCAGCCCACATACACCCCCATCCCTTCTCAAGCCTTCAGCCTCAGACTGGGAGTTACATCATCAGCTCCCTTGGTCTTTAGGCCTTCAAACTTGGACTGAATTATACCACCAACTTTCCTGGTTCTTCAGCTGGTAAATGGCAGGGTCAGATTGTGGCATATCTCAGCTTCTATAATTGCATGAGCCAATTCCCATAATAAATCTCCTCTTATATATCCATAATCTATGTCTTTAATCTACCTCTATACCTATCTATATCCTGTTGGTTCTAGTAGGGTTCGTATGTCACTTTCAACTGGTGGTTAGATAAATGAAGTTTCCAAAAGCTTTTTTTTTCTTAGATATTATTCCATGAAGCTATATGTAGGTGGTATTAACCTTTTTTCCTTCCCCTTACTAGTCTTAGTCTCTTTTCTTCCATTTACTGTGACTGTTTCTAACCCTTTGAAGTAGGCACTGCACTCTTGGTTTTTCTCTATCAAGGTCATATTTGATAGAAGCATCCGTTCTGTGGAATGCAAGACTTTTTCCTCCCAACAGAGGCAGTCACTCTAGTTTCTTAATGACGTCACCATTACATAAGCCACTGATGCACGTAATGATTTTTTCCAATGCTTTGGTGATGTTTAAAGGAATAGCGAGACAGCTTGGTAAGAGATAATTCCTAGTCTTTACAGAGGCAAAGAAGACTGGATAGTCTTAAAATTCCTTTCAATACTGTTCATACTATGTTATGTATGTATGTAATCTACTTTTTTGTTGTTACAAAATAGCCACAACCAGTGACTATAGCCAAGATTCACTTATTTGTGTAAGAGAGAATAACAGTAGATGAAAGGTTTTCTAAGGAACGGGAGAGTCTCCCAGAAAACACTCAGTCCAAACATTTTCCATTTATCGCTTGCATATCATCAAGGCCTATAAATCATATGCAATCAAAGCTATGGTATTTTGAAGAAGGCATTATTTCAGAGGGCAATATGTGGTCTCACTCATATAACTAGCATTTTGTGCATCTGTACACATTTGTGGAAAGTAGTAACTAAAATCCTTGAACAACAGATTCATTTTGTAGATTGCTATGTCTGAGCAGAAGTTTTCTGTACTTTAAAAGCTGAACTTGAAACAAGAAAAGCAGAGACTGAGAACACTTCATAATTAGTATATACCTATGACCTGCCTGATAAGAAACTGTGTCTAGCAGTATGAAATATAACACTGCATGGGTATCAGTCAAGAAAGGCTAGATTATGCTACAGTTATTATCTCCCAACTCTTAATGGCTTCAAAAACAAATATTTATTTCTTACACTACATATTCATTGTGGGTCTGCAGGGGGACTCTTTCATCACTGAGGGACCCAGGCTTATGGAGAAGTGACCATCCTGAGTGTTATCAATCCAATAGCCATCCCGAAGGGAAAAGAACACTTTGTAGAATTCCTTACAGATAATTAAAAACTCCGCCTGGAAGTAGCACATGTCACTTCTGCCCAAAACTCCTTCATCAGAATTGACCACATAGTCCCTATCAAAGTCATCTGGTCCTTATCAACCACAAGAAAGTCAAACAGTTCAATTCTGTCATGTGTCTTGAAGGTGGAAAGCTGGATGTATTCTGTGAGAAACACTGATGACTACCACCAAATTAGATTGTAATGGAATAAAAGCTATGAAGACCAGGATCAAAGTATTGACCCTATTGTAGTTTGCATAAAAGTAGAGGTTCATTTGAATTCTGGTAAGAAGAAACTGGAAGTGAACAGCAGACCACATAACTACACATCATAAAATATTTATTAACTGTTTAGTATGCACTGTTCTGTTCGTTCTGTGGGTTCTAGTCCTTCCACATTATTTTGCTATCTCTACAAAATCTTGAGCAAAAGAATTCCTTTGGGTAATATTAAGCAAATTCATCTGAATCCTGAACTAGCACATATCATTTTGCATGCAATTAGAGAAGGTTAATAATATCTCCTACCTCCACGGTCCCCCACCTTTTTGGCACCAGGGACCGGTTTCGTGGAAGACAATTTTTCCACAGACGGAGTCGCTGGTGGGGGGTGGTTCAGGTCGTAACGCCAGCAATGGTTCAGGCAGTAACGCAAGTGATGGGGAGCTGCAGATGAGGCTTCGCTCACTCACCTGCTGCCCACCTCCTGCTGGGCGGCCTGGGGGTTGGGCACCCCTGTCCTATATGATGCCCTTAAATAACACATATCCCTTTGTGAATGGTCTCCCCTTTCCCAGGCACACGTGAAGCATGTCATTGCTTCCCTTCTATATAAATTATGAAATTTACTCATTTAGTTAGTGTCAAATATGTTTTAAGCATTGCAGGAATGCACTATGGGTACTTATTGGCCTGAAATCTCAGACCTCATGCCTGACTTGAAGGGTTTCACTGTAAAGCTGACTCACCCTGCTGCCTCCTCAGACCCACACCCTCCCCAGTCTCTGGACTGACGGTCTATGTGCCACTCTCATGATTCATGGTCAGATGATTTTGGTCAGTACACGCATCTTAACTTACGGAGCTTTAAAAACCTTGCCACATTTACTCCATCCTGGAAATATAGGAAAACTCCCTCCTCTCACAGATACTTTTAATATAACAATATTTATCTCTTGGTGTGGTTATTTGAACGGTGACAACTTTAGAACTTTAGTCTCCACATTGCAGGTGGCAGGTCATGGGACCTAGTCTCCAAAACCACCTACCTTTATGACTGAAGGCCACTTTTGTATATTCCCTGTCTACAGAGCCCTTCTTATTGGGTGGCTTCTTGTAAAGTTTAAAGGAGTTGATATCTCTAAAATGTTTCAAATAGAGCCTAGCAGGGACTCTGGACAAAGACGGCAACATAGGAAGCTCCTGAGTATCCCTCCTCCCATGGATGGTCCAAATATACAGCCACACATGGAGCAATTCTCTCTGAGAGAGATCCAGAAACGAGCTGAGTGACTCCTACACATTGGGTGACTGAGAAAATACTTGTATCAAAACTGGTAACACACTCTTGCAATAAACCCCACTGCCAACACAGAGCCATACAATTGGGAGGAAAATTCCAACTCCCAGCTTTTTCTTGAGCAATGAAGGGTTTGGACCACACATCAAGTGCCCCAACATTTAACACTGCCACCCAAAGGACAGGACCCCAAATCACCTAGCGCTGAAAGTCAATGAGGCTTACATTCCACAAATCCAACATGACTATAGCAAACTATGGAGGAGTTGTTAACTGGTACATGAGTACTTGTCACATCTATTCCCCCAAGGCTCAGCACTGAGAGAGCAGGCACAAAACACCCATCTCCCAGCTTTTCCCCTGGAAGGTATTGGACTACCTGCTTTAGAAACTGCTGCCTGAGGGTCCAGCTTCTAATGAGCGTCCATTTTAAGTGCTGACTGTATCATCCTCAGAGCCTGTTGGTTATTTTGTTGTTAAGCCTTAGGAATTCTTTGTTTATTCTGGTTATTAATCCCTTATCAAATATATGATTTGTAAATATTTTCTCCCATTTTGTGATTTATATTTATACTCTGTTAATACTGTCTTTTGATGCATGAATGTTTTTAGTTTTCATGAAGACCAATTTGTCTAATTTTTTCTTTTATTGTCTGTGCCCTTAAGGGTCATATGTAAGAAGTCATTGCCGAGGGAGAGAGGAGGAAGATGGCAGAAGAGTAAGACGCAGAGATCACCTTCCTCCCCACAGATACACCAGAAATACATCTACACGTGGAACAACTCCTACAGAACACCTACTGAACGCTGGCAAAAGACCTCAGACCTCCCAAAAGGCAAGAAACTCCCCAGGTATCTGGGTAGGGCAAAAGAAAAAAGAATAAACAGACAAAAGGATAGGGACGGGACCTGCTCCAGTGGGAAGGAGCCGTGAAGGAGGAAAGGTTTCCACACACTAGCAGCCCCTTCGCGGGCGGAGACTGCGGGTGGCAGAGGGGAAAAGCTTCGGAGCCGCGGAGGAGAGCACAGCAACAGGGGTGCGGGGGGCCAAGCGGAGAGATTCCCGCACAGAGGTTCTGTGCCGACCAGCACTCACCAGCCCGAGAGGCTTCTCTGCTCCCCCACCGGGGCGGGCGGGGCTGGGAGCTGGGGCTCGGGCTTCGGTCAGAGCGCAGGGAGAGGACTGGGGTTGGCTGTCTGAACACAGCCTGCAGGGGGTTAGTGCGGCACAGCTGGCCGGGAGGGAGTCCGGGGAAAAGTCTGGACTTGCCAAAGAGGCAAGAGACTTTTTCTTCCCTCTTTGTTTCCTGGTGCGCGAGGAGAGGGGATTAAGAACGCTGCTTAAAGGAGCTCCAGAGACGGGCGCGAGCCGCGGCTAACAGCGCGGACCCCAGAGACGGGCATGAGACGCTAAGGCTGCTGCCGCCGCCACCAAGAAGCCTGTGTACGAGCACAGATCACTCTGAACACCTCCCTTCCGGGGAGCCTGTGCAGCCAGCCACTGCCAGGGTCCCGGGATCCAGGGACAACTCACCCAGGGAGAATGCACGGCACGCCTCAGGCTGGTGCAATGTCCCGCCGGCCTCTGCCGCTGCGGGCCCGCCCCGCACTCCGTGCCCCTCCCTCCCCCTGGCCTGAGTGAGCCAGAGCCCCCGAATCAGCTGCTCCTTTAACCCTGTCCTGTCTGAGCGAAGAACAGAGGCCCTCCGGCGACCTACAGGCAGAGGCGGGGCCAAATCCAAAGCTGAGCCCCGGGAGCTGTGCGAACAAAGAATAGAAAGGGAAATCTCTCCCAGCAGCCTCAGGAGAAGCGGATTAAAGCTCCACAATCAACTTGATGTACCCTGCATCTGTGGAATACATGAATAGACAACGAGTCATCCCAAATTAAGGAGGTGGACTTTGAGAGCAAGATTTATTATTTTTTCCCCTTTTCCTCTATTTGTGAGTGTGTATGTGTATGCTTCTATGTGAGATTTTGTCTGTATAGCTTTGCTTTCACCATTTGTCCTAGGGTTCCATCCATCCGTTTTTTTTTTTGGTTTTTTTTACTTTAAAAAAATGTTTTTTTCTTCATAATTATTTTTTATTTTAATAACTTTATTTTTTCTTATTTATTTTCTTGTCTTTTATCCTTCCTTCCTTCCTTCCTTCCTTCCCTTCCTTCCTTTCTCTTTCTTTCTTTCTTTCCTTTCTTTCTTTCTTTTCTCCCTTTTATTCTGAACCATGCAGATGAAAGTCTCTTGGTGCTGCAGCCAGGAGTCAGTGCCATGCCTCTGAAGTGGGAGAGCCAACTTCAAGACACTGGTCCACAAGAGACCTCGCAGCTCCACGTAATATCAAACGGCGAAAATCTCCCAGAGATCTCCATCTCAACACCAGCACCCAGCTTCACTCAACGACCAGCAAGCTACAGTGCTGGACACCCTATGCCAAACAACTAGCAAGACAGGAACACAACTCCACCCGTTAGCAGAGAGGCTGCCTAAAATCACAGTAAGGCCACAGACACCCCAAAACACACCACCAAACATGGACCCGCCCACCAGAAAGACAAGATCCAGCCTCATACACCAGAACACAGGCACTAGTCCCCACCACCAGGAAGCCTACACAACCCACTGAACCAACCTTAGCCACTGGGGACAGACACCAAAAACAACGGGAACTATGAACCTGCAGCCTGCAAAAAGGAGACCCCAAACACAGCAAGATAAGCAAAATGAGAAGACAGAAAAACACACAGCAGATGAAGGAGCAAAATAAAAACCCACCAGACCTAACAAATGAAGAGGAAATAGGCAGTCTACCTGAAAAAGAAATCAGAATAATGATAGTAAAGATGATCCAAAATCTTGGGAATAGAATAGAGAAAATACAAGAAACATTTAACAAGGACCTAGAAGAACTAAAGATGAAACAAGCAACAATGAACAACACAATAAATGAAATTTAAAATACTCTGGATGGGTTCAATAGCAGAATAACTGAGGCAGAAGAATGGATAAGTGACCTGGAAGATAAAATAGTGGAAATAACTACTGCAGAGCAGAATAAAGAAAAAAGAATGAAAAGAACTGAGGACAGTCTCAGAGACCTCTGGGACAACATTAAATGCACCAACATTCGAATGATAGGGATTCCAGAAGAAGAAGAGAAAAAGAAAGGGACTGAGAAAATATGTGAAGAGATTATAGTTGAAAACTTCCCTAATATGGGAAAGGAAACAGTTAATCACGTCGAGGAAGCACAGAGAGTCCCATACAGGATAAATCCAAGGAGAAACACGCCAAGACACATATTAATCCAACTGTCAAAAATTAAATACAAAGAAAACATATTAAAAGCAGCAAGGGAAAAACAACAAATAACACACAAGGGAATCCCCACAAGGTTAACAGCTGATCTTTCAGCAGAAACTATACAGGCCAGAAGGGACTGGCAGGACATATTTAAAGTGATGAAGGAGAAAAACCTGTATCAAAGATTACTATACCCAGCAAGGATCTCATTCAGATTTGATGGAGAAACTAAAACCTTTACAGACAGGCAAAAGCTGAGAGAGTTCAGCACCACCAAACCAGCTTTACAACAAATGCTAAAGGATCTTCTCTAGGCAGGAAACACAAGAGAAGGAAAAGACCTACAATAACAAACCCAAAACAATTAAGAAAATGGGAATAGGAACATACATATCAATAATTACCTTAAATGTATATAGATTAAATGCTCCCACAAAAAGACACAGACTGGCTGAATGGATACAAAAACAAGACCCATATATATGCTGCCTACAAGAGACCCAGTTCAGACCTACAGACACATACAGACTGAAAGTGAGGGGTTGGAAAAAGATATTCCATTCAAATGGAAATCAAAACAAAGCTAGAGTAGCAATTCTCATATCAGACAAAATAGACTTTAAAATAAAGACTATTAGAAGAGACAAAGAAAGACACTACAAGGGATCAATCCAAGAAGAAGAGATAACAATTGTAAATATTTATGCACTCAACATAGGAGCACCTCAATACATAAGGCAAATATTAACAGCCATAAAAGGGGAAATCGACAGTAACACATTCATAGTAGGGGACTTTTAACACCCCACTTTCACCAATGGACAGATCATCCAAAATGAAAATAAATAAGGAAACACAAGCTTTAAATGATACATTAAACAAGATGGACTTAATTGATATTTATAGGACATTCCATCCAAAAACAACAGAATACACTTTCTTCTCAAGTGCTCATGGAACATTCTCCAGGATAGATCATATCCTGGGTCACAAATCAAGCCTTGGTAAATTTAAGAAAATTGAAATTGTATCAAGTAACTCTTCCGACCACAACGCTATGAGACTAGATATCAATTACAGGAAAAAATCTGTAAAAAGTACAAGCACCTGGAGGCTAAACAATACAATATTTAATAAGAAGTGATCACTGAAGAAATCAAAGAGCAAATCAAAAAAATACCTAGAAACAAATGACAATGGAGACATGACGACCCAAAACCTATGGGATGCAGCAAAAGCAGTTCTAAGAGGGAAGTTTATAGCAATACAATCCTACCTTAAGAAAGAGGAAACATCTCGAATAAACAACCTAACCTTGCACCTAAAGCAATTAGAGAAAGAAGAACAAAAAAAACCCAAACTTAGCAGAAGGAAAGAAATCATAAAGATCAGAGCAGAAATAAATGAAAAAGAAATGAAGGAAATGATAGCAAAGATCAATAAAACTAAAAGCTGCTTCTTTGAGAAGGTAAACAAAATTGATAAACCATTAGCCAGACTCATCAAGAAAAAAAGGGAGAAGACTCAAATCAATAGAATTAGAAATGAAAAAGGA
Source organism: Stenella coeruleoalba (assembly GCF_951394435.1). Classification (NCBI taxonomy): domain Eukaryota; kingdom Metazoa; phylum Chordata; class Mammalia; order Artiodactyla; family Delphinidae; genus Stenella; species Stenella coeruleoalba. Next base: position 47,577,166 of record NC_137153.1, read on the forward strand.
GAAGTAACAACTGACACTGCAGAAATACAAAAGATCATGAGAGATTACTACAAGCAACTGTATGCCAATAAAATGGACAACCTGGAAGAAATGGACAAATTCTTAGAAATGCACAACCTGCCAAGACTGAATCAGGATGAAATAGAAAATATGAACAGACCAATCACAAGCACTGAAATGGAAACTGTGATTAAAAATCTTCCAACAGACAAAAGCCCAGGACCAGATGGCTTCACAGGTGAATTCTATCAAACATTTAGAGAAGAGCTAACACCTATCCTTCTCAAACTCTTCCAAAATATAGCAGAGGGAGGAACACACCCAAACTCATTCTACGAGGCCACCATCACCCTGATACCAAAACAAGGATGTCACAAAGAAAGAAAACTACAGGCCAATCTCACTGATGAATATAGATGCAAAAATCCTCAACAAAATACTAGCAAACAGAATCCAACAGCACATTAAAAGGATCATACACCATGATCAAGTGGGGTTAATTCCAGGAATGCAAGGATTCTTCAATATATGCAAATCAATCAACGTGATACACCATATTAACAAATTGAAGGAGAAAAACCATATGATCATCTCAATAGATGCAGAGAAAGCTTTTGACAAAATTCAACACCCATTTATGATAAAAACCCTCCAGAAAGTAGGCATAGAGGGAACTTACCTCAACATAATAAAGGCCATATATGACAAACCCACAGACAACATCATTCTCAATGGTGAAAAACTGAAAGCATTTCCTCTAAGATCAGGAACAAGATAAGTTTGTCCACTCTCACCCTTACTATTCAACATAGTTTTGGAAGTTTTAGCCACAGCAATCAGAGAAGAAAAGGAAATAAAAGGAATCCAAATTGGAAAAGAAGAAGTAAAGCTGTCACTGTTTGTAGATGACATGATACTATACATAGAGAATCCTAAAGATGCTACCAGAAAACTACTAGAGCTAATCAATTAATTTGGTAAAGTAGCAGGATACAAAATTAATGCACAGAAATCTCTGGCATTCCTATACACTAATGATGAAAAATCTGAAAGTGAAATTAAGGAAACACTCCCATTTACCACTGCAACAAAGAGAATGAAATATCTAGGAATAAATCTACCTAAGGAGACAAAAGTCCTGTATGCAGAAAATTATAAGACACTGATGAAAGAAATTAAAGATGATACAAGTAGATGGAGAGATATATCATGTTCTTTGATTGGAAGATCAACATTGTGAAAATGACTCTACTACCCAGAGCAATCTATAGATTCAATGCAATCCCTATCAAACTACCAGTGGCATTTTTCACAGAACTAGAACAAAAAATTTCACAATTTGTATGGAAACACAAAAGACCCCGAATAGCCAAAGCAATCTTGAGAACGAAAAATGGAGCTGGAGGAATCAGGCTCCCTGACTTCAGACTATACTACAAAGCTACAGTAATCAAGACAGTATGGTACTGGCACAAAAACAGAAATATAGATCAATGGAACAGGATAGAAAGCCCAGAGATAAACCCACACACATATGGTCACCTTATCTTTGATAAAGGAGGCAGGAATGTACAGTGGAGAAAGGACAGCCTCTTCAATAAGTGGTGCTGGGAAAAGTGGACAGGTACATGTAAAAGTATGAGATTAGAACACTCCCTAACACCATACACAAAAAGAAGCTCAAAATGGATTAAAGACCTAAATATAAGACCAGACACTATCAAACTCTTAGAGGAAAACATAGGCAGAACACTGTATGACATAAATCACAGCAAGATCCTTTTTGACCCACCTCCTAGAGAAATGGAAATAAAACCAAAAACAAACAAATGGGACCTAATGAAACTTCAAAGCTTTTGCACAGCAAAGGAAACCATAAAGAAGACCAAAAGACAACTCTCAGATGGGAGAAAATATTTGGAAATGAAGCAACTGACAAAGGATTAATCTCCAAAATTTACAAGCAGCTGATGCAGCTCAATAACAAAAAAACAAACAACCCAATCCAAAAATGGGCAGAAGACCTAAATACACATTTCTCCAAAGAAACTAGTAAGTTTCTTAAAAAACTAGTAAGTCAGAAAGAGAAAGACAAGTACCGTATGCTAACACATATATATGGAATCTGAGAGAAAAAAAAATGTCATGAAGAACCTAGGGGTAAGACGGGAATAAAGACACAGACCTACTAGGGAATGGACTTGAGGATATGGGGAGGGGGAAGAGTAAGCTGTGACAAAGTGAGAGAGAGGCATGGACATATATACACTAGCAAACATAATACAGATAGCTAGTGGTAAGCAGCCACATAGCACAGGGAGATCAGCTCCGTGCTTTGTGCCCACCTAGATGGGTGGGATAGGGATGGCGGGAGGGAGGGAGATGCAAAAGGGAAGAGATATGGGAACATATGTATATGTATAACTGATTCACTTTGTTATAAAGCAGAAACTAACACACCATTGTAAAGCAATTATACTCCAATAAAGATGTAAAAAAAATAAAAGAAAAAGAAAAAAAAAGAAGTCATTGTCAAGTCCAATGTTGTGAACCTTTTGTTTTCTTCTAAGCATTTTATAGTTTTAGCTCTTACATTTAGCTCTTTTATTCACCTCAAATTAATTTTTATATATGGTATTAGATAAGGGTCCAACTTCATTCTTTTGCATGTAAATATACAGTTTTCTCAGAAACATCTGTTGAAAATTGTCTTTTCCTCATTAAATAGTCTCAGCACACTTGTCAGATATTATTTGACCATATATGTGAGAATTTATTTCTGGGCTTTCTGTTCTGTTACATTGGTCTATATATCTGTCTTTATGCCAGTACCTCATTGTTATGATTAATGTAACTTTGTAGTAAGTTTTGAAATCAGGAAATGTGAGTACTCTAACTTTGTTCATCTTTTTCAAGATTGTTATGGCTATTCCATATGAATTTTAGAATGGTTTTCTTTCTATTTCTGCAAAAAACATTGTTGGGATTTTGATAGAGATTGCATTGACTTTATAGATCTCTTTGAGTAACACTGACATCCTAACAAGATTGTCTTCCATTCCATGGACATGCTATGACTTTATTTGTGTCTTGTCTAATTTCTTTCAGCAATATGTTTTAGTTTTTATCATATGTCTTTTTTTTTTTTTTTTTTTTTTTTTTTGCGGTACATGGGCCTCTCACTGTTGTGGCCTCTCCCGTTGCAGAGCACAGGCTCCGGACGCGCAGGCTCAGCGGCCATGGCTCACGGGCCCAGCCACTCCACGGCATGTGGGATCCTCCTGGACCAGGGCACGAACCGTGTCCCCTGCATCGGCAGGCGGACTCTCAACCACTGCGCCACCAGAGAAGCCCTATAATATAAGTCTTTAACCTCCTTGGTTAAGTTAATTCCTAAGTGTTTCGTTTGTTTTGATGCTATTGTAAATGGAATTATTTCCTTAGTTTTCTTATCAGATTGTTTGTTGTTGGCACATAGAAATACAACTGATCTTTGCATGTTGATTTTGTATCCTATTTTGCTGAATTTATTTATTAGTTCTAACATGTTTTTCCTGCAATATTTAGGGTTTTCTAAATATAAGACCATATCACTTGCAAACAGAGATAATATTACTTCTTCCTTTCGAATTTAGATGCCTTTTATTTCATTTTCTTGCCTAATTGCTCTGGCTAGAACGTCCAGTAATAGGTTGAATATAAGCAGCAAAAGCAGGCACCCATGCTTTGGTCCTGGTTTTAGAGAAAAATCTTTCAGTCTTTCACCATTAAATATGATTCTCGCTATGGATTTTTCATACATTGTTTGATTATGTTGAGGTAGTTTCCTTCCATTCCTAGTTTGTTGAGTGTTACTGTCATAAAACTGTACTGAATTTTAGCAAATGTTTTTCTACATCAATTGAGATGATTTTTTTCTTCATTCTGTTAATGTGGTGCATTATATTGATTGATTTCCATATTTCAATCATCCTTGGATTCCAAGAATAAGTCCCATTGGTCATGGTGTAAAATCCTTTTGATACACTGCTGAATTTGGTTTGCTGAATTTTGTTGAAGATTTTTTGCATTAATGTTCGTAAAGGATATTGACCTATAATTTTCTTACAGTATTTTTATGTAGCTTTGGATCAGGGTAACACTGACCCAAATAGAATGATTTAGCAAGTATTTTCTATTCATCAACCTTCTGGAAAACTTTGAGAGGGATTGGTGTTAGCTTAGGGTGTTTTTTTGTTTTGTTTTGTTTTGTTTTAGTGTTTGGTAGAATTTACCAGTGAAACCATTAAGCCCAGAGCTTGTGGGCTTAATGGCTGACTTGTTGGCTGACTTTGTTTTAACTACTGATTTACTCTTCTAACTAGTTCTAGTTCTATTCAGGTTTTCTATTTCTTCATGATTCAGTCATAGTTCTGTGTTTCTAGAAATCCATTTCATCTGGATTATGCAATGTTTTGGCGTACGATTATTTATAGTACTCTCTTAGAATCCTTTTTGTTTCTATATAATCAGTAGTAATGTTTATTAATACTCACTATAAATTTATTTTTGTGCTTATTTTACACAAAGAATTTAGAGTACTTGAGGCACACTATAAGATGACAGCTAGCAACCTTTTTAGCCTTTGTTTCTTTCTTCTTTAAATATAGATGCTGACAGAAAAGATGGATTAGATGCAGTGTACTTTTTCCTCAGTTGGCGAATTCTTTAGAAAATTATAAATAATGAAACTAAACTGAGAAAATGATGTAAGCAGCATCATAGCTTCCAGTTACATTGGAATATATAACAGCCCCAAAGAACTTTGGAAAATACTTCTGAATTCCTGAAATCACTTTTTAGCAAGCAATGAATGGGTCTTCTCATATATTCTACAGCTTGGTAGCTTGGTGGAAAACACATCAATGTATCACCATCCCCAGTGATTAAGGCTGGCCCCATAGCATCATCAACTTATGCCCTGCTCCAGGGATTGGCAAATCTCCTAGTTGACCATGTATTCTTAATTTTATAACATATGTAGATGGAACAGTAGCAGCACATCTCATCTTAAGAATTTTCAAAATTCTTCAGGACTTCCCCCAAAACCTACAGTGCCATCACACTGCTCTCTCACACACAGCACAGCCACTCTCAACTGCATCCAAGAGAGAACCTGCAGATGCTACTGTCCTCCACACTGTTTCAACTGCATTCTTAAAAGGCCAAGTGTTAAGGACTAAGGGCAGAAGACTTGAGCTGTGTAGGAGGGCCAGAATGGGCAGAATGCACCATGGCTCAGAGCCAGGCAGTCAGGCTTGAGAAAGATCATGGGCCCACGCAACTGGTGCAAACCCAGCTGCTGGCGCCTGTATTTTTTTCCGATTTTAGTATCAATAATTTGAGGCTTTTTTTCTTAGTCCATGTAGCTAAATGTTTATCAATTCTGTTGATCTTTTTGAAGAACCAACTTCAGTTTTCACTGATTTTCTCTATTCTTCTCTATTGTTTTCCTATTCTGTATTTCATTTGTATCTCCTTTAATCTTTAGTATTTCCTTCTTTCTTCTAGCTTTGGGTTTAGTTTGTTCTTTTTCTATTTCCTTAAGTTGTAAAGTCAGGTTGTTGATTTGAGATCTCCCTTCCTTTTTAAAGCAAAGATTTATAGCTATAAATTTCCCACTTAGGGCTTCCCTGGTGGCGCAGTGGTTGAGAGTCCGCCTGCCGATGCAGGGGACACAGATTCGTGCCCCGGTCCAGGAAGATCCCACATGCCGCGGAGCAGCTGGGCCCGTGAGCCATGGCCGTTGAGCCTGGGTGTCCGGAGCCTGTGCTCTGCAACGGGAGAGGCCACAACAGTGAGAGGCCCGCGTACCACACACACAAAAAAATTCCCCCTTAGCACTGTTTTCACTATGTCCCATAAGTTTTGGTATATTATATTTTTGCTTTCATTTGTCTCAAGATACTTCCTAACTTCTCGTGATATTTTTCTTTGACCTATTGTTAAAGAAATAGGTTTATTTCTGGCTGTTAAGAGTATGTTGTTTAATTTCCACAAATGTGTGAATTTTCAGTTTTCCTCCCATTATTGATAACTAACTTTATCCTGTTTTGAGTCAGAGAAGATACTTTGTATTATATCTAGCTTCTAAAATCTAATGAGGGACTTCCCTGGCAGTCCGGTGGTTAAGACTCCGTGTCCCCAGTGGAGGGGGCGTGGGTCCAATCCCTGGTCCCGGAACTAAGATCCCACATATCAAGTGTAATTGACATGTAATAAACTGCACCTATTTAAATAAATACATACATACATAAATAATAAATTTTTTAAAAAATCTAATGAGAATTAATCTGTGGCCTAACAAATGGTCTCTCCTGGAGAATGCCCATGTACACTTGAGAAGAATGTGTATTTGTTGTTGCTGGGTAGAGTGTTCCTTAAAAGTTAGATCTAATGGATTTATTGTGTTGTTCAAGTCCTCTAATTCCTTGCTTCTCTCTTCTGTTTGGTTGTTCTATCCATTACTGAGAGTGGGGTATTGAAATCTCCAACTGTTATTGTAGAACTGTCTATTTCTCTCTTCAATTTTGTCCATTTTTGCTTCATATGTTTTGATGGTGTGTTATTAGGTGCATAAACATCTATAATTGTTACATTTTCTTGCTGTATTGAAACTTTTATTTATATATAATGCCTTTCTTTGTCCCCTGTAACCTTTTCATTTAATAGGCTTTTGATTTAAAGGCTATTTTGTCTGATATTAGTATATCCATCCCTGTCTCTTTTGGTTACTATTTCTATGAAATATCTTTTTTCGTCCTCTCACTTTCAACCCATTTGTGTCTCTAGATATAAAGTGAGTCCCTTATAGACAACATATATTTGGGCCATGTAATTTTATGCATTTTATCAATCTTTGTCTTTTGATTGGAAAGTTTAATCTAGTTACACTTAAAGTAATTTTTTAAATAATTTTATTTACTTTTGGCTGTGTTGGGTCTTCATTGTTGCGCACGGGCTCTCTCTAGTTGTGGCGAGCGGGGGCTACTCTTCATTGAGGTGCACGGCCTTCTCATTATGGTGGCTTCTTTTGCTGTGGAGCATGAGCTCTAGGTGTCCAGGCTTCAGTAGTTGTGGCTCGTGGGCTCAGTAGTTGTGGCTCTCGGGTTCTAGAGCGCAGGCTCAGTAGTTGTGGCGCACGGGCTTATTTGCTCTGCAGCATGTGGGATCCTCCTGGACCAGGGATTGAACCCATGTCCCCTGCATTGGCAGGCAGATTCTTAATCTGTCCACCCCCATGGTAGTCCCCAAAGTAATTTTGATAAGTAAAGACTTACTTCTGTCACTTTGTTTTCTATGTGCTTTATAGCTTTTTGTCCATCATTTCTTACATTACTTTCTTTTATGTTGAACTGGTTTTTTTTTTTTTTTTTGCAGTGAAACATTTTAATTCTCATTTTTTTGTGTGTATTTTCTATAGCTATTTTCTCTGTGGTTACCATGGAGATTACATTTAACATCCTAACATTATAATACTCTAATTTGAATTTATACCAGCTTAACTTTAACAACATACAAAAACTCTGCTCCTATAGAGCTCTATCCCTACCCCCTTTCCATTATTGATTTCAGAAAATTACATCCTTATACATTGTGAGTCTAAAAACACTAACTAATACTTGTTTTTTGTGCACTAATCTCTATAATATGTAGAAAACAAAATGTGTAGTTACAAACCAAAGTTACAATAATATTAGCTTTTAGACTAATTTTTAAATGTATTAGCCTCTTAAATCATATACAAAACAAAAAGTATAGTTACAAACAAAAGTTACAATAACACTAGCTTTTATAAATGGTTTTGCATTTAATTTCATGGAGCTTTTTATTTCTTTATACAGCTTTGACTTACTGTCTAGTCTTTTTGTTTCAACTTGTAGGGTTAGTATTGATTCTATCTGTTTGGAGACTAGAGCAGGGGAGAAGTTGTATCAGAATCAGTAGAAGAAAGGTAATGTGAGAGAGGGAAAAAAATAGGAGAAATTAGAAGGTAACTTCTGTACTGATTCTGCCAAATACTGAACTGTCTACGTGTATTTGAGGTTCAAGTAGTCGAGTATGTGCTAATGACCTCTTGCATGAATCTCTCTCTCCTGGGAAGCTATTTGTCTTCCCCTAGCAGTGGCTGTTTCTCCTAAGTCATTTTTCAATGTCTGCAATGGTCATAATAGCAATCTGTCAGCCCCTGAAACCTTTAAGCATGCAGAATAAACGACTGAGGAAATTCATTTAGCCAATTGTAGAAGTTTAAGTCACAGCACTTAGAGCCCTGTTTGACCCTGCACACTCTTACGCCCACATTGTTTTGACACAGGAAAGGCGTGTGTGTGTGTGTGTGTGTTCTTTAACACTGTATATTTCCCCCATGGGCGTTCAACACAGTGTTTTTCTTCCAAAGATCTGCAAATATTTTAAATGTTGTTTGGCTCTTCAATATTCTATACACTAATAAAGAAAATCATTCCATAAATGAAACTGTGAGACAAACAATGTATTTTATATTTATGGAAAACAGTTATTAAACTATGTTAATGCTTATAATGAAATTCATTGCTAATTCAATAACTAATTATATAGGTAATGGTCCCTGCTTCTACTTGTCTTTTAGCTACTTTAGAGCTTCCAACTTTTTTTACTTAGTGCTTGGAATAATCTAGGAATGATAGGGCACAAAATCAATGCATTAATAAAAGCTGTAATTACATATAGTATCTGTATAGCACAGTTTACAAATCACTATTACCTATTATTCTCATTAATTATAATGCTTTAAACAAAACTATGAAGTTTTACTCCCACTGTAGAGATAAGAAAACTGAGATTAAAACTTTTGAATTATTTCCTGGGTTGTCACAGTCAGTAAGTGACAAATGTAGGGCTTAAACAAAAGCTTCTAATTCCTAATCGGTGTTCTTCCACTTTCTAGGGAAATCCTTGGGCGTTTTCAAGGCTCTAAGATTTGCCTATTTCTTACTTAAGGATATATCAGTGTTATGAGTTGAATTATAGCTCTCAAAAAGATGTTGAAGTCCTTCCTAACTCCCAGGACCTGTGAATATGACCTTATTTGGAAATACATTTTTTTATAGAGGAGATGATCAAGTTAAGATGAGGTCATTAGCATGGGCCCTAATCCCATGTGACTGGTGTCCTAATAAAAAGGGGAAATTTGTACACAGAGGGGGACGTGTACAGAAGGAAGATGATGTGAAGACACATGGAGAATCCATCTACAAGCCAAGGGATGCCTGAGATTGTCAGACAGGAGCAGAATCATGAATCAGTTCTTCCTCACAGTCCTCACAAGGAATCAACCCTGCTAATGCCTTGATTTTGGAGTTTTAGCCTTCAGAACTGTGAGAAAACAAATTTCTGTTTTTTAAGCCACCTAGCTTTTGGTACCTTGCTAAGGCATTCTCGGGAAACTATTACAGTCAGTGACAATCATTGATCAGTTTGTACTCTACATGCAGCCTTGGATTGGATAGATGGCTGTACTCTGTACTGCTTTCCACCTAAGGAATTCAGAACATAATTAAGGAAGCTCTTTTATTTCATTGAAATTCTTCCTGTATGGGTATTGAACCAATCCTGAGCAAGATAAGGAGTTCAATAAGCAGTTGATCACCATCAATAGAATTAATTTTATTGCTAGAGGCCTGGCATGCCAAAGAAGTCTGAATGTTAACTAACCCCACCCACCCGAATGTTTATCTTTAATAAACCAATATCTGGCCTTAAAAACCCTTCTCACCATTCCAGAAATCCCCTATCAACACACAGAAATTAGAACCAAAGATGATACTCATTTGCCTTCCCTTTTCTAGGCTCTTTGTCACGTTTATACATGTGTGCACATATATAGGGAGAGGATGAAACCTAGCTTCGCACACCCATCCATAGCCACCCTTAAATTTCCACAGTACATTGCTATGTTGGTCCTACCTCTAAAACTGAGTTTCTGGATCATTTTTCTTCTCTGTACTTCATTCCTGCTGGAAATTAGAGTTTTCTCTTAACCTAAGCCCATGTTTTGGACTCCGGACACCCGACCCAGTTTTGGCCAATCTCCTCCCCAAAGAGATGGGATGTTTCCACTGGACATAATTCTATGTTAAATTGTAAAAGATACCAAAATCTTCATAGTGCTGTCTATCTCTTTTCTGTTTAGTCATTGCTCTTGAACATTTCAATGCTGTGCCCCACTCATGCTCAGTTAAGATTGCCTACCTACATCAGGCCCAAGCTCATCATGAAATAGCTGCCACTTGTTGAGAGGCTCTTCTCATTACAATGATAGATGCATAATTCATGAATATCTAACAATAATCCGAAGAAATAGGTAAACTATTATTCAAATTTTACAGAGAAAGAAGCTTAGGTTGTCAAACAAATAGATGATTTAAATATTGGTATGAGCGTTGAGAAAATGAATGACTTTAGTGACGGGATTTTTGTTTTAATCTTTTTATAAGTCAAGGAGTTTCCAATTCTTTGCTTTCACCTAGACTGACTGAAGAACTTACCAGCTGACAGGTGTTCATAAAAAGTATTTTTGATGATTAATCATTATATGATTTTTGTCATGTGTCTCAAAAGGATTTAAAACTGAGTGACATTTCCATCACAAAGCTCCTTCCATTCCCACCTACTGTTCAGTAAATAATATTTCTCAGACATCCATAAAAACAAAAAATAGGAATAGAATTGATGTTGATCCTTATCTCATTTAGCAATAACAGGAATACATGAACTAATTGGAAACAAAAAAGTTTCCATCATCTCATCAAAAGATGCATCTCCAAAAAAATAATGACCCTGGTATAGATGCTGATCAAGAAATCAAAGAGCTAAACTAGCTCTCATTTACTGACAGGATCATTTTGGGTAATTCCAATGCCAGACATGGAAATCAATATGAAAGCCCAGAACTGAGAATATTACATCTTTCAGGAAACTCCACAGAACAGCCATCTTAACCAATAAGAGAAGAATTTAATCAAATTTGAGTAACTGACAGCCTCTGAGATAAATATGATTATTTCCATCAAGTTAAAGAAGGTCTAAAATAGGTCAACAATTATTATTTCTTTCCCACTAAAGTTCAATAGGCATGGGCTGGTAAAGAATTACCTGATGTCCCTCTTTAAAAGCTTTCATGATCTGAGTTAAAAATGTCTACTCAGATAGACCAGTTCAGTGCTACACCATAATTTTCTACTCTGGCAACCATATCAGGAATAGAATTTGGGACAAATAATTTAATTTCTGAGAATTTAGCCCAACATCTTAATAAGGTGCCAAATTACAGGTTGCTATGAGAATTAAGTTACATAAGACATGGTTTGTAAAGCACCTACTTTTTAACTTCTTGGCGAATGAAAAGTATAAATAAGTACTGATAAAGACTGAATTTTAATAGCAGATCAAGTAGGACCTTGGTTTGTTCCTTCCCATGATAATCCTTCGCTCTCTGGTATGGGCAGTACCAACACTAGAACAATCTACATTGATTATAAAAAGCATGGAGAAAAGGAAGATTTAAATTTTATCTTTGACTCAAGCATTAGAGATGCCCCTTAAGTAGGCCTACTATGCGGACATGGAAGACACGTTTGTAATTCCATTCTTTCATTAATAAGTCATTTATTAGGCACCTGATATATACCAGGAAATAGGGCTATAAACCTAAAGAGAAAATTAACCTTAACAGACTCTTAAATAACTATGAAAAATAAACACAATGTGATGTGAAATATGCTTTCCTAAATGAATATATTATGGTGAAAGGGGTGATTAAAAGAAGTTAGTAGGATCACAAAAGAGGTGATATTAGAGGTAATATTTATAAAATATTCTGGATTTTGCTCAAGGGGCAAGAAAAGAGACCATAGCTGTTATGGTCGCTACTGAGCTGGCGCATCACTGGCATTCAATAATCATTTATTGTCAACAAGTCACTTAGTGACTATTTTTAATCAATGAAATGATGAAAAGGTGCATGATAAAGGAAAATGTGTATGCTTGGATCTTAATATGTTAGTATGTTGGCTGTCTTCAGACGAGCTGCAAAACTATTTGAGTTTCTTTTGTGCAGGGTTATCTCTAATTGTTTAAATTTTACCATGAAGGCAAGAGTAGCCAGCATATCCTCTGGACTCATACAGAACCAACTTCTCTTTCACTGGGAAATGCTTACACTATTTGCATAATGAGCTCCGGTCTTCACTTCTGACTTAAATACTCCTAATACTTTCAAAGATTTTTCTTCTGATTGAATTCTAGCCTCTTCACTATAGTGGTCTTTTTTTCTTTAGATATGCACCAATTTTTTAAATGTCCATGGTGAAATTGGGTGCCCAACACTCAAACGTATTGTTACAAATACAGTAGACAATAGGACAGATGACAGTAGCTTCATTTACACTCTATTTTCTACTAGAAAGTGTCCCATTGGGGAAAACAAAGATGTCAGTATAGACTATCTAGGCAAGATCTTTTCTTGTCATGATTTGCTAAGTGTTGTTTCCTTCTTCTACTCTGTTTTCCTATTGCTAGGAAGAAAAACCAACCCATATCCTGGAAATACATTTTTTTGCATTGGGATAACACATTTATTGCTAGCATGTAAATTTAAAAGCCAGAACATTACTTAGACATTACCCAGGAGCCCAGCAACCTCAAAGTTTATGCCCGGATAAGACTCAGAAGAAACAAAACACCAAATCTGCAATAATGTTCTCTTTATTTCACAATAATAGTGTCTTTATTTTTTATACGGCCCATCACCAGACTCTTTTGATACTGGATGTCAGCAAGTTCATAGCCATGCATGGAGATGCTCCTACACCCTTTAATTCCTAAGCCTTGTCTTCTCCTCTTTCCCTACTTTGGGCCATTCTAGAGTCCCAAACATTTTTTCCCTAAGAGGCTATAGAATCCCACCTTTTTGGGCATTAAGATAATCTGAGATTTTTGTAAATAGCATAGCCAAAGCATCAAAACTTCTTACTCTCAAAACTCAGAAACAGGGAAATTCAAATCAAAATCACAATGAGATGTTGCCTCACACCTGTCAGAATGGCTATCATCAAAAAGAACACAAATAACAATTTTACTGAGGATATGGAGAAAAGGGGATGCTAGTACACTGTTGCTGGGAATGTAAATTGGTACAGCCACTATGGAAAAATGTTGGTGGGAATGTAAATTAGTACACCCACTATGGAAAACAGTACAGAGGTTCCTCAAAAAATTAAAAAGAGAACTACCATATAATCCATCAATTTCATTCCTGGGTATTTATCCAAAGAAAATGAGAACACTAATTAGAAAAGATATATGCACCCCAATATTCATAGCAGCACTATTTATTATAATAGCCAAGATATGGAAGCAACCTAAGTGCCCATTGATAGACAAATGAATAAAGAAGGTGTGGTATACTATACAATGGAATATTACTCAACCATAAAAAAGAATGAAATGTTGCCATTTGCAGCAACACAGGTGGAGGGTATTACGGTTAGTGAAATAAGTCAGACAGAGAAAGACAAATACTGTATGTTTTCACTTATATGTGGAATCTAAAAAACAAAAGAACAAGTATAAAATAGAAACAGACTCATAGATACAAAGAACAAACTGGTGGTTTCCAGAGAATAGGATGGTGAGGGGATGAGTGAAATAGGTGAAGAGGATTAAGAGGTACAAACTACCAGTTATAGAATAAATAAGTTATAAGGATGTAATGTACAGCACAGAAAATATAGTCGATGTTTTATAATAATTTTGTATGGTATATAATCTATAAAAATATCAAATCACTATTGATATTGTAACCTGAAACAAATATTGTAACTCAACTATACTTCAATACATAATAAAGAAAAATAATACAGAGAGATGCCACAGAGCTCCAAAACTTAATGACTTTATATTAGTACTTAGGAATTATCAATCACTATGTGATTTTCTAATCTTATAGGTAGGCATGGTCACCCCTGGAGACTGTCATTAATTATCTGGGAAGGAGGTAAGGGCTTTTTTCCTCTATGCCTCCATCTTCTAAAATTCAGGTAATCTGTCATATGCTCATGGAAGCCAGTCGTCCCTTGTAAACCATGGTTACATGTTATTCTCCATTTATTTCTCTTTTGTTATTGCCCAACTTTCAGATAAGTCTTACATAAATAATATAAATATCCCAACTTTAGCCTGTTAATAGAAGGACAGATTCCCTCTTAGAGAAGAAAGTTCAAAGCGAAACAATACCACACATCTATGCCATGTACAAAATGGTGCAATAGAAATCCTCAAGAAACACCCTAGAGAAAGGAAACAACGTCTGGTTATAGAGCCTTAGCTAAGTCTCTTCTTTATGGAAATTCTCCCTTTGCTGCCAACCCTGAAAAATCTGGTTTCATTCAGGAAGATGCCAAGTATATATGCATTTATTTGAGATTCTAACCAACTCTAAGCCTGTGGGATCCAAGGTGTTCCCATCAGCACCAAACACTGGTTCAGAACTCTAGCTGGTTTTCTGGGCTCATCTCTGTAAGAGCCACCACACACCCAACTAGATTTCTCAGCACCCTATTTTCCTTCAGACCTCTAGAGCTATGAAAGAACTATAGAAAGATGAACTCCCTGGCTGATGACCTCAGAAATCCCCAAATCACACCCACTGAAATCCCTAATCACATCACAAAAAGGCCCAAGGAGGCTTTTCCTGTAGGGAAAGCTTAATATCAAAGCAAATCCATGTTCCACTTCAACACCTGTGCAAGGAGAGAAGGTCCCAGTTGGGTCTCTGTTGACTTACTGCAGTTGTTGGAATTAGGGACCTGTCTTCCTGCCTCTCTCTCTCACTGGGGGATATTTAGGGAACAGTTCTTTCTGCTGATCACTAGGACAAAGGTTGCTATCATGCTGAGACTTAAGATTGAAATTTAAAAACAAATATTTCCCCTATTCCATTCAGGTTTAGATAAGAGTCTCAAACATTCTCTCAAGAATCAATAATCTAGGGCAGAAAAGTATTGTGTAGCAAGAAAACAGAAATCACCTCCCCACAAATTTTGCCTGGTTCCTAAGAAATGTCCTAGCAATTCTATATAGATTCAAAGAACTACTTAACTATGTAGATTTCTAAATACCATACATTTAATATTAGCCTCCCAAGTTGTGCAAAACTTATGAAAAGTATTTGCTTCATCACCTTCTTACTCACAAGGGAAATAGTTTCTGGGCCATAGTTGGCCCCCCGCACAATCCAATCGGGAACTCCCCACAAGATCCCCAAGTCTTGAGTACGTCAAGAATAGTGGAGGGCATTTACCATTGCAACAAAAAGAATAAAATACCTAGGAATAAACCTACCTAAGGAGACAAAAGACCCATACGTGGAAAACTATAAGACACTGATGAAAGAAATTAAAGATGATACAAACAGATGGAGAGATATACCATGTTCTTGGATTGGAACAATCAACACTGTGAAAATGACTATACTACTCAAAGCTATCTACAGATTCAATGCAATCCTTATCAAACTACCAATGGCATTTTCCACAGAATTAGAACAAAAAAATTCACAATTTGTATGGAAACACAAAAGACCCCGAATAGCCAAAGCAATCTTGAGAAAGAAAAACAGAGCTGGAGGAATCAGGCTCCTGGACTTTACACTGTACTACAAAGCTACAGTAATCAAGACAGTATGGTACTGGCACAAAAACAGAAATATAGATCAATGGAACAGGATAGAAAGCCCAGAGATAAACCCACACACATATGGTCACCTTATCTCTAATAAAGGAGGCAAGAATATACAATGTAGAAAAGACAGCCTCTTCAATAGGTGGTGCTGGAAAAACTGGACAGCTACATGTAAAAGAATGAAGTTAGAACACTCCCTAACACCATACACAAAAATAAACTCAAAATGGATTAAAGACCTAAATGTAAGGCCAGACAGTATAAAACTCTTAGAGGAAAACATAGGCAGAACTGTCTATGACATAAATCACAGCAAGATCCTTTTTGACTCACCTCCTAGAGTCATGAAAATAAAAACAAAAATAAACAAATGGGACCTCATTAAACTCAAAAGCTTTTGCACAGCAAAGGAAACCATAAACGAGATGAAAAGACAACCCTCAGAATGGGAGAAAATATTTGCAAATGAAGCAATGGACAACGGATTAATCTCCAAAATATACAAACAGCTCATGCAGCTCTATATCAAAAAAACAAACAACCCAATCAGAAAATGGGCGGAGGACCTAAATAGACATTTCTCCAAAGAAGACATACAGATGGCCAAGAGGCACATGAAAAGATGTTCAACATCACTAATTATTAGAGAAATGCAAATCAAAACTACAATGAAGTATCACTTCACACCAGTCAGAATGGTTATCATAAAAAAATCTATAAACAATAAATGCTGGAGAGGGTGTAGAGAAAAGGGAACCCTCTTACACTGTTGGCAGGAATGTAAATTGATACAGCCACTTGTGGAGAACAGTATGGGGGTTCCTTAAAAAACTAAAACTAGAACTACCGTATGGCCCAGCAATCCCACTACTGGGCATATACCCTGAGAAAACCATAATTCAAAAGACACATGCACCCCAATGTTCATTGCAGCACTATTTATAATAGCCAGGTCATGGAAACAACCTAAACGTCCATCAACAGAGGAATGGATAAAGAAGATGTGGTATCTGTATACAATGGAATATTACTCAGTCGTAAAAAGGTTTGAAACTGGGTCATATGTAGAGATGTGGATGGACCTAGATTCTGTCATACAGAGTGAAGTAAGCCAGAAAGAGAAAAACAACTATCATATATTAACACATATATTTAAAATCTAGAAAAACAGTACGGATGAACCTATTTCCAGGGCAGGAACAGAGATGCAGATATAGAGGATAGATGTGTGGACACAGTGGGGGAAGGGGAGGGTGGGATTAATCTGGAGATTAGGTTTGACATAAATACACTACCATGTGTAAAACAGATAGCTAGTGGGAACCTCCTGTATAGCACAGGGAGCTCAGCTCGGTGCTCTGCGATGGACTAGATGGGCGGGATGTGGGGGAGGGAAGTCCAAGAGGGAGGAGGTATATGTATCCATATAGCTGATTCACTTCGTTGTACAGCAGAAACTAACACAACATTGTGAAGCAATTTTACTCCAACAAAGAAAAAATAAAGAACAGTGGGTAACACCATTCTCCAATTTCTACCCTTCCACCCTTTCCATGCCATTTGTAATAGGAAATACATTTTAGATTTCCATGTTCTGGAGCCCTTGAAAGTAATTATAACTACCAGTTGAACTCCAAGAGATAAGTTGCTGAGATTCATGGCTTGCTTTGCTTCACACAAGCTCATCAGAACAGTCATGATAGGAAAATAAAAAAGACTTGCAAGAAACGTATTATTTGCTCTTCCTTAGGGCTTTAGTTCTCTAAGCCTCTGTCCTACCTTTAAAAAGCTGGAGGACTGGTAAGGTGCCTAACTACAGTATCATCTTTAATTTCACCGGTTTCTCCCTTTGTGATAACATGCAGTGAATCAAATATGGGAAGTGTCAAAAGATAAATGTCTTTAAGAAGTTTTACAACTTCAAGTTTTGAACAGCTTTAGGTGTCTTCAGAAGAGAGGTGCTCGAAGGGCTAGATCATCTGCAGGTCCTTAAGAGACCTAGCATGAAAATAACAATTCCTCTACCTCCTCCGTCTCTTCCAAACTCTGCCATGAGACTGGTCATTAGTTCTAGGTTCTCCCTCTCCACACTTCACAGAGAAAGCTAAACCCAGGCCATCAACGCTTCTATCCCAGAGAAGGATTCCAGCATTCACCTGTAAGTTCCTGGACAGCTTCTCTGAGAGGCACAGATATACTCCTTTTGATTCTGCTTCCAGGTCAGAGATCCATCTAGCTCTTGAAAACTCTGAAAACTTGGGATTCCTTTTTCCTAACGCTACCTTGTTCTCGAGTCTTGAGCAAGTGGTTACAATAATATGTCTACAATGGGGTTACAATGTCAAAGACTGTATGAGAATCCTGTACTCTTATCGAACGGAGCAGCAAATGTCAGCGCTCACTTATTTGAAGTGTTGTTCTAGCTAAATGCTCATCTGGGACTTCACAGCGTTCGTTGGCATCCTGGGGATATGAGCATACTCTACAAATACAGGTTAAACTCAGTCAGGCCACAGAAGAACTTCAGCCCCATTATTTCCAGATATGTAACAAAAATGTCACCTCTTCCACAGCATAGCTGCCTATCAGGGGAGAAAGAATTACTCTTCATTTCTTGAGGGCCCTCCCAGTGCCTGACTCTGGACTAAAACTCAAAAAGGAAAAATGACTAACCGGAATAGTTGTCCCATGCATTCTAAACACTGAGGTGAGCCAAGAATCAGTACTTGCTGATTTTTTTTGTCAGTACATCCAGGAACATGTTTTCTAAATGAAATAAAGGTAATCACATTCCCAGCCTTCCAAAAAATACACCTTTAATTTTTCTAAAAATGTATCCTCTTCTAGGGATAAGTATGTTCATGTTGTCCTGGTGTCTCGAGAAGTTTTATTTAGCAGTTCAAGACGAAGCATCTAGGGCAGGCCCTGAGTCCCCACAGGCCACACCGATTGCCTGTGCACTCAGTTGACTGGGGCAAGGGTTGGGGGTGGGGTGCTGTGGAAGAGTGGGGCCCAGGCCTGTTCCCTCTAAATAAAGTAGAAGCAGCAAAACAATGGCCCCCTCAGCCAGGGCGTGGAGGATCCTGGCAAGAGGAGCAGGCAGGGAATACTCTGGGGCTAGATACTATTGGGCTAGATACAAGTGAACCCAGGACACAGATGTGGGCACCTGGTCAGGCCAGGCTCTTTCAGCACTTTTTTTTTTTTTTAATAAAACTCATCTTTTACATACCAGAAGGTGAAAAATGCATTGGAAAAAAAAGCCACTAAATTCATTCTCAGTGTACTCAATGCTCAACCTGCACATGAATTTCTTTTTTACATTTCTACAGTCAAACTGGTACAGAATTTGGAACAATTTGAAGTGAATTTGGA
The DNA here is from genome assembly GCF_951394435.1 of Stenella coeruleoalba. Taxonomy (NCBI): domain Eukaryota; kingdom Metazoa; phylum Chordata; class Mammalia; order Artiodactyla; family Delphinidae; genus Stenella; species Stenella coeruleoalba. The sequence goes on from NC_137153.1 coordinate 47,596,303, forward strand.
GCAGTCTACTCAGAAAATATATCTGCATACCAAGAGATGTGGTTCCCACAAAGTACCTGGTGATCAGTTTCCTGATAATTTGTCATAAAAAGATGGAGAGGGGCTCTCTGTTTATCCCCATGGTGACAACATTCAGATTTGAACAACTCCAGCCTCAAAAAGAGCTCTCACCATTAGCCAACACAAAGCAGAGTGCTTGAGATATGGTGACTTTTCAAAAGCACCACATATTTGAGACTCTCTTGCATGTACATACACTGCTTCTGAGGCCAAGATAAGTTGACCATTTTAGTCGGTATGTCGTTCTTTTTTAATAAAAATGCACTTTGCTATTGAAGGACACATCAACTTTTTAGAAGGATTTTAGCACTTCATTAAAATGTTAAAAGATGTCTTTAAGATAGCTAGCTTATAAGTAATTGCCAAATATGTTTTACTCAAAATGAAAGCTGGGAGATAAGAGAAAGACAAAAGGTGGACACAATACTGTGTGAGACACATGTTTAAGTAAGGAAAACACTCAAATATGTTTCTTTGCTGAAACAGCCTGGCTGTTGGAAAGTGAATACAAGACTCAGATAATTATGGAGATCATCTGGTTGTACTGTGAAGAGATACCAAAATAGACAGATGATGCATTTAAGCATTCAGTGCTCATGCTAGAAAAGAAGTAAAAATTAATGTGAAGAACAGAAATTAATGAAAGAAGATGATCAATAAAGCCAACAATTATTTGGAAAAAATAAGTACTTAGACAAATTTCTGAAGAGTATGATGATCAACTGTCCACTAATTAATCTCTAGACAACTCAATTCCCATCAAAATCTTGACAAAGGACAACTTCATGGAAGTTGACAAGCCTACTATGAAATTATATGGAACAGTAAAGGGTCAAGCATTGCCAACAGACTAACTCTCCTCTTGAAGAAGAGTGTAGTGTGGAACTTACCTCACCATAAAATGAGAACAGAAGAAAAGACAGAGGACAAGAGCTGAGAAGAGTGGAGAGTAGAATAGATCATGTGTGTGTATGCGTTCTGTGCATTGCCAAACTTATGTAATGCTGAGTCCTGATAAAAAATAAAAGTTGAAACACTCCACTCAAGAGAAACTTGAACATGTGAAGAAATATGTTCAAGCACGCCCACAGCAACACTACTGGAATAACAACAAAAAAGCTTTAAAAAAAAACCCCAAATGTCTACCAATAAGACAATGGATACAATGTATTGGTAAAGTGGGATACTATTCAGCAGAACAGAAGAATGAACTGTAGTTATGTGTCTCAAACATGAATGAATCTCAGAAACGTGTTAAATGCAAAACAGAAGTTGAAGAAAAATAGTCACATTGCAATTGCATTTATATATAGATTTGAAACCAGCACTAATTTATCACTTATAGATGCAAATTTTATAGTAAAACTATAAAGAAGAATTTCTAACCCTATGGGAGGGGAGGAGAGGAAATAAAATGAAAACCTAAGGGGAAAGTTACATAAAGGGCTTCAGAAATATTAGTAATCTATTCTTAAGCTGGGTGGTAGGTATAGGCAGGGTTGATATTCAAAACATATTATGCAATAATCCAAACAGTCTAACTACCAACGAATCTAAAAGGACAAATGCTGTAGTAATTTATCAGAGCCCAAACAGTGACTGCTTTCCAGGCTTTATATGTTTAAGAACTGAATCTTAAAAGAGGTTCACGTCCAAAGAGATGGGGCGTGGCGGGGGCGGGGGGTAAGGGAAGTACCTGGAGGTTCAGATCAGCAGTTACCTACCAGTCAGTATGGACACCCTTCCACAGTCACTATCGCCACACTCGTGCCTACCATCTGAATAATAAATAGTCATGGATATAGGAATGTTTTTTTATTCCTTGTACCACATAGTATATATTATATTGATATTTTTGTATATATACAACAGCACTTCCCAATAGTAATATAATGCATGCCACAGATGTGAGCCATATATGCAATTTTGAATTTTCTGTTAGCCTCTTTTTAAAAAGTAAAACAGGTAAAACTAATTTTAATAATATTTTGTTCAATTAAGTTATTTCCAAAATATAATTTCAACAGGTGAACAATATAGAAAAATTGTTAATGGAATATTTTTGTACTAAATGTTCAAGATTCAATATGTGTATTTTACATAAATAGCACTCACAAGCTGAACCAGCCACATTTCAAGTGCTCAGTGTGGCTGGTGGCTAAGACCCTGAACACCACACATATAGACTATTTTATGAATTTAAATGATAGAATAAGAATTTTCGTATCTGTAGATATGGAAAGATCTCTCAGACATTATTTAATGCAAAAAAGAAAGATATAGAAGAGTACATATAGATAGTATGATTCAACCTGTTTAAGTATATGGGAAATGCATTTTTTTCTGGAAAACTATTAAAACTATTAATGGCAGTGTTTCTTGAAGAGAAGAGCTAGAGACTGAGGACTCAGTGATATTTTTTCTGAATTTTAGTACCTCTATGAACTTTAACTTTTTAAAGCGTGAATGTCTATTATTTTTATTTTTAAGAATAGAAACAAATAGTTAATACTGAGGCATATAACAGTGAGAAAAATACTATGAAATAGTTAATTTAAGGGGAGCCTCAATTACATTTCCTACCAAAAATGTCAAAACTCTAGATTTTGTAATGAAGTGGTAATTTGCCATTCTCTGTCTACTTTGGCAGACAGGCATCCCAGACAGGCCACAATGATCACTTGCCCGGTGAACACTCTGCTTTTCCCCACATTGCGACTCCTGATCGAACTGAAAATAGATGTAAGATTAGGGAATTAAGTAAGCCAAGAAGGAAAGATGCCTAAAACTTTTATGGCTTTACAGACTTGAATTCAAATGCTTTGGTACATGCAAGATGCCCTAGATCTACTCTCCCCTGGAATCGCTAATTTAGTAGTCCTTTGAAGAAGGAAGTGGACTTCTATCTGACCTAATTTGCTCCTGACACACTCACGTTCATGATTATTGCATCCTTTTAAGTGTATCTAAAAGAGCTTTTATGAAGAATCTTAATAAAGTTTTTCCTAGGGGCCGCATCAGCATTACTAGATTGTTTTCCAGAGTCTTCTATATTTCCATTTTGGAAAATCAAGACTACCTGGCTCCACCTTTGCCTCTGACCCTTTTCTTGTTTTCTGTATATCCTTAAGATCGTCAGCATTATTCAGGAATCCCTCCTGAAGTTTTATCGGTGTTCTTAAATTATTAATACTGACCAGGACAGTTGAATCCTGTGGGGGTGGCCCTGTTCTACTCTATTTCTTTAATAATGCTAGTTGTGTGATCCTTAATCTGCAGTGCACTTTTAATGGGAAAAAAAAAGATTTAGGATTTGAGTCACAAGGCCTTCATTTCATCATATGTTGATATTACACCACCATCCCCAACCAGTAAGTCTATTACTTACTCTCTTTTCCCTCTCACTCCAAAATAAATGAAAGTTTATTCTCAGCTTTTTCACCTTAGTCCTGTTCTTCAAAGTTCTTGCTGCTAAGCCTGACCAACAGCTTCCAGCCAAAGTGGAGTCAAGGTGTGAGCAGTACTGCACTTGGCCACGAGAGGGCAGTGGAGGCCTAGAGCCAGGTGGTCACGCAGTCTCCTGTGGCTCTGACCAAAGAAAAATGAGCCAGAACCTTCTGATCTCACCGACCACAAGGCCACAGAAAAATGGGGAGTGCACCAAGCATGGCCTGAGCAGGAGGACGTCAGCGTTCCCATTAATTCATTCAACATTTGATGAACAAACTGAAAAATCAACTTTACCTCTTTAACCTGGTATGCCTTTGTTTCATTATTTTTTGTTCTATACCAGTGTCTTTTAAATATATCATGTAGGCCATCATCATCACTGACCCATCCCAATAGTTTCTGATCCAAGAGGCCTGGAGTCAGGCCCCAGGAATTTCTATTTGATCAAACACCACAGTTGACTAATTCAAATTAAAGGTGGAGAACCATGTCTAATCTCTTAATTCCATACAGTTTAGTTATTTAACCTTATATTATCTTTTATGTTGTATTATTATTGCACTTTATAGTTGCTGACATTGGTAACTTTTATCTTCCATTAAAAATTTGCCACCCTTAGGGCTCTCAACCTCTTATTTTCTCTCATTTCCAAACCTACCTATTCAGCTACAAACTATTTTAGAGGTAATAGAATGTGACAGAAGAAACATAATGAGCTTTGGAATTAGACAAACCTTCCCCACGCCTCAGTTTTTCTCAATAATATGAAAATTATACATAGTGTAGTTGATATAGGGATTAATGAGATGATATATGTTAATCACTTAGAGTAGTGATGGAATAACTGTAGACTCAATAAATGTTAATTTTAGTCCTTCTTTTATTCTTTATGGTTAATCACTTAGAGTAGTGATGGAATAACTGTAGACTCAATAAATGTTAATTTTAGCCCTTCTTTTATTCTTTATGGTAACCAGAGATATATAATCTGCATTCCTTCCTAGTGCCCCTCTCCAGTAGTTCTGCTATGAAGAACAAGGACTCAGACCATCTTGCTTTGTACAATATCACAGATAGAGGAGGGAAGAATACTAGCCCTGCCTGAGAGGAGATACAGGTCTGAATGGAAAGGACAGAAATAGGAAGGAGTAGCAGATACCCCCTGTTGCAAAATACTGAGCTCCAATAAGAAAAGGATTCAGGTGACCTGTAGACTTTGATAATACTTAAGAACTACATAAAGAAGTAAACATCAAATGATATAATATTTTTCTAACATTTTTTATTGGAGTAAAATTGCTTTACAATGTTGTATTAGTTTCTGCTGTACGACACGTGAATCAGCTAAATGGATACATATCCCCTCCCTCTTGGACCTCCCTCCCACCCCCCCATCCCACCCGTCTAGGTCATCACAGAGCACGAAGCTGAGCTCCCTCTGCTATATGGCAGGTTCTCACTAGCTATTTTACACATGGTAGTGTATTTATGTCAAACCTAATCTCCCAATTCGTCCTACCCTCCCCTTCCCCTATGTCCACATGTCCATTCTCTATGTCTACATCTGTATTCATGCTCTACAAATAGGTTCATCTGTACCATTTTTCTAGATTCCACATATATGCATTAATATATGTTATTTGTTTTTCTCTTTCTGGCTTACTTCACTCTGTATGATGAGACTCTAGGTCTATCCACATCTCTACAAATGACCCAATTTCATTCCTTTTTAACTCAACAAGTTATTCTACTTAAAATTTGGGCCCAAACTAAGTAGTGTCTATAAAAAATGTTTCTAGAAATTACCATGGTTTATTATCTATCTGTGAAAAGGAAAGAACAAAATCAAGGCGAACAACATATTTTTGACAGATATTGATTATTAAAATAACTGGCAAACCATCATTATTTGTCATGGAGGCAACCACTAAAGCAAGCAACCAACCACAAGCTTATATCAATATTAGGTATGAAAAATAAACATAGTCCAAGTAACTAAGAAAGAAATATATATGGAAAAAAGTAGATCACATATCAGAAGTCTAACTCTTTGTTATTCGGTAGAGTTTAGTAGAATAGTTCAAATGAAAGTTAAAGGGAATTATTAATTTAGCTCAAGGGCTAAAGCTACTGGTAACTTTACCAAATCTATAATTCCCTTCCCTCTGCAGACCTCTAATTACAATGACAAAAAGAGTGAATAAAAGTCCCTAACAACTGCAGAAGCAATTTTATCAATTTTATTTCAGACTTGGAATTGTTTTCAGATAACTCTTCCAGATAGAAAGGTGATTAAAATTTCTCCAAATCACCCTATTACAATGCAGTGAAGTGACATCCCTTCTTGGAACCTCCGCTTCCTCATCTATAAAGTGTTTATAAGTATTTAAACATCACTATACAAGTAGAAAGCACATAAGTTAGTAATTAGCCCATTGAAAATCGATGTTGTTTCTCCTTCCAGCCGTTCCTTTAAATCACATAATGACCCATGAAATACAATATCCAAGTATAAATGTCAATGTTTATAATACTGTCTTCCTCTAAATTTTCTAAATAATATGTGGTAGAAGCGATTCATTTGTTTTGTATACTTCTTAACACAGTATCAGAAAGAGAGTTCAGGTAGGCATAGTAGCGAATGAATGTTTCCATTATAGAGATTTCCAGTAATTTCCCCCTTGTTCTTTCATCATAGGTATTCCATATTTACTAAGTACCTGTAGCTGGTTAGTTGAGCTGACTAGATCAAAACACAGGAAGGTCAAAATCACGGATCTCATTATGTGTTAAAAAAAAATGCTCCTAGGATGGTGAGAAAAGGGAACACTTGCACATTATTGGTGAGAATATAAACAGATACAACCCCTATGGAAAACAGTATTGAGGTTCCTCAAAAACTTAAAAATATAACTGCAGTATATATAACTAGCACATGTATCTTTGCTGAGAGCATAGATATTATGTGTAGTGTTCTTACCACAACATACAGACAGATACACACACACACAATAATAACAATAATAAAGAGGTAGGAGGAAACTTTGCGAGGTGATGGGTATGTTTACGGCAGTGATGGTGGTGATGGTGTCACAGGTGTATACATACCCTCGAACTCGTCAAGTTGTACACATTAAAGCTTTTTATGTTAACTATACCTTGAGAAAGTGGTTTTAAAAAATGAAACAAATTGAAAACTAAAAATAAAAACTGACTCCTATACCCTGAAAATACTACTGATGACAGATTATGGGCACCTGGTTCACACTCTTTCTAACTCATCTTAAGTCTCACCATCATCTTAAGTAACATGCAAGTGCATTTGGACAGTCCCCCCAAAATGCTAACCTCACAAAAATCAATGACAACCTCACCCCACCACCTGACACTTGCACTTCACTTTTTGATAACACCCACAACTGTTCTACCTCTGAAACTTAAACTCTAGTTTCCCACTCTAAATCTACATGACTTCACTTCTCTCATTTTATCACTCCTATTATACCTATTCTATAACCTTATTAAAAATTCTAATTCCTTGAACACTTTATTCTGCCAAACTGTGAGCCCCAAATGAGATAATTTCTCACATATTTAGCCTAGACCTCACCCATCATTTGACACATTAACTCCCATGATTTCATTGTTGTCTGGCTTTCGAGCATGACAACCTTATATCAACCTAACCACTTCGCTTCCCTTCCTTTCATCTAAATGGCTTAGCACTGCTGGAGGAAAATGTACAACCATGTGAAATAATGTCACTACAAACTTATACTCACCATCCTCAGATGGGCCCTTTCTGTGTGGAGAGTCCTTCTCCCCGCTTCCTATTCTTTTTCAAACAGTGTCCAGCAGATGAATTCACTTCTCAGCAGATGAGTTCTCAGCAGCATTGCAACTTCAGAGAGAAAAGAAAGGTCATCATGTCTTTCTTACTGCTCTTATTCTTCTTTGTCAGGTTTTTTTTTTTTTGGGGGGGGGGAAGGGGAGTAAAAGAGGGGGAGGAGCAGGTTGAGTACTTTTTTTTTTTTTGCGGTACGCAGGCCACTCACTGTTGCGGCTTCTCCTGTTGCGGCTTCTCCCGTTGCGGAGCACAAGCTCCGGACGCGCAGGCTCAGCGGCCATGGCTCACGGGCCCAGCCGCTCCGCGGCACGTGGGATCTTCCCGGACCGAGGCACGAACCCGTGTCCCCTGCATCAGCAGGCAGACTCTCAACCACTGCGCCACCAGGAAGCCCAGGTTGAGTACTTTTAACATTCCATTCTACCTACTCCATTGGTTTATTAGATGTACACCTTTATTTCTTTAAGTCATTTCTCTAGGTTTTATAATATGCATTCTGAACTCATCAAAGTCTACTCATTAATTCTGTATCACTTCATGTAAAATGTAAGAATCTGTTAATAGCATATTCTATAACCCCACCCTACCACCACCATTTGTATTATTATGTATTTTATTTCTACATGTTATAAATCCCATAATACACTGTCGTTTATTTAAACATTTAATTATTATTCAAAGAAACAAAAACTAGAAAGAAAACATCTTTTTTATTTATCCACATATTTACCATTTTAGCATTCTTCATCTCTGTTAGAGCCAAATTTTCATCTGGTATTATTTTCCTTTAGTGAAAGGAACTGCCTTTAATGTTTCTTGTAGTACAGGTTTGCTAATAATAAATTCTCTCAGAGGGCTTCCCTGGTGGCACAGTGGTTGAGAGTCCGCCTGCCGATGTAGGGGATGTGGGTTCGTGCCCTGCTCTGGGAAGATCCCACATGCCACAGAGCGGCTGGGCCCGTGAGCCATGGCTGCTGAGCCTGCGCGTCCAGAGCCTGTGCTCCGCAACGGGAGAGGCCACAACAGTGAGAGGCCCGCGTACCGCAAAAAAAAAAAAAAAGATTCTCTCAGATTTTGCTTGTCTAAACATGTCCCTTTATTTTTTGCCTTCCTTTACATAGTTTTGCTGAACATATGATTCTATTTTGACATTTTTTCCCTTTCCTTCTAGCCTTTAAAGAAGCCAAACCAGAGAGACCTTCAAGATGGTGGAGCAGTAAGACATGGAGATCACCTTCCTCCCCACAAATACATCAGAAATACATCTACATGTGGAACAACTCCTACAGAACACTTACTGAATGGTGGCAGAAGACCTCAGACTTCCCAAAAGGCAACAAACTCCCCATGTACCTGGGCAACGGATGCCCTCAGGAGACCTACACACAGAGGAGGCACCCAATCCAAAGCTGAACCCCAGGAGTTGTGCAAACAAAGAAGAGAAAGGGAAACCTCTCCATGCAGCCTCAGGAGCAGCGGATTAAATCTCCACAATCAATTTGATGTACCTGCATCTGTGGAATACCTGAATAGACAACGAATCATCCCAAATTGAGGAGGTGGACTTTGGGAGCAAGAGAAGACTTGGGGTTTGCTTCCTTATCCAATTTGTTTCTACTTTTATGTTTATCTTAGTTTAGTACTTAAAGTTTATTATCATTGGTAGATTTGTTTATTGATTTGGTTGCTCTCTTCCTTTTTTTTAATATATATATATATATTTTGTTTGTTTTTCCTTTTTCTCTTTTTGTGAGTGTGTATGTGTATGCTCCTTTGTGTGATTTTATCTGTATAGCTTTGCTTTTACCATTTGTCCTAGGGTTCTGTCTGTCCTTTTTTTAGTATAGTTTTTAGTGCTTGTTATCATTGATGGATTTGTTTTTTGCTTTGGTTTCTCTCTTCTTTCTTTATTTTTATTACTTTTTGATTTTTTTCTTTTTAATAAGTTTTTAATAATTTATTTTATTTTATTTTATTTTATTTTTTCTTTCTTTCTTTCTTTGTCTCCTTTTTCTTCTGAGCCGTATGGCTGACAGGGTCTTGGTGCTCTGGCTGAGTGGCAGGCCTGTGCCTCTGAGGTGGGAGAGCTGAGTTCAGGACATTGGTCCACCAGACACCTCCTGGCTCCATGTAATATCAAACAGCAAAAGCTCTCAGATCTCCAGCTCAACGCTAAGACCCAGCTCCACCCAAAGACCAGCAAGCCACAGTGCTGGACACCCCAGCCAAACACCTGGCAAGACAGGAACACAACCCCACCCATTAGCAGAGAGGCTGCCTAAAATCATAGTAAGGCCACAGACACCCCAAAACACACCACCGGACGCAATACTGCCCACCAGAAAGACAAGATCCAGCCTCATTCACCAGAACACAGGCATCAGTCCCCTCCACCAGGAAGTCTACAAAACACACTAAACCAAACTTAGCCACTGGGGGCAGACTCCAAAAACAACAGGATCTACAAACCTGCAGACTGTGAACACAAGACCCCAAACACAGTAAGTTAAGCAAAATGAGAAGACAGAGAAACACACAGCAGATGAAGGAGAAAGGTAAACACCCACCAGACCAAAGAAACGAAGAGGAAATAGGCAGTCTACCTGAAAAAGAATTCAGAGTAATGATAGTAAAGATGATCCAAAATCTTGTTAATATAAAGGAGAAAATACAAGAAACGTTTAACAAGGACCTAGAACTAAAGAGTAAACAAACAATGATGAACAACACAATAAGTGAAATTAAAAGCTCTCTAGAAGGGATCAATAGCAGAATAACTGAAGCAGAAGAACGCATAAGTGACCTGGAAGATAAAAGAGTGGAAATAACTACCACAGAGCAGAATAAAGAAAAAAGAATGAAAAGAATTGAGAACAGTCTCAGAGACCTCTGGGACAACATTAAATGCACCAACATTTGAATTACAGGGGTCCCAAAAGAAGAAGAGAAAAAGAAAGGGTCTGAGAAAATATCTAAAGAGACTAGAGTTGAAAACGTCCCTAATATGGGAAAGGAAATAGTCAATCAAGTCGAGGAAGCACAGAGAGTCCCATACATGATAAATCCAAGGAGAAACATGCCAAAACACATATTAATCAAACTATCAAATATTAAATACAAAGAAAAAATATTAAAAGCAGCAAGGCAAAAACAACAAATAACATACAAAGGAATCCCCATAAGGTTAACAGCTGATCTTTCAGCAGAAACTCTGCAAGCCAGAAGGGAGTGTCAGGACATATTTAAAGTGATGAAAGGGAAAAACCTACAACCAAGATTACTCTACCCAGTAAGGATCTCATTAAGATTCAACAGAGAAATTAAAACCTTTAAAGACAAGCAAAAGCTAAGAGAATTCAGAACTACCAAACCAGCGTTACAACAAATGCTAAAGGAACTTCTCTAGGCAGGAAACATAAGAGAAGGAAAAGACCTACAATAACAATTAAGAAAATGGTAATAGGAACATACACATCGATAATGCTCCAATCAAAAGACACAGACTGGCTGAATGGATAAAAAACAAGACCTGTATATATGCTGTCTACAAGAGACCCACTTCAGACCTAGGGACACATACAGACTGAAAGTGAGGGGATGGAAAAAGATATTCCATGCAAATGGAAATCAAAAGAGGCTGGAGTAGCAATTCTCATATCAGACAAAATACACTTTAAAATAATTACAAGAGACAGAGAAGGACACTACATAATGATCAAGGGATCAATCCAAGAAGAAGATATAACAACTGTAAATATTTATGCACCCAACACAGGCGCACGTCGATACATAAGGCAAATGCTAACAGCCATAAAAGGGGAAATCGACAGTAACACAATCATAGTAGGGGACTTTAACACCCCATTTTCACCAATGGACAGTTCATCCCAAATGAAAATAAATAAGGAAACACAAGCTTTAAACGATACATTAAACAAGATGGACTTAATTGATATTAATAGGACATTCCATCCAAAAACAACAGAATACACTTTCTTCTCAAGGCCTCATGGAACATTCTCTAGGATAGATCATATCTTGGGTCACAAATCAAACCTCGGTAAATTTAAGAATACTGAAATGGTATCAAGTATCTTTTCCGACCACAATTCTATGAGACTAGATATCAATTACAGGAATAAAATCTGTAAAGAATACAGACACATGGAGGCTAAACAATACACTACTAAATAACCAAGAGATCACTGAAGAAATCAAAGAGGAAATAAAAAAATACCTAGAAACAAATGACAATGAAAACAAGATGACCCAAAACCTATAGGTTGCGGCAAAAGCAGTTCTAAGAGGGAAGTTTATAGCAATACAATCCTACCTCAAGAAACAAGAACCATCTCAAACAAACAACCTAACCTTACATCTAAAAGCAATTAGAGAAAGAAGAACAAAAAAAGAAACCCCAAAGTTGGCAGAAGGAAAGAAATCATAAAGATCAGATCAGAAATAAATGAGAAAGAAATGGAGGAAACAGTTGCAAAGATCAATAAAACTAAAAGCTGGTTCTTTGAAAAGATAAACAAAACTGATAAACCATTAGCCAGACAAATCAAGAAAAAAAGGGAAAAGACTCAAATCAACAGAATTAGAAATGAAAAAGGAGAAGTAACAACTGACAATGCAGAAATACAAAGGATCATGAGAGATTATTACAAGCAACTATATGTCAATAAAATGGACAACCTGGAAGAAATGGACAAATTCTTAGAAAAGCACAACCTTCTGAGACTGAACCAGGAAGAAATAGAAAATATGAACACACCAATCACAAGCACTGAAATTGAGAGTGTGATTAAAAATATTCCACAAACAAAAGTACAGGACCAGATGGCTTCACAGGCAAATTCTGTCAAACATTTAGAGAAGAGCTAACACCTATCCTTTGCAAACTCTTCCAAAATATAGCAGAGGGAGGAACACTCCCAAACTCATTTTATGAGGCCACCATCACCCTGATACCCAAACCAGACAAAGATGTCACAAAGAAAGAAAACTACAGGCTAATGTCACTGATGAGCATAGATGCAAAAATCCTCAACAAAATACTAGCAAACAGAATCCAACAGCACATTAAAAGGATCATACACGTGGGGTTTATCCCAGGAATGCAAGGATTCTTCAATATATGCAAATCAATCAATGTGCTATACCATATTAACAAATTGAAGGAGATAAACCATATGAACATCTCAAGAGATGTAGAAAAAGCTTTCGACAAAATTGAACACTCATTTATGATAGAAACCCTCCATAAAGTAGGCATAGAGGGAACTTACCTCAACATAATAAAGGCCATATATGACAAACCCACAGACAACATCATTCTCAATGGTGAAAAACTGAAAGCATTTCCTCTAAGATCAGGAACAAGACAAGTTTGTCCACTCTCACCCTTACTATTCAACATAGTTTTGGAAGTTTTAGCCACAGCAATCAGAGAAGAAAAGGAAATAAAAGGAATCCAAATCAGAAAAGAAGAAGTGAAGTTGTTACTGTTTGCAGATGACATGATACTATACATAGAGAATCCTAAAAGATGCTACCAGAAACTACTAGAGCTAATCAATGAATTTGGTAAAGTAGCAGGATACAAAATTAATGCACAGAAATCTCTTGCATTCCTATACACTAATGATGAAAAATCTTAAAGTGAAATTAGGGAAACACTTCCATTTACCATTGCAACAAAAAGAGTAAAATACCTAGGCAAAAACCTACCTAAGGCAACAAAAGACCCATATGAGGAAAACTATAAGACACTGGTGAAAGAAATTAAAGATGATACAAACAGATGGAGAGATATACCATGTTCCTGGATTGGAAGAATCAACATTGTGAAAATGACTATACTACCCAAAGCAATCTACAGATTCAATGCAATCCCTATTAAACTACCAATGCCATTTTTCTCAGAACTAGAACAAAAAATTTCACAATTTGTATGGAAACACAAAAGACCCCGAATAGCCAAAGCAATCTTGAGAAAGAAAAATGGAGCTGGAGGAATCAGGCTCCCTGACTTCAGACTATACTACAAAGCTACAGTAATCAAAGACAGTATGGTACTGGCACAAAAACAGAAATATAGATCAATGGAACAGGATAGAAAGCCCAGAGATAAACCCAGGTACATATGGTCACCTTATTTTTCATAAAGGAGACAAGAATATACAGTGGAGAAAAGACAGCCTCTTCAATAAGTGGTGCTGGGAAAACTGGACAGCTACATGGAAAAGAATGAAATTAGAACACTCCCTAACACCATACACAGAAGTAAACTCAAAATGGATTAACAACCTAAATGTAATGCCAGACACTATAAAACTCTTAGAGGAAAACATAGGCAGAACACTCTATGACATAAATCACAGCAAGATCCTTTTTGACCCACCTCCTGGAGAAATGGGAATAAAAACAAAAATAAACAAATGGGACCTAAAGAAACTTAGAAGCTTTTGCACAGCAAAGGAAACCATAAACAAGACCAAAAGACAACCCTCAGAATGGGAGAAAATATTTGCAAATGAAGCAACTGACAAAGGATTAATCTCCAACATTTACAAGCAGCTCATGCAGTTCAATGTCAAAAGATCAAACAACCCAATTTTAAAATGGGCAGAAGACCTAAACAGACATTTCTCCAAACAAGGTACACAGATTGCCAACAAACACATGAAAGGATGCTCAACATCATTAGAGAAATGCAAATCAAAACTACAATATGGTATCACCTTACACCAGCCAGAATGGCCATCATCAAAAAATCTAGAAACAATAAATGCTGGACAGGGTGTGGAGAAAAGGGAACCCTCTTTCACCATTGGTGGGAATGTAAATTGATACAGCCACTATGGAGAACAGTATGGAGGGCCTTAAAAAACTAAAAATAGAACTACCATATGACACAGCAATGCACTATTGGGCATATGCCCTGAGAAAACCATAATCCAAAAAGAGTCATGTACCACAATGTTCATTGTAGCTCTATTTACAATAGCCAGGACATGGAAGCAACCTAAGTGTCCATGGACAGATGAACGGATAAAGAAGATGTGGCACATATATACAATGGAATATTACTGAGCTATAAAAAGAAACGAAACTGAATTATTTTTAGTGAGGTGGATGGACCTAGAGTCTGTCATACAGTGTAAAGTAAGTCAGAAAGAGAAAAACAAATGCCATATGCTAACACATATATGGAATCTAAAATTAAAACAAAAAAATTCGTTCTGAAGAGCCTAGGGGCAGGACAGGAATAAAGACACATACATAGAGAATGGACTTGAGGACACAGGGAGGTGGAAGTATAAGCTGGGACAAAGTGAGAGAGTGGCATGGACATATATACACTACCCAGTGTAAAATAGATAGCTAGTGGGAAGCAGTCACATAGCACAGGAGATCAGCTCGGTGCTTTGTGAACACGTAGAGGGGTGGGATAGGGAAGGTGGGAGGGTGACACAAGAGAGAGGAGATATGGGGATATATGTATAGCTGATTCACTTTGTTATAAAGCAGAAACTAACACACCATTTTAAAGCAATTATACTCCAATAAAGATGTTTTTAAAAAAGATATTATATACAGTGAAGACATAATCTATGTAAATAATCAGTACATAGATGTTAAAAAAAAAAGTCATTCCATTGTTACCTGGCTTTCATTGCTTCTAATGAGATGTCAAAAATACTTCCTATCTTTGTTCCCCTGGATAAAAAGTGTCCCCTTCCCCCCTTTTCACTGCTTTTAAAATTTTCTTTTTATTACTGAGTTTCAGCAATTTGATTCTGATATGCCCTGATTGTGTGTGTGTGTGTGTGTGTGTGTTTATCTTGCTTAGATTCTTTTAGCTTTATGGAGCTCTATGATCATAGTTTTAATCAAGAAGGAAAATTTTTCTCATTATATCTTTTAATATTTTTCCTGACACTCCTTTTTTCTGGAACACTAATTGTATTCTTTTTAGTTTGCTTGACATTGTCCCACAGGTCACCGAGACTCAATGTAGTGGTTTTTAGCCTTTTCTGTGTGAATTCCTTTATTTGAATATTTTCTATTTCTCTTTATGTTAAATGACCTTTTTTTCTCTGTATCGTATCTACTGTTAAAACTTTTTTCTCAGTATGTTATCTCAGATATTAATGTTCAGCTTTAGAAGTTCCACTTGGTTATTTTTTATATCTTCTATTTCTCTTATCAATATATTCATGTTTTCCTTTAAATCTTTGAACATTTTGATAATACTGTTTTAAAGTCCTTGTTTGCTAATTACATCATCCTTGCCATTTCTGCATCTGTTTCTATTAATGTATTCTCTCCTAATTATAGGTCATATTTTCCCTGCTTCTTTGCATGTCTGGTAATTTTCTATTGTACATTTTATGTTATGAGTGCCTGCATCTTGTCTTTTTTTAAAGAGCGGTAAGTTTTTCTTTGGAAGATAGATCTTATCCTGAGATTTTTGAGCCTTGTTTTAATATTTTAATGGTAGATCCAGAAAGCACTGTGGGAGTTGTTTACTACTACAAAGAGGACATCATTTTGGTGTGTCTACTGAAGGTCCCAGGTTCTACAAAGTTTCTGCAGTCTGAATGGTCAGATTCAATTATCTTCCAACCCTGTGTAAGCTGTGGGAATTATTCATCACAAATTTTCCTTTCAGTGGTTTTTTTCTGGTAATTATTCTTTGGGCTGAATATTAACGAGACTGCTTTCTTTAGAGGTCTAAGCATGTCCAAATCTGGCTCAGGCCTGAAGGCAATCAGAAGAGGAGCAGGTTAGGGCTTCCCTGGTGGTGCAGTGGTTAAGAATCTTACCTGCCAATGCAGGGGATATGGATTCGAGCCCTGGTCCGGGAAGATCCCACATGCCGCGGAGCAACTAAGCCTGTGCGCCACAACTACTGAGCCTGCACTCTAGAGCCTGTGAGGCACAACTACTGAGCCTGTGTGCCACAGCTACTGAAGCCCATGCACCTAGAGCCTGTGCTCCACAACAAGAGAAGCCACTGCAATGAGAAGCCCGTGCACCACAACGAAGAGCAGGCCCCACTCGCTGCAACTAGAGAAAGCCACACACAGCAACAAAGAACCAAAGTAGCCAAAAGTAAATAAATAAAATAAAAAAAGAAGAGGAGGGGCTTCCCTGGTGGCACAGTGGTTGAGAGTCCGCCTGCCGATGCAGCGGACACGGGTTCGTGCACCAGTCCGGGAAGATCCCACGTGCCGCGGAGCGGCTGGGCCCGTGAGCCATGGCCGCTGAGCCTGCGCGTCCGGAGCCTGTGCTCTGCAATGGGAGAGGCCACAACAGTGAGAGGCCCGCGTACCGCAAAAAAAAAAAAAAAAAAAAAAAAAAGAAGAGGAGCAGGTTAGAATATGACCCCAATTCAGTTGTCTAAGTTTAGTGTATGTCATAGCAGCAGTAATAAGCGTAGGCTATTTGTAATAAGACTTAAGATAAGTCCACACTGGGTCTCACCAGGTTAGAACTTCTAATTTGGGCAGTCTTATTAATCAAGCTTATGAAGTTCTAACTCTCCATGGGCCTCGAGGATAAGGTTTTGTAGAGTCTAGAAGAGATTCTGCTTGTTTTTAAATTCCTAAATCTTCTACAGAGGTTAAATGTATAAAGAATGTTTTTCCAGAGAACTGGCCAATAGGCTTCCTAGGAGCCAAGATTCATCCATTTGAAAAAGACACAATGATACGAGACTGCCCCATGGGCTACTTTTTTACTTGCACATGATACTTTCCTCTCCCTGAACCTTAAGAAACTATAAAGATCTTAAATGACATTAGAGACCCTATTGGCTAGCATACATTTAGAAATATTTGCTCTTTCTACTGGTGTTTTAACACTAGAATAGCAATTTTATTTCTCCTTCCCAGCAGTAGGTCCTGACCTGAGACAGAAAGACAGACCAAAAGGACAGAATTAGTCTAACAAATAAGTTAGTGATTATTTTGGCTAATGTGGTCAAAGAAGGGAGAATTACAAACTTTCTTCTTTGTTTGAAAATCTAACTTAGATATAGAAAAGACTGGACCATGAGTTACCCTTGAAGGTAAAATTTTCACTAAACTTTTTCCCTCCTGCGTGCTACCCTTTGGAGGTTGCTGAGAAATCGATCACCGGCCTACAAATTGCTGCCTTTCTTAGTTTTTTCTAGTTGCCTCCAAACTTATCTGGCCAGCAGGGAACAGCAGAAACCAGAGATGAGCCCAGTGACACAGCTAAGGGCCTCATTGCTGCCTAGAATCGATAGATATAGATGGAAGCTTTCATTATGACAGGTCAGGGTATCAAAGAATGGTAGGCATAAATCTTCACCACTCTTGGTAAAACTAGAATCCTATGTTCTACAGTTTACGATAGAGGGAAAAGTTCCACTGGATATTACAGACCAGAACTTACTCCCAGATTTGCATTGTTCTACAACAGTGGATCTTAACTTTGGGGGGACGTGGATCCCTTTGAGAATATCATGAAAACTTTGTGCCCCTTTCAGAGAAAGACCTATTCTCATGCATGGAATATTGATATCCTTGGATTCCTCTCCCTTCTCTCCACACATATCATCAAGGAACCATGAGCTCCAGGTAACAGATAGCCCTAAAATTCTTGCTAATTAATGACAACAACTACAAAAAGGTAGTAAAACAGAGTGTGACCTGATTCCCCTTCAACATTCTGACCCAAGAAAGAACAAGTGGTTCTCTTAATAACTCAGTCTTAGCTATAAAAGATCAAAGACTTAATGAAGGCTAGGGAATCTGAAAACAAAAAATAAATTATAACCAAAGAAGCGGATTTACCAGGCATGTCTGCCTTCCAAAGATACTGGTTCAATCACCTCAGCTCTGCAAAGACCAAACTAAAGGGATCCTCAAAGAAAAAAGAGAATCAGGGACTTCCCTGGTGGTCCAGTGGTTAAGACTCCACGCTTCCAGTGCAGGGGCGTGGGTTCGATCCCTGGTCAGGGAACTAAGATCCCACATGCTGCATGGTGAGGCCCCCCAAAATAAATTAATTAATAATAAAATAAAACAAAATAAAGTGATGTTTAAAAAAAAAAGAGAGAATCAGAATTATAAGCTTTTGAGGGTCAGAAAAGGAAATGTCCTGCTTTTTGTTACCTTCTGGAGCTCTACAAATACGGTTCCTGACAGGCTTTCATATAACCTCAAAACCAAAATGGAGCTGGTTGTTTAAAATGGGCAAAATGTTTATTCTTTCTAAATCAACGGTTGCAAAGACAGGCCATGCACTCAGAGAAGAGGTGAATACAGGCTGGCAGATAAAAATGCCTGAATGTAGCTGTAACAGGGAGTCCCCTTATTTTAAGATGACTTGGCAAAATGTGCCATGATATTTCTAGCACTCGGAGGACTTATTTGAGGTAGTTTCTGAGAGCTCTATGGGCAGATTGGGGAAATCTATCTTTTTGCATTCAGTGGGTATCTATATCTTGGTCCCCTTGTAGTAACAGAGGCTTGAAGGACAGCAGAGAGCATAGGAAAAGGAGGTGGCTTTCCTCAGAAAGAGGGAAACAACTGTGATGTGAATGGGTACACAAAGCAATGGGTATTGACCACTCAGACACCAAAATGTGAGGGCAGGGTATCTAGAAAGGGGATTTAGGAATCCCTTGATTTAGCTGATCCTTTTTCACCTACTTTCAGTTGTAACAGAGCCCAAGATGCCATCAGAGGGTGGGTTACTTACAGCAGAAGTAAGTGTGCTGAGGAACCTGGGCTCTGGTGTGCCTCTATGACAACACCAGATCTAAGAGGAAAGGAGACCAGCTGTACCTTGAAGAGGGAAGAGTTTACTAGTCTCCTGAGGGGTACAAATGGAAGATGAGGGAGCCTGGAAGGCTGAGGGACCTAGGAACCCATAATCAAGGGAAAACTGAGATGAGATGGCAAAGAATAAAGGCATTTTTGTATAGAAATTAGCTTCATGTGTTTCAGTATTCTTTGGACCTGGGAAAGAGTACTAAAATATTGAGTAGATCCATTAGCAGGTATGCATGAATTGAAGCAATCTGAATGGGGCCACCTGAGGGATCCCTGGATGTATAGGGAAGCATACTGCTCATAGCCACTTAAGGTGACTTAATTCATTTAATGAAAACCAGTACTAAAAAACAAAACAAAAAACCCAAACAAAAAACTGATTACAAATGCAAGAGGTGTTCAAATAGTTGAGAGATGAGAGTGCTCCAGCCTGCAGGCACTCTCTGTGAAGAAAAGCCCAGGGCTGACAAAAGCACCAGGGAGCTAGCTCAAACACGATGTGTCAAGGTGACAGGGCCTGAAGCTCATACTGTGAATTCTTTCAGAGAGACAGGCAAGCATAAAATCATGCATTCTTTTGCTCAGTGTTAAGGCGGTCCTTCAATCCTTCATCTTTTCAGCTAGAAAGAAAACTTAAATAGAGAATCACAGACTTGGAAGGGCCCTTAGAGATGATGTAGTCAAACTTGCATTTTACAGTTGAAGAAACGGAATGAGGCCAGAGGAGGTGGAGAGATTTGCCCAAGGTCACAGACGTGGTTGGTTCGCGACAGATCTGGAATTTGAGGCTTTAAGTCACCTCTTCTACTCTAATATTCTTTACAAGACACTCTTATTTGATCTGTGCCACAAATTCATCTAACTACTGTAAACGTAAAAACAGCGTAAAAAAGCTTTAAAAACAGCTTTAAAAAAGCGTAAGACAATGTATTATCATAGACAACCTTTACATAGATCCATCTGATCTCTTTAGCCTGTCAATGTCTATCGGGCCTAAGAACTAATAAAATCAATGAGTGATAATGCATGTGATTGGGCACACCTCTCTGCCGTATGCAGATCAGCCAGTTCACCTGCATATGACTTGTGCTACAAAATGGACATCTTAAAAGCTGTCCCAATGAAAGACTAACCATAGTAAAGATTATGAGTACATGTAGGATTTTAAGCATTGTTAGGATGTTGACTGATGATAATAAGTAAATTCTTAATACAGGATATTCTACCACGCTGATTTCCTCTTTGGGATTTATCCATAATAAGGAGAAAAAGACAAAGTCAACAGTCATTTACATTTCTTCTCACATGAAGGCAAATTTTGGCTTCTTGCAGCTCACAAAATATAGACCCCAAATATTTCATAAAACATTATGAACATATACACATGACTATATATAAAATAGATAACCAACAAGGACCTACTGTACAGCACTGGGAACTATACTCAATATTTTGTAATAACCTATAAGGGACAAGAATCTGAAAAAGAATCTACATATGTATAACTGAATCACTTTGCTGTACACCTAAAACTAACACAACATTGCAAATCAACTACACTTCAATAAAAAATAAATCAATAAAAATAAAACTTAAAAAAATACGTGAACAGAACACAGACTTTTAAAACTTTATAACAAATGCTGTTAAAATCACACTGGAAGTAAGCGGGAGAAATTTTTTAAATCTTCACTTATGGAAATTTCAAAAACTAGAGTTTATTTTTCTCTATCAGGGTACAATTTGGTTAGGAAGGAGGAAGGTGACTTCTTACTTTTGAGTAAGAAGTGATTTAATGGAAGGAAATCACTCCAGAAGAGTAATCAGAAGCATTGTAAGCAAGGCAGAGTGGATCATTCCATAGAACAATGTGCAACCGTACAACTAACTGACTACCACACGTACACACAGACTGAAACGTACTCAAATTTGACTAAGAGGTACAAAGAGCAAGAATAAAGGCTATTAGGACTTAGGGAGTTTATAAGGACTAATATTCAGAATATGAAGAACTACTGCCATACAGAACACAGCAGCAGGAGCTTGGTGACGAAGCGGAATGAAACAAATGACTATTTCAGTACACTCTGCCTTTGGTTCTTGGTATGGTTAGTTACATGGAGAAGTGAGTGGAATAGTCATGTAATTACAGATACAACAGTAAAGGCCAAATAAATGGTTTCACATACTCATTCGCAGGGAAAGCAGCTACGAAGGTTTGGTTTTGTTGTTCCTCCCACTGTCTCTCCTGTACCTCTCAGGTGACTACTGAGGATATCAGGACAGAGGGCTAGAGAGCCAGAAGGAGGAACATCTTCATCTCCCTGTGTGTACTGAGGGGCTATGCTACTGCTGAATGGCAAAAGTAGGTCATCAGAAAGCAATCTCACCTCCCACAAATTTATCCGTCTGATTTCTGCTGCCACACCTTCACTGAAACTGATTTTCTGAGGGTCACTGGTGACCATCCAATTATCATATTCGATAGGTCCCTTTTAATAGGGTCCTCCAAGTCATCTTTGATACCATTTGGTAACACTGACCTCCTACTTACTCCTGAGACTCTCTTGCCTTGGATGACACTAAGGTGATCCTGCATCTTTGGCCAATCCCTCTCAGTTCTTTTGCCAGAGACTCTTCCCCAGATCCCATCTGTGTAGGCATTCCCCAAGCGTCTTTTTGCATCTCCTTGTACTTACTCTCTGGGCAATCTCATTGGTTCTCCTGTCACAAATTCACTACCAGCTCTCTCCATATAATTATACCTTACCTTTGTCTAGAAGATTAGACAATGTACATAGCCTTTCCTTTAATATTCCCAACAACCTACTGTTCTTTATTTTACAGTGAAGGAAACTGAGAGACTCAGACAGGTGAAGTCACCTGCCCAGGGGGCTCAAAGATAGAAAGTAGCCACGTCTATAAATTTAATCCTAGCTCTTAAATCCAGTGCTCTTTTCACCACACTATAAATGTAATGCCTCCAAACACTCCCAAATATACACTGTAATGTCCCATCTTCTTCACCAAGTCCCATACAAATAACACTTCACCCACTTATTAGAAAATGATACCTGAATATCCTCATGACTTGCCATATTCCCCAAATGCTTCCTCCTTTAACCTCAATTTTTTTAATTGAGATATAATTGACATATAATATTGTATTAGTTGCAGGTGTACAACACAATGATTAGATATTTATACGTATTGCGAAATTATCACCACATATGTCTAGCTAACATCTGTCACCATAGTTACAATTTCTTTTCTCATGATGAGTATTTTTGAGACCTACTCTCTTAGTAACTTTCAAATTTACAATACCATATTATTAACTATGGCCACCATGCTGTATGTTACATCCCCCAAACTTATTTATTTTATAGTTGCAAGTTCGTACTTTTCGACCGCCTTCACCCATTTTAGCTACTCCCTGCCTCTGGCAGCTGCCAATCTCTTTTCTATATCCATGAGCTCAGTTTTGGGGGGTTTTGTTTGTTTGTTTGTTTTTAGATTCCACACACAAGTAGATCAGACAGAATTTGTCTTTCTCTGTCTTATCCACTTAGCATAATGCCTTCAAGGTCCATCCATGTTGTTGCAATTTCCTTCTTTTTAGGGCTGAATAATATTCCATTACATATATATGCACCATGTTTTCTTTACCCATTCATCTATCAATAGACATTCTATTTTTTATCATGCAATCAGTATATTCCTGGTTACGTGTACTTGAAAATACCTTTTAATGTCTCTATTTGCTAGCAATCAGTTGCTACATTCTAGAAATTGCACCTCTCAATATCTCTTATATCTCCCACCCAACCCTTTCAATTCACAATGCCTCTGTCTTTGCTCTGGTTCTTAGCTTTCCTAAAGGTCTACACTACTGTACTATTGTACTATTAACCTAATGTGTATTAATCCACTAGTAATGTCCTTATCTCCTGTCTTTCCTCTAATTTACTCCATGCTCTGCTTCTGTATTTTGGTGGCACTGCACTGCCTTTAGAATAATGTTCATAGGCTCTAAGCCCCATATCATTCAGGCCCCAATCTATAAAGAACTTTATCCACAGATTTCTTACTTATCTCACACACTCTCCACTGAGCCACCCTGGACTATTCAGTGCTCAGATATTTTCTGATGGTAGGTGCTCAAAAATTTTTTTTGTTAAATTAAATCAAATCTGTTTGGAATGAATTAGTTTTATCTTGCTATTTGACAGTCAAGAGATTCCAAACCCCCTCCTGTTAAGTCTCCATTCCCGTTAATTAGCAATCCTTTGGATGTGACCTAGAGCCCTTTCCCTTCCTGCTTTTAGACATCTGTATGTGCATATTTGCTTTCATTGCACAAATGAGTAACTCAAAAGTCTGTAGACATCTGCTGTTGTACTTCAGCCAAGATACTATATGGTATGCCAACCAAAAATTTTTAAATGATACAAAATTGGTGATATATTCATTTTCCATGAAAAAAATATCGTAAATACCAAAAACTCATTGTAATAGCTGAGGCACAGAGAGTGACATTCCTAGCACAGTACAAGAAAAAAAAATCAATCAATATAATTCCAGTTTCCTCATTCCAGATCTTAGTATTTTCTTAAAAGACCACGAAGGGCTTCTTCATTCCTCTGCCGCTAAATCTTTTCACAGAAAGAGGTTTGATATTAGAAGTGGTCAAAGTCTGTGACGAATTGGAGAGGAAGAGATTCAGAAAGCAAAGAAATATGTTCTGGCAATCAATTATCCAAAGACACGAAAGCAGATTCCTGAAATTTTTGTGGAGGTACAAAATTAGACTTTAGGGTGTAAGGAAGGTAAAGGGACTATAAAAGAAACAAAATGAATGTTGAAAATTACTGAAGGTTAAAGAGCTGCCTCAGATTTCATCATTGATCCTTTAGAGGAACAACAAAATATCCTACAAAAGGTCACAATATGGCCCTTTTCTAACACCTTCTCTTTGCACTTCATCTCATACACCCTCTGCTGCAGCTGCCTGAACATCCCAGGAACCCCCAGAGGCAGCCTGTTTTCTTTCTGTTCCTGCTGCCTTTGAAAGGCTCGAATCATCTGCCTGGAATTCCTTTTTGTTTGATTGATTCTTTCCCTGATTACAGGAAAAATTATAAAGCCTTGGTCCAAGGAAGGACTACATATTTGAACAAAAGTAGTTACCCCCCAATTTGCCTCCCCTGAACCTGCAGCTGCGTATAATAGATAACAAGTGTCCCCATTCTCTAACAAGATGCGCTAGACACCTTATAGGACTTGCCTGTTAAAGAAAGTGAAATTGGTTTGTCCAACATACACATCCAAGAAAGGCTAGAGAATCACTGAGAAGAATAATCAGAGCAGATTTATTTGCAGTGATTTAGTTATTGACCTCGGAGGATGAGTCTAAGGCATTACCCATCCCCTGTTCTCCTCTGCCTCAAGGTAAGTGAAAGGAGGATCAAAAGCAGCACGGTGTATAGGGGATGGGATGGGGGATAGGAGAGTCCTTGCCAGAGGGACTGAGCGCCCCAGGCTAGAGGTTTGGTGAGCTGAGCGCATACAGCTCTGATCCTGCCTATCAGAGCTGAGGGAGAATAAGTTCTTTGAAGCAAGTCACTGTTCCTGAGTTTGGCAGTACAGGGATGCAAATATTTCCTGCAGCCTAGGTAACATGGAAAATCACTGAGCTTGAGTCATCCTGAAAGCTTACTGCTGAAGAGGACACCCAACTGAAAAGATATCATTGACATAGAGAACAGTCTGGTGGTTGCAAAGGGGGAGGGGTTGGAGGAGGGATGGAGTGTGAGGCTGGGGTTAGTAGAGGTAAGCTTTTATACATAGACTGGATAAACAACAAGGTCCTACTGTATAGCACAGAGAACTATATTCAATATCCTATGATAAGCCATAATGGAAAAGAATATTAAAAAAGAATATATGCATAACGATCTCTTTGCTGTACAGCAGAAATTAACACAACATTGTAAATCAAGTCTAATTCAATAAAAAAAATACTAAAACTGAAAAAAGTTTCTATGGGAAAGTATAAAAGTTAAAACTAAAAAATAAGTTTAAAAATCAAAAACAGGGCTTCCCTGGTGGCGCAGTGGTTGAGAGTCCGCCTGCCGATGCAGGGGACACAGGTTCGTGCCCCGGTCCGGGAAGATCCCGCGTGCCGCGAAGCGGCCGGGCCCGTGAGCCACGGCCGCTGAGCCTGCGCGTCCGGAGCCTGTGCTCCGCAACGGGAGAGACCACAACAGTGAGAGGCCCGCATACTGCCAAAAAAAAAAAAAAAAAAAAAAAAAAAATCAAAAACAAGCAAATAAATAAAAGATGAGCCCATCAGAAAGGGTGATTTGAAGTTTCATGGGGCCTCAAGTACATATAATTTGGAGGGGTTCTATTTTTACATATACAAAACTAGCCACAAAAGTAAAGCTTTATTTGGAATAAGAAAATACATAATGAAATATAAATTTTTAAAAGCTGAAAAATGCCTCAAACACCATAAATCCAGAAAATAATATTTTAATTAATTGTCTGACACTCTTCCACAATAGTTTTTTCCCTAAAAATATTGGCTGTATATTTTTGAAACCTGCTCCCTATGACAATAACAGAAGAATTGAAAGATCATTTAGTCTTTCCTCAGGTGCAGTTGAGTTAATTTTTTTTAAATTGTTGATAGTTGAGAAAGTTTCTCTCCCTTATCTTACTTTGGTCATGTCATGTAAGTTTTTAGAATTGTTGTCAAATTGGGGAAACTCTGTGACCAGTTTCCTTCGTATCTGTAATATTTGGAAGAATTTTTCACACACTAGCTCTGAGCCTCAAATCTAGTTTCTTCTCTATGACCCACATGCTTCCAAGGCCAGGTGCCATCGGACACAATGTTAGTAAGACTCTGTCGTCGCAACCTTGCTTATGACAGTGAGCAATTGGAATATTTCTAGAAGCCATTTCACACTGCGTAGCTAACAAAATCTTGTGACTTTTGAACCACACAAATACATCCCACTAAACCCTAACTAAATGAATCTCAAATCAACTTCCCCTTGGTCAGCTCCCCAAAGTTCCCGTAAGCCCTTCAAGTTCGCTAGCGATAAGGGGAAGTATTTCAGACGGAAAATCAGAGTGAACACAGCTGCTTGTTTCAAAACAGCTTTACTCTTACACATTCTACAAAAGCACACGACCATGTGAGCACACTGCTAGGACCCTTCCCAGGGCCTTGATCGGAGCCTGTCCAAGTGAGGGGCTCTGAAGCTGAGGCATCATTAGCCTCCGGGTGAATCTGCTTCCCACAGGAGTCAAAAGATGCCAGCTGGAGAACGCATATGCACATCAGGAAACTGTCAACTGTTAAGGCCCAGAGGCTTCCCCCAAATCCACCAAGTTATGCCCTGAAAGAACAGGGAGTGTCTGTAATGAGCAAAGGCATTAACAGTCAAGAAGCAAACTGCACCAGCCAAGTGAAAGGCATGTCTCGCCCTCTCTGCCACTCCCTCTTTCCCAACCTTGAAGCAGCCAGAAACAGCATCGTGAATGGAAGAGGAGGGGAGGGGAGGGCAAGGGATTGTGGGTGGGGTAGGCTGGGGAATTAAAAGGACAGGCAGGGCTGAGAGGAGGGTGAAGCCAGAGAGGCACCTTGGGGGCCAGACTGAAGGAGGAGCTCACCCCATTGCAAGCCCGGAGACCATACCTGCCCCGCCCCCTCCAGCACCTAGGTCAGGCTTTAGCTGTGGTCAAGGGAAGAGAAATTGGAATTTTCACTCATAGCACATCGGAGTTTCTAATGAGGTTCTGAAAGTGACAGAATGCTGTGAAATCTTCCCAATTTAGGCAGAGAAACAGAGCAGATTTAGAGGACAATGGTGGAATTAAGCTATTTCCTGACTGTATCCTAATGAGCACTTCGTGTTCACCCAACTGCCTATATTTCAAGAAAGAAGCAATTGCTCTTGCTGTAAACAGGATTAAGACCCAACTCCTCAACCTGGCATGCAGGAGCATCTATCTTATCCTTCCCCACCTCCTCTGGTCCATCGCCTCTGTCGCCATTGTAATACAACTCATCAGGTCCTTTCAGCACTCTCTGCCTGAACCCCTGATACTCCCCCTGTCTTGAATACCCTTCCCCTCTTCCTCTCTTATCTCCTTTTCTACCTTTAGGGCCAGATGAGATGCAATCTCCTCAGGAAAACTTTGCTTTACAATTTCAGACCAAATAAGTAGTTCCTTCCTCTGAGCTCGCTGCACTCTTTGAGGCCCTTGTGAGGGCACTGCACACACTGAAGTATCTTTTATCTGTTTCTCGTTCTGACTTCTCCCCTGTAATACCCTTCCAAGTAGGGAATGTGACTTAGTCAAGCTTATACTGCAGTGTCTTTAATACTTACCCTGACACGTATGGTTTGTTTCAATAAATGTTAGTTACATGAAGGCATGCCTTCCTTTTTTGGTCCCATGTAAAAGAACTGCACAACACGGCTGCTAATTCTGTGCGAGGAGCTCCCCTTTGCTTAGTGAATGCATTCACCTGTTTATTATTACCGCTTAAGTATGCTCGAGCCATCCATCCCCAAAGATGTCATAATCAACGGTGAAGCCTGAAAGAAACTCTTCCATTTGTGATTATTACATTAAGTGAGTTATTTCAGTTTAGAAAATTTCCCAATTAGGCACAGATAACAAGCACTCCTCTCAGTTGAAATGCTCAATGTTAACCACCATTACCAAAGGGCTTTGGAGATTTTAGGAGGGAAAAAAATGCTCTTAGATTCAAAGATTTCAGACTCCCAGCAAGTAACTAAGTTATTGACTACACACAACTTTCCCAAAGTCAATCTTCCTGAAAGTGTTTTTCCTTTCCTTCCTTCTGCAACACAGCCACCTCCTCTGAGGTATCAAATCTTCATTTTAACTGATAACCCAATTTACTTTTAATCAAAGTATCACAATTGGACAAACTGAGAAGGCGTTCTCTAAGATTTGCTTGGGGTGGAGATGGAGGCTGTTAAAGATGTTCTGATTGCTATACAATTCCATTGATTTCAATCCCTTGATATCTCCTATCTCCCTTGAATCCTAAACATTTAAGCTCATCCTGAGTGTTAGAAAACCTCTGCCTTAATCGAGTTTCTGAATGAATTAACTATAAGCAAGATGGACTTGTCATTCCTTGTATGAATTTGTCTTAAGAACAGGGCAATGTTCACAAGAAACATGTTTTAACAGCATACCAGACCAGAATAGCATTATAGATTCTCTTCCTTAGAGTTTGAAGAGTCATAACGAGAAGGTCATAACAAGATTCCAGATGCTTGATTTTGACATGTGTCAGTTGTCAGGATTATACAACACAAGCCACATGGCAATGAAATGTGATTAAATCTTCAATTAGAGTCTTTAATGGGTATAATAGAAAAAAATGTTTTCCTGGGTTATGTTTTTATAGACATTTCATGTCTCCCTTAATAAATGAAATTATATTTGAGTGAGAGACTTTTCTTAAGTCATTGGGTTACTCTCTCTCCCTATATGCAGACCTCGGAGAGGCCAGCTTCTCTGTCTAAAGCACTGGAAAAGTACTGGATAAGAAGGAGTGAGACGGCAATGGGAGGGATGCTTTCAGTGGTGATTGCTTGAGATAAAAGAGCAAATCCAGCCCTCAATACTCCCAAGTGCTACCAGTTTGAGATGACTGGCGAAGAGAGTTGGTAGAGGGTGGGATATACCAGCAGGTGTTGAATATGATTGGTCTGGGGCACTGAAGGCAACTCCTCCTCCTCCTCCCTTTTTAAAACTTACATAATAAATTACATCTCCTGGCATAACCCATAATGGAAAAGAATATTTTTTAAATGTGTGCGTGTGTGTATATATATGTGTGTGTATATATATGTGTGTGTGTGTACATATATAAACACATATATACACACATATTTACACATATATACACACACGTACATATATATACACACACCTATACACACACACATACACACACACACACATATACACATATATACACACACATATATATATGCACACACATATATACACATACATATACACACATATACACACATATATACACACACACATATACACACACATATATACACACATACATACACACACATATATATACACACCCACATATATATATACACACATATATATACATACAAATATATATACACACACATATATATATAACTGAGTCACTTTGCTGTACAACAGAGATTGTCACACATTGCAAATCGACTCTATTTCAATTTTTAAAAAGTGGGTAAATCAAAAAAAATCAATTACAATATTAACGCAGCAGAACTGTGGAATTTTATTTCCCTGAAAGAGCACTGCTAAAAGGACAGCACTCCAGTGAATGCACATTCCAACTGACCGCAGTCAGATTACTATTATTTCTCTTTCTCTCCCCAACCCCAGCACCACTTCTCACTATGACCTCCACCTCATTGATTGCTGGTTTTATGCCAAAATACAGCCATCCTCGGAAGCATTCCCTGATTTTTCAAAACTGATCTAGATGTCCCTCTTTTGCTTCCATAGCAATCTATGCACATCCTCATCTGGACACACCACACCACACAATAAACCTTGGTTTTCTTTTCTTCCCCCTTCTCTTGACAATGAGTTACTTAAGGTCAAGAACTGCATCTATTCAATTCTATGTCCCCAAGATCCAGCACAGTCAATGACACCATAAATGTTCAATAAACATTTGCTGAATTCATGAGTAAAAGAATAAATGCACATATGAGTATCAAAATAAATCTAGGTATATTCAACTGTTGAAGTCTGCTTTTCCTGAATCTTCTCTGTCAAGCAGGTGATTCAATACCCTCCAGTTTCTTTAAGGTCTCTGAGATTTCTTACAGGTCTGCTTGGAGTGATTCATTATCCTTTGTGTGGCTAACCATGAAGAAGAGCTATACCAGGCCTCATTGGCACGGGGCTTGCTACATCCGGTGGTCCCCAAGATGCAAATGGACCCTAAAGGGACCAATGTCCACGTCAATGACTCAGGACTAATTGTCACTGAACGAGGGGGTTGGCCACCAGGTTGAAGGAAGCAGTGTGCCTGGGAAAGGGTGGAATCTGATGAATCTGCCCTCAGAAATAAGAGAGGGGAGCAGAAGATTAAGAGAACTTGTGGGTATTCATGTATACGAATACAGAGAAAAGGCTAAGGGCTATGCAAACTCTGTAAGATTTCTTAAACCTCGGCAACTTGCCAAAGTGTGTGATTCTGGGGTTATTTTATGTCTTACTGCCATGGCAAGGAAGTCAATAACCAAAGGGAAAACTCTGTCGGGGGAAAGGAGCTCAGGAGGCATCACCTCCTCAGGCAGACCCCCTGCTCAACTGCCTGGCTGAGACCTCTCCCTCAGCCAGCCTGCCTCAGTCCCCAGGCGATGGACCCCTGCTCGGCTGCTTTTACCCAGTGCTATGGACCAATGCTCCATATCGCCTTCCTCTCTCCTCATCCCACAGTCCTCTACACCGCATACAGGTCCCCAAGCAGAGCCACCATATACGTTCACTCGATATTCGATCTCTTCCTTTGGGGAGAAAAATCTATGGACCAATCATTTTACCTCCTGAGTGCGTATGTGATTTATCATCCAAGGTGAAACACTTTTGAAAGTGAAAGGGGATGCTATTATAATTATACTGGGACAGTAGTAATAAACCCTACCTCTCCTGGGCAAAGCTGGAAGAATGCTCACCTAATTTGTAACAGCAAAACAAAAGTAAAGGCTGACAGAATGAATGGAAGTGCACTCAAGAAAGAAAACAGGGTATCAAATTTAAAGAGGGAAAAAGCATCCTTTTCTTATCCTCCTAAGATCTGCTCTTTCATAATATAACCAATCTCTCCTAAGAAATCACCTTCCACTGGGGCCCCATAGATTTGGCAATTTAAAGATAGAATAGCTATATCAATATTGTTCATAGTAACTTCTCCCCTTAGGGACACTTTCTAATGCAGTCCCAGCGACCTCTCACATCCCTCTCTTCTCAGGAGGGGGGCATGTTCTGGCCTCTCTTCTACCCAGTCATCTCTACAAATGTCCTCAAGGTTTCTCAGCCAATGGCTCAGGAACTTCTACTATGGCTTTTTTCTGATGAACAGACCCTGCCAGGCCAAATTCTATGTTCACGTCAACACATGGCAGGGCTTAAAGTAAAACTCAGGATTATGTAAACCAAATAGTGGTGTATCCATTATCTATTAAATATAAGCCCACTATTCAATAACCAGTCAGAGCTGACCATAGAAAATAATATTAAATCAGAACCAGAGAAGGGCTTTTTGTATGTATTTTGAATTGTTAGATCTTTTTTAGTCTGAGGGATTTACTCTTTTTCAGGATATCGTTTATACATCCCCACTTTCAAAAAGTGTTGAGGCAGCTCACACTAAAATATGGGCACATATTCACAAGATAAAATAAAGAGATACCAGAAATACAGAAAACAAAGAGATTCTATCTGAATTTTTTTAAAAAAACAATAAAAATATAAAACTTCAGGAACAGCACAAAGAAGAACATCATTATATCAACAAAAAGAATTACTCTTCAGTTTCTAGTTAGTTAGGAGACTTGAAAAAGGTGATTTGTTGGAATTAAATTATTCCATCAGAAAATACATTTTCACTTGGATGCTATAGGTAACTATGTCCATGATTGACTGTTATGAAAGTTATATTTTAAAGAAACACAAAATACTCGTCCTTTTCCTTACCTCACTCCCCAAGTACAAAATCGTCCTCTTCCTAATCTTTGACTCCTCTTAGTTTGGGTTGTAGTATCATATAGCACAGGAAATATATGATTTTCCAGAACACTCAGACAAGGCAATAGGAGATCCTATTTTGGAAAATGAGAGGCTAGTCGCATCGAAGTTTGTCTCCTAGTTCCTGTCTCAGGAGTGGGTAATCACTAGGAACACTGAAATGGATCCTTAGAGAGGTAGTATCTAGAGAGGCAGGAAACGAGAGGGCACAGCAAACGTAACAGGTGTGCCTTTGAGCTGATGCATCAGCAAATCTCTGACAGCAAAGGTTTAGGGCTGCCGAGCTGGAGAGAGGAACCGGCGGGGGGGGGGGGGGGGGAGGAAAGGCAGCCCCGCCTACTGACTGATACAAGTTTCCAGGGCAAAGCAGTGGAATTATTTCAAGGCACCTCAAGTGGGATTTGATTGCACACCCTCATGAAGTGCCAGTGTAAAGGATTCTCATCTCCTGGTGGCCAGAGTGGTTACAGAGCTGACCAGTAATCTGTTGTCTTGGAGCTTTTCACATTTTTGAATTCAAAGCAGCATCTGGTGAGTCTGAAGTCCTACATCTGATGAGTCCTATAATTAAAGACCCGCATCACCTTTAAGCAGTCACTTCAGATCTGCTGCATCTTGTGCTCAATGTACTTTTTCACTTGAGGTGAAAAATCTAATTATATGAACAACAGATAGCATTATTTTTTTCCCTCTTAGCAAAAGCCCTGTGTTAAGTGTCTCCAATTATTTAGCTAATCATAACTCTACACACGGCACTGCTAATCCCGTCACAGCATCATCTGTTCTGGGTCAAGAAGTTCACTCTCCCTTAGCTGCTAATGAACTTTTTTTTTCTTGAATTCATCAGGTACCACCCCAGTAGCCCATCAGGGAGCTACTTTAGTGTAAAAGTTGTCACCATAGACTACACTCTGTGCCAGGTAGAAGCAGGAAAGGTTCACATTAGACAGAATTGATTTCAAATCCAGTAGATTCACTCCTTCGTTAATTTAGTAACTCACCATTTGAGAGTTGCTATTTCATGATTAAAAAGTTCCAGTTATTTGAAATGATTAAATTCTAGAGATCTTCTGTAGAATACTGTGCCCATAGTCAACAATGCTGTATTCTACACTTAAAATTTAAGAGCGTAAATCTCATGCCAAGTGTCCTCATCACAATAAAAACAAAATTAAGCAAATACCTGTTGAGCCTACTATGTACCCAGGGCTACCACTTACTAATTATGTAACATGAGAAAAATTACTTACTCTCAACAAGGCTTATTTTCTCCAAGTGCAAGACAGACATCATAGTATCTCAACCACACGGTTGTTTTTGTGAAGATCAAAAAAGACACTATGTGATCATTATAACTGATATGCTGTATTTAATGTTTTTAGTGCTGGCTCTGTGCTAAATGCTATACTGAGCATTCTACACTTTAAGCATAATATTCAGTTCATAGTAGCTATTCAACAACGTTCATTTATTTCTTCCGCTTCCTACAAGCTGTCTGGAACAAATCACTTGCTAGACATTGGCACTGTTTGTCTCGATTTTTCAGAAAAGCTTATGCTGCACTGCTTCTTTGAGACAAAAATTCAATTCACTATTAGCATGGGAGGTGAAAAGCCCATCAGAAAGATGTAAACAGGTTACAGTGCATGTATACCAGAGGAGTTGGATGATTTCAAAATAGTATTTCTAACTCCTTTTGCAGTCCGTTTATGACATAAGCAGGTGATAGCAGTTTCCATTGTGAAGCTCGAAATCCATCAAATGAAAAAAGAATAAATAAAAGGAGAAATGAGAAAAATATTTAACCCATCTTGCAGTTCATTTCCTTGCCGTTTCTTATTTTTTACCAAGAATGTCCTCAGGGTGAACATTTCCCAGCAGGCAATCCGTCTTTTCACACAATCAGCTTACTTTGGAGGTTTTCCCCTTAAGTTACTCGTTTCCTCATATTTTTCTGCGTGTCACACTCTGACAAAGAACAACTCAGAAATACTCAGTTGGAGTAGTTGTCATGGCAAACTACAGCCCATGGGCCAAATCCAGTCTTTGCCTGCTTTTATACAGCCCATGAGCTAAGAAATATTTTACATTTACAAATGGTTAAATCAAAAATAATAATATTTTTCTTTCTTTTATTACAGAACACTATATACAAAAAACAGATTTCACTATCTATAAATAATAGGTGACATCACCAACATGGCCACATAGGTCGTTCCTGACTTCTCTCCCCATCACGAGAACAACTAACAACTATTCATGGACAAGACACCACTGAGAAAATCCTAGAACACAGGGGTGAGGCTGAAGCACGCCCGCTGCACCACAGAGACTAAAGACAGACTACGTTAGAAGGGTAAGAGAAGTGGCTACACGATGACCACATCCCCTCCCCCAGGCCAACATGATACCACACCAAGAGGTCTCCCCTGAGTATATAGTTCTTCCAGTAGGAAAAGAGAGCCCAGGGAGGACATCCAGCTTCTCCAGCACTGTGAGTCAGTTCATGGGATTCTCTACTCAGGCTGTGCCCTTCAGGGATCTCTGTGGAATCTGTAGGGCTTGACCAATGGGAATCTGATTGAGATGGAGAAGGGGGAAGGGCCTTATAACAACAAGAACTTGGATCTTAGCAGACCACTTGCGTACCTGCAGTGTCCAAGTAGTAGTCACAACCAGCAGCTTTGCTCCCATGCAGAGCCAGGAGGTTAGTTCCATCTGACCAGGTAACTCAGCAGGATGCCTGATTCAGGCCCTCAAAGGAAGAACCTTTCTAGCCCTGGAGCCTGATCTGTCCCCACCCAGAAAGGCAAGTTGAGTCACAGTCTGGTTCACTGTTAAGTGTAGCTTCTGGGCCTACCTAACCCAAAAGGTTAACCAGAACATCTAGAAGCTACTTAGCCAGCAATGTTCAAGCAGGGAGTACAGTGGGCAGAACTGGTCATCTAAAGAGCACAGCCAGGGGCACCATTCAGCCAAGGAACTTGGGGAGCTGCTTGGCTTGAGTCAAGGCCGCAAACAAAGAGCCTTCCCAGGCTTGAAGACCTCCCTTGCTCCACCCAGGCAGGGGAGATAATTCATAATCCCACCTACTGCTGGGTGTAGCATCTGGCTCCTCCCAACCAGAAAGCCTAAATAGGAACACCCAGAAGGCTGCTTAGGGTGGCCCTCCCATCCCTCCCAGGCAGAGAAGCTAATTCACAGCCTGCAGCAGACATACTTTAGACTCAAAGACATACACAGGCTGAAAGCGAAGGGTGGAAAAAGATGTTTCAAATAAATGGCAACCAAATAAATAAATAAATAATAAGCAGAGGTAACTCTAATGATATAAGGCAAAACAGACTTTAAGTATTGTAAAAAGAGACAAAGAAGTCTGTTATATAATGATAAAGGGGTCAATCCACCAAGAAAACATAACAATTGTACAACAGATACCACAGAAACACAAAGGATCCTGAGAGCCTACTAAGAACAACTATATGCCAACAAACTGGTCAACCAAGAAGAAATGGAAAAATCCTTAGAAACAAACAACCTACCAAAAATGAATCAGTAAGAACTAGAAGTATGAGCAGGCCAATTACTAGTAAGGAGACTGAATCAGTTATCAAAACTCTCCCAATGGAAAAAAGCTCAGGACCGGATGGCTTCACTGGTGAATGTTACCAAACATTTAAAAAGAATTAATGCCCATCTTTTTCAAACTCTTTCAAAAAATCGAAGAGGGAACACTGCAAGAAAAGAAAACTACAGGCCAATAGCCCTGATGAATATTGATGCAAAAATTTTCAATAAAATACCAGTAAACTGAATTCAGCAGCACATTAAAAGTATCATTTACCAGGACCAAGTGTGATTTATCCCTGAGATGCAAGGATGGTTCAACATACACAAATCAATAAATGTGATACCTCACATTAATAGAATGAAAGAAAAAAAATCCTATGATCATCTCAATAGACACAGAAAAAGCCTTTGACAAAATTCAACATCCATTCATGATAAAAACTCTTATCAAGTTAGGTATAGAAGGAATGTACCTCAACAAAATAAAGGCTGTATGTAACAAGCCCACAGCTAACCTCAAACTCAGTGATGAAGGGTGCCTACTCTCACTGCTCCTATTCAGCATAGTACTGGAAGACCTAGCCAGAGCAATCAGGTAAGAAAAGAAATAAAAGACTTCAGAATTGGAAATAGTAAAATTATCTCTATTTGCAGATGACATGATTTTATATATAGAAAATCCTGCAGACTCCACAGAAAAACTGTTAGATCTAATTTAAAAATTCAGTCAAGTTGCAGGATACAAAATTAACATACAAAAATCAGTAGCATTTCTATACACTGACCAAAAATGATCTGAAAAAGAAATAAAGAAAATGATCCTATTTAAAATATCATCAAAAACAATAAAATACCTAGGAATAAATTTAACCAAGGAGGTGAAAGATACCTACATTGAAAACTATAATACATTAATGAAAGAAATCAAAAAAAGACAAATAAATGGAAAGGTATCCTGTGTTCATGAATTGGCAGAATTAATATTGTTAAAATGTCCATATTACCCTAACCTACCTATAGATTCAACGCAATCCCTACCAAAATTTCCATGGCGTTTTTTACAGAAGTAGAAAAATAATACTAAAATTCATATGGAACCACAAAAGACCTCTAATAGACAAAGCAACTCTGAGAAAAAACAAAGTGGGAGGCATCACACTTCATGACTTCATGCTATATAATAAAACTATAGTAATCAAAAACAGTATAGTATTGGCATAAAAACAGACATATAGACCAATGGAACAGAATCAAGAGCCCAGAAATAAACCCATGCAATCATATGTATGGTCAGCTAATATTTGACAAGGTACTCAAGAATGCTCAATGGAGAAAAGACAGTCTCTTCAATAAATGGTGCTGGGAAAATTGGATATTCACATAAAAAAGAATGAAACTAGAAGTTTATCTTACACAACTCACAAAAACTAACTCGAAATGTATTAAAGATTTAAATATAAGAATGAAAACCATAAAACTCCCAGAAGAAAACTTAGGGGAAAAGTTCCTTGACTTGGGTTTTGGCAATGATTTTTTGGATAAGACGTCTGAAGCCCAAGCAACGGAATCAAAAATAAACAAGTGGGGCTACACTAAACTAAAAAGTTTCTGCATAGCAAAACAATAAATCAACAAAATAAAAAGACAACCTAGAGAATGGGAAAAAATATTTGCAAACCATTTATCTGATAAGGGCTTAATATCCAAAATATATAAGAACTCATATAACTCAATATCAAAATCATCATCATCACCATCCAATTAAAAATTGGGCAAAGGGTCTGAATAGAAATTTTTGCAAAGATGATATACAAATGGCTACAGATACATGAAAAGAGGGTCAAAATCACTAATCATAAGTAAAATGCAAATCAAAACCACAGGATACTTCCTCAGGCTTGTTAGAATGACTATCATCAAACAGAAAGGGATAACAAATACTGAGAAGGGTGTGGAGAAAAGGGAACCCTTGTGAATTGCTGGTGGGAATGCAAATTGGTACAACCACTATGGAAAAGAGTATGGAGGTTTCTCAGAAATTAAAAAGAGAACTCCCATAGGATCAAGCAATTCCACTTCTGGGAATCTATCTGAAGGAAATGAAAACACTATGTTGAAGAGGTATCTGCACCCCCATGTTCATTGCAGCATGATTTATAATAGCCAAGATATGGAAACAACTGAAATGTTCATTGATAGATGAATGAATAAAGAAGTTGAAATGAATGAATAAAATACCATTTGGCCATAAAAAAAAGAAGGAAATCCTGCCATTTATAACAACATGGATCGACCCTGAGGGCATTAAGCTAAGGAAAGTAAGTTAGACAAGACAAATACTGCATGCTCTCACTTATATGTGGAATCTAAAAACAAAAGAAAAGCAAAAACCAACCTTACAGAAAAAGAGATCAGATTGTGATTACCAGAGGCAGTGTGTGTGTGTGGCGGGGGGGGGGGGGGGGGGGGGTGAATTGGATAAAGATGGTCAAAAGGTTTAAGATAAATAAGTACTAGTTATAAGATAATTAGTTATCAGATTAAAAAGTACTAGGGATGTAATGTACAGCATGATGACTATAGTTAGTACTACTGTATGACATATTTGAAAGTTGTTAAGAAGGTAGATCCTAAGAGTTCTCATAACAGGAAGAATAACTTTTTTCTTTTTGTTTTTTTGATCCATATCAGGTGATGGATGTTCACTAAACTTACTGTGGCCATCACTTCACAATATATGCAAGTCAAATCATTATGCTGTATGCCTTAAACTTATACAGTATTGCATGTCAGTTATATCCCAATAAAACTGGAAAGAAAAAAATAAAATTGTACTTCATTATACCTCAAGATATAAGATTAATATTCATATGTCCATATGGATCTAAAGAATATCCATAAAGGAAGTTTCATTAGAAAACATCCATGCTTATTCACTTTCGTATCATCCATGGCCATTTTGCCAATAACGGTAGAGTTGAGTGGTTGCAACAGAAACCATACAACCAAGCTTAAAATATTTACAATCTGACACTAGATAACAAGTTTGCCCACCCCTGAGTTAGAGTACACGTAGAATTAACCCATATATGAGGGAGACCAAACATGTATAGGTCATCTCATTGCACAAAGGCAAGGCAACACTGCAGAAGGTCTGTGGGATGCAGCACTTTAACACACCTAACTGGCTGAAATCTGCCAAAGAGGAGAGTTTGCCCATTAGCGGTGGATGGAGCTGATGAGAGATGCAGTTCTCATTATTTCAGGGGTTCTAAGAAATACTGCCGTTTCAGGAGTGTAGTCAGCCATATCTGAGTTAGGGCTGCTGATGACCTGTCTTCGGAAGTTCAGTTAAGTCAGGTCCACACCACTGCCTCCTAATTTCTCAGTGTCCCTTTAAGTCCACCTCAGATGCCTGATGAATTGAGTTGACCATGGACACCTTGACTCTTTGATTCTGTATCATCCACTGAATATTGGTTAGACTATTGGCTGCATAGTAACATTTAACCAACTATATATCAGACAGAGGAGAAAGTCAAAAAGGAAAAGGGCAATCAAAAAGTCATTAGAAAAATTGGAACCTCGTTTGTATGTAGTGTTCTTTTCAGCCTAGACCTAACCAAGGGAAGAAGTCCCATGGTTAACGGCAGTTAACTTTAAATAATCAAGTGGCCTTTCTTCTGAGTTCATGATGCTTCCATCTCTTCCTCAAGTATTTACCCAGGCACAACACAGTATTTTAGACATTGTGCATGCTTTGCTGTGATTGGCCAGTAAATAGTTAAGAGAAAATCTACTATCCAGGACTATTGTTGCTGGTTAGGTCTAAGCTGGACTACTGGACTACTGTTGCTGGTTTAGTATAAGTTAGGTCTCTAATACTTAAGCTGCTTCATTTGCTTTCTGGGCCTCAGTCTTCTTAAACTGTGGATCAGATATTCTAGTTTGGAAACTTTGAAATAAGTAACCCTAACCCTAACCAAACAAACTAATGATATCCAGTGTTACAGACACATCCCGGTAAATTACCGTCAGGCTCTAAATAAATCAGTACTAATTGGAGAGGGAGGGTGCCTTTGAATAAATTGGGAAGGCAAGATGACCGTATCAAAAGTACAGGTCATGTTTTGATGTGGTAAGCACAGGAGGGCCATCTGAACACACAAATCTGGACACACACACACTGGGAGTTGCATCTGGAAGGTATACCAGTGTGCTGTTTACAACAGACAGTTGCTATCCATTGCTCTCCAGCCTTACTGGTTTGACTATGGTAAAGGACAAAAATTGGTGAATTAAACAGATCTTGTAATGATCTCTGCATAGCTTCATGAGAAATCATTGGACCATAGCTTATATAATTTCATACCCATTTTTACCCCTTTCCTCTGAATTTCTTTGAGGCTCTGTAAGATATTAATAATAGCAGTTAATTATTGTGGTCATATTTCTGTGTTGACCATAAAATAGAACATGGAGATATATATATATATATATATATATATATATATATATGGCTATAAGAAATTTACAAGAGAAGTCTGGGGTCAGATGTCTACCCAAGAGTTGAAAAGATTGCTGTCAACCATTGAAATTGTTTGGAACTGGTATAATTAGGCAGTTTGAAGAATTTAAGTGAAAGACCTTGGTAGAAAAAGGCACAGGAAAGTACGATGAATGGCATCAAGTCTCTTACGGTCAAGAATATTCATATTTTTACTATGAAATAAAACTAAGAAGAAGACAATTCTTCAATTAGTCTTAATACTAAACCTCTCCCAGTGTTGTTTTGTTTTGTTTTACAAGCTGGATATCACTTACTATAACAATATTCATTAATTTTCTCTCCCTGAGTTATAACTTCAACAAAAGTCTAGAGCTTTCTTTAAAAGCCAGGACATTTAAAGCATAGAAGTTTAGTTCCTTTGTAATCTAGGAATTTTTGAGGTCTCTTATCCTGGGAGTATGGAAGTACTAAATACACTCTATAAGCCAATCCAAATAGAAACTCCTTTATATTTAAGAGTTTTTATAATGTAAGTTATTAATCCCCTCCCAAAAAGGTAAATGTATTTCAACCTATTTGCTCAGGAAACCATGTACACTTGCAAAGTAAAGGAATCTTATCAATATCTTGGTCAAGGTAGGGAAATTTGGAGGTAGATATTCCCTGTAATAGAGTCACTTTCCCTGGTACTGATACTTGGGCAGTTATCTTAGTCTGGGAACAAAATTTCCTAACTCCAATAGAAGGAGTTTACAGTTAGGGCCATTTCTCCCTATTTCACAGAAGCTGTCTTCTCTAACATTTGCCCACCTGAATTGTCCATTAAGAAAGGGTCTGAACTCTAAGGTTTTTTTTCCCACTTTGTTCTAGCTACCCAAACGTTTTCCTCACATCTGATCTAGCTCATTTGTGAGTTTCTTTAAAATTGTTCTATTACATTTAAGCAAGTTGAAAAGGTTATGCACTCAGAGCACTTCAGATTTTTCAGGTCTTAATGAAGGGACATGAAACTCAGGGTAAACCAGAAGTAATAATTTCCATTCAATCTGCATTTTTTTCTCAATACATTTTCATCCTTTATTTTAGTATAGTTCCCTGTGCTATACAGTAAATCCTCATTGCTTATCTATTTTATGTATGGCAGTGTGTATCTGTTAATCCCATCCTCTTAATTTACTGCATATTTTTTATACAAACAGTGTTAAAAAAAAAAACAAGTAAAACTCACTTGGAACTTAGATCTGTCCGTTCTCCGAGCCAAATGAAAACTAGTTTGCTTCTTAAATTCTTTCCATCTTTGTATACATTTCCCTTTAAATGCCAGCTATATCCCAATAAGAGCTCCCTGAAGTGCACAGAAATAACAGATTATTGTGACTAATTTCTAAAGGTCCTGGGGGAGAGAGAAAGATAAGAGTGCATGCCTCCGCTCAATAGAGACAGAGACAGAGATCTAGCCATAGATACAAAAAGCGCTATAAATACGAAGAGACTGTTGAAAAAAATCTTTTTTTTAAGAAAAAAGGCTTTTTCAGCTTTTTTGTTTATAGACACCTACAGAGAAAACTGGTAACTTCAGTTTCACATTTGTATCAAAAGCAAATACAGACACCATGGGTCCATTACTTTATTCTGCCTTTGGAAATATTCATAGACTTTCATACACAAACATTGGTTTCACAGCTGGGACACCCTATCTAGACTTCCAGAGTTCATACAGACATTACAGACAAATAATTATGTCAACAATGGAAAAGCAAAGGAAATGACACAGCAACTTAATGTCGTGACCAAAATCACTAGTCCGTGGTCTGAATAAATGTAGCCAGTTTAGTGGCAAAGAGATAGATGTCTTAGATGCCAGACAATACTAGAATCATCATGATAGACATGCAAGAATCCTAGCATCAAGAGACAGCCAGATTCCCTGACTCCTGACACTTGACAGGTACCAGACTCCCTGTTGTTGGACCATGAAATTATAAAGACCAGATGATCAGAGCAAAGCAATACTTTCCCTATTACCGCCACTAGTTAAAGAAGGAAATGGCCATGCAAAAATTATACTGAGGACAAAACTAGACTGGGCCAGGAACCAGATCCCATTCATGCACATTAAAAGTTATCTGCTGAATAGGCAGATTTCCTCAAGATAAGGGAGGATGAAAAATAGAGGAATCAGCAGTAAGCCATGAACCAAGCCATGAACCAAGCCATGAACCTAGCAGTACACAGAGTTAAATCCAATGGATAACGATAGACTGTTTAGTAATATCGTTGCACTGTAGTTGCTAAATATATTTACTGAATTCAGTTTATCGAAGAGGCTCTAGACAATGCTCTATGACTAGAAAATGAGTCATTTGATTTTAAAATTGAAAAACAATTTGCTGATATTTTACCATATACTAGGGAAATTTAAACTCCAATAAAAAAAAGTAACAAGAGGGCTTCCCTGGTGGCGCAGTGGTTGAGAGTCCGCCTGCCGATGCAGGGGACGCGGGTTCGTGCCCCGGTCCGGGAAGATCCCACATGCCGTGGAGCATTTGGGCCCGTGAGCCATGGCCACTGAGTCTGTGCGTCCAGAGCCTGTGCTCTGCAACGGGAGAGGCCACAGCGGTGAGAGG
Source organism: Stenella coeruleoalba (assembly GCF_951394435.1). Lineage (NCBI taxonomy): Eukaryota > Metazoa > Chordata > Mammalia > Artiodactyla > Delphinidae > Stenella > Stenella coeruleoalba. Next base: position 47,639,020 of record NC_137153.1, read on the forward strand.
CCCGTGTACCGCAAAAAAAAAAAAAAAAAGTAACAAGAGAATTTAGTAAGATGGTCAGATAAAATATAAATTTAATAAAATATAAATATTAAAAATAGTTTCTCTTTATATTAATAATCCCATAGAAATGAAAAAATATGTGTTATTAAGTGCTGAGATATGAAAATTAAAATATTAAAGACTGCACACACACATACCCACTAACCACCACAAACACAAAAATTCCAGTTGGGTCAAATACTTTTGTTTTGAGGTGCTAGGAGTTCTGTTAATTTCTTCCTTACACATACACGTGTCGTTAAATTTTTCTGCAGTCAGCATGTATTATTTAAATAGTGCTCTCCAAACTGAGCTGCAGTTGCCTGGGAGGAGGGAGGGAAGACAGTGTCAGGGAGGCAATGATGACTGTGCTGGTATAAGATGGTACAAGTTGATGTATCAGGCAAGGAGAGAAAATCTGAGAACTTCGATTTCCGGCTTCTTGTCCTGATGTTGGAGAAATGCTTAACGCTTATAGCAAGCCAACTATCCTGGAAGTTCAACCACAGGGAGGAGGTAACAGTGAGTGGCATCCTCATTCATTTGTTCGCTTTTGACTTACAGGGTGGTTTTACACTTTATGTCTGCCTCATTCAATGGATTTGAAGATTATATCGTATCAAACAATAGAAGCAATGCAATACTTTGTAATGAGATGGTGAGTAATCATAACTGTGTACCACACAGACATTCAGATATTCACAGTGGCAAAGTCTGTTTTTTAAGAGTGATAGCCCTTCCCGTGAGCCATGACTGCTGAGCCTGCGCGTCCAGAGCCTGTGCTCCGCAACGGGAGAGGCCACAACAGTGAGAGGCCCGCATACCGCAAAAAAGGAAAAAAAAAAAAAAAAAAAGAGTGATAGCCCTTAAAGATAAATCATACACTTTTCATTTTCCAAAATATTCTATAAAATCAAAAACAAGTATCCTAAATTGACTGATCTTTTCTGTAATAAAAAGTGGCAGTCAGTGGTTTATTACCTGTAGCTATTGAAAAACAAACACAATTTTTACTCTCAAGTTAAATGTGACATTTTTAACATTTCCTGCTTTTAAAAGGAAATTTATAAAACACATAACATCTTTTGATTTGTTTGTAGGAACATCACTGATATAGGATTGACATCAGAGAAGATGGGAATCTATCAGCCAAATTTCAACAAAAACCTGTGCATAATTAGTTGATGAAGGAAAATGTCACAGAATCTAGCATAGTATTTCCGAGTATCTGCCCGGCACAAAGAAGACTTTCAATAGATGTCCATTAAATAACTGATATGCAGGCGCAGAGAGTCTGTATTTCTATATTTCCTACAATGTCTCAGGCCTGGCGCTTTGTCCGTTTTAGGTACCAGTAAATTGCTAGAGGCCAATCAGGCAGTCAAAGATTATCAGAGTTGAATGGATTACTGGAATTTTTTTCAGAGAAATTAAATGACTTTCCCAAGAACATAACTCTTTCATCTGATTCTCACAGCAGCCCTGAGGAGTTTGGGTGTTAATTTCAAAGTGCGTAATATTTTTCTATTCTTTCTCCTTGGAGAGACAATTTGATGTTCTGGAAGAGCACAGAGATTGACTCCAAATTCCTGTACTCAGTTCCAGTCCTCCTTATCAGTTATTAGCTCTGCAACCTTCTGCAGGTCACTTACCTGGTGAGCGTCAGTTTCCCCATCTAAAGAATGGTGAAACTGTTACTGATATTATACATATGCATGCATATATAGACTGCAAATCGTAACGTCAGTTTTGCTCTTGGTTATTGTTATTCCACAACTGCCTGCTGCCCTCAGATGTTCCCCAGATTACGCTGAGAAACTGGCAGTGGGAGTTAGGAAAGTACTAATTGGGTTCCCTGTAGGGGAGCCTAGACTTGCCTGCAGCACTTCAGCCTCTACCTCTTTGTTCCATTTATCTTTCGGCTGTGAGTGGATTTTCTTCTCTTAATATTAGTTTGGCTATTATACCGTGGACAAATCCCCCTGGCTATGTCTGTGTGTATAACCTAGTGTCTCTCAAGGAAGAAACAGTGCTCCTCCCTGAGAGAAAATATGCTTTCAGAGCAGCTCTGAACTATCAGTGTTATCACCTCCTGTCTTGTTTGTTCTATGGCAAATTCTAAGGTGTTTCATTTTTATTTTTGTTCTATTCTTCACCTCCTACCCGGAAAGAGCTCGCCAACACCTCCTGCTTCATAAAAATTGCTTTGTGATTCTGAGAAAGCATTTACTCTCGAGTACATTCCTCAGCCCTTCACATCTTTCTGAACAGATTGTCCTCTTTGTTGCTTTTCAACTTTGGAGAAAAACTTCAATTAATCTCAGCAAGCTGTAAATCCTGTCATTTGCAAATGCTTCTGTTTCAGGTAAATGTAGAAGATGCTTATTGAGCACCTAAATATACCAAGTACTAAACTTAGAGTTTAGAGATAAATGGAGCACAGACCCTCACTCTCAAGTTCATACACTAGACCAAAGTGAAAATAATCACATGGCAGTGGAAAGAATGCCATGATAGAGCGATGGGTCTAATTTTTAGCCAGAGGTCTTTTTATTCAATTATTTCTATCCTGCTCTGTTTCAGAAAAGATTTACTTTTTCATGCTGAGGTAAATTGCGTGTGCCTCTTCAGAAGTTTAAGATGTCTTCTCTAGTACATTTACTGCATTTTGGAATATCCTTTGGATCATTTTAGCAAATGTTCTACCTGTGCAGAGAATGATCATTGAACCAGAGTTAGACAAAATGCTGACAAAATGCAGTCATTCTTCACTCACTTCAAGAGAAAACATTAGGGAAGTAGGAACAATCCAGAAGATGGCTGATGAGAACCTGACAATATGGTGACCAGACTGAAGCTGTTTCGACTGGAGAAGATATTATCATGAGAACACATGACAGTTAGTAGGCTGGTTTTCTATTGTTACATAAGAAATTACCACAAACTTAGCAGCTTTTAACAACAGACACTTATCATCACACTGTGAGTCAGAAGTCCATCCTGGCTAAGCTGGTTTCTTTACTCAGGGTCTTGCACTCAATATGTCAGGTGGGTTGAGTTCTCTATTAGAGGCTCCGGGGGGAAAAAAAAAATCCTTGAGGCTGTGTGCCTGAGGTCCCGTTTTCTGGCTGGCTGTTGGCTGCAGGTTGGTCTCAGACCCTTAAAAGTTGACTTTCTCTAATTCAAAGACAGCAACAGACAATCTCCCTCCCAGGGAATCCATCTCGTGCTTCAAAACCTCAGACTTCAGGAAGAGCCCAGTCCCTTTTTTTTTTTTAATTTAGCTTTTTTTAAATTGAAGTATAGTCGATTTATAAGGTTGTTAGTTTCAGGTGTACAGCACAGTGACTCAGGATAGATAGATGATAGATAGATGGATAGAGATAGAATATATATATATATATATTCTTTTTCAGATTTTCCCTTATACATTATTACAAAATACTGAGTATAGTTCTCTGTGCTGTATAGTAGGTCCTTGTTGGTTATCTACTTTATTTATAGTAGTGTGTTTATGTTAATCCCAACCTCCTAATTTATCCCTCCCTGCCTTTCCTCTTTGGTGACCGTAAGTTTGTTTTCTACGCCTGTGGGTCTATTTCTGTTTTGTAAATATGTTCATTTGTATCTTTTTAAATTTTAAATTCCACATATAAGTGATATCATATGATATTTATCTTTCTCTGTCTTACTTCACTTAGTATGACAATCTCTAGGTCCATCCATGTTACTGCAAATGGCATTATTACATTCTTTTTTATGGCTGAGTAATATTCCATTGTATAAATATACCACATCTTCTTTATCCATTCATCTGTCAATGGACAGTTAGGATGCTTCCATGTCTTGGATATTGTAAACAGTGCTGCAATGAACACTGGGGTGCATGTATCTTTTCAAATTATAGTTTTCTCTGGATATATGTCCAGGAGTGGTATTGCAGGATCATACAGCAACTCCATTTTTAGTTTTTTCCCGTCCCTTTTAAGGAGTCACCAGATCAGGACACATTCACAAAGGGCAATCTCCCTTCCTCAAAAGTCAACTGTGCCATATGACATAACCTCATCATGGGAGTGTTATCCCATCATATTAGTCACACCCACACTCAAAAGGAGAGGATTGTATAACACATATACACCAGAAGGAGGAAAACTTGAGGGCCATCTTAGCATGTCACCAACCATAGCTGTGTTCCTCTTTTGGTGTTGAGAGTGTCACGAGTCTTAAGGACTTTAGGTGAGGAAAGGTAGGTAATCATAGACAGAGGGTCGGGTGGGTTATAGGCTCTGTGAGATAGAAAGACAGACCAAGAAGAATAGTATAGGAAATCTATGCATTCCTCAGTCTCTCCTCAGACTAAAGATGAGGCTGTCGGGATGAGAGATTATGTTGAAGTATTTTCAACTGTATTGGAGCTCTCTTTGCAAGAGAAAAGCAAGACGGACTTTGAGGTCCCCGTTCTAACAATCCACCAAGTGTCCTAATGGGATGTTGTATTCAATTTAAAGTTGGAAATAAACATATACCTAGCCCTGGTGTCTAATCAGAACTGCACAAATTTAAGAAGAAACAATTTGGAAAAAATAAAAGCCGTTTTATGGTATACCTTTAAACCTCCTTAGATAGGAGAGGGGAGTAAACAAAGGTTGTTCTGGTACAATAAACCTTCACCCTAAAGATAATAATAGCCAATAGTACCCAAGGTCTTACTATGTGAAAGGCTGAGCATTTTGCAGGCATCATTTTGTTTAATTACTGAAACAGCTTAATAAGATAAGCAATATGTCCTGGAGGAAGATATACATACAGATAAAGACACATACCCCTTGCCCAGAATTAGACTGAGCTACAGACCTTACCAGGGTCCTTCCCAACATGTGTGGCCTAGATTTCTGAGGGACAGGGAGGAAACCTTCACATGTTTGAAAGCCCATTGTAGAGATGAGGAAGCAGACTTATCAGCTAGTTCCAGAGACAGTGGTGTGCCGGCAAAGACCTAACAGCCAGCTCTCCCAAGATTCCCAGATTAACGGCAGCCTTTACAGATTTCCTTGATGTGAACAATCTCACTGTGGCAGATTTAGGCTCTAATCTGATGTCACTGAACACAGACTTATAAAGAGGGGCAACTTCAGGAAAAAAAATAATATGGAATCAGATTTTCATCGATGCGCTAAAAAATTTTGCAACCAGCAAAGCTGGGCAATGGAACTGACTCAAAAACTAGGAGTTCCCACTACTCTGGGTAATTGAAGATCTTGATGCTGTCAGAGATAACTATAAAATGAAACCTTGTATCGGAAGGTTACAAAGATAGGGTGTGAAATGGAAGGGTTAAAGACATCTGGTAATTTCCTGTTCCTTCTACAGTATCTCCAGCAAGATCTCTCTAATTTGCAGTTGCAACATTTTCCCATCGGCAGCTGAGGGATGGAGTTTGCAGGACTCCCTTAGTTAATGATCTAAAGAGCCATGCCAAGAGGACATCTCTGCTCTTTTCCACATCTGAAATCTCTAGTCACTGTCATCTTTTTCCATTTCAACATTTTAGGATGGGAATTTTCCAACTGTACTTTGTAAAAAATCACATTCTTGGCAATTTTCTTCACCACTGTCTCCCCTAGATTAGAGCTATAAAAAAATAGAAAAACTTAATTACCAATGTCTTTTTAAAAACAGTGTTTAGAGACATAGTGTTTAACTCTCCATAAAATTACACCTTTGAAATTGCTTAATTGTGTTTTTCCTGCCAATTTAAATTGCTCATAAAAGGAAAGATTTTTAAATATATAGTTTCTAATTCTTTCCCTGAATCATTACAGTAGCATTGCTTTTGCTCTAGAAGATAACAGTGCTTGTACAAATACTGCCAACATCAGCAAATTAAGGTTAAGCCCACAGTTGTGTAGGAGGAAGAAGGAGGAAACACTTCAATCTCCTGGTTTGGTTTAATTTATGTCTAATGGATTAAAAACAACAACAACACCCGCTTAAAAGTTTGGTTCTTACTCAAAACCTTGCAGTTAAGGCATGTAATAATCGTTACAAAAGTTCGTTAGATTTCCTTACAAAGATGTTGCTCTCTAGGGCATAGGGACCTGGATTTCTTTTTAATTGCTATTATTACTGTATTAGGATCATTCGTTTGCATAATAAAAATAATTATTTGCATTTATACAATTCCTTTCTTCCTAGGAGCTCATTCTCATGGAGCATATCTCACCTGCAAAAAAATATCCTATCACCTGTACAGACTTGTAAGCCAGTAGTCTAGTAGATTTGTAACATTATAGAAATATTCATTGAAAACTCTTTCCCTCTGTGCTTAACAGTCCAATCTGCAAACAGACCAGCTTCAAAGATACATCAAGTACTATTTGCTCTGGCACAAAGGCCACCTTCCCAGGTTCTGAGAGCTATCATAACCAGTCAAGCAGTTGTACCACATGCAAATTTACACAATTCTAGGGCAAGAAAGTAATGGAAGAAATAACTGAGAAGTGCTGGATGTTTTAAGGATGAGAATTGGTGAGCGCAAAAATGCTAAAAAGCATTTACAATTTAGCCTCTGCTCCTCTGTGCAGGACATAAAACAGCAGCTGGCTCCTTGCTTGGTTTTAGTGTATTACTTACAGGGAGAAAGCTTATTCCGGTGGCTCTCAGACCTGGCTGCATCTTAGATGCACTTTAAAAAACAAACAAACTTTGTGTGCTTTTTACAAACCACAAATGCCTAGACCAAAAACCAGAGATTCTGGATCAACGGACCCTGATTTTTTAAAGTACATCAACATTTGTTTCAAACTCTCCAGGTGTGTAAATGCTCAGTTCAGTGTGGGGGTCATTGGTCTAGTGGAAACAACACTGGCTTGTCTTTGGTTGACCATGAACTAGCTATGTGATCTTGAGAAAGGCTGTATTTCTGTGCCACAGAATATGAGCCTGAAAAATTAGATACTTGGATCAGAAAGAACACCCTTTCACCCCTTGACTCCTGTGATTAAAAACAATAAAAATGAACAGTTCTGCGAATTTTAATTCTCAACACACTTGCACTGAAGCATTTTCAATAAGGAAATAGTACAGGGGAAAATACATTACAGGGATTTTAGTCTCAAAAACGTATAAACTACACAAACTGTGTGGGAGACCAAAGAATGTGCATTTAAAAAAAAGCACATTCTACTTTGAATTGTGACTTTCTAAGTATGCATAAAGGATCATTTGAATGCTGACTATTTCTTTAGAACTGAGTTCTTAGTATAAAAGAAAAACTGCACTGGATCAGTTAAACAGGCAAGGCAGACTTTATTCAAGACTACTGCAATAGAGGAGCAAGAAGAAACAACTCTGCTGAATAAAAGGTGGGTGATTCTTAAGAAATGCGGTGAGCCAATGGAAACATACTGGAGGACTTGGCAGGGAAACTGATCAACGTGATTAGGCCATCTGTGTTTGCTAATTGGTGCCTAGAGAACTTAGGCTCCCACCCTCCCACAGAGGCACACAGTCTCTTTGAATGATTACATTTCAAAGGGATGGTCCTCGAGCAGACATTTCTGGGTTGTAGAAAACTTACCTCTCAAAGGGGCAGAGAAAGAATTTAAAATTGCAATTTTCTACAGTATTTGCACTAAGAAAAGGGAGGTCAGGGCCCACAGTCATGAAGAAATCTGTCTAAAGTTTAATCAAGGTGAGAGGAACGTCAAGGCCTTCTGGTTTACTAGCTCACTGCTTTGATTCTTTCTTGTCATTGGAACTGAAATTCCCACAGTTGGATGGTCTTCTCCCTTGGCCGTTTAGGCTGATGAACTCTCATAGTTCATCAATTCTAAGTCACACTTTTTTTTCACATTTAAATTTTTCCAAATTTGGGAAGTGTCTTATCATCATTGTTGCCCAGTGGCAGTGATGACAAATCAAATGTCCTAACTCGTCAGCTCTCAAAAAGACTATACTATTGTTTATTTTTGAAACAGAGTCATTTTGTTGAAATTAGCCACTGCATGTAAATTGGGTATTCTTTGTGAAGCAAATACTTATTGTCAAAGTACTGACTGAAACTCCCCATTTTCTTACAAGGCAACAAACATGTTCTTTGGATGAAGCCACAACCAAGATGTAAATGAAGCGGTTTTGTTATTGGTACGTGTGCAAAAGACATGCCTCTCAAGTGCCAAGCAATAAAATAAAGGCAGGAGAAAGCACGAATACCATCAAAAAGACAAGACACAAGTCAAAGTTACAGGAGGCTGATGTGGCCAACTGCTAGCATTTTTTTTCTCTCTCTTAGTGATACATTAATATAATATAGTACATCTGAGAATCAATGGAGTCTTAGATTTTAAAAAATATGGTAGCTTTGCCTAGTTATCACCGCTCAGCCTGAGCCATGCGTGCAGTCCATTATGTTTGCCCCAGAAAAGCATTATTGAATCTGTATTCCTTTTGAACAAAGGTATCTCAAGCGGTTGAAAAGAAGGTACAGTTTAGAGCAACATTCAGAGAAAAGCACATCCTTCCTGTGATTTGCAGATGTTATTAATCCCTTCCTAACCTTGTCCCTCTTTTTATTATTTTACTTTAAACAGTTTGTGCACCCCTGTCTCTCAATGTGTCAGAAAAGGAAAAGCTCCACTACTGCTCATGTACCTGCCTTGATGCCAGCGCTAATTATCAGCCTTCTGTGTGTTCTTCAGAACTCAAGGCTCAAAAATGCCTATGCCATCTTTTCATGAAAAAGAACTACTTCGTGTGACTTTCTAGTGAGTAAAATTCATTGATTCAGCAAAGCCACAAGCAGATAATGGCTTTAGTTTCCTTAACTTAATCCCAAAGGAGGGTGGTAAAAAGCAAGCTGGATTTTTTTTTTCTTTTAAAAGTGCCCTGATTCAAATTCTAGTGAAAGAATCCTTAAAGTGCCTGAAGTGAGGGACCCTAAGGGAATCATTAGCAACTTGTCAGTGGCTGTCTTAAGGGGGAAATGGTTGGAAATTGTCTGCTGCAACAGAGTTGGAAACCCCCAAAGACCTTCAGAGAACATTTGCCTCCTGGCCTCTGAGGAATTCCCCAGGGTGGAAGGTGTAAGAGAGCCACGTGGCCAAGTCTAACTCTGTACCCCCAACACCTCCCTCCCAGGGGATCAGTAGGTCACATAATGGCTGCTGCAACATTGTCTCTCTTGCTCACCAGTGGTCTCTGAAGTCTTAATATTTCCTGGGAACTGAATCTACATTGAGTGGAGTCCTCCAAGACACACTTATGAAAGACGGTCTTCTGCAGTCTACTAATCTTACAACTCTAAAACGCTTGCTCTTGTCTTCACACTCAAGCTTTGCAAACAAGGCAAAAATCAGTTTAGTGACAAGAAAACTCTATCTGGAGACCAAACAGTTGGGTTCAAGTCCTGGCTCTGTCACTAACCAACTATGTGAACTTGCTTAAACATCTCCAGGTCTCAATTTCACTAAGTAAAAACTGGGAAAGGCTGTTTGGAGCCTTGTGATAAAGTGGGTAATGTATTTTATCAACAGTAAAATCATCTACCAATGTTAAATGCTGTAGAATTGTGACAATGAATGCCACCATTCTTTCCCTCATATGAGCCATAACACCAGACATAAAGAGGTTAAATGTGTGCAGTGGAAAAAGATGCTCTTTACAATAGAAATCACATGCTTTATGGTTAGTATAATAGCCCACGCCATCTTATGTTGGATTTCCTCAGAAAATCTTTCAAAAATCGTTAGAAGATGCTAAGCGACTTAGTCAAAGACTTATAGCTGTAAAGCAATAAATGGACAACAACAAACAGCTACTTCACAGAACTGGGATGTGGAGAGGACTGTTTACAACATTGTGCTCCTACCGAGATTATCTTAGAGTAACACTTAAATTGTTTGCTCACGCATTTTACACCATTATTGAACAGTTTGAGGCCCTGATTCCTGAGGGGCACTTAAACCGTAAATGTCATGTTTTCAAAATCCTTAATGTAACCTAGTCCCTTAAATGTGTTTCCTTTCTTCCTGAGATACTACTAAGCATTTGAAGAATTGACATGCTTCCAGTCTAGACAGGATGATTCTTGAATATTCTTTGAGACCCTGAGACCCAGGCTCTATCTCTGTTCTCTCTCTCTGGGACACTCCTGGCCCCTACTAAGGGGCCACAGAGCTTACTCGTTTTCTCCAAAAATAATCATAGTACCATTAGCAGAGGTACTGATGACTGGGTACTAGAGGGAAACATGGTGATCAAATGATACATGATGCCTATCAAAGTGTTTTGTAATCTGCAAAGCTCTGGGTTAGTAATGGCCAGCAGTTGTCCTATTCTGAGTGTTAGGCACTATACGAACGTGCTTTAAGGCATTATTTCAGTCAAGCCTTATAAGCGATTGTCATAATAGCATAACAGTATCATACCCCAATAGTATTGCTATGCTAATTTTACAGAAAAGAGTGGTAGGGAATAGAGAACGTCAGTGTCTTGCCCACAGACACAGACAACTTGTTAAAGGAGAGAATTTCTCTCAGGCAGGCAGTCAGCCTCAGAGTCCAAGGTCCCAAACCTTACGTTCTAAGCACAACTGGATGGTTTTCATGCTAGTGCTCTTAATGAAATCGCTTCCCTTAGTTGGACAATTCCAAATCATGCTACGGTTTCAGCTTAAATAAGCCTTCCTCTTGGAGGCTTTCCTCAATCTGCCTGACAAGGTCGAATGCTTCTTTCTTTATTTATTTTTTTGCAGTACGCAGGCCTCTCACTGCTGTGGCCTCTCCCGTTGCGGAGCACAGGCTCCGGACACGCAGGCTCAGCGGCCATGGCTCACCGGCCCAGCCGCTCCACGGCATGTGGGATCTTCCCGGACCGGGGCACGAACCCGTGTCCCCTGCATCGGCAGGCGGACTCTCAACCACTGCGCCACCAGGGAAGCCCTGCTTCTTTTTCATATACTCTACTTCTCCATAGTATTTACACTGTATTTACCTAATTCTTGGTTAGCTCTATTTATATCTCCTCCCACATCTGGCTCCCAGACTGCAAGGTGGTGCTCCATCAGAATTAAAGAACAGAGACATTCAGAAAGCTCTTGATGCTTTCAAACTCCCTGGCTGCCACTGAAGCTTCAAAACTAGGAGAAACGCAAAAGGACCACAGCACAATCATCATCCTCCTGTAGATAGAACAGGCAACTTCTTTCAGGAGGTTCAGGAGGCCTCACATCACCTGTTTCAGCTTGATTTTCTTTTATTCCACAAAACTAATGAGCCTGATCATACGATCTCTGAGGATCCTGCCAGATTTAACTTTCTTTCCATAAATCCATAGGCATGAAAACCTCTTTGCCATGTGAGGGGAGAAAAAATGTGAAAACTTCTCTCAGCTCTGCAAAAACAGATCAAATAATTAAAATTAGTGGGAAAACTCAGATCAGAAGATATTGATTGTTGGCTGTAAATTTACAGATGCAAAAATCTTCTATTCCATGCATGTGGAGCCAAGCCATCAGCACTGAGAGGAGTCAGCTGAAAGTCAAACAAAAATCAAAGAAAAATCTGAAACACAGAAGAAAGTATGATATAGTGCATGCTATATTGAAATGTTATGTATCTAAATCTGTAAAATTAAATGTATTCCCCTGATGTTCATAGCAGCACTATTCACAACAGCCAAGACATGGAAACAACCTAAATGTCTATCAACAGATGAATGGATAAAGAAGATGTGGTATACATATACACAATGGAATATTACTCTGCCATAAAAAAGAATGAAATATCCTGCACAGTTGGTGGGAATGTAAATTGATACAGCCGCTATGGAGGTTCCTTAAAAAAGTAAAAATAGAACTACCATATGACCCAGCAATCCCACTACTGGGCATATACCTTGAGAAAAACCATAATTCAAAAAGATACATGCACCACAATGTTCATTGCAGCACTATTTACGATAGCCAGGATATGGAAGCAACCTAAATGTCCATTGACAGATGAATAAAGATGTGGCACATATATACAATGGAATATTACGCAGCCATAAAAAGGAGCAAAATTGAGTTATTTGTAGTGAGGTGGATGGACCTAGAGTCTGTCATACAGACTGAAGTAAGACAGAAAGGGAAAAACAAATACCATATGCTAATGCACATATATGGAATCTAAAAAAACAGTACTAGTGAAGATGAAGAACCTACGGGCAGGGCAGGAATAAAGACGCAGATGTAGAGAATGGACTTGAGGACACGGCGTGGCAGGGGGGAGGAAGGGGAAGCTGGGATGCACTGAGAGAGTAGCATTGACATATATACACCACCAAATGTAAAATGGATGGCTAGTGGGAAGCTGCTGCATAGCACAGGGAGATCAACTTGGTGCTTTGTGACCACCCAGAGGGGTGGGATAGGGAGGGTGGGAGGGAGACACAAGAGGGAGGGGATATGGGGATATATGTATAGCTGATTCACTTTGTTGCACAGCAGAAACTAACACAACATTATAAAGCAATTATACTCCAATAAAGATTAAAAAATAAATAAAAATTTAAAAAAAGAATGAAATAATGTCATTGGCAACAACATAGATGGTTTGCACGAGACATGATCATACTAAGAGAAGTCAGGACGAGAAAGAAATAGCATATGGCATCAATACGTGGAATCTAAAGATGACACAAATGAACTTATCTAGGGAACAGAAATGGACTCACAGACAGAGAACAGACTTGTGGTTGCCAAGGGGGAGAGGGGTGGGAGAGGGAAGGACTGGGAGTTTGGGATTGGCAGATGCAAACTCTTATACATGGGATGGATAAACAACAAGGTCCTATTGCATAGCACGGGGAACTATATTCAATATCCTGTGATAAACCGTAACAGAAAAGAATATTTTAAAAAAGAATGTATATATATATATATATACACACACACACACACACACGTGTGTGTGTGTGTGTGTAAGAGAATCACTTTGCTGTACAGCAGAAATGAATGACATTTTAAATCAAATACAATTTAAAAAAAACAACCACCACCCCTCCAACAACAAAAAGATGTAAGTTTCCAGTTTAAACAACAATGGAAAACTAGATAAAGAAATAGAACCACAGTAAAATTGGAAATGTTTAGCCAGCATGAAACAGAAAAGAAAAAATACTTTTAAACTTAATATTCTGAACAAACCTGCAGCCATATTCATGCAAGTTACTTCTTTCCTTAGTGAATGCAACTAAGAAACATTATTAAATTATGAATGGCTAAAAGCCACAGAAGGAAATAGTTATGAGAAGCTTGAAAAATTTTATCCAGTGCATTTAATAAATCTCTTATTCTGAACGTAAAGAGAGGAATAGTTTTTATTAATAGGAAGTCAGATGCTCTCCTATACTACTAACTACATGTCGGACAACCCTTTAAAAGTATTGCTTTAAGGAGATGCCAGGGACTTCCCTGGTGGCGCAGTGGTTAAGAATCTGCCTCCCAATGCAGGGGACATGGGTTCCAGCCCTGGTCCAGGAAGATCTCACATGCCGTGGAGCAACTAAGCCCATGCGCCACAACTACTGAGGCCGTGTGCCACAACTACTGAAGCCCGTGCACCTAGAGAAGTGCTCCACAACAAGAGAAGCCACCGCAGTGAGAAGCCGGCGCACCACAACGAAGAGTAGCCCCCGCTCACCACAGTTAGAGAAAGCCCACGCACAGCAACGAAGACCCAAGGCAGCCAAAAAAAAAAAAAAAGAAAAAAAAAAAAGGAGATGCCACATCACTAGGCTGCTTCTGATGCCATCACGTCTAAGTTTCATCCTGCATGCGTACAGCTAAATACACACTTACATGTTACCAAATTTTTAAGATTACTTTCGGTCTGTACCATTTTGAGTTTTTGAAGCACAGCACCAATATGACAGCAAAGTGGCTTTTCCTTAGAGATATTCTGGCTGGAATGGATAGCAAATGTCAAACCTTGGAAGTTAATCAGGTTACTCTACTGAAGCAGAGCTTGGGCTCAGATGAGGATCTCAGTGTTTAAGGTTTCAAGGTCCACCTATTCATCATCTAGCCTTATTTTTCATTCATGGTAGAATGCTTTCAGAAGGCTTTAGAAATTCTCTCTAGTGGGGAGCAAGCAGTACCTTTGTTTTTTTTATATATAAAACAAAACTCCTTTCCAAATAAAGCTACAAATCACCCTCAACAGGAGATGCACAAACCATTCAACTTAGCTAACTCATATGCCAGTTCTTGAACCCAGCTATGGGAATGCTAATGCATGGAGAACCATTTTTGTGGAAGGCAAGGATGCTTAGAATTTCTGGAAATTTCAACTATTTTGTCACTCCTTGATTCATGTATTAAATGAGAAAAAAAAGATGGATGCATGGAGAAGAGAAGGAATGAAAGAAGGAGGGGAAAAAGAAAAGAAACAGGAAAGAAAAGGAAATACAAAAGGAATGAAATAAAGAAGGAAGAAAAGAAGAAAGAAGGCAGACAGGCAGACAGATACATGGATAGAAAAATAGGTTAAAATCTATTTCATCAGCATAGCACAGGGAGATCAGCTCGGTGCTTCGTGACCACCTAGAGGGGTGGGATAGGGAGAGTGGGAGGGAGGGAGATGCAAGAGGGAAGAGATATGGGGATATATGTATATGTATAGCTGATTCACTTTGTTATAAAGCAGAAACTAACACATCATTGGAAAGCAATTATACTCCAATAAAGATGCTTAAAAAAAAAAGAAAAAGCAAAAAAAAAATCTATTTGGTCAAAGTGTTGAGAGAAAACAAGGAAAATATATTTACAATATCATCTAATAGTTCTCTTGAAAAAAACTAGAGTTATTGCTTACAAGCTGGACTTATTTTAGTTATTATGGAAAACTTGTATCTGAATTTTGACTGATTTGGGTCCTTAAAATTGAGAGTCTGGTTTTCAGAGAATCAGCACAAGCCCTTGTATTTCTAAAACATAATGGTAACAAGTGTATTTATCCCACCTGATTTTCCATCTCACATGTCAGGACTCTATGGATGAAATATTTTTCTTCCCTTCAAGAAACATGTACACCTGGGAATGGTATGGCATTATGGTGAAAAGCACAGGTTTTGGAATCAAATAGAACATTCAAATACTGGTCCTCTCTTGATTTACCTTTCTGTGTTTTAGTTTCCATTTTGATGATAAAAGAATAATATTTGATCTTAGAGTTTTGTTGTGAGAATTAGAATACATTTAGACCTCTTAGCACAACACTGGTACATAAACAAGTTCAGTAAACAGAAATTTCTGCCAAAAAAAAAAAAAAAAAACCAAGACAGGTAGATATCTATTAACATGTCATTTACTTATATGCAAAGGAAACAAAAAATAACTTAGTAATTATTATTAACTGATTTTATTTAGTAACAACAGTATCAGGATTCATAGGAGAAAAGAAGGGGAGACGGGAAACCCATAGAGAGTTTGAGAACAGTAAATTTTGGATAAATTGATGAACACCTAAGGGCTAATCAAGGTGTTCTGCTCTTGGGCAGGTGGACGAACACCAAAGAAAATAATGTCAGTTTTTTTATAAATCCTCCAGGAGATCATAATTATTTTGCTGTAGGTTGGGGGCTAGGACACCTGAATGTATGATGTCTATCGGCGTCCTTTGTTAGCACCTTCATATATGTTATGCCAGGTCTGTACCACCTCCCTGACCAAAATTTCTTTCCCTACTGAAAATTCTAAATGCATTCCTCTGTTCTGCTGGCTTATGGTCCTCTGTACTTTCCTAGGCAGTACTCAACTACGTTTGTAATTATAAATTTACTTTTTGGTTGATTAGGGGCTGTCTTTCCCCACATCCACAAGAACATGGATCTTTCCTGCTTTACTCCTTGCTGCATGTTCAGCACGTGACACATAGTAGGTGTACATGGTGAGGGAGGGAGGGAGCTAGGAAAGGAGAAAGGCAGGTAGGCAAACAGGCAGGTACAATATGACACAAGACAGGTAAAATAAAGTTCTGTGATAATTTGGATTTGGTGAATGGGAGTTAGAGAAAGCTTCAAGGAAGAAGTTGCCTTTTTTCTGAGCCTTCAAGCATGGGTAGAATTTAAACATTCCCACCGGGAAAGCATGGGACATGGTATAAAGTATGTCTCAGTTTCTCTAGAACATAAGGTCTCTGAGGGGCATTGTAAGAGTTGAAGCTGGAAGGGTGTGGTGGGCATGTCAGACCAAGCCATCTGACAGTGGGGAGCCCCTGGGGGGGTCTGGGTTGGAGATGAGACACACTCCGACGTGTGCTTTAAAAATTCAAGTTTGGTAAAGTGTCAAAGCTGAACGTGAGGGGAAAAAAGTCTGACACAGGAAGGCGACTTAATATGGGCTAAGTCATTCTTTCTATTATTTCTGTAACAGTAGAGTAGTTCTATTTGCACAGGCAAACAGCCTACCAAACATTCTGAGTTTACTTGATTTAGACAAATGATGATGATGCTCAATTCTTCAAGGAATTTTTCATGAAACAAAATCACCAAGATGAATAATTAGAATACATTGAAGACTACTGAAGCTTTTTCTATACATGCATTTATCTATGTCTGGCTGGCATGCAAATGAGAGCTTCTACTCAAAATCCAGGGAATTAAATCACGGACTTCACATAGAGTAGATAAACCCCCAAAGAGGCATGGAGGTCATGAATATGTAGGCCTCTTTACATTAGAAAGACAGACAAATCCTATTTTGGGGAAACTCTTGGTGATTTCCAAGTTTACGTGCTTAATAATAGTAGCATTCACTGTGTAGCTTCTGGGTTCTAAGTACAGAACAAGGGTATTAGATACATCATTTAATTGTCATGTAAGGTAGGTGTATTAGTCAGGGTTCTCCAGAGAAGAAACAGCCTGCATATATAAGGAATATATATTTAAGGAATTGGCTTATGGGATAATGGAAGCTGAGAAGTCCCACAACCTGCCCTTGGCTAGCTGGAGACCCAGGAAGGGTGACGATATAGTTCAGAGGTGGAGAACCAGTAGTCCCATGGTTTAATTCCAGTTCAAGCCTGAAGCCCTGAGAGCTGGGAGCCCTGACAGTGCGAGTTCCAGGCGAAGAGCAGAAGACCCAGGTCTCAGCTCAAGCGTCAGGTAGAGAGAACTCAACCTTCCTGCACCTTTTTGTCCTATGTGGGTCCTCAGTAGGTGGGGTGGTGTCCACCCACACTGGGGTAGGTCATCTGTTTTAGTCAGTTCACCGATTCAAATGCTCATTTCTCCCAGAAACACCCTCACAGACACACTCAGAAAAAATGTTTAGCCAGATATCTGGGCATTCCATGGCCCGGTCAAGTTGCTACAAAAAAAATAAACCATTACAGTAGGTAGTGTTTTTTTCCATCTTTCAGATGATTTAGTGAGATTTTAGAGAGGTTACACAGCTCATAATCGGCAGGCAGGTCCAAGACTACAACTTAGTATTACTAACAGCCTCTTTACTACTAGTCTAGAGGCTCTTTCCTTTGCCTGGTAAATGGCTCCTTAATATTTTAAAAGTTTTGTTTCCAGCCAATCAGCTTACCATGAATTCTATTAAATTTAAACACATACACACACACATACACATCTGTCCCTACCAGGTTCTGACCCGAGTGCCACCGTCTTCCTCAGTCCCATTTCCTCCTTCTGAAGGGCATTTTCTGCCTCCAGGGAGTAATAGGGATCCTCAGATCTTCAGCTTCTTCATCCTGCCCATCCCTGATATGGTCCTGCCCTGGGCCACCTCTGTCTTCTTCTTACCCCATCACCTCCTCTCTCTCCACCTTCCCCACCATAGGCAGTGGCTGGCTGCTTTGCTGTCATGAGGGCAGATGTGATAGTAGAGCCTTGTCACATCACCCTTCTACCAACAAGGGTGTGACAGGGGTGGGTGGCAGTGACAGATGGTGAAGGCCCTGGAGGTAATGGTGGAAACAGCCGAGGGGCCAAAGGAGGACCAGGATACAGCTGCCACCAAGGAGGATGGTGTCTGCAGAGGAAAGGGTGGCTGAGATGAGGTCCTGCACTAAGTGCTGAGAACACTCCTGTTCTCATGGGACTGACATTCTAGGGGACAAGAAGCAAGAGATATAAGTAAAATCTATAGAATCTATAGTGTGCTTTGGGAAATTTTTCAGCCTGCTGTAGTGATGGGACCTCCTCCCAGGACAGGGTGCAGAGTGCTCGGTATAACTACACTGGGCAATAATTAAGCCAAAATAAAGACTTTCAGACAAACACAACACTGAGAAAATTCATGGTCAGATGACCTAGACTACAGGAATGTTAAAATTCCTCAGGCAGGGCTTCCCTGGTGGCGCAGTGGTTGAGAGTCCGCCTGCCGATGCAGGGGACACGGGTTCGTGCCCCGGTCCGGGAAGATCCCACATGCCGCGGAGCGGCTGGGCCCGTGAGCCATGGCCGCTGAGCCTGCGCGTCCGGAGCCTGTGCTCCGCAACGGGAGAGGCCACAACAGTGAGAGGCCCGCATACCACAAAAAAAAAAAAAAAAAAAAATTCCTCAGGCAGCAGGAATATGACATCAGGCCAAAGATCTTTAGATCTGCACAAAGAAATTAAGAGAGTGATAAAAGAAAAATTTTTTAAGGTAAAAATTCATTTGGGTATTCATTTCTGGGTGGAAAGTTGTTTTTGTTTTCTTCCAATATTTCAGAGACTTTCTTCCATTGTCTACCATGTGCATTTTCATTGTTTCTCTCATACACACACAAATACACACGCACACACATACAATTATATGTACCACTGGTCATCATCCAGATAGGAGTCTCCTAGTAGACTTGATTGTTTTATGGCTGGTCGTATAACTGTCCCTCTACAGCAAAATCGTTTCATTTTAATAAAGAGGCAGAAATGTTTTAAAATTGCTGTTGGTGCAGTTATTAACAAAGAGTGCTTACAAACAGAACAGCTGACTTTCACTGGGCGCATTTTAAGCAATCTGCAATCTGTATGTATTATGCCACGTATCCCACACGACTATTATTAGTTCTTCTCTCAGCTAAGGAAACCGAGTCTTTAGGTCAGTTTTCACTGGTTCACGACTGATCTGCTGAAGGTAAAGTTGGACCTAAGCCTGGATCCCTTTGGCTTCAAAGGCTGAGGGGACAACAACACTCAAATGCCCATGTGATATTTAGCATTTCCGAGCCCTAGGGTTTTGTTTGTTCAAATCAAGATTTCTAACGTATCTAAAGGGCCAGCAGTGGCATTGTGTTTGACAAACCCAGGGGGGAATAAAAAATAAAGACAGAGGCGTTTACAGTTTTGGTGACTGCGCCAAATGTGGGCCATATGAAGAAAATTTCATTAGATAAATTCCTTCTGGAGAGAAAATGCCTTTTGGAGAGAAAATGCCTTCTTCATAGCTCAAAAATTGGTGTGGCTAACATCTGTGGGTTACACTCATTTTACTTAATAAAGTCAACTCTAGAAAAATGTAGTCTTGAAAGACTATATTATAAAAAGTTGTTCTGATTGATTTATTTGAACCTATTGCAGACACTATTGCTCTGTGTAATTTGATTTTTACATGTCATAAGGGAAAAGTAAGAGCAAAGTACAATATGTCCTATGTCTAGAGTCCCTCAACATGTTCACATAGAAAATGAGAAAGCAAACCATGACTTACTTAGGGTAGGCTCACTGCTGTCAAAAATGTATAAATAAAAAGACGCAATTAGTCAGACCCAGCAGAAGTATATTTCTTGCTCAAGGAAGGTTTCTTAGGCAGGTAAACAGATTAGCAGAGCAGTCCTCCTCTGTGTAGACATTCAGGCATGTCAGGGAGACTGACAGAAGCTCTGCTTTTTTCTCTACATTCCTTCTAGAGCCTCCTGGGGAAATCACCACCAATCCAGGCAGCCAGAAGGGGACAAGAGCATAGAGCATCACAGGAGTTCTCAGGGTCAGGTCTTCAAGTAGCGTACATCACTTTCACTCATATGCCTTTGGCTAAAACCCAACCACATGGCCATGCCTAACTGCAAGCGTGCTCTGGAAATGTGGTCAATGGTGGCCAGCACTTTCCTGTGAGAACTGTGTGCTACAGAAGGGAGCACAGCTATCTAGCAGACGGTCGGCCATCTATGTCACAGCCCACAACCAAGCTTTGTCATCCAGAAGGTGGTAAGGTACAAGGAAATAGGACAGAATTATGACAGCTAGGATTTATCGAACACTTAGACAGCAGACACTGTGTTCAAGCTCTTGACCTCAAAATTAGTTTTAAGGTTTTTGTGTTTTTTTTTTTTAATTAGCCCAGGCTGCAGAGGGAGAGTGGGGAGACAGCACTCAGGGCTCGAGTAGCCAGGGAAGCCTTCTGCTGCACACATCAGGGCCATTCTCAATCTGGAAAACTGTGAGCTGTTCAAAGAACTGTCACACTTACGTCTAATTTGAGCCTCACAATGGCACAGTGAAGTAGGTAAGACAAGCCTTATTGCCATTTTGAGGAAAGTGAAACCGAAGTCCAAAGAGGTCAGAGGCTCTATCTAAGGTTCACCAGCCAATGAGGACTAGACTCTATTCCTGACCTGTTAGCTGTAATCTAGTATCGTTTCTCCCGTAGCTCACTACTCCCTGGGCACTCGTAGCTGAATGCAGTTGTCCAAAGGTCAATGAAATGAAGACCTTTCCGAGAAAAGGTATTTCTTGATTTTTGGCCAGTAATGGCGTGTGTTTTGTTTGACTGCTACGGAAAATTTTAGCATTAGAGTTGAAAAATACACTCCTGCCAACCTTTATTGTGACAGTTGAGTGAGAGGAAAGACCTTTGAATTGGAGGTAACAGAGGAGCCGGGATCGTTTAGACTAGGATGAGTTAGTTTGCTGACATCCTGGAGACCCTAAAACATAAGCAGCATCCTGGAGAGAATGTTTTCTTCTACTGGCTGGTCATCTAGATGATGCTGTTCTGTCCCCTCTGAGACACAGAGGCTACAGAGACCTGTCCCTTGGAGGATGAACTGGCTTCCACAGGCCCTGAAGCTAGAGGTCTGTTTGCCTGTGCTATTGATCATGCAGTGGACTTCAAGCCCTTCCTGGTCTTCTGGAATTAGAATGAGGCTTTCACCTCATTCTACTCAATCTTCTGATGAAAGGGTAATATTCTACAATGAATGATTACCATGCCACCCCTGGCCTGAGCTTCAAGTCACTGAAACCCTTATAAGTAATGTCCTCCATAAAGTACAAAGTAAATCAGAACCTTCCTTTTCAAGATCTTACAGACCTTTAAAAACGTCACAACGAACACGGGCACTACAGAGTAGCATAGTAGCATCTCAAACCCAGATTAAAGGATACTGTTTTCCTGACACTAATATAATTTAGGCCTTTTTTACACTGAACCACCTTTTTCAGTAAATAGTGCTAGAGCAACTGGATATCCATTGGCAAAAAAATCTTAAAAATTAATTTTAACCTAAACCTTATACCTTAAATAAAAATTAACTCAAAATGGATCATAAACTTAACTATGAAACAAACCAGAAAACAAAAAACAAACAAGGGAAATCTTTGAGAACTAGGGCTATGCAGACTTCACATTAAAATTATGATCTATAAAAGGACAAACTGATCAATTGAACCTCATCCAAATAAAATACTTTTTTATTCTGTGAAAGCCCATATGTAGAACATGAAGTGACAAGTTACAGACAGGAAGAAAATATTTGCAGACTACATATGTAACAAAAACTAGTGTCCAAAATATATAAAAGAATTCTCAAAACTCAACAGAAAATAACACAATTAGACAATGTGCAAGAGACAAAGAAAAGGAAGAGACATTTCAGTGAAAAAGATATGCAAGTGGCAAATAAGCACATGAAAAGCTGTTCAACTTTATTAACCATTATAAATGCAAACTGAAACCCCAGTGAGGTCTCACCACACATCCGTCAGAATGGCTACAATAAAAAATAATGAAAACACCCAAGTGCCCGCAATGAAGCAGTGGGAATGTAAAATGATAAACATTGAGAAAAAAAAAAGTTCGGCAGTTTCTTAATAACTAAATATGCAACTACTATATGACCCAGCAAAGTCACCCCTGAGTATCTGTCCTACGGAAATGAAAAGTTAAATCCATACAGAAAGTCTGCTACATGAATGTCTGTAGTAGCTTTATCTGTAATAACCCAAAACAGGCGTCAGCTCAGATGTCCTTCAAGGAATGAATGATTAAATAAACTCTAGTACATACATACCATGGAATACTAGTCAGCAATGAAAAGCAATGAACTACTGATGCAGGCAAGACTTAGATAAATTGACACACGCACGCAAAACTTAGATGAATCTCCAGGGAATTAGCCAGCAAAAACGCCCATCTTGAAAGGTTACATACTGTACGATTCCATTTGTATGACATTTTTGAATTGACAAAATTTTAGAAATGGAAGACAGATGAGTCGTTGCCAAAGTTTGGGACTGGAGGAGGTACGAAATGGGGACAGGACGCAGTCAGTGTGGCCATAAAAGAGCAAGGAGAGATACTAATAGTGGTGGAACTGTTCAGTATCATGACTGGAGGTGGATACACAAACCTATGCAGGTGATAAAACTGCATAGAATTTAGTACATACGGAGACAGAGACACAGACCCATAGGAATGACAGGTGAAACTGGGGAAATCTAATGATCAGTGAATTGTATCCATGTGACTATCTTGGCTGTGATATTATACTGTAATTTTTCAAAATGTTACCACTGGTGGATACAGAGAAAAGTACACAAGGGATCATTCTATATTATTTCTTACAACTGCCTGTAAATCTGTAATTATTTCGATAAACAGAAACTTCTATTGAAAACATGTCTTTTGCAATCCACTCCCAATTTAGCTTCTTCTCACTTCTCTCATTACCCTGTAATTTAAAGAACCTAGCAAAGAAGTCAGAGGAGGAGTATTTGATGTTTCTAAATGAGGGTCCTCTCAAATTCCCAACGTCTCCTGGGTTCTTTATCATGTGAGGCACAGCATCTGCCAATTAGCCATTTAACTGCTTCCAGATGGACCCAAGTGCTTCAGCTACCTCAGCACCAAGGCTATCACTTAAAGTCAAACGTTTCCTCCCCATTGCCCAGCACCCATACATCAAAGATGAGCTACATACAGCCCCATATGGCAACCAGGTGATTATTTATAACCCAGGCACAAAGGGGCCTGTAAAAATCCTTCAACCAAAAAGAATACAAAATGACAGCAGATGGCCCTATCCTAAAGCGAAGAATAAAGGATGGTAAGCAGAAGAGTTAAACAAAAGAACATAAAGGATCACAATAGGAAAGCCAATCTTCTACCTCTTCAGCTAGATAAGGGCATTGTTCACCTCAATTCCATTGGAGCCCAGAAACCATGTCAATCATAAGACAGGCTAGAACTTGGTACAACACCACAAAGGGATACTGCCAGGCTGTTGGAGGGGAATCATATATTGCTCACTCCCCATGCCCCAACAAACAGAAGACAATGTAGTTCTCATAGGACCCAAAACCCTGAATTTACACATGAAAATGAACTTGTAGACAGATGCCTGGTAGTTTGTCAGACTCCCGTTTGGACTTCTTTGGCAGCAGGATCAATAGCATTATGAGGGTGAGGAAGGTAGAGGTTTCATCCCAGAATGTGTGCAAATGAAGCCTCAGTAGCTCCAACCATATCTCTGCAAGCTGAGCCATGAACCAGCTGAGCCACCAGAACCACAAGACCTCCATTATCATAGTATCTTGATGGTCTCATCGCTGTCCCTGGCTGCAATAGGTGAAGGACTAAGGACTTCGGATTTCAAATAAAACTTCAAAACTCCCTCCTCCCTAGTTTAAGGAGTCCAGCCCAGCTAGCAGGCTTTCACAAAGGTTAGGGAGATTATGAGCATCATTCATTCAAATTTTGAGGAGTATTCCCTGGTGGCGCAGTGGTTGAGAGTCCGCCTGCCTGCCGATGCAGGGGAACACGGGTTCGTGCTCCGGTCCGGGAAGATCCCACATGCCGCGGAGCGGCTGGGCCCGTGAGCCATGGCCGCTGAGCCTGCGCGTCCGGAGCCTGTGCTCCGCAACGGGAGAGGCCACACAGTGAGAGGCCCGCGTACCGCAAAAAAAAAAAAAAAAAGAAAAAAAAATTTGAGGACTATATAAATCAGACAGTAAGCCCAGCAAAGAGCTTATGACAGAAAACTGTTCATAAGCCAGAGAAGAATCCAAATGGTCAAAAGAAAAAACAGAGCCCAAAAGAAACGGCGAGCACCACGTGAAAACGTCACAGATCAAAGTATCAAAGAGATGAACAAGAAGCAATAGGCACAGTATAAATGAACGAGGGCCTTGAGCCCTTACCGGGAACATACCTTGTAGATGGAGCCATCTTGGTGCCTGCAGATGCATTATGGGTGGGAAGGCCAACTGTTATATAGGACCACGGATAAGAAGGTAGAGAAAACATAGGAATAATTAAAATCTATGCAAAACACCTGTATGCTCAGTGAACTGAGTACACCTGTGTATTCAGCTCAGCTAGTCACTGGGGAGTACTAGACTCAACAGTTTATAACCACTTAAGAACTCCAGCCATGGTCTCCTTCTAAGTTCCACTGGGAGTTCCTAGAAACAGCTAAGTCACAAGGGAACCAAAAGATTAAGAAGGTTTCAACATATACTCTCCAAATTAAGTGTCTTTTTGTAAAGAATCAGTTGTCTTATCGAATCTGCCATCAGGTTTGAGTAAAAGAGCAAAGTCCGGGCTTCCCGGGTGGCGCAGTGGTTGAGAGTCTGCCTGCCGATGCAGGGGACACGGGTTCGTGCCCCGATCTGGGAAGATCCCACACGCCGCGGAGCGGCTGGGCCCGTGAGCCATGGCCACTGAGCCTGCGCGTCCGGAGCCTGTGCTCCGCAACGGGAGAGGCTGCAACTGTGAGAGGCCTGCGTACCGCAAAAAAAAAAAAAAAAAAAAAGAGCAAAGTCCCAGGAAGTCCCATAAGCAGATGAGCATACCATGACCCTGCTATATTGTAAAAGCAGGTACACACAGAAAGTAACGACATTAGACTGGAGAAGTTCTGAATATTAGAATAAGAAGGCTAGCAATGAGTGGGCTGTAGGTGAAATGTCTGGCAATATTTTTCTTTTTCTTATTTGTTTGATTATTTTTTATTTGGCTGCATTGGGTCTTTGTTGCTGTGCACGGGCTTTCTCTAGTTGCGGCGAGCAGGGGCTACTCTTCGTTGTGGTGCGCGGGCTTCTCATTGCGGTGGCTTCTCGTTGCGGAGCATGGGCTCTAGGTGCGCCAGCTTCAGTAGTTGTGGTATGTGGGCTCAATAGTCGTGGTGCAAGGGCTTAGGTGCCCCGCAGCTTGTGGGATCTTCCCGGACCAGGGCTCGAACCCGTGTCCACTGCATTGGCAGGTGGATTCTTAACCACTGCGCCACCAGGGAAGTCCCATGTCTGGCGATCTTCACGTGGCCAGGCTGGCAGAGGAGGCAGGGTCTAGGATGCTCATGTCAGGAAGCATTTCTTCAAGGCAGTTATGGGTAACTGAGGCGGTGGAAGAAGGCAGCATTAAAAGGTTCTCACATTTCTCTCATTGGCTCTTGGGACAAGGAAATATCTTCAGAGCAATCGTGGGTGGCAAAGCATTTCTATCCCCTGCAGATATAGATCTAACCAATGGCAGAACAGATATTCCCCAAACACAGGAAGTGTTATCAGAGAGAAATTCAAAGCAAGGATATAATTCCGCTGGGCATTCATAAAAGAAAACAAGAAAACAAAAAACTAGTAACCTTATTGTTCCTTTGGGGCAGGTTTGATTCTCCAAGGATATCACCCTGTTCAATGAAGAAATTCATGACTACTGCCATGGGACCTGAGGCTAAGTACCAGAGAGCACAGTTGCAATGAATCAAGCACAGAGACACCACTTGAGAAAGAGGTAAAGAACTCAAGGGTTACCGATGCAAGAGTATTGAGGTAAGAGGTTTACCTTACCTCAGTAAGAGGAGCAGTAAGAGGTTTACAAAAGCCCACCTGGGTCACATTAGGTGTTGCTACTCAGATTTAAAGCCATGCTATTATCTAAGGAAAAGAAAGAAACACATTCTAAATGAGCTGATTCAATCAAAGCATAACTTCTCTCCCTTGAAGGAGCTGCTCAAACAGAAGAGGGCAGCTGTTCCATGTCCTGTTTCTTAAAATCTTCACATTTAAATTCCTCTGCCTGGGAATTCCCTGGCGGTCCAGTGGTTAGGACTCCGCGCTTTCACTGCCGAGGGTGTGGGTTCAATCCCCGTTCAAGGAACTAAGATCCTGCAAGGTGTGGCCAAATTAAAAAATTAAAAAATAAATTCCTCTGCCTGACTATCAAGGTCCCCTATTACCCTTCTTCCTTCTACCCATACTTCCTTATCCTCACTCACAGCTACCCATTCTATGCCACCCATTCTAGTCAAGTATGTATGAGGAAGAAAAACGGAAGTTGTCTGGTAGTATCTTTCATATGAGAAAGGTTTTGTATATTAAAGACCATTCTCTTATGCAGGGTCCAACTGGAAAGTAGGATGGACCCTGGAAGACAGAGCTGGCCACTGAAACCTGAAGAGCTGAGCCAGTCATTGAGCTCAGAATACATCAATCTTTTCCAATCAGCAAATCAAATGGTGCCAGGTGGCCACCATTCAGACATGGGGAAATAAGAAGTAACCCAACATGGAATACGGATTTTGAAATGCCATAAGGTAGATGCTACTATGAACTGTTAGTTCAGTATTTCACTAAGCATATTTCATGGAACTTAAATAAGGATGAGTGACGAAGTCCATGTTTGAATAAATTTTGGAAAAGCTAAATCAGACCAAAGTAAGTATAGTTCTCTCTACAAGATCGCTCAGTCATTAATTTGTGAAAACAGACTGATTCTTCAGCGTGGTAGGGAGAGGGGAGTAGCTATAAGATAGTAGTATGCCACGTTTCCCATTCATATCCGAACATGAAACCCTTTTGTTCACTTAACATCTGTAATGACTACTGCTTTTTAGAAGCCATTTTGGAAAGCACTGAATTAAGGAGCGCTGTTGAAAATTAAGTCTATGATAATGATGCTTGTCAAAGTCATCACATGATCCTTGAGAAACCAGATCTGATAGAACCTTAAAGTCATAGTTAAGCAGGCTGACCCTCACCAAAGTGGAGTTCTAGTGAGGGGCTACCCTGAAGATATATTAGATTGTCACGAAAGAACTAGGCTAAGGAGGAACGAAAGCCCACGGAAACTTTCTGGGAAGCCAGAATTGGCAACTATAAGGTCAGAATAAGGTGTCATGGAGGCAAGAGGAACATCCACAGGAATTCAGATACGGATGATCTTACATTGGTGTGGCCCTGGAATTCGAATACAAAATGATAGCCCCTGATTCCACAAATAATGTGCTGCCAGGACTTCTTACCATGCCAGCTTTATTTGTAGAGTAATGAAAAGACCGCTAAACTAGGAGCCATGAGAACTAGATTTTCAGTTGGCCCAGGGGTCTGCTGCAGCCAGCTTGCACTAGTTCAACAAGGGTCAACCGCCTGCCTCTTTTCCCAAATCCTCATTGAATAAAGGCAGGTTGGTAGCCATGGTAAAAATATTTTCACTACAGAAAGTGATAAACTTTACAGATCAGGGATTTCTTTACTCCCTCCCCCTACCCCCCACTTCTCTCCCCAGCCTTCCACAGACAGCTATTTATTAGACATTTACCAGGACACCTCTGGCCATGACCTTGGTTTGGGTTTATCTGGCTTTATCTGTAAAGTTAAATGAATTATATAAAGTTTTCATCCTATTAGAGTGTAAGAACCCAATTAATTATAAATAAAGCAAGTTAGACATATACGTGATAAAGTTTATATTCTCAGTAGTACTTATTTGTTAAGAAAAAAACAAAGACAAAAAACAAACAAAAAACAGACAAATAGCTATAATGAATTGGATAACTTTTAAACATGTATTTTATTAATTACAATAGCATCTGCAGATTTGATAAATATAAATATGAGGAAGAAAAATACTTATTTGATAAGAAAAAAGGTAGTATTTAGAATAACTAAAATAACGACATATCCTATACACCCTTGGGAGTCATGGCCCACCACTGGGGAACCAGTGGGCTCCCTGAGATTCCCAAAAATGGTCAAGCAACAGAACACCGAAGATATTGTTTAAATTCAGCTCCCCAGGTTTCATCCCAGAACAACCAATAAGAATCTCTCAGGACAGGCCTAGAAATATGTATGCACAGCAAACTCTCTAGCGATTCTAATGTAAGGGCCCAACGTCAGAGTTCACCATATTCCTGCTCCTATTGGGATGAGCTTGGTCTTTTATTTCCTTCTAATACAAACATTCTACAATTCTGAAAGCCTCTTCAATCCACTCTGAGTAGACCAAAATTGAATTATCATTTTTGTTTCTGGAGACTCTGGGAGAAAAATGGAAACATATCAAGAGCAGAGAGACCAAGAGGTGAGGAATCTGCAAACTATGCCTCAGGGGAAACAGTTAGAGAACCAGAAGAAAATTCTACTTAAAAAAAAGTTCAAAAAACAATTGATCAAGAAAGCTCCTTAATTGGTCATCATTTATTTCACTTTTTTTTTTTTTTGCGGTACACGGGCCTCTCACTGTTGTGGCCTCTCCCGTTGCGGAGCACAGGCTCCGGACGCACAGGCTCAGCGGCCACGGCTCACGGGCCCAGCCGCTCCGCGGCATGTGGGATCTTCCCGGACCGGGGCACGAACCCGTGTCCCCTGCATCGGCAGGTGGACTCCCAACCACTGCGCCACCAGGGAAGCCCTATTTCACTTCTTGCTCCAGCTTTGGGAACTAGCTCTTTATAATCTTAGATATAACCGTTAGAAAAGTATTCCTTGTAACTGGAGTGACCTTACAATTTATTATTCAAACTGGTACACTTAGAGAGTGATAGAAGGTGCTATTTGTAACCACCCTGGGCAGCAGGCATAAAGCCATGAACTTGGGTTACCTCAAGCGAACTTCGATGTAGTCACCCTACCTGTAGCAACTCAATCCTATCTCCCAAGAACTTTTACCCATTTATCCTCAGTCTCCCTTGGAAGCCATAAACATCAGCCTAATTTCATTTGATACTCTGAAAATTAGAAAAGAGCTATTGTGACCTCCCTCCTGGCTCCTTAACCATTTCTTACCTGGAATCTTAATATGTAAAACAGAATCACATGTGGTTGAAAGGAGTGATGAGCCCCGGCTCCATGCCCAGGCTCCACCTACTGACTTCCCTTTGCCCCTTGGGATGGTGCTTGAGGCACCTCTGATAGAATCCTAGGAACTGGTAGTGAAAACTAAGCTGGCTAGGTGGGCATCACCAGATGACCTTTCCATAGTAAGTTTAGAATTCTTGGATGACTCTGCATTTTGAATGCAGGAAAAAGATGGCAAGGGAATAAATAATATTCAATAGGATTACAGTTACCAGTTTTTCTACATTAAAAAATTATATATTAAGTATATACAAAATTGTTCATTGGAAAGTATAAAAAAGTAACAATACAACCAACACCCAAGTAACCACTAACAAGTTAAAGGAGAGAATGTTAGTATTGTTTTGGAAAGCCCCTTTTACTCTTCCCCTTCCCGTGTCCCTTCTCTCTCCCAAACCCCCATCCCAAAACGTAACCACTCTATGGAATCTGTGTGTGTAATTCCTTTCGCAGTTTGCTGGGATACCTTGAGCTGAGGGCCAGGAAACTCTGGGTGAAGGAGGGGATGAGATCCCCACTAACACTGTGCAAGCCCCTCTCTGTCCTGCATAGACCACAGTTAGCTGACAAGTCTTTGAGGCAATTTTCCTAGAACTGTCTGAATGAATAGATAAAGACCCTGGACTTGGCTATTTCTCAAGCTGCTTTGATGTAGCTAACATAGAAATGCCAATTCCATACAGCTGTGCAGAACGCTGAGCCTTTTGACTGAGGAGACGGGTGAATCTGGTACAGAAAACCTTCACAAACCAGTGACTCTCATAGTGTTTTATGCCCAGAAATTGACTGTGGCAGCCTTTTAAAAGAAAAATGGGCTCATTTAAATCAGAAAGCTAACTGAAAGCAGGAGTTAACATGAGAAGAAAATTGGAGTGAGAGAGAGAAAGCTAAGGCATGGCCCAGCTCCTTCAGTTGTGTTTTTTAAGATCCTGTGTTTTGCCTTACACAGTCCTTGCCCACATGATACTTAGATGTTGTCTGAGGAGAAGACAACTTCGGGGAATAATTATATGATGAACAAGGCAGGATGCTGTTGAACTTCTTCATGCCCAAGTGCTAAACTGTACCACAGGCCACTGGAGAATAGCATAGTGCCATGTAACGAGGGAGTGACCGGGAGGTGGAATGAATGAACATAAAAGATACTTGGAAAGGGAAAGGTCACTTTGGCAGGCATCAGAGAAATCTTCAGAGGCAGCAGCCTTTGAGCTGGGCCTTGAACATGGGGTAGGGATGAGGAAATGGAGAGTGAAGGTGCGTTTACATTAATAATGAAAACAGCTGGCATTCATTGTGTGCCAGGTGCTCTGGTTAGCACTTGATTGCATTATTTCATTTCCTCCTCCCAACAACCCTGTGAAGTATAATTATGCCCATTTTATAGACAAAGAAACTGAGAGTCAGAGATTAAGTAACTTGTCCAAGATCACACAACTAGATAGTAGCAGTCAGAATTCAAACCCAGGATTATGTGACTGAATAGCGAGCAGGATGCTTCACTGCCTAGGTAGAGGAACAGCAGGAGAGGAAGCCCAGACATGGGAGGAAACAGGCTAATTGTCAAGGAGTCAGTAAGGATTGGTCACATTGAGGAAGTGACAGGGTGTGGGTGCTTGGACAAGTCATTACTCCCCAGATAAATCTTTAAATATCTGCCTCATCCCCTGCGCCCTGCACACAGAGATGCTCAAGATTGCTTGTTAAATTTAATTGGCAATGTAAGGAAAGGCCATAGCATAAGAAGCAACGACATAATTGGGATTCTTTGCCTATTATGTCTCCTAGTTGACTAATATTTTGAAGTTTAACAGGGCATGAACAGGTTTATATGGAGAAAAATGTCTTAAATACATCAATACAAGTTGGGAAAATAAAGGATAACACAAGAAGGAATGTATGAGTAGACTTGTAAGAGGTGTGAAATCATCTTTTATTCACCTATTCATTCAACACACATTTCATTCAACACGACCAACCTGATTGGTCACTTTGTATTAGTCCCTGTGCTGGGGATGTGGGCCCTTCTGAAGGTACAAAACAAAAGGATATAGGCTTCCACTAGGCTTTATAACAAACTGGAATATTCTAGTCACCACCTGCACCATGTATGGAACAATGGACGTTTATCAAGCCCCTACTATGTGCCGGTTGCTCTACAAGATGATAAATATGCATTCCTATCCTCAAGTACTTCCAAGGGGAGGTAAACAGGTGAACAAAGAATTGCAGCACAATGCAATGAGTGCCGCCTAAAGGGCGTTCAGAAACTAAAACAGATATCTGTACCAAAGAAGGATATAAAATCCTGATCTCGTCTGTGTCTATTGAGTTCACTCAGAAGAAGTTTAGAAGTTTTCTGTCGGTTGACTAAGTTTGTCTCCTGGACTCCTAGGACCAGATCAGTAGACCTCTTAGAAAACCTTGCAGCTCTAGAATTCTGGGGCTGCACTCCCCCAGCTGTTGAAAAATCAGGGCACATGGGCCAGAAGAGGAAAATAATACAAGAGTAATGGAACACAGGGACAGTCCTCAGAATGGCTAAGCAAACCAGGGAATGCTCACTAAGAGTTATATCTTCTTTTTTTTCTTTTTTTTGACAAGCCACCAAATAGAAAACGTTCATTTATTCATAAGCAGGTTAAAGTTCCAATTTCCCAATATTAAGGTAATTGTTTTTGCCTAATTGCTAAATTCCCATATGTCAGTGGTGGTCCACTGAACGTCAGATTACATTATACAGAAAATGTAAATTCAAGTAGCTGTGTCTCATCAGTCTGTTAGAAAACAAAATTCGAAAAACAATCAGAAAGTTCAACTGCATGTATTTAGAAGAACAATTCCAAACCAAAGCTCAATGATCACATACAGGAAGGATTATAGCAGCAAAGACAATTACTTCATTAAAATTACTGAAAGAAGACTGGTTTCGGGCTGTAGCTTACTAGGTGGTGTGATATTATGCCAGTCACTCTTTCTGGGCCTCAGTTTTTTCATCTGTGAAATAAGGGGATTGGCCAAAAATTCCTATCGTTATACTGTGATATTATAAAAACCTAGCAATTTACAATCATAGTCAAGGGATGGCAAGTAATTTGGCCTCAGATGACACCGTCAGTGGATTGGTGTTTATGAGCTGCCTGGGAATGGAGAAAGAATGTGAGGCCCGGTCTAACCTTAGAGGGAAAAAGCCAAGGACTTTAATACTGTCTAGATGGGACAAGTGGGATGACAAGAGCCATTTTTGTTCTAATTGAATCCTCACATTTTTTTTCAAATGATCTCCCAAACTCATTTTATTGAGTAACTTTTCTCTGACAAAAATTTAAAGGAGTGTTATTACTTATTTAACAACATTATTTCACTTGCTTAACATCAAACATTTGGTAAGTAGCAGATCTGGGATTCATACCCAGATCAGTTGGATGCTTTGAAATGCTAAGAGAAATAGTGAAAAAAATATTAAAATTCAAAGAAATAAAGAGAGAGCACGTAACATTCACAAAGTGCCTTTCTGTCAAGGAAGATGATTCTATCACTCAGAATTTCTGGTTGTAGGGGAAATACTCTATAAGTAACAATTACTCTTACTGAAGAGAAGAGAAGCCCATGTATTCTCATATTTTTGAAGCTAGAAAACTTGGACCCTGAGTGGTTTTGGGACATGCAATGGTCACAGAACAAATTAGTAGATAACACAAATTCTAAGTTGAATTTCTCTCACCTATCATGTGTACTCTTTTTTCAATATTGATAATTATTGTGTCATCTTGCATCTTGTATCTAAAAGAAATTAAAGTGGCTTACAAAAGTGCCTATAATGCAGTGAGATCAACAAACACAAAAATAAGACAAAAAGAAATCTGTTACTTAATTTTATCATACTCAGTGCTGTCAAATTGATTGTCCAGAGTATAATTTATTTCATATAACTATGCTTCTCAGTGATGCCCCAAAGTCCTACTTGTCTTTCCCTAACTGCCCTTCCAAATTTGTATTCCAATTGCACTGTTCTACAATTCCCCGTACACAGTACAGCACATACTCATTAGGGAATGTCTGATCACCATGCAAGTCATCTCCCCTTATCTAGGAACTTCTAGATATTCCCCAGGAAGCTGTATATGTGTGCCTTCACTCTCCTAGCAGTAGTTCATGAAACTGACATAATGTAGGGCAAGATTATTCTCTTCAATTAAAGAGTTGGGAGTAGCCATAGTCCACTGTGTGAATGAAGAGGCAGAGAAAGCAAGTTTGTTCAGACATGAATGAAGGAGAAATAGAAAGAACTCCCTAGGTTCCTGATTGCTTCCCAACCCTGATTCCAATTCCTTCCTGAGGCCTGGCTGCATGTCTGCCTTTGTGTTCTCCCAAAACACCCCTGAATCCTTAGAATAATTAATTTCTGCTATCTCTTAAGTTTACTCTCGTTAATTAATCTGCATCCCTTTCTGTGGCTTATGCCTTATTCTGCATCTTGCCTCAAGTCCCTGATCAAGACAACTTCCTTCAGAAAGCTTTTTCTGATTCCTCCCAGACAGAAGTGATGTTTTCATCCTATGAACTCCTACTGTACTGCATCTATATATTTCTTATGACATATCTGCCTTAGAGCATACTTTCAGGATTATACATCCTGTTTTTTTACCATAATTTCTAAGCCTCTTGTAGAGAAAGATCCATGCCTTATTCAGTTTTGTAATTTCCATATATCAAGTAGAGCAGAAGTGACTGTCAACTTTATTAAAAAAAAAAAAAAAGGATGAACGAATGAACACGTTGTATTCATTCTCTACTGTTGAGCAATTCCCTAAACCTCTCTCCTCCAGGCTGGTATTACAGAAGCGGAGATTTGATCAGCCAATTTACCCAGGTAATGTGAGCGATGTAGACAGACAAATAGGATCACTGTGGCCCACAAATCTACTCTGGGGCCAGAATGATGCCGTCTGGTTGTCAATATTGATCACGTTTAATTAGAAAATTTCCACATCTCCGCTATTCTTAGTACTGTGTGGGCATCACCTGAAAGCAAACGGATGACAAGCTGTTCCGAGCATCTGCAGTCTTTATGTAATAAACATGTTTTCAGCTGAGAAAATTTGTGCCTGTTTCTGAGCAGTATCAGAGCCTTTTAGAATTTCATCTCTTTTCCCCACACCACCTTTCTTCAGTGGTTGGGATGAGGGAACTATTAATGTATAATTCCTAGAGTTATTAAAGTCATGTTAATTTCTGTTAATTTGTACCATATAAATGAGCATTCACAGAGTGGATTTAGAGTAGGGTTAAAAATCAAGATTAGGGTTTAAGAAAGAATCCCTCCAGGAACAGAATGCAGTCATTTGAGGTGCACTGTGACTCTGTGAAGTGGGTCATTAACCTGTCAGGGACCTATGTCTGTTCCAAACACCTCTTGTCTTTCATGACCCTATCAGAGCCCTTTCCAGATGAAAGCATAGCTGTAATCACTGTGTTTTATGCCCTACATTTGGTTTCTCAAATGGCAGATTACTCTCATGGTGTGACTTGCTATTTGATCTGTCTTTATCTATGTTGACGCCCCATCAGGACTGGAAGAAGCCTGTCAGTAATTGTTACCAGAGGGTCAGAGCAGCAAACGTGCAAGTATTCATTTTGCCAGTCTCCGTAATTTGAAATGGTCATTTAGGGATAACCAATTTGCTCATCTTGGTGTGCAGGCTTAAGCATGTGACATTTGTATGGAGCTGCTGGTAAATAAATCTCAAGGGAGGAGCACTCCATTGTTATTATCATGAATAAACACCAAGGATTAAGATTCAATATCTATGGCATTTTCTTATCTTCAATTACTGACTAAGGGTATGCTTAAATTATGAACCTGTAAGAATTCATCTGTGTTTTGAAAAGGCATATTGGAAAAGCATTATTCTCTATCCCTAACACAAACAATTGATTGTCATACCTGCTATAATTTTAAAGTCTCTTTTTACCTGAAAGGAACAAGTCATAAAATTGGTGAGAGACAGATTGGGAAGTAGAATCCTTCCTTAACCTGATACTTTTTTTTTTTTTTTGCTAGCTAGAATAGAAAGTGGCAGGTGCAAAAAACCACACACAAAACAGATTTTTTAAAATCCCCATGATACTACTGTGCTGGAAGAACCAAGGTTAAAATCTCTGTTTCACAGTCTTTCATTTTAATATATGTAGATAAATATATAAGTGTGATTAAAATTTATACTTAATGGGCTTCCCTGGTGGCGCAGTGGTTGGGAGTCCGCCTGGCGATGCGGGGGACATGGGTTTGTGCCCCGGTGCAGGAGGATCCCACATGCCGCGGAGCGGCTGGGCCCGTGGTCCATGGCCGCTGAGCCTGCGCGTCCGGAGCCTGTGCTCCGCAACGGGAGAGGCCGCAACAGTGAGAGGCCCGTGTACCGCAAAAAAAAAAAAAAAAAAAAATTTATACTTAAAATTAAAGTGGTACGATACCATTTATACTATTTTGTAATATACTTTTTTCACTTAACAATACAGCATAAACGTTGATCTGATCCAAACACTGACAAATTTTTCTGTAAAGGGTCAGAGAGTAAATTTTTTTAGGCTTTCTGGGCCATACGATCTTTGTCGCTATTCAATTCTACTTTCATAGCAAGAAAGTGACCATAGACAATATGTAAATGGATGGTCATGATTGCATTCCAATAAAACTTTATTTACAAAAACAGGTAGCAGACATATTGTGTTCATGGAATGAAAGACTCAACATAGCTAAGATCTCAATTCTCCCTAAACTGATACATAGGTTTAACAGAACTCCTACCATATTCCCAGCAAATTTTTTGGCAAATATGGACAAGGTTATTATAAAATTCACATGAAAAGATAAAGGAACTAGAAGAGCTGAAACAATTTTCAGAGAAGACTACAGTGGGAGGAATCACTTTGTTCAATTTTAAGATGTATTTTATAGCTACAGAAATCAAGACTGTGTGGTAGTACAAACCATATATCTAACAAAGAACTTGCTTGATTAGATATTAATACAGACCTATCAGAACAGCTAAAATAAAAAATAATGACAATACCCAATGCTGGCAAGGGTGCAGGGCAACTGAATCTTTTATGCATTCTTTGGGGGATTGTAAAATGATATAGCTACTCAGCAGTTACTTAAAAAGCTAAACATATACTTACCATCCAACCCAGCAATCACATTTCTAGGCATTTATCCCAGAGAAATGAGAACCTGTGTACACACCAAGACCTATTCACAAATGGTCACAGCAGTTTTATTGGTAACAGCCAAAAAGAGGAAACAACCATAATGCCCCCTTCAGTAGGTAAATAGTTAAACAAGATCTGATAGATCCATACCATGGAATATTACTCAGCACTAAAAAGAAATGAACTATCAATACACCTATAGTTTAAATACATCTCAAGAACATGATGCAGAGTGAGAAAAAAAAAAGCCTATTTCAAAAGGTAATAGATTATGTGATTTTACTTACGTAACATTCCCAAAAGTTACAGAGATGGAAAACAGATTAATGATTGCCACGGTCTAGACATGGTTAGGGAGAAGGGGTAGGTATGACTATCAAAGGATAGCACAGAGAGATCTTTGTGATGATGGAATAGTTCTCTATCTGGATTGTGGTTGTAATTATAGAAATCCACACACATTGTACTAACGTCAATTCCCTGGTTTGATATTGTACTACAGCTATGTAAGATGTAACCAGTGGTTAAAATTAGGTGAATGATACACAGGACCTTTCTGTTCTGTTTTTGCAACTTCCTATGAAACAATAGTTATTTCAAAATAAAAAGTTAAAAAAAAAGCAGGTGGCATGCTGTTGCCGTAGTTTGGCTAGAGTTTGCTATGGTTTAGAAGCTTAGATGTTTTGACAATATTTTTATTAGCTGTATAGTATGTCTTTTGGTATATATAATTTATTTATCCATTCCTGTTTCCAATTTTTCTCTTTATAAAACCAAAACCTAGGATATTTTATCTTTTTATTCATCTATAATTATTTCCCTAGAATAAATATCTAAAATTACAGTATCAAATGTATACATATCTTTAAACTTTTGGCATAATATTGCCAAATTACCTTCTAAAAAGTTCACATCAATTTACACCCCTATCAGCCCTGTATAAAAGTATGTACTCAAAATAGAGATCAACAAAATTTGGAGTAACTTTCAAAAAAAAAAAAAGAGTATGTACTCATACACTCACCAACAAAGCACATTATCTACAAAAAAACAAACCTCTGCACACTTGACAAGAAGGAATATCTCACTGTGTTTTTCTTTGTTTTAAGTGTATCCTCCTTTTACTTCTAGATCTTTGCTTATGCTGGCCCCTGCCTGGGACATATTCTGCCCCTTACCTAGCTAACTGGTACTCAACCAAGTCACAGGTGAGATACCACTTCCCACAGGAAGACTTCCGCAATCTTTGGTCTGGGTTAGGTGCCCCCTCATTCACTTCCACAGCACCTTGTACTTCCTTTACTGTAACACTTACACTCTGTGGTCATAGCCTGTTTAATTGTGTATCTTCAATCACTTACAGACTGTGGTCAGAGCCTGTTTAATTGTGTATCTTCAAGCACTTACAGACTGTGGTCAGAGCCTGTTTAACTGTGTATCTTCAATCTCTAGATCTTAATCTCTGTAGGGCTGTATCTGTCTTGCTTCTCTTTTATGCCCAGCATCAACACAATGGCTGACAAATTGTAGGTGTTCATTAAATACTTATTGAATCAATGGATGAAAACATATATCAATCATAAGGGAGATGTTCTGCTTTTTGAGCACTCACAACAGTATTGTAATTTTTGTTATGTTTATGTATATAGATATATAATATTGTGTTCCCAGCACCATCCAGGAAAAAGAGTCCCTTACTTATGAAAATAGATATCAGGTCAGTATGGAGCCTACTCCTATAGGAGGGAGACAGACTCATCAGATTATCATAGCTTGATGACACTGGCCATGAAGATTATCCAAATAACTTTCATTGTACATTTTCCAAGCTAGTTTTTAGTTACTATTTGGTTCTTAGGCATAGACTATAGACTACCCACACTGAGAACATGCATGTATCATGCAAGCTTAAATTTCCTTGTGACAATTATATTTTTTCACTAAAAATTAACAAAGTGACATCCAATTTGTGCACCAGTTGCCTGTGAATTTTATTATTATGAGTACATTCGCCAGAGCTCTATAATCTCCCCTAGAAGGTAGCCATCACATCAATGTGCCACCAACCTCCACTCCCTCCAGGGACTGCCTTACTGTTTGCTTTCTCAAACTGTAACAGGCATGATTTTTAATCTCTGTGGATTTTATACCAAAGTATTTTTATTTCATTTGACTTTTTAAAAATTTCATATATTTTCTAAAACTCTTCATGAAGTCATTAACCAGCTTCTGTGCTTTTTCCTGTGTTAACCAGAAGACGTTCTTTGATTGTAATTGGATTAGATCTATACTTGGAGAGGTATCTTAATGTTCCTACTCCTGATCAGATTGTTATGTCTCCTCTTTGGCAAGGGGTTTGAAATCTGATTTTACTCTTTGTCAAAACTCCCTCTTTTTATCTATATGAATTTGTTCCTCGTGTATAAGGGGTTATTGCATTTAACACACCACTAATTTATCTAAGGCATTCAGGATTATTGCAGGTAGAGTAGCTTTTAAAAAAGATCAGAAAGTATGTTTACTGGCTTAGATTTAAATCTAAGTAAAACAAAATTTCTTTTTTTTTTAGCTGTGCTGGGTCTTTGTTGTGGCACGCAGGCTTCTCTAGTTGTGGCGTGCCAGGTTAATGGCAGTTGTCCTGCAGCATGTGGGATCTTAGTTCCCTGGGGATCGAACCAGCGTCCCCTGCATCGGAAGGTGGATTCTTAACCACTGGACCACCAGGGAAGTCCCTAAAACACAACTTCTTATTTGTGAATTATATTCTGAGTCATGAACATTATAACTGGTTGCTAAGAGAGACTGTGGAATCATGTGCAGTCTGACTTGGAATAAGAGGAAAGTCTAAAAGAGTAGGTAATATATGAGAGAGGAAATATACCAGAACCATAATCCCGTTACTAACTTACTGAGGGACCCTGCGTTAGCCACTTAACCTCTCTGAGCCTCATTTCTTCATCCATAAACCAAGGGAGGTGGACCATATGATGGATAAATTCCCTTCCAGCTCAGAAGTTCTGTGATTCTGTGATACAACTGGTCTACCCCCTCAACATCCAATTCCCAACTATTGAAATTTATCTTGGAAGTCTATAATTTACAATTTAATCAGGATCCCCTCCCTTGGAGGGGATCAATCTATAATGTTCCCTTTTTACCCCAGACACTTTTCACTGTCCTCTACACCTCATAAGGACACCCTCACCAGACCTCGCTGCTCCCCATCAGCACCGTCTTCCTGTCGGCAAGCTTTCTCTTCCCATCCCTTGCTGCCTAATTGGACCAGCTCTCATTCTTATCTTCTCTGAGCCAGCTTTCTAACCCTATCTAAAGCAATCTTCATACGTGGAAGAAGACCCAAGGCAGTGCTCAAAACCTCACTCTCAAATATCATCCTCAATGTTTTAACCAAAGCTCTTCGTTTTTATTCTAACTTGAAGGAGGGGCTTTAATTGAAGGACAGGGGAAAGAAAACTAACATCTGATAAATACCAACTGTGTGCCACACCTATACATATCACATTCACTCCTTACAGCTATCTCTTAAAATAGATACTATTTGCCCTTATTTTTTTGAAGTTGAGAAAACAGATGTCCAGGGAAATTAAATAAATTGCTGAGATCAAGAGGTAGTATCAGCAGAACTGGGACTCAAACTCCCAGTCCATCTGATTTGAGAATTGTTCTCTCTCCACCAGACCACACCGTCGCCTTATGCTCCATGAAGCCCCAGGGTTCTGGGGTATGATCTCAGGGGTCTCCGAGAAGAGAGGACACAAATTAGGCTCCAGCCTTGTCTTTATTCTGAGGATGTCCAGAACGTGCCCAAGAGTATGTGTTTTGTAAATATTCCTATTTGATCTGAGCAAAAAATATCCCACTGATGTAGAAATGTTTGTATAGCTCTTGTTAAAAAAAAAAAAAAAAAAAAAAAACTGACCCCCTAAGCTACAGTATCACCTTTTTCTACTCATAGACACTTATTTTCATAGACAATTCAGGTGACGGGCTCAGATTAAATAACCACTCTCACCAAACACTCATCTTCTAAGAAATAACAGAGCCACCGTAGACACTCGACAATTGTTATTCTGCGCCACTCCTCCTCCAGCCCTGTCTAACCTCAGCTACATCAAAGATGACTGACTACAGGGTAGGTAGTATACTGGAATCCCATGACACTCATGGTTTGTAAAAATTCCACAGCTTCTAGAGATCTACAATTTTAATTTCATGGTTAATGTACTCAGAGCTATATCAAATCATGTACCCACCTTTTTCTATTTCTTTTTTTAAATTCTCCTGCACTTGCATCTACCCCCTTCTTTTCTCTGAGCCAGTGGATTATAATGTGTGAAAATAGAGGTTTGCATTGAGAGAGAATGGATGTACTACAAGCTGCCTGTGTGAGCAAATGGTAGATAACCAGATGTACTCCTGGCCAATGTTTTGTGAGGTAGAACATTTGGCAACTTTGCAGTCAGAGGAGGGATAATGACATCTGAAGTTAGCTACAGGGCTTAGAAGTGTCTGGCATCAGAAAGGTCAATGTGTGATCAACAGGTAAGGCAGAAGCCAGAAGAAGCAGCAGCAGGAGGGAGAGATAAGGAACAAAAAGCTTCAAATAAACAGCCTCAGACTTGAGAGATGGCCGCCGGGTGTTTGCTGGGCTGGGAATCTGTGACACTGAGTTTGAGTATTTCTGACCCTTTTATAATTGTGTCGTTCATCAAAGAAGCCACACTGGAAATGGAGAGCTAGATTGAGTGATTTTCCTGCTGACTGCAAGGTACTTACAATTTGTCCAGGGATGGTAGAGGGACAGAGATGAAGGCCTCCCATTTCTCACATGGGACTGCTTTATACACGTGGAAGATGGCCAATAGGCACCATTTCAATCCATGCAACCTCTGAAGTGGCAGTGGACTCCTGAAGGAACATCCCCAGATGCTTAACTGAGGCTTCTCTCACCCCTTAGATATTTACTTGAAAGACTAGTTCCCCTACAGGGACATGACATGATATCTCAGATATGGAACTAGATCAAGTAAGATCATGTATGTAGATAGCCTCTATATTGCAAGTGATGCATAATAGGTATTCTCTAAAGGTTGACACCTTCTCTGAAATAAATTCGTTTTTGCATACAGTAAATTTGAGATGCCTAGGGACTGTTACATGGAGATATCCATATTCAGTAGGACACTATGAAGGTATGGTTCAAGTTCAAAAAAGAGAGGCAGGTTTGTGAAAGTGAGAAGGGGTAGAAATGAAAATGGGTCACTAGTAACTGCACATCAGGGACCAGAATATCCTTTTCTGAGAAGTGAGCATCACCTTGCATGTCCTTAACCTTGTCACTTATATTTTGATCACTAGTTGGTCAGTGACCCAACTTATAAACTGTGTTTATTCTATGCATTTCATGATAAAAAAAAAATAAGTAGCTAAAAACTAAAATCACTGGACCCAGTGTTAGGAAAAGAAAATTTCTTGAATGACTTCCCTGGTAAGTCATTCAAGAAAAGAAAATTTCTTGAATGACTTCCCCACACATCCCAGACTTGAAATCTAAGCTCTAGTAATTGCTTCAGTGTCAACCATTCTCCACCAACCAAAGTGCTAGTGGTTTGGGTCATGGCCTCTTCTCTTCTTTTCTTGCAAAGAAGAGAAAAGCCACACATTTTAGATTTCAATTATGAGCTCTCCTGCTTGACCCTGATGACTTTGAAACCATAAAATGATCCCTCTCTGTGTTTCATATTTCTCCTTTCAGAAAGAGCAAGTGAGATTCAATTGGTAGAAACATGTGATGAAAAAAACTGGAGTGAAAACTGAAACTGCCTTAAATACCAGATGCCAAAAGAACAAACCTGGTTAACGATCTAACTTTTAAATATATTGTGTGCTTTCTAGCAAAGAAAATAGCAGCAGGAAAACAGGCAACATAAATGTGTCATAATGTCCACCCACTGAAAAACATTGCTTTCTAATGGGGTGGGGGTGGGAGGAATAAGAGAAAGAAAAATACAAGTAATAATATTTAAATTCCTACTATGTGCTGGGTACCTTGACATATATTTTAAATATTATTTTTCTCTATCCTCCTCAGGACAACATTTGCAGTTTGGATGGAATTATAAGTCTGTTTCAATCTGAGCACTGGGACTTCTTAGTAACCCACAACAAAAGGCTTTCTATCATTTCTCTAAAAAATAAAAACAGAATTCTGTTAAGGATGGTGTGTCAGGAGTCCCCAAGACTACCCTAAATTCAGAGATTCACTAGAAGGATTCATGGGACTCATATATAGTTGTACTCATGGCTAAGATTTATCACATCAAAGTAGTAAGAATAAACAGCTGGATCATAAGGGGAAAATAGGCAGGCAGAGTCTGGAGGAATCCACATACAGGTTTTCTTGTGCTCTTTCCTTCCCTCCCATGAGGGGTCATACAAAGCACACTCTTCCCCCAGGAACAAAAATGCAGCATGTGTTGTCATGTTTCTACCCAAGGAAGCCCATAAGAGCATCTGTGCCCAAGGTTTTTATTGGGGCTGGTCACATAGGCACTCTCTGCCCCGAACATACTAAAATTCCAGATTCCCAGAAGGAATACAAGTATTTAGCATAAGCCATATTTGCACAGTCTAGGCACAATACACCAACCTTACCGGTTAGTTATATGTTGACTACCAGGAATGCTCTGACAGCCAAGTTCCCAGCTGTCAGCCAAAGGCCACTCTGCAGGTAGGTCTTTCTAAAGATAATAGTCTTAGGCACACTGTGGTAACTCTCTTCTGCACAAATGGTGCAGTAAGTTAATGCTTTCGTGTATATTTGTACCCACTACCACCATGCCCTTCCAAACACATAGCAATGATAGTAAAATATGAAAAGCAAAGTATGAAAGAAAGAACTGGGCTTAAAAAATAATCTCTGTGGATTATGAACAGAACCACAGTGTAGAGCTATCAGTCTTCCTGAAGCATGGTACGTAACTAGAATAAACCCCGAGGAAGGCAAGAGTATTTGATTAGACTAGAGCATAAAGTTAGAAATTTATTTCTGGAATATTAGGTCTATACTGGAAATCTGTCCATTTGCCTTGCCAAAGGAGAAACTGGTACAACTCCAGTGGAAAATACTGGTTAGAATGGTTAACATTCATTAGGGATATTTGCTCAGATTGAACCTAAGCAGAATTAAAGTAAAACTTCTAAACTTAACCAAATGAACAAGATCCCCTTAATTTCAGAATCACTTAAGTTTAATTCTCAAACAGTGCCAAATGTCATACAAGTAGCTTTGAAGATAGAACTTTCTGTGATAATGGAAATGTTCTTGCCGCCCCAAATAGTGGCTACGAGCCACAAGCAACTCTTGAGCCCTTGACATGTGGATAGTGCAACAGAGGAACTGGATTTTAATTTTATTTCATTTAAATTAATTTAAATGTAAATAGTTATACGTGGCTAGTGACTTCTCTGTTCAAACACATTTTCTGATGGCTTCATTGCCTTGTTCTTACTCTTATTACAAGAGCTTCCTTCAATATGTGTTGACAGAGCAGTTGATTTTGAGAGGCGTGTGTGTGTGTATTTGGGCAGTATCAGCAACATCCTTTATAAATATACATTCCTAATTATCAGAAAGAAAAATTCCAGGACTACTTTTGATCATCCTAGCTTAGTTCATCTCTCATCTCTTCACATTTGTAATTTGACTCTGTAGAAATCTATAACTAAACCTCATCCATGAAAGTGGACAAGCCACAATCTTCTTTAATGCTGAACTTCTCAAAATCTCACTGAATAAATTAGTTTTTCTTTAAAAAAAAAAAAGAAAAACAGGAAGAGGAGGAAGAGGTAGATGTGGTGAATGGTAATATCCAACAGAATCTATATTATATATGAGTAATGGGTCAAGTTATAGTTTTACTTATTGGTTTTGCTTTAAAAAACATTTTTTTAAAACATGGAAAGCATAATTTCCACTTTTCTGTAAGAATTTTTATACTGTTGTGAAACTAAGATTCACCAGGACACCATCTGAATTCTAAAAATAAACTGGCACTGATATGGTGAAACATTAGGCTAGGTCAGGATGAGTAAGCTTCAGCGAGTGACACTCAT
The DNA here is from genome assembly GCF_951394435.1 of Stenella coeruleoalba. Taxonomy (NCBI): domain Eukaryota; kingdom Metazoa; phylum Chordata; class Mammalia; order Artiodactyla; family Delphinidae; genus Stenella; species Stenella coeruleoalba. The sequence goes on from NC_137153.1 coordinate 47,683,737, forward strand.
CTGTTCATTAGTTTTGTAACAAGGTCTGCATATCTCTGGGGTACAAGGCACTGTGCTAAGTACAATGGGTTGAATAAAGATATGTCCCCAACCTCCAATCATTCTGATCAAGACCTGGCACCTGGACTGGATAAATCTTTAAAGAGAAGTGTCCCTGACTCCTGACTGAATTTTCCAATCGGTTAGCTTTTACATACAATTTGCTTATGACTGTATCCAGAGGATTACGATCAGAAAATTATCAGTGACAGAAGGTTATAACGTTCATCCTTCCATCTAAAAACTGGATACGGATGAAATGCAATATGGTATCCTGGAACAGAAACAAGACAGTAGTGGAAAAAATGACAAAGTCAATAAATTCTGAAGTTCTGTCAATAGTAATTAATTTCTCAGTTTTGATAAATGTACCAAAGTAATGTTACAATTATGGAAAACTGAGTGAAGAATGACTATTGTCTTAGTCTGTTCAGGCTACTATAACAAAATTACCATCCCTTCCCAAAGGCCCCACCTCCAAATACCATTACATTAGGGATTAGATTTTAACATATAAACGTTGGGTTGTCACAAACATTCAGTCTAAAGCAGCTGTCTTTGAAACTTTTCTGTAAATGTAGAATTATCTAAAAATTGAAAGTATATTAAAAATAGATATGTAAGGATAGGCAGGAATGTCTAAAGCCCCCTAGAGCTCTCTCTGAGTTGCCTGACAATCAGCTAGCTGGGCCTGGGGGCTGCCTTTCTCCTAGAAGGAGAGGCTGGACATGACCTCACCTTCCCCCAAGGTCTCCAATAAATCCTATAAACAACTGGCTCTAAAGCTCAGACTATTTGGCAGTCTATCTCAATCTATGTCTCCAGTGGCAAGGCAGCTCTCACACTTGCTCCATAAAAATGTACAGTAAGGGGGTAGGTCCCCTCCTAGATCCTATTCCAAGAACGTGGCCAGCTGTACCCAGACATACCATTTTGAGAGGACAGGAGACCCATGCCCCTTCTAATCCTTCTTTCTGGGGAGTCCAGTCTGTACCATATTTGCACAAGCCCGTTTCATGAACAATGCTATGGAAATGCCATCATACTTTATTTTTGAATTTTCCTTTTTGAACAATTCAATTTATTTCACTGACAGAAAAAAAAAAAAGGGTTTGAATAGCTTACTATTTGAAAGTTGAGAATCAAAGGAAGTTGGGGGGTAGGGACCAAATAAAACATAGGCTCAAACATAGCAAAGCTAAATCTGAAAGTATAGACCAGTTAGTGTTTCAATTCCAAAACCAGCCTTTAAATTGTCATCCTAATTTTGATGTATGCAGGATTTATGCAAATAAATGTTTTGAGTATAACTATTTAGATTTGCTTATTCAAAAAGCATTAACTTATATAAATCAAAAATTTCTACTAAGTCCTGACTAATTTAAAATGCCTAGATGGATTTTTTGTAAGCAACTATTATAATTATGAGTAGGAAAAATCCAATAATTTGCATGCATAAACTTAGAGGTTAGGGTGATGTCACTTTAAATAAAGAAAACTTCAAATTTTGGAAAACATCTGTAGAAAGCGTTCGCTTTCCTCAGACATTAATCTGTGCACTTAATGAGGAACAGAGCTTGTCGTCACAATTTCAGAGGCAGCTGGAGGTTTTTACACATTGGTATAGACAAGCCTGTGCAAGACCTTCTCACATTGTGAACAGGTTTTTAAATAATGTGTGAAAATTCTGCTGTTGTAATATACTTAGTACTCTCACATGACAAAATAAGAGAAGAAAAATCAATTCCCACCCTAAGAAGGAAAGAGTGGTCCTGAAGGGGCAATATAACAATTGAATGAACAATTCCAAATTTGGGCAACAGACTTTTTAGAACAATAGATTTATATCCTCTGTGAACATATGGGGCTCAGAGTTTCTTCAAATAGTTTCACAGGCAAAAATCAGTAAATTTCTTTGGAGCAGGGGGGAAAAAAGAAGGAAAAGCAGTTACAGGCAAAGCTCTGCCTGAATCTTTTATATTCCCTTGCCCCTACAGCTTTCCACAGCCCCTGTGACCATAATTTTTCTCGATCCTCCCCAACTCAGGAAGGTTTCACCATATTCTTGATGATTCCATAACAATAAAGCATTTTCAGCCTGCCTCAGATACTTTTCAAAAGAGAGCAGAGATTTCTCTTCCAGCATGGTAGGAAAAATTCCACTACAGCTTATATTACCTCTCATTACAAGTAAAACTACTTAACAAAATACAGACAACGGCTACCTGAGGACTCTGAAAAGTAAATAAAAGATGGTGGATTGTAGAGGAAAGAGAGAACTTAGGGAAGGAAACTACACGGTGACTGGGCTGTAATTCAGGTAGCTAAAATGTCAATATAAACATCCTATTTCTGACCAGAGGAATGGGGTAAAGGGCTTGGTAGGTTGGAGAAGGGGGGGGGGGTGGAATTTGAGACAGGAGATAGCTAAGGTAGGGGATAACTCTTACTCTGAAGATAAGTATCAGCCTCACCGCTGAGTCTGCACGTGTGAGAGACCCAAGCAGTAGAGTTGAGGTTTCAGGAATATACCTAAGATTCCAACCACAACTCAGATCACAGAACATCTGAGAGGCACAGGTGCAGGACAGAAACGAAGCAGCACAGCAAACAAATGAGATTGGAAACACTATCCACAGAAGGTGAAAGAAAATCTATGATGTGAAAATGAACAGGTTGATAACCTCCTAAAAACATCAACAATCACAAAAACAATTAACATTCTCCAGGACAAGAAATATTACCAGGGATAAAGAGGTACATTACAAATGATAAAAGGGTCAATTCTCCAAGAAAACGTAACTAAACATCTCTGCACCTATCAGTAGAGCTTCAAAATACATGAAGCAAAAACTGACAGGAGAGAAACAGAAAACTCCACAATTTTGTTTGGAGACTTCAGCATTCCTTTCTCGGCAATCAATAGAACAAGTTGACAGAAAATCAGTAAGGATATAGAAGACCTGAACAAGATTATCAACTAATCTGATGTAATTGACATTTATAGAACACTACCAATAACAGTAGAATATACATTATTTTCAAGTCTCCATGAAACTTTCACCAAAGTAGAATATTCTGGTCCTAAAACCTTAACATATTTAAGAGAATTGAAATCCTACAAATAGGTTCTCTGACTATAATGGAATTAAACTAGGAATCAATAACAGAAGGATATCTGGAAAATCCCCAAATAATCAAAAATTAAACAACCCACTTCTAACAGAAACAAAGTTACGAGGGAACTTAGAGAATCTTTTTTTTTTTTTTTTTTTTTTTGCGGTACACGGGCCTCTCACTGTTGCGGCCTCTCCCGTTGCGGAGCACAGGCTCCGGACGCGCAGGCTCAGCGGCCATGGCTCACGGGCCCAGCCGCTCCGCGGCATGTGGGATCCTCCCGGACCGGGTCACGAACCCGTGTCCTCTGCATCGGCAGGCAGACTCTCAACCACTGCGCCACCAGGGAAGCCCAGAGAATCTTTTTAATTGAATGAAAAGTAAAATAGAACATAAAAATTTGTGGGATACAGTTAAAACAGTGCTTCAAGTGAAATTTATAATACAGTAAGTCCCCTACATACAAACCTTCAAGTTGTGAACTTTCAAAGATGTGAACATGCGTTCACATGTCCAGTCACATAAGTTAGTTCACGTGTCAGGAATACATTGTCATGTGTGCATCCTCTACAAGTGGTTGCGCTTTTGTGTAATTTACTGTACGGTACTGTATAGAATACAATAGTACAGTATCTTTATTTCAAGCCCATGATGTCCAGAACCAAGCGTAAAAGCAGCAGTGATGTAGCTGGTACTGTATAGCTGATTATGTTTGTTGGGTACCTAGGCTAACTTTGTTGGACTTAAGAACAAATTGGACTTACAGATGTGCTCTCAGAACAGAGCTCGTTCGTATGCAGGGGACTTAATGTACTAAATACTTCCATTAGTAAAGATCTCAAACCAGTTATTTAAGATTTCTCCTTAAGAAACTAGAAAATTGCAAAAAAACTAAGCCCAGAGCAAGTACACAAAAGTGAATAACAACAGAGTAGAAATTAATGAATTGGAAAGGGAAAATTATAATAATCAATAAAGCCAAAAGCTGGCTTTTGAAAAAAATTAGTAAAATTGATAGACTTCCAGCCAGAAATAAAGACACACATTAATGATATTAGGAATAAAAGAGGAGACATTACAAAGACCCCCTACAGATGTTAAAAGGATAAGAAAATATTACAAATAGCTCTATGTGCATAAATTTAATAATTTAGATGAAATGGGCAAATTCCTTGAAAGACATAAACTAACTAAAGCTCAATGAAGAAAAAAATAGATCATCTGAATAGTCCTGGGTGTATTAAAGAAATTGAATTCATACTTAAAAACTGCAACACAAAAAACTCCAAGTCAAATGGCTTCACCAATAAAGTATATCAAACATTTAAAGAAGAAATAACATGCCAGGAAGAGGAGGGAGCCTTTACAGGGGTAGCTATGTCTTTTGAGCTTAGGCTTGCTAAGAAAAGTTGGATTACAACATTCCTGGGATCCTCTAGGACAACTTGTCAACACCCCTACCCTAGGCACCCTGGCTTCATTTCCTTACCACTTTATTTCTGCACCCCACCGTACCCCCACCAGTTTGCCTTCCTAGGGAGTCAGGCACATGGATTGGCTGGAAGTACCAGGCAGTAACAGCCATGCTGGAGAAGAGAAAGAATGTCAAGATCCATTACAGGAAGAAAAGGCAGCTCATGAGGTTAAGGAAACAGGTGGAAAAGAACATGGAGAAAAAACTGACAAATACACAGAGGTCCTCAAGACCCAGGGACTGCTGGTCTAAGACCAATAAAATTGATTGTTTATTCCTCAAGAAAAAAAATACGAGGAAATAATGTCGAGTCCGTATTTAAAAAAAAAAAAAAGAGGAGCAAACACTTCCCAGTTAGTTTATGAGACCAGCATTACACTTAAAACATAGTTACAAGAGGGCTTCCCTGGTGGCGCAGTGGTTGAGAGTCTGCCTGCTGATGCAGGGGATACGGGTTTGTGCTCTGGTCCGGAAGGATCCCACATGCCGCAGAGCGGCTGGGCCCATGAGCCATGGCCGCTGAGCCTGCGCATCCGTAGCCTGTGCTCCGCAACGGGAGAAGCCACAGCAGTGAGAGGCCCGCGTACCACCAAAAAAACCCACACATAGTTACAAGAAAACTATAGACCAATATCCCTCAAGAAAATAGACGAAAAATATTTAATAAAATATTAACAAATCAAATCTAGTGATACATAAAAAGGACATTATGACCAAGTGGGATTTATTCCAGGAATGCAAGGTTGGTTTAACATTTGAAAATCAATTAATATAATCCACTATACCCATAGACTAAAGAATAAAACAAATTAAGCATAACCAAGCTAGTTAGCTTTGAAAAAATTAGCGGCAACAACTGCAGTACTAACTTATTGTAGAATTCTCCACTATCTAATTTATAGGAAGTACCAAATACATTGTCAAACACACACTGAATTCTGTATTTAAAATCTCATTGGCTTCAGGGGATAAATAAATGATGGAAGAATGCATGTCACAGGTCTCATACACAAATTCTCTTGTTACTTAGCAGTATTATCTTATTGCTGATCTCTTTCTACCCATATTTTCCTCTCTCATTCCCTGCCCTGAAATTTAAAAAATAGGAAGTGATGGAGCAATTACATTACTGTGATCACTTTCTAAATTGAACTGTTCAGCACTTTCAGGAGCACCGTTCTGCATGCTTGTTTGACCTTAAGGTTAACAGTACTAGTGTCTCTCCAACCTCTAAGCGAAAGCATTTCAGTTGCAAGAATTTCACTATTCAAGTTGTCCCTCTGGGGAAAAAACAAGAAAACGTTTGAGATTGTTCAGTTACGTGAGCTGTGTTGTCACGCCCTTATCCTAGTTCTGGGTCCTGTGGATTCTTGCTGCATTGAGCTCTACTGTGGCTCTTCGCCAGATCTCAGGGAACGGGCACAGTGCGGCCTCAGTGACAGCACTCTCACACTGTGCAGCCCAGGGTCAGGCGCCACAATCATCCAAACTGTGCCCAAGAACGTGGGATGTAGAGCACAACCCTTGATTCATAAGTGTCGTTTCTCACGTTCATTTTCCTCATAGACTACAGTATTTTGTATTTTCAAATAAGGGGATATTTGGAAATTTTCTTCTCACAACAGGCTGTTTTAAATCAGACCTTTAAATAAAATTTTAATTTAGGTCCCCATGTTCTTATGACTTTTGATCAATGACTGTTCCAAAATTCTTTGAAAAAAAATGAATATGTTTATCTGAATCAAATTTATATCCATATTACATATAAACCGTTCACCAGTTTCTATAGTCAATAAACTTTCTATGGACACACAACAGATGTACATTGGCACCTTAAATTTCTAGAAAAAAATTTTCCTTTTGAAATTTTACTGTATGAGGCTTTGAGATTATGTAAAATAGCCTCTGTTGAACCTAATCATCTCGCCTCACATACACAGACCTCTCCCCTTTCCCTATTCACTTGGAAACTCATACTCTGAGTCTTCTTTGGGGAACACCTTCCTGGCATCACCCGCTCCTCACTCTAGACCTTGCTGTACGTCACTGGAGCATGTCCAATGTATGTGTTCCCATTTGACACTAAATTCCCTGAGGGCAGCAAATATGTGTGTTTTGTTTACTCTTACTTTCACTATCTAGCACAGTGCCTGGTATATAGAAGGAAACCATCAATATACTTGAATGGATGAAAAACCAAGTGTGCTCTTACTACCAAGGGAAAACTACTTGCAAATTACATTTATGAGGAAGTAAAAAGAACCACTAAGATGGAAATATCGATCACCTCCCTTGAGAGAACAGCAATTTTTTTCATAAGAAGAAATATTTTTTGAAAAATATTTTCAATCCAAATTGTTAAAAAATAAGTCATGGAATATTATGTATCCATTAGTAAAAATGAAGTAATTGCATAACCAGATATCCATCATACACTTTTAACTCAAAATATATAAATTACACAATATTATGTGTAATTTGATTCTATTCTTGTTGGAAAATATATAAATGCATACAAATACATATAATGGGATCTTAGAGGTTTTCATTTTCTACTATATAGTTTTTATATTGTAAAATTTTAAACAATTTTTAAGTCAGAAAATAAAAAACTAAAAACCTTTGCCACTCTGCTTCAGTTCTTCTGTTAAGTGCTAGTATGGCAAGAACTTCAAATTTTGTTTTAATAAGACATGTATTTGGCCTTTTAACATTTTTTGTTTAAGGGAAACATGAATACAGAAAAGAACACAAATCATAACTCTTCAGCTTAAGTTTTTGAGAGAGAAATTGGACTGTAATTTTCCTTCCTTCCAATGTTTTCTTTAACTCTTCAAACATTCTCCTGCCCCATTATTTCTATCTTCTCCTTCTGGGATTTCTATTTAATGTATGTAAATTTTCTTTCACTGGAACATGTCTCTTATGCTTTTTTCCTGTATTTTCTGCTTTCTTCCTCCTGAGCTTCAGTTTGGTTTCTATTGTGCTACCTTCACTATTCCTGTCTTCTCTTGTGTCCAGCCTTTTGTTTAAAACATCTCTTACTGACTTTTTAAATTTAAGTTATTGTATTTTTCAATTCAAAAATGTCTATTTAATTCTTTTTTGTATATTCCAATACTCTCGTGAGATCCTTCATGTCCTTATGTATTTCATTTATATTTCCCTCTATTTGGGGGGCATATTAGTTACAGTTATTTTAAAGCTCTTATTATGCTAACTCCAATATCTGAATCACCTGTTAAACACTTTTTTTTTAATCTTATACTTTAAGTTATAGCCTTGTATTTTGGCACGCCTAGTAACGTTTTACTGAATGTCAGGTATCATCTGTAAAAAATATATACAGTCTCAATACTATTTTCCTTCAGAAGAGGTACACCCTTTCCTCTGAGACTGAACTGGATCATAACTGGGCAACAATCTGGTAAGTTTCCATTTACCTCTAGTCCACCTCTGCTCCTGGGAGTAAGCCTCCAGGGTTTCATACTTGAGACTGGTGCACCTGGTGAGTCCTGAATCTATCCACATCAGTACCTTGAGGCTGGTGAAATACCCTGGCTGGCTCTTCAGAGACCTTCTGCTTGGTTCTGTGGCCTCCTGTTCCTTGCAGCTTCAGAATTCAACAAGCATCTTGAAAAGGAAATCAGGCTCTGTTCTCCATACCACGCTTCTCACTGGGATCTTGGCCCCCAAAGTCTCCAATTATGTCTCTCCAGCCCCATAAGACCTCCCAAACCTCTGCTGGTTACTTTGTCCTTCAACACAGCCCCTTTGCCTAGGAAAACCATGGATTCTTACAGCCTCTTGCCCTGTACCCACAATCAGCAAATGCCTCCAGGATTAATGTCACTAAAGAAGTTCAGCTCACCTGTCTGTAGTCACCCTTTTCCAACAATCTTGGCCCCTGTTGACCTGCTTACTTTAATGGCTCTCTCATGTCTTTAATCAGATTTTTAAAAATTCAACATTATTCATTGTCCTCAGTGATAGCAATGATCATCAAGTTACTCCACCATAACTAGAAACAAATCTCTCGTGGATTTTTTTCCACCATATCTTTAATTTGTTGTTATAAAGACAAAAATATGACTTTTTAAAAAACAAGTAATGGGACTTCCCTGGTGACACAGTGGTTAAGAATCCGCCTGCCAATGCAGGGGACACGGGTTTGATCCCTGGTCCGGAAAGATCCCACATGCCGCGGAGCAACTAAGACCGTGAGCCACAACTACTAAGCTCTCGTGCCAGAACTCCTGAAGCCTGTGTGTCTAGGGCCCATGCTCTGCACCAGAGAAGCCACTGCAATGAGAAGTCCATGCACCGCAATGAAAAGTAGCCCCCGCTCACCACAACTAGAGAAAGCCTGCGCACAGCAATGAAGACCCAACACAGCCAAAAAAAAATTAGAATAAGCAAATTAATTAATTTTAAATAAAAAACAAGTAATAAATGATGTGTAATCTAATGAAAAAATATGAGATTTCTATCAATAAATTTCCTATTGTTCATATGTATTTTTGATTACTAAAATTTTATCAAGTGTCTTCAGTATATTTATTGAAACCATATGCAATGTAACATTTACTCAGAACCACAGGACCTCATGCAGTTCTTTTTCTCCCTATTGCATTGAGAAGTGTGAATTTTCTTAATTTTCTGCCTTTTGGATGAATTCCAGGAGAGTCTTTTATATTTGCTTTTTCTTGGCTCCCTTAGCTCTCTCTAATTTTATGATATTTTATTCATTGATTTCATTAGATCAATAATTTAGTTAGAATTTTGAACAATCTCCACTGAAATTGCATCAATGTCCCTTTTTTCCATTTTAAGGGTAAAAGAATAATTGATTATTTAAGCAATAAAATAATGAAATACCACATGTACCATTACAAGTTCATAAAAAATAATTAGGTATTTCTTCAGGTACTTATTATATTAGTAGGCACTTACTTTGAAGCACATAGTATTATTCTGTTTACATGCTTTATGCTGTGCAATAAACATAAATGCAGTCGATTTAAATTCTTCAGTGGCAATTTAATGTAGAAATTGAGCTTAAATGGAATTTTATAAATAATAATGTTACTTCTTCTTTAGTATTGCCTTTCAGAGGAAAAAACATTTTTGTGCTTATAACCATGTGTAAACTAATAACAGTTTAAACATTAAGAGTTGACCTATACTGCTGGTTAATAATTAACCCCAAACTCACGTGAAATTCTTCAAAACATAATTAGATTGATATGCTTAGAAGACTGAGTTCTCTATTCATATAGAAGCTAACTATTTTTATTTAATGTCCATTCAATATGCATGAGCTTAAAAAGACATATCTGGAAAACTCTTTCATCAAGGAAATAAAACACCAGCTCTTAGTCTCATATTTATACACATTTATAGAGCCAGAAACACTAACATAAACTGAATTTTACAAATTTCCCCCTTAAAGATCTAAGGGGGCACTCTTAGGAACCCCTAAGGGCATCCCTACCCCTCACCCCCACATGCAAACAAAATTTTTTGGAGCAGTAGGAACTAAACGCTTACATGGAGCTGATGAAAAGCATGACAGACCTAAAAGTGTTTTCTTAAACTACTGGAAGAAATCAGGGAAGATTAGTGCCTTTTCCAAGTAATATTTCTCCCTAGTTTTGCATTTACCTGATCTTTGGGAAGATAGATAGAAAATTCTTTTCCAGAAAGGCTATGGGGAGACTTACAGTTTTAAAGCATCTGGTGCTTTTACTCAAGTGGAGTCTTAGTTGGGGGATCACATTGTTCTTCATCCATTCAACCAAAGAATTCTAGTGTTAGAAGGGACCTTACAAATCATCCACTTCAAACACCCATCTGGGGCTGAAATGCTCTCCTCAGCTTGCTTGAAACGTTATTCCACTGTTGTTAGGTTCTTCCAAGTAAATAGAAATTGATGTATCACAAAGCAGTTTAGGACATCCTTAGATCATACACTAAAATCTCCCTGGAGATTTCACTCATTGTGTAACCAAGCAGGACCCTATGGGGCCTTCCCGGAAGAGACCTCCCAACCCATGTCCTCTGCCTGCTTGTCTATAGAAAAAGTTTAGCCTCCTAGGCCTTCCTTCAGTTAGAAAGAGTAAATTTAATCAGAGAAGTAAGAAAACGAAGAAGGAAGAAGAGTCAAGCAAGGCAAAATAATAATAGTTTAGCCATTAAACAAAGTCAAGGAGCTTTAGTTCCTCCTCAAGGGCTGTAGATAATATCCTGGGCCATATCCGTTGAGCTGTTTTCCAGATACTATGCCCCCACCAGGTGGAAGAAGTTAACTGTATGCTGCCCATAAGCATGTAAACTCCAGACTGGTTGGAACCAGAAGGTTGATGATGTTGACTCCCAAATACCTCTCAACCAACCATTCAGAAGAATGTCCATGAGCTGATCATATACCTAACAACCCCTCTCTCTCACCCTGTCTTTAAAAACCTTTCCCCAAAAGCCTTCGGGGAGTTCAGGCCTTTTAAGCACTAGCTACCTGGACTCCTTGTTTGGCTCCTGCAATAAGTGCTGCACTTTTCTTCACCACAACCCAGTGTCAGTAGACTGGCTTTACTGAACATGGGCAAGTGGACCCAAGTTTGGTTTGGTAACAATTGGTCCTCATTAAAACACTTCCAACCATATAAAAGTAAGTCTAACGTTCCTCCCAAATGTAGTGGGATTTTAGGTATTTGAAGACCTCCATGTTGTTGAACCTGAGCTTCCTCTTCTCTAAATATTCCCCATATCTTATAGTTTTGAGTTTTGCCCCCAATAAATATTTATTTAGTGTCACTGAAGTGGAAAGTACTATGATAGGAGCAGAGGCATATTAAAATAATTTTCTCAATATACCTCCTCCTAAAGGAAGTTTAGGAAGCCTTTTAAGAGGAAAACAAGTCTTGATGAGTGACTAGTAATTGTTCATTCATTCATATGTTCAACAAGACAGAAGCGTACCTATTACATGCAAGACTCTGCACAAGGTGTTGGGAATTAAGAAATAAGATTTTAGGGGTTCCCTGGTGGCGCAGTGGTTGAGAGTCCACCTGCCGACGCAGGGGATGTGGGTTCGTGCCCCAGTCTGGGAAGATCCCACATGCTGCGGAGCGGCTGGGTCCATGAGCCATGGCCGCTGAGCCTGTGCGTCCGGAGCCTGTGCTCCGCAACGGGGGAGGCCACAATAGTGGAAGGCCCATGTACCACAAAAAAAAAAAAAAAAAAAAAAAGAAATAAGATTTTAAAAAATCATTTGCTGGAAGAAAAAATGAATGAATCAGTGGAAGGATGAGATAAAGCACATGGCCTCAGCAACTCACATTCTAATGAATGTCATTTCAATCTATTTCTTAATACCTTTTACACTTAAAATATTCTAAAATATTCTGAATAATCACACAATGGCCTATAAGATTTTACATTTAAATCGTTAGGTATATTTATGTTTTATGAGTTGAAAATACTTCCATCGCACAGCTGAGGAAAAGAAATGCTCAGATTAATTTATTCATCTGGTAACCAGTTTACCACATTGTGTACACCACTAACATGTCTTCAAAAAAGTCTAAAATGCTACTTATTACATCATATTTGAAATACAGTACTCAGTACCTCCCAGAAGCTCCACCTCCTCTGAACAGTACCTGTTTACTTGCATGGGTGTCATACAGCATGTCAACAAATACTCCAAGTCATAACATAAATATGCCTACTGAGTTTTTTTAAGAAAAGAAAAAAAAAAACTAGTGATGGAAACAAAATCCAAGATTTTTGAGGCTTCATCCATCATTCAACTCATCATACTCCAGCATTCTCTTTTTTTTTTCTAGTATCCTAGGAAGATTTGAAATTAGTATGGACTGTTGGGTATTAGGGGAAAATATGTAAGTAGTTGGTAGTTTATCTCAGGGTTATTTGGAGTTTTGAGAGTGAAATTTTGTCAACTATCATGTTGGGATAAACAACTCATGAGAAGCAGTGTGCCAAGCAGTTAATATAGAGAATTTAATTTGTTTGCTTCTTCTGAGTTTTGCCATTGAGCTTTCGGTGGGAAAGCTTTCCCTAAAAACACACTTTATTGGCTTTAATTAAGAATGCATCCAGTAGTGTTCTCTGAGGCTTTGGATGCCTGCTGGCTTCATTTTTAAGCTTCTCCATTCTCAATAAAAGTGCTGAATTGAATTTGAAAGTCTATTCCTACAGAATCACCCCTTAGTGTGCACACCACTCAGACTTCTGCAGAAAAGATTAAAATATTATTTACTAAACATAGCAGACATTGTTTTTTAAAAATGAATGGAAAATGAGTCTATAGTTTAGCGATAATTTTGAAATGAAAGGTTGTTTCAAACATACGGTTTTTGGTTTTTTTGTTTACTTTTACCCCAAGCCAAGATAGAAGTTATTAATGAAGCCACAGAATATAAGAAAGTATCTGTTAAAAGTCAGCAAACAGATTCATATCCTTTATTTTCAAAGGCTGGAAAAGTTATAGTTATTTCTTTATAACCAAGGTATATATGACTAACCTTAGGATTTTCTCCTTAGGTAAATACACTTACAGTCTTTCTGATTAGACCTCATGGGTATTTTTTTCCTTACACATTCTTCTGACTGATTCCATTAATGAAGAGACAACAACCTTTGGCACTCTTAGTGACTGGTCCTAAATGGACTGTTTTTGTTCTTATTTTTAGGAAAAGATTCAGTATCCTGCTGACTGATTATATTCTTCCTACAACTGAGGTAGAAATTCTGTAACGCCAAACTGGTAATTATTCTTCACAGGCATACTGTATCCTACTATGTGCCAAGCACCATGTTAAACTATGGGGATATAAGGAGCTAATAGTCTAATGGAAGAAAACTGATAGATAAAAAGAATTGAAAAATAGTGAGGCAGAGGCCATGAAGAGGGGAAAACCACATACAGTGAGACACAAATGATCCAGCAACTAACTTTGCTTGGGAGAATCATGTTAGACTTGGAAAAGGAGGTATTTCTTGCCAGGGATCTGAAAGTGAAGTTTGGGTGGGTGTGGCAGTGGGAAGATCTAGCTAGGCTTCAGAGACAGCATGTGCATAGATGTGCAGACTTATGAAAAGGAAAAACTGATGGAAAGTTCAATGTAAGTTTTTATTAAATGTAATACTTTTTTCTTTCAACTAAATTGAAATACTTACCTGGAGTGATTATGGCAATCCCCATAGGGGCACAAAGTGATTTCATTTCTACAAAATCTATGATGCGGAGAATAAGCAGTAGTGAGGAAAAGGGAAGAAAGGGAAGACCATTGAGGAAATTAGTGCAATAGTCTAGGAGAGAAATGATGGTGGCCATTAACAGGATGCTAGCAGTGGTGATGGCTAGAGGAGGTCAGATTCAGGATATGATTCGAAGCTAGATCTAACGGGATTTACTGACAAAGCATAAGGATACAGTTTGTAAAGGAGAGAGAGGAATTAAACATGCCCCATGGTTGTTGGCCTAGGCAACTGAGGGAATATGGTACCATCTCCTAAATGAAGAAAGAACACAGGAGGTGTTTGTGTGTAGGTACATATGCCCAGATGTTAAGGTAGAAGAAAACCAAAGATGCTGTTTGGCTATGGTTTGTTTCAGATGCATTTGGTGGAACTGTCATTAGGCTGCTGTATGTAGGAGTGTAGTGATTAGTGAAGAGTTTAGATGAGATCAGCTGAGGAGTCAGTGTAAACTGAGAAATATGAGAGTCAGGAACTGCACCGCAAGGCATGCTAACATTCAAAGTTCAAAAAATGAAGGAAGATACAGTCATCACTTAGTATCTGTTGGGGTTTGGTTCCAGGACTCCCGCAAATACCCAAATTTGAGAATGCTCAAGTTCCTTATATAAAATGGTATAGTATTTACAAATAACCTACACACATCCTCCTGTATACTTTAAAGCATCTCTAGATTACTTATTATACCTAACACAATGTAAATGCTCTGTAAAAAGTCATAAATACAATGTTAATGGTATGTAAGTAGTTGCTGGAAAATTCAAGTTTTGCTTTTTGGAACTTTCTGGAATTTTTTTTCAAATATTTAGATCTGTGATTGGTTGAATCTTTGGATGTGAAGCCCACAGATATCAGAGGGCCGACTGTATATACAATGGAATATTATTCTGCCATAAACAAGAAGAAAATCCTGCCATTTGCAACAACACGGATGAATCTTGAGGGCATTATGCTAAATGAAATGTCAGACACTGAGAAAGACAAATACTGCAAGATCTCACTTATACGTGGAATCTAAAAATGTCGAATTCATAGAAACAGATAGATTGGCGACTGCCCAGAGCTCAAGGGTGGAAGAAATGGGGAGAAGTTGGTCAAAAGATACAAACTTACAGTTATAAGATGAATACGTTCTGGTAATCTAATATATAGCACCATGACTATAGTTAACAATACCGTATTATATACTTGACCTTTGCTAAGAGAGTAGATCTTAAATATACTAACCACACACAGAAAATGGTAACTGTGTGAGGTGGTGGATGTGTTAATTAACCATGTTGTGGTAATCAGTTTGCAATATATACATATATCAAATCATTACATTGTACCCCCTAAGTTTGCACAATGTTATTTGTCAATTATATCTCAATAAACCTGGGGAGGGGGAATGAAGGAGGAGCCAGCAAAGGTGACTGAGCAGGAAAACCAGTGAATATGGCGATTCTGTTTCTAAGTGAAGGAAATATTGCAAAGATAAGGGCATAATAAACTATGTCCAATTTTTCTAAGAAGTTCAGCAAGAACTACCAGTTCCAGCAGAGACAGAGAAGTCATCAGTGTGTCTGGCAACATGGAGATTCTCGGTAACCTTGGAAAAATCAGTATTAGTAATTAATGAAGTAGAGGGGATGAAAGCCTGATTGGAATGGCTACGAAGACCCAGAGAAGTGAGGACATAAAGACGTAAATGCGGCATTTTGCTATAAAGGGGAGCAAGAAATGGGATGATAGCTAAGGGAAGTGTTAAATCAAGACAGAGGCCTTATTTTAGAATGAAAAATATTTATTTTAATATTATGTCTGATGTAATTAAGATGAGAAATATACCAACCGATAGGAATAATCCAGTGGTAAGTGGACACAGTTTGAATGCAGAAAAGAAGAGATCATTTTAAGAGTCATTTCCATGAGCAGATGGAGGAAGGATCCAGTGCTGGGTAGAGAGGAGAGGTTGGCCTTAGCTAGAAGCAAGAACAGCTCATCTAACTGATCAGCCAGAGGACTGGATTGATAAATCAGCCACATGAATGAGAAACTTCCCAAAAGTAATAACAGAAGTAGGGGCGAAGAGGAAGATAGCACAAATCCTCTATGAATGAGCAGAAGGACCTTGAGAGATGGTCAAGGTTAAGGAGGTTGAGAGATGATTATAACAAGGAAGGTGAGCAGGGAGCATGGTCAGATGGGTTCTTTAAAATAGCAAGCAAGAAAGTCAGCGAACTGTATTGAAGGCGTACTCTGTATCAAGCTTTGCGCTAGAGCCTTCCCCATTCATTCAGAATACTTTTACTGAATACCAAGGTTCATGGGCCACCATCTCGAGTCAAAATCTGAGCTAACACTTGTATTTTAAAAAATCATTTACATCCTGCCTTGCTTATAGCAGCACTGTGTCTGTCTTAAAGCAAACGCATTCGCAAGCTGCCATGTAATATAAATTCTCCTTGCTATCTTGCTGACTGCATGGTTCCTGCCTCTCCCAGCTGCATCTCAATTTTCCTCCTTAAATAGAGCAAACAAAGGGTCTCTTTCTTGCCTTCGCATGTAGTGAATGCTTCAAAAATGACAACATACCTCCAGGATACTGGAACACTTGAAAATCAGTGCCTTCACAAAAGGAGTTTCTTGTGTTGTCCACTTCAGGGGTCCCTGCCTAACAGGTATTTCTGCTGCTTTCCCAGTAGACAGCCTAGCCTGAGTGAAGGCAAGACAATGTTAGCCCCCAGCTCATGAGAAACAGAGATGTGGGCTTCCAGTTCCTTTGAATTCTTGTATTACTAATTTGACTGTTTTTTTGCCCTTTTCTGGGATACCAGCTATTTAAAATCTCAAACCTCTAGGCCCTTTTATTCTTCCCCTTAGTGAAAGGCTTAATTAAGAACAAAATATATCTTTGCATCATAAACACATTTTAGAAGTTAACCCAGAGTTCCTGGCCCCAGCTAAATGCTAACCAAATGTGTTAAAATCAGCAGTTTGATGCTGCCCATAGAGACAGCTGCGGAGTAAGGGGAGGGGAGGGAAGGGAGTGGCTCACAGCTGGAGAAGCCAGCAGGAAATGACACTATTGGAGACTTGAGACTGAGCAAACAACAGCAGGGGAAAACAGAAGAGAAGGAGGAGGGAGGGAGAGAGAGAATGTACAGGAAACTGGCCCAGCCAGGTCACAGAATTAGTAAGGGGATACAGCTCTAGGTAGCTAAAATTAAAAATGATACCTACTAGAGAATGGACTTGAGGATATGGGGAGGGGGAAGGGTAAGCTGGGACAAAATGAGAGAGTGGCATGGACATATATACACTACCAAACGTAAGGTAGATAGCTAGTGGGAAGCAGCCACATAGCACAGGGAGGTCAGCTTGGTGCTTTGTGACCACCTAGAGGGGTGGGATAGGGAGGGTGGGAGGGAGACGCAAGAGGGAAGAGATGTGGGGATATATGTATATGTATAACGGATTCACTCTGTTATAAAGCAGAAACTAACACACCACTGTAAAGCAATTATACTCCAATAAAGATGTTAAAAAAAATGATTAGCTAGAATTGTCTAATTAGACCATTTCATTTACTGAAATTAAATATAAAATCCACTCAGTGCTTACTATTCTAACTCTGGTGCATGTATACTGTGGTATTATTCAAAAGTTTAATAATTCTAAACACAGCTGTCATTTACTTTGGGCTTCAGCCATAGAGTGGCAAGAGCTGGGAAGTCCTTGATACCCTTTGACCTAGATGTGCCACTCCTGGGAAGATGAACTGATTAACAACGGACATTGTTTTAGAAATTATTTAATACCAACAAAAGAAAATATTATGAAGACTATTTGCATTTAGGAACTAAATCAGGCTTTTCCTGTTGTCTCCTGCAATTCAATAGATGGTAAGTAACACTAAGGAAAAATGCTAGTTTCACACACTACAATATATAAAATAAATAACTAATAAGAACCTACTGTATAGCACAGGGAACTCTATTCAGTATTCTGTAATGACCTATATAGGAAAAGAATCTAAAAAAGAGTGGATGTATGTGTATGTATAACTGACTCACTTTGCTGTACAGCAGAAACTAACATAACATTGTAAATCAACTACACTCCAATAAAAATTAATTCATTTAAAAAATCACTTTGGCGGCGGTGTGCTGAAGCCAGCTCACACTGGCTCACAAGAGCCAATTGTTCAACTTGCAGGAATTTTGTGAGCTGATTATTATACAGAACCACCTTTGAAATTTAAATTATGTAAGCTTGCAACAAAATAAACTATACTAAAAATAAAAGTAATAAAGATTCATACCTCATCACTCCCTAAAGAAAAAAAAAAGAATGCTAGTTTCATCCATGATATAACAATAAGAACCAGCCCAGTGATCATTAATTCCCATCACCTACCTAATAGCCTCAGTAAGGAAAACTAGAAATTCCAAAAGGTGATAGAAGAGAATAGATAGGAGATTTTTCTGAGGTGAAAAGTGCTATGGATTGTTTTTCCCTCCTCTGTTTGGGGAGGATAAAGAATGCCTCCCCCTGAAAAATTAATAGAGAAGCGTCCAAAAATGTATCCAGAGTGATAGTTCTGTGTGAAAGAAGGCTGGCATTATTCACTTCACCTAGATGTCTGCTGAGCTGCAGATACTTTTAGAACTAAACCAGTGCACTCACCCAAGTGAAAGGGCATAAAAGGAGCTTTCAGGAGGGTTTGACGTGTGTCCACTGAAATTTCACATACACAATCATAAACACTGGATCTTCCTCTCGTCTGGAGAATTCCAAAGGTAGGAGTCAGGCTGGAGCAGCCCGTGATGGCATAGCAAAAGACAGATTGCCCAGTAAGGATGCATTCATTTCTTGAGAACTACGTGGATGCCTTGGAAGATAAATGGGCCACCTTGTAAGTACTCTAGCCAGCAGTAGCAGTAGATATAGGAAATCAGCTAGAAAGCGCATGGCCCTTACTGGGGGCAATATGGTGGTCCAGTCAGCCTCCAAATTGTCCATCAATGCCCAAGACAGAAAAAAAAAGCCAGCATTTACACACCCATCATGGAGAACACAAATAGTTACAAGAAATATGCAAACAGCAATAAGACAAAGCAAAAGACCTGTGTCAGGGCTTCCCTGGTGGCGCAGTGGTTGAGAGTCCGCCTGCCGATGCAGGGGACACGGGTTCATGTCCCGGTCCAGGAGGATCCCACATGCCGTGGAGCGGCTGGGCCCATGAGCCGTGGCTGCTGAGCCTGCGCGTCCGGAGCCTGTGCTCCACAATGGGAGAGGCCACAGCAGTGAGAGGCCCGCGTACCACACACAAAAAAAAGACCTTTGTCTTTTTATCTCTAGACTTCTTTCTCCTTCCTCCACACCTACAAGACTTAGAAGGATACACAAGCGAAATAAAAGAAAAGGAGATCGTAAGGCAGAATAATCATGCCACATATGCCCCATTACAAGTCCCCAAGCCACCACTCAAGCCTGCTAGAGAGAAGGGAGAAGGTTGAACTGGATGTGAGATTGAACTTGTGGTTTACACTGCCCTGAATCAGACAAATATATATATATATATATGTATACATAATCTTAATTCCCCTAAATGACAGTACAGCAATCTCTCCTTCTCCACAGAGGATACCTTCCAAGACCCTCAATGGATGCTTGAGACTGCAGATAGTACCAAACCCTATATATACTATGTTTTTTCCTATACATACATACCAATGGTAAGGTTTAATTTATAGGCACAATAAGAGAATATCCAAATTGCCAGCATCACTACTCTTGCACTTTGAGGCCATTATTATGTAAAATAAGAGTTACTTGAACACAAGAACTGGGGTACCACAACAGTCAATCTGATAACCAAGTGAATAAGTGAATACTGTGCAGGATGCGCTGGACAAAGGGATGATGCATATCCTGGGCAGGCTGGACCAGGATTGAGGGAGAGGTCATCACACTCCTCAGGATGTCACAGAAGTTAAAACTTATGAATTGTTTATTTCTGGAATTTCCCATTTAATATTTTTGGATGGCAGCTGACCACAGGTAACTGAAACCACACAGAGCAAAACTGCAGGTGAGGGGGAACTACTGTATTTTCTAACTGAAAGTGCTTGGAAAGCTATGGGGTACACACAAGACGTAGACGTGGGCAAGTCAGCACTGCTCTTGTTTTTTTAAAGTCGTGATTAAGGAAGTAAAATGTTTTGCATGGGTGTATTCCCACTGAGTTCACCTCGTGGATTACATCAGTAACACAAAGCATTGTGTGCTTTAATAATTTTCAAGACAGAATGCTACCTAGGTTATGCTGTTTTTGTAAATTCATGCTCTTTCTAGCCATCAGAAGGTCCATTGTTTGATTCCAAAGCAAGAAAATTTTAGTTTTAAAATATCAAAACCATAGAACTCCAAGGAGCATTTAGAATACAAGTAAACTATCCTAGAACAGTGCTTCCCAAAACGTGCTGCACAGAAAACTGTAAGATGCTCCACTGTAAAAATGAGGGATATGCAATCATATAAGTTTGAGAAACTTGTATGTTATCTTTCTTCGTAGAATTTCACATGATCATGTTCAAAAGTTTGAGAAATGCTCTAATTTTTAAAAATTACTAATGTTTAACACAGCACACTTGATACACCCCCCAATATTCCATCTTAATTCCATGACAAGATCCAATGATTGACTATGGAGTAAATCTTTGGGAAAAGTGCCTTTGTCTAGGACTTATCTCTGGACAAGAGGGCAATAGGAAACACTTCTTTTGCCTCTTCTTCCTGTGGATGGTGAATGAAGTTCATAGGAGAGTGAGAAGGAAATAAAGAGCCTAATGAAAAGGACAGAACAGAAACTGGAAAGGATAGAAGATGGCAAGAGAGAAGAGAGGTAGGAGATGCACGGTACTGTTTCCTGAAGGCCAAGATGGTGCCTCAACAAGTAAACATGCAAGTGAAACAAGGGCCTCAAAGGAGAGATTTCTGGCCCAGCCCAACCCTCACAAGGCCTCATCCACCACAAAGATGTTGCCTGAAGAGACAGTTGACCCAACGGTTGTAGTATGGAAGACGAGTAGAATGCAAAGCTACAATCGTATTCTAGGCAAATGGGGACATTGCATATGCCTGGATATGCAGTTGAGAAGGGAGAAGGATCTTAAAACTTTGCAGAAGAAAAATATTCTTAGTTTTCAATCTGGGGAAGGTAATCACTGGCCTTGGTTGCAGGTAGTATATAAAGTAAGAGTCTAAAATAGAACCAAGGAAGGAAACTGAAAATGCTCCAGGGTGGGTTAAAAAACAGCCTTGCCGAGCTCCATAGAGCATCAGTATATCAAATGAGCATTCAAGGTCCAGGTCTGTCAATTCCTTCCCTTCAGATAGAATGGGTTCTTAAAAATGCATCTATGCTATATTCAAACGAGGGAAACCTATCAGCCTCTCTTCAGAATTTACAGTTGGAAAGCAGCTGAGGGTTTTTCTTAGTGAAGATGACAAACAGCAGGGTTTGTCATCTGAGATATGCCATTACCTACGTCTGACTGAAAGGAAAGTGATTTGCGTCAATTAATTGACTACGGTTGAAGTCTGTTCTCATTTCCCCAAAACCACAAGAACCTCTAGCCTGCAATATTACAAATGGGCTGCAGGCCAAAAGGAAAGAGAAGGGCTTCCTTTAGGGTCTCCAGAGTGGATGTGTTCCCTTCTCCTCTCCTCTCACAGTGAGCTGGGACAGAGCTTGTCTCAGATGAGATGGGGATATGGTTAATCTGCTCAAAGGGACGAGAATTTTAACAACAACACAGATGGTTTTTACTGAGCACTTACATATGCCAAAGACCGTCCTTAGGATCTGGTACCATTGCTTCATTTTACCCTCAAAACAACTGTATGTGAAGATGGGTAAGTTCATTGTTCCTAATTTACAGAAGGATAAACTAAGCAAAGTGAAGGAATAAAAAAGTGGAAGAGGGCTTCCCTGGTGGCGCAGTGGTTGAGAGTCCGCCTGCCGATGCAGGGGACGCGGGTTCGTGCCCCGCTCTGGGAGGATCCCACATGCCGCGGAGCGGCTGGGCCCGTGAGCCATGGCCGCTGAGCCTGCGCGTCCGGAGCCTGCGCGTCCGGAGCCTGTGCTCCGCAACGGGAGAGGCCACAACAGTGAGAGGCCCGCGTACCGCAAAAAAAAAAAAAAAAAGGTAGGAGAAGAACTAAGAAAAGGAAACCAGAGAAGCACACATTGAACTATAGACTATTCATTCTAGAAAGTACCATGGAAATTATTTAGGCCAGGGGTTCTCAGCCAGGGGCAATTTAGCACCACCCCACACCCTGCCTTGGCTAGGACATTTGGCAAAGACTGGAGGCATTTTTCTTTGTCATAACTGGGCAAGGGGTGGGGAGGAGCTGTTGGCATCTGGCAGGTACAAGCCAAGAATATTACTAAACATCTAAAGATATACAAGGCAAACCCCAAAACAAAGAATGATCCAACCCGAACGATCAGTTGTGCTGAGGTTGAAAAATCCCAATTTTAGTACATTCTTTCATTTTACATAGGAAGACACTGTGATCCAAACAGGCTAAAGTCTCACACAGCGGTTTATCGCTTGGGCTCCGTCTTAGGCTGTTGGAGTTGATGTAAGAAAATACCATAAACTGGGTAGCTTATAAACGACACAAAGTTATTTCTCAAAGTTCTGGAGGCCGGGAAGTCCAAGATCAAGGTGTCTGGACATTCCGTGTCTGATGAGAGCCTGCTTCCTGGTTCATATACAGCCATGTTTTCGCTGTGCCCTCACATGACGAAAGGGGCAAAAGAGCGTTCTCAGGTCTCTTTTATAAGGGCACTAATCCCATTCATGAGGGCTCTGCCTTCATGACCTAATCACCTCCCAAAGGCCCCACTTCCAAATACCCTCACATTGGGGATTAGGTTTCAACGTAAGAATTTTGTAGGGGACACAAATATCCATTTTATCACAGGCTTCAGAATCAGACTTTCTGGAGTCATATCTGTGTGACCTTGGCAATCCTTCAGCTTCTTCAAGTTTCCTTTTCCACATCTGTAAAGTGGGCATAATAGTGGTAAATAGTTCACTGAGTTGATACGCTACAGGTAGCACCAAGGCTAGCAACACTGTCAAACCTCAGTCGATGGGTGACTTACCCACTAGTTAGTCCTAACTTGCAGCCCAGATCTACCTCATCATTATAGGATTTGGAAAGCACCATCCACAGAAGCTACTCTGAGATACCCACACCTTCTTCTGGTTTAGTCTTACCTTATTTTCCTTCCTCAAGCAACAGAACAAAATAATACCCAGCCTGCTGAGCTGAATGACACTCAAGCAGAATACGAGATCCAAGCTAGACCATTAGAGATCAAGAGAAATGGTGAGAGAGGAAAGGTTACAAAAGATGACTGAAAGAAAAGTGAACAGAGAGGCAACATCCCAGAGAAATTAGAAGCACAATATAGAAAAAAAAACCACCAGCTGAATCGGGTTACGGTTTAGTTCAAGGCAGGGCATGGGGGCACCAATCACCAGGTGCATCCCCTGGTTCTCCTGGGCTCGGTAGAGCCCTAGACAGAATGGATGGAGGCTCTGTGTGCTTAGAAAGAGAAAGCTGGGCACACCATGTAAATAGACACCTACCCAATGGATCAAAGTGCTATTTACCATCCTTCATGGAGAGAGAGGAAAAAAAAATTCACTGAGGCCCCCTGGTGGGTGTGCTAAAGCAAATATCTGAGCAACTAACTATTCAAAAGAACACTTCTTAGATCACATGATGAGGCTGCGTGTTTCTGGTTACACTGCATCTTATCCACTCCCCTGTGGATGCCAAACCACATTTCTTCTCTATTAGAAGAGAGGCCATGTTTTATTATTCGAGGCAGCTTTTTTAAAGTTTTTTTTTTTCTTTTCTTTTTCTAACTAGTGCTCAGTTTGAGTAGAATACTTTCTGATAGAAAGTCTGAAAGCAATGTCAGGCCTCTGCAGCTGGAACCCTATGTTTCCCCCTCCTCCCCACCCCCTCCCCGCAAAGCAATGCTGAGCACAGCAATTTGAGCCCCTAGAGAACTCCTTCCCGATAGTGCTAAGGATGTGATAAGTTATTCAGGGGGGTCTACCCAGAAAATGAGAATAAAAATCTCTAAACCAAACCTCGGCAGACATTTAATGTGGCCCTCATGGTGAGGTCTGTTTTCTCGAGGTGATTATGGACACGATGAATAGCTAACAGATGTGTATTCCTTTCTTTTGAATTATCAACAGTTGTTTAGAATGCCATTTTCTGCAGAAGGTGGGGTGAGTGCTGCAGTGGGAAAGGGATGGCCTTTTGTAGTACGATCGAGTGTTTAGAAGAAAGCTAAGCTATAAGGCAAGAGAACAGCACAACCACTAGCTGAAATTTCTGTCCCTACATGAATAAGACATGAAAGAAGATCAGAAAGTAACTCTATCAAGATGTCATCCCTGAAGCATGCCCATGCTGGTACCTTCAGAAGTTTCAATTTCCAGGTAGAGATGTGAATAAAAAGAATCAAGCAAGTAGCTTAGACTTTAAGTATTTACAAGTAGCACCAGCTAACCCTCCTATGGCATTAGCAATGAGCTGGGCGCAATGTTAAGCACTTTACATATATCATCACGTTTAATTCTCACAATTGGTAAGTACTACTGTTATCTCATTTTAAAGAAAAGGAGACTGAGGCACAAAGAGGTTAAGCAACGTGCCTCAAGTTACACAGCTAGCAAGAAATTACGGAAGACTTAAGAGCTGGTTGTAAATATCTCTGTTCTCCTTGGTGGCCCATGATAGAACTGCACTTGGGTAGAATCTCTAAGAGCCAGTGTTTGATCCACCAGCTTCTCTTTGCCCTGACTTGATGATCACTGAGTAGGTATTGGAATGGAGTCTCCATCAGCCTAGGCTTCTGAGTGACTACGATGAGTATAGGCCTCCTGCCAACCTGAGTAGGACATTTAGCATGAGCGAAAAACACACCTGTGCTGGGTATGTCACGCCTCCGCACAGTTGAGGGTTGTCTGTTAATGGCACATACTCCAGCCTATCCTGGCTGATACAGTGGAAAAGCTGGTATTTGAAGCCAGGAGGTCTACCTTCAGAGTCCACGTTCTAAACCAGTATGCTATGCTGCCTCCCCGGTATGAGGTATTGCTTCTACCCTTAAAGAGCTTATAATCTGTTGAGAAAATGGGCACACCTGCGGAACTAGCCAAATGAGAGGGCTAAGTAGAACCTGATGGATTTAGAAAAAGAAGAGCACAGAGTAAGTGAACGGGAAGTTCAGAGAATGGGAAGATCAGTGGAGCCAGATGCTTTGCCCCAAGCCCATTGGCTTAGAAGGATGAGAGACCCATACTAATTTTAACTAGACTCCGAAGAGGAACTTGGTGTTAGGTTATAAATCTCTTGGAATCTAAAGCAGGAAAACAACTGAACAACAGGAGAACAACTGAGCCTCCTGTGAGCTAAGAGCAGACCTGAAAACTCAGTAATATTAGGTCATTAGCTGGAAGTGTTCAGATTTAGCAAAACTAGAGACTTTAAAGCCATGATCTGAACCTCCAAGCTCCACCTGATCTTAGACGTGTTACTTTACTTCCTGGAGTAAAAAACTGGATATACCGATACTTACATCATAGGTTTGGTGTGAAGATTATGTGAACCAACACATGTAAAGTTTTCAGCCCAGTGGCACGTAGTAGGTATTAAGAAATACTAGATCTCTTCCTAGTCTCCTCTTTCCTTGGTTGAGGATTCCCTTCTGCTAAGCTGAGTGATGTCGCATACCTATGTGCCACACTGCTCTCTGGACAGATGGACCAGCTGCAATTTAGACTGCTAAACAGAACCCCCGGTGCTAAACTGTACGCCCCTCAGGCCTCAGTGGCCTTTGATCTCTCCAGAGTGCTACATCTTCCCCAGACAGCGACTGCGCCTCTCCGTCACTCTGGAATAAAAGAAGGTCAGAGCAGGGCCCCACACTATTGCAGGCGACAGATTATCCCCACATTGCAATTTGGCTCATTCCCCGTTATGACAACGATGGTAACAAGAGCTGAAAATGGCACAACGCAAATCCATTCTTGAGACCAAAATGGTAATCGAAATGGGAAATTTGACAGGAGCTGTTATCCCTAGAACAGCCTTCTCATTATAATTGTGTGGACATTTCTTTTTCTTTTTTTCTTGATTTTTATAATCTCGTGTTCAGAGTTGGTATTGGCAGTCAGTGCAAACTGTCTGGGCAGTCAGGGCAACAGTGATGGTCGTCTAGTTACAAAGCTGCACAATTTGAACAGACCAAGGCAACAAATGCGAAAGATAGTTTCCTTCACAGAATTAACTCTCCTACGTTATACTTCTGACATATTAAGGAATAAAAACACTCAAACCAAGATCCTAGTGAATAAAATTTTCGTCTCATGAGACAGACGTTCTGTTAAAGCAGTAATTCTCAAATGGGAACAAACTTGCATACCCCACCCCCGAGGGACATTTGGCAACATCTGGAGATATTTGTCATTGTCACAATTGGGATGGGGGTGCCACTGGCATCTAGTGGGCAGAGGCCAGAAATGCTGATAAACATCCTACAATATACAGGCTAGGCCCCCTCAACAAAGAATTATCCCACCCAGAAATGTCAATAGTGATGAGACAGAGAAACTTATATTAAAAGAACTCACTTCTTGCTTTGCTTAAATCCAGTACCTTAACATTTAATTATTAAATGCTTTTGCATCATTTCCTTGGGACTTATCAGAGGAATTTTTGTTTAAAACAGAAAACAGATAAAATGAAAACTTGTAAAATGGAACTAAAAAATTAAATCTCAAACTTTTTAGAAGTCTATATGAGTCAGTGTAAGTAAACATTATAACTATACTCACTATTTTGTAGTAACCTATAAGTGAAAAGAATCTGAAAAGGAATACACACACAACTGAATCACTCTGCTGTACACCTGAAACTAATACAACATTGTAAATCAACTATATTTCAATTAAAAAAATAAAACTGTAACCGAGCAAGACCCTATGGGGCCTTCCCGGAACAGGACTACCCCCATGTCCTCTGCCTGCCTCTTGTCTGTAGAAGAACTTTCACCAAAGAATAAATTGAATCAGAGAAGTGAGAAAATGCAGAAAGAAAGGAAAACAGTCAAGCAAGACAAAATAATAATAGTTTAGCCAGTAAACAAAGTCAAGGACCTTTAGTTCCTCCTCAAGGGCTATAGACAATATTCTGAGCCATGTCCTTTGAGCTGTTTTGCAGATACTGAACCCCCCACCAGGTGGAAGAAGTTAACTATCGGCTGCCCACAAGCACATAGACCCTAGAGCAGTTGGAACCAGAAGGTTGATGATGCTGGCTCCCAATTACCTCACCACCAACCAATCAGAAGAGCGTCCACAAGCTGACCTCACAGCCCACAACCCACCCCCCGCCCCCACCCCATCCTTAAATACCTCTCCCTGAAAGCTTTTGAGGAGTTTGGGCCTTTTAAGCACTAGCTGTCCTGGACTCCTTGCTTGGCGCCTGCAATAAGCGCTGCACTTTCCTTCACCACAACCCAGTATCAGCAGATTGGCTTCACTACACGTGGGAAAGTGGACCCAAGTTTGGTTCAGTAACCGAATTAAATTAAATTAATAAGTAAATAAATAAAGCAATATCCCCTGGGGGGGAGAAACAACATTAGTTACCTTTTTCATTAGCATACTCATAATTCCTAACACTCGTTTTCCACTTCAAATAGCACACTCAGTTTAAATTGTCTCACCTGATTATCACAAAAGCCCTGTGGGGTATATATAAAATCATCTACAACTTAAAAGGAACCGAGTAAGACTCAGAGGGGTTAAGTACTTGTTCAATGAAACATGGATAACAAGAACAGCCTGGGACAATGGGAACAGCAAATGTTTGGGATCAGAATTCTGATCTTCCTAAAGTCTATCATTGGGCAGCCATGCCTCACTGCTAAACCTGGGCTCTCCCAGCCATATAATGGGAGTGATAATAGCTAGCTCAGGGGGTCACCATAAGGACTGAATGAGGCCATGGATTTCAAATAAAGTACTTCACGTGGTGTGAAACAGACACAAAGGTGGCAGAGCACCAGGGCCTGAGCCAGATATTCCCACCCAAATCCAGTGTGATTTCCTCCATCCCACAAGTGCCCACCAAGTGTTTATAACTCCACAGGCATTTGAGGTCACTGATTTTAGCAGCAAATGTGTACAGCATGCCTGAGGAAAAAAGAAAAAAGAAACACCTTAAAATCACTTAGAACTCCTGCACTTTCAACTATGTTGTTTAAAATTGCTAGGAGATTTCTTTCTCAGCCAGGACAAGATAAGCAGAAACTCTCCATTTTTCATGATTGAATAGTGTGCGTTTTCTGAGTGTTGGGCGGTAGGGGATGGGGAGAATGAAAGCATCTGAAAACAGTCCAAAGCAAAGAGGGACATAATCATCACCACTGAAATGAAAAGAACACGTTTTGATTTTGTCCCAAGGAATCTCAGGCCAAGAAAGTGTATCTTTCTCAAGCATCCAGCAAATCTTTTTGGGCCTGAGTCAAGAAGAAGAGAACATTAAAAAGGAACATTGACCTAGTAATTCCAATTCCACTTCTGGGAATTAATCCAAAGGAAAAAACATAGGAAGGCCTATGGGACTTCCCTGGTGGTGTAGTGGTTAAGAATCCGCCTGCCAATGCACGGGACACGGGTTCAAGCCCTGGTCCAGGAAGATACCACATGCCGTGGAGCAACTAAGCCCGTGTGCCACAACTACTAAGCCTGAGCTCTAGAGCCCACGAGCCACAACTACTGAAACCCGTGGCCGCAACTGCTGAAGCCCACGTGCCTACAGCCCACGCTCTGCAACAAGCCACTGCAATGAGAAGCCTGCGCACTGCAGTGAAGAGTAGCCCCCACTCACCACAACTAGAGAAAGCCCGCGCACGGCAATGAAGACCCAATGCAGCCAAAAATAAATAAATTAATTTTAAAAAACCATTGACCTAGTAATTCCAATTCTACTTCTGGGAATTAATCTGAAGGAAAAAAAATACATATATACATTTTTTATAACTAATATACAAATTGTAGTATCATCCATACAGCTCTATAAGTTATAGAATCTTTTATAAATATGAAAAAGTGAAACCAAACAAAATATCCAACAAAAGGAGAATGGTTAAGCAGTCATTAAAAATTATGGGTGTTAAGGGTAGTTGTAACAATACAGTTAATGCCTGCTATAATAGCAGTTAGGAAAAAAGCAGAAACAAAACTACAGATACAAAATAAATTCAATTTTGTTTTTTTGAAAGCCTAAATAAACTAGTAGGAAACAGTCTAAAATGTTATAGTAGTAGGATTATGAATAATTTTTCATCTTTCTTATTTTTTATTTTATCAGCTTTATATAGTGAGCACATACCAATGTTATAATAAAAACAGAAATAAATATAATGATGAAGTTCAAAATACTTGAAAAAAAGGAATTATGTTGGAAGGGTATATAGAATTTTCTGTGGAGAATTTGCTACTGAAAATAAAATAGTTCAGTAAGGCAGGGGAAAGAATAACTTGATTGTTAACACCATGGCAAAGCCCTTAAGACCAAATTCCTCTCAGCCCATCAATTTCACATTGATTTCATCTTGACATGTAACTTGCCCCTCAGTTCTACAATAAAAGAAACCATGCAATATCCATGGTGACTTCTAGAGGACACATATACACATGTTGATTGAAGATTAATTTATCAGCAGCGTGGCTCATCATCAATATCCTGCCTTTGGTGTGAGACAGGTCAGATGACCTACACGATTGTTAAAGAAAACTACTTTGAGCTGGCTCTGGGTTTCTAGAAAATAAGAGTTACTCTGAAGTGAAAGCATAGAGGTTGCTCTGGTTTGATAATATACTTTATTATGGAGCATCACAATCTGAGGAAGAGATTATCTGATGGTCTGAAATGCCATTGAAAGCTACCATTCGTATGAAGTTTGGTGATATCTGATTCTAAGTAAAGGAAAATCTTTCTGGATGGCAGTGTACTACCTGTTGGCTTGACCTATGTCCCATGAAATGTTGACTTTTCCCCCTTTTTCTTTTCCTTTGCACACAACGGCCCAGCAAAACTTTCAATAGCGTATGACCTTTGGGGGAAACAGATTAAAGAGATTATTTAATCAAATGATTCTCAGGGCTCCCTCTAGAGTTAGGCATGTAAACAGCTCTGAGCTGAAAGTTCAGTTTAAAAAGAATATAGATTCATAGCAACAGAAACATGAAGACCACCATGACAAGAACAGACTTAAAAGTCACTTTTTAATCAGTTTAATGAAAACATTTAATTGGTCCAAAATACCTAACCCTTGCCATGGTTGTGCAAAAGACTGCTTTGGGCAGTCACAACTACCTCACTTTCTGCCAACTACTTCGCCACCCGGAAAAGTCATTTCTATAATATGTAAACTTATCCTCCCCCAGTTGTGCCCAGTTTTTTCAACCAAAGATGGACATCCGACCAAAGTTAAGTCAATCAGATACTCATCTTATGAATTTGGAATTGAGATTGAAAGGTCACCAGTCAGTTGCTGCAAGTGGCTTTAGGAACTGATGGATGCAAATACAGTCATCTTCCATGTGAATGAAAAATCAGGAAGAGCTGAACCGAAGAAAATGGAAAGAAGAGAGATGTGTTAGAGTTGGAGAAGCCTCAATACGAAGATCCCTCTTCCGTGCCTGAGTTCTGAACCAAGCAGGAGACTCAGGATACATGTGGAAATCAAAATATCCCCCTTTATTTGTGATACAGTTTAGCGATCACAGCTTTAGGTATATGGCAAAGTTGGTTTCCCAGTTCATAACCTCAGATTAAGCAGACCTACCCTTCCAATCACAGTAAAAGGACCACCACAGGTTTTCCCTACAAGCACCTTGCAGGCATCTTAAAACATATGGGATGAAGGAACAAAGCAGAGTGTATGTTCTCAGCAAGCAGATAGATCCCAAAAAGAAGGAAAAGGATGAGTCAAATATGCCCAGTTTATTCTTGCAAACTCACCAATTAGATAAGTCATCGTTCCCCAAGGAGGAGTGAGTGAGGGGGTAGAAAGGAGCCAGTAGTCCTACACTAACAGAAGTCTTTCCACATGGGAACATGCTGATTGGGGGAAAAAGTGGTTCTACCCTAACATGACAATAGCTGGAACAAGGGCATGGATGTGATTCCAGCTGGGTTGCCCTTGGATCCCATGAGATACTCTAGTATCCTTCTTATAAATGTCCCTTTTGCTTAGATCAACTTGAGTTGATTTCTATTACTTATAATCAACATCATCCAAAGACGACTATTGTGCTCACATTGGACTGCAGAAGGATAAATGCCAGTGCTAGCCTAGCTGCAGAATTAGTTCTATTCACTCCACCTTTTGTTTTCATTTTAAAGGTGAGAAGATTAGACCCACAGAGATAACGTATATATGGCTCCAACACCACTTGCTTTGGGCTTTAATTAGTACCGTTAGTTGAAAGATAGAAGAAACGTTGAGTCTCAGAAAAACTCTCTCATTTATGGCCCATCAGTTGTGTTACATTGAGCAGGAACAACCACAGAAAAGAGTTTATGAGGCAGAAGCCCTGAGCACAAGATCTTCGGGTATCAGGAGGCTGAGATGTGACAGCACATCAGAGCTCCAATGGGCCCATGCAGGGGACACTGGTGAGCCACTCCATTGCTCCTTCAGGATGGAGGCATTTATTCCTCAGCTGCTAGTACTATTGGCATCTGACAACTCACAGCCCGGTCCTGTGTCCTTCCCTGCCATTCCCCCTTATTAAAAGAAAGCGGCTTCCCTCAAGTATATGCCCCTTCTTCAGGAGGAGAGTGGGGCAGCCAATACCCAGTGATTGTTGTCGAAGGGGTACAGAGGTCTGGCCCCCTTGCCTCAATTCCAGAAATTTCTGAAGAGCCATCCCAGATTCAAAGGTCCCCCTGGGATATACTGAAGCCTCTTTTGTGACTGCTTCACAGTTCAACCTCTCCCTTTGCCTAATCTTATTTCCCTCACTCCCTTCCAGATTTGTTCCCGAGACTACTCCCCCCACAAATCAATTTCCTGAATGTAAATCTCTGCCTCAGAGTCTCTCTCCTGGGGGACTCAATCTGTGACAGTCCAGATGTCAGAGATAATAAGATCTAGGGCAGCACAGAACTACAAAACTTTCTGCAGCGATGGAATACTTTATAGCTGTGCTGTCCAATATGGTAGCCAATATGTGGCTGCAGTGCTACTGAGAAAATAAATTCTTAATTAGATTTAATTAATTTAAATTTTACATATCTATATCTGGTTAGTGGCTACCATACAGATCCAGAATGTCAGGATGAAAACGAGAAATTCAGTGGCACGCCACGGTCACACCAAAAGTCTGTGGGAAAGAAATCAAACATGGTGGGAAAGGGTAACTAGGTGTTGGACACATGGGAGGCAAAGATCCATGTTTTGACGATAATAATAAGCATAATAATAACTACTGAGCACCTAGGCCAGGTAATATTATCCCCATTTTTCAGATGAGGAAAATGTGGCTCAGAACTTTGCAAGATCTTGCATGTAATAAGTAGGAGAGCCAGAATCTGAAAATGACTCTAAAGTTTATGCTCTTTTTAAAATGCTCAACATGGAATATGTGAGAGCAAAAGCAGCAAACCCAGCCCATCAGTGGGCAGCAAATATCTGCACATATCCTTAAGCCTTCTTACCTCACTGATGATTCTTACTGTGCATAATTATGTAAGAGGAGTTATGGAGGACGAGCTGCCGTCACCCAGTGAGTCCCACCCATCACCTGTTGAATATCTACCATGTGCTGGGTGCCTAAAACTGCTGATAATGAGATAAATAAGAGATTAAGACAATGACTATCAGTGATGGTAAAGTGTGGCTACGATTGCGTTCTTCCTGCTGACTGTCCTCACCACAGAGCCCTGAGGCGTAGTCATTGCTCCAATACACTGCAGGATGGTGCGAACACTGCTAAGGCTGTGGTTCCACATCCCCATACTCTCTCTTATCCTGGAGAACTGGCTGCCCCTTTGCGCAGGAGTGACCGCTGATGAGGGAGGAGGCAAGTGTTCACAGAAGCAGCTCCAAGGCGCACCATTCACATTACATTACATTCAATGTGACTGGTACTCCTGCCACTGCAACAAGTGGCCCTGCATTAACCTCTCTCTCTTCCTGCATGATTTTCCCAGGACCCACTCTTGTTCCTGTTTGACTTTTTCAAAAGGGTAAAGAGGACTCCTGGGCCTATCTCAGCAAATTATCAGCAAAAAAAAGATGTGACCAAAATAGAAATGTCCTTGAAGCTTGGAGCAACCTAAAAAGAGAAAGTGGAAGTCAGAGATTTGAACTGCTTTGCTTCTCCCAAAGAAAGCTTCAGCCCTTAGCATCATGGCTCTGAGCTCCCTGTGCAGGTTGATTCTGGGCCAATTATACATACAGTAGTCTGGATCCTCAAGGAGCTCACAGCCAAGGGAAGAAGACAGCAATAAATGAGTGCTCTACCATAATAACTTCTATGGGAAAGGGGTGTACAGATGCTGGGGGGAACACAAGGAGGGATGAGTCAGAGCTTCCCAGGTGCTTTCTATTATAGCCTTGTTTTCACTAAGGTTACAGAGTTAGACATGAGAGCTATTGAACAATGAAGTATTGAACATGCATGATCCATGGTGTGTCTGTGAGATGCTCCCAGCCATCAACCCCCAGGCAGGGAATCAGCACTTCTTGAAGAGGGACCAGCTTGGTCAATGAGTTTTTTGCCATATCTAAGTCCATGCTAGAGGTCTACACTCTCCATTCTCCAAGCAGATTAAGGATATGTGCAGAACAAGAGATGGCCAAGAAGGTACCACAAACCTCCTTGAAGTCATTAATCATGAACTTGGGCAATTCCAAAGCTGACCTTAGAGCACCTGAGGTCAGTGCTACATTGTCCAGATCATCTTCTACATCCATTATTCATGAGGAAAGACTTGAATATGGATTCGAGGCAAAGATGCTTCTATTCATCACTGTATTATCAGTGCCTAGCATGCCAGGTACCCAGGAGGTGCTCACTGTGTATTAGCACTATGTATATCCTCCTTCTCCATACAGTAGTTCAGTAATTTCGACAAACGCTTATAGAGTGCCTATGTGCCCAGCTTCCTTCTAAGGACTGGGGAAAAAAAAAAAAGATAAATAAGTCACATTAGCCCTTTGCTCTCCATTGGCTTACAAAAGGATTGAATTGCTGACTGAGTGGTTCAACGGGATCCGGCTCAGAACCACAAATAAACTCTGAACAGAAGCCTCCAATCAACTGAACCCAAAACGTTGGATTTGAGATATAACCAAAGGATACTGACTAGGCATATGGCTTGGATTGCTTAAGCACACTCTATGCACTGTCTTAATAAACCTATACTGATTTATTTCTTCATATATCCACCCCTGCCCTGGCTCCTTTCTGAACAATGAAGTCCAGGATGAAGCCGCTGTCTCTGGCCATAGGATCTACGGAAACGCACAGGGCTACCCAGGGCTTGAACTGACATCCTTCCTTAGCATCAGGCTTTCACCAGCTGGGCACACCCACTGCAGATGTGCCAAAATGGATTAGCTATCGTGTTGACACAGCTTTATTGTAAGTTCTTCAGTATCACATAGAATTGTCCTTCCAAGTTGAAGGCAAACAGCATTCCAAAGGACAACTTACCTTCTGCATTTCCCGACATTGTGAGCGTCTGTATCTCCAGATTAACATTACAGAGGTCACAGAGTTTGTTTTTCCCCACTGGGCACTCTGGTCTATAAGTCATGCAATTTGTATTTATTTGCCCCTAATCGTCCAAAGGAAACTGTCCTTGTCACTGGAAAGTTAGGATGCGTGGTCATACAATGGCAGAACTCAGGCAATCACAAACAGGGAAGCAAAAACTAGCAACAAGATGAATGTGCCGGAAGCAAGCGTAACAAAAGAGGTGGCAGTGAGCACGGGCCATTGTTTCAGCCATGGAGCCAGTGCCACTGCGCATAAATGCTCAGCAGGCTTTAGAGGGAGAGCTGGAAATAAGTTTATACCCAAGGCAAGACAGACTGTCAAGTCACCTGGAGGCCAGCAGAGGAACAGGTGAGAGGGGGCTGGAAGTGATTGGCAGGGGCGACTTGGCATTTGCTGCATCACGTCCCAGCCTGTCTAGTCTCCTCAAGGAACACAGGCCTCTTGACCACGAGCCAGCGTGGAAGGACCTTCTGGCTTGCCTCTCCCCTGTGCCTCCCATGTCCTAGATTAAATGCAGGGATCACGTATAAAATAGATGTGCCAAGACTCAGGGCTCAGGGGTACACGTGACACACAACAGCAGTGGTTCTTGTGCTCTTGTCATTAGTTCCCCATAATGCCCCCCCAAATTGCAGCTGCCGAAACTTAACTTGTTTTAAAGCTGGAGCAACTTTGATATTTTCTTAACACAGGCAGGCGCTTCATTAAAGCCCTATAGAGTATACCAGCTATGATCCCCCTGGGGTGAGCTGGATGAGATCCAAGAAAGTATACCAGACACACACAGCCAAAATGATACAGGCAGGGACGTAAACCTCATTATCCTCCCAAGACACAATTTTACCTGCTTTAGTTAACCGTCGTGTTCGTGCCGGGAGGGGAGTCACCTCTTCAAAGGTGTTTTCAAGAGACGTGTATTGGTCCGGGGTCTGTGGGCCACTGTCCATATCAGAGGCTCATGGTCTAACTGGAGGCCCAAAGGTGACATCTTGCAGGAACAGTATTTCCTCCAATGTAGGTGAAGGCAATGGAGCAAATTCTGGGTCAGTGAAGGGAAAATTGTGTTCCCACCAAATAGGTCATGCGAAACTGATTCCTTTGGGAACTATAATTTGTCCTATCGGAGTTAGAATTATTTGACCTTCAGCTTGTTTAAAACCAAGGGACAGCATTTGGGGGTGGGGGGCAGGAGGAGAAAAATGCTGTGAAGTTATTGACAGGCTCCCAGGACTTTAAGCTGTTTAGTATTTATATGAAGAGTTGAATCTCTCCAAAAACGTATGATTCCATGCAACAATCCCCAGTTCATTTGTTTACTCATTCACTTATTAATTCTTTAAACAAGTATTTATTTTGTATGTGCTAATCATTGTGCTAGGCCCTAGAGATATGGTAATAAACAAAACAAGTATGGTTCCTCTCCTTTTATAGCCTAACCAGTTAAACATGTAATAAAGCATGATTTTTTTTTTAATGAAAGAGTGTGTGCAGGGAGCAATGAACGCATACAGATGAGAGGCCCAACCTATTTAGTGGAATCTGGTGGCCTTCCCCGAAAAACGTATCACCAAGCAACCTGGGTTATGCTGTGGTAATTAACAACTCACAATCTCAGAGAATTAAAACAACAAAAGTTTATTTCTTACTAACCCTAGATGTCCACTGCAGTTTTTGAGGGGCTTCTGCTAATCATGGTGACCCAGGTGATAGGACAGTCATCACCTCCAACGGCAGTAAATGCTAAGACACAGGAGCAACTTGAGCACTGAGGGCCTGGCACTAGCGTTCCAACAGTCCACCTGTATAGCATGCATCACTCTGCTCACTTCTCATTGGTCAAGATGGATCATGTGGCCCCACCCAACCAGGAAGCGCAGTCCTCCTGGGGGCTCAGTAATGACTTGCATGGCAAGTAACACCTTAGCCCAACCATGAAATCAGGGTACTAGTTAGTCCCATGAAGTGAAAGGGGAGGTCGGGGCAAAGAACTCCGGACATATTCTAAGGCAATAACACACGTGAAGGCCAACTAATTTTTTCCAGGAGTGCATTTCCCTTCTGTAGAGACAATTAATTGTATGTGTGCGTCAAGACTAGACTGTAAGTTCACAAATCCATACTTCCTAGCACAGTGCCTGGCACAAAATGGGTACCCAGTACTGGTTTGGAAATAAGGAAAACAAGATTACCTTCTGGATTGGATGAAGCAGATCAGGCCAGGAATATGCAAAGTTCCTGATAGAGCCATACCCACCTCTAGGCCAAAACAGGACCCGCTTGAAGAATTTCCTGATCTGCCTCCATCCCACTCCCTCTCAGAGAGGACTGAATCCCTTCTCCCTTCTTTCCCCAGCTATACACTATATAGGTAAGTTCACAGGACCAGCAATCCCTTTTTCCTGCCTATGTTTGTCTCTCGTCCTACCAGACATAGAGGGAAATGCCACATCTTATTTATCTGGGCAGTGTGTAGACCAGTGCCTGACACAAGGTAGGGGTTCAATAAATATCTATTGAGTAATCAAATGGATCTGAATTAAAAGGTATCAATAGAAGGGTGTTGGCTAGCAACGGGAGCGTTGGAGCATGAGGGAAGTTAGATGCTGTCTGACGGAAGTCAACAGACTGAAACAAACGCCCTGGTTCAGTGACAGGTACGTCTCCCCAGGAGAGCTGGATGCTGCAAGTTATGGCTCGCAGCCTGGTTTGAAATGGATTTAAAGCACCCTAGTAACTTCCTATGCTTACACATGCCATTCAAGGCAGAACCTGCTGTCAGCTTACATGTACATCCTGGTCTCTCCCCCACACTGTTTTCTCTCCTCCTATTCCGCCAGAGGCCAATCCAGTGTTCACCACACTAGCATCCATCTTGCCTTTGTATAATACTTGAACTTCGTAAAATGATTTCACGTTTCTTATTCCACCATCCAGAAAGGCAACCTTTGTGGCACTCACCCATAAATAATGGTTTGATGTCATTATCAGAGGAACAGAAAAACTAGTGTGCTGTTTTTCACCTCTCTTTCAGGTTTGATTTTGCAGAGTAGCTGAGATACTGTTTAGTCTCCTCTTTTTCCCAGCTCTACTGGCCTCAGTAACTGCCTGAAACAGCAGGGCTCCAGGCAAATATTCAGGCTGGTGACCACAGAAATGTGAACAGAATGCCAATTTCCATGCATTTGAGGTGAACATTGAATTGCATGCTCTACCAGGAGACCTGGCCCCTTGGCAGCAAAAGCAGCCTGTTTGTCACCACAGTTGCTCAAGGAAGGGCTTCTGAGCTGCAATTTTTCACACCATTAATGCATTGCTTACACCAAGGAGCACAGCTGGCAATCCTGGGGTTGCATTAGAGGCTTTGGTGAGAAGCCTGGAGTCTTGTCATCAAGAAGAAAGTGAAAGGTGATTACCGGGACTCTACTGGCTAACTCTGCAGGGAACCACCACTATTTGTGTGTTTACCAGAGCCACGCTTCTGACTGTACTGGGACCCCTGACAAATGGAGGGATGTTTGCATTGCTGTACTTCAGTGGGACTAAGTGGATGTCACAGTCAGCTTTCGATGCCTTTCCTGATGACCCGTGCATAACAGCTTCCTGTGCATAGGCCTCAAGTATCCGGGACTCACTTTGCAACTGATACTTGCAACTTTCTGGAAATGCTAGTCATTGGAGAACGCCAAACGCCCTGAATTTCTACCATGAGCCCTATGGTATTGTTAGTATGTGCCAGTGCTTGACACAAGGTAGGGGTTCAATAAATATCTATTGAGTAATCAAATGGATCTGAATTAAAAGGTATCAATAGAAGGGTGCTGGCTAGCAATGGGAGCGTGGGAGCATGAGGGAAGTTAGATGCTGTCTGACGGAAGTCAACAGGAGGATTTCCTTTCTAGTTATACTGTCTGGATTCAAATCTGGGCTCCTCCGCTTTCTAACTGTAACTTCAGATGAGTTACCCTCTCAAAGCCTCAGCTTCCTTAGCTTTAAAGTAGGGATCATAATAGTAACTACTTATGGTGAAGAGTAAATAAGAAAATGAATGTACAGTGACAGGCACTATAAAACTATTTTTTTTACCTGGTGTTTTTTTCTAGGACCCATGATAGGGTTTCACAAGATAGTAGAAAGAGTAATAGGTAGACATTATGGGAAAAGAGATTTTTTAGTAAAGTGTCCCTTAGCAGGTGTCAAGCACTGCCCTAGAAGAAAAGGCATGCCTTCAATAAACACATATCAAGGACCTACTGTGTAAGAGGTACCAGGCTCCGGGTACTGCATGCATTTAGGTGTGGGATGGGCAACCACGTGGTGAGAGCAGAAGCCAGCAGTGTGCATCTTCCACCCCAGAAAAGCTTGAAGCTGAGTGAGCTATTCTAGGGGAGCTAGAGTGTTAATCAGATTCCGAGGCTGAATAATCAACTTGCACCCACTTGAATCGATGCAAAATTGCGTGTGGGTCCCTTCATTCTGATAGGTGTCTATACTAATAAAGAAGAGAAGGGGGAGGGGAGAACAGCAGGAAAATTACATAGTTGCCTGTTCCAAATCGCTTGAAAGTCTTACCTGAAGACACATACATCATAATTAAGGTCTCCAGGTTCCATTTAAGAAAATGCTGGAACAGCTCAATTGCTTTGCTCCCCGGTGCTCTTAGAAGTTTTTCTTGCTGTTGCCATTATTATTTTACTGAGAAGCGTTCATCATTAGCGTAGGCTCTTCAGCGTCACAATATGGAAGGGAAACCGCCTCAGCTCCTGGAGCTTCCTTTTCCATTTATATCGACACTTGAAAGGAGAGGTGGGCACAGAAAAGGTGGTGGGTGGGCAGGGACGCTGGGTAAACACGCAAGTCACATTCATACAGTGAGCAGCGCTGCAAGCAAGCACAACCTTTTCCATCTGACGAGTTCCCAACGCCCTCCCCCGAGGACACAGAGAACCTGGGAAATGAGCAGCTGCTGGCTGAGGAGGTAGCGAGCCAAGCTGACAGCCGAAGCAGAGCATGCGGTTAGTGGGTGAGAACGTACCAGGGGAAGAAAACTGGCAAAGGAAGGAGAGACTCAAAAAGGCCCACAAGTTACATTCTGAGAACGCAGCCCACCCCAGTAAGCATGCTACAGTATGCTCCCAGATGTCTCCTTTGCGTTATTCATCTCCAGCCTCGGTTCTCAAACTTGCACATGCCTGGGAACCACCTGGAAATCTTGCTAAAATGCAGACCCAGAGATTAGGTATCCGTGGAGCCTGAGATTCTGCCTCTCTACTAAGCTCCCACCTCAGAGATGCAGACACTTGATCTACAGAGCACACTTCAAGTAGCCACTACTGAATCGGGAGTTAGCAAACTGCCGCCTGAAGGCCAGATCTGGCCGGTTACCTGCTTTTGTAAATGAAGCGTGATTGAAATGCAGCCAAGTCCAATCGCTTACATGTTGTCTAGAGTTACTTTGGCACTGAGAAGGAAAGAGGAGAGTAGCTGTGACTGAGAACTTATGGCCCATAAAGCCTAAAAAAGATTTACTATCTGGCCCTTTACAGGAAAATGTTCTGACCCTGTCCAAGGGGATACTGGCATGGAAACTAAATAAAAAATGTGAAATGGTGTTGTGTTAGGCTGAAGAAACTTGTATTATGAATTTCAAAAAATTAGAGAAAAGTTCTCTCCTTGACAACAAAAAAACGAATCATTTTTACGGAGACTTAGAGGAGATTTGCAGTCTGTCTGTAAAGAGATTGAAGGAGAAAAAAAATCCAGAATTACACAGTTCTAGACAAAACACCCTGGTCCTTTAGAAATGGTCTATAAGATGGAAAAGAAGAACTAGTAAAATCTTGTGTGTTGTCCAAAGTTGATCATCAATTAGGTTCAGAAACACAAAAGTTTATGAAGCCATCTTAGATCAGTTGAAAATAACATGCTTCTGCTCTTCTCTACTTCATCATTGGGTGTTTTTTTTTGCCATTTTAATTTTTATTGAATTACAGTTGGCATACAACATTGTGTTAGTTTCAGGTGTAAAACACAGTGCATCACGGGTTTTTTTAGCTGCTAAAAGAGTTCTTTTTCTTTAATGGGGAAACAATAGCAACAATTTAGTATTAATTTCACATGACAGCATCTTTTCAAAATTATTTTCACTTGCAATATAACCTGTGACCTTCACATTAATCCTCCTTATAGGTAAACTAATTCAGTTTGATGCAAAGAAGCAGTGATGTAAAGTCTTCTCTCAATGAGCTCACAAACAGACAGTTGTAGAAATAAACATCAACATGGTTTAATAAATGCTAGTAGAAGGGTAGAAGGGACACAGGTATGGCTCAGAGAAGGGCATGGGCTGCAGAGGGCTGCCATTTCAGAGTTCACCTTATAGGTCTTTAAACTGAGGGAGGAGCTTATAAGGAATGAGACAATTGCCACCACAAAAATGGTAACAAACCAAAATCTGAAAGAAAAAGAAATGTCAACCGTAGCATTATACAGAGAATATTCTTATGAGGTAGAAATTCCCCTCACATTGGAAATAAGAAAACTGAGGCTCAGAAGCAAGAGATTAATTACTGAAGGTAGAATTCATACTAAAGTCTTCTAACTCCAAACATTGGTTCTTTCTACCGCTATATTAGCTTTTCAAAGACAATTTTTTTTCCAAGGGTGATGAGGTAATATGGGATTATAAAAGTTTTGATGATAATGATGACCAACATTTATATGTGTTTTCTTTGTGCCAAACCCCCTCTTTCAAAGAACTAGCACCAACAGATGGATGTTATATATGAATAGATTTTCGCTCAATGTAACTGAAATCTTTCAAATCTTTGGAGCTGTCCAGCAAAAGAAAAGGTTATATCATTAAATAATGAGCTCTCTCTTTCTTTAAGGGAAAAGTACCTACAACGAAGCTGAATTCACAAGTGGTTTTGCAGTAGAGACGGCTCCGTGTTGGCTAAAAAGTCTAGAATCCCCTCCAAATCTCTATCTCCTCCCAAAAGGCCACGGAATTTCCAAAGGCCACATAGTTATTCAGTGGCTCAGCCTAAGCTAGAACCTACATTTCCCACTTCTCTTTCCTCTCCCTCCCTCTCCAGTGGGACTATTAATATCAGATGTAAGTGATGGGATGACTGAGGAAGAACCTAGCATTGACCCAGTGGTGTGTTCCTAAATGTTTGACAACTGTCTCCAGGGAAAAAGAAACGGCCCTGATTTCCACTGTTTCTTGATTTCCACGGTATACATACTCTCACCATGGCCAATTTCAAGCTACAGCACGAGGCACTGAATTTAGAATGGGAAAAACTGCAAACATTCAGCATGCTCGTGAGCTGGTAAGTGCCAGCTCCGTTACTAGCCCCCTAAATGCAAATGGGGCTCCTCTTCATGCAGAATGAAAGATCACTATCCTTTTACAGAGAGGTACCCAGAAAACCAAACTATGATTCTCTCTGGGTAAAAGATATACACACACACACATACACACACACACATATATGTAATTTTTCAAGTCTATATTCTTTTATTCTCATTCCTGAGTCATTCACCTCTCTTGGGTCCCTCTAGTTGCCCTATGAGTAATATTTGAAAGGTTATAGAAACGGTCAATTCACCGAAGATAAAAACGGTGTCCTCTGATATTAAAAGGTTTTTATTAACAAGGGTTTTTTTGCACAATAAA
Source organism: Stenella coeruleoalba (assembly GCF_951394435.1). Lineage (NCBI taxonomy): Eukaryota > Metazoa > Chordata > Mammalia > Artiodactyla > Delphinidae > Stenella > Stenella coeruleoalba. The sequence goes on from NC_137153.1 coordinate 47,726,227, forward strand.
ACTTATCATGGCACAAAACCATTGACACACTAACCACATAGAATAGTTTATTGCCTGCCACTGCAAGCTTTTCTTAGATTTTGGTTTTGTATCCAAATTTTTAATGATTTTGGGTGCTGGTTATTTTCATGCAAGTTATAAGAGGATGTGATATAATTCTGGGGACTATGTAGAGACTCTATGTCTTCATGTGCCTTTGGAAAATGAAGTGAAAATACTGCTACTTAAATAAATAAACTCTAACACCTGAAAAAAATAAAAAGAAGAACCTAGCATTGTATTCCCAGAAGTGAAATGGAGGTCAGTATAGACAATAATATATAAATAGTCATAATTCTCAGTGGAACCCTATGAGGGCCTGACTGAGCCTCATTCGAGCAACTGGGAGATTTCCTTATTTCCTCAGTCAAGAAGATAACATTGTCCAATTACTTTTTTGTTCCAGTTAGAATTGTTCTTGAGTTTTCAGGTACCACTCAAATAGCATACATTATGCTTAGGCCATATTTGCTACTTTTTTCTAATTCAGATACCATTACACATAGCTTCCTATATCACAGTGATTTAGCTATGAAATATGTATGCGGAAGCTAAGTCAGTATGAAACAAGCTACCGTGAAACCGTAGGGGATGATGTGGTCTTTTATTATAGAGCATATTGTAATATTTTACAATACCAGTGATTTGGTCACGTGTTTTCTTTATGGAATGACCTATCAACCAAGCAACTATCCAATGTAATTCAAAAAGCACTTACTGCACATCCCAACTCTGAGCCTAGTTCCCCACTAGGCACGTGAGTAAAAGAAAAGTATTCTACAATGAACTTGGTACTGTAATCTCAAAGGATTTTACACACTAGGAGATTTATTTGCAAGCACGCAACCAAGTGCTAAAGAAATATGTAGCACATTCTAAAATAGAGGGCCACAGGGGTACCTTCAAGACAGCGGAGGAGTAAGAGGTGGAGATCATCTTCCTCCACACAAATACATCAAAAATACATCTACATGTGGAACAACTCCTACAGCACGCCTACTGAATGCTGGCAGAAGACCTCAGATTTCCCAAAAGATGCCTGAGGGCAACCTACACACAGAGGCAGGGCCAAATCCAAAGCTGAACCCCAGGAGCTGAGCAAACAAAGAAGAGAAAGGGAAATTTCTCCCAGCAGCCTCAGGAGCAGCGAATTAAATCCCCGTAATCCACTTGATGTACCCTGCACCTGTGGAATACCTGAATAGACAACGAATCATCCCAGAATTGAGGTGGTGGACTTGGGGAGCAATTGTAGACTTCGGGTTTGCTGTCTGCGACTGACTTGTTTCTAATTTTTATCCTTACCTTAGTACAGTTTTCAGTGTGTGTTATCATCAGTGGATTTGTTTATTGGTTTGGTTGCTCTCTTCTTTATTATTATTATTTTTTATCTTTTTATTTAAAAATTTTTAAAAAATATTTTAATTTATTTATTTTCTTTCTTTCTTTTTTTCTCCCTTTTCTTCTGACCTGTGTGACTGACAGGGTCTTGGTGTTCCAGCCTGGTGTCAGATCTGAGCCTCTGAGGTGGGAGAGCCGAGTTTAGGACACTGGACCACCAGAGACCTCCCAACCCCACATAACACCAATCGGCGAGAGTTCTCCCAGAGATCTCTGTCTCAACGCTAAGACCCAGCACCACCCAATGGCCAGCAAGTTCCAATGCTGGACGCCCCATGCCAAACAACTAGAAAGACAGGAACACAACCCTACCCATTAGCAGAGAGGCTGCCTAAAATCATACTAAGTTCACAGACACACCAAAACACACCACCGGATATGGTCCTGTCCACCAGAAAGACAAGATCCAGCCCCACCCACCAGAACACAGGCACAAGTCCCCTCCACCAGGAAGCCTACACAAGCCACTGAATCAACCTTACCTACTGGCGGCAGATACCAAAAACAATGAGACTTACGAACCTGCAGCCTACAAAAAGGAGACACCAAACACAGTAAGTTAAACAAAATAACAGACAGAAATATATAGCAGATGAAGCAGCAAGGTAAAAACCCATCAGACCTAACAAAGGAAGAGGAAATAGGCAGTCTTTCAGAAAAACAATTCAGAATAATGATAGTAAAGATGACCCAAAATCTTGGAAATAGAATGGAGAAAATACAAGAAATGTTTAACAAGGACTTAGAAGAACTAAAGAGCAAACAAACAGTGATGAACAACACACTAAATGAAATAAAAAATTCTCTAGAAGGGACCAATAGCAGAATAACTGAGGCAGAAGAACGGAAAAGTGACCTGGAGGATAAAATAGTGGAAATAACTATTGCAGAGCAGAATAAAGAAAATCGGAGTGAAAACAATTGAGGATAGACTCAGAGACCTCTGAGACAACATTAAACACACTAACATTCAAATTAAAAGGGTCCCAGAAGAAGAAGAGAAAAAGAAAGCGACTGAGAAAATATTCGAAGAGATTATAGTTGCAAACTTCCCTAATATGGGAAAAGAAATAGTTAATCAAATCCAGGAAGCACACAGAGTCCCATACAGGATAAATCCAAGGAGAAACACGCCAAGACACATATTAATCAAACTGTCAAAAATTAAATACAAAGAAAACATATTAAAAGCAGCAAGGGAAAAACAACGAATAACATACAAGGGAAACCCCATGAGGTTAACAGCTGATTTTTCAGCAGAAACTCTGCAAGCCAGAAGGGAGTGGCAGGGCATATTTAAAGTGATGAAAGGGAAAAACCTACAGCCAATATTACTCTATCCAGCAAGAATCTCATTCAGATTTGATGGAGAAATTAAAACCTTTACAGACAAGCAAAAGCTAAGAGAATTCAGCACCACAAAACCAGCTTTACAACAAATGCTAAAGGAACTTCTCTAGGCAGGAAACACAAGAGAAGGAAAAGACCTACAATAACAAACCCAGAACAATTAAGAAAATGGTAATAGGAACATACATATCAATAATTACCTTAAATGTAAATGGATTAAATGCTCCAACCAAAAGACATAGACTGGTTGAATGGATACAAAAACAAGACCCACATATATGCTGTCTACAAGAGACCCACTTCAGACCTAGGGACACATACAGACTGAAAGTGAGGGGATGGAAAAAGATATTCCATGCAAATGGAAATCAAAACAAAGTTTGAGTAGCAATTCTCATAACAGACAAAATAGACCTTAAAACAAACACTATTATAAGAGACAAAGAAGGACACTACATTATGATCAAGGGATCAATCCAAGAAGAAGATATAACAATTGAAAATATGCATTCACCCAACAAAGGAGCACCTCAATCTGTAAGGCAAATGCTAACAGCCATAAAAGGGGAAATCGACAGTAACACCACCATAGTAGGGGACTTTAACACCCCACTTTCACCAATGGACAGATCATCCAAAATGAAAATAAATAAGGAAACACAAGCTTTAAATGATACATTAAACAAGATGGACTTAATTGATATTTATAGGACATTCCATCCAAAAATAACAGAATACACATTCTTCTCAAGTGCTCATTCTCCAGGATATCATACCTTGGCTCACAAATCAAGCCTTGGTAAATTTAAGAAAATTGAAATCATATCAAGTATCTTTTCTGACCACAACTCTATGAGACTAGATATCAATTACAGGAAAAAAATTGTAAAAAATACAAACACATGGAGGATAAACAATACACTACTTAATAACCAAGAGATCACTGAAGAAATCAAAGAGGAAATCAAAAAATACCTAGAAACAATGACAATGAAAACACGACGAACCAAAACCTATGGGATGCAACAAAAGCAGTTCTAAGAGGGAAGTTTATAGCAATACAATCCTACTTAAGAAACAAGAATCATCTCAAATAAACAACCTAACTTTACACCTACAGCAATTAGAGAAAGAAGAACAAAAAAAAACCCAAAGTTAGCAGAAGGAAAGAAATCATAAAGATCAGATCAGAAATAAATGAAAAAGAAATGAAGGAAACAATAGCAAAGATCAATAAAACTAAAAGCTGGTTCCTTGAGAAGATAAACAAAATTGATAAACCATTCACCAGACTCATCAAGAAAAAAAGGGAGAAGACTCAAATCAATAGAATTAGAAATGAAAAAGGAGAAGTAACAACTGACACTGCAGAAATACAAAAGATCATGAGAGATTACTACAAGCAACTCTATGCCAATAAAATGGACAATCTGGAAGAAATGAACAAATTCTTAGAAATGCACAACCTTCCAAGACTGAACCAGGAAGAAATAGACAATATGAACAGACCAATCACAAGCACTGAAATGGAAACTGTGATTAAAAATCTTCCACAAACAAAAGCCCAGACCAAATGGCTTCACAGGCAAATTCTATCAAACATTTAGAGAAGAGCTAACACCTATCTTTCTCAAACTCTCCCAAAATATAGCAGAGGGAGGAACACGCCCAAACTCATTCTACGAGGCTACCATCACCCTGACACCAAAACCAGACAAAGATGTCACAAAGAAATAAAACTACAGGCCAATATCACTGATGAACATAGATGCAAAAATCCTCAACAAAATACTAGCAAACAGAATCCAACAGCACATTAAAAGGATCATACACCATGATCAAGTGGGGTTTATTCCAGGAATGCAAGGATTCTTCAATATACGCAAATCTATCAATGTGATAAATCATATTAACAAATTGAAGGAGAAAAACCATATGATCATCTCAATAGATGCAGAGAAAGCTTTCAACAAAATTCAACACCCATTTATGATAAAAAATGCTCCAGAAAGTGGGCACAGAGAGAACTTACCTCAACATAATAAAGGCCGTATATGACAAACCCACAGACAACATCGTCCTCAATGGTGAAAAACTGAAACCATTTCCACTAAGATCAGGAAGAAGACAAGGTTGCCCACTCTCACCACTATTATTCAACATAGTTTTGGAGGTCTTAGCCACAGCAATCAGAGAAGAAAAAGAAGTAAAAGGAATCCAAATCAGAAAAGAAGAATTAGAGCTGTCACTGTTTGCAGATGACATCATACTATACATAGAGAATCCTAAAGATGCTCCCAGAAAACTGCTAGAGCTAATCAATCAATCTGGTAAAGGAGCAGGATACAAAATTAATGCACAGAAATCTCTTGCATTGCTATACACTAACGATGAAAAATCTGAAAGTGAAATTAAGAATACACTCCCAGTTACCACTGCAACAAAAAGAATAAAATACCTAGGAATAAACCTACCTAAGGAGTCAAAAGACCTGTATGCAGAAAATTATAAGACACTGATGAAAGAAATTAAAGATGATACAAACAGATGGAGAGCTATACCACGTTCTTGGATTGGAAGAATCAACATTGTGAAAATGACCATACTACCCAAAGCTATCTACAGATTCAATGCAATCCCTATCAAATTTCCAATGGCATTTTTCACTGAATTAGAACAAAAAATTTTACAATTTGTATGAAAACACAAAAGACCCCGTATAGCCAAAGCAATATTGAGAAAGAAAAACGGAGCTGGAGGAATCAGGCTCCCAGACTTCAGACTATACTACAAAGCTACAGTAATCAAGACAGTATGGTACTGGCACAAAAACAGAAATATAGATCAATGGAACAGGATAGAAAGCCCAGAGATAAACTCACGCACATATGGTCACCTTATCTTTGATAAAGGAGGCAAGAATATACAATGGAGAAAAGACAGCCTCTTCAATAGTTGGTGCTGGGAAAATTGGACAGCTACATGTAAAACAATGACATTAGAACACTCTCTAACACCATACACAAAAATAAACTCAAAATGGATTAAACACCTAAATATAAGGCCAGACACTATCAAACTCTTAGAGGAAAACATAGGCAGAACACTCTATGACATAAATCACAGCAAGATCCTTTTTGATCCACCTCCTAGAAAAATGGAAATAAAAAACAAAAATAAACAAATGGGACCTAATGAAACTTAAAAGCTTTTGCACAGCAAAGGAAAACATAAACAAGACCAAAGGCAACCCTCAGAATGGGAGAAAATATTTGCAAATGAAGCGACTGACAAAGGATTAATCTCCAAAATTTACAAGCCACTCATGCAACTCAATATCAAAAAACAAGCAACCCAATCCAAAAATGGGCACAAGACCTAAATAGACATTTCTCCGAAGAAGATATACAGATTGCCAACAAACACATGAAAGGATGCTCAACATCACTAATCATTAGAGAAATGCAAATCACAACTACAATGAGATACCATCTTACACCGGTCAGAATGGCCATCAACAAAAAATCTACAAACAATAAATGCTGGAGAGGGTGTGGAGAAAAAGGAACCCTCTTGCACTGTTGGTGAGAATGTAAACTGCTACAGCCACTATGGAGAACAGTATGGAGGGTCCTTAAAAAACTAAAACTAGAACTACCATATGACCCAGCAATCCCACTACTGGGCATATACCCTGAGAAAACCATAATTCAAAAAGAGTCATGTACCACAATGTTACTGCAGCACTCTTTACAATAGCCAGGACATGGAAGCAACCTACGTGTCTATCGACAGATGAATGGATAAAGAAGATGTGGCACATATATACAGTGGAATATTACTCAGCCATAAAAAGAAACGAAATTGAGTTATTTGCAGTGAGGTGGATGGACCTAGAGTCCATCACAGAGGGTGAAGTAAGTCAGAGAAAAACACATACCATATGCTAACACATATATCTGGAATCTAAAACACAAAAATTGGTTCAGAAGAACCTAGGGCAGGACAGGAATAAGGACGCAGATGTAGAGAATGGACTTGAGGACATGGGGAGGGCGAAGGGTAAGCTGGGACAAAGTGAGAGAGTGGCATGGACATATATACACTACCAAATGTAAAGTAGATAGCTAGTGGGAAGCAGTCACATAGCACAGGGAGATCAGGTCGGTGCTTTGTGACCACCTAGGGGGGTGGGATAGGGAGGGTGGGATATGGAGGGTGGGAGGGAGACGCAAGAGGGAGGGGTATGGGGATATATGTATACATATAGCTGATTCACTTTGTGATACAGCAGAAACTTACACACCATTGTAAAGCAATTATACTCCAATAACGATGTTAAATAAAAAAATAAAATAAAATAAAATAGAGGGGCAAAAGACACAGAAGAGATAATAAGTACCACAGAAGGGGATATAATATTGAATGGGAATTTTAATAACAATTTTCGTGTTTCAGCCACATTATAGATTGAGGAGTACCCCTGATAATCAATTAATTTCTTCTTTATTGACAGCCACCCATATGTGCCTCCACTGTCAGGCCACATAATCAGGATACAAGAACCATGTCCATCTGAATGAGATTAGCTAATCTACCGTGGCTATGTTATGATGTCAATCCTCATTCCCGGTAATGCTTCTATAATGCAAAGCCTAACGATTTTTATTTTCTTTAACCTGCGCAGTCTCCAGAGGTGGTGCCTCTGCTCCGGCCTCTCAAGTAAGGAAAACAGTGTGGTTTGGAGGTCAGCACATCAGGTTAGAAAGCAGCTGTGCTGCCAAAAAAGTGCTTAAGATTCTTTTGAAAGTGACTTTAGTTTGAGTGTCAGAAAAAATGAAATCAAAGGTACTGGTAGTCCTCACCCACGCGCTAAATATAGATTTTCCTAAGTTAGTCAAACACAGATCTAAGAGCTGGTTTATCTTGAGGTTAATCTCCAATGAGAAGTTAATGTTTAATTAATTTTAGTCAAGTTAAGAGGTGGTAGATATGCTCCTTTTTGTTTAATTAAAATTAAATTACAGAGATCATTCATTCACTCATTTACTCACTTTGCAAATATTTGTTTAACCATCTAAAGCCTTGTTTTTTAAACTAAAGCAAAATTCATTAGCCAATTCCATGTTGCATTAATTTTCTTAATTTTAAACATTTACCTAATTCCATAGTGATATCACTCTTGCCTTGAGTATTTGAGGAACTTTACAACAAAAATATTTGCCACCTTAACCATGTTCTATTTAGCAACAATGCCAAATCAGTGCCTCTGGAATTCTAAATGACTTTGACATAATGAAGCAGAATTATAGATTATTTCATCTTTAGGCTGGAAAACTTTCATCAACTAACAAATAGTCTTTGTCCTTCAATCGGTAATTTAATCCTCATTACGGCCTAGTTATTTGTTCGTTCCTCAAGACCAGTGGCTCTCAGCCTTGCCTGTACTTTGGAATCACCTGGACAACTTTAAAAGTTACTGATACCTTGTGTTCACTCCTGGAGAGACTGATTTAATTAGTCTGGGGTCAGGTCAGATTTTAAGTACCCTACATGTTTCAAATGTGCAACCACCACTCTAAATTATGATTCAACACCTCTCATGGCTACTGAGTAAAGTTCAGAATCCTGAACATGGTTTGTGGTTGCCCTCAGAGATCTGGCCTCCACTTCTATCTCTCCCCCTTCTCCCAGCCCCTCAGCAGTGTGCTTTCCAAGTGGCAGGTATTCAAACCTCCATTCAGTTCCTATACTGGTCTTAGATAAATAAGCACCAAGTTCCTTTGCTGGAACACTCTTCCCCACCTCTTTCTCTGGCCACTTTCTACTGGTCTTTAGTTTGGGTTGAAGTGTCACTTCCTTAAGTAGAACATGTTGACCCTACCCTATGACTTTCATCCTGAAACAGGCTTCCCTGCCAAACCTAACACCTGACATGATCATCATGGAAACTTCAGGGGTGCTGAGGACAGGAATCATGCCAGCGTGGCATCTGGTACATAATAGGAGCTCAGTCACTCTGTGTTACTGAATCCAGCAGGGGCCAGTCAGGAACAAGAAACCACACCAGGAATATGAACAGGAAAAGAATTTATATAAAATATTCTTAACTAGTGAAAAGTAACTATTAAATGGGCTAACGAGGACTCATAGCAAATGTTGGGAGCAGTTACAACCCTAGGTGCAAGCCAGTACCCCCGGAAAGAAACTCCAAAATACGGAGGAGCACCAACTCACTCTTGAGGCTGAGATTTAGACCTCGTGGGAGAGGGTCCAACTGCGGCCTGCTGAATAGCAGAGAACTTCACTGGGTGCTGTGGGCCGGAGCGGAGCTGCAGGAGGTCAAGTGGTAGAGTTTGGTGAAGTTCATGGGGGTGCCATGGGGTAAAGCTGGTCCCTTGGAAGCTGCCCACGGGAGCGCCGATAGACTGCAGTTGGTGTGCGGGAAGCCTTCTACCAAGTGCAGGAGAATATAATTGGAAATAAAAACCACTGGACCACCCACTCACCGCTAGCAGCTGGGCAGCTGAAGGAAGAAGAGCAAAGCGCACAGGAAAAGCCTCATTCTCTGCTCTGCCGCGGTGTTCCTCTAGCCCCCTCTATTGACAAAACCTAACACTGAACCAGCTCTCAAAGGTGAAGTGTTTAGTGTTCACACAAAATCACAAAGAGCAGCAGATCTGGAGCCAAGAGGCAATCATTGGACAGCTAGCACTGTTATTTATAAATAGATACATACATACGTACAGACATAGAAATATAAAGATATAAATAAATATCTCCAGTGCAAACAAAGAAAATATGAATCCCTTCACAAAGGTAAGAACCAACAGTATTCTCAAAAGGAAAGATGAAAGCTTGATACTCACTTTCTCTTACTACATTTCTTATTATTCCTTCTTTTCTCCTATTCGCAGTTCAAAGCCCATCCCATACTGATGACTGCCATTTCATCTACCCCTATTACAGCTGTACCTCTCTCTCCATAAATCTGAAAAGCCATGCAACTTGAACGAAGGCAAATCTTAGATTAGAAATTTGGTGGTTTTGTTTATCTGCAATATGATCATTAAATCCCTTCAATTCCACTTTTCAGGAGATTCTGGTAGCTATCTGCAAGCAGTGAGACAGTATAAACCAGAGAAAATAAATTAATCAGGATATTGCTTGTCTTACTTTCATATCATTAAGGATGTTTGAGTGCCAAATGAAAGCTTTGATGCAAAAATTAGAGCACAGTATTGCAAGATTCTTTTGATCCTTCATCTGTGCTTGTAACTTCTATGGAACATCAACTGTGGCAAAGAATCATTAGTCTTCTGCTATATTTAAACTTCTGGTTTATTTAATAAGCAGATAGTGAAAATAAAATGCACATAGCAGAAAGATGCTCTTTAGCTGGTGTCAGGGACTGAATAAATAACCATCAATCCTAGCCTGTCCTTTCTTACCTCAAGTTAAGTACTTGACTCAGAATCAAGTGACTTTCTGAAAGCAATTAAATTTCCTTAAAAATACTCATGCATTTCTGGGAGTACAATTAACGGCACATTACTTTTGGAAACCTTTCTGAAGAACAATTAAACACACCTAGAGTCTGTCATACAGAGTGAAGTAAGTCAGAAAGAGAAAAACAAATACTGTATGCTAACACACATATATGGAATTTAAGGAAAAAAAAAAAGTCATGAAGTACCTAGGGGTAAGATGGGAACAAAGACACAGACCTCCTAGAGAATGGACTTGAGGATGTGTGGAGGGGGAAGGGTAAGCTGTGACAAAGTGAGAGAGTGACATGGACACATATACACTACCAAACGTAAAATAGATAGCTAGTGGGAAGCAGCCATATAGCACAGGAAGATCAGCTAGGTGGTTTGTGACCACCTAGAGGGGTGGGATAGGGAGGGTGGGAGGGAGGGAGACGCAAGAGGGAAGAGATATGGGAACATATGTATACGTATAACTGATTCACTTTGTTATAAAGCAGAAACTAACACACATTGTAAAGCAATTATACTCCAATAAAGATGTTAAAAAAAATTAAACAATATGCATAAATAAGGAAATAACCTGATATATAGAAAAAGCTTTATTCTAAAGATATCTGCCATGCAAGATTTATAAGCTACTCCCATCCCAGCAAAGAAAGCAAATGACTAACAAGAGGAGAACTGTGGTACCATCTCATGATAGACAGCCATGCAAGCATTAAGAATGTTATGTAAATGGCTTTGAAACAACACAAGGAAATGATTATTTTATAATAATCTTGTGTTAAACGACAGAAAGTGGATACAAAATCATGTCCCATCACAACTAAAAAGTTCATGGGAGAAAGCCTGGAAGGCTAGGATAATTTTCTAGAAGTAGAAAGACGAGATAAAAAAAAATGAAGTAAATTAAAAATTTTGGTAGATTGCCGGACTGTCCTCCCAAAAGATGTGTACTACATTTACTTTTCCACTAACAATGTTGCTTTAAAGCTTTCTGAGTCCAGTCAGAGATAGCACCAATACTTAGATAAATTGCATGAGGACAGTATACTTATCTATTTTGTATATAGCTCCCATATTTCCTGAGAGCTAAAAGATCATGCTTGGGATAACAAGCTGTGTTTAATTCAGCCAATCACTGTATTCAGTTGAGCCAATATATGAACAAATTGCTAAATGAGAAGCTGTGGGGGACACAAGATTCAATCAGAACTGAATTCTACCCTTCAATAACTTAGTCTCATACTCATTAATAACTATGAAACTAGGTAGATAAGTATCACCCAGGGAGGCAAGGAGACTATTATTTGGGGAGTGACTAGACAGGCAGTGGGTAGTGGCCACTCTGGAGGGGATCCTGGAAAATCTCTCGCTGGAAAGGCAAAGGAAATCATGGCAGAGCCTGAAGGGTGCAGTTCTACATTCTCTTTTTTTTTTGAAATTGATACTCCTCCTCCAGAGACATTCAAATTCTGGAATACTTTCCACTGCCCACCTTTCTATCAGAAGATGACATAGGCTTCACAAGATTACATTTACTGAGCAACTATCAGACTCCAGACAGGGTACTTGATTCTAGGAATACACACATGAAAATAAAAAGATGATACAATAAGATGTTAAAAAAAACAAAATGTTCCTCATCTTAAGGTGTTTACACTGACACTCTAGTGAAAGAAAAAGCCAAATAATCAGAAATCAAAATTCGGTCTGAGTAAATATCTAAGAATGGAAGAGCTGAATCGCATGGTAGAGGTCCGTTTAACTTTTTAAGAAATGTCCAAACTGCTTTCTAATCACTGTGTAGTAATATCTTGTTTTGATTTAAATTTTCTCTAATGACCAGTGACGTTGAGCATCGTCTCACGTGCTTTTCCGTGGGCTTATTTGTCATCTCCATATCTTACTCTGTTCAAATCTTTTTTTCATTCTTTATTGGTTTATTTTCCTACTACTGAGTTTTAAGGGGTCTTTATCTATTCTGGGTAAAAGTCCTTTTTCAGATATGCTTTGCAATTATCTTCTCCTCATCCATGGCTCATCATTCTTTTAACATGTACATGAATGTTCACAGCAGCTTTACTTGTACCAGAATAGAAACAGTACAAATGTTAACAGGTGAATGGATAACAGGTTAACATTAACAGGTGAATGGATAAACAAATTGTGGTATATCCATACAATGGAATACTCAGCAATAAAAAGTAATAAAATATTAATACACACATTGATGAATCTCAAAATAATTATGCTGAAAGAAGCCAAATTTAAAAAAAAAACAATAAGCCATAGTAAATGATTCTATTTATATAAAACTCTCAAAAATTTGAACTAGTCTACAGTGACAGAAGGCAGATCAGTGGGTGCTTGGGGAGGCCAGGGTTGGGCAGGGAGGGACTCTGCCAGGAGGGATTCCAAAGGGGCCTCACAGAAGTATTGGAAGGGATGGATGTGTTGATTAACATAATTATGGAGATGGTTTACAGGACATTCAGACAGCAAAACTTAGACTGTACAAGTTAAACAGGTACATCCGTTGTATCTCAAAACTATTAAAACGCAATGTGGGAAATGCGACAATATAGTCATCACAAGTTGTTAAAGAAGCTCAGAGAAAGGGCACCTACTCTTAACTCATGGGTCCGGGGAGGCTTCCGAAAAGAAAGACACCCAAGCGGAGCCCTGCAGAAAGGAGCAGGATAGGAAGATCGTGAGTGCCACCGCTCCACACCCTGAGCTCCAACAGACCTTATCTTCATTCACAGCATTCTGTCCACTTGAGTCTACATGTCAAATTTCCAAAAAAGTACTAAGCACGGAATGCTCGTTTAATAGTATTGGGATGAGAGGTAAAATGTATCTGTCATCCCTACAATAGGAATTATTCTGGTAAAGAAGGCATTCGAGGATCTTAAAATATTCTGTTTCAGTTCTGGCTCTCACTTTTCCCATCACAAAACCTAAGCTGGTTGATCACAGGATCGCAACTGCTTCTAGGGACTCCACAAACAGCACCTCGTCAGGTTGGGTTTCCTGGTGGAGCCTAAAGCGGGAATTCTCCCACAAGTCACTGATGGAGGGTACCCTTAGGAGACAGGGAGCAGGGGAGCAGGGCAGGGAGGGAGAGCAACTGAGCAAAGACGGCTTCAGCGGGAGCCCTGTATTAGCCTCAACCCACAGGAATTCTGGAGCAAACACTGCACAGCAAAGTCCCTCTTACCTTTGTATCCTGGGTTAACCAGTCACTGGCTGAGGGCTGAGGGCTGAGGGGTGTGTGTGTTGGGAGGGGACATGGGTCTGGAAGGGCAGTAACTTTCCCAGCAAGATGGCAGAGGGAGAAGGGGGTCTGTGAGCTGTTAGAAACCACCACTGAGGGCAGCTGGGAGAGGGGAACCAGCCTGAAAGGGGAGATCTGAGCTGGACACCAAGCTTTTACCATAGAAACTCACTCTTTTTCCCTTTCTTCTCATATTCTCATCACTACACTTTAGAACAGGGATTCTCAATTTAAATGCCTACAGGAAGAGGCATGGAAATGAAGGAGATGGCTGTAGGTACAGAGAAATATTTCTCTACTGTAAGAATTAAAAATACTCTGCCATCATAAATAAGACTCAGGTGAACTGGCATCAGGGAGAGAGTAGGGAGAGGTAGAGACTGGTTAGCTGGAGAGCAAACTCAGCCCTGGCCTGTGTTTTCATGTAGGAATCCAGCATTGGTAGGTCTCCCAAGTGTTTATGAAAAGCCAACAATCTTTATTTTAATGTAAAATGTCCCCAATTTCTGACTGTTGACCCCAATTAATAAAAATTATAATCATCTAAAAAACATTGTTTCCAGGTCAGAGTTGACCCATGGGTAACCAATATGCAACCTCAACTTTAGGAAAATAATAAAAATATAGGTTACCCTCCACAAACTTTCCCACAATTTTGGAGTCCAAAATTAATAAGCAGGCAGCAACAGCCAGACATCCTTATTCTACTGCATTATAGAAATCTAAAAATCAGATATAATGGAATATAAAATGGAGACAAAATATTAGGAAAAGAAAAGACCCAAAGTACACCAGAAACTATCTGCTCACTCAAGGGAAAGTCACAGAGCCAGGCAAGCTAAGTTTATGGTGGGATAGGAGACCTCTCTGAGAATCAGATTAAAGCCATAGAACTTCTTCTCAGAAACATATGCATAATATGTGGACATGCGCACATACAAATTTGCATGCAATTCCTGAGGGTCTGTGGACGCTCTGAAACCCATGGGTGGACCCCAACTTAAGAGCTCCTGCCACGAGGCAGGGAGGAATAAGACAGAAAAGATGGATCAAGGTGCATCACAGAGGAAAGGAACGGCAGTTTTTTCTACTTCTCCTCACAAAGAAAGGCATGAACAGCTGGTTTCAAAAAGCTTCCAGGGGGCTTCCCTGGTGGCGCAGTGGTTGAGAGTCCGCCTGCTGATGCAGGGGACACGGGTTCGTGCCCCGGTCTGGGAAGATCCCACATGCCGCGGAGCGGCTGGGCCCGTGAGCCATGGCCGCTGAGCCTGCGCGTCCGGAGCCTGTGCTCCGCAACGGGAGAGGCCACAACAGTGAGAGGTCCGCGTACCGCCAAAAAAAAAAAAAAAAAAAAAGCTTCCAGGAACGTAAGCCCCCTCTGAAGACACGTTGTCACAAATGGTGAAGATGCTGAAGAATGAGGACAGTGAAGCACCATGGCTGACACACTCAGGGGAGGCCAGGGGAGGGTGACTCCTAGAGGTCCAGGCTTCCAACCTCACCAGTGAAGGAAGGACATTCCCGGCTGGTATTTAATAGCGTGGGGAGTTCTGCTTCTTTATGAAGTTGCTGATTTGATGCTTACTTTATTTCCAAAAGTTAAATAATTCAACTCAAATAAATTCTTCGTTAAGATATATTGTTAGGAGTAAGGAGAGAGGAGTCTGGGTCAGCCCCAGCCATGTCTGTAATGTGACACCGATGCTACACTCAGAGGTCACCCTGGCCACCCTGCAAGAGTCACTAATCGATACAGAGCAAAGGCTGCTACCAAGCCCGATTCCAAAATCTAGAGCCTGTGTGCACCCTCCCTGGAGACAGAGCAGCGAAACACATCTGATGCAACTCTGCCACTCACTGGCCATTACTCTGGATTTTTCCATGCCTCAATTTTCTATTCTGTAAAATGCAGCGACAGAGACCATAGAACAACAAGTATTTATTCAGTGCAAGGCACAGAGCCCTGGAGAAAGAAAAAAAGGCTGCCTTCCTTCCATGCCAGGGAAATGCACCAAGGCTTGGTTGAATCTGCTGGGAAGGCGGTGGTGTGACCTGGCTGCTTAGCAAACAGGCCGCTGCCAGTGATGTTGGATGGGGCTTCGCTTGGGTCAGGTTACCTCACATCAGTCCCTCCCCTTTAAATGTAGGAAGTAAAGCCCTCCTTCTTTTATTTTTAGAGAAAAAGGGACTCTTCCTCACTATTTGGTGTGTCCTCATTCAGACCCAAACATATAGATTTCCTCAGGCTCTTTAACTGCAGAAGCAATTTTAAACTCTGTCAACAGTGACCTAGTTAACCCTGATGGTGTTAATTTGCACAGCCCTCTACTTAAGTGTTTCATTTGCATTAAACAGTGGCTTATTCAAGTCCTACCATGGTCTGCTCGGAAGACACACTTTCTTACCAGCGACGACCTGTGTGGTATGCAGGCGAGCTCTTGAAGATGAACTGAAATCCCTCAGGAGGTGGAATAATGTAGTTTAAAGAAGCCCACATCCCACACATCTGCCTGTATCCAGAGGGCCAAAGCCATTAAGGAACATGCAATTCACACTGTGTTTCAATATTGCTGTGCTTCTAGATTGCTTCCCAGTAAATACAACTGACAGTCACCTGTAACTGATTACCCTGCCGGTCCAGCAGCTCCTATTGTTTTTATAGACAATGAAACTGAGAACTCGATTCTCAACAACCTCCCAGGTCTCTTAGAGGCTATTTCATAAAATTAAAGTTTTTCTCCTATAAAAAACTTTTCCCCCAAAAGTACAAGGGTCTGAATCAAGCCCAGCTTGGCGACTGACCCGGAGGCATTGGGCTTTGTGTGTTCTGACTGCTTAATGAGCTAGTGAAGATAAAGTAACATTTCTTGAGCACTTACTACAGACAAGTCCATGTCCTGGGGGCTTTATAAATATATATATGTATATATATACATAGATGACCTTGTCCAGTTTTATTCTCATATCCAGCCTCAGAGAAAGGTGCTGCCGTCGACATCTCGTGGCACAATGAAGCAATTACCTATCATCGAGCTAGTTAGAAAGAGCACAAGTTCAGGAGCATGCTACTTGCCATGTGACCTAAGGCTGAGAGGCAGTTTCCTCACACCTAATACGGAGAAATGAAAGATGCACTGGAGTAGGATTAGTTTAGCTCATGGATGCAGAAGCACGTTGTCAGGCACATATAGCTCCTTTCTCAGAGATCTCTCTTTCTAGAACTCATGGGCTGTGTACGGGTGCACACAGGACACGTGAGTCTGAAACCACTGTGCAGAAATTCTCATCCGTGACTGCCGAAAACATAAGACCTGGGCAGGTTCTTCTTTGGGTCACTTTTCACTCTCACTTTTCTTCTATATTCTTACCCTCCCCTTTTCTCTCTCCCCATCTCTACTCTTCTACTTTTCTCCTTTCCCCATCAAATGCTTCCTCCTTCCAGACAAAGATGCTTTGGGGACAAAGAATCTCCCCCAGTTGGAGACTCTCTGTCCCCAGAGCATCTTGCGGACCTCCACAATCCAAAGCCGGAGGGACCTCCTGCCATCATGACACCCACGAGAGGCGGGTGGGCCTTGTGAAAGGCTGGACCGCCGTTACATACAGAGACTTACTGTTGGCAAAATGCTTGGCAGCATTCTTGTTTCTCTGGAACCACTTCACAGCATGTGTATAATAGCCCGTTGAAGAATGGACCCTACTGATTTGACAGCAAGGTGTCATATATACATGATCCCTCCTTGTCCATTCAAAGACCATGAAGACCAGAATAGTCCTGATACCCTGAGGGCAGCCGGTAATCACACACGTGACTTCATCTGGTTCCACTCAATTACTGCCAGCACTTGTTTCTCTGAGTATTGACATGCAATTTTCTATGCCTGTTTTCCCTTCTTGGTCTTTGTCTACTTATTGGCTAGAAAATCGATGTATGCACTCTATTCTTACACCTCATGAATCTGAGAAAATTGAGGGAACTAACACTTCTGTGGCACAATTCCCTTAAAAGCTGAAAGGTCTAGCTGCAATCAAAGCACATCGTTTACCGAGGCCTTATTTCCATTTCCCTCAAATGTAACAGCAACAGTGGTGGGGCGCATACATGGAGTGGCTTCTGCGTGTCAGGCACTGGGCTAAGTCATTCTCACAACCACCCTGAGAGGCTGATGATATTACCCTTATTCTATAGATGAGGAAACTGAGACTAAGCTGCCTTGTCAAAAACGTATATAAATTGAATTGGAATGAAATATCTTCTAAGGAGCGGATACACGAGGTATTACGGTGGAAAGATCATGGGCCTCAGACCAGATAAACCTGAGTTTAAATGCCAAGCACCCACCAACTGGAAAGTTGCTTCACCTGAAACTGAAGGCTCAGTTTTCTCATCCCTAAAATGGGAATAATAAATCCTATTATACAGGGATTATTGCAGGAGCCATTGTGGGACTAAGTAAACTAATATATGGAATAGAGTCTGGACCATAATAAAACCTCTGCAAGTGTGTATTACCTCCCCACTCTCATGATTGCCATGAGCACACACAGAGAATATGAGATGCCACATGTATTTATATATATATATATATATATATATATATATATATATATAAAATATATGAGATGCCATATTTTTTTTTCCAGACATTTTGGCTGTGTTATCACATAATCCAGCCAGCTGGCCTTCCAGAGTAATGCTCATGGCCATGTGCTACCCAATTTTTAAAATATGTATTTATTACCCAGACACCCTCTAGGGCCATTACCGTCTCATGGAAATCTATCTCAGTTCACAGACCATTGACCCAAGTAATGATTAAAAGCTAATAAGAATGTGTTTTGTCAATTCTGTTGTCATGCATGGGTACTACATCTTTGCGCTACAAATCTTATTGCAACATTTTTTCTAACTCATTACATATTTCTGCAGTAGATTTTTAACTTACTTCTGTGGTGGTTTTTTGTTTAAGAGTGAGAGTGAATCAATGCCAATAACCCATCTGCCTGCAGAGATTCTGCTTGTCTGCCTGAACCGTCCCCAAGCCACATGAGTCCTGCACTGAGGTGTTCCCCGGGCTGAATCTGTAGGTCCCTGGCGCATTCACACCGTTGAAAATAACAGCTTAAAATAGGAATGCTGACACCACCTTAACTCCAACAGCACAAATGCAGGGCTGTAATTTTCTATGCTACTTAATCTCCTGGTACAAAAATCTGTGGCTCAAGGGAATTCTTCATCCAGTCCAGAGGTAAAAACAAAAAAGAACAAAAAAAAACAGCCCCTCAAGGATGTAATGAGTTAACCAAGCAGTTAGCATGTAGTTGGATTTTGTGGCTCTTATCAACCACATTAACCCCAGGGCTCTCCAAGGCTAATATCTTTAGTTGTGCTGTTTTCTGCTTGCTGTCTCCAGACCACTAACCTTATTTCTCGGTAGGGGAATGGAAAGCTCTGTTCTTTGCAAATCTCCCTCTGATTTCCATTCTTTTGGGTGGAGCTAACCCTTTGGTATCCAAGGTCAAATGAGCTAAACCCCTTCTAGAGGAGCTTACTTCTGACTGACACGGTAAGGGGCTACTCTTTTTAGCAGATGCTTGCATCGGCATCATTAAAACACCACTCCATCATTTGAAACGCAACTTTCTTCTCTAAGCCATTTTGTGGGCCTCAGAAGAGACACATGGAGCGGCAGCGCCACCTGCTGGTTCTCCCTGCATCGTTTTTGCAGCAATGTTGTCTTAGGGCCTCTGCTTTTACTTTAGAGAACGAAGTCGGCTCACTTTGGGATTCTGTCACTTACAAGAGGGTCAAAAGCTGGAATACCTTTAACCTCCTCTTTTTTAGCCCCCTTCCCAATGATATGCTTTATCTTTAGGGACTAAATTTTGAGACGGGGTGGGGGGAATGGGAAAGCCAAAATTGGGAATATACGAAAAGTTTCTTGTCGATTCCCAATGGCATCTTCTCCAAGCCCCGGTGGGTGTTCCTGTTCAACTTGATGTGTGTCATGTTGGCTGATCGGAGGCCTATGTGCATAGTCGACACTGTGGCATATGGACAGCTTCTGCTTCTGTATCAGAGTGGGAAAACAAAGGTCCAGTAAGTGATTTTTACCTGACGCAGGTAAATATAATGTCATGACAAAATGCCTCCAAACAGGAAATGCATGTGACACAATGGATGGCTTAAATGATCAACTGGACCAGTGGGCTGGTGTTGCCTAGGGGGCCACAAATCTAACTCTGAGGGCATGTGTAGAAAAGCTCTGCTCCCTAGAGAAAAAGAACTGACATTTATGGATGCAAGGTGCCTTGGTGTACATATGCTGTCCCATTTAATTCCACCAACTAAACAATGAGGCAGGCATCATTACCTCCATTTACAGATGAGGAAACTGAGATTCCAGAGATTAAGCCCTTATCCAAGGCAGCAAGCCAGCAAGTGCTAATCTTGGAATACAAATCCCCATCTGTCTGGATTCAAACCTTGTGTTCTCAACAGCACAAATATGCCCTCATGCCTGGTTGGCTGTCTTGAAAATGGCTTCCCTAGTCGCAAAAGGAGACACATGAGGAGGGATGAAGCATGTTTCAAAAGCCGTCTAATTTTTCAGAAACGACTCCATGGACCCGATCTCAGATGATAAATAGCATCACCTTCATCAGTGACAGAAAAAAAGAAAAGCATTAAATGTCAGCTACAGCAAAGGAAGTTATAATGTGCCTTTCACAGAGGAAAAACTACAGTGAATTCCAAGACCCACAATGAGGCCATTTTGCCCTACCTGCTCTCACTCAGGGGACCACATTATATGATTCTCATGTCGAGAAAAATAAAGAAAAACATGTTCTACTTCTTAAGGTTTTGAAGGTACTTATTGCTCTACAAGACTATAAATCAATTATTTCTTGCAGACTATACATAAACCCACGTGGAAATCAGAATCGTCCCCACTACCGCATTCAAACAGCTCTTTCAAAATCACCAAGGACCGCCACCCGTCAGATACAATGGTCAGTCTGTTCGCAACAGTTCAGAGAGGAGAAATGACCCCCAAGTCATAATGGGCAAGGCCAGGACTAGGCCTCGCCCCACCCCCGCCTCTTGGGGCAGAGCACTGTCTGTGACAGCAAGCCTGCTTCTGGGTACCTCACTGCACTCTCTCCGTTACATTTTAGATATATTTTCTAGCTTTTTATATTACAAATACATATATAAACATTAAAATTGCATGTAGTAAAAGATGGGTACAGACATAAAACCACCCGAATCCCACCACTCAGAGATGACCATTGTTAACTCCTCGGTGTATTTCCTTTGTGGGGAGGGCTGGGGGGAGAAGAGAATTTTTTTTATTTTTCTATTTGGGATTTTCCTCATACGTGTATATGTATTCTGAACATATGCATATATACATATTAATATGTCATTAGCATACATATCAACACGGAGTAAACGTTTTCGACTTAACAGCTAACATGACAATTCATGTCAAGGAAAGGAGAAACTTGGAAAAAATAAAATCTTACTAAGTCCTTGGGTGGGAAATAAGCCCTCACCTCCCCCTTTCTAACTAACGACTAAGGGTTAGCTGACACCAAGGCTCATAGGAGGAAGGAAAATTGTAAAACCGAAGGAAGAACTTGGAGCTTCCGAAGGTAATTCAGGGAGTAGGCAATGGCAGGAAAAGATGGACAGGGAGAAGATAGGAAACTCACTCAGTGTGAGGACAGAAAACTATACCGTACACCAAGACCAACCAAAACTTTCCCCCTAAGTCTAGTAAACTCATCGGCAATGGCATGAGTTTGGGGCTGAAACTGGGTAAGGGGATGACAAGACACACTTGAGGTGTAGCAGAAATTCAGAGGAGGGCTTAGGACTTCCACAGTCTATGGCATTGGGAGATTCAAGGCAATTTAATTCAGACCACAAAAGTTACAAGAACCCCAGCCAACGCCTGAGTTACACAGGGCTGAGCTTATACAATTTTGTCAGGTTTTCCGTGCTCTCGTCCCCCAGTGTGGAGTGGTTGATTGCTGTTTGACTACCTGCCTCACAAGCCTTCTCAGAGATTCTAAAGACTGTCCCACCTTGCTCTTCTCTCCTGTATGAAGGTCTGATGGCTCTGGTCTAGGACAGGGACCACCATGGGACTGGCAGAGACAATGGGTGGGCTTGCACAAAGCAGCCAAGTGTGCAACAGGGTGAACTGTACACTAATCTCCTCTGACAGCTAAACTAACTACAGCCGGGGTTGCTGCAGCTGAGGGAAAGATTTCCAAAATGTGGAAATACTTACTGTGCTATATACAGTAAATAGGTGAGCCCAATACGTAGAACTGGGAACCCAGAACTTTTTAAATATATCACAATCTCAGGAGAGACTCTCTTCCCAAGAACGAAATAATATCCAGGTCTCTTCCCATTCATCCTATGTGGGTTTGTGCAGCTGTGTCAGACGAGTCATTAACAAGTAGAAATTGACATTAAGGGTCTAAGGGCCTCTTGCAATATTTCTAATGTGAGATATTAAGAGCTTGAGTTAAGATGTGCAACAGAAAAAAAAAAGGCGTATCAAAGAGGTTATGAAGGAAAACAGAACTTTATGAGTGACAATCTGTAGAATTATGGAAGAATAAGGAATGAAATATGACTTCATATTTCTTACCCTGGGAGCTGAGTATGGATAACAGAAGTAGAGAAGGAAGGGCGACTGGTTTGCACAGAGGAAGATAATAAGTGTGTTTTATTATTGTTGAGGTTCCCAGCTAAGGCAGGTGGAGCCAGTGGAAACGGCCAGAAATCAGATGGAAGGGTGGGGTTGAAGTTAAAAGTCGGGGCCAGAGCTATGGGTTTGGGAAACTTCCACGTGGGTCAGCTGAAGCCAGTCGGGTGGGTAAGGCCTCCAGGGAAGGGAGGGGAAGTCAACATGCTCTGTAACAGTTAGCTTCCTTGAAAAATTAATTCCTTTTCTCCTTTTCGAAAAGGGTTGTCAGCAAATGTCATGGAGAGGCTTAGGAGATTTTCATTTCACTTCACATGAAAATAGTTGTGGATTTCTAGAGCGCTTGTTCAGAGAATGCAGATGATTTGATCAAAACTGCAGGAGGACAAAGGAAGAAATCTTTAAATTTAGAGCCCTGGACAAGCTTTGGATCTTCCACACACACACAAAAAGTGTCCTTTAGCAGAAGCTAAAAACATCACTTGGCGCCCTTGTTTCTGCCCTAACCTGAAGAAAATTAAGTATGCTAGAAGGAAGGAAGTTCCTTGTTCTTTAAGCAAATGGACCTTCCCAGAACCCCTGAGTCAGCTCTCTTTGACCTACAAAAAAGGCGGATAAGTGAAAAGCACAGCAGAGGTGGAAATGAAGAAGGTCAAGCATTATTGAAGCAAAGTTTTAGAGCTTATTGAGTATTAGGAAGGCCTCTGAGAATATAGATTCAGAGTGTCTGCTTTTGGAGTTATGGGGAAAAATATATACATCTAAAAACAACAGCATGGGCAAGAGTGACTCCACCAGTGACTCTCACAATGAACCTAATGCCTATTTTCTTATTTACAAGTACCCTTCCTGAACTTTTCATTTTTTCCTTAAAAAGTGGCTCTGCACCCCTAAATATATGTTCCAGTCATATTTCTCTCAATATGGACCCCCTGAATCAGAATCTTTGGATAGATGCTCATTAAAAATATGGACTCTTGTAGTCCAGAGAGATCTACTCATTCTCTCTTTTTTTTTTTTTTTTTTTGGCTGTGTTGGGTCTTTGTTGCTGCGTGCGGGCTTTCTCTAGTTGCGGCGAGCGGGGGCTACTCTTTGTTGTGGTGCGCGGGCTTCTCATTGTGGTGGCTTCTGTTGTGCACGGGCTTCTCATTGTGGTGGCTTCTCTTGTTGTGGAGCACGGGCTCTAGGCATGCGGGCTTCAGAAGTTGCAGCACGCGAGCTCAGTAGTTGCGGCACACGGGCCCCAGAGTACACAGGCTTCAGTAGTTGCGGCGCGTGGGCTCAGTAGTTAAGGTTCTCGGGCTCTAGGGCACGTGGGCTTCAGTAGTGGTGGCACACGGGCTCAGTAGTTGTGGCTCATGAGCTCTAGAGCACAGGCTCAGTAGTTGTGGCTCGTGGGCTCTAGAGCACAGGCTCAGTAGTGTGGCGCACGGGCTTAGTTGCTCCGCAGCATGTGGGATCTTCCCGGACCACGGATCGAACCTGTGTCCCCTGCATTGCCAGGCGGATTCTTAACCACTGCACCACCAGGGAAATCCCCACCAGTCTCTCTTAACAATCATTGAAATATAATTGGAATAAGGGACACAGGAAAAATGGAAAGTGGGTAAACAGTTAAATTAAATATCCATCAGAATTAGATATTTTCAACCCTGTATAGAAAAAAAAAGTGTAACACAGCCCTCTTATCCTGGTCACATACACACACTAAGTAGGTTTGCTGAGGAATATCTGTTTCTGTTTATTTCTAAACTTACAAAGCTCAGGGCCCTTTTTATGTCACTTAAACCAAGACTTGTTTCAAATGAGGTAGGTTTTAACAAAACTATTCCCCCTCCTACATCTATGTTCCCGGTGTCAGCAAGCCATAGAGGCTGCTATCTTCCAGAACTGTCACTGTATTCTGTAACAAAGCACCCTTCCCTTTAGCTGAGCTGGACACTAGAAACCAGTCAAACTAAAGTTTTCAAAGACTCTAGGCATCTTTTTACCTTTAGCTGTGGGGTCTGACTTAAGTAATTTTCCTTCCTCCTCTTGACTGAAGCTCATTCTAAGCTTAAAGAATAGTAACTGTAATCCCGATTCTCCTTCAAAGATTCAGGAAATGATAAAAAGGGCGTCACTTGATTCTTGGGGTAATAATCCATATGTCTCAGGACCTCAGTGGATACAGAGGGATCTGGGAGTGAAGAAAACCCAGTGACTGTGCAGCAAATAGTCAACCGGATCAGCAGTAGAAACCCTGGGCTCTTCCACCAAAGCACTGCAGGAAACATTGTATCGAGGTCACTTTATTTTTTTAAAAAGAAGCATGAGCAATGTATCCTCAAAAACTTGCAAATTAATGGGAAAACTAGAAATCTCTGTCATTTTCCATTCCTCAGCTCAGGCATCACTCCTCATGAGCAGTCTTCCTTGATCTCTACCCCTGTGGTAGGCAGAATTCTAAGATGGCCTCCAAGATCCCTGCCCCCTGGTGTACACAGCTTGTATAAGCCCTTTTCCTTGAGAGTGGGCAGGACACCCTCATGGATTATGAGTATGATGGCATCTCACTCCTGTGATTAGGTTATATTATCTGGCAAAGGTGAAGGGATATTGCAGATGTCATTAAGTTGAGCATGAATTAATCAAAAGGAAGATTCTCTTGGGTGGGCCTGACTTAATCAGATGCAAGCCCTTAGAAAAGAGGGACTGGGCCCTTTCTGAAGGGAAAGAATCTTCTGGTCTTGAAGAAGTAAGCTACAATATTGTGAGAGGGTCACATAGCAAGGAACTGTGAGTGGCCTCTGGTTGCAGAAAGCAGCTTTGGGCTGACAACCAGCAAGGAAACAGAACTTAATCCTGCAACTGCAAGCAACTGAGGTTTAGACAGGCATGTGAACTTGAAAGAGGACCCTGAGCTCCAGAAAGGGGCATAGCCTATCCTATATCTTGATTACAGCCTTAGGAGAGTCTGAGCAGAGGATCTAACTAAACCGTGCCGAGACTGTTTACCCACAAAAACCATGAGATAACAAATGTGTGTCATTTTAAGCCACTAAGTTTGTGGCAACTTGTTACACAAAAATAAAAATCTAGTACAAAGTTCAATTCCAGTCTCCAAGTCTGCTATGAACAAGAATGAAAATGAAGGAAGATAGGGCCGTGGTGCAAGAGGAAGACATACGTATGGTGGACAACATGCTCAACAACTACCAGGAGACCTCAGTTCTGGTCCTGGCTCTCCACTAACTCAATGTATGACATCGGACAAATCACTTTAACTCTCTGGGTCCCACCCAGTTAACTCACATATAAAAAGGAGGAGTTGAACTAGATAAACTCTGAGACCTCTCCAGTCTCCAAGATTCTTCAAGCCTATGCAACTAAGTCCCCCACAGCATGGGCTGCTAACCTTCTGTCCACACCACACCAAATGGTAGCTTACCATCGGCTGCCATGAGCCCCCAAGAAACTGGCACTCATAAAGGACAAGCTTTTGGAAGAGTAGAGGGAAACCTGCCGTCCTTCGTCCTCTTCTAAATGTCTTCACAGTGACATGAAGAGCAAAACAGAGATATCTCCAAATCTATATAACCTAGAAAGACTCAGATCATAAAACTACCCTCAAAGACCTCAAAGAGGTCCCTCATCTCACAGCCCTCTTTAGGTCTCTGTGTACTTTCAGAATGAGGAGCATCTGATCACAATCTTCTTGCAATTATCACTTTTATGTCTCAAATCATACAATAGCTACCATTTATTGAACACCTGATATTAAAGCACTATCTCAGATTTTTATATACATTACCTGACATTGAAGGTCACACAGTTACTAAGTGGGGGTGAGAATTCTAACCCAGGTCTATCTCGGGCTAAAGCTTGTGCTTTTCCCTCTATATGATACTTGCTCTGGTGTTTTGGCACTTACTCATACGTCCTCATCCTCTCAAGAAACGTTTTATGACCACTCATTCATATGTCACACCTTGGTTTGCCCAGGACTGAGAGGTTTCCCAGGATGCCAGACTTTCAAGGCTAAAACTTAGAAAATTCCAGGCAAACTAGGAGGAGTTAGTCACTCTAGCACCTGACCCTAGTACCTAGGGCTGGGAATGCAGAACTGGAGCCCAGCGGATATGTGGAGATCCAAGTGAAAAGCTTTCTCTGAGAGTCAAACACTTATTTCACTTCTTGGGCACAGTCCCACGGGAGGGACCTAAGCAGAGTTTGTCCATGCAGCCTCTTAAAAGAACCATGCACGAGACTCTAAATTACAGACCCATCTGTCTGCTGCAAAGTCTCCCAAAACCTGGGTACTAGGTTTTCTCAGACATCTGCTGGTCTGCAGTCATTCAATCTACTGCTCTGCCTGAAATACCGGAGGGTATAAAGCTTAATCATTCTCCCTGTAGCCATTGCTGCTCTTTGATCCATCTGGTAACTAAATCCCCCAAGAACAACCTAGGACATTTCACAGGGTTGTTGTTGCTCTGTTATCAGACTCTAATCCCAAACCCGTTAAAGCTCTTATAGACCTAATGGCAATACCTGAACCCAGATACAGGGCTCTTGGGCTTCTCTGGGAATTCCTAACTCTGTACACGGGCGACAAGAAAAAAAGGCAGTGAAGGCTATAGACTGGGGATATATTTTCTCTAAAATGTATATCCTTAGTCATGTGAAATCTGATCCTGATCACTCTGCTTCTAACTTGGAACTTACCTTTGGGGTCCAGTGTTGAGATGGGCTGGACTTTGGGGTCTTTGGCCATGGTAAACTATAAGGCCAGCATCTCCCACTGACCTGGGCCAATTTCAGGTTCCAGAAGCAGCCGAACCTCTTGACCACTTTTTAACAGAAGGAAGAATTAAGCCTTCACAGTGCTAAAACCAAAATGCTTCTTTGGGCCTGGATATTTAAGCATCCAAGCAAATTACACCCAAAAGCTCTGTTGATGACCCAACCTGGGAGCGGAGGGTCCACTCATCCTGAGATTCAGCCTGTCCAAAATGCAGTGAGATCCAGCAGCACGGGGGAGCACAGCCATGCACTATGGGTAATGGATGCCTCCTGCCTCAACCCACCTAGGCTAAAGCCATTACTGCCTGGTTTTAGGGTCTCTAATAAATAATCTCAGATCTTTTCCTCATTTGAGCATTAAATACTTTGAAAAATAAAACAAAGAATGGCAATTGAGGCTCAAAAGATCACTTTCATTATTTTTTTTAATTAATTAATTTATTTATTTTTGGCTGTGTTGGGTCTTCGTTTCTGTGCGAGGGCTTTCTCTAGTTGCGGCAAGCGGGGGCCACTCTTCGTCGCGGTGCGCGGGCCTCTCACTATCGTGGCCTTTCTTGCGGAGCACAGGCTCCAGAAGCGCAGACTCAGTAATTGTGGCTCACGGACCCAGCTGCTCCGCGGCATGTGGGATCCTCCCGGACCGGGGCTCCAACCCGTGTCCCCTGCATTGGCAGGCAGGCTCCCAACCACTGCGCCACCAGGGAAGCCCTCACTTTCATTATTGATGCAGGTCAAATTGAAGGATGTAACTTAGTGAGAAAGCCACATAGGCTAGGAAGTGAAACACAGAATTAGGCTAATTTGCACACACTTCCCAGTAGAAGTGGAGAAGACTCTCTTCTGGAAGAACAGTGGAGAATTAATATTCTCTGCAGCAAAGCTTCCCAAGGGGGAGAGGAAGGATTTGGGGGTAGAGAGAACTAGGCTACTTGCTCCTGGTTTATTCTTCCCAAACTTACCAACCAGATAAATCACTCCCCTCCCACATCTGTATGAATAAAGGGGCTGAAGGGTGGGTAGGAGTTAGATTAATTGATCTTCTTCACCTTAAAGAAAATGTCATGTCTGTACTAAGTCCAAAACTCCAGGTTAGAAGTGCCCTCGCTCCACTGAGACAAAAACACTGATTAGGATATTCAGAAAGGAAAAAGAAAACAACAAAAAAAATGTCAAGCTGTACTGGGTGGTAAAACTGTAAGTGTTCTAGGATGAAAAGGGAGGAAAGGGGAAGGGATGGCTTCTCAGATGCAGGGAGACCTCAGGTAGAATGAGAGGGATGAGAATAAAGAGCAAAAAGATGAAGAGATGATATTCTTGATAAATATAAAATCCAACCAGAGTGGAGCAGTGCAGTTTGAAGGACAGGGGAGAGTTAGAGGAGTATGGAAATGGAAGGCTTCTGCCAATCTGAGCAGCTAAGGGCTTAACGCTGGACACAACAGGAAGCCTTAGAAGTTCCTTAGCCGGAAGTAACAGGCTTACTCTGGAATGAATGCATTTGGAAACCAAAATTCCAGCCACTTAAAATGTCTGCTTAAATACATAATCATACTTTTTATCATGTGTAGAGTTTTCATATCCACACCAATCAAAATTGTGACTCGGGCTTCCCTGGTGGCGCAGTGGTTGAGAGTCCGCCTGCCGATGCAGGGGATGCGGGTTCGTGCCCTGGTCCGGGAAGATCCCACATGCCACGGAGCGGCTGGGCCCGTGAGCCATGGCCACTGAGCCTGAGCATCGAAATTGTGACTCTACTATGTATAAAAAGCAAAAATAAAATTGTTAGAAAAAAGCATTTATTATGAGACATTTCCATTTTCCAAGGAAATTAACACTTCTGGCAGGGCCGAGCTTTTCCACTTGCTTCCGTGAGCAGTACAAGGCCACCGATGGTGCTTGGCAGGTGTTCCTTGAGGAAGGTCCCTCTGGCAGATGTTCAGAGTGGCTCCGATGAGAAGCAGCAGCAGCAGAGAAAGAGCCGTCTCCAAAGACAGCTGAAGATGCTCTTTGGGTACAGAGCTCTTGAGAATCCCTCAGGACATACTTGAGGGTTGGCCAAAATCTCCCAGGCACAGTTTACAAGGCCAAAATTTCAGAGAAAATCCTGAGGCATGAAGCATTTTATAAATTCTACCTTCTTTAGTCAATTTTATGGGACCTTTTTCAAGTTGGGAGTACTGCCACCTTCTCCCTCTAGCTGAGGCAAGAAAAATGAGTCCTCAGAAGCCTCAGTTGCTCCTGTCATCTTGCAGCCCAGTCCCTCTCCCACGGCCCCTTTTTTCAGCGTGCAGAATCTTCCCACCTTTTCCCCATTTCTCCCCTTCATAACCTACCTCAGCCCCTGGGAGGCTGGGGAGATGAAGGTTTCTGTAAAGAGCTTTCCAGAACCTCAGAAATCACCCCAAGGACAATAAGGTCCTGACCCCACCTGTGGCTGCCATCACTTCCTGTCATGCAGTTGGCTTGGCCTCTGGCTGTCTCACCCAGAGGCTGCACTTCTCTTCTCTGCCCCAGGGCAGGAACCTGCCTCTGACAGGGCAACTGCATCCCAGCAGAGCTGCAATACGCACCTGGCCCTTTTGCTTTGAACTTCTCAGAGTCTGCATGAATGCCTGAGGATACCTCTGCCCTGCAGGCCTGCAGGGCTGCGCTGAGCGAGAG
Organism: Stenella coeruleoalba; assembly: GCF_951394435.1. Taxonomy (NCBI): domain Eukaryota; kingdom Metazoa; phylum Chordata; class Mammalia; order Artiodactyla; family Delphinidae; genus Stenella; species Stenella coeruleoalba. The sequence goes on from NC_137153.1 coordinate 47,755,965, forward strand.
AGTCTCAGCTTTGCCTGTTGGAAGCGAGATCACAGACGGTGGGGGGAGGGTGGGGAGAATGCGCTCTACAGGCACACTCCAGGCTACTGCAGAGCACCCGGGGGCCAGCTTCACCCATCCACTCAAGCAACAAATCTAGCAAAGCACTCAGCTAGATGGGGCATAAAACAGATCCTCTTTCAACACCTTTGGACACTAGAATTTGCATGTTAGAGGGACCTTGGAGGCTATCTGCCCAGATTCTTAGCTATAACAGAAATCATCTTTCCAATATGTCTGAGGGACACTGGAAAAGAGGCAGCCCATCTCCCCCACGGGCAACTCCAGCTCTTTGACAGTATGTTCCTACAGTGAAATGAAATCTATACAACAGACCAGAGACAAACCCCTATTCTCCTTGGAAAGTCCTTCCAGTACTTGCACGATTCCTTCTTGACAGTTCCCACAGGCAGCGTCAACACCGGCTGGTTGATTTACTCTCTCCTAACTAAGAACGACTTCTGGGCTTTCTCTCATCACAGTTGCAATGCTGGGGACATGCTCTGGTGTCTCAGGGTCCCCTGAGAAGTGTGGTGACTGGGTCTGTAGTGGGGTACACGGTCATCCCAGTGCACAGAAGGGCTTCTGCTGTCCCTGAATTGCTACTCTACTTCTTTCCTTGTAGCCAAGACAAGCAGGGACATCAATGGCTAAGAGAGCCAGGGTTGTGCACTGGGGCAGGTAACAAGGACTCTGGGGTCAGACTGACCAGGTTCTAACAACCACTTTGTCAGTTATTACCTATGTGACCTTGAACAACTTATAGATTCTTTCTAGTCCCGATACATCATGTGTGAAATTGGGATAGTAATGCCTTCCTTATCAGGTCATTGTGAAATTATGTGAAGTACTACACGTAAAGAGCATGGCACAAATTAAGAGAACAGTTATTGGGAGCTATTATTGTTGTTAGTACTATACGAGTGTCCACGGGCCAGATTGGACTGGGGGGAAAAAAGGTCTATATTGCTTTTTATGGTTTGCTATTGGCCCTTCTTTCCAGCAGGGTCCTAGCCATCTGGATTTAAAGCTGTTCTCCCTGTTCCCCTGCTGGTGAGAAGGGAAAATAAACACAGTTCCCCTGGTGTGTTAGATTTACATCCTTGGGAGAGCTCAGTTCCTGCCAGGAATGGGTCTCCTTCTCTGCACGTTGGAGATCTTCTCTGTCTATACCAGGATCCCAGTTGCATTCACAAGGAGGAGTGGGGTTCAGACATGATGCAGAGCACAGTGGGACCAACCCTCAATGTTTCACCTTCTGCTGCTCCATATCTGCATGGCCCCCATGTGTCCTATTCATCGATGAGGTCACATCACAGCCTATCCCACTGGTACCTGTGGAATTCCCATTTCTCACCTTTAGCTACTTAGACCTAGTCCTCTGCTAATTGGTCAGAAGCGATGCTACAAATTGTTTCCTGAAATCGATGGATGTCACTGAGACACTGGGAAACATCACAGTTAGATGTCTCCCTTGTTCTGAAGTGACCCATTCCCTGAGACTTTGGGCTCCCCTGAATTTGGGGCAAGATGTAACAGGGCCAAGAAACATAAGGATTCCTGCAAGTCCCTTGTATCTATTCATCAATCACCTATGGATCTATCATCCATCTATCTAGTCACCCTGGTAGAAAATTGCTATTGTGCATTCTCCACGTCAGTCACTGGGGAAGAGGGGGTTACTGGAAAGAGGTCACTGGTTGTCTTCAGGAGGACTGGCCTCTTTTTCGCTCTGGGTCTCCTGTCAAATCCGGATGTTGTGGAGTTGAGGTGATTGACTCCGTGTCCCTGGCAGGCAACCATATCTTGTAAACTGGACTCTCTGATTGCATATCACCATATATTTACTTCCCTTTTGCTTCTCCCTGGCTTCATTAAATCTTCGCTTGGATCTGGCCTGGTTTGTTAAAGAAAGGCACATTTGTGCCACACCCCTGGCCTGAGAACCTACTGAAGGTGGTCATAATCCCCAGAAGGGTTTTGCCACCAAAGATTCAGGTTTTGTTTAGAAGTGACAGCCCTTCCTTCTGGTTTCTTCCACTTTCTTTCCTCATCTCTTCTCTAACTCATCTAAAACTTCAGTTTGGGGATGAGGGATAGCATTTACTCATTCCACACCTTTTGGTTTCTTATGAATAAATTATTTTGGAGGAAATTTTCATCCTCGGAGGGTGGGGAGTGATTGTCAGGTTTCCCCTCCTTCACCCTGGAACAAGCCCTGAGCCTCTCTCCCCCTCCACGGCCTGCCTCTCTATCCTCTCTCTGCCTCAGGTCAGGGCTTTGTACTTCCCACTCGGCTTTCCGCTAAGCCTCCTAACAACATCCAGCTCTAGCTCCCCTCCACCTCTGTCCTAGGCATACCAATCCACTGCCCATCCCACTCAGGAGGCTGATGCCAGAGGGGTCCACGTCGACATCCAAATAAAGTCCACGTGCCTTCTCAAGACACACGAGGCCCTTTGTGCAAAGCTCCAGAGGTGGCTCTCATCTTCTGAACGCACACTGCTTTCTCTCTCCTGCTGTTGAAACTGGCTTTCCAAAGGCTGCCACTCGACTATGCCAACAGGCAACTCGGTCCTGCCCTAACTAAAAAAGCCCAGGGTTTGGGGGCTCTCACCAAGTCTGCAACTCACCTTTCCTTGATGGGATTCAGTGGCCTAACTCAGGAAACGGAAACTCAGCCACACATGACCCGTGTTTCCTGGCTCCCCATTTCCCACAAAAGGTCCACTCCCCTCCCCTGTATCTACTCTGGCCTCCTGCCTATGGTTGATCTTGGCCCCATCTGTGATCGTCTCCATCAGAAGAACAAATGGGTGCAAGGCTAAGGATAAAAAAGAGGGAAGAAAGGGCTTCCCTGGTGGCGCAGTGGTTGAGAGTCTGCCTGCTGATGCAGGGGACACGGGTTCGTGCCCCTGTCCGGGAGGATCCCGCATGCTGCGGAGCGGCTGGGCCCGTGAGCCATGGCCGCTGAGCCTGCGCGTCCGGAGCCTGTGCTCTGCAACGGGAGAGGCCACAGCAGTGAGAGGCCCGCGTACCAAAAAAAAAAAAAAAAAAAAAAAAAGAGGGAAGAAAAAGAGAGAAGAGAAGAAAAGAAAAAAGAAGCAATGCTTTCCCTTAAAAAGACAAAGGAGATCAGATGTTATTTCTGAAGTGCTTCCTACTTTGAAGACCAGTACACATCACCAAGGGTGCCAACAGAACCCCAGGCCCTAGGAGCTCAGATGAAGAGGAGAGTTTTCAGGATTATAAACCAGACTGCCTGGACCACAATCTTTCTACACCATGAGATAAGGGTGCTTGCTTCTCATGACCATTTGCATTTTCCACAAACCTGAGCAATCAGTATTTCAGTGTTTTAGGCTCCGGTGGGTGCTTTGATTCTACGCACCCTCACCTGGACTCACCAGGCTCTCAATTTCTCCCCACCCCTTCTCCCCAGATCACCTGGCTGCGTCTCATACCTCCATTGTGCTTCATCCTGGGATAATACAGACCTTCACAATCTCATCCAAAACCCTGGTCGAATCGCATCCCAGTACATTAGACCTCTGCCAGTCTTCCCTAAGCCATATTTTTAATCAGAAAACACAACTACTGATGCCAACCCCTGATGGTGGCCATCAGGCTGGCATCAAAGCCTGGCAGAGGCAAGCAGCCAGTGGGCGAGGATTTGAGAATTGGCTTGCCTGAGACCCAGGACAGGAAGGGGAAGGGCTTTTATGTTTTCTCTTACTAAACTTCAGTTTCTTTTAAAAAGGGAAGATATTAAACCAAATGATATCTAATTACCCCTCCTCTCTGTTCCCCTAGTGGGCACACACACACTGAAGCACAGAAAAAGGAAGGAATTCATTTAAATATTGTGCACTTACACATGTGCAGGCTGTGTAGAGGTAAAGACCTCTAGTCCAGGGACTCTGCAGGAGCAGATTGCAGACATAAGGCCCTGAGAGCATATTTTGCACCCTCAGGAAATACAATAGCTACAACAGTCCCACCACCATGTCCACCTGCCATGCTTCCCTTCTCCCCACGCTGAGGGGCCCAGGTTCTTATCACAACCCTCTTCCTAAACAGGGGTCAACTCAGTCCACCCCACTCACGCCTATTTGAAGAAGGTGACCAGTGCTGACCTCTAGGGCAGCTTCTCTCACCTCCTCTGCTTCCAGTTGCTTCCACTTTCGACAACATTTCCTGATTGGACTGGGCACCAGCCTTTCTTAGGTTTCTTAAGGCCTAGTCTTGTCCTTGAGCTGGTGTATTCTTTTAGCCCAGAGACATATCTGACCATGACCATGGGATAACTAGAATTTGCAAAATCTCTACAAGAATTCCCACTTACATCAAGCCAGGGATAGCTTTCAGTCTCAGTGCATTCTCAAGGATATTCAAGGTCAAACACTCCAACCTCATCCATGATACTGTCCCCAGAGAAAGCTGACATCCAGCAGACCTGATATTTTCATAAGCATCTCCAAGAACAATAACAACTTCTTCCGCTGGAAAATTGCTCCTTGACCCACATTCAGTGTCTTTCTGCTGCAACTACATTTCAACACAAATATTTTCTTGGCTTTTCAAGAGATTTTGCTTTTAACTCACTGGAATTCCCCCCAATAACTGACCCCAGCCTCTTGCAAAAGAAAATAGCAAGGAGTTACTGAACAGAGTAAACAAAATCTCAATTAGGTCACCTTTATCAGGAAGTAAGAATCACTAGAAGCCACTTCCTCCTTAGCATTGTCAAAAAAACATTCTCTAGTTGCACGGACATTGTAGTAAAGAACATTGAAAAGATAAAAAATAAAATCACCTACATTCCCATCACCATCACTAAGTTTTCATTTTCTAATCCCTGCCTATACATGAAAATAAATGCTGCCCAGTTGGATGTAGTTTTCATACAATATTTGTAGGTTTTCTTTCATTTTAGGTTATAAACATTTTTTTCCACTATCGTTGCAAAGTCTTCAATTATAACTCCTAATGGTTATAGAGCAGTCCATCGATCTGTTGAGCTTATTCCATGCTTTCCTAATATTGGACTTTTAGGCAATTTTCAGATTTTCTCCAAGACAGACAATACTGCAACGCATATCATGGCGCATAAAGCTTTGTCCCTTTATCGGATTACTTCTTTAAGAGCAATTTCCAGGAGAGAAATCCCTGTATCAAAGCATAAACCTTTCATGGCTCTTAAAATATTTTGTCATATCCCCTTCCAATCAGGCAATATTCTTGTCCCCTGCCATTGCAATTTATGAGCACAGAGTGGGGGAAATGTCTGAGTGTGAACTCTTAAAACAGATGAAAAACTATTTCTCAAAAAAAGTAACCAAAGGTTCATACCCAAGCCCCAAACCAAGAAGGCAGTTTCAATCAGTTTCCTTCCGTTTCCTTCCTATCCTTACTGAGGCCAGATAATGCCTTTCTAACATTATACTTCATGGGTCATTCCTACACTCTCCCTCCAGGATCCAACATCAGAAAAATGATACCCACTTGCTCCTGCCACAGGCTGGACGACTCTGACCAGCACTCTGAGGGCAGTTTTTTCTAAGTCTGGGTCTTTTACGTCCTGACTTTTCAGGACTGATTACTTCCTACTACTGATTACTTCCTGCTAGGATTAGTAGATTCCTCTCCTTTCGGTCCAGACCCAGCTTCTCTTTCCAGTTGTCCGGTCAACTCCATCACCTCACTGAGCCCCTGATGTCCTAAAATGGAACCACTCTCTTTCTAGCTTCTCTAGTTTCTTCACGTCCCAATGCCTCCCCATCACCATTATTTCATAGTTTTAAGACTTAGCGGGGGGAAAAACGACCTTTCCCAAAGGAAAGAGAGGAGGAGACTGAAAGTATTATTCAAACTCTCAATAAAAGCATAAAGCAAGAAAGGTCTGAGAGGAACAATAACAAGACGCACACCCTCCCAAAGCCCCAGCCAGGAAAAAGAAATGTTTCCTTCCTTCAACAAAATTATTAAGTTTAAAGATTAGGTTTCTGTTTAATAAACGCAAGTTCACGCAGCGGAGGCAACTCCAAGCTAGTGATGTTTGCCAGATGCGAGAAGTCCCAGATACTGGACAGCCCTGGAGAATTAGCTCTAAGCATCAAGGTCACCTGAACTGAGACTCCCCACAAATGTTCTACCATCATACCTTAGCTGATGGACACACACAAAATCAAAAGCTTGCTGACATAGGAGAAGAGATGTGGCATAAGTCAGTGCTTAGGCAGTACTCAGTTTGGGGCAAAAGTCAAAGTAGACTTCTAGATGATTCTATATCATTGAGAAGACAGTGCCTAAGCTTCAAACCTCTAGACTGCAGCTATCCAGACTTGTTTTAAAAAGGGAAAAAAAAAAACAATGGTTATCTATTTTTTCTTTTCTTTTCTTTTTTTTGCGATATGCGGGCCTCTCACTGTTGTGGCCTCTCCCGTTGCGGAGCACAGGCTCTGGACGCACAGGCTCAGCGGCCATGACTCACGGGCCCAGCTGCTCCGTGGCATGTGGGATCTTCCTGGACCGGGGCATGAACCCGTGTCCCCTGCATCGGCAGGCGGACTCTCAACCACTGCGCCACCAGGGAAGCCCCTATTTTTTTTTTCAATTCATCTATGTTAAAAATAATGTCTTGTCTTCTTTGGTAGGATTTGACTAGAATGTGGATAAAACACACAGAAATTCATGTTCTAGGACTTGAGAGGAAGAGTAAGAAGATGCAGATGCAGATTTACAAAAAAAGGCAATTCCCAGTTAAGCATTTACTACTCTCCTCTAGCACTCAGCTCAGAATCACAACTCACTGGACAAAGACACACGATCAAGGTCAAATCTCTGCCCTCTCTGAGCAACAAGTTCAGTTTCCCTGATGCTATAGATGAACACTGATCTCTTTAATTGAAGACTATGGAATTTCTACTTAAAGTCTAGAAACCTGCAGCTCTATTTGAGGAATTTCAGAAATATGGAAGTCAGTTTAATAGAGAAAAGTGAGGAAGTAAAGAAAAAGGAATGGGGGTGGGGGGAGGCAGTATTATTCCCTACCATGGGTCAAGCATTTCACCTTTACTATTTCACTACTAGGAAGCTGTTATTTTCACCATCAGAAAATAAGGAAAGCAAAAACAGAAAGGATAAGTGAGTTGTTAAAACCATGCAAAAATAAGTGGCGGAGCCACATTTGAACTTGGACCCAGTTTCTCCCCACCCCACGCAGCTGGATTCACATACAGAAGTCCACTGAAGTCAACACTTGAGGTAACTGCAGAAATTCTAGAACATAAGCTCCACAGAAAAATACAAGCATCAAAAGAGTATGGGTCACACACATGCTCAATAAATGTTAGCTATCCATTATTAGCCCAATATGTTCATTTAGTAAATAAATAAATTTGGATTCCCAATTAGTTTCACTCCATTGTAATAATAGCTACTATTTATTTTGTGTTTACTCTGTGTCAGGCACCACGGTTAAGCGCTTGAAATGATTTATTTCATTTAATTTCCACAACATTTCTCTGAAGTAAAATTTATTATCCACATTTTACAAATGAAGAAACGGAGACTCCGAAAGAGGAAAAACTTGACTCAGGTTAGAAAATCACCCTGTGACAGAATTAGGTTTCAAACACAGACCTCGACCCCCATGGTCTGGGCTCTTAATCATTTCATTGTCCTGCCCTTCACCACCCCCAGTCGCCAATGAAACTCAATTGATTTATAATCCATAAATCAGAACAGGTGATGTAGATAAAGAGAAGGGGCGACGGGGTGAACTTCTTCATATAAAGTGGATCTCACCATGCAGTTACTCGGTGCAAGGTCTTAGAGACGGAAAGGGAACGGAGATAGACTTTCAACACAGGCAGACCACCTAGCACAGCCTGGGGTTCAGGTATGTCATTACTGTCTACAGTGCAAACCCTGGTGCACTGGCATTAGGCATCCTCTGTAATGTAAGGCAATGTAAGCTCTGAAAGTTTGCAGCCCATGTAGCCAGACATACACAGGAATTTGCCAAATCGGAAGGCAGAAAGCAGGATGATTTCAAAAGCATGATGCTCTCACAGGAGTTTTCAGATCCAGGTAGAAGGTGAACCCTTAGTCTCAAAGAAATGAAGTCTGAGTCCTGATGACAAATTGAAATTATAACGGAGTAACCACAGTTCAGGTATAAACAAATGGAATCAGGCAGCCATTGAGAATCTGGTCCCAGACATATCCCTGTACTACTGAAACCTTGAAATTTCTCTGAGCTGTACCAGACCCAAGGACACCACTGGCAGTATTCAGAACAACATCCGTCAGCAGCAACCTTATGGTCTCAAGGTCTCCCCTTGTTCAGACCCCCACCAATCCTTACTTAATAAGCACCCTTACTTCTTGCCAGCTCCCATTATAATTCTTGATAAAATATTCATGCAATTAACTGTAACCTTGCAGTTTTTTGCCTTTGTAAGCCTCTCCCATTTTGTAGTGCAGTGGAACACAATTCAAGTGCCCTTGAATCTGTGTCTCCCGGGTTGCGGTCCTAACGAACCGCAAATAACGCCCTTTTTAAAATTTCAATGAGTTGTCCATTTCTGAAATGTTGGTTAACAATCCCATTGGCCAGACAGTTTCAGAACAGATGCCCTTAAAGGCATAAGAACACCAAGTTCCCAGAAAAGCGGGCTTCCATTCAGGGCAGAAGGCAGGAGGGAAGGACCGGAGGAGAGGCGTTCTGCCTTCTCAGTGAGAGAGGGACCACCTATACCTGTGCCATGGTCTGCATGTCAAATACAAACAACCTGTCTCCCCAGCCAGCACGTGAGCTAGTAGAACGGAAAGATTCCCAAAGTGACAAGGTGCAGAGTAAACATGCCGTGCTACAGGGCAACACTAAAGGGTCTGCTGGAATCACTGCAAGCAGAGCACACAGCCAGCCTAGCCGGGGCAGGGAAACTGCGTTGAGGGATGGACGTGATGGCAGTGTCACGATCATCGGGCAAGTGAGGGACTGGAAAAGCCTATTAGAGAAAGGACAGAGCGATGGCACAGAAGTGCCTCTGACAGGTGGAGTCCTTGAGGAAGAGGGACAAGCCAAAGTACAAAGGAGAAAATGTTACGGCTTCTTGCCACCCTCCCTCCTACCCCCAAATCACATCATCACACCGAAGAATGATATAAACGCGTGAAGCTCGGTACGGTTGTTCAAAAGCAAGCTGAGGCATTTGACTGAGATATAGAGAGATATATGCTAAAAAATGTAGCATGCCATGACATTTAAATTTATTAGCTGACAAACATTGTGTTGTACCATCTGCTGTTCTGCGCTAAACTTCCTGTAACTAAAGATGCACAAACCCTAGAGAATAAGCAGTAGGTAAAAGAGATTCATTTTATATAATTGAACATAATTGTGCATGTAATGTTTTAACGTAATATTACTGAACAGCTGTGCAAATAATAGAGGGGTTATTCCCCATAGACCATATGCTGGCAATGAGATATGAAGGCAGCGCTCTAACCGACCAGTGAACCCGCAACCTCACTGGGATGACGTGATGGCATGCTTTAGGAAAAAAAAGTGCAGGTGAAAAGCAGAAACAGAAGCAGAGCACCAGAGAACTCAGAAGCAAAGGGGAAACGTTATTCCCCGATTCCCAGTGCAGAGAAAGGGCAGTGCCTTTGCATTTGCCATCCTTAGCTCCTGTCACCCTCTGTTCTTCCCAAGGTTAACTTTGTCTGCATGGCCTCTCTTCCTTCTCCATAATTTTTATGATGTTTTCAATATTCTCCTTTTACGACCACATGCTGACTAATCACAAGGATACACATCTCCTAGGGCTTTACATTCTGTTTTAAAATAATATGGCAGGGCTTCCCTGGTGGTGCAGTGGTTGAGAATCTGCCTGCCAATGCAGGGGACACGGGTTCGAGCCCTGGTCTGGGACCATCCCACATGCTGCGGAGCAGCCTGCCCCGTGAGCCACAATTACTGAGCCTGCGTGTCTGGAGCCTGTGCTCCACAACAAGAGACGCTGCAATAGTGAGAGGCCCGCGCACCGCGATGAAGAGTGGCCCCTGCTCGCCGCAACTAGAGAGAGCCCTCGCACAGAAACGAAGAGCCAACACAGCCATAAATAAATTAATTAAAAAAAAAAAATTTTTTTAAAAAAAGCAAAATCTCTTTAAAAAAAATAATAATATGGCAAGTGAGCTCTTGTTTGCCTTCTTAATAAACTTTTTCAGGGATCTTCATGTAAATCATAATTTTTCTCCATTATATGGGTAGAATTTATTATTCCCACTTTAAAGATGAGAAAACTGAGGCTTGGTGTTTTAGTCAATCAACAAGTGTTTACTTAGTACCTAGTACGGGCCAAGTTCGTATAAGTCATTTGCCTATAGTGGGACAAGTACGTAATGGCAAAGCTAAGGATTAAGATGTGATGCTTTGTTCTTTATGTTAGTTCCTTTAGTGGTTCACTGCTAAACGACTTTGGACAAGCTGCTTAGTATGTCTACGACTCATGTTCAACATTTATGAAAGAGGAACAAAAAAATCACCTAATTGAAATGTATCCACATGTACCCATTTGATCAGATATAAAAATTTTTAACATCTGACCAAAATAAGTCCATAAACATCAAGTCAATGTAGTCCACCTCAGCCCTTGATTATTCTATTCATTCTATTCCACCCTTTCCTATAAAGCTTGTTACCATTTCTTTTCAAACCTGCTTTGCTATAGTGACCATTTCGAGTCTGTGAAATAAGACAAGATATATATTTTTTCTGATGTATTATGCTAAGAAGTGTCTTACCTGCAGGTTAACTATTGTAAATTGTCTCAGTATTCACTATATTATACATTTCACATTGTTCTGCCTATAATATTAAAGATTGGTCTCTTGGAAAATATTATAAAGGAATTTAACTATACATAAATATTAATAGGTGCAATAAAATAAGAACAGCATAAAAGTGTTTCAGTACTTAAAGTTAAATGCATTGGAGCCTAAGGAAAGTCTTTTACTCTTTTTCCTTTTGTAAATGACTTTAAACTCACTTAAGATGATGAAATTATTTAAAAAATGAAAATAACAAAATACAAAAATATATTTATTACAATATATTAAGGAGAGGAGTTACTGGCTTAGAAATCCCCCAAATGACAAAAGTATAATACTCTAGAATTGAAACAAGTCATCACTGTTACTGAAATACCGTTCTCCACAACAGTGTAATGACTTTTTTACTAACACTCCAACAAATATAATAATCTCAAAGTATTTAAAGGTTGAATGAAGGTTATGAGGAAAGAGTTACTGAAGCCAATAAATATCAAACTTGGAGCTGACATTTGGTCTCAAATCCCCAGTGTTTGCAAGAATTTCAGCACAGGTGGTAAGTACAATCACCGTATGTTCAAACTAGAGACATCTGCAGAATCAGAACCAAGAAATTGTCAACTTAAATGCATGTTCTTTTTGGGAGGGAGAGTAGTTATTTAAAAGTACAGTGAGAATAATTCAGCTTAATCCCAATTTGCTTGCAAAGTTAAAGATTAACCCAATCTGTCAAGTGGAGTTCTGATCAATGAGTCTCTTTTCTAAACACATTCCAAAAGGATCCATGCAATTTGGATGAGGGATCGTGGTTAAAAATATAATTAAATGTAAAAGATTTTGTCATCTCAGTATCTCTGATCTCTTTTCACAAATTCAGGAAGTGGAAGTTGGGTTATATCTCTATAGAAATTCTACAATTATCTGAAAACCATGAAAATCCAGATAGAATGTAACCCTTCCAAGGTAGTTTTCATTTTCACATCCACTTGGAAATAAATACATTGGCTTAAAAAGTAAAATGTCAACCCCCTTGTCTGATCAGTTTCAGGAGACTCAGCCTCGGAAACAAGTAGCAAAGCCTGTCAACTTTCAGAAATGTCCAAAATCTGACCACCTCTCTCCACCTCCAACACTACTGCACTGGCCCAAATTACAGAAATGAGTGGATGCAAGCATGTCCTCCCCATTTCCGTTACCACTTCCTGCTATTCACTATTTACATAGGGCCAGAACCATCCCAGTCATAACATACTTTTGGAGGAGGCTGCCCACCCATGACCCTCCGTGTCTTCATTCTACTCCTCCCTAGTCACAGTTGATTGGACCCTTGATCCCAGCGGGGTCAATGAGATTCTGTATCCTGGAATCTGTGTTAGGATTCATAGCATCAAGTCATTCTCTGTTGATCACTTGATGTAAGATCTATACATTTGATAGCTATAGAAGTGTCTGCCTTCTACCATATGCACAAAAGAGAAAAACAAAAGTCAACCTTGGGAAAGAGAAGATGCAGCAAATGCTCAGAAGGAAATGGAGACAAAAGTCTGTGCCGAGAGAGTGAAGGAGACAGACAGACAGAGAACCAACCAGCACCTCGATTCATGATGCCTTGCCAGTTGCTGATTGTAGGCACTTATTGGGGCCCATAGTTCCATAAAATACCTCTTTGCCCTTTTAGCAAATTCTCAGGACTTATCAACAGTGACTTCAAACCTACCACTAGAGATGCAGGGCCAATGGCTTCCTTAGACTTCACCAGCTCCCATAATTCAGAAAGATCTAATCCCTATAATAAATTTTACTTATAGCTACTCTGCTTCCCTGATAAAACACTAACTGATACACAAAGAGCCTGCAATTAGACCACCTGTTTTCCTGCACTGACTAGCTGAGTGAAGTCATGGAATTCACTTCTCTAAGCTTCAGTTCTGTCATCTGTAAAATGGGGGTAATAATTCCCTCCTTATAGGCCTCTTTAGAGTATTGAAGGAGGAGTTATATGTTAGTTAAATGCTTCTCTTATAACCTTGTAAGTACCTTCATCCTCCTCCTCATTATTATTATTAAAACAAGCCTATATTATAAATCTACTACGTGTTACAAGCTGAACTTATTGATGAGAAGTTTTAACTGCTGGTATGTTCTTCCAGAGGACATATTAGAAAACAGAATTTTAAGAGCTATTGTTTTTGCTTTATCTTAATTCAGAGTTAGCTCTGTGCTCGCAAGAGGTGATACAACCTTCTAACATAGGACCTAGTTTTAACCTAATGGTAATTATGCTATACATAATTATCTCCAGCCTGTTCATTTAGTTTTGCTTATTTTTCTCTTATCGGGATAGTACTGTGGCATCTGAACCAAAGGAGGCCAATACAATAACAACAGAAAGTGCTGACAGGACACTCGGGTCTAAACGACAGCAGCTTTAGACTGTGTCTAGAGGGTTCAGCCACAGGGCAATGTTCGGCCCGGGAAATGTGCTAACGGGTGGTCAAGACTCCGGTGTCAGTGCCAGATGGACCAGTGGTCTTAGACATCGCCTCTAAGGGAGTCAACAACACGTCCTGTGTTGCTCCAGCCAGCTAGGCAGTGTTTGTGCATTCCCTTTTTGAACAAAGTGTAACTCTGGCATGGCTGCAACTCCACTGAGGATGTCCTCTATTTTTAAACTCTTGAATTTCACTTTCCTAACCTGACAAAATGTTCTGTGTTAGATGACACATGGATGCAGGACAATTCCACAGGAACCTTCAGAGAGAAAAGACTGTCTGCTCTTATTAGATCTGACGGCTAGGCAATACATATGCTGCTGACCTATAAAAGCTGTGAGGACAAGAAAGCTTTAAATTGGGTTAAGGTGACTTAAGGCAGAATTTGAGATGCCAGTTGCTTCAGAAATGAAACTGGGCCGACATTTCCTCCAAAGTCCCCTCCAGGGAAAGAAGGGGGAAGGTACTCAAACCACAGAGACACACAAGAGCATCATAGCTGAAGACGATGCCGAGAACAGATCCGATGTAAAGAGAAGGGGCAGGAATGCAGAGTGAGAAGGGTGAGGAAAAAGTGAAGGCTGGCTCCCCTAAGAGAAAGGGAGCCTAAAGGGGCATGACAGTGACCCCTGCCATGGTCAAGCCACCAAGACACTTCAGACACAACCGCAGTGGAGGAGCGTCAACACGCAGCTGCTATGGAGACAGAAAGAAAGAAATCAGCCTTTATTTACTTCATTTAACACAGGTACTGAAGTCCTAGTACAAGTCAGCCTTGTTGGGACCAACAAGATTAAGACTCCCATATATAAGCGTGTCTCAGAGGGATCAAAAATAAAGATCGAAGTTCTGCTCAAAGAGGGCATTCTGAATCTGTTCCGGCAAGAAATGAGTTGAGATTCTAGAGTTCTGTGCCATGTAACATAAAAGGGCTAATTTAGATCTGAAAGCATAAAGGGAAAGTTTTATAAATAGACCATTTCTCTAAGAACGGAGTCTGGCCATCATCATCATTATTATTACTATACAAATAACCTATATTATAAATCTATTATGTGTTATAAGTCGGACTTATTAGTGAGAAGTTTTAACTGCTGGTATGCTCTTCTGGAAGATATATTAGAAAAAAGGAATTTAGGTTGTTTTGTGTTTGTTTTATCCTAATGCAGAGTCAGCCATATCCTGGAAAGAGATGATACAACATCCCAACACAGCATCTTCTTAACACTTGGGAAGTGTTACTGACTGACTTTAGGCAGACTTGTATCCCTGAGGATTTCTAACGCTAGTGGGTACTTTGGCTGGAGAAGTTTATTCCTAGCTACCTTCTCTGCAATTCACATCAGCCAGTCATAGTGCTGACTGAGCTCTGTCTGTGTCAATAACGGGATGTCTCCCTGAGCAGTCAGCTCTGTGTGCTCTCCTTAACCTGCCTCCAATGAGCCGTGGATCCCAGGTTGAACTGTGAGACCTCAAACCCGCTAAGACTAGAACGGTTTCAGAACACTCTCAGAAAACACTTCGGTATTATAAGCACCCATCAAGTGGAAACAACAGTGCACCATGATTAGGAGCTAAAGTATTTCTCCATCATCTACGACAAAATGTCTAAAGCTAAGTAAACAGATCTTCTCTCACCTCCTTGGCGCCATCTTGAAGGGGATCCATTTCCCTGCAAGGCAGTCTCTCCTAAATGTCAACTCTATCTTTAAAAAATAAAGTTTATGTTTTTATAGTTAAAATATGTGGTTGAAATTTTTTAAAAAAGTGTTTCTCCACCCTAAAGCAATTGCGATTAATTAGATCAGAAGTAATTGACCTTGATTTCGCATAACCTTCATCTGTATCATTTTTTCAAGTTCTGTATGATGTTCTATCACTGCTGTTCATTTAGAGCTGGGCTCCCCAACCCCCAGGCCGTGGACTGCTACGGGTCCGCAGCCTGTTAGGAACCCGGCCGCACAGCAGGAGGTGAGTGGTGGGCTAGTGAGCGAAGCTTCATCTGCCGCTCCTCGTCGCTCGCATTAGCGCCTGAACCATCCCCCCCCAACCCTGTCCGCGGAAAAACTGTCTTCCACGAAACCGGTCCCTGGTGCCAAAAAGGTTGGGGACCACTGATTTAGAGAACTCCTCAAGTCAAAACAAAGCGGGTTTTCTCTCCCTTTCCCTCACTTTCCTCTTCTTTTTTTTAACAACTCACATTATTCTGTGGAGAAAACAACCACTGTTGTGAGCATCTGGGACAGATCTGTTGAAGCTCAGACTAAAGAGCTCTGTGATTAAAAACATCAAAGCTTTTCAAACTTTCATGATGTTGCGGAAATAAACATGGATAGCTCCAATATTAAATGTTTCCTTTAGCCTAGGTGTCACAGTGAGGTGACAGATGTCATTTACACTTGAAACTTGGCAACATACATTGTAGGGGCACAGAGATAATTCTCGTTATGAAGTTTATCATTATTACTTTAAGAGAGAAGTAATCTTTCCCTCCTGAATATTTTCTCTATACTTTGGTTTTAGCCATCAAACATTCACCTTACTCCACTTAGTTCTACCATTATTTGTATAGATGTTTCTTCCATGGATAATAATGACCTTGAATAGACCTATAGACTTCATCTATAGAAGTACGGGGCACTGACTATACTGACTTTATGAGTAAGACGTGGCGCCTGGTCAAAGTAAGCAACCAATACATTTTTAAATAAATTGTCAATAAACAAATGTTCATTGGGTGTTCATTGGGTGTCTACTATATACCAGGTACTAGGTTAGGTACTGGAATTAAATCACATTTTATTCTTTCTCAAGGAAAATATAGACTTGGTTCTTGCCAAATGCAAGGGAACAGATATGAGCGTAAAAATCCACTTATTAGTGTAATTTACCAAAAAAACACCTACTTCAAAGCTTTCTCTAACTTGGTATCCGTGTCTAATAGAGCCAATAAATTAAGCCCTGTTGGTAAGGTAAAATATCTTGAGAAAATTCAGACTGGGGAGGTACTATTAAACAGCAAGCCATAAAATAACTGTCAACCTGTTCAGGAACTACCTTGAAAGTAATTTCAGGATAGGAGATAAACAACTGATTACCAGGAACAATAGCTGCTGCGATCTTCTACATCAGCTCCTTATAAATGGGAGTCACCTTAGCAATTTTCAGCAGCCTCCCACTAGGAAGGAGAGTAACTTGTATTTAAAGTTTCATAATAAGTACTCAAAGGTGACCTGCTGCAGAATTTGCTATTTTTTTTTAACATCCAACTTCTCTACTGGGACACAGAGAATTCTACCAGCTAATCTTAAATTGCCTTACAGACTGTACCAATAAATGGTCTTTCAGTTCTCAAGACCTGTTCCAGTCAAAATCCCATTGCCCCCTGCCCTTGACTATTAAGAAGGTTTAGAGAGGATCTAAGACACACCCCAAGCCCTACGGATTTAGTTAACCATTTCGGAGTTAAGCTGAAGGTGTCTCAGTTGCATATAAACCAATTCAGTGGGTCCGATGGCTAATAAATTGTTGTACATTCCTCACAGTGGCGGTAGGATGGCACTCTGCTATGGAGGGGACTTCTCCGTAGGGGTAAGCTTCTGGCCAAGGTGAGTATCAGCGGCCCCTTCTCAATCTCTCTAACTATAGAAAGGGAGGAGGACAAAGTCCTCTGGTGTCATCCATAGCTACCCTTTCCAAGACCTCTCCAGGTGGAAAAATATTCTCCAACATTCAGAGGGTTTACAGCCAACAGCCCTTTACAGCTAATTATTTTGTTTCCTCCAGGTTCAACAAGATATACTATTCAATTAGATGCCTTATTGATTGGGTTTTCTTTTTGTTCATAATCATGGAAGAAAAATTGAAAATGCCTGTATGGGAAATTATCTAAGATAAATACACTATGACCATGCCATGATACACAGCAAAACACTGGGACTCCTTTACCTAGCCAAACTTCCGTGTTAAAGCAGACAAAGGACAGTTTTCTGAGGAAGATTCTAGTCCTGATTGCAGGTGCTCTGAGGCTGGTTTCTAAACGTATGGGATGTGAGCACCCATTCAAGTGCATATCTTAGATTCCTGTTTTGGGGGAGTTTTTTGGTTTTTGTTTTTTTCTTTCTGTAGGACCTTGATTCTGTCTGCTGCACCACTGATTGTCCAAGCACAGGGATCTGCCCTCCACAGTAGTCACCATAACCCAGGTGCTTGGTAGCCATGATGACTTTGAACTACCCTCTTCTATTCTTCCCAAAATCTCAGCTGCCCAAATTCATGTTTGTGAAAGATGCTAAAATACATTCATGTATCCATTCTGCAAATATTCTAAAATTTGTCCTAAAGCCACTAGTTCTCTCTGTCATTAAAATGCATTTCAGAGTTGTTTCCTAAATAAATAAAAGATGGGAAATGAAGATTGAATGGAGCCTGTGACTACTAATTATGGACATCTGGTGACTTTAACCTCCAGTGATCATTCCAGGCTACTCTGGCATTACACAAACCCCAATTAACAGGAATAGCCCTAGTGGGTAAGCAGTAAAAACAAAAACCCACACCACGATTAGATTTTATGGTAGCATAATTTGGTATGTTTATGTGACTTCTGAGTCTCACATTCTCCATCTGCAAAATGGATATAATAAAACCTTCCTCACTGGTTTCTGTTGAGAATTCTTCTGATGAGAATTAGAATATTGAGCAACAAGTAAGTACTTCTTACACTTCATACTATGTCTAAGCCTAATCACTAATCTTAGGCTAGATTATCTATAATCAAAACACATGACTTTTCTTATCAAAATTTTCAATTATACATTAATTTGTTTGTATATTTGTTTATTATCTACTGTCAAATTAGATTTTAAGCTCTGGGAGGGCATGCACCATGTTCATTTCATTAACCACTATAGACCTAGCAGCTATAATGTCCTCAATGATACTTAAATGATTGACTGAATAACCGAATAAAAGAATAAATGAATATGTGAATGAACTAGGGTATTAACATTTAACAGAAACATTAAATAATGAAAACTGCCTTAATTATTTTAGCATTACAAAATTATGACCATTTTGCATATTGTCTTGTGAAAATTCTAGTGGTTTTGTTACTTGCTAAAATATTAGGCAGATCATTTGGAACATGATGATCAAATTCACCCATGTAATAACTATGCATTTCAGAATTCTTCAGACTATCTTAGACTACTGTAGTCTTTTGCATTAATAACACTTACATATAAAAAATAACTTATGTTTGCAAGACCAAGTTAAGTGATAAAATCAGGCTAAAAAAACATATAAAACAGCTCACTGGTTTTATATATATATTTACACTGTACAGATAATCTAGTTATTTAAAACATCACATGTCTACAACAAAATATTTCCACTGCTTATCTCCATCTCATCTTTGTGGGGTTTTTTCCTATTTTATTTATCTTCACTGCCTTTTCTCCTATAACTATCAAGGATTATTTATATATTTAAATTTCAAAAATCCTAAGTAAAAGGCATATATTAATTTAATTTTAAAATTGTTCAAATGAACACATTTTAGCATGCATTTAAAATTAATCAAATATGGGACTTCCTGGTGGTCCAGTGGTTAAGAATCCACCTTCCAATGTAGGGGACACGGGTTCAATCCCTGCTCGGGGAACTAAGATCCCACGTGCTGAGGGGCAACTAAGCCCATGTGCCACAATTACTGAGCCTGCACGCTCTAGAGTCCGTGCGCCACAACTAAAGAGTCCATGTGCCACAACTAGAGAGCCTGCGTGCTACAGCTACTGAGCCCGTGTGCTCTGGAGCCCACACACCACAACAAGAGAGCTCACACGCCACAACTAGAGAGCCCGCATGCTGCAACTACTGAGCCTGCGCTTTCTGGAGCCTGCGTGCTCTAGAACCTGTGCACCACAACTAGAGAGAAGTCCACGTGCCACAACAAAGAGCCCACGTCACACCGAAAGATCCCACATGCTGCAACAAAGATCCCGCGTGCCGCAACTAAGACCTGACACAGCCAGATAAATAAATAAATATTTAAAAAAATAAAATATGCCTTTGTCAGTGCATCTTTCTCTTAATTTGTTTGGAAAATAAGGTTAACACAACCAGAAAGCCTCGTTTACTCTATTTCCTCTACCCTGTCCTCTGTATACCTCTTAAAAGGCAAAAGCCAGTTGAAAACATTTCATTTTGATGAAGATGCTGAATACATGTGAATAGAATCTATTCACTTGGATCTCAGGAGTATAAGACATTCTGTGCGACTTTGTTTTATGCAACACCTCAAGTCAGTGGTAGTCAACCGGGCTGGGGAAGACCAGAGGCACTTTATCTAAATCACCTGGGGCAAACTTCAGACCACACTTGTGCCTGCAGTCCTGCTCCCACCATACTATTCTTCTCAAATGTACTGGTATCCGAATAAAAAGTGCTTCCTAGAAACAGGCTCAGCACACTGACTAGAGATAACCATTTAGTAGTAGGAGTAGTACCGGCAGACAACCTTTTATTGAGTACTTACCATGTGCCAGAGAAAATGGACTAGCTCATTTAATCCTCAAAAACATCCCTATTTGGCAGATACGATTGTTATCTACAGTTACAGATGAGGAAAACTGAGGGGCCCAGAAGACATGACCTCCCCTCCCACTTACACAATTAGTAAGTGGTGGAGTCAGGATTAGAATGCAGGGGCTTGAGTCCATAACACGCACCCTTCTCTGCTACTCTCTGCTGCCGCCCAACTTTACTGAAGCCAACTTCACTGAAAATGCAAATTACCTATGAAAGATTTCCAAAGTTTCTGTATACCACTAAAGATTTCTCTTTTGCTTGGAAATGTGTACGTTATATACGCTCAATACAGTTATTTCAACTGGGTAATATCATGAAATCTTAACATGTGACTGTTTCCCCCTGGATTTTTCCCTTTCTCTTTCAAACTGGTAACAGTTCTACTTCCTCACTTCAGGAAGATAAAGGGTGTGAGTTTTTCAAAGATTAAGCCCTTGGAAGAGCTGCAGATAAAACAACAGATCCCCTGTTCTATCTGAATTTCAGATAAATGACAAATCATTTTTACTATAAGCATATCCCATGCAAAATCTGGAACATATTTATATTTAAAAATTATTCGTTGTTTATCTGAAATTTAACTGCGTATCCTTTATTTTTAATTGCTGAACCTGGCAACCCTATCCTTGGGAAAACTTGGATAGTTTATGGAGGAAGTAAAAGGTATAGGGAAATTCACACAAAAGGCAAAGCATCCTAGAAAAAGCAGGAGGGAGACTGTCTAGGCAGATGAAACCATAAGCAGCCTGGCAAAAGACCCCAGGGTCCAAGGTAGCAAGGAGAGAGCAGAGGGCTGCCAGCCCTGAGGGCATGAGGACAGATGACCCTTGACCAGCTGTTCCCTACTCTCCCATTGATGTTGGAGCTATGTTACAACTCCAATTTATAAAACTAGGATACAACCTAAAAGCCTAATTCAAAAGGCTGGGCCAAAATGAAGCATTGTGGATAAAGAGGAAAGCTATTAAGTTGGAAAAATATGTATACCCACTGGTTTGAACTGAAGAAAATTAATACTAATCTTCAACTTACAAGGACTAAGAAAGCTTAAAATACTCTTCAGGCTTGACTATCCCAGAAGCTGAAGCAGAATTACAACTGCAGGTAAAGGCTTTTATCAGACCAAATTCTGAGCAATAAATCTGAAATGCTGAGTGCCATGTGGCTTGCTGTACTACAAACCAGAGATACTGAGGTGAGAAACACATAACGCTGCTTTTTAGGCAATAACCATCCGGTGGGTGAAAGCAACAGGTAACAGAGCAATTTCACCACTAGAGTCTCCCATACACAATGAAAGTCATCAGAATAGGGTAGGATTGACTCTCTAGAAAGTGATAGGGAACACCTGACAGGAAATTACTCCACAGAGAGATCTTTACAGAACAGTTGGTATTTGCCAAGAGGACAGTGTTGAGAAGGTCCCTGTGAGGTATGTTTGATACTTCTGGAACACACAATGGCCAGAAGAAGAAGGAAAGAAAAGTAGGCTGAAGCCAGATCATAAGAGCTCTATGACACACAAGTGCTTCCCAAACTTTATTATATGCACCAGTAATCTAGGGATCTTGTTCAAATGCAGTTTCTGGTTGAAGCAGTATGAAATAGAGCCTCGGAGATTCTGCATTTCTAACCAGCTGCCAGATGAGGCAAATGCGGCTAGTCTGAAAATCATCTTGGAATAATAAGGCTGTGTGCCATGCTTTAGGTCTTAAACCTTTTCCCGTAGACAATGGGGAGCCACCTTCCGGTTTCTCTAGCCTGAGAGTGACTAGAATTCAAAAAAGCTAGAAGCCGGCACAAGACTCTTCCTATGGTCCAAGTAAGAAATGCCGAAACTAAAGACACTGAAGATAAAGCAAAGATGAATTGAGTCATATTGCAAAGTAAATAACCAATATTTTATAATAACGTTAAATGGAGTATAAGCTATGAAAATATCAAATGACTATATTGTACACCTGAAACTAATATAGCATTTAACTCAACTATACTTCAAAAAATTTTTAAAAAGGTAAAATTGACGAGTTGGTATTCAATGGAAGCACAGATAAGGGAAACAGGTGATGATAATGTTTTTCACAATATGATATGATTTGTGGTAGGTAACACTCATTTAGCATTTAGGATGTCCTCCAATGATTAACTGTAACATCGTTTAACCACAAGATATGACTTTAAATGAGGAGTCAGGTTTTAAATGTATTCGGAGGATTCTATCACGTTATTTTAGGGTCACTCCTGATACATATCCAGTCTTTCCAGATAGACTGTAAATTCTCTCAGGCAGGGATGGGCTTCGGTGTGTCCCCAGCCCCGCGCACCTGCCTGGTACAGGAGGCTTCCTCTCTGATTGCACTTCTATTAATATGCAGACATGCCATTCCTGATCAGACACTGCTTCACAAATATGAAAGCACGGGAAAATTCCAAAGCATCAGTCCCCACAGAGTTTCCTCATTTATTTTCCCTCTTCTCATTTTTAAAATCTGAACTAGTAAGAGACTTCAATGCCAATACTGAAACTGAGAGCTCACTCATTTCTCACGTTCTGGAATAACACCTTGAGGTACAGATCCCATCGGCCCTTCTTAATGACTGATTAGAGTTCTTTTCTTTACCTCCTATGGAAGATTACTTGTTTTGATATCACAGATCGCTTAGTGGGTTGACTTAGCACCTGTTCTAATTGCTTTATCCTGTTAGAATCTGATTTTCAATGCGTCGAAATGTTAACGTAAGCCAGTGGTTCTCAGGCCTGGCTACACATGAGAATCACCTAGGATCCTTTTTAAATGTGCAGGCTCCATTCCCTAGGGATTGTAATTTAACTGGACTGAAGTGGGTCAGGTATCAGTAGCGCTTAAAAAAACCTTCCCAGGTGAATCTAACACACAACCAAGGCTGAGAAACACTGACTTAAGCAAACTCATATGGGAATTTTGTTTCCCTTATTTAGCATCTGAAGCTGCCTCTCCACACCACAGTCCCCCCCAAGAAAAAGTAAATGAATACTTTGATAATATTCGTCCAAGTCTATCTAAAGCAATCTCACCTATCAGGAGCACCGACAGGATGCTCCAAACCATTAAACGAGATGGTACGAAATCTATACAGAAAGGCACTAAATTAGAAGAAGCTGAGATCTGATGGTTAAAAACAAACCAAAAACCAGCTCTATTACTTTACTGGTTACATAATCCTTAACGAGCTATTCTCTGCATCTCAATTTTCTCATCTATCCACATAAGTCGTTCTCATAATGTTGTTAAGTGGATGTAATAAAATAATATGGTTACGAAACAGTTTGCTCTCATGTTTCAACTTCTTTTGAGATTTTTTACATCACTCCAGGCATGCTATTTTCCTTTTTTGCCACATTCTTGGCATTTGAAGGATTATTTTAACCGGTTAATCTAAGAGCATTTGCAGCTTAATTTTATGTTTCGGAGTATTTCTCAAATGTGTGGCACGATAGGAACGATGGCGTTGTTCTGTGCCTTTGTATCTTAATCTCACATGTAGATTTTTAAAATTTTTTGGCAAGGTCTATACATCAACCAGGAAGTGTTAACCAACAAAGGAACCTGCCACATCCAACATTAGTGCCCAATGTTATGGGCCACCGAACACCCAGAGGCAGTGGGCAGGCCGATCATTTGGCAAAGTGGCCTGATCCCATGGTTTTATCCCTAAGGAAGCCAGCACCTGGCTAGAGGCCCACCCACCACAGGAAGCCAGGGGCTAAATGCCTGAGCCGCAGAGGCTGACCACATAGGGGCAGCTGGGTAGGTACAGCCCAATATCCAATGGCCCAGGTTCTCAAGAGGCCAAGCAGGGTTCTAATTGGGTAAGGGCACACACTAATTCCTCACCAACCACCACAACAAAGTTGTAAACTAGCATGGCTTTGTGTTTTTTCTATAAAATCCTTAAATCCCATTCTTTGAAACTTTTGTTCAGTTCAGTCCTCTTACAGAAATATGAGGTGTGCCTGATTTTCATAGCCACAGGCTCAGATCTGCAAATATTAGAGCTTTTTCTTTATAACTGAAATAATTTCAACCACAAGCCCTGTGTGTTTGCTGATAGAAAACTGAATCAGGTCACTTCCAAGTAAACTCAACCACTTCAGTAATTTCTTAGTTATATCTGTATTATACTCAGTCAAATTATGGAGTTTCTCCTTTCTCTCTGGGTTTGATTGTAACTCAACTGTTTACACAGTAATGTAATATCTATGAGAGAGTGTCTCTGTAGTTATGCAGAGTTGACATCCATTCATATACATATATATATATATATATATATATATATATATGAAATCATATCTGGTTCTTCATGTTGCCACCCTCCAACAGGCTTCCACACAGCTGGTCTCAGACTGCATGGCCCATGCCGCCACTTCTAGTTGCATCCCGTCTTGACCTTGAGACCTCTTTGGATACCTGGATTTCTCTCTCCACTAAAATATACATCCTTATTCCAGACCTGAGGAAGGTTCAGTTGTTACCCCACATCTCCCCAGGGCAATGGGACAACTAGGGCCTGTCTTCAAGCCCTCTCTACCTCTGACAGCCCATGCTGAATGGCATGAGAATCTTTGTGATTTCTCTTCCAGCCATTCAGATGGGAAACAGAACACTTACTCTACTCAGGATAGGTAGGTTATGCCGTAGTAAAAAAGCCCAAAAGATCAAAATTTCATTCCTCACTCAAAAGAATACTCTCCCTGACAGCTGTCTTCCACACGTTGGCTCAGCCTTCCAGATTAGGAAGAGAGAAGCAGACTGGAAAATCTAGCACCAGCAATTAGATGTTTCAACACAAAAGTGACCAATGTCGGGCTTCCTTGGTGGCGCAGTGGTTGAGAGGCCACCTGCCGATGCAGGGGACACAGGTTCGTGCCCTGGTTCGGAAAGATCCCACCTGCCACGGAGCAGCTGGGTTCATGAGCCATGGCCGCTGAGCCTGCGCGTCCGGAGCCTGTGCTCCACACGGGAGATGCCACAACAGTGAGAAGCCCACGTACCGCCAAAAAAAAAAAAAAAACTGACCAATGTCACTTCCAGTAACAATGTATTGTCCAAAGCAAGCCACAGGGTCATGCCTAGCTCCGAGGGAGAGGGGAAGTACGATGACCATATGCCTAGAGTAAGAGTGGGCCCAAATCTTAGTGCACTGTAGCAATGTCTTCTGCAGCTTCGGTTCCCTCTGCCCTTACACTTCCTGGGGGTCTTACAGTCTCTTTGCCCACTACTTAGCTCATTAAGTGGGACTTGGCTCAAAATGGAGATTCAGCCCTAAACTCAGTGTCTATCTCTCTTTATTAGTTTCCAACCTTCTTCCCCCTCTTCAGCTGGGAGCATCTTTATCTAGTGAGGGAGGGGGGACAGAAAGGAAAGATCAAGGAAAAATACGGAAAG
Organism: Stenella coeruleoalba; assembly: GCF_951394435.1. Classification (NCBI taxonomy): domain Eukaryota; kingdom Metazoa; phylum Chordata; class Mammalia; order Artiodactyla; family Delphinidae; genus Stenella; species Stenella coeruleoalba. The sequence continues at coordinate 47,781,358 of NC_137153.1, forward strand.
ATGATTTGAGACTCGTAATTTTAAAACTCAGAAATTTGACATCTATTTCTCTGTCCCCTTGACAAACCCCCTCAAACACGCCATCCTGTGTACTCCCTGACTGCCCTCTCTATGTGGAATGTCAGCCTCCCGTGCTTTCTCACATAATGAAACGGGGCAGGGTCACAGGATTAAAAGGAGGTAGAAGTAGGTGATATTCCATACTGTCTTTCCACCCAATGACCATGTCCTGCTCTCCCCTTCTGTAGACCACGGTGAGTGGGTCTACAGAGGCTGGACAGAGAAATCAAATATGTTAACTTACCAATACATAGATCAGAGAACAAGTCTGGGGGAAAAAAAGCTTTCCATTTCTTAATCTCTCTCACTGAGGACTCAGGACCTGGTCCCTACTTTAAATTCCATTCGGCATTTTGCTAGTGCCCAGGCCCATCAGTGCTTCAGCCCTGCCCAGGCATTCTCCATAGACAGAGTCTTAGGTGTGGTAAATAGCAGGACTTGACTTGGACTCTTCATGTCTCCTTACATCCATTCTTTGTCCTGACTCCAGGTTTAGTATTGGGACTTGCTTTGGCCCATGGGATATTAGCAGATGTGACAGAAGCAGAGCCCCGAAAACTATCGTGTGACTGGGCTGTTAATGCTGTGTGAACATGCCCAGGTTGGACTGCAGGTCCCAGAAGGAGGAAGAGTGACATGTGGGCTAGAGTGGAATGTTACAGTCACCCCAGTTGAGGCCAACCTTTATCAGCCAACTACCAGCTGACCTCAGATATGTAAACTTCCCTGCCAAGATCAGTAGAGCAGATGCCACCGAGATGCCATTCTCTGGCCACCGAGAATGTGAACACAAACATTTACTGTTGTACGCCCCTGAAGTTTTGTGGTTGTACATTTTAATTGTAGCTGTAGAAAATGGATACAGTAGATGTCATAACCACCTGATTTTAAACCCTGTCTTTAAGAACACTAGTTTCAGAGTTAATAATCCTGAAAAGTACCATGACAGGCAAAACTGAAGTTTCATAAATAATAGAGGTCTAGGGAAGTAATGAATAAAATGCTATTAAATATATATATTTTTTTCTTCTATAATAAAACCTTTTTTTTGAAATAACTTTAAACTTACAGAAAAGTTGCAAATATATAGCACGGAGAGTTCACCCGTACCCTTCACTCAGATTCCCGTAAAGTTTATAATTTTCAAAACCACAGTACAATGATCAAACCAGGAAATTAATATTAGTATGCTCCTATCAGCTGAACTAAAGACTTCTTCAAATTTCAGTTTCCCCCTTATATCCCTTTGCAGTTCCACAACCCAGTTAGGATCCCACATTACATATAGCTGCTGTGTCCTTCGTCTTCTCCAAGATGTGACAGTTCCTGAGTCTTTCCATATTTTTGCTGCTTGATAATTTTCATACTCGTGGTCTTAAATGTATTTTTAAATGCACAGATTTTTCAGCATGAAGAGCCTTCTCCGGTGGGTAACCCATCTCTTGAATCACCTTCAGTCATTAAGGAGAAGTGACTGTGGCATTGTGATTTGTGGAAGCAGAGCCTCATACAAGTGTTAGGCTATTCAGAATGCATCACTTTTTTTCTTTTTTTTTTGCAGTACGTGGGCCTCTCACTGTTGTGGCCCCTCCCGTTGCGGAGCACAGGCTCCGGACGCGCAGGCTCAGCGGCCATGGCTCACGGGCCCAGCCGCTCCGCGGCATGTGGGATCCTCCCGGACCGGGGCACGAACCCGTGTCCCCTGCATCGGCAGGCGGACTCTCAACCACTGCGCCACCAGGGAAGCCCCAGAATGCATCACTTTTAAAAGTTTTGTATGGAACTCCTTAGTCTGAAATTGAATATATTTTTACTTCTATTTTCCCTCTTTTCCTTTTCAGCAAGTGCCAGCAAAATGCTTGTGTAACTACTGGCTTCTTCACAAATTATCGTGAAGAAATGGGATACGGCATTGAGACGTATGAGCAGAAACAGGAATTCAAAATCCTATAATTATAGAATTAAAAGACTTATTAGCATAAGTGAGAATGACCAGAGCATATACAGTCATTCCTAGCATTACTTTGCCTGTAAACACGGTACCTTCTATTTTACGGAGGGCTGTGTGATTTACAGTGTTTCACGCTGTTCATCTCAATCGGTCCTATCGATAGTCCCTGTGCAGTGCAAGGTGGGCATTGCTACCCCATGTTAAATGTGGGGACATTGAGACTGCAGAAGTAAAGTGAGGTGCCCAATGGAACAAAACTAGAAGTGCTCCAGTCTTACTAGTGCTGAAGTCTAGTTCTTTTTTCCAGTATATAATGAAAACGTTTGTAAAGCAAGCCTTGAAACAGTAATATTTAAAGCATCTTCCCCATAATACTCTAGTATAAAGGCTGAAGAGCCAAGTGTCATCCAACTCAGAAAAGGATGAGCAAATCGGTGATTGCTGTGGAGGTACTTACACACTTCCCTGCTTGTGAAGTTGGGGGTGATGCTGAAAGCTATTAAAAGTTAAAGGTAATCATAAGCCAACACTTAACATATTTTCTAAGTAGTAACAAAACCATAACACGATTCACATCAAATTGGGAAAAAAATGGTTCAAAATGCTATTAGAAAAGGTAGGGGGAGAGGAAGTTCAATGGGAGAATCAGACTCAATCAGCCTTTGATCGGAAAAGGTCACTTTGAAAAACGGGGCAAAATAAATAAAAATCATGAATATAACACTTGTTAATAAGGAGGAAAATCAGAGATGACAAATGTAGGTAGGAGACCTACAAGATTAAAAGTAGTACAAAGATGTAGTTTATTACCAATCACAAAGAAGAAAAAAAAAATTCAGTTTAACACCTGCAGAAAAATCTAAAGCCACTGATCATTTTTCTTCCAGGATTGAAAATATGTATACTTGAAGGGATCTTCTGCTATCTCTAGATGCAGCCAACATTGCAAATTTGTTGGAAAATAAACAGGAAGACTTGAATCTGTCCCACACTTAATAACAGAGTTCTGTTTTTCTTTAAAATGACCTGAAAACTTGGGGGAAGAAATTGGGGCTGATAGTACACAGGAGCCCAGTTTCTAAGAAATGACTGGGGGATTAGTGGGAAGATGGGATATACTTCAAAAGAGTTACAAGAAGAAAACAACTCCCGGTTAATCGGAAGGCCTTTGATGGAAGGGCCTGTGGAACGCTCACACTCTAAAGAATGCTAGAGTAACACCCTACTGCGAGACAAAGTCTCGTGTACAAAACATGGCGACTGGACTCTCAGAAATACAGAATCAGAGATGTAGCAAGGCTGCCATTGGTTGAGAACAACAGATTATTTAGACATTAATACTCTTGCTCTCCCGAGGAGCAATCTGAGGAGAAAAATAAATGCAAAGGAGACAAAGGCTGGTAAACCATTTTCATAGCCATTACCCTCCCCTGGGTAAGCCCTCATTTTCAGCAGTCATCTCAATAAAGATCAAGAGATAATGCTCATCAGATTATTTTTAAAATAGCAAATATGTTAACAGAAGTGTGATAATGAAAAGAAATGGCCTTGGGACAGATGGAACTACTGAGAGGAAATTCTGCAGAGATAAGTGTACCATGCTAAAGGTAGACCCAGGAAACCGGTTATACAAGTTACAGGAAGATAAGTAAGAGTGGTATATCGTATAGGAAAATTAACTTGGCTACAAGCTCAATGCCAGTCTACCTTTATTTAACACAATGATTCTTAACTTTTTGGGGTCGAGGATTCCTTTGAGAGCATGATAAAAATTAAGTACCTCACCTTAGAAACAAGTACACTTTGCACTTAGTTGGGAAGCTCACAGAGGGCCTATACGTCATCAGTGTATAGTTGGTGGTTTAGAACGTGCAACTTGCTCTAAATGAATCTCAAGTCAGTCCAGGATCCAATTCTGTCTCCACTACTCACTTTCTTATTATGCCTTTCAAAAAGTAACATTATCACTGCTTGAAAGATGGAAGTTTCCTCATCTTTCAACCGGTGATAACAACAGCATTACCTACCCCCCTCCAGGGTTACTATAAGTGATTCACAAGATAAAGCCCCAGGAACTTTTTGGTATCTTTGTTATATTTTTATTACATCGAAAATATGGTAATATATTTTGTCATATGTATGTTTTATTATATGTTTTATATTGGCAAAGTCAGTTGCTACCTTATGCAACTTTTCAGTAACTTTTAAGTTTAGTATACAAGGCAGAAGAGGGGATTGTTCCCCTGGGATCAGTTGCCACTTGGAATAATTCCTGGAACCTTGAGCTCTGATCTGGGCATCTCATGTTACAAGGGACAGCGAGAACACAAGCACGGGAGGCCAGGCAGGATGGTGAGGGAATGTGCAATCTAGGCATAGGAAGACACATGCAAGAACTAATCATAGTTAGCTTAGATGGAAGAACTAAGTAAATTTAGCCTGAAGAACAGATGATTTAACCGAATTCAAATACTTAAAAAGTTGTGGTGGAAGAAAAGGAATTGTTCTGAATAATCCCAGGGGTGAAAATTTGGGCCAGTAGGGAAAGAACTTTCAGGTGAATATAAAGAAGAATTCTTAGCAACTAAAAGCTGATATTTCTTTATCACTGAAAGGTCAACATATTCATTTACTCAGCAAACATTTATCAAGCATCTACTCTGCCCCAGAGACCATGCAAGGTACTGGGAATATGAAGATGAGTAACACACAGACCTTGTTCCTTTAACAGGCTCCCAGTTTGGAGGAAGAAACTAAGAAAATACGTAATTGCAATATAAACAGAGGCAATTGTATCATCTGGAGAACAAGGCAGGGCACCTCCCTAGCCTGAGGGAAGTGGCCTGATGGAGGTGGCACTAGAGTTGAGACATAATGGATGAAGAGAAACAAGCCAGGTGGTCAAGCAGGCTAGGCAGAGGACACAGGCACAGAGGTCAGAAACTGCATGCTGTGTCCAAGGAGTGTAGGGCGCGAAGGACAAGGCAAAGAGGAGAGGGAGAAAAGAACTTCGATGTGATCCTTTGGACAAAGCCGTTAAAGGATTTTAAGCAGAGAAGTACCCTGGTCAGATCTGTGCTTTAGATAAAGACGTATCATTACTGAAATGTTTGAGGTGAGAGCTGGTGGCCCATATCCCATACTCGTGATAGTTCTGCACCTCCTCCAGTAAGTAAAGAACTTCGTAACAGTTCAACATTTCTTGCAATGGGTTAGTCATGTGTAATACAAGAATGTCTCAAACAAGATACTTGGTTGGGATGTTGAAGGAAGACTGGAAATCTAAAGAAAAACTAAGAAACTGCAGTAAGAAGCCAAGAGATATGAGGGCTTGCGTTAGGTATGGGAGATGGAATTGAGGCTCTCAAGGGCCTTTCCAAAGCTCAAACTCTATGCAGTGTGGCCTTGAATCCATCACAGAATTCTATGGCTGTAAAGGACAGGGAGACCATCTCATCCAGCTTTTCCATTGTAGAAAATGAACCCCAGGAAGAGGCGGTGGCTTTCTGACTTCCCCAAATAGCCAGTTGATGAAAGAGTTGAGGACAGGACAGAAAACCCTGAAAAGCACCATCTATCAAACTTGATCCAGTGAGTGACCTTTTGTTCTACCATACAACCCAAATTTTATTAAATCATTTTTTTCAGCAAATATACTTTCTACCAAAATAGGGTTCCGAGAAGTAAGCTGTTTATCAAAAGGAAATGAGCATAGAATTTAAATGTTGCCGTGGATCACAGATATCTTATGAAACAAGAAGGGTCTCCTGTTTGAGCCTTCCAAGGTGGCAGGAAGAGCACAGACTGATCCAAAGCTGAGTTCCACACTTGCCAACAGAGTGACATTGAGAAGAGCACTTACCCTCTGAAGTCCGGTTTCCTCATCCGTAAAGTGAAGAAATAATGCTTATCTTAAGGCGTTTTAGGTATATAAAGTGCCTTCATGGTCCTTGGAGTTCAACAAATGCTAGACAGGTCCTATGTCTTTCTGTTCTCTTTCCTGTCCCCTCCCCACCAAGACCCGTAAGGAGAAGTTACCCACCAGCTCCAGCTGGCCAGAGACAGTAAAGTGGTTAGAATTTGGCCACTGGTATCAGGCCAACTAAGTGATAACACTTGGCCTTATGTGAACTTGGACACATTCTTTAATCTCTCTGAGACTATTTATAAATCTATGATAATCTGAAGAAAACTATTCCTACCCTGTAGGGTGGTTGTGAGGATTAAATAAGCGAAACACATGAAAGTTGTTTAGAGCTGAGCCTGACATACAGTAAACATACGAGCAATTGCTGTGATTATGTTGATTTTACATGCAGAGAACCAGGTTACATTGACTGCAATTTCCTTTGTCTCCTTAACCTCCTTGTTAATGATCTCCTCATTTATGCACAACTTCATCTTCAAGAAAATAGTTGCGGCTTCCCTGTGGCGCAGTGGTTGAGAGTCCACCTGCCGATGCAGGGGACACGGGTTCGTGCCCCAGTCTGGGAAGATCCCACATGCCGCGGAGCGGCTGGGCCCGTGAGCCATGGCCGCTGAGCCTGCGCGTCCGGAGCCTGTGCTCCACAACGGGAGAGGCCACAACAGTGAGAGGCCCGCGTACCGCAAAAAAAAAAAAAAAAAAAAAAAAAAAAAAAAAAAAAAAGAAAATAGTTGCACGCATTTCTCTTCAGACATGGAAGAAACTGAAAAGCTTTCTCCTAAAAGTCGCAAAGGTAAATGTGATCAGTGGATCTAACTGACCATCAAAAATGGAGTAGTGGAAACGTAATATCATCAATTCAAGGTATTGGACGCCCATCCATTGATTTGTTCCCTGTCTCTGATTACAAGTCAATATCTCCTTGTCCCTCATTCTACAGGCCAGGGGGACTTCGAAGCACTTCCTATGGACTATGTGGTTTGATATGCTCCCATGCAGACAGGCAGGTGAGGGTTAGAATTGGCCTTTGAATCATCCTCAATGCCAAGAACAATATAGGCACTCAAAACATCCACTGACAAACCAATCAGTGTAACTCCCTTCATTAGGTGCCGGGTCCTACAGGATTAACTCTAGGGACCACCTCACATTGCATTTGAGAGCACAGTACTGAAGTGGATGGCAAAGGTAGTGAATAAGAGATTGGGCTCCAGAGTGAGAATATTTGAGTCCTGGAGCCATCGTCTTTGTAGCTTTAGGCATGTCACTTAACCTCTCTACATCTCAGTTTCTTCCTCTATAAAATGAGGATCATAACAGATGAACCTAACTAGTAGGGTTCGCATGAGATAAAGTAAGATAATGCTTGTAAACAATTTAGCACCAAGCAAGCGTTCAATAAACGTGGTGATGATGATGATTACTATTTCAATTTAAAATATGACTAAGGGCTTCCCCAGTGGCGCAGTGGTTGAGAGTCGGCCTGCCGATGCAGGGGACATGGGTTCGTGTCCCGGTGCGGGAAGGTCCCACGTGCCGCGGCATGGCTGGGCCCGTGAGCCACGGCCACTGAGCCTGCGCGTCCAGAGCCTGTGCTCCGCAACGGGAGAGGCCACAACAGTGAGAGGCCCGCGTTCCACAAAAAAGAAATAAATTAAAAAAAAATAAAATATGACTAAGTGCCATTCAATGTTATACTTTTTATAATGCACAAATAAGAATTCATAAAAGGGGAGAGCAATGTGGCCCCAGAGTATTCATCTTAACTACAGGGGAGCTATTTCTTAGAGATATGTCCTAGTTCTAAGAGAAAGAATAGGTTTAGATCTGCAAAGGGCATCTGCTACGGGCAAACAGCCAGAAGGATACGGATCCCTGAATTCATGGAAGACACAGGAACAGCTAGAATTTTTTTTTTCAATTCTTCGCAAGTTTATTGTTTCTTTGTCTAAAAACGCATAAAAGCTTCCTGCTTTGGTCACTTCTTTGAGTCTCATTTTTATGCAGCTCGCGTATGTATGAAATTTAAATTTGTTTTTGTCCTTTTAATCTGTTTCATGTCAGTTTAATTACTGGACCAGACAAAAAGCCTAGAAAGGAAGAAGGGAAAAATTTTCTGCCCCTACAACTCCATGGATGGATGTTTCAGTCTGCTACTGAGGGACTCTTATTTCCAGTCTTTAGCTTTTAGTTCTGCAGTTAATAACTTTGTGTATATATCCTTTTATATTTTTTGTGTGTCTTTGAGATAAATTCTAGAAGTAGGATTATGGTATCCAAGGGTAAATGCACATGTGATTTTGCTAGATGATGTCAAATTCCCATGGGACATCCCCAGCAGCGATGTATGAGGGTGCCTGTCACCTCGAAAATTCTCTAGTAGACTGCATTATCAAATGTTTCACAGCTAGAATTTTGAGTAAGTGCCCAAGGAGGCAGAAAAGGGGACATTTCAAAGTCTAGTAAGGAAGTGGCAGGTGATTTCAGAAAAGACAGGCTACCTGGTGATAATAACTGGCTGCTCAAAAACCGTGGTGTGGGAGGTGAATGTAGACTTTAGTGGCAGACAGACCTAGGTGGGAATCCTCAGACACATTACCTAATATTTTTAAGCCTCACTAGTCTCATCTTTGGAATGGGAACACTTTCACCTTCCTTGCAGAATTATGAGAATTAAGTGAGTTATTGAAGTTAAAATGGTCATCTCAGCATCTGACTCAGTGTCAGCTGCTATGATTATTTGGTGATATTCTAAGAAAAATAAACATTAAAAGGAGTTATATAAATTTACCCGGACAAACACCTCACTTCAGGTGAATCAGGAAAGGCTTTTGTTCAGTGTCCTAAGTCTCATTACTGATTTCCGTAGGAGCTGCAATACCTACAATAAATGCCAGGTATTATCATTATCGTGGGTTACAGAGAGCTATCATGATCTCATTTAATCCTCACACAACCCTGGAACAGGATCATTTTATTTGTCCATTTTACAAATTTTCTTTTAAAAAGAGGTTTGGAGGGATTTAGTCACTTGTCCAAGCTCACTGACAGTAAGTGATGGAACAGGGATTTGAACCGGGGCAGTGTGGCTCCAAAGGCTGTGCGCTTTGTGTACCTCTACAGAAAGCCAGCTGACCTCCGAGACCTGAGGACTTGTCCTCCCTGACCCAGACCTGACGTGACAGCGTGGGCCTGCCACCTGGATTCAAGAAAGAAAAACAGCCCTGCAGGGAAAAGTGGACATGATTAGGTACCGGGCTGCATAGAGTAGGCTTGTGCAATTTTCATTTCACTCTTCCTCTGTAATTTCTCATTTTAATTCATAGCAAACAAACCCCTTAAACTGAAGTGTGCTGAAGATCGGCCCTCTGCTGTAAGAAGTGCTTGTTGGAGCTATTGTCCTAAACTGGCAGAAACACAGAACGCCTTCAAAAAACAGAATCCTTAAGAGACAGGTCTGGTTGTGCCAGGGGACATTAATTGCACAACCCAGACTAGCACTGTCAATGGCAATCTTGTCTGTAAGCAGAAGAGCTTGCCCCCATAGGTACTACATGGAGACAATTTGCTTCTTCTCTGGGCCAAAATAATTGAACATCAAATTCTAGAATGTTACAGAAAATCTGAAGAGGATTTGCTAAAGAATGAGAAAAAGATTAAAATATTCAACTACTGGTTCTCAATTTTGTTTTCTTCTCAACTATCTCCACCCATTCTCCCCAGATCTCCTAACATAACCAACCTAACCTTCCTGTTTCTAATTTCTCAAAGGGAGGGCAGGAAGAGGGAGGGAAGGAGAAGAGTGGGAGAGCAGGAAGGCACAGAGGAAGAAAGGAAAGAAGAATCAGGGAGGTAGGTGTCTACAGATTTGAGGTCTTTGTGAGGTCAAAGAAGAGATGTAGCTGGGATAACGGAGGGAGCATGAAATAAACAAAGTTCTCAGGATTTTAGCAGAGGAATATCCTTGTATATTGATAAGACCCAAGAGAGTGAGTAGGTTTCAAGTGGGTTGAAATATAGTAATCAGAAACAAAGAAGTGAAGAAATGTGGAGATGAAATCACCCACTCTGTTAGTAGCTAAACATTCCCCAAGAAACCTTGTCCAACCTTACCAGGCGCACAGGGCAGCTTGTGCTCTGGGCTCCCCTGATGTTTGCAGTGGTGTCACGTAAGGGGAAGGCAGACCTACATAGTACTGATCACAGTGAAGCAGGTATTTATTTAGATGCTGGACTGCCTTTGGAGCAGAGACTGTATTCTATTCATGTTGCGTATAGTTGGTGCCTAATAAATGTTTGCTGGAAAGGAGGGAAGAAAACGAGGAGGAAGGGAGGGGAAAGAGAAAAGAATGACAAGCAAGAGACATTCAGGAAGCAACTCCTCATCTCAATCACCTTGAGTCAGATGGTAATTTTGCTCTCAAATCAGCCATTTCATCCTTTCAAATCTCGTATATACTTGCCCTGACAATTAGGAAAGAGAAAAAGAGGCAGACTGATTCATACTGTACCTTTTCACTAGAATGTTTAAAAATTAGCAATAGCCAAGACTGTGAATAACTGAAACTCAAGGGCAGATATTATGAACTTAATAAACCATTATCTCTAAAATAATTGTTTTTTTAAAATGAGCTTCTAAAAATGGTTTCATGCCTTTTATGTCCCCATCTGTCCCATACTAAAATACCCTCAGCTCTTTTAACATTTTGTCTTTGAAAGCTTAACTAAAATATTCAGATCAATTACTAAAAAATAGAAAATGAAGTAGTAAAAATACCTTATATTTTAGCCATGTTCTTTCTTTTTTGAACTACTTATCTTTGGTCTCCTTTGATTCTGAGCAAGTAGTTATCACTCCAGCCCACAGATGTGAAAACTGAGGAAAGTATCAGTACACAGTATGTTCATGTCTGATCAAAACTGAAAACCTAGAATCTTGAGTCTGCATTTAGCTCTCGCCCTGCAGCTACACTGTTCTTTGGGTGTGTCTTTTGAAGCAGAGAAAGGAGTAAAATATTTCCCAATTTTTTACATATCAGACATATTCTTACACACACTAATGTCTTTATAAGATAGATTTTTACTTTTCTCATGCAGTTGTGGTTTTCAAACTTCTTTTAGAAGCAGAATCTTTTAATCAAAATTTTTGATAAATGTCATGCCAAAGCTCTCTATACAGAACAGATAAAAGTGTGAGAGGTTGTGGAGAAAGGGGAACCCTCCTGCACTGTTGGTAGGAATGTAAATTGGTGCAGCCACTATGGAGAACAATCTGGAGGTTCCTTAAAAAACTAAAAATAGAACTACCATATGATCCAGCAATCCCACTACTGGGTATATACCCTGAGAAAACCATAATTCAAAAAGACGCATGCACCCCATGTTTATTGCAGCAATATTTACAATAGCCAGGACATGGAAGCAACCTAAATGTCCATCAACAGTGGGATGGATAAAGAAGATGTGGTACATATATACAATGGAATATTACTCAGCCATAAAAAGGAACAAAATTGGATCATCTGGAGAGATATGGATGGACCTAGAGACTGTTACACAGAGTAAAGTAAGTCAGAAAGAGAAAAACAAATATCATATATTAACACATATATGTGGAATCTAGAAAAATGGTATAGATGATCATACTTGCAAAGCAGAAATAGAGACACAAACATAGAGAACAAACATATGGATACCAAGGGGGAAGGGGAGGTGGGATGAATTGGGAGACTGGGATTGACATATATACACTATTGATACTATATATATAATAGATAACTAATGAGAACCTACTATATAGCACAGGGAACTCTACTCAATGCTCTGTGGTGACCTAAATGGGAAGGATATTCAAAAAAGAGGGGAAACGTGCATACGTATAGCTGATTCTCTTTGCTGTACAGTAGAAACTAACACAACATTGTAAAGCAACTATGCTCCAATTTTTAAAAAAACCTAAAAATAGAGCTACCATATTATCCAATAATCCCACTCCTGGGCACATATCTGGACAAAACGCTAATTTAAAAAGATACACACACCCCTATCTTCATACAGCACTATTCACAATAGCAAAGACATGGAAACAACCTAAATGTCCATCGACAGATGAATGGATAAAGAAGATGTAGCATATATATATAGTGGAATATTACTCAGTCATAAAAAAGAATAAAATAATGCCATTTGCAGCATGGAGGGACTTAGAGATTATTATACTAAGCAAAGTAAGTCAGACAGAGAAAGACAAATATCATGACATCACTTATATGTGGAATCTAAAAAACATGATACAAATTAACTTATTTACAAAATAGAAATAGATTCACAGACATTGAAATCAAACTTAAGGTTACCAAAGGGGAAATGTGGGGGGAGGGATAAATTAGGAATTTGGGTTTAACAGATACACACTACTATATATAAAATTAGATAACCAACAAGGACCTACTGTATAGCACAGGGAACTATACTCAGTACCTTGTAGTGACCTATAATGGAAAAGAATCTGAAAAAGAATATATATATATATATATATATATATATATATACACACACACACACACGCACATATATATAACTGAATCACTTTTGCTGTACACCTGAAACAGTGTAAATCAACTACACTTCAATTAAAATATAATAAAATGAAAAATAGATCAAAGTGCAGCTGCACTGCTTGGAGCAGAGCTGAGAGAGCTGTTAGGTTTGCGGATAGGGGCCACTGGCATCAGTCTCAACATCAAACATGAAAAGAGTGTCAGGATGCCACTGACTGAAGACCCTGTCACAGAGTATGTCTGACTTTGGGTGGAGTAAGAAGGGCAAGGATTTCACAGTCCAACTGATTCCAATTTCGAGGCTACCACTTGCTCACTTCGTGCACCGAGGATGTTATCAACCTTTCTGAGCCTCGTTTCTTCACCCGTACAGGAGTGATCGCAACACCTGCCAGGTGAGTCAGTTCTGAGGGTCAACTCAGGCACCATCAGGGAATCACGGGTCACGGTGCTCAGCACCCAGCAGGAACTCAAGCAGTTTCCTTCCCGAAGGCCCTTGCCAAACCTAGGTGCTTTTCTGATACAACAGATGTGTTCTCGTTTTCTCTGAGGGTACAAATTCCATTTGTTTCCTTAAGTCCATCTCATGCATGCCTTTAGCGCTTGAGGGTTTGTGTTACTCCCTCAATCACTTAGCATTTTCTATTCAGTTAGCACAGCATCGAGACTTTAAAAGCAGCTGGAAAATAAACTTGATTCCAAATATGATTTATAACGTCCCAAGCAACAGCTCATTTACCCGAGAAAGCGCCATCCATTATTGACAGATGCACCCTCGGAGGAGAAGTAGTCTTAGGACTAGGAGATGGAGCGAAAATTGTGCTTCAACTCCTTAAGCCAATTATCCAAGGTGATTTTGAACGTTAAATCCTTAGATATGCTTAATTTACTGTCCTTGCCCACAAGCACATACAAAAGTGTGAAGAGGGGAAAAAAAGCTAAGCAATTTAGGACTGCCATTAAAAACAAAGAGAAAGAATAGCATAGATGGGAAAAATACATAGGAGGCAGCATGTGGGCATTGGACGCGTGTGGGCTTATCGACAGAGCATCCCCAGGCCTCACCCACCTTGCCTTCTCGTGGTACAGCCAGCTACTCCCCACCTGTCTTTGTTCAGTACAGAAATAATTGCACTTACCTGCTTCTGACCTAATAATTACAGCACTGCCTGATTTTATTCTCGGCATGTTTATTGTGGTTGAATTTCCTCGGCTTTCAGTGCACAGGCCTTACTAAGGATGCTGGCATTCTTGGCTTCAACAACAAGCTAGTGACAAGGCTATGTAAGGTTCTGTAAAATGCCAAGAAGCCAGTGTGAATCCAGCCCCTGGGGGCTTGTAATCTGCATCTGACAGGCAGATAGTAGAAAACCTTGGCAAGACTACAAGGCTTACAGGCGAGGGAAGAAAGGGAATGCATGAGGCCAGTGAATTTGAGGATGCTAATACGTTTCTCCATAGTTTTCTCAAAAGGAGAAAAATAGAAGAGAGAGGGTTTTTTTTCAATCCAAATTATAAGGCAAAAGGTGACCAATTATACCTGCTGAGCTTTAGTTTGTAAGTACTGAGGAGTGTGTGTGTGTGTGTGTGTGTGTGTGCGCCAGTGTGCATGCGTGTGTGTATGAACATGCACGCACATGTGCATTGCATGTATACTGTGGATGAGTGTGAGTAGATGGAAGCAAGGAAACTTGGGGGCATGGAGAAGAGGTCTAACCTATATACACATTTTTGCATGATGAATCTATATTGAGAAAAATAAATCCTGCCATAGGAGACCTGAAAAATTACTACTCTGACTTAATGCAATCTATAGTTTAAAGTACAATTACAGAGTATTCTAAAATTACCTCCTTATACCTCATAACCTGGCAGAATAATTATAGGCTAGATTCTTTCACCTTTTTACACTTTTTAAATTAAGAATTAAGAGATTCACTGTATTGGGTTATTAAAAACCCGACCTCTTATGGTACATATTTTTATCCCATTATTAAACTGTGTATATAAAATATAGTAAGCTTTGACTTTTATACCTTTTACTTCTAAATTTCAGATTCATAAATCAACATTTGAGGGCCAGCTGGGTGTCAGATACTGTGCAGGTGCTTTGAAAGGCACCGCCTCATTTGATCAACACCCGGATTCCTAACCTGGTCTTCTGATTCCAACCTAGTATGCATCCCACCAATCACAATCTTTTGTCATTGCCTTGTCATCAAGTCTCTGAGGGTTAGATGGAAGTACAGGAGCAGTGGCAGCCTCGCTGGTATGTAGAATGGCTTGTCACTGGCTTGCCATTAAAGGCATATGCTTTATTATTCTGGGAATCCCATTTCTCTAAATGTGAAACTGAGCAAGAATGGAGAATCCGTAGTCAACTCACAAAAATATGGTCAAGGATCTTAAGTACTTTGCACCCTTTTGAGATTTCTTCTACATCCAAGGTGTGACTCAGCAAAACAAACCATCGATAAACATGTATCCTTGGACAAGGGATAAGCTTTTAATGACTAGATATTTTAACAAAGCTGCAATTGCTTCAAATCTTGTGTTAGGGGAGAGGGGCGGTCTGGGGCGGGGAGAGTCCTCTTTGGAATCACCATCACCCTGGGAAACATTCTTAACATCCTCGAGGGTTCATTTTAAAGGAAAATTTTACCTTTAAAATCATATCTGAAGTAGCCAAAAGTTATTCAGAGCCAAGGATAATAAATAAAATGAGGGATCAAACTGGATAATATCCTTTACTATCAACATATAAGATATGACTATAAAGTAAAGTACCTTAGGGACTTCACTGGTGGTCCAGTAGTTAACAATCCACCTTCCAATGCAGGGGACATGGGTTTGATCCCTGGTTGGGGAACTAAGATCCTACGTGCCACGGGGCAACTAAGCCCACACACCGCAAATATTGAGCACGTGAGCCACAACTAAGAGAGCCCACGTGCCACAACTGCAAAGCCCACATGGTCTGGAGCCCACGCACTACAACTACAGTAGGGCCCACGTTCTCTGGAGCCCGCCCGCCGCAACTACAGAGCCCACATGCCACAACCAGAGACAAGCCTGTGTGCTACAATGAAGATCCTGGGTGCCGCAACTAGACCCGACTCAGTCAAAAATAAAATAAAGTACATTATTATCTTGAGTAACTTGTAAGCCACTTATGAACACAATGGCAAAAGAGAATTCCAAAATATTTTAGATAACTGTACACACACATTCACAAGGCTCCTTCCTCAAAATGTGTAGATGTTTAAAACACAGAGCAATTTTAAGAACACATTTCTTCCATTAAATAGATGAGGAAACTGATTTGCAAAATAAGCCACTGGTCTAGACTACATATGTGCTCATGTGTGTGTGTGTGCACACGTGTGTGCCTCCACATATGTACATGTGTGTGGACCCACCCACAAACAGGAATTGCCTTCATTCTGTAAGAGCTGTTACTTACCGAGTCTGTTCATCTGGGAGCCTGAATCTTGAGTACGGTTGTAATGCTTCCCTACAGCAAGTTTATAGCTTCACATTCTGGGAAGGATGCTATTATTCCTGACTTAAAAAAAAAAATAAAACTAAACTAAAGGAATTATGTGACAACTACAACTTGTTAGTTAGAACTATAAACTTTCTAAAACAGTGAAGTGTGAATATACGCAAAAAACTTTCCCAATCTTCACTTCCAAACAAACTTACTAGATAAAGAGTATTTTTGAAATTTTTAGGAAATGAAGAAGGTGAAGCACCCTCTAGTTTATGTGGGAATGCTCTTTGCAAAGATTTTCCTCCCTTGAAAAAAAAACAGAAGCCAAATATCATAACAATGATTACCATTCAGAGAGTGAGTGTGATTTAACACAAAACGTATCATGAACTTTTTTAAAATTATGAACTAATACTGTACTCTAGTCAGTAATTTTGTTTCTCAGAGATATGGGCTATCAATTCTGAAACCACTTTATCTTTTACTAGAGTTGAACAAAATAGGTAAATACATTGTCGATAATAAGGACCAAGTTTCTCATGCTCAGAAAAGAAGTTACAAATAAGGAAAGAAGGAAGAAAAATGATACCCAAGTAGCAATGAGCACAGTCATCACCCACATTTTAGTTTCTAAAAACCATTCTCTAAATGAAAGAAACCAGAGGGTTTCTTTGGATAAGTGGTTAATTCCAAGGATGAGGCAGGGAAAATACCAGATGAGTCTGGAGCATCTTATAATTCTAAAAAGTAAACAAGTGTTCAAAAAAGGATGGCAGGATGTGGAAAGGGCACAGGAACCAACCGGAAAGAGCTCACAATGGCCAAACAATGAAACAATTTGAGCAAGAAAATAATGATAGCATTGTATTATGACCCACAGAATAAAGTAATTTGATATATATGGGTCTGTACTGATATAACTATATAACTGAATAAATAAGTAAATGGAAGGGAAGAGATAGCTCTTTCTTCAGATGAATTCCAATTCATAAATGTGAAAAAAAATGAAGGAATAGAAAGTCACTCTTAAAACACCACAAATTGTTGTAGGCAATATCCACAGATGAATGCTAAAATTAGTAGATGAAAGTATGAGGAATATATACCCGAACAGGGTAGAAAGGACAGAGAACAGAACTTACAAGGGTTTGGTGGAGGCATACCCTACAGGAAGAGAGGAGTGAGGACATTGTTAACTACTTGGAAAGAAAGGGTGGAAAAAAGATGATGTGAATTATTGAATACCGCTACCTCAACGAACTTCCTCTGCTTCAAAGAGAACCACGGCAGAAGGAAGTTGAGATTGAATCAAGAATGGAAAGGCTTAGATGTAGCTGTCATTATCGCCTACATCATAGAGATCTCTCTGAGGATATTAACATGGAGAATAATTATGACACAGTCAATTTAGCCATAAACCTTATTCTTGTACTGTTTTTTCTTGCTAGTAATTTTAGGATCACTGTGCAGCAGCTTGGGAAAGCTACTTTATGCTAGGACAGACTGTGTGCCAATATTTTGATAACCTATGATATAAGTTCTAAGATGTCTTCTCTTGCATCTCTTTTCTACCTCAGTACAGGTAACTTATAAAGAATATGTGTAGTTTGGTTTTGAATGACTTGAATATACTTTAGTTCCACTTTTTGATTTGACCAAAAGAAGCACTAATAGGTCTCAAGGACTGCCGGTTTCAGAAGGCTGAAGTTAGGAAGATGAAACACAATATCAAGAATTGGAAGCAAATTAACTTGTATGGAAGGAATGTAAAGAACACATTGGGTACTTTGGCCAATAATTAGAACAGGATGTATTAACTATATTCTCTGGTTTTCAAAAATTTGAATTGTAATAAAATTTTTCATGTGCTATTGCAATTTTCAGTAGCAAATAAATGTGTGTATAGAGGATCTAGTTAAAATTCAAGACATATTTGAGTATCTTTTTTAAAACAAAGAAAAAATACCAGTATCCCCTCTTTATCTCCAGTATTCTAGTCAGCTTACGGCAGAAAATGTGTTAAGAAAAAAAATACCTGCGCTTGGCCTGGAAGAACCCTCTCCTGCTGGACTAGTCCACACTCAGAAAATGAGTCATTACTGGTTATCAAGCTGTACGTTCATTCCTGGGAGAACGGAAGTTGGCACATGTTTTCCCAGGTTCCTCTATGTCTGTTCCAGTTGTGATAATAACCATGCTTCACATTTGTATAGCACTTTTGGTTTATAAACTTTACTCACATACTGTACCCGGTCTTCAAAACCATTCTTGGAGATTAGTTCATACTAATGAACTAATACTTATGAGGAATCAATACTTATGAGGAACTTGCTCTGTGTCAGGCCCTAGGAAAGAAATGGTGAACAAGATGAATATGATCTTTGCCACCCACCTAAAGTTGACATTACAGTGGGAAATACAACCAAAAAAAATAGTAAACAAATACTTTAAATACAGAGTACCGTATAAAGGGGAAGAAAACAAGAGTACTATAAAGCAAAAAACTAAGCAGACAGACATAGAGAGACCTACTCTAGAGAGGAGATGAGTCAAGGCCCCTCCGAAGAGGTGCTGTCTGATGAGAAGCAGGCAGCCCAGCAAAGGCTGGGGTAGCACCTCCCATTCAGAGGAATCAGCAAGGTCAAAGGTGGTGTGTGCAAGGGGGCTGTGAAGGGTGGACAAACAGCTTGGCACGTTCTGGAAACTCTCAGAAAGTAAATTCCTCTGAAAAAAATTGGGAAGGAGGGAGATAGAGGCCTGAAATGAGGTCACAGAGGAAAGGAGAGGGCAGACAGTGTTTAAGCCTGGGACTAACTGGCCATGTATGAAGGGTTTTATTTTAAGTTCAATGAAAGGGTTGAAAATATTACTGTCACTTTACAAGTAAGTAAAATTAAGCTCAGAGAGGTTACATGTCTTCTCAGAATTCTTATACCTGGCAAGCATACAACTTCATCCCAGATCTTTCTATTCCTTCCTCCTTTCCACAAATATGTGTTAAGTACATGCTAGATGCCAAGCACGTTACTACTTGCTAGATACGACACAGCCTTAATCTCAGTTAGATTAGGTCTAGAACTAGGAAATGGCCATGTGAACAAATACAAAAAAATATGGCAGGCACTGTGCCCAGAGGTCTCTACAGAATGTAGGGGAGACTTGAAGTGGGGAGAAGGCAGGTCTATGTGGGCGGGACAGGGAGAGTCAGCTAGTATTGAGCTCAGTCTAGAAGATGAAGGTTTATAAGGAAAATCGGGGTATGGGAGGTTAATCAAAACAGATTGAGCAAAGATACAGAGAATTAAACAGCCTGATAGATGCTGGAAATAAAAAGCTGGGGGTGGGGATGGGAGTGGGGGGCTTGAGGGTAGGGTTGAAAAAACAGAAATGGCCAAAGGCCAGACCATGAGCCCTTGACAGAGCAAAGCAAGAAGTTTGGACTTCATTCTCTAAGCAATAGAGACCAGTAAGCTTTCAAGTAGGAGAGCAACCTGATCTGATTCATTTCAGATAGATCACATCAACAGAATTACAGAGGTGAATGGTGGTGATGGCAGGAAGGGGCAGGAGTAACATTGAAAACAGGGAAACCAGTTAGAAGACTTGCAAGGTCTAGGCAGGAGGAAATGGAGGGGGCGTGGGGTTGGAGAGATGAAAAAAGATTGAATGGTGGCACAGTGGTTAAGAATCTGCCTGCCAATGCAGAGGACACAGGTTCGAGCCCTGGGCCGGGAAGATCCCACATGCCGCGGAGCAACCAAGCCCCTTCGCCACAACTACTGAGCCTGCGCTCTAGAGTCCTCAAGCCGCAACTACTGAGCCCACATGCCACAACTACCGAAGCCTGCGTGCCTAGAGCCCGTGCTCCGCAACAAGAGAAGCCACCGCAATGAGAAGCCCGTGCACTGCAACAAAGAGTAGCCCCCGCTCGCCGCAACTAGGGAAAGCCCGTGCACAGCAATGAAGACCCAACACAGCCAATAAATAAATGAATTTATGAAAAAAAGAAAGAAGATTTGAATAGATGGGAAGAAGGAAAAAGGTGTAGAACTTAACGATGCTGAGTGTTCGGGGTAAGCGAGATAGGGGATTTAGGGTGAATTCTGGGTTTTTATGACTTTTGACTGTAGGGTCAGTACTTCCGATATGGAAAGGTTTTCCACCTCATATAAAAGAATGTCTTTTATTTATTACAAACAGTTTAACATACCTTCTCTGCCAGCTAAGAAAAACTCATCTGATTCATATTTTAAGTTATTTTTAAAGAGAAAATAATATGCTTTTTTCTTTTTCTAACAAACTATTGTTTAGAAGACTAGGAAGGTTTTTTGGGGGGTTTTTTTGTTTGTTTGTTTTTCCTTTTCTTTTTCCTTGTTTTTTTTTTTTTTTTTACCTAAAATGATCAGCATAATGTCCTCTACTAAGATAAAGAAGAAATTCCCACATGGCCGCTGGCCGGATATCTAAGCAGAGAAAGAAAGTAGGTTTTAACAAACGGAATTTTTTTGCAATTTAAGTTTCTATCAAAGGAAAAATATTAGTACTCTATTTAAGAAGACAGTCTCTGGGATCCTCAGAAAATGTGAAATAATAATTCCTTTTATGTTCAGACCTGTCTTGACACGCCCTACTACCATCATAAACACAGCACATAGAAGCTCAATTTCTATTCTCAGATGCTCAAGAAATAACTTCAGATTCAAGTCTGACATCTGACTTGAAAGATATGATGTTAACATATCATACATGGTGCCTGAAAAACAAAACATTTAAAAAATATATTTAAAGACTTTTCAAAATAATTTGGCTCTAGGGGACAAATATCAGTGATATTTAAACATTAATTGTTCCAAGAGCTTATATAGGATAGTATCCATATACAGCCTGTCCTCATGATGCTCCTTTCCTTCCCTATGTCCTCTCTTTCTTGTCCATTTCATTTTGTCATCCTTATTCTTTTTGAGAGGTATAGAAAACCTTTAACCATGCTTAGGGGGAGAAATGAGCTGAGATTTCCATTTGATTAAAGTTTTACATAGAATGCGCTGTGTGTGGAGAACTAGCAAAGAAAAGGCCCTCGAATTGATGATCATTTGGGAGAACTATACCAAGTACTTTAAAGATTCAAGATATGTGTCATTATCTCCATGGCAAAAATGAGAAAACTGAAGATTGGAGAAGCTAAGTAACTCACTCAACATCACACAGTCAGCAAGTGATGGAATTGGGGTTCAATCCCAGCTCTGTGACTCCAAAGCCAAGGAAATGAGTAGCCATTCCTAATTTGACTGAACCTCCCAACACTCCCCATTTTGTGGGAAATTTTACAAATGCCCTCTAGAACTTTTTTTTTCTGCAAGCGCAAACGTGGAAAAAAATTCTTTGATTCATATGCATGTATCCTCAATTAGCTGTCCTGCTTATTTATTTCAGAATGCAAAGGCACATTCATTTATTAAACCTCCGAGTGTTTTCAAAATTTGGCAAAGGAAACAGAAATAATGGCCATAACACACTTCCTGCAATAGCCAGCAATTAATGGAAAGGGCTCTCATAGCTGTGTGAACTCAGCTGTAAACTCATATTCTTCCCGTCTAACTCCAGAAGCAAATTTCTGAGTAAACAAATGAGTTAATTTGCTCTCTGAGCTAAAGTGGACCAAGGAGAGGCAATTCTCTATTGAGTAAGTAGTATTGGAGTTTGTTAATGACAACCTTGAAGTAGCCCAACATTATGGTCTCATATGATAAATTTCAGTTTTCTAAATCAAATTACATACCACTAAAAATCAATTGCTTAGAGGGAAAGAGGCTGTCAGCAGAAAGTATGAAGGTGGGAAAGAGATAGTTAGCATGTTTTAAAAATAGATTTTGGTATAATTCAGTCATTTTTCCAGAGATACAGGTTACTTGGATCAGATGAGTGGTTTCCCCAGCCATGCTTCCTATCTTTGTAGACTCATTTTGTGTATGTCATAGAAGTTATAGGCTATTACAGGTGTTATAGGAATCTTGTACGTATCACAGAAGTTACAGGATACTAATGGATGTTATACCAAATTACAGGATTGTTATAGGAAGTTGTAGGATGGACCAGGAGTTATAAGAATTGAATTTAAATGGTGAGGAATACATCACCAGGGCAGTAGATGAAATCTGACCAGTGGAAATACCAGACCTATATCTGCGGATCTCTCAGGGGTGGACACTGTATTAGTTTCCTATTGATGCTATAACAATCTATCACAAATTTAATGGCTTGAAACAATGCAAATGTATTATCCTACAGTTTCTGAAGGTCAAAAGTCTAGGTAGACTGGGCTGGATGCTCTCCTGAGGATCTCACACTACCAAAATCAATGTGCTGGTGGGGCTGCATTCCTTCCTCAAGGCGCTGGGGAAGAATCTGGCCCCAAGCCCATTCAGGCTGTCGCAGGGCTGACGTTCCCATTCCCTTGCTGCTGTAACCCTGCGTACATAGGGAAAGGGGATAGCTTTTGCTCCTAACAGCTGCCCACATCCTTTCTCATGCTTTCCATGTGGCCTCCTCCAGCAATGACAGTAGAGTCCCTATGATGCTTTAAATCGGTCCGATTTCTTCTTCTGCCATCTCTCTCTCTGACTCCAGCAAGCTCTCCAGAAAGTTTTCCACTTTTCAAGCCTCATGTGATTAGATTGAACCTGCCTGGATAATCGAGACTAACCTTCCTATCTTAAGATCCTAACCTTAACGACATCTGCAGAGTCCCTTTTGCCATTTAACATAACGTCACCACAGCATGCCATCAGAGGGCAGAGTTCATGGGGGGCAAAATTCTGCCTTCCACCTGTATCATTGTTTCCTGGGGAACCTGGGCTCACAAAAGCTCTATAAAAGAATGTGGCTGCCAAAACCATCAGGCGACCTTCCAAATTTTGAGTACGAAAAGAACCCTATGCAGAAGTGCCTCTTTCTTCGGAAGGTAACCCATCAACTTGTTTTACACCAAGCTGTTTCGAGCTGTGAAAGAGAGTACTTAATAATGCACAAGTTAACAAAAAACACATCTTATTTTTAAGGCAAAGTCATCAAAAAACATTGATAGTAGGTTTAGTAATAATAATAGCTACTGTTTTGTGCTCAGTAGTAAATAGCCTTTAATATAGGCAGTTGTGAGCATCCCCTTTCTCAGTTCTTTGATAGAATGGGATACAATTGTTCCTTCTGGACAATGGAGAAATACATTTCAGTGCTACCAGGACTGTAATGCAGCATGCAGTACCAACACATAAATCCCTGCTAATATTTCCTATGCCCACGAAAGCTCTCCACACATGACTACGTAAACTGAACTTACGTATGCAAAACGTGGAATGAGGTTGTGCATGGCATGGTTCATTGCTGCCACAGAATTGTAGAGCGGTGCAATCACCAACTGTTGTCACAAATCTTAAATCTGCTTTGACATCACAGTCTGTAAATTATAGTTCATCAGCGGACGCAGCTCACTGGTCTCTGCACATTCATTTTCTTATGTGATAAAATCATTTCCCAGCAAGAATACAGTTTCATGAGAGTCACTTCACAGTGAGAACCATCCAGCACAATAGTTAAACGCCAGGGGGTTATACAAATACAAATAAAGTCAGAATGTTTACAATTCTTTGAGCTGATATTTCAAGAGCAAGGGTATTTAACATCTCTGGACAATCAAAATACTAACTTGATAAGTACAGAAGTTCTTTAATCCTAAGGGTATTTAATATTGATCTTAATGACAATGATCTGTATTTTAGATCTAGATCAATCCTAATGACAATGATTCAAATCATTGACAAATGTATTTATTCCCCTCTGGAAATAAATTCAAAGCATACTGAATTAAAGCCAGTTGTTAACTAAAAAAACTCAAGTTGTATGGTCTGAGTTCTATTTTGAAGTTACTACTTAATTTTAGTATAGACACCACCCCTGACATAATAGTCCACCTTCTATTTAACTAAATTATTAGAGAGTAGAAAATAGTATCCATTCTGTACTTCCCGTGCTTTCTATTCTGTTCCTTGTGATTGACAATTGCTTTGGAGACTAATACTCACTGAACTTTAGAATGAATTTTGAATGCCTGTAACTTTTATTAACATCCTTCAGAACATTTCTCTGTGCTACACTGTTCCTTAAAAAAGAAATAATTGATTAGATGATTTAGGAGACCAAATACTAATGCAGCTTTCACATTGATTAAAATTAGGAAAAAAATAGGGTTTTCATGATTTTCAGCATGCCACACTACAGATATAAATATAAGACAAGCTTATTGACTAACAAACTTAGATTTTTTTTTTTTTTTTTTTTTTGCGGTATGCGGGCCTCTCACTGTTGTGGCCTCTCCTGTTGCAGAGCACAGGCTCCGGACGCGCAGGCTCAGCGGCCATGGCTCACGGGCCCAGCCGCTCCGCGGCATGTGGGATCTTCCCGGACCGGGGCACGAACCCGTGTCCCCTGCATTGGCAGGCAGACTCTCAACCACTGCGCCACCAGGGAAGCCCCAAACTTAGATTTAAATAGTAGACAAAGCATGCCATTTTCATATCAACAAAACAAAAAATGAGTTTTAATCAATTTGAATTTAAGTCACTTTACTCTCTGAGTAAAAAAATGAATTCAGTAAAAATACAATCGAATTTTGTATAAAAATCTGCCAAATGGAAGCTCTTTACTGTGTGACCTTTAGCACAGTTTAACAACCTACAATAAAATCTTACTTTCATTTTCTGTTCTATACATTACTTCATGCATTATCAGCCCCAGAAAATTCTCAGTGACAATAATTTCATTGAAAGTGTCTTAATATAAACTCTATTCAAATTCACTGAATGTCATGTATCATTTGTACAGCCTCTTTCTTGACATTATTTTCAAAATATTGCTTGCACCCAATTCTTCTTTTCTGCACACACATTCATACTACGGCTGTTATAGAAATAGCTAATTTACATATAGATTAAAAATTACCTTGAAGCCCGTTTACACCCTGATGAGTTAAAGACAAAGTAACTCAAAGCTGATAGCTGGCTTCCATTAAATCCAAGTAGTATGACACATTACACTAGTCAAAATACAGGCTTCAGGTTCATGGCTTGGACCCTAAACTGTTAGATGGGATGATGGTAGTTCAGCAAATATAACAAAATTCAGATATTTTCTTCAATGCTATTGCAGATTCTGAGACACTATCCCACAAAGCACCTCTTTGCTTATTCTTCACGTTTTATCCAATATGCATTAACGGTAGTCATTTTAAGTCAAATCAGTTAGCAGGCCACTGGCAATCTAGCCAATTTTGATTAGACTTGAGGAAAGAATGTTCTTTCAAAATGACTAAGAAGTTTAAAGTATGACTGACTGTCTAGTTTGATAGTGCTGGCTGCTTGTCCATCTACTGGACTTCAGAGAAGCATTAGGTGATTGCTGCCTAATAGGACAATTCTTCTACCACTTCCAGTAAGAAGTTAAACTCTTAAACACATAGATTATTGTCAGGAAAAGCTGAAAGGCCATGTAGAGTTGAGATCAGAATTGGTATCAAGGAAAGTCACCTTAATAAGCCTATGCATCAGCAGATTAAACCATCCAGTAGAGGAGAGAATGAAGGAGACTTGCAGGGAATGGTAGAGTTGAAAGAACACACTGTGCAGTAGACACAGGGCAAGGGAGAAATAAAGACAGAGTGAGATTCAGAGAATGGCAGAGTCCGAGAGAGAACTCCTGAGTTCCCACTGGCTTTCCATCTCTTGGACCAGTGCCCATGAAAGTTGGCCATATTTCCTACCCTGAATTTAGTGATATAACCTTATATTTTTTCCGTGTACTTCTTTTATACTTGAACTGATATGACTGTGCCTTTTAAGAAAACAAGTGCTGATTACAACACCATGTTAAAAGATGCTTTCAAGATACAGCAGTAAATCAACTAGCTTATATCTGGAATTAATATAAGGAAAGAAAAAAATGTGTTTTGTAGAAAAAAGAACAACTTCTGAGCATCCTGATAAGGAAGAATTCTCTAACACCCAACATAATGTGCTATTAAAAAACAAACACTAGAGAGTGGTTGAATGAGCTGTGACATGTCCCTATTTCTGGAATATTACATAACTATTCAAAAGGAGGAGTTTGATTTACATGTATTGACCTGTGGGAAAAGCCACAAGTTGAAGAGAAATGTGTGTGGCATGACCCATTTTTGTAAAATCAGAGAAAAACCTTGTATTGGTGTGAAGATTTTCATTTGGGTGCATTGCTATGAACATGGCGAAGAATGGGGACATTAAGCTGTTAACATTTATCCTCTTCAGGGTGAGGTGGTGGTGGGAGTGAGGGTCATAGGGAAGGCAAATATTGTTGGGTTTTTCTTTGATACATTTAGGATTTGGGGGGACTTGTAATAAAAGGCAATAAAAGTATGTATTGCTTTTTAGTTTGAGGGAAAAATCCAATAAAGTAAATAAGAAAGATAACTCAAAAAATAAATAAAAAACAAACACCCTATGTCTGCTTTCTTTTTGTGAGAAAGAATTATGTACCTAAAAGTTTTCATCTCTGAGAGCTTCTAAAGAACCCAGGGTAAAGTGACATGTTGGTATTTTAAAAGATGGAAAGGTCTTGAAGATGGATGATGGTGAAGTTTGTTCCATGCTCAGCGTTTACACTTTGGTGTTTATTCAAGAGATTTGTCTCCTTCCTCTGTGCTCATCTTACTCCTTTGGCCCAACCATGTATTTCCACCCAATTCATATGCTGATGATTCTGGCAGTCAACTGTCCCCCTGTCTCCAGTTCTTGTCTTTCTGAATTTTACCACAGAGAGTATTTCTTTTTTTCCCCTTATAAACTAAGACATGTTTTCAGTTTCCAGAAATAAAAGCAACACTACAAAAGAAATTGCAGTGGATCTGGACTACTTCCAGAGCCTAACAAGTTAAACAACTAAGATAAAAAGAAAATTAGACAATGGCTCTTTTCTATCAGAAGAACTTTGATCAAATGGCTGTAATACAAATAAGGAGGTATTTATTAGAGGCTAAAATAGACCAAATCACAAAATATGCAAGCAAAATAAACAAAATACAAAGAAATTAAAAAAAAAATGTACCCAGCAATTCCACTTCCATGTATTTATTCAAGAGAAATAAAAACATGTGTCCATAAAAAGACTTATACAAGAATATTCGTGGAAGCTTTATGCATAATAGCCAAAAACTGGAACCAACCCAGAAGTCCATCAGTAACAGAATATAAAAACAAACTGCGGCATATCCATACAATGGATAATACTCAAGCAGTAAAAAGGAACGAAGTTCTGATTTATGCAACAAATGAATAATAATATTATGCTGAAAGAAGCCAGACACAAAAGAGAATATACTATATGATTCAGCCTATCTAGAGAAAGCAAATTCTAGATAGGCTGAAATTCTAGAAAAAGTAAAACTAACCTATAGTAACAGAAAGCAGACCAGTAGTTGACTGAGGCTAGGGTCAGGGGTAGTGGGGAGAGCTGACCAGAAAGAGGCATGAGGTGGCTTCTTGCGATAATGCGAAGGTCTTGATTAAGATGGCAGTCGCACAGTTGTGTACATTTGCAAAAGGTCACTGAATTGAACACTTTTAAAACTGGTGCATTTTATTGCATATTAATTATACTGCAATAATGTTAATTTTAAAACAATATGTTTATCATAAAGCTGGGCCCCTCCTAATCCATATCATTATAGAGACATCATTGGCCTTCAGTGAAATCACCATTTACATAAGTGTTCAAACTATTTTTTTTTTGTGGTACGCGGGCCTCTCACTGTTGTGGCCTCTCCCATTGCGGAGCACAGGCTCCGAATGCGCAGGCTCAGTGGCCATGGCTCATGGGCCCAGCCGCTTCACGGCATGTGGGATCCTCCCAGACCGGGGCGCGAACCCGTGTCCCCTGCATCGGCAGGCGGACTCTCAACCACTGCGCCACCAGGGAAGCCCTCAAACTATTTTTTATTTAACATTATATAACATAGATTCCCCATGCATCTACCTAAATTAACTTAGTCATCATCTAATGGAATCTAGTAATTTATTATACTCATATGTCATCGTTAGTTGTATTAGGAAAACATTTACTATCTTCATCTTTATAAAAGACTCATCATTTTTATATAGTTCTCAAGAAAGAAGGATAAAAGTTTGAGAGACCTTGAAGAGAGAAAAAAAGGCATAACTTGCTAGTTATTTTTCTTCTCTAATTTAAACTATTAAGCAGTTCACAGGTGTACATATATTTTAGATACATTTTATTGTTTATGACTTAGCTTCTCTGGATGCTTAGTTATGTCTACTTGAAAGCCAAGGACTCATTTTTAAAAAAAGTAAAAGAATGCCCTTGGGGTCGTATCAGCCCATTCTCTCTCCCAGATAGAAATCACTGATGTACATAAGGGTAGAAGCAATCCCATATTCCATCACAGGAATCTCTTCCTGGTCTCCAGGAAACTTCCAAGAAACTACAATGGCTCCATGATTCATCATCTGATGATAACAGGCATCTATGAATGCCCTACCCCACCATCCACACCACCTAATATGTTAATGAGTCCACCAGGAAAAAAATGATCCAAGGTAGCTCTAGTGAAAGAAACTCTTATTTGTGTCAGAAAGCTGCATTCTTCCAAAGCCAAAAGCTTTGGGTCCTTTCTATTCTGATGCAAATTTTCTATCCTTCTCATGATCTCTCTTACAGCACAAGGATTTTTCTCTATATTTTGTGAGGATGTTATTTTTCATCAACCCCAGGTAATTGTCTCAACTGATCTATGATGTTAATAAAATACTTCAGGAACACAGTATGATTATTGATTTTTGGTGGCTGGTATAAAGAACACGGTGGACCACCTGCAGCCAGGACACTGCTGGCTTCAGAATGGCTGAATTCACCTATGGGCCAGGGATTGGCATGTCGGTCATTGACGCACCTCCTCAAGAGTCCAGGTATGAAAACAGCTCCTGCAGTGAAATAATACTGCCCATGTTTTGTATGGTACCTGACAGGTTTTAATTGTCCTGAGTGAACATCTAACAACACCCAGTTCAGAGAATGGTGCTCCTCCAGTACAGTGGCTTCCCCTAAGATAGATTAAAAAACACAGGCCAGTGTTCATAAAATATAAGGCCCAAGTATCTTCTGCCTTAATAGACCAAGCCAGTATAATGCGAAGAACTTAGCCTTCCCTTCAACCTATCCCATTATTATTTCTGATATTCTCCAAAGAAGTCTTTCAAATGTACTCCAAGTTAGGACAGTCCCTACTCAGAGCCCCGACTCTCCTTTTTCTGATCCAGTCCCCACCAACCATATCACGTTTCCAGAGTCAGCTAGAAAAACCTCATTAGCCGACTAATTACCCACATTAGCCATTCTGAGAACAGCACTGTCCACACAAAGGATGTCTCTGGATACTCCCAGAGTTTCCAATTAAAGGCAGCTAGAATGAGAAAAGGCGGCTTTCTTCCTTGTCTGTGGTACACTTTGTCACAGAGCTCTGCAGGGCTTACTGTGCTCAGAATCTCACGAAGTGAGCTCCTGACATTACGTCATTCTTCCATAGTGTTTGAAAACCAGTTCAAGGAGCCTGGTCCTGGAAAGGTACCATCCATTCACAGGACCCTCCTAACCCCTCCACCCACTGCCGCCTATAGGGTGATGTCTGAATGGTGGTAGGAATGAGGGTTTCTGCACTAGCAACAAGCCAACAGGACTGTAAATAGGTACAATATCAAGGGAGAGACCCAGACTGTTTTTCTCAGTGTGTGGTCCCCAGAAGACCTACAAAGAACGCTTAGGTGCTTATTGACAATACATATTCTTCCTCTGGATTTCACTCCTCAAACACGAAATCAATAATCTGAATAGGTGAACAGTCTTTTTTTTTTTATTTATTTTTTTTTTTTGCGGTACGCGAGCCTCTCACTGCTGTGGCCTCTCCCATCGCGGAGCACAGGCTCCGGACGCGCAGGCTCAGCGGCCATGGCTCACGGGCCCAGCCGCTCCGCGGCATGTGGGATCCTCCCGGACCGGGGCACGAACCCGCGTCGCCTGCATCGGCAGGCGGACTCGCAAGCACTGCGTCACCAGGGAAGCCCCAGATTCTTAATTTTTAAACAAGAGCATGAGACGATTTTTACACAGATCTAGGACTAAGAACCATTGCTAGGTAAGCTGAGATAAACACTGGTACAATTTAAACTCCTTGATATGCAAAATGTGGGTATTCTCGTGTATCCTGGAGGTTCTTCCTTAGTAAACAGTAAACAAATCAGCATTATTGACATTTATCTGAAATGGGGGTTGTCAGAGGATGCAGATATTGGAGACCATTAGAAATACCCTCTAGATATCCACAGCCTTCATATAGGTACTTCCCATGAAAGAAGTGAAAGTGCTAGAAATTTTTGAAATGATGATGAGGACAGGGGTATTTAATTTCTGCTTTTAAGGGAAAAATATAAAAATGGCAGAAAAAAATGAGATATATGCTTAATCCTTATTTTTAAATCACTCTATTGACATAAAGACATGTTGGCTGTTTAGGAAGATAAAGAATATATTTAATTTGCTTTGCTCTTAGAATTATCGTATTTGGAATATTAAAGAGTACAGTTTATGTAAAGAATAATTATTAATTTACTCAGTGAATTTACCTTCAGTTGATTTAGGGGTACCAATATCATATCTCCATCTCTTTTGGTTAATGATAAGAAAAACTACTATTTACTGAGTCATTACTACCCACCAGTTCTGTATTAAGCAGTACATAGGCCATGTGTGAGAAAAGAGTGTGAAAAGTATTTTTTTAAATACATAAGAAAAAGTTATGTTTTCAAAACTTAGTAGCTTCCATGGTGTTAAGAGCTATAGAAACTATTCATGTCCCGAAAAGCAAATAAGAGGGGGGGAATAAAAGACAATCTATTGAATTCGACATTTGTCAATTGTAGCTTAATCTAACCCAGTGATTCTCAAACCTGATATGATTTCTGGCCCTCATCACTGGACTTCCTGATTCTGGGGTTCTGAGGTGAGGCTAGAGCATTTGCATTTCTAAATTCCCAGGTAATACTGACACACAATTTGAGAACTATTGGTCTAACTAGTTTCATTTCTTCAGCTGTAGCTGATCCCTTACCCTTGTCCCAACGTTGCTGGAGGTGTATGATGGGCACACCACCAGATGCATCCTGGAACTAAGCCCAAATGTCTTTCTGTTTCTGTAACCGTTTTTGCCTGTTTGTGACGAGAAAGGGAAAGGATGCTGATTTTAAAAGTATATTTTGTTCATGTTAGAAATATTGGAGAAAAACAAAAAAAATGATCTTGTAAAAACTGAAAGTACGTTTCCAAAACTGTCTTCAGTGTGCACCTGGCTCTGTAATCCAATCAAATGCAGAGCTTGCTTTGCTTATATTTCTGCTGTTGAAATTAGCTACAAAAGATTAGCAGAATCATAAAATGGCTGACAATAAAATGTGCCTTGTTTCTTAATTTTTTTGCTTTCCTTTGCACTTTTCAACAAAAGATGTACCTTGAATCTCCAATATACTTTCCCCCCAGGGTATATGGTAAAAAGTTATCTTATTCAGCTGCAGTGTCTCTTGAAGAAATTGGCTTTACAACCACAAGGAGTTCTGTAGGATTCATCACCCTCAAGTATCAGTCCTTACACTTCTGAAGACTTAATGATCCCCAATTACTAATTTTCTTAAAGAGCTTCACTGTTTTCTAGTAAAAAAGTTTATTACTATTTCACAAACAAAGAATTTCAATCCAAACTTTATGTGGGTCTATTGTTTCTTGCATCCTTTCCTTCTGGAAGGCAGCTGCTACAAGAAAAAGATTCCTTATCTTTTGTAATATTTTTTCTCTTCTCTAGAAATTTTCAAGAGGGATTAGCACCATGACATCAAGAAGCAAATGTGAACGTGGAATGCACAACTCATTAGAGTCATGGAATACTTGTCCATCATGATTTCTCTTGTTGTATTCATTTTATTTACATCATTAATCAACAAATATAGCTGATCCTTAATAATCAAGGGACGTTATAATAATATTGGTGGCTGTTTCCATAAAGAAAAAAAAATCTGTCACTTTGTGTTAAAGAACTGCAACAATTAATAGGAACAAAAGCTGATTAAAACAAACACCTGATTTTAGGTTTCAGCGTCCAAGCAGAGTAAGGAAGATCAGCACAGTGGTGTGGCTCAGACTGGATTGTTGAAGCATGAGGAAGTTGATGAGGGTGCCCATGGTTTGGGCAGGGGGAGGGGTGGTGGGTAACGGCAGCCCAGCTAGGGATGTCAGAGCCTGTGTTGGGTAAGAAGGGTGCCTCCATGGGATACTGCAGCAACAATGGTAGACTGACTGGTCAGATATAGGATAACTGATCAGACAATATGGAAGGCTAATGGGAGCCAGTTTCTCACTGTTGAAGAAGGGAGTTACAAATATGTAAAGGGAAAAACTAAAACTTTGTAGTATTGGATTGAAATTGGAGGTATAGGTGCAAACTCATGATTTTTAATATAGAAACGGAAACATAGATGTAAATGTGAGGACAGATAGACAGAAAGACAAATACTCCCTAGCTCTGACCACTTAGAGGGCCTCAGAGCAGCAATCCCCAATACCAAGGAGAACAACTAGCTTCCAGATCTGGGTTTCTATATGCCTTTCTCTGTTGGTCCAGGGCTCCTTGGAGTAATGGGTGATTTCAGCATTGGGGCAAGGAAAGTACTTGAGCCAGTGTTACCTGTTCCCAAAAGTAAGGAAGCACTCAAAGAATGATGGAGATATGTCAAAAGAACACAGAAGCCATTTCGAAGGGATTTCCAATGGTTAAGTATGGGATAATTTAAGCATCAAAATAAATAAGTATAGTAATGGATTATAATCCATTGAATTTAATCAGAAACCATAAGTCCATACTGAATAAATTTGTTGACTGAAGTGTGGAGAGTAATGGGATAGTTTTCAAGTAACTCTCCACAAAACACTTATTAATTTCAAAAAGACTAACTTTACAGCAGAGAAGCCCTAGCAGATTATCTTTTAATTCAAATGACCAAAGTGAACATAAATAATGGGGCAAATTGAAATCATGAGCTGCCAGACACAATGCAATGAGAACAATTCAAAATCATACCTGTAATATCATGGAAAAATATTCTTAACTTTATTATAATCATGATGAAATATCAAACAAACCCAAATTGAGGAGTATTCTACAAAGTAATCTTCAAAAGCATCAAGGTCCTTGTGGCAGACAGACCCTAAAGTGAACACCAATAATCTCTGCTTCTTGGTGTTCATGCCTTTGTGCAATCCTATCCCTTGCGTTTGAGCAAAACCAGTAGGATACAGCAAAGGTGATGGGATGTCCCTCCCATGATTACATTACAGTACGTATAAGACTCCATCACACCAGCAGAGTCTCAGCTTCACTGTCCTTGAAAGAGGAAGCTGCCATGAAGTGGTCATGCTGAAAAAACCCACATGGCAAGAAACTGCAGGAGCTAAGGGTGGCCTCCATCAATAATGGAAGTCCTGCAGCAGCAAGGAAATGAATTCTTCCAGCAATGTGAAGGAGCTATGAAGCAGATCTTCCCCCAGTCAAGCCTCTGATGAGACCACAGCACTGGCTGACATGTGAATTGCAGCCTGGTGAGACCCTGAAGCTAAGTCCTTTCTGGACTCCTGACCTCTAGAGACTGAGATAATAAATGTGTGTTGCTTCAAGCTGCTAATTTGTGTTAATTTTTTAGGCAGCATAGAAAACTAAGACAGTAATTAAAGTCGATAAAAGACCGAGTAACTCTTCCAGACTAAAGGAGACAAAAGAACTATTACTACAACAAAATGCAATGCATGATTCTGAACTGGATCCTTCTGGGCATTACTGGGACAACTGGGAAAACTTGAACATCGCTTGAGAATTAGATGGTAGAAGTATATCAGTGTTATTTTCCTAATTTTGATGAATGTTTTACAGTTATTTAGGAGACTATCCTTGTTAGTGAAAATACTAATAGTAAACAAACAGGACTTCCCCGGTGGCGCAGTGATTGAGAATCCGCCTGCCAATGCAGGGGACACAGGTTCAATCCCTGGTCGGGGAAGATCCCACATGCCGCAGAGCAACTAAGCCTATGCACCACAAGTACTGAGCCCTCATGCCACAACTACTGAAGCCCACGTGCCTAGAGCCCGTGCTCTGCAACAGGAGAAGCCACCACTATGAGAAGCCCGCCCACCGCAATGAAGAGTAGCCCCTGCTCGCCGCAACTAGAGAAAGCCTGTGCAGCAACGAAGACCCAGCACAGCCAAAAAATAAATAAATTTATTTTAAAAAAATAGTAAACACTTTGAGTATAAATACTTTGTATATATATATATATATATTTTTTGCGGTATGCGGGCCTCTCACTGTTGTGGCCTCTCCCGTTGCAGAGCACGGGCTCTGGCCGCGCAGGCTCAGCAGCCATGGCTCACGGGCCTAGCTGCTCCGCGGCATGTGCGATCCTCCCGGACCGGGGCACGAACCCGTGTCCCCTGCACTGGCAGGCGGACTCTCAACCACTGCGCCACCAGGGAAGCCCCTGCATACTTTGAATTACTAAATAACTTGAACACTAAAGTATACTAAAGTATTCAAAGATGATGATGCGGCTTCAGGTTGGCAACCTACAAATGGTTCAGGGAAAAAAAGTTACTTATATTCACAACCATTTTTTAAATTTAAGATTGTTACAAAAAATATTTCAAAAACAAGCAAAAAAACTGTTCCTACCTAGTCTTCTCCATCCCAACAAATGACATTTCTATTTTCCCATTTGCTCGGGTCCAGAACCCACATCTTTTGCCTGTTTTGTTTCAATAGACTCTTAACTGTTCTCCCTGTTCACTCTTGCTCTACAACTCCCCTCCTCCCACCCCCATGTCAATTCTCTACACAGTAGCCAGGACGATGTTTCAAAATTTAATTCAGATCCTGTCAAGCCCCTGCTCAAAATCTCCAATGGCTGCCGATGGCACTCCTTTTCATGGACTACACCTCTTCCTGATCTGGCCTCTGTTCACCTCTGACACACCTCTTACCACTCTCCTTCATCACTCCACTTCCATCCTTAACAGCCTTCTTGTTGCTTCTTGAGCTCAAGTTTCTGCCCTTCCTGTTCTCTCTGTTTTGGTTCCCTCAGGCAGCAACATGGCTTACTCCTTCCCATCAATCTGTTTTTTATCCAATGCCACATCCTCAGAGAACTCTTCTTTGACCATCATATTAAAAATGCACCCTCCTCAGTGGTTAAGAATCCTCCTGCCAATTCAGGGGACACGGGTTTGAGCCTTGGTCCGGGAATATCCCACATGCCACGGAACAACTAAGCCCTTGCGCCACAACTACTGAGCCTGTGCTCTAGAGCCCGTGAGCCACAACTACTGAGCCCACGTGCCACAACTCCTGAAGCCTTCACACTTAGAGCCCATGCTCTGCAACAAGAGAAGCCACTGCAATGAGAAGCCCGTGCACCGCAACGAAAAGTAGCCCCTGCTCACCGAAACTGGAGAAAGCCTGCACAGCAATGAGGACCCAATGCAACCAAAAATAAATAAATTTAAAAAAAAATTTTTTTAAATGCACCCTCCTTCCCATCATAACGTACAATTATCCCTCATCCCACTTTATTTTTCTTTGTGGTACTTATCACTACCTGAGATTAAATTATTTGTTTACTTGTTTATTATGTCTCCTCTGTGAGGGCAAGGTCTCTTAATCTCTGAATCTCCAGGATTAGACTGTTCCCTGATGAATGAATGAACACAGCAATACCAATATTCAGATGCTGAGTTGTCAGCTAGGTTTACTCACTAGTTGCATGCTTTTGCCCACAAGCCTCGCCGCAGTACTTATGGCTCAAGTTCCTGTCTCAGAAAAATAAATTACTTCATGTGCAGAAACTCTAGGACCATCCAAAGTAGGCAGAACTATAACCCTTAAATTACAAGAACCCATTCAACTTCACCTTTGTCTATCCTAGAGAAAGCCACCCACGTAACCCTGATGTATTTTGTAGCAGGTCTGTCTCTCCTGTTTTATGCGATAAATCAGAGTTTCTAAACCTTGGCATTTTTGACATTTTGGGCCAGATCACTGTTGTAGAGGGCTGTCCTATGCATTATAGGATATTTAGCAGCAGTCCTGGCCTCTACTCACTAGATGCCAGTAGCACCCTCCCAGTCGTGACAACCAAAAATGTCTCCAGACATTGCCAAATGTCCCCTGGAAGGCAAAAATCACCCCTAGTTGAGAGCCACTGATCTGGAATAGAAGAGTGGTATTTAACCCTGGTAGAACATTAGCAGAACCTGAGAGTCTTTTAAAACCACTGATTCCCTGGCCCCATCTGCAAAGAGTCTGCTTTAATTGGTCTGGGGTGGAGCTTAGGCACTAGTATTTTGTAAAAGCTTTTTATCTGTTTTTCAGATGCAGCTAGGGCTGAGAACCATTGAGCTAGACTTGGGGAGAAAAAGACAAATACTATCAATTTATTCAAAAGGATCACTCTTAAAACATGGGACAGGGCTCAGGGCTGAGTTCACAGAGGTGGATCAAATGTCCTCAACTGCTGAAAAGCCTAGGCGACTAGGTTTGGCAGATCACATCCACTCACCCCAATATAATGTGTTTTAGCTGCACTTTTTTTTTTTTGGCAGTCTTAGAATTTTATGCTGTGGTTATATTAATAAGGTTGCAAGACAGAAAAAGGAACAGAAACAAGAACTGAGAAATTTCAGAACTCCTGATTTTTTTAAAATTTTCTTTGTCATTAAAAAAAAAAAGAGGAAGGTATTTCATTTGCTGGTTCCTTTTTCACTTTTTAAAAGCCTTCTCTTATGCTTGTCTTTTGAGATTGCCAATTATTGCTTGGGAACATTAGCAGTTCCTCAAATATTTGAAAATAGTATCATGACTGCCTTTCCTAAATCTTATACAGAGTGGGCAGTAAAGAGTTACAGGTCAGCCTGCTGCCCTGCTCTGGAGTTCCAAGGCAGGCAAGTCTTTGCTTCCGCAAGCTCTTCTGAGAGAGACAACCTAGAGGCAGTCTAAAGAAAAGCTTTTCTTTGCTTACTGAGCCTGATCTTCCTGGAAAAGTTCCACAAGGCATAACACAACCCTCTGACTGTGCAAATGGAACGTGTGGTCAGAGTATGCAAACTGAGTGCAGAGACAGGTCATACCAAGAGGGCCTTTAGCATTAGTGATGCTTACTAATGGCTGAGCTGAGGCCACATTGCTATCTGTCCTACAATAGTTGAACAATCCTTGTATTTTTTTATAATGTCACTAAGTCCTGTTGAAATAAATGCTAGGTAAGGAACTATGACTTATAATAAGGAGTGATTGCCAATATGCTCACCGGTGTTCAAGGAGCAGTGCTGCTGATTAGCCCTGCTGTATCATTTACACTAAAGCTCTCAGGTGAACGCTTGCACGTGGACGATACTTTCCTTTCTTTTCTGCTGTAGAAAACCTACAACATCCACCTTCATTCCACCACTGGAAAGAATTCTCAAATGAAAACTTAGATTGCAAGGATCTTCTTTGGGACTCATTCCCTTGTTTCTCAATGCAATAAAAATAAGCCCAGCAGAATAAGGAAGTAAAAGCAGTGAGGTATGAGCCAGACAACATGAAGTGAGGGCAGCCTAGGGCACAGGGAGCTGTCTTGGGGAAAGCTAGGACAGCAGAGATGCCAGAGACCACTGCCAATGCCTGATGTGCAGTCACAGGAGAGATGTGTAGCAGGAGAGAGAAATTAAAGAAAAGAAAGAATGAGTGTATTATGAAAGTCAGGGGACAAATTCAATCATAAGGATTTGGAGCCAACAGGGCAAAGCCCCAGTAATGAAATACTGGAGATAATCAGTAAAGTGAGTCATACTCACTAGTATGAGGAAACGGGTTTTCTTAAATGCCTACTCTCACTCTTTCTGGAACCTAGCACCTCTGGTACTAAGATAATTAAATGGGGACCATTTGTGATATAACTCAACCCTGAAGGAAACACTCTTTTAGCACAATGAGCTGGAGATTACTCTTCATGGTCTAGAAGAACTTCTGGTTTGTTAGATATTTCAATACTGCCCTAAAGCCCACAAGAGGTGCCACTCCTCTGTGCCCTGTGCTTTACAGAGCCTGGCATATCACAGACGTAAACAAATACATTTATCAAAGAACACATATGTGCCTCTGTCACTTGGGATCCAATGCTCAGCACTGGCACAGCACAACTGACAACCACAAGATCTGCTTTCACGACTCACACCATTCAGGCCCCAGAGAGATGCTTCTCCACATATCTTGCCCTATGACTTCAACACCAAAGGCAAATGTACCTGAATTCTGTGAATTGTGCAGGTTGAAATCAGATACAAACATTGATTTAGATGGGGAATGTTTGAATGGCAGAAGCACTTAAGTAAGGGAAAAGACAAATTAACTTGTCAAATCCTTCCTCTCAGATAATGTGAATGCAATAGATTCCTGCATAATGAAATATAGTTTCCCAAGAGTGACATGCATCTATTTTTTTTTTTTTTTGCTTCTCTTCATGTTCCGATTCATAGTTCTGGAGGTACTTATGAATTAGATCAGTTTTTGAAAATTAAACGTGGTTGCTTAAGAACATTTTGCAATATTGAACATTTCATATTAGTCTTAAATTCATGTATATGTAAGCTCAGATGTAATGGGATTTAAGTATTAGCAATTAGGTGGAAATTGAACATGAGAAGTGCAAAAACTTTTATTATCATGAAAATACTTAAGATTTTATTAAATTTATAATAAACTAAAAATCCAAAACTTTAATTATATTTAAATTTTTACATTATAATTTGTATGTTTTCTTTTCATGTAAAATTTTGATAGGATTATCAAATATTTAGTAAATATTACTGGAAAGGTTTTTGAAAATGAAATTTTATTTTTAAAATTTTACTTTAATTTAAATTTTAGATGAAAATGTTTCTAAATTTTTTACAGTTTAAATGTAATTAATTGTGTTTAAGAGTTCGATCCTTTACCATTAGCTTTCTATTGCTACTATAACAAATTACCACAGCTTGTGGCTTAAAACAATACAAATTTATCATCTTACCCTTTTGTAGGCCAGAAATCCAGCGTGGCTTAATTCGAGGACTGCGTTCCTTTCTGGAGGCTCTAGGGGAGAATCCATTTCTTGCCTTTTCCTTGGTTCGTGGCAGCCTTCCCCCCATCTTCAAAGTTAGCAATAGCAGAGTGATTCCTCACCACATTTTTCTTTTTCTGACCCTTATTCTGTGTCCTCATTTCTCTCTCTCTCTCTCTCTTCCTCCCTCTCCTTCTCTCTCCCTCTCCCCCACACCCTCTCTCTCTTGCTCCCTCTTGCTCCCTCTTGCTCCCTCTTGCTCCCTCTTGCTCCCTCACTCCCTCTCTCTCTCTGAGAAAGCTGGGAAAGGTTCTCCAATTTTA
This sequence comes from Stenella coeruleoalba, assembly GCF_951394435.1. Taxonomy (NCBI): domain Eukaryota; kingdom Metazoa; phylum Chordata; class Mammalia; order Artiodactyla; family Delphinidae; genus Stenella; species Stenella coeruleoalba. Next base: position 47,820,937 of record NC_137153.1, read on the forward strand.
AGGATGGGAGTGATTAGATTGCGCCCACCTGGATAATACAGGCTAATCTCCCCATCTGAAGACCCTTAACCTTAATCACACATGCAAAGTCCCTTTCACCATAAAAAAGGGTCCGAGGTTTAGACATGGAGATCTTTAGGGGATAATTATTCTACCTACCACAATAACTGAGAATGAGTACAAGATTATAACAGCAATAGAACATGAAGCTCAAAAAGAAAAAAGGTGAAGAGAAAACTGAAAATCTTGAAAGAGACAGCCTGCTTAAATTTTTAAAAACTAAAAACAATGGGAGTGAACAGACATCTGTTGAGCATGACACACTTAAAATTTGTGAACAGGGCATTACAAATTTCTTATGTAATGGAGATTTAATTACTGATCTAAACAATAAAAATAAGCAAGCGAATTATTTACACTGAATTCATGACATGAAAAGGTCAAACGAAATTCCAACAACTTCACATTCTTAACTAAATGACGACTAATTATCAATCCAAACAATGAGACTATATGGGAGTCTCCATTTGCACTTTTGCTGGGAATCTGGAAATATTAGGGGTAGGTCAGCTTCACCTTGAGACCAGACCCTTTCCCTCCCCTCTCCTCCACCCACAGGTCCTGGGGGTCCTGGGCCTCATTAGAACTGGATTCAAAGGAAGACAAAACCTAGAGGTTCCCTAGAGGAGGGAGCAAATAGTTGAAGAAGGAGCTGCTGGGGAGAGGAAAAGAGAGAGGATGCAAGCGAGAGGGTCTTGAGGATAATTCTGCTCTTAATACCAGAGGGTGTGTTGTCGCTGAGAATCAGGAACAAGCTGAAGAGACCAGAGAATCCACACCCAAATTGATGCTACTCTGTGGATTCCGGGTTGGTTAAGAAATATCACCCACCAAAAGTTCCCCTAAAACGTTCTCCCTGATTGCATGTAGGTGACTGACCAATAAATGGTAGTGCCATTTTGTTTTAGACTGTACCACCTCCTGCTCCAAAACAAAGGGAGAAATGATGGGTTTATATTGTAAATTTCCTACTTTATTAAACATGGAGAAGAAGAAAGCTAAGCTGAGAGCTGAGACTATTACCTAATCAACTCAGTCCACAGAATGTCTGCTAATTCCTTGTCAAGGGGTGAATGACAAAGCTAGCTCACACTTTGTATAGAACGTCTAGTTAGTTAAACTTTAAAACATAGTGTTTATGAATTCTGTTAATTATTTACTTGTAGTGAAAAATGAGCCATTCTCAGGCAAATCACTTTTTATTACAAATTCTAGATAAGAATCATAAAAGGACATTATAGCAAAAATAACTACATCTGCACTAGAACTCTAATCACCAGCTATTGACTAATCAATGCCCAGAGAAGAACAGTTCATCTTTTATTTCAGTCAACATTAAAAAAAACAGATGAAGCACCTATTCAAATCTTTAGATCATTTTCTATTCAGTTGTTTTCTTTTTGTTGAGTTGTAAAAACTCTTTATATATTCTGAATACAGAGCCTTTATCAGATAAGCATTTTGCAAATATTTTCTCTCAGTCTGTGGCTTATCTTTTCATCTTCTGGACAGTGTCTTTCACAGAGCAGTTTGTAACACTTATGAAGTCCAGTTTAACAATGTTTTTCTTTTGGTTTTGTGGGGGGGTTTTGTTCCAAGGAATCTTTGCTGAGCTTTGCTTAGCTCAAGGTTAAGCAAACTAATCAAAAGGCTTAGTTCTTATATTTTCTTCTAGCCATTTTATACTTTTAGGTTTTGATTTTAGGTCTCTGATCCATTTCAGATAGCAAATAAGCACATAAAAATATGTTCACCATCATCAGGCATTAGGAAAATGCACATCAAAACCACAAGGAAGTACCACTAAACACTAAAATTAAGAGAAAAAAAAACTGTGAGCATACCAAGTGCTGACAAGGATGAAGGGCAACTGAAATTCTCATACAGTGCTGGTGGAAATGCAAATGTCACTGCCACTTTGGAAAACACTTTGGAAGCAGCTGTACTGATATGGAATTTTGCGGGGGTTTTGGGGGGGTTTTTTGCGGTTCGCGGGCCTCTCACTGTTGTGGCCTCTCCCGTTGCGGAGCACAGGCTCCGGACGCGCAGGCTCAGTGGCCATGGCTCACGGGCCCAGCCGCTCTGCGGCATGTGGGATCTTCCCGGACCGGGGCACGAACCCGTGTCCCCTGCATTGGCAGGCGGACTCTCAACCACTGCGCCACCAGGGAAGCCCTGATATGGAATTTTGAGTCGGAAAAATCTTAGGGAAAAAATGTACTTCCCCTCCCTGTCTCTCGATGCTGAGGAACTTCCGGATGAGGAAAATGTGGATCAAGGGGGAATTTGCCTGTATCCTCTTAGAGCTTTCCCACAGCAATTATTATCTTAGTGATATCATAACCATGACCCTTATTATCAGCTGTCTAGTGTGGGTATTTTTCTCTCTTTATTGCTTTCCTTATTATACAATTAGATATATTTATTATATATATTTTCCCACTGTAAAGATATAAATAATACAAAGACAATTGAATAAATCATGAAAGTCCCCCTTTATCCTAACCCTATCCAACTCCTATCTCCTCATGAGAATAATTCATCATATTACTTTGATAAATGTTCTTCTAGCTCTTTTTCAATGTTTTTACCTATATGCATGCTTGTATATACAGATAGATAAATAGATAGATAGATAGGCTGGCAGACATGTGTGACTTTTTAACATAAATTGAATTTCACTATAAATATTATTCTTTGACTTGCTCTTTCAATCAAGAAAGAGAAAAACATAAACACATAAATATATAAAATGAGGCCTAGGGAAGAACTTGTCTATAACCTCCAGTACACCTTCCTCTCTCTCTATATATATATATATAAAATTCGTTCTTTATAAAAGTTGTAGAGTAATCCAAAATATGGATGGGCCATAATTTATTTACTCATTCCCCTACTGACAGACATTTAGGTTTATTCTAATTTTTCATAATAAAAACTATACTTCAATTAACATACAGACATCTTCGTACAATATGTATGAGAATTTTTTTAGTATGGGTTCCAAGAAGTGCAATTGCAAAGAGGTCAAAGGGTTTTGATATTTTTATTTTGATAAGTACAGTTATAATTTAATAACCTACCAAAAGCCTGTAACAGTTCACATTCACATCAACAGTGTAAGAGTCTGTTTTACCACTTCCTTAATTTCACTGGTTATAATCAATGAATCTTTATTGAAGTATAGATGGTTTATTATATTAGTTTCAGGTGTACAGCATAGTGATTCAGTATTTTTCAAGATTATACTACATTTAAACTTATTATAAAATATTGGCTATATTCCCTGTGATGTACAATATATCCTTGTAACTTATTTATTTTACACATAATAGTTTGTACCCAACTGGTAACCACTAGTTTGTTCTCTGTGTCTGAGTCTGTTTCTGTTTTGTTATATTCATTCATGTGTTGTATTTTTTAGATTTCACATATAAGTGATAACACACATTATTTGTGCTTCTCTGACTCATTTCACTAAGCATAATATCCTCCCAGTCCATCCATGTTGTTGCAAATGGCAAAATTTCATGCTTTCTAATGGCTGAGTAGTATTCCGTTGTATAGAATATATATATATGTATATACATATGATATATACATATCACTCTTTCTTTAACCATTTATCTGTTGCTGGACACTTAAGTTGCTTCCATATCTTGGCTATGGAGAATAATGCTTCTAGAAACATTGGAGGGCATGTATCTTTTCAAATTAGTGGGGTTTTTTTTCTTCAGATATATACCCAGGAGTGGAATTGCTGAATCATATGTAATTCTATTTTTACTTTTTTGAGGAAACTCCATACTGTTTTCCACAGTGGCTGTGGTATTTTACCTGGTAAATTATTTTTCCAAGGTGGCTGCTACCAACAGTGTATGAGGATGCCCTTTTCTCATCCTTACCAACATTGGTTATTTGTAGTCTTTTCGATGATAACCATTCTGACAAGTGTGAGGTGATAGTCCATTGTTTTGATTTGCATTTATCTGATGATTCGCAATGTTGAGATTCTTTTCATGTACCTGATGGCCATCTGTATATCTTCTTTGTTTCAGATCTTCGGCCCATTTTTTGATTGGATTTGTTTTTGTCTTTTTTGTTTTTGCAGTACGCGGGCCTCTCACTGTTGTGGCCTCTCCCGTTGCGGAGCACAGGTTCCGGATGCACAGGCTCAGCGGCCATGGCTCACAGGCCCAGCCGCTCCATGGCATGTGGGATCCTCCCGGACCAGGGCACGAACCCGTGTCCCCTGCATCGGCAGGCGGACGCGCAACGACTGCGCCACCAGGGAAACCCTGTTTTTGTCTTTTGTTGTTGTCATTATATTGAGTTACATGAGCTGTTTATATATTTTGGATATTAACCCCTATTGGTCATATCATTTGAAAATATTTCCTCCCATTCAATAGGTTGTCATTTCATTTTTTCGATGATTTCCTTTGCTGTGCAAAAGCTTTTAAGTTTAATTAGGTTTAATTTTGATTGTTTTTGCTTTTATTTCTTTTGCCTTAGGAGATAAATCCAAAAAGTGTTGCTGTAATTTATGTCCAAGAGTGTTCTACCAATGTTCTCTTCTAGGAGTCTTTTATTACAAATTCATGATTGGTCTGTTCAGATTGTTTCTTTCTAGAAATTTGTCCATTTCTTCTAGGTTGTTCAATCTGTTGGCATATAACTGTTCATAGCATTGTCTTATTTTTTTTGTATCTCTGTGGTATCAGTTGTTATTTCTCCTCTTTCATCTCTTATTTTGTTTGAGTCCTCTATCTTTTCTTGGTGAGTCTGGAAAAAGGTTTACCAATTTTGTTTAACTTTTCAAAAAAACCAGCTCTTGGTTTCATTGATCTTTTCTACTTTTTTATCTCCATTTTATTTATTTCCTCTCTGATCTTTATTATTTCCTTCCTTCTGCTGACTTTGGGCTTTATTTGTTCTTCTTTTTCTAATTCCTTTAGGTGGCAGATTAGGTTGTTTATTTAAGATTCTTCTAGTTTCTTGAAGAAGGCCTGTATTGTTATAAACTTCCCTCTTAGACTGCTTTTGCTGAATCCCACAGATTTTGGAGTGTTCTGTTTCCATTTTCATTTGTCTTAAGGTATTTTCTGATTTCCTCTTTGATTTCTTCATTGACCCAACAGTTTTTTAGTAGCATGTTGTTTATTCTACACATATTTGTTCTTTTCCCATTTTTCTTTCTGTAGTTGATTTCTAGTTTCACACCACTGTGGTCAGAAAAAATGTTTGATATAATATCTATTCTCTTAAATTTGTTGAGACTTGTTTTGTGGCCCAGCATATGATCTATCCTGGAGAACATTCCATTGCAGTTGAAAAGAATGTATATTCTGCTGTTTTTTGGATGGAATTTCCTGTAGACATCTATTAAGTCCAACTGATCTATTGTCTCTTTTTTTTTTACGTTTCATGTTTTTGTTTGCTTTTTTAATTTTATTTTATTTTTGGCTGTGTTGGGTCTTCGTTGCTGTGCGCAGGCTTTCTCTAGTTGCAGCTAGTGGGGGCTACTCTTCATTGCAGTGCACAGGATTCTCATTTTGGTGCTTCTCTTGTCGCATGCTCTAGGCATGCGGCTTCAGTAGTTGCAACACATGGGCTCAGTAGTTGTGGCTCACAGGCTCTAGAGTGCAGGCTCAGTAGTTGTGGCACATGGACTTAGTTGCTCCACAGCATGTGGGATCTTCCCGGACCAGGGATCGAACCAGTGTCTCCTGCACTGGCAGGCGGATTCCCAACCACTGCACCACCAGGGAAGTCCCTATTGTGTCTTTTCTTTTTTTTGCGGTACACGGGCCTCTCACTGTTGTGGCCTCTCCCGTTGCAGAGCACAGGCTCCGGATGCACAGGCTCAGCAGCCATGGCTCACGGGCCCAGCTGCTCCACGGCATGTGGGATCTTCCTGGACCGGGGCACAAACCTGTGTCCCCTGCATTGGCAGGCGGACTCTCAACCACTGCGCCACCAGGGAAGCCCCCTATTGTGTCTTTTAAGACCACTGTTGCCTTATTGATTTTCTGTCTAGATGATCTGTTCATTGACGTAAGTGGGGTGTTAAAGTCCCCTACTATTATTGTATTATTGTCAATTTCTCCTTTTATGTCTATTAGCATTTGCTTTATATAATTAGGTGCTCCTATATTGGGTGCATATATGTTAACAAGTGTAATGTCCTCTCCTTGCACTGATCCCTTTATCGTTATATAATGTCCTTCTTTGTCTTTTGTTATAGTCTTTGTTTTAAAATCTATTTTGTCTGATATGAGTACTGCTATCCCCACTTTCTTGTTGTTTCTGTTTGCATGAAATATCTTTTTCCATACCCTCACTATTCAGCTCTGAAGTGAGTCTCTTGTAGGTAGCATATAGAAGGGTCTTATTTTTTATTTATTTTTATTTATTTATTTTTGGCTGTGTTGGGTCTTCATTGCTGTGCATGGGCTTTCTTTAGTTGCAGTGAGCGGGGGCTACTCTTCGTTGCAGTGCACGGGTTTCTTATTGCAATGGCTTCTCTTGTTGTGGGGCATGGGCTCTAGGCACATGGGCTTCAGTAGTTGCAGCATGCGGGCTCAGTAGTTCTGGCTCACGGGCTCTAGAGTGCAGGCTCAGTAGTTGTGGCACACAGGCTTAGTTGCTCTGTGGCATGTGGGATCTTCCCAGACCAGGGCTCAAACCTGTGTCCCCTGCATTGGCAGGCGGATTCTTAACCACTGCACCACCAAGGAAGTGAAGGGTCTTGTTTTTTATCCAATCAGCCACTCTATCTTTTGATTGGAGCACTTAGTTCATTGACATTTAAAGTAATTATTGATAGGTATGTATTTATTGCCATTTATTACTTGTTTTCCAGTTGTTCTCATAGTTCTTCTTTGTTCATTTCTTCTTTTTGTTTCTTCCCTTGTGGTCTGATGATTTTCTTTAGTAGTATACTTGTGTTCCTTTCTTTTTGGTTTTTGTGTATCTGTTGTATTTTTTTATTTTTATTTGTGGTTACTGTGGGATTCATATATGTTGACTTATAGCTATAGCTACTTGTTCTAAACTGGTAGTCATATAAGTTCAAACACAATCTAAAAATATCTACATTTTTAACTCCCCCCCCCGACATTTTCATGTTTTTGATATCATATTTTACATCTCCATGCTTCTTCCTTAACTGTTTATTGTAATTATAGTTGCTTTTACAATTTTTCTTTTGTCTTCTAATCTTCATACTGGCTTATTTTGGTGGTTGATCCTCAGTCCTTAGTACATATTTGCCTTTCCTAGTGGGATTTTCCCTTTCCTACAGACTCTTAGTTCTTCCACTTAGAGAAGACCCTTTCACATTTCTTTTAGGTATGTTTAGTAATGATGAACTCTTTTAGTTTTTGCTTGTCTGAGAATTTCTTTATCTCTCCTTCTATTCTAAATAATAATCTTGCTGGGTAGAGTATCCTATGTTGCAGGTTCTTTCCTTCCGGCACTTTGAAGATATCATGCCACTCCCTTCTGGCCTGCAAAGTTTCTGCAGAGAAATCAGCTGATACTCTTATGGGGATTCCGTTGTCTATGACTCTTTGTTTTTCTCTTCCTGCCTTTAGATTTCTCTATCTTTAACCTTTGCCATTTTAATTATGATATGCCTTGGTGTGGGTCTGTTTGAATTCATCTTGTTTGGGACACTCTGTGCTTCCTGTACTTGGATGTCTGTTTCTTTCTTCAGATTTGGGAAGTTTTCAGCCATAATTTCCTCAAATACATTTTTTTAAACATCTTTATTGGAGTATAATTGCTTTACAATGGTTGTTAATTTCTGCTTTATAACGAAGTGCTCAAATACATTTTTGATCCCTCTTCTTCTTCTGGGACCCCTATAATGCAAATGTTGGTACATTTAATGTTATTCCAGAGAGCTCTTAAATGGTTTTCATTTTTTTAATTTGTTTTTCTTTTTGCATTTCTGACTGTATGATCTCTGTTATTCTGTCTTCCAGATCACTTGTGCTTTCTTCTGTATCACTTAGTCTGCTATTCATTCCTTCCAGTGTGTTTTTTATTTCAGCTATTGAATTCTTCATTTCTTTTATTTTTTATTTTTATTGTTTTAATTTTTTTGGTGTTGGGTCTTCATTGCTGCATGCAGGGTTTCTCTAGTTGTGGCGAGTGGGGGCTACTCTTCATCGCAGAGCATGGGCTCTAGGCGCACGGGCTTCAGTAGTTGTGGCATGTAGGCTCAGTAGTTGTGGTTTGCAGGCTCTAGAGCTCAGGCTCAGTAGTTGTGGCGCACAGGCTTAGTTGCTCTGTGGCATGTGATATCTTTCCAGACCAGGGATCAAACCCATGTCCCCCGCATTGTCAGGCAGATTCTTAACTACTGTGCCACCAGCGAAGTCCTGAATTCTTCATTTCTGATTGGGTCTTTTTTATATTTTCTAGTTTCATGTTAAAATTCTCACTGTATTCATCTATCCTTCTCCCTAGTTCAGTTAGCATTCTTATTACTAATGGCTTTGAACTCTTTATCTGGTAAATTATCTTTCTCTGTTTCATTAGTTACTTTTTCAGGGATTTTTTTTTCTTGTTCTTTGATTTGAAATAAATGCCTCTGTCTTCTCATTTTACTTAACTTTCTCTGTCTCTGTGATATTAGGTGAAACAGTTACCTATCCTGGTCTTGAAGGGGTGTCCTTCTGTGGGAGTATCCCTATACTGTCTGCACATCCCACTGGCTTTGGTGGGAGACCTGGATCTGATGTGAGCATAAATTCTATCTTCCTTCAGGCTGTGCTGGTAGCTGTCTCCTTGGTGGGAGGTGGGGCTCATGGTGGAGGGACTAAAGCCAGAGCCAGGTGTGAGTGCAGCCTTCTCCTCTGCTCAGTGGCCGACACCACCCTATCAGGGGCAGGGGTGTGTCCCAAGGTGCTGAAGCAGAAGCCCTAAGGGTTGGTCCAAGCTGGTTCCATTCCCTCTAAGCATGTGCTCTCTCCCCTTCCAGCATCACACCTTTGTTCCAGAGGGGAGCAATGCTGGAGTCAAGAGAGGTCAGAGTGGGCACTCGGCATGGGTTGGGGCATGTGCTGAGGTGGTCCCAGCACACCAGTTAGAGCTCCAGACCACTCCCAATCTGTCATCTCCATGAATGTCAGTAATGGCTGCCCTCACCCCATTTAGATGCTGTGCCAGGTCTGAGCTGGCTTTGTTCCCTACAAATATGCACTCTCCTTGGCAATGGGCACCTTTGCCCTACTGGGGAGTTGCTCCTCGAAGCAAAAGTAGCTGAGCACATGTTGGGATGGTTGCAGGAAACTGGTTGGAGTCCCCGGCAGTTTGTTTCAATCTGCTTCCTTCAACTTGTTTCAGGAGTAAGCAAGCACTTGCATGCTCTTCACAAGTGGAATCTAGGTTTCTTACAGCCCTCCTGTTAGTCCTGCTGGTTTTCAAACCAGCTAAGGGGACTCATCTTCCTGGTGTTGGACCCCAGGGCTAGGGTGCCCAATACATGGTTCAAACTGCTCACATCCCAGGGAGGATCCCTGAGCCCATGTAAACCCTGTCCTTTTCTGTGTCCCTTCCTAGGGGTGCAGGTCCCAACCTGATTGCTTGCCCTTCCCTCCTACCTGACTCTGTGTGGATCCTTCTTTACAGGCTTGGTTATATATGAGTCTTTCTTCCAGTCTCCAGGTTGTTTTCAGTGAGAAATGCTCCACATGTAGATGTATTTTTGATGTGTTCACTGGGGGAGGTAAACTCAACATCCTCCTACTCTGCCATCTTGATCTCTTCCCTCTACAATCAGTACTTTTAATTAATGCCAATCTGAGGGATAAAAACATCACATTGTTTTAATTTGCATTTTCCAAATTACTAATGAAGTTAAACATTTGTTCTTTTGTTTTATGGGTCATTGGCTTTTCTTCTTCTGTGAATTGCCTATTCATCTCTGGTTTTCTGCTCTTGGGCTGTTATCATTTTCTTTTTTATTTATATGAGCTCTTTATTCAGGGTATTAATAATTTGTCTTTTATATATGTGGCAAATATTTTCTCCCAGACTAATGCTTGTCTGTTTATCTCTGTTTTTGTTATCTTTCATCCTACGGATATTTTAATTTTTATCTTTATGTTGCTTTACTCTTTAATTATTTACATCTTATACCTAAGTTACTTTAATATCCTTAAAGCCAAGTTCTACATACACATATATTTCATCTGCATTCTGAATAGCCCCCTGAGAAACACATTTTTAAAAACTTATGAAACTTTATTTAGTCCTTTTTACGTGATAATCACTGCAGAACTTCAGAAAATCATTTTAAAGGAATTTTTCAGGTTAATAACTGGCTTAAAGACGTTTCTTAGGTAAGAGTATGAGTTGGTTAACATACTCAGGAGCAGTGGACTGGGTAGGCAGGCACTGGGTGGATGTAGAGCTCCAGGTACTGGAAGAGATTCCAGTTGGACATATAAATAGTTCCTGAAAGTCATCAAGGCAGACACCTGAAGGCAAACCAGGGGAAACACTATCTGAGGCAAGATGGCAAAGTACTGAAAGAGCTGAGCCCAATACCTCCTCATGGCCAATCTGGGAGTAGGCAGTCCTGAGAAGAACAGATAAGCAGGTGGACTGGCCACCACCATTGGGGAGGTGTGCATCCCTGGGAACGGTTTAAGGCTAGAGGCAGCCACTAGGATGGAAAGAGAAGGAAATGCACTCTATACCAGTACTTCTCAAACATTAATGTGTATAGGAGTCACCTGGAAATCTTGTCAAGATGCAGATTTTGATTCAGTGGGTCTGCAATGGGGCTTCAAGATTCTACATTTCCCAAGAAGACTGCAGCTGATGCTGACACTACTGGTCCCTGAACCATACTTTGAGTAGCAGGGTTCTAGAAGGTTTGTGACACTATGCAAAGAGAAGCTCCACTTTTCAGATCAGTGGCAAAACGGGATAAGAATTTGAAGAGTAAGGTAATGCAGATGTCAGAGTATGAGGCAGCCACTTATGCCCCGCCTGGCTATATTCAGGATGGCTTCCTAAGATGAGGGTAGGGTTGATACTGTGTCTGGGGGTCCAGGAAGCTTAGGCTATGCAAAGGGTAGGACTACAGAGGCTAGGAGATAGGCAGGAACTGGACCGTGACATCCTGCTGATTTTGAATTTGCACAACACAAAGAGCAATAAACTGCTACACAACATCTGCGTCCTCTGCATCTAAAAGCTCTTTCACGTATCACTACTTCCATTAATAGGGCCCTTTGCTGCTATTTCTACTTTTCCCTCCAGCTATCCACATTTTGGCTTTTCACACCTCCATCCCTCCAGAGGGAAAAAAATGTACTGGAATGAAAACATGCTCATTTGTCTACTTGTTGCCAAGAGTGGACAGTGAAGAAATTGAATGTATTTTGATGGGAAAGATTTTCAAACATTTTTTCCTTGTGGCTAAAAGACCTGAGATCCACCTACAATTTGGGCTTCCACTTCTGAATAGAGAAAGAACTCAGTTATTTTTCTTCAACAATTTAATTTAATTTAAAAAGAAAAAAAGGCAAAAATAATGGAGAGGGTACACAGTACCAAATTTTTGTATCTTATAATAACACAGGGATAGATCACAATTAAGTAGCTTTTAGCGACATACAGGGAAGATTAAAATCTACAGAAACGTGCTTTATGTTCTTGTGAAAATGATTACTTCACAACCCATCAGGAGGAAGCCTAAGGCCCACTGGGACCCATGGGTCACATGCTTTGAGGATCCCTGGCCGGTGGTAGAGGCTTCAGAACTTTGAGAAGCCTTGAGGCTCCTTGGAGGTTCCTTGCAGCCTAGAGAAGTAGGAGTTTCCAGCTTCCACCCTCCTTTTAATCAAAGTAGCTCCCCTTTCATCAGGCTAATGCACAGCATCGGGCATGAAAAGAGTTCCCAAGACTGATGCAGAGTTTGAGAATCAATGATTCAGGGTTACATTTGTGTCATTATCTCTGAGTTTGATTTATTCACGCTATCCTATCACCATAAATACAGATAACCCAGAGTTAACTATTTAAGTTTACATTGGGGATCGTCTCAAATCCCTCTATGAGATAACTTGTGCGGCAAATTACTTGGATCAAAAACTAATACATGATCGCTGCGAGCAGTGTAATTGGGAATAATAAATACACACTAATGAAGCATCTTGAAAGGGAAGAGGCTCAGGTATTCTGAGAGGTGAGGCGTTGAAGTGTAATGCTCCTGGCTTTGATCATTATTTTTAAATACAATTTCATTGCAGTGCATCCACTATAAATCAGCATCCAGGAGTATGAAGTGGTGCTATAGTAAGAAGGAGATGCTACAGATAATGCGACTAAATGGGACACTACAGATAATGACATAGACTTTCACATATTATCGTTCATGGGAAGAGGCCAATAATGTATGGTATAATAGACTAGAGCAATGAGAATTATTGAATGTTTTCCAGACTTACTTATATAATCAGCCACAATGTCAAAAAGAGGATAGGTTCTTTCTAATGGTAAAGCGATCAAAGTACAGTAATAACAAAGGTGAACCTTGAAGGGTTTTTTGTCCAGGGTCTTGTTTTTCTGGATGGGTTAGCTGAGGTTCTGCATGAAAGCAGGTAATGGAAAATAGGATTTCTCAAGCCCCCTTTAGACCTTTGATTCTGTGCTACAACCTTGCCCGTCCACTTCCAAAGTCAAGGTATGCTACTTGTAAAACCACAACATCTTTTGAGTAACTTATTTTGTTCTTAACACATGCTCCCAGGAGCTTAATATTATTTCTGCAACTTGTTTAGTGGCAAAATGAGTCCTTGGTGTATGCCTAGCCTCTGCTTTGCTATTAAAGAAGATAGATTTCAATTTAACCAAAACTCAGTTCAAGGGCAGAAAGCAGTCCTAAAAACTGCTAAAACTCAAATATTTGGTAACCGTATGTGCAGTATGTGTGTTCTAGAAAAGACTATCATTTGAAAAGATAAATTGCACCTTGTTGAGGAATTTCAAATACCAACTGAATATATTAATAACTGAACTGCTCCCAAGTTTACAAAGAGCTCTCAATGAAATCGTGATATAGGCAAGTATCCACGGAGGAACAATTTTAAAACCCTCTCTCTTTATTTCCTCACAGGATCTACAACAATGCTGGTGCATTAAAGTTAACGAGTGGATCACGCTGCAACCTTTCCAGCCTCTCTTGCCTTTCATTTGTCCATATTTCAAGCTTCATGGAAATGACAGATTTTATGCCTTACCTCATCATCCTCTGATTGCTTCCCATGGTTCCTCCCTTTCCTAGTGAATCTTTGTCTTACTAGGTGGGAAAACCCACATCTTTGTATCCTGATATTTTAATTTCACATTGTATCACAGACTTTATTTCAAGTTGCTATAAAGTCATCAATTATCATTTTCAACAACTACATTATAATTGATCATTTGAGTGCATCATCAATTATTTAATCATTCATCTCTTATTGGCTATTGGGTCATTTAAAAATTGTTGCCATTTTGAATAATGGTTCAATGAACAATGCTGTACATGTAACTTTTTTTCTGTTAAGTTATATTTTCCCAGGGATCTATCCCAGGAGTGTAATTACTTTAAAAGATAATTACTCAGAAGGGTAATTATTACTCAGCACACAATCTTAATAAGAGAAAACCGTTTTAAGTGGCCAGTCTTCTTAACCCGATAAAATGTTTACATGTGGATTTAGAGACTGCCTGGTGGTTATAGCTTCACCTAACTTTTTAACTAGCTAAGTGACTGCTTAAGTCACCTAATTCCACTGAGCTTTAAGTTCCTTTATATTGGACAAGACTGGATTGTGTGTGCCAAGTCTTCAGACTTACATATCAACCACCACACTAGAAAAGTGAATTCACAAGAGGCTTTCTTATTATGAGGTCTAAAAGGACAATCTTCCTTCAAGTGTCCTCATGCATGCAGTGACCAGAGACCAACTTTGATGAGCTGATGGAAGAAGTACAACATATGTTGGACGTGCCATTGAAAGACCAGAGTCATCTGGCACTAGAAAAGAGGATTAATGGGAAAAAAAGTTTACCGAAAGAACATATTAAAACACCCAAATACCTGGTGTCTGCTCAAGTAAGGTATCAGTTAGCAGTCAAGATTTGTAAAGGAGATGATGGCCCTGGGAGGGGCTAACATACTAGACTTTTTAATGGCTGGAAGCAAATGGGCTCAAGAAAGAGCCCTTCAGTAGGATGCAGCTAGAATTCAGATTTTTGGTCCAAAAGTAAATAACAACTCAGGAATAATTAAGAATAAAAATGAGAAAGTATCAGTGAGAACTGATATTACATAAGTCTGAGGAAAATTAATATTAAAGAAGTCTTACAGAAAACTAATATTTATACCCAACTCAAGGGCTTCAGACTATAAGGCAAGACACTCTGGTCTTGGCCTCTCCCTTCTTCCTCTTTTTTTGGTTCTTAGGTCCACAAGGTTCAATGTTAATCTTAAAATATTGGGCACCTAGAAAATTAGAATAATTGAAGATATTCAAATCCAAATAAATATACGGGCAGTACTGTTTATTATGGAATATAACATACAAATAAAGATTCCTACCCTCTCCCAGCCAAACTTTCCTGAGGACCTTACTATAGGAGATGGAATGTAATGGTAATGAGAAAGGATAGAACTTTGAGGAGACTGGGGAAGATAATGTATGAGATCATCTGGAAAGACTTTGCATAAGTCACTTGTGCTCAGACTTAAGATCTAGCTTGCTCCTGCACTGTCACTAGTCATCATAAAGTCAATAAAGTCTTCCAAGATCTTTCAAGCCTGACAGACCTCTGTTTTCTCTATGCTCTCCTGGGATTGTAAGCTCTTCCAACTTTCATACTAGTATTTTATTATATACAATATTATACACTTATTATTTCAAGTATGATGACTTATCTCCCAGAGATACTGCAAAATTCATGAGTTCAAGTTTGGGGATTTTATTTTTTACATGATTTAATCAGATTTTACAGAGTTAGACTCCCTGATTTCTCTAACAGTACTGCTTATCCTTTTGTATACTGAGGAATCTTGATCAAAGACAGTATGAGGTAGATCAAAAGAGAACTTGACCTCAAAATATCTAGAATGGAGAATGATGGCCACAGCAGCATTTGGAGACCCCAGAGGAGGTGGCCAATACACATGTCTTATTAAAGGTACTGATGATATAATTTACAATACAAAATCAAATGCCTGTATTACCATTTACTCTTTGGAATGGCAAATTAAGAGCAGAGCACGCTTTGTAGATCTCTTCATAGAAACTACTGAAATGAGCTTGTATTTGTTTCAACTATGTCTCTTCAGTGGTCTTATTTCCTACTACCCTGGAAGAAATAAAACTGCTTAAAGTATTAACAAAGACTACACTTTACACTTCTGTGGAAGAGACAACACTATGTATTCACCAAAACATTTCCTTTCCTTCCTGGATACTTAGGAAGATTTCTCTGCTCCCCTTCACCTAATTGAGGTGTTATGGCTACTTCTAGACAGGCAATGTGAGAGGAAAGAATACATGACACTTGCAGGTCTGATCTTAAAAAAAAATATCCCTCAGGCATGATCCTCCTGTTTTTTCCCCTTCATGGGCAAGTTAGAGGCCATGTGCTAAGGATGGCTGGGTACCAAGTTTAAAGAGCCTGGATTTCTGATTCACTGTTTTGAGAAGTACTCACCAGGAGAACAGCTGACCAGGAACATCTGTACTGGATGCCGTAAGAGCAAGAAATCAAGTTCTATTATGTTGAGTCATTGAGATGTGAGTGTTCTGGTTATAGCATCTAGCAGTATTCTTCTGGCTAGTACAACTTCTTTGTATTCATCATGTGGAGAACAAAGTACTGAATAAATGCTTTGTTACATTTTTCATATTCTAGTAGTTGCTGATCTCTCTTTACCTCATTTCAAGGGATGACTAAGGGCTAAAGTAGTGCTACCCAACTCAAGCCAAGCATCAAAATCACCTTTTGAAGATACAACTTCAGAGATGCCGCCCACCAGGATGTTGACTCAGTGGGTTTTCAGGTGGAGCCCAGGAACCTATACTTTGTATTATAAAGCTTCCCATGCGATTCTGATGTACAGCAGCCAAGTTTGGAGGAACCGCTGGCCTAGAGCTTTAGCAAGAGGAAAAGGCAGCACCAAGGACAATGCCTTGAATATAGAACACATTCCACATTCAATAAAAGCTTGCAGAATGGTCGATTTGCTAATAGATGCAGGGGCTAGCCTCAGGCAAAATAATGAGGGCAGCC
Source organism: Stenella coeruleoalba (assembly GCF_951394435.1). Lineage (NCBI taxonomy): Eukaryota > Metazoa > Chordata > Mammalia > Artiodactyla > Delphinidae > Stenella > Stenella coeruleoalba. Next base: position 47,837,308 of record NC_137153.1, read on the forward strand.
ATGTTTTTCATTGAAACAATTACTCTCTCTCCTTTATTCCCTCCAGGGCTCTGTGTCACCTTTCTCCTGTCCCGTATCAAAATCTACTCTCAGGGCGGAAAAAAAAAATCTCGTGTCACCTCTACGCACTAAAGAATAAAATCAGTGTTTCTCAAATTCTCTATGACCAAGAAGAAGACCAGCACTTTCGTAAAACACAATAAAAACAAATTACTAGAAAATGAAATTTAAAAATCAAAGACATACAAAATACGAGTCCTAATTTTTTATTATTGGCTTTAAGAAACTTAAAATTACATTTCAAGCAGTAAGATCGAAGCAAACATAATGTAGAAAAAGATAATCACCACAGGGCTCTGTCTGCAGACTATGCTTTACCAAACACGGGCATAAATTACTACGAAGTCAAACCTTTCACCTGTGGGCATTTCCACTGCCATTGACAAAATATGTAAGTGAAAGGACAGCTGCCTTTGAGGAGCGCCGGGCATCAGGTGGCTAGTATGTATGCACTGAGACAGGGGTGTTTCCCAGGCCCCTCAGACGTCAGCGTACACATGTCCAGGCCTGTTCTCTGGATTAGAGAGTCGTCCAGGCCATGGGCAGTATGCTCAGTCCTGGGAGAAAAATGTCAGCAACAGAAGCTTGACAGTCACAGTAAACTCCCAAGCCCCTGATTTGAAGCCATGGGGGTCCTGACTTGTACCTCTGCTTTCATGGAATTGGCTGTGATAGTAAGACCTTATTGTCAAAGTTCTACTAACACGTGAAGGTACCAAAGGTATGAAATGTGGAAATTTTTAAAATGTAAAATTAAGCCCAGCGAAGCAATTCTGTCCAGTAGCAGATACATTTGCTATCATATGCAGAGAAATTCAACAGGGAACTAAGATTGGTATTACCAATAAGAAACAGAAACAAGACTTTAGAATTAAATAACTAGGTCATGTAGGAACCAATTGACAGATTCTTAATAAAGATTGTAAGACGTGTTAACCATTAGACTGCATGGAGATAACGTTTGTAACTTTAATATGACAATTTTATGTGATGAGAAAAATCGTGGGCTTTGATTTATTGCTTATTGACACAGTTCTAGAGTTATAATTCCAGCATTCTATCTTTGAGACCTTTGCCTTGAATTAAACTGATGAGAGGTCTAGAAATAATACACAACAGTACATTGTTCATAAAATCGTGGAATAGGTAAGGTGTGTCATCTCCTGCTGCTGCCCCCCATCTTAGCATCCCTGACAGAGTTTGGAACCGTCCTCATCCTGTCCCCTACTTCAGATCCCCCATCTGTCCCTGGTACTCTCTAGGGTTTCCATCTCTTCCCCACAACCTTCCCTCCCTGCAATTTTACAAGCTATTTCCATCCTGGTGATTTGGTTTCAGCTTGTAAAACTGTGTCTTTGCCATCATGTAACCAAACTGGAGAGCCTCTGCATCCTGGCTGGGTCCCGTGACCAGGAGGCTCTTGTGAGTTTTTGGCCAGTCTCTGCTAGGAAAGTAAAACAGAACAATGGGGACAATAATTCCATTGATTTCAGCTATAAATCCTATTTTGCCTGAGTTGTCGGAATGATGAGTATTCTGTGAAAATGCTGCTCTCTACTGCAATAGAACTGCAAAAAATGCACATCTATTTCTTATAATCCCATCCAACATACCCCCAAAGCTTCAAATCTAACAAAACAGAGGTAATATGATAATAAAATCATGTATATATAGGAAAGAGGAAGGAAATTTCAAGCATGAGGACATTGTAGTAGAAGTAAGTTTTACTTAAACAGGGGTCAAAGATAAGAATAATATTACCAATCCATCAATAGGCAATTACTAACAGCTTACAGTCCACTCAGGAATGAAGTATGAAGGCAGAGGAAGTATAAAATGTGGCCTCCAACTCCAAGGAGTTGTTTGCAATTTGGTCCAGGTGAAAAGATATGAAATAAGGAGGTACACGTTTGAGAGCTGGAGAACATAGTACAGACTCTAAAACCTGCACGGCTCAATACAGTAGTCACTCACCACCCAGAGTACCTGAAATGCAGCTAGTCCAAACTGGGATGTGCTACAAGAATAAAATATAAACCAGATTCCTAAGACAGGAAAAAAAGTGACGATGTCTCATTTATAATCTTAAATGGATTACAGATTGAAATGAAAATATTTTGGAAATATTAAATAAAATGTATTACTAAAATTCATTTAAATTTCCAGAAAGTGTAAAATGACATATAGGGTTTGTATTTTATTTCTATTAGATAACATGGCTTTAAAAGCTGTATTTCAAAGGAATGGGAACTTATAGAGGATGGAGTAATCTGGGTCCGCTGGCAGAAATGGACCTTGAATATGTCTTGCTGAATTTGGAGAGGCAGAGAGAGTAGAAGGCAAGTCAAATCTGGGAAATGGCTTGCTGGAATGAAAGTGGAGAGAGAAGGAAGAAAGGGAACACGAGGAGGAGAAGATGCACTTTGGGGAAGATTACAGAGAAAGCCTGATGAGGATGGAGGAGGAGAAAGACAGAGGGGAGGCAAGGAGATTGAGTCTCTAAAGCCAGGCGGAGTTCCTCAGAAATAAGGCAACCCCTTGAAAGAGTTTGAGTAAAGAAGATTTTGGATGAAAGCTGAAGTTAAGGAAGAAAATTCCAATAGTGAGTTACTTAAACCTCTCATCATGTTAGAACATTCTCACATAGTCATTAAATTCAGATTCCCAAATAATACCACAAAACTATACAGCTCAGCCACTCAATTCAATAAAAAAATAACAGCACATTCTCACACATCCAATTAACCTTGGCCTTTTTTTTGTCATTTTCAAATGCAATTGCACAGAGGTGCTGTGATTTCTAATAGGGAGGAGAATAAGAAAATGGAAAGTAGAGTAAGTAGGAGGTGTGGAAAAGCTTTTGGATGATGCCATCTGAATTAACAGTCCCCTTTCATCGTCTATAAAAGAAGATGCCTTTCCTTAAAAGCCCTCTGAAATGATGAAGCGCTCATCCATAAACATCAATTCCTTTTAAATCGTAATGTTTGACGGTTTGTCTTCCTCTGTCTCGCCCTTTATGTTGGCCCAGAATGTGACTGTCACAAATATCTGGGTGAACAAGATTGTGAAATGTGGTCATAAAACAAGCGATTATTTCTAAATTCATCTTTGTCACACTGTAATGCTCCACAAAACAGCTTTCCCTGGGCTATGACTCATTTTAATTGATCCCATCAGCACCATATCTATATCCTGAATGACTTCTCAATACCCTCCATTTCAAGAAAAGCCAATCAGGTTATGAGTTTGTTACTAATAAAAATTACCAAGGAGCAGTTTTTGGACAATAAGAGCAATGCAAATTCTAAAGAGAAGTAGTAAGGAAAATAACAAGTATCTTCTCACTTCTTGGAAGTGAACAACCCAAGCTCCCTGAAGAAACACTTAACCTATCGTATTAAACAGTAATGGACAAATATAGAAACGTCGATGTCAGCTTTTAGAATCTGTTGGCATCAAAATATCATTTAAAAGTTAAGTTCTGGGGCTTCCCTGGTGGCGCAGTGGTTGAGAGTCCGCCTGCCGACGCAGGGGACACAGGTTTGTGCCCTGGTCCGGGAAGATCCCACATGCCATGGAGCGGCTGGGCCCGTGAGCCATGGCCGCTGAGCCTGCGCGTCCGGAGCCTGTGCTCCGCAACGGGAGAGGCCACAACAGTGAGAGCCCCGCGTACCAAAAAAAAAAAAAAAAAAAAAAAGTTAAGTTCTTCTAAGCATTCTTTGACAAGTTTCTTTCTAGAGTGCTCTTTTCCTACTAGGACAGAGTCTTAAACCCCAGAAGAAGAATTTTGCTCTTGTTTTAATGATTTGTGTACTGCTTTATTTCAGAGTGTGAGCTGGAAAAAAGGGAAGTGTCCTAAGTAGTTCTTCATGTTCCATAATTTTCCACTGTGTCACTCCTGGTAGCACTGCCCGAAACTGTTTGCAGAGCCTAGTAAATGAGCATTCGGCAAGCTGCTGCAGAGACCTCAGCACTAACTGGAGCGCAGGCTTCACGAACTTCTCCTTTGCCCCAGCAAGGGGGAACTGCAAGTCCCTGCTAAACCTTTATGATACATCACAGAGCGAGGAAAGTGATAGAACAGTCATAATTACACGGGCGGCTCTTCTCTCTCTCATCAACAAGAATTAGCTGGACTGGAAGGTGAGTTCTTTTGGGAAAGAGGTGATAGAATCAAAAGAACCCGAGAGGGCTTTGTTCTAGCAGATTGTTTTAGGGTTGAAAATAGACTTAATGAGTATGATGTACTTGAAGTGACTTTGGGGGCTCTTTTGAGAAAGCAGTCCAGGCTGAAATAGAGGAACCTTGCAAGATCTAGATTCTGGCAAGCCATGAGGGCTTGGTGAAAAGGAGGCAGGAGCTGAGGGTTGTCAGATATGCAGCACCAGCCTTCTCCCCTCCCACGCTTGGAGCACACAGCCAGCGTTACTCAATCACAGCACTGTTCTCACAACCCTTCTTGATAAGGTGATCCAGGCACCACTACGCATGAATGGGCATTTGCACTTCAGGTGAACTCCATTTGCCACATACTTGCTTGACTTTAGGCTTAAAAGTAAAAGAAATCACCTGTTTTCCTTTGTAACTTGATTTAGCCAATGTTGCTTAGAGAAAGAAGGCAAAGATGCAGAAGAAAGCAAGGATAAACAACCAGTTCATAGATTAATAATACCAAGGGCGTAATTATAAAAACAGTTGTCGACCTCTGAGTCACTACCCTTAAAATGTGCCAGTTATTCTGTGTCATTTCTAATCGTCATAACTCTTTGCAAAGGGCATTAGTATTGTTTCCCCCATTTTTTTTTTTTTTTTTTTTTTTGGTTGAGGAGCTGGTACTCTAAGAAGTTAAGTGATTTTCCCTAAATCAAAGAACTTGTAAGTAGCCGAGCTGAGATGAGAACTCTTGCCCTCTGATTCCAAAACCCCAAATTCACTCTTCTAAGCCATTTCCCAAAGTAGGAGATGGTTTAAAGATATGCCTTTATTTAATATGTAACTTTTATTTATGAGAAGTGATAGTGTTTTTCCATTTATAAAAGTGAAATAAAATCTTCCTTGAAAACAAATTACTCCTGAAAAACTAACACTGATTTAAAGAAAAATATTAAGAAAGTAATAGCTTGGATATTTACAAGAATATGGCAAATGACACTATTAAATACATCCATTTACTGGTAAGTCAAAGTGAAACAGCTTCAGATAAGTTATTCGTACTGATCACTCCTTAAAGCTCATGAAAAAGAGGTAGTACTCAAACTTAGACCTACAGCGTAGGGAAATAGCTTACGTGGCCTGTTGGGCTTTCTCTTCGACACTCTTGGGAAACTCCCTCTGTGTTAAGGGAGCACTCCCAGGAGTGCTAAGGGAGCACTCTTAGTTTACTTGGAGGGTAAACTAAGACAGCAGTCAGGAAATTAAGAGGTATCTATCGTGCACTTCATTCCCTCAAGGTCAGGATCTGTGCTTTTAATAGGGACAATTAGCAAACACATACAATTAAGTCGTGCAAGTGAAGTAAGAGAAAGCTAGGGGAGAAACCCGGGAGCCCGTTTCCCTTCCCAGACATCTTATATAAACAGTACTCAAAGAAGGACTCAAAAGGTGGATGGTTCTTAAGGTGGCAGGAAAGAAGGGTAGACAGTAAGACAAACATTTGATGGCAAGTGGCATTTCTGTAGAACTCCTGAAATGACACTTCGCACAAATGTCCCCATTACCTCTAAAGGGTATCTCATTCCTACCCTCAGTGGCAGCTGATGGACAGCAATACAAATTTCCAGAGTGACTTCCTGATTTTTTTCCAATTTTTTATTTCTAGAGGAAACTCTACCAACATCAAACCACCTCTGGCCAATATCATCTGCTGATATCATCAGCAAATGGCACTGATATAATTCCTGAATTCCAAGATGTACTTTCTCCGCCAATGCACACACATTTCAACATTTCTGAAACTGGTTGATACCTTCTACCTGACTGGTACATTCCATGTGGTCGCTCTTTTTCCTTCTTCATTGCATCTCACACCTGATTTCCCCTTGGAATTGAGTAAATATAATGCTCACATGGGTTCACAGGAATTAGGGTCAGTCTTCATTTTAGAAGTATGTCACCAAATATAAGCCTCTCTACATATTACTGGCTTTGAAGTCATTTCTTTTTTAAACTCTTAAATACTAAAACATTTTGTTATGGAAAATTCGTTTGAACAAGAGAACATGTTAGTAGAAAGAAAAAAAAATTTTTTTTAATTTTATTTATTTACTTATTTATTTATTTATGGCTGTGTTGGGTCTTTGTTTCTGTGCAAGGGCTTTCTTTAGTTGCGGCAAGCGGGGGCCACTCTTCATCGCGGTGCGCGGGCCTCTCACTATCATGGCCTCTCTTGTTGCAGAGCACAGGCTCCAGACGCGCAGGCTCAGTAATTGTGGCTCACGGGCCTAGTTGCTCCGCGGCATGTGGGATCTTCCCAGACCAGGGCTCGAACCCGTGTCCCCTGCATTGGCAGGTGGACTCTCAACCACTGCGCCACTTTCTGGGGAAGCCCCCAGAAAAAAATTTTTTAAATGATCAAAAGAATGCTACTATGTCCCTAGGGTTAGAGTCACCTTACTATCAAGAGAGAAAGTCTAGAGCAAGGAGAACCAGCTAATTCATAAATTGAAAATTTCGGTGCTCATTTATCTTTGTATTTAATAATTCCATTTGTGTTCATGTATTAGATAGCAAGGTCATGATGTCATTCTTCAATGCTGACGTCTCATGTAAATTATAAATGTTTTTATGATAATGATTTATGGGGTTAGCTATTCATCTTCCTGACAGAGCTACCTATAAAGAAACAATTATTCTACCTCTGACATGGGATGTCATGAAAGGAATAGTTTCCAGATGCTTTGATTAAAAAAGGCTTCAAGAATATATGCAACATAAAATTCCAAAGCAGGCAAAACAAACCTGTTAGCAGTCAACACAGTGGCTACTTTCAGTGAGAAGGTGACGGGAGGGGGTTAGTGACGGAGAATGGGCTTGAAGGTCCCTCCTGGAGCGGGGGAGGCCGCTAATATTCTTTCTTAACCTGGGTGGTGATTACACAGGTGTGCTTACTTTGTGATAAGTCACTGAGCTGTGCATCTATGAACTGTGCTTACTTCTGAATATGTGTTATACTCTTCCATTTAAAAAGTTTACAAAGTAAATGAAACACACATAGGACTCCCTATAATATATTATTTTTGACCAGAAAAATGGGGGTGGGAGGATTGAGTCTCCCTTCGAGTAAACTGTACTAGTGGATTTGATATTACATTGACTAGGGGGTAAATATTGACCCTAGAAACATTCATCTTGATGTTCTCCCAAGTCATTCTCTGTTCTCTAGCATTATCAAAATGCAACACAGCTCTATATAAAGGACAATTTCTGGTCATTCTCAGACAATATCACTAAGCATGATAATCAGAAATATGGATCTTGTGCTGTATAATGATGTTTCTATTGATGTGAAATCATTTCTATAAAATTGTAGACTTACTGTCCTTACACACATAACTGGCCCTGGCGTGGCAGCATTCAGAAGACACCCACAACTGGGAAGGACTTTCTTCATTACGCAGGTTCCAATGAGATACTGCAAGAGTATCGATGCTGGGTTCCTCTGTCTCAGCTTTCCCTGGTTACTGAGGACCCGGAAAGGCTCAATAAGTATGACACGCTTCCTGCCCCCAACACAGAACTGAGAGGATACAGTGAATGGGTAGGGCTTTGGGCAGGGGCGATGAGTAAAGGATGGAGCAGAAGAAGCCTTATGTCCCTGGGAATCAGTCAAAATGGGAGCACTGCAAACATGTGTTTGAAATTCTACCACCTACCAACACGTGTGGGGACATTCAATTGACCCAGGTGCCAAATTTACTTACTCCACCACTGACTTTGGGTGATGTCTGTTAGAGATTTGAACAAAGGCATGCAGGCCCCAATATCTCTTCCCACTGCCAGAGTGAGTATATTTATGTCAGTGGGTAAGGGCTATTATTCCCCCCAAATGCTCTATACTCCTGTAGAGTAATGCCTCCGCCACAAAAGGTACGTCCATGTCAAAATCCCTGGAAGCTAAGAATGTTCCCTTATTTGGGAAAAGGTTCTTTGCAGATGTAATTAAGTTAAGGGTCTTGAGATGAGGTCATCCTGGATTACTCAGGTGGTCCTTAAATTCAACGACAAATGACCCTTAAAAAGACAGAAGAGGACAATGTGATGTGGGACTGGAGCGGCAGAGACTGGAGCCATGTGACCACAAGACAAGGAAGCCAAGAAATGCCAACAGCCATCTGAAGCTGGAAGTAGCTAGAAAGGATTCACCGCTAGAGACTCTCAGAGTGGGGGCGGCCCTGTCCACACCCTGATTTGGAGCTTCTGGCCTGCGGAATAGTGAAGGAATACATTTCTGTTATTTTAAGCCATCCAGTTAGTGGTAACTTGTTACAGCAGCAACAGATAATACAACTCCTAAACCCTTAGAGACAATGCCCACCAAGAAGCAGCCAATTCCCTCCTGATTGAAAAATACTCATTCTTTGGTAAACTCTAGGCGTTTATTTTGTCTCTGAGGGACAAGTGGAAGTGTATCTCTTCAGAGAACACAGAAGACAGAGCGTGTACCAGGGACAAGTCATTGCCCCAGCTCCCCCACGCACAGACCCTGTGACAGGGTGTCAGTACACACCTTTTTATCCTCCAAACTATTTCATTAACTTAATCATCATACAAGTCTGATGGATCCAAGCACCCCAGAGTAGATGCTAACTGGTTTCTACTTATGAAAGGAGCCTAATTGTTACTGGCAGTTACCAAGCAACACCCTTGAACTCAATTTCACTGAAAATATAACTAACGACCAGGAATTACAGTGCTTCCCTGGCCCTTCCTGCATCAGCACTATTCTTTCTCACTTATCTCAGGCAATGCCTCCAGTCTCTGCCCCATTTCTTTCCTCACTCAGCTCACTCTGGTCCTGATCACTCATAGAGACCTCTGCATCTGCTGAGCACACAGAAGGGTTCAGCCTTTCTCTCTCCCCTCTCCCTGCCCAACTGGGCCCATGTCTCTTCCACCCCTTCCTCAGCACTGGCTGAGTTCCACTCATCTCCCTCACCCTAGTCCACAACACAGTCTTTTCAAAAAAGATATATGATCATCAGGGAAATCAAACCAAAATCACAATGAGATATCACCTCACACCCATCACAATGGCTACTATTCAAAGACAACAAAACAAAACAGAAAATAATAAGTGTTGACAAACATATGGAGAAATTGAAACCCTTGTGCTCTATCAGTGGGAATGTAAAATGATGCAGCCACTGTGGAAAATAGTATGCATTTCCTCAAAAAAACTGAAAACAGAATTACCATAGGATCCAGCAATTACACTATTCAGTATTGAAAGCAAGGTCTCAAAGAGATATTTGGTACACCTATTCTCATAGGAGCATTTTCATAATAGCTTTCAAAAGGTGAAAACAACCCAAGTCTCCAGTGATGGATGAATGGATAAACAAAATGTAGTTTATACATACAATGGAATATTACTCAGACTTAAAAAGAAAGGCATTTCTGACACATGCAACTACTCACACGAGCCTTGTACTCATTATGCTAAGTGAAATAAGCCAATTATAAAAAGACAAATACTGTATGATTACATTTATATGAGGCATCTAGAGTAATCAAATTAATAGAAACAACCCACACCTATAAGGGTAATTAATCTATGACAAAGCAGGCAAAAATATACAATGAGAAGACAGCCTCTTCAATAAATGATGTTGGAAAAACTGGACAGCTACACGCAAAAGAATCAGTCTGGACAACTCTCTTACACCATGCAAAAAAATAAATTCAAAATGAATTAAAGACTTAAATGTAAGACATGAAACCATAAAACTTCTAGAAGAAAACAGAGGCAGTATTCTCTTTGACATCAGTCTTAGTAATATTTTTTGGAAATTTCTCCTCAGGCAAGGGAAACAAAAGCGAAAATAAACTAATGGGAACACATCAAACTAAAAAGCTTTTGCACAGTGAAGGAAACTACCAACAAAATGAAAAGGCCACTTACTGAATGGGAGAAGATATTTGTAAACAATATATCTGATAAGGGATCAATATCTAAAATATACAAAGAAGTCGTACAATTCAACTTCAAAAACACAAAGAACCTGATTTAAAAATGGGCAGAGGATCTGAACAGACAATTTTTCCAAAAAAGACATACACATGGCCAACAGGCACATGAAAAGATGCTCAACATTACTAATCATCGGGGAAATGCAAATCAAAACCACAATAAGATATCATCTCACACCTGACAGAATGGCTATCATCAAAAAGACAAAATAACAAGTGTTGGCAAGGATGTGGAGAAAAGGGAATCCTCCTGCACTCTTGGTGAGAATGTAAATCGGTGCAACCACTATGGAAAACAGTATGGAGGTTCCTTAAATATTAAAAAGAGGGACTTCCCTGGTGGCGCAGTGGTTAAGAGTCCACCTGCCAATGCAAGGGACATGGGTTTGAGCCCTGGTCTGGGAAGATCCCACATGCCGCGGAGCAACTAAGCCCGTGCACCATAACTACTAAGCCTGCACTCTAGAGCCTGCAAGCCACAACTACTGAAGCCCACGCACCCAGAGCCTGTGCTCCACAAGAGAAGCCATGGCAATGAGAAGCCCGTGCACCTCAATAAAGAGTAGCCCCCATTTGCCACAACTAGAGAAAGCCTGTGCACAGCAACGAAGACCCAACACAGCCAAAAATAAATAAATAAATAAATAAATTTATTTTAAAAAAATTAACAAGAAAACTACCATATATCCAAGAATTCCACTCCTGGGTATTTATCTAAAGAAAAGAAAAACACTAATTAGAAAAGATACATGCAGCCCTATGTTCACTGCATCATTATTTGCAATACCCAAGATATGGAAGCAACCTAAGTGCCAATAAATAGATGAATGGATAAGGAAGATGTAGTACATATATACAATGGAATACTACTTAGCCATAAAAAAGGAATGAAATCTTGCCATTTGCAACAACACAGATGGACCTAGAGGGTATTACACTAAGTGAAATAAGTCAGAGAAAGACAAATACTGTATGATTTCAATTATATATGGAATCTAAAAAACAAAACAATTAACAAACATAGTGTTGTAGGTCAAACATACTTCAAAAACAAACAAACGTACAAACAAACTCAAAGAAAAAGAGATCAGATTTGTGGTTACCAGAGGCAGGGGTGTGGGGGGGAGGGGGAATTGGATGAAGGTAGTCAAAATAATTATACAACTCACCATAATGCAGAATCAATGGGCTTGTTTTCACTTGCCACTCACTGATGGGGTTTTGATATGAGTCTGCAAGCAATTGATATATTATGGTCTCTGTGCAGTCAAACCTGTCTGCTAATGATAATCTGTATTTGCAGCCACTCCCCAGAGCTAGCATCATCCCTCAGCTCCACCTCAGATCATCAGGCATTAGATTCTCATACAGAGCACACAACCTAGACCCCGCGCATGCGCAGTTGACAGTAGGGGGGTCGCACTCCTATGAGAACCTAATGCCACAGCTGATCTGACAGGAGGTGGAGCTCAGGCGGTAATGCAAGTGATGGGGAGCGGCTGTAAATACAGATGAAGCTTCGCTCACTCGCCTGCCACTCACCTCCTGCTGTGTAGCCTGGTTCCTAACAGGCCCACGGACCGGTACCGGTCCGTGCCCAAGGGTTGGGGACCCCTGGTTTAATGGGTGCAGAGTTTCAGTTTTGTAATATGAAAAGGTTCTGGAGATTGGGTGCACAACAATGTGAGTATACTTAATACTGAACTGTACACTTCATGGTTAAGATGGTAAATTTTATATTATGTGTATTTTACCACAATTAAAAATAAAAATTTAAAAGATATAAAATATATAGGAAAGTCCAGAGACTAAAGCAACCAATTTAAACCCAGATTTAAAGCTCCACTCCCACCCTCTGTATTCCTTCCCCTCCATCTCCCAGTGGGTATGTGTCTGCATTATTCTTTTACTTTGTTTCTCTCTACGCCCAAACAATATGTATTATCCTGACATATCTCAAAAGCATCTTGAGATGGGAAAAAAGCAAACTGTAAAAGAATGCTATTAATTTAAATTTTAAAGGCATACAATCCCACAGCAGCTTCAAGCAGAAGGGACTGTGTCCACACTTATAGACTAGACTCTTCTAAAGCATGCTGTTCTCAGATTTAACTTGCTAAAACATTGGAAATAACCTGCCTGCTTTTTGGTGAGCAGTGTCTTATACTTCATTCAAAGTCCTATATTTGTTCTCACTGGATGCCCCTCCCATTCAACCTGGCTAAGACCTCAGTCCCCCTCCTAATTCTGGCATCACCTCCTGGCCTGAGCAACACAGTCATAGACACCTTATCACAGATTCACAGGTTCAATACCTAGCCCCATGATGATCCTGCTTGTCCGTTCACGGCCGCAGGTGCCCCAATTCCTGACCTACCACAGCCTAATAGGCGTGCCCCGGAGACTTTGGGGATTAACAGATAACTTTGAAAATATGCAGTTTTATTTTAGGTTTATGCTAAAACATAGCTTTTTGCATCATGGAAATACATAAGCAATTCAACTATCAAAGAAAGAATCAAAACACTGAAACTGGGACTTGCCTGGTGGCGCAGTGGTTAAGAATCCGCCTGCCAATGCAGGGGACACAGGTTCGGGCCCTAGTCCGAGAAGATCCCACATGCCATGGAGCAACTAAGCCCATGAGCCATAACTACTGAGCCTGCATGACACAACTACTGAAGCCTGCGTGCCTAGAGCCCGTGCTCTGCAACAAGAGAAGCCACTGCAATGAGAAGCCTGCGCACCGCAACGAAGAACATCTAGAGAAAGCCCGCGCAGCAGCAAAGACCCAACGCAGCCAAAAATAAATACATTAATTTAAAAAATAAAACATACACAGATATAGAAGTTAAAAAAAGAGAGATAACTATCAATAGTGTAGAATAGAGCTAAATAAATACTGAAGGAAAATTACTTCTAGATCAGAAGAGAAAAACGTCCCATTGCTGAACTCATCAAGACAATGAGTAATGTTTTTGTTGTTGTTATTGGGTTCTAAACAAACCTTGTCACTTTTGCATTTAAAATAATTAATTAGCTAACAATGTTTAGATTAATTGCAAAATAGGACATTACAGCATACTATATTAAATGTACCATTTAATCATCTAGTTGATCAAATTCACTTGAAAAATAACATTTTTCAGTAGTGCATCTTAAACACGTAAAATGATAAGTAGAATGCTAATTGTCTTCTAAGCATGCACTCTGAAGTACCTGAGTAGCTCCCATCATCGTAGGACCCAGGTGCTCAAAGAAACAATATTCAGTATTGATAATCAGGAGACAAGCCTACTTATCTTCCACCAGAGTTATGGCCACATAGAAATAAAGTGTATGAATGCTTTTCCTGGAGAATAAGAATTATTTTGAATAAAGTGCTGTCACCTAAGTTAGTAATACCCCAAGCAAGTTTTATGGCTCTGTCAGGAAAGAATTAGCCTACTCATTTGGGAATTTAGTGGTGTTTCGAATGCAGAAAGTGACAATGAGGTTGGAGATGGGCTGGCTTTGGGGCTTTATAAATAATAATGAACCTTTTCCAACATGAAGTAATGAAAAAAAAATCTATCCCTAGAGTATAAAATTACCTCATAAGCCAATTTACATTTCTCCACTCTAAGCACATTTTCTGTGAGTTCCACTTAGAGAGTGAAAGCTGCTGTATGATAATTAATTTAACAAGCACTTGGCAGACTGAGCTGGCCCATATACAAGGTACCCTAGACCAACTGTGAATTTGAACTGCACTTTTTATGGTGTTTTTTTTCACAATGACATTATTTAGGCCTTTAAAATCATACAGACTGTAACTTTACTTTTGTTCTTTTTTTTTTTCATTTGGATTTTTTTCTTGTAATTCTACTTGAATACACAAGCAGTTTGTAAAAACTGTTAAGAAATGTGGGAGATAATTGGATCTTGGTATAGCAAAACCAGAAGGGTATTAGGTATTTGCTATTCATCAAAGGGGTCACTTGTTTTTATTTTCTTTTTCCCCTGTGTTCAGAAAAGAAATGTGCATATCGCCTGACTTATAATGTACAGTTCATTAGTGGAAAAAGTGCTTTAGAATTAGATCCTTATGCCATTTATCATACAGCATTTTCATTCTTAAAGCACTATTTGTAAAAGCAGGTGATAGTCAAGAGATGCAATGAGCAATGTTTGAGCACTATTTCTCTTTTATACCCCTGCACATGGAATGTGGGCAAGCAAATAATGTCACTTTGGGGCAGGAAAATAAATTTGGAGAGAACTACTACTCTGATTTCATAGTAATAACTTACCTCTCATCTATCCATCTAGTTTATTGTTCTATACTAAATGATTTATGCATGTCTGTATGTTTATAATTTATATGAAAATTTGCAAAATCTTAATTATGGTAAAATAAAAGACACTGTAATTTCCCAGGCAAGCTACTAAAAAGATAAATATCTCTCTACATATTTTAAGATGAAAAACAATGACATGATAACTCATTCCTTTTTATGTTTTTGAAAACAGACTTACTGCCTGTGACTCAGTTATTTGCTCTCACAAAGACTCCTAATTAACCTTCATGATAACAACTCATCAAATTCCATTACTTCCGTAAAGGCAATACTTTCTCATCTTTCATAATCAAATTTTAAACTGGTGATTAATGCCATGGGCACAATTACCAGTTAAAAATGACGTGTCTGAATTTCTCATCTTTTTCACTTAGCAGTATAAGAAATGTTTATCTAGAAATCTTGATGCAAGTGGCCTGTTTGTGTCACCTAAAAATGCAGTAACATTCAAGTTAAGCTTTTCCTTATTAAGATCACCTGATAATGTGCTATATTTGGAGCTTAGCAAAATTCTTCAAAGTCAAATCTATGCACTGATTAAAGGAATCTTCTTAATTTATCCTTGTTCCTGATGGGAATTTTCTTAGGTTAAGTTGTATTCACCATTTACTGAGAATCTAACATGAGCAAGGCACTGTGCTTGCAGGCAAGGGGCAGACAAAGGTGAATCAGAGAAGCTCCCTGCCCTCAGGAAGCTTAGTCTAGTGAGGAGATAAACTTATGTTCACCTTATGTTGATCAAGCAGAAAGAGCCCACACCTACTTGTTAGCACACAAAAGTGTTAGTTACAGATCTGCCCTAAACTAAAGGTATGACCTTGAGAAGGTCTCTTTTTTGCCCTCTCAATATCTGCATCTGTAAACTAGGAATTGGGAATAGATTTATTCAACAAATGCCAATTGAGTATCTACCATATGATATTAGTGGCCAACCTGAATGAGCAATTACCATGTGGCAGGTATCAGGGTAAACATTTTGCATAGATCATCTCTTTTAATCCTCAAAGCAATACCATATTCAAGAGGAAAAAACGACATTCAAAGATGTTAAGTAGTTCTAAGAGTTTTTTGATGGAGTCTTTAGGGTTTTCTACATATAATATATCATCTGCAAATAGTGAAAGTTTTACTTCTTCCTTTCCAATTTGGATGCCTTTTATTTCTTTTTCTTGCCTAACTGCTCTGGCTAGGGCTTCTGATACTATGTTGAGTAAAAGTGGTGAGGCATCCTTGTCTTGTTCCTGATCTTAGAGGAAATGCTTTCAGCTTTTTACCATTGAATATGATGTCGGCTGTGAGCTTGTCATATACGGCCTTTATTATGTTGAGGTATGTTCTCTTTATATCCCTTTGTTGAAAGTTTTTATCATAAATGGATATTGAATTTTGTCAAATGATTTTTCTGCATATATTGAGATTATCATACGATTTTTATCCTTCATTTTACTAATGTGGTGTATCACATTGGCTGATTTGAGATGTTGAACCATCCTTGCATCCCTGAAATAAATCCCACTAGATCATGATATATGATCCTTTTAATGTATTGTTGAATTTGGTTTGCTAATATTTTTTTGAGGATTTTTTGCATCTATGTTCATCGGTGATATTGGCCTGTAATTTTCTTTTCTTGCAGCAACCCTGTCTAGGTTTGGTATCAGGGCAATGTTGGCCTTATGAAATGAGGTGGAAGAGTTCCCTCCTCTTCCAGTTTTTTGGGAAGACTTTGAGAAGAATTGGTATATTAATTCTTCTTTAAATATTTGGCAAAATTCACCCATGAAGCCATCTGGTCCTGGACTTTTGTTTGTTGGGAGGTTTTTGATTACTGATTCAATCGCCTTACTAGTAATCGATCTGTTCCAATTTTCTATTTCTTCATGATTCAGTCTTGGTAGGTTATATGTTTTAGAAATTTATTCATTTCTTCTAGATTGTCCAGTTTGTTGGCATATAATTGTTCATAGCAATCTCTTATGATCTTTTGTATTTCTGTGATATCAGTTGTAACATCTCCTCTTTCATTTCTGATTTTATTTATTTGAGTCCTCTCTCTTTTATTCTTGGTGAGTCTAGCTAAAGATTTGTCAATTTTGTTTATCTTTTCAAAGAACCAGCGCCTAGTTTCATTAATCTTCTCTAGTGTCTCTTTAGTCTCTATTTCATTTATTTCTGCTCTAATATTTGTTATTTCCTTCCCTGTATTAACTTTGGGTTTCATTTGTTCTTCTTTTTCTAGCTCCTTGAGGTATAAAGTTAGGTTGTTTATTTGAGTCTTTTTTTTTAAATTTTATTTATTTATTTTTGGCTGTGTTGGGTCTTCGTTGCCGCACATGGGCTTTCTCTTGTTGTGGTGAGTAGGGGCTATTCTTTACTGCGGTGCGTGGTCTTCTCACTGTGGTGGCTTCTCTTGTTGCACAGCACAGGCTCTAGGTGCATGGGCTTCAGTAGTTGTGGCTTGCGGGCTCTAGAGTGCAGACTCAGTAGTTGTGGTACATGGGCTGAGTTGCTCCACAGCATGTGGGATCTTCCTGGACCAGGGTTCGAATCCATGCCCCCTGCATTGGCAGGCAGATTCTTAACCAGTGCGCCACCAGGTAAGCCCTATTTGAGTCTTTTTTTGTTTCTTGAGGGAGGCATTTATCACTATGAACTTCCCTTTTAGAACTGCTTTTGCTGCATCCCACAAATTTTGATGTATTTCTACCACTGTTTGTTTCAAGGTATTTTTTTACATTTCTCTTTTGATTTCTTCTTTGACCCATTGGTTTTTCAGCAGCATGTTATATAATCTCCACATACTTGTGGATTTTCCAGTTTTCTTTGTATAATTAATTGCTAGTTACATACCATTGTGGGCAGAAAAGATTTTTTAAATAATTTCAACCTTCTTAAATTTATTAAGCCTTTTTGTGGCCTAACATATGATCTAGCCTGGAAAATGTTCTATGCACACTTGAAAAGAATGTGTATTCTGTTGCTTTTGAATGGAATGTTCTATATAGGTTTGTTCAAACATGTCATTTAAGGCTGATGTTTCCTTATAGATTTTCTGTGTGAATGATCTATCTATTGACATAAATGGGATATTATAATCTCCTGCTATTATTGCATTGCTAACCATTTCTCCCTTTAAGTTTGTTAATATTTGCTTTAAATATTTAGGTGCTCCAATATTAGGTGCATAAAAATTTACAATTATTACATCCTCTTGTTGGATTGACCCCTTTATCATCATGTAATGCCATCTTTGTCTCATTATTATTTATTATAACTAATAAATTCAGTAAAGTTGCAGGATACAAAATCAATACACAAAATCTGCTGCATTTCTATACACCAATTACAAACTATCATAAAGAGAAATAAAGAGGGCTTCCCTGGTGGTGCAGTGGTTAAGTATCTGCCTGCCAATGCAAGGGACATGGGTTCAAGCCCTGGCCCGGGAAGATCCCACATACCACCAAGCAACTAAGCCCATGCGCCACAACTACTGAGACTGAGCTCTAGAGCCCATGAACCACGTGCCACAACTACTGAAGCCTGCGCACCTAGAGCCCATGCTCCACAACAAGAGAAGCCACGACAATGAGAAGTCCACACACTGCAACGAAGAGTAGCCCCCGCTCAGAGAAAGCCTGCGCACAGCAACAAAGACCCAACACAGCCAAAAATAAATAAATAAACAAACAAATAAATAAATAAATTTATTTTTTTTAAAGAGAAATAAAGAAAATAATCCTATTTATAATTGCGTTAAAAAGAATAAAAGGGGCTTCCCTGGTGGCGCAGTGGTTGAGAGTCCGCCTGCCGATGCAGGGGACACGGGTTCGTGCCCCGGTCCGGGAGGATCCCACATGCCGCAGAGCGGCTGGGCCCGTGAGCCATGGCCGCTGAGCCTGTGCGTCCGGAGTCTGTGCTCTGCAGTGGGAGGGGCCACAGCAGTGAGAGGCCCGCGTACCGCAAAAAAAAAAAAAGAATAAAATACCTAGGAATAAATTTAACCAAGGAGGTGAACAACCTGTATACTGAAAATTATAAGACATTAATGAAGGAAATTCAAGAAGACACAAACGGAAAGATATTCTGTGCTCATTAATTAGAAGAATCAATATTGTTAAAATGTCCACACTACCCAAAGCAAGCTACAGATTGAATGCAATCCTTATCAAAACTCTAATGGCTTTTTTCAAAGAAACAGAACAAATAATCCTAAAATTTGTATGGAACCACAAAAAACCCTGAATAGCCAAAGCAATCTGGATAAAGAAGAACAAAGCTGGAGGTATCATGCTCTCTGATTTCAGACTATTACAAAGCTATAGTAATTAAAACGGTATGATATTGACATAAAAATAGATACACAGATCAATGGAACAGAATAGAGAGCCCAAAAATAAACCCACACATATATGGTCATTTAATTTACAACAAAGGAGCCAGGAATATACAATGGGGAAAGACAGTCTCTCCAATAAATGGTACTGGGAAACCTGGACAGCCACATGAAAAAGAAAGAAACTTGACCACTATCTTATACCATACACAAAAATTAACTCAAAATGGATTAAAGACTTGATCATAAGACCTGAACCCATAAAACTCCTACAAGGAGACACAAGTGGTAAGCTCCTTGACAAAGGTCTTGGCAACGATTTTTTGAATCGGACAGCAAAAGCAAAAGCAACAAAAGCAAAAATAAGTATGTGGAACTACATCATACTAACAAGCTTCTGCACAGCAAAGGAAATCATAAACAAAATGAAAAGGCAACCTAGTGAACAGAAGAAAATATTTGCAAATCATATATCTTATAAGGGGTTAAGATACATATAAATATATGTGTATATATTCAAAATATATAAAGAACTCATACAACTCAATAGCAAAACAATCTATCTGATTTTTTAAATGGGCAGAAGATCTGAATAGACATTTTTCCAAAGAAGACACACAAATGGCCAACAGGTAGATGAAAAAATGCTCAATGTCATTAATCATCAGGAAATGCAAATCAAAACTACAATGAGATATCACCTCACAGCTGTTTAGAATGGCTGTAATCAAAAAGACAAGAAATAAGTGTTGATGAGGAAATGGAGAAAAAGGCACCCTCCTGTGCTGTTGGTGGGAAAGTAAATTGATGCAGCCACTGTGGAAAACAGTATGGAGGTTCCTCAAAAAATCAAAAATAGAACTACCACATAATCCAATAATTCCACTTCTGGGTATTCATCCAAAGAAAATGAAAACACTAACTCAAAAGGACATCTGCACCCCCATGTTCATTGCAGTATTATTTACAATAGCCAAGATATGGAAACAACCTAAGTGTCCATCGATGGATGAATGGATAAAGAAATTGTGGATATATAAAATGGAATATTATTTAGCCATAAAAAAGAGGAAATCTTGCCATTTGCAACAAATGGATGGACCTTGAGGGCCTTATACTAAATGAAATACTGTATTATATCTCATATGTGGAATCTTGGAAAAAACAAACAAACAAGTTCATATAGATGCAAAGAAAAGATTATGTGGGTGCCAGAGGTGGTGAGTGGGGGAGAGTGGGAGAAATGGGCGAAGTGGGTTGAAGGTTAAAAAAGGATTAAATAAACACAGTGCATTACTAAGAAACATAAGAAAATAGTGTACTATTGCCTAGTAAATTGTGACCATCACCTATAACAAATAAATAAACAAACATATTTGTGTGTGTTGCTATATAAACTGAGGTCTGTAAAAAGGATAATGTCATTAACCTTGGTGTTCTATCATCAAGAAGTTCTACTTTTACAATTCAAACAATCAACTTTTCTCCATACGCAAAAAAAAGTCACCATCACTTAAAATAGACGTACTTTAACAATGAAAATGTTTGCATCTTTGTCAAACTAAATATTATGTTGAGATATTTCACACATTTCCACAGAGGGGAATAAAAAGAATGACATTGAATTTACTTCCTTCTTTGTGGTATAGTCAGTGCTTACATTAAGATTGGATGACACACCATTTCTTTTGGAGATAGACTGAAAAAGAAATGGTAATTTTTTTTTGAAAAGATTGTTGGAAAAACTTATACCTGTTGACAAATACATTATTTAGTAATTAATTTAATCAGATCTAGTACATATAAAGGAAAATTTTCTTAAGTCTTTCTGGATCTCAAGAATTCTAATCATTTCAATGGCTCTTTGCTTTGTTTTGGTTTGCTGGTATTTACTAACATTCTGATTTATATTTATTTGGAAGCAGTACCCATTATCTCAAAATAACTCTATCTCCATCTCATTCTCTCTCCCTTTCTCTCTCTCTCTCTCTCTCTCTCTCTCTCTCTCTCTCACACACACACACACACACACACACACACACACACACACACACACACCCCTATACTCAGAAACAGTCTATTTTGCAGGAACATAACTGGATTCCATCTCCCTCATTCTACTTTGAAGGAGTAATGCTGTTATGAGTTGATTAAGATGGGAAGATGGCCTTAATGTTTCCATCAGCTCGACTAAACTTCAAACTGGCTTCTCTCTAACTCTAGGCCCCGATCTCCCTTTTCTTAGAGTCTTTACATTAGAAAACTTGTCACTTCTTTATCTTCCCTTCTGAGATGTAAATTTTTAAAAGCCTCTTGCAAGTTTTACAACACGGAATGTCTTTCTGGGATCATACCTTTGAAATATATTCATCAAGGAAGATAGCAGCCCATCTCCCAGTCTCTGTAGGAGGGTAGGAGCCCACCTTCAGTAGGCAGGCAGCCTTGCTCCAGGTTGTAAAACTACCTCCTGTCATAAAGATAAGGGAATGATTGCTTTTCCTTTTGCCAGTTAACAAATATAGGTAACCTAAGATTACCCTTCAGGTCTTAAAGACCTCAGCTCTTAAAAACTTTCCCAACTCTTTTTTTTCTACAAGTACCATGTCAGTTTGGTTTTTTTTTTTAATATTTTATTTATTTATTTATTTGGTTGCCCCAGGTCTTAGTTGTGGCAGGTGGCCTCCTTAGTTGCAGCTTGCCAGCTTCTTAGTTGTGGCACATGTGCTCCTTAGTTGCAGCCCGCAGGCTCCTTAGTTGCAGCCCACAGGCTCCTTAGTTGCAGCACATGTGCTCCTTCGTTGTGGCTTGCCGGCTCCTTAGTTCCCAACTTCTCTTTCAATGGAGTTTTCTGTATCTCTTCCCTATTGCAGTAGCCTGCACAAAGTCCTCCTCACCTGTTTGACTTTGGTCAGTTTGCTGTTTGCTGTGACAGAGCCAAATTCATGATGTCAGGAAACAATGCTTTTTTGTGACGTGGGATGATATTGAAAATCTCCTGTTCCAATTCTTAGTCTATAACCTATTTCTGAAACCCTTTTTCAAAAAACAAAAGCAAAAAAAGATGTTACGTAACTCACCCAAGGTTACAAAGTGGTTGGGCCAGAATTCAAGCTTTGGTTGATTCAAGCCTAAAAGCTGATACCTTTAAACCCTACATTGTGTTGCTGTAACCATCTCCAAAAGTTTCTAACTTCAATATTATATGACCATTATTTGCCCTAAACATGTAAAGTATAAATACAAGGTGTTTAGTTTTTATATTAATAGTGGAAGTTAAGGGTGCACAAGACACATCTTTTCCTTCCTGAAGGAGGCAACATGTGGTGCAATTAACAAGATTTCCTCGCACAGAATTGGAAGGATAAGGGTATTCCAGGCTGAGAGAACTGAGTGGTTACAGAACAGTGAACACTCGTGCATCAGAAAGCAATGAGGGGAAAGGGCAGTAAGAATGAAGGCTTGAAAAGTCAGCTGGAAGCAGATTGGGGAGAGCCTTGAGAGCCATACTAAGGACCCTGGACACTATAAAAAATATGGGCAGCTACTGAAAGTTAAAGACCATGAAATTGAAATGACTAGTACCTTTTTGTTTGAGGCTTACTTCTTTGTTTTGTTGTTTTTAATTATTATTTACAACCAATAAGAACATTTAGCAAGGTTGCCAAAAACAAGATGGACATACAAAGCTAGTGTAAACTGAACACTAGCAACAAATAATTTAAAATGTCATTTTTAGAAGAAACAATTTTCAATAGCAACACAATTACAACATAACTCCGAAAAATCTCACAAAAGATGTAAAGTGTCTTTTCTGAGAAAAGTATAAAACCTAATTAACGAGTACAAGAGAAGTTGTAAGTAGAGAGATAGACCATGTTCATAAATGGAAAGACAAGAAACTGATCTATAAATTCTATGCAACAACAATAAAAATCTCACAAAGGTTATTTGTGGAAGTTTACAGGCCAGTCGGTCCTCAAGTTCACAGAAGAAAAATGACCAAGTTGGTCAAAATGATTTTGAAGAAGAAAAAGAATAAATGTCAAAACTGCCCAGGTGTTAAAACATTTTAAAACTAAGTGACCTGACAGAGGCAGATATACAGAACAAACTAGTGGTTACCAGTGGGGAGAGGGAAGGGGGCAGGGGCAAGATAGGGGTAGGGGATTATGAGGTACAAACTATTATGTACAAAATAAGCTATAAGGATATACTGTACATGGGGAATACAGCCAATATTTTATAATAACTGTAAATGGAGTATAACCTGTAAAAATTGTGAATCACTATATTGTACACCTGTAACTTATTGAAAAAAAAAACTTAGTGACCTGTGATTTTAGCTCAGAGACATTAGTTGTGGTTTTATATTTCTTTGTTGGGTTAAAGAAATAGTGTGGAGAAGGGAGATAGGAAAAATGACACAGATGACAAAAAAGAAACGGTCTCCTTCACAGCTCCTCATCCACTTTAAATCAGAGTGACCCTGATCCTTAAACAGAACGACCCCGACTCTTAAACAAAGACAAAAGCTAGTTTCAAAAAGAAGCACTTACACCACAGGAGCCTGACCTAAGGATAATAACAGTTGGAGGGAAGCTTCAATCAGCCACCTGGCATTTGCCCATCATCTGATATGAGCTAAAAACAAAGGAGTCGGAACATGAAACTGTAAGCACACTGCCCTGGGTCTCAGATAGCCTGGGACAAAGCTGAGAGGCAGAAGTCACACGGGAAATAAGGAACCTACTTACAAAGCAACATCCTAGTAAGTACAATAAAGTGCAGGTATAAACACAAAAACATGCTGAGAGTTGCAAGCAGAGGGGTAACCACAGGCAGATGTGCTCCGGGGCACATTCTGAGGTGGGTCTGGGAAGCTTATGGCTAGTGAGGGAGTCATTGCAGTTGAGAGCGCTTTTGCTCATCTGTTCCTGGTCCACTGCAACTCAGGCCTCCAGTAGGGCAGCACCAACACCACCATTGCGCACTGCTGATTCCACCCAAACTCCATAAACATATGATAAACTCATCAAGCTAAAACTTCATAATCTGTCTTCTATAATAAATTAGCTAATGATCTTGTCTTAAGATTTTCGAAAATGGTCAGCTTGTCTTCCTACTTCTTGTCTTTCTTGCTGTGTGTTACATGGGGCTGCAGTGAACTAGAAATTTCTTCCCCTGAAGACTCTTTATCTGAGGCTTTAGATCACTCACAACTGTTGCTTGCAGATCACCAGTATGGAAGGAACAGAGGTTAATACCTGGCCAAGAATGTGATTCCTCCCACTGAGGGGCTTACTGACTTGTTTATAGAATGGTGAGTCCCAGGAGGACCCTAAAAGAAATACATATTGGATCCTAATGATGTTCTCTTTGCAGGGGCACTGCCTACATTGAGCATTATTAGAACTATAGACTGTTAGCTCCAATCATGGACCCACTACAGCTTTCTAAACCATTTATATCACACTAACTCACTAACTTGATATATCCAGGAACCAAGATTCCAACTGGAAGTACCTCAGTTGGGTGTTGGGTCATTCATATTCCAACCAAAAGGTAACATAAATTGCATATTGATAAGTCTGAAATGATTAAGGCAACCACATAAAATCTTATTACTTAAAAGAAATTAAACTCACTGTGGTTTATTCAGCAATATTCCTCCTCCATGTCCAAAGTCAGATTGTTCACCAGTTAAATCTAATTTGCTGTAATCTTGGTAAATAGGAGGTAATCAACAAGTCCTCAGCTCCAGCTCCGAAGCAACACATAACACATTTCTGAAATACATTAATAAAAAGAGGATGGGGAAAAGGCTTTCTGACCATAACTGACATTCGTGATGTAGCAAGAAGGTTCTCTGAGTTCTGACATTCTATTTGTTGGAATTATAAATACGTACATTGCTTACGTGGTTTGTAATTTGTTATTGCTTCTGTTATCCCTGCATAGTTACTGAGATTAGAGCCCCAATTTCTTGACTGTCTGTCTTAAATTACTAGCTTGCTTGATCTCAGGTCAGCCTCACAACAACCCTTCCGGAAATTATTCTGCTTGCCATTTTGCAGCTGAGGAAACTGAGGCACAGAGAAGTTAAGTATTGCCCAAAGTCTCATAACTAATCAAGGGCAGAGACAATACTTAAAACAACTCTGATGCCAGAGCCCAAGCTCTTCAACATGTGCTCCACGGCTCCCCTAGGGTAAAGCCTTTTTGTGTATTTGCTCATTAATTATATGTGGATTGGTGGTTAGCTCAAACATTTCTAAATAGGGTCTTAGGCCTATCATCCTGGTTGGAAATGGGGAACTAGGGCTCTTGCTTGAAGATATGTTTCAATAGCAAAACCTATTTTCACTTAAACAGTATAGTTATTTGGGGTGGTTTATTTGGACTGATGAACAGAATTTGGAGGGGTTAAGGGTTAAAGTCCTCCCAAGCCATCCTTTGGTACTGCTAGTGTGGATCACATGACTACATACTTAACATCATTTTTTTTTTTTGGTTTCCTGAAGAAGCAATGTGTGCTAGGATACCTGTCTTCCTATTTTACACCTTTGAGCATGAAAATACTCTGAACCACAGTATTAAGTCACAACTACTTTTTCCCTCCGACTGGATTTTTCCTGCTCTGATCCATTGAAAGACATACAAGCTACTGCTACACAATGCCTAAACAATTGTTCAGTTAGATGTGTGGGGGAAAATGCACATTCACTCACTACAAAGCATCATGCATGCAGAGCCACTTTCAATATGTATCTTATTCTCATGGTCATGCAGAATTTAGACCTTGGTGTTTGATTCTCTCTTAGGAAGCATAGTTGTTCTAGGGTTGATATTGCACAAAACCAGAATTGGAGACAAGGGAAATTTTGTCCCTAGGCAGAATTTTGAAGTAGGAAAAACTGTTCTTGGCACTGTATTCCTCTCTTAGGCACTTAATCTGAGTCCCAATCTTACTCTGAACTGGAGGTGTTGGTACTGTCCCCCATAGGTATTCTGAGAAAGGCTGTCATCCACTCAGTACCAGCCTGGTGTCCTCAGGACCCAGTGGGCTCTGGAACTGCACAAAACTGGCCTGAATCAGCTAGCTAAGTGGCTTTGGGTAAATAATCTCTCTGAAACTTGGTCATATCCTCTGTAAAACAGGGATGATAATATCTATATTCTAAATGTGTTAGGAGGATTGAGTGTAATTCTTTTTTTTTTAAATTTATTTATTTTATTTATTTATTTTTGGCTGTATTGGGTCTTTGTTGCTGCGTGCGGGCTTTCTCTAGTTGTGGCGAGCGGGGGCTACTCTTCCTTGTGGTGCGCGGGCTTCTCATTGCAGTGGCTTCTCTTGTCGTGAAGCACCGGCTCTAGGTAGGTGGGCTTCAGTAGTTGTAGCACGTGGGCTCAGTAGTTGGGGCTCGTGGGCTCTAGAGTGCAGGCTCACTAGTTGTGGCGCATGGGCTTAGTTGCTCCGTGGCATGTGGGATCTTCCCAAACCAGGGATCAAACCCATGTCCGCTGCATTGGGAGGCGGATTCTTAACCACTGCGCCACCAGGGAAGCCCCGAGCGTAATTCTTTATGTAGGCTGAGAAGCACAATACCAAAGACACAGTAGGAACTAGATAAATGGTAGATTTTTTGGTGTTTGATATAAGCATAAAGCATAGGTAAAGGGTCTATTTCTGCAGAGGGTATAGGTTTGAGGGAGTTATTTTGTGTATTTCTTCCTCTGACTGATAAAGATGTCCTACGCGATTTTTAAAGATGAAAAATGTTAAGTGCCACTCATCTGTAGCGAATAACCTGAAAATACACTTGCAGACCAAAAGGCTGATTTAACTGGAGATTAAAAAAAAAAATCTTACAGCACATCACAAAACAATAAAGTACATTTTCAAAGGTGAAAAAAAAAACCCACCCAACTCATCCACATTGTGCAACTAGCTTATAGGATGTTTAAAGACATGAAAATCATCCTTGAGAAAATGCTTACATGTAAAGAAGACAAAATTGTCGTGACTATATATTGTGGGAAAGAAAATTACCTAACGAGGCTTGGGGTGAAGTTACAGCGTACTGAACTGTGTCATTAAAAAAACCCAAATCCATTCGTTCATCAAATATTTGTTGAGCGCCTGCTACCTGCCAAGCACAAACAAAATCATTCACAACCACCAACTCTTCTTTGCTTTCTTGGGGCCCAGAAGTCCTCCCCGTTAAGAACGGAACTATCTTGGTAATCAGCTTACGCTAAATTTACCGACCGCGCCATTGAGCAAAGGGACAGAGAAAGTACGCCCCGAACCCCGCCTTGCGCAGACCTCGTGCGTTTACGTATAATCGCATCTCGAAAACACCAAGGCGTACCTACGGTGTCCCACGAGGAAATGGTAGTGCAGCAACAGCGACTTGTTCCGCCCGCGTGAAAGATGGCGCTTCGCGCGTCAGCCATCCCTGCTGCCCGGTTTCTCCCTTGGGGGGCGGGGCCTAGAGAGAGCAGGGGGTGTGTTTAGGAGGTGTGTGGCTTTGTTTTTCCCGCCCTTTCTCTCCTCCCCTTGCTCTCACAGTATTCGCTAAGGGTGAATGAGGAAAGAACTGATAAAATTTACCAGGAGAAGAGCACAAGGCGGGAAACGACCACGGCGTGAAGCGGGTTCGCGGACGCAACGCGCGCGGGGGCGGGGCCAGGGCCGCGGGGGCGGGACTGCGGTTGCGGTTCTATGCCCGCGGCGGCGGCGGCGGCGGCGGAGGCGGTGGAGGCGCAGGCGGTGGCGCGTAGGTGAGTGAGAAGCCGGCGTGTAGGTGGCTGTTTGGGCTCCGGGTACCTGGACCGCGCGGGGGCGGCGGCGGAGGCTCTCGCCAAGGCTCTGCTCGGCTGGTCCTCTCTTTGCCGCTCTCTTCCCTGATCGAAAGCCGGCATCGGGAATTTCAGCCCGGCGACCAGTGGAGTTGCCTTCATCCGGGCTTTCTGGCAGTGGCGGCGCAGAGGCAGGGGGATAGGGGTCGGTCCGTTTTTCCGCCCACAGTCCCCGAGCTGGCTCCTTCTCGGGGTCCCGGCGTGACACTCAGAAGGACCCGTCGGACCCCCTGTGCCGCGGGCTCAAGGGAAAGGAGCCTCGGGCACCGAGAGGCCTGGCCCGGGGAAAACCAGAGGGCGGGCAGCGCGCGGCTGCTCCGTACCAAGTCGGGGTCCGAGAGGGGATGAAGCGGCGTGGCGTGGGGTAATACTACTAGTCTACAGAAGTTGAAGTTTCTAAGGATTGCTGTTGTCTTGTAAATTTGGGCAGCAATTCTAGACTGTCTTTTGCTCCCGTTCTGTGGTTCATGACCTGCTTACTTCACTTCTCCGGGGATACACAGACTTACTTAAAAGAATTGACCATTATGACTTGGGCATCACTTGACTGATGGTATCGGTTGCAAAAAGAAGTGCACTGATTACGCGTCTGCTGTGACCATTCAGGGTCTGACTGGCCCCAGTGAACTCCACCAGGCTTCTGTATTCAGGAGACCGGGAGGTCATGCACTTGCCCGAGAGACATGGCCCTTTCAGAAACAATGAAGTTTGTTAGGCTCTCGTTAAAACAGTCTGGTTGTGGCCAGTGGATAAATTTCAATTCAAACTGTTTTCATCTCTCTTGTGATTCAGAGCAAGGGGACACAATACATCTGGCACTTTAATTTGTACAAAGAGATTGGAAAATACTGTTAGATACGATCTTAGACATTGGAAAACTTTTAACATAAAGGGAACATCACAGAAGCAAGAATACAATATATGGGAAATTAATAATATGGAGTCAGAATACTTGAAGTATGATGGTGTTATGTGACACAGACACTGTTGCCAGCACCTTGGCAGTCTAGGAAAGCCCTGAATCAGTTGGAAACTACCTCATGATGCCTGTTCTCTTTACACATATGAAACAAAAACAAGAGAAGTGATAGACCACATTGCAGATTGTGCACTATGCCAGGACTAACCTGCTCCAAGGAAACAGTTACATGGGGGCTAAAGTGTTTTTTCCCCACCTTTTAAAGTTGTTAAAATAGTGTCTTTCTTTGGCCCTGTTAGCAGTTCAGAATTTACTTTCAGAGAGAGAGAAAACCAGAGGAGACGCCTATCTTTCAAGCCTGCCCTTGGGCTCTATTTTAATTAAGGAATTCTAAGGAGTAGTAGGTTAGCCTGCCTGTTTGAGAAACTGGAGCTGTGAGAGATGGCCTGATAGTGATATGATGAACTTAACCTCTGAGTCTTGAAGTGTTGCGAACTATCTGGTGTTACAAGCAGATCACTGTTAATAGTTGGTCTGGGCAGCTCCTGTTTTGGAAGGTGGGCTGGTTTAGGATCCTGCTTCTCTTAGAGCTGGGAGAAAATAAACAGAAAACATGGTTACAAGAAGTGTGGGCCTTATGATGGTTGAATTCTGATTTGCAACAGCAGTGGACCAACCAACTTTCTAAATATCAATCAGAGAAGAGATGGCTGATTTTTAGCAAAGGTTTAAGAAAAAGCAAAACTTCAAAACTACCCCTGTGCTAACAGTTTTAACAGATGATAATTAGTATAATCTTTACATCTGCATATGTTGGATGATTTTCAGCAAGTATATTGGGTACATCCTCATGAACCCTGTTTTTTGTTTACAGGAGTGTGGCAAGCCACTGTGTCACCCAATTTGAATCCTGGCTTCCCTCAAACACTTACGGCTTTTGTTTGATAACTGTCTGGTGTAGCCAGCACTGCATGTAAATAAGATATATAGATAAAAGACTCTTGGTTTTGAACTGATTTTTTTGAGCCATGTCTGTATGTATGCATTGTCTTTACCAAAGATGATGACTCTAAGTGTTAGTAGACTCATTTTACTACTCTCCTAAGTGTACTCCTCTGTGACTTTTGGCAGGATTTAAAGCTAAACAATTCAACATAGCCTTTGTCCCTTATTCTCTTTCTAATGATACTAGCAATGAGATTGAATGTAATTAGTGGTCTATAATAGTTGAGTTTTCACAATCAGGTAAAAAGTTGTCCCATAATCTAACCATATTTGCTCCAGGGCTCAATTCCATTTAAGGAAGTGTTTTTATTTTCAACATAATGATGAAATGTTTGAGTAGCAGTATTGCCTTTATGATTATTCACCTTTTTTATCCAAAAAGGAAGAACAAAAGAAGAATATGTTACCATATAATTTTATAGCTCTGTGTTTACTTAATTCGTCTCCTTGGCCTCCAGTTTGCTATTGTTAACTATCATAACATCATTACGGTTTCAATTCAGATTATATTCCTATATTCTGTCATTATAAACTGACTGTTTAAATTGTATCCATAACAGTGGGTATTTTAAACAAACTATACAACTTATACCCAGTATAGTCTCTTAAATCTATTAAATTGATATAACACATTAAAAAAGTGAATATTTCCTAAGTGAATTTCTAAAATAAAAAATACACAAGAACTGTTCTCGTGTTAAGCCATTTCTGCACATATCCACATACCTACTGTAAAGCGTTTTGCCAAGCACTGTATAACTGTTCTTGACATCATGATAAAAGTGCTCATACAGTACTCTAAAATTAGAGTCGTTTTTTGTTGGGTTTTTTTTTTTTTTTTGCTTTTCATCAGTCTCTGAACTCTCCTGACAAGATGTAGATCAAATTCTTTATTTTAAGTAAAATGGTTTACTTTGACATGAATTTAGTTACAGATAAAATGTTAATTCCCAAAGCAAGCATACAGGCAAAGATAGATATATCATAGTTCACCTATTATTAACTACTATCCTTTACCACTATATGACGAATAGATTCCACAATTTTAGACTTGTTTAAATGAAATTGGTATTGAATATGCATAGGTATTCAATTTTAACACTAGGCAGGAATGATTCATTTTACATTAACATCACATTGAATGTACACTTTCAGAGTGATACAATGGGGTGGGTTAAGATATACAAGAGACCTGGAGTCCAGCCTGGCTTGGTGACCTTGGGCAGTTCCTCTTCTCTGTTTTCTCAGTAGATTGAAAGGTTGACCGGGCCCATCCAATCATTTAGTTCTCTACATGTTTTAAATAACTAAAGCTTTTTTACCCGTTTAGTATAACTCTCTTTGCAATGATAAAAGGCTACGCTGCTGTCTTGAATAGCATATTAAATGTATTTATCTGTCATTTTAAACACCAGTATTGGGCTTTACCCAAAGAGCATCATTGAGTGCATTGAGGACTTTTTGCTTATTTTCTCTTATGGTTCTAGATTGTTGTATTCTTGCAAGCTTTTGCTTTTTTTTTTTTTTTTTCCTTTTCTTAGCAGCTTTTAAGGTTTTCTCCTGTCAGGTGTGGACTGCTGTAGTAAAGTGCCACAAACTGTGTGATGTAAAAATGAGGAAAATGTATTCTCTCTCTGTTCTGAAAGCTAGAAGTCTGAAATAAGGTGTTGGCAGGGGCATGCTCCTCTAAAGTTTCCACGGAAGAATCGTTCTTTGCCTCATCTTAGCTTCTGATAGTTACCAGCGATCCTTCACATTACTTTAATGGCTTGTTGCTGCATCACTCCAGTTTCTGCCTTCGTCTTCGCATGGCCCTGTTTTCCCTGTCTGTGTGTCTCCAAATCTTTCTCCTTGTAATGACACCAGCCATTGGATTAGGACCCCATCTTAACGTGATTACACCTATTTCCAAATAAGGTCACATTCACAGATACAGGGGGTTATTAGGACTTGAGCATATATTTTGGGGGGACATAGTTCAGCCCACAAGAAGTGTCATGGTCTCTAGCTGAGCCCTCCCTTTCTCAATTTGTTTCTCTTTAGTTCCTATGGTTTAGGAAACAAATATCCAATCATATTAGAATTGCATATAGGCTGGATATTTAGAAACAGTGAGGATCTGTTCTATGAGCTTTAGTATATAATATTTTATGTTAATGTTCAGAGGCTTTTTTTAAGGCCATTATTATTTTGGATTTCTAAGTGTATGCCCTGAATATAAGTGGCATGTTACTATGTATGGTAGTACATTATCATCATATCGCAAACACTTCATATGCACCTGCCATGCTAGTTTAATGTCTCTTTCATGTAGGAGACGTGCTTCCAAATCGTTTTGACTGAAGAGGAGAAAACCACATATACGTAAATCATTTGAGGGTTTGGGGTTTTTTTGACCTTAGAATGCCCTTTATTTCTTCGTAAAATTGGTTTACAATGTTGTGTTTCTGCTGTACAGCAAAGTGAACCAGTTATACATATACATATATCCACTCTTTTTTAGATTCTCTTCCCATATAGGTCATTACAGAGTATTGAGTAGAGTTCCCTGTGCTATACAGTAGATTCTTATTAGTTATCTATTTTATATATAGTAGTGTATATATGTCAGTCCCAAAATATGCGTTTTTGGTGGATGGCTTAAAATCGTTGAACCTAATCACTCATTTTGTTTGTCATTGTTTAGATAACCTTGGAGCTTTTGGATAATGTGACAGTTGGGATGCAGTGATGTCGACTCTCTGTCCACCACCTTCTCCAGCTGTTGCCAAGACAGAGATTGCTTTAAGTGGTGAATCCCCTTTATTAGCAGCAACCTTTGCTTACTGGGACAATATTCTTGGTCCTAGAGTAAGGCACATCTGGGCTCCAAAGACAGAACAGTTACTTCTAAGCGATGGAGAAATAACTTTTCTTGCCAACCATACCCTCAATGGAGAAATCCTTCGAAATGCAGAGAGTGGGGCGATAGACGTAAAGTTTTTTGTCTTGTCTGAAAAAGGAGTAATTATTGTGTCATTAATCTTCGATGGAAACTGGAATGGGGATAGGAGCACCTATGGACTATCAATTATACTTCCCCAGACGGAGCTGAGTTTCTATCTCCCACTTCACAGAGTGTGTGTGGATAGATTAACACACATTATCCGGAAGGGAAGGATATGGATGCACAAGGTGAGTGGGTTTGGAAGCGTATTAAGCATGCCAACCTAGCTACTGAAAGTTTACCTCCTGATACATTTTTATCTAATTTTTAGAAATTATATGCAATTAAGTTCAAACAGGAGCTGTTATTTGCTTCTACCCTATTAGGTACCGGTAGATCTTAGGCTGATGTCTGTGGTCTTCTAACTCTGCAAAGTAGGAGATGATAGCTTCACATTGTAAATAGAAAGCCAAAGCTTAGAGAAATAAGGAAACATAAGTTTTAGAGTCTGGATTTGTCTTGGGAGCCTTTGACTCTAAAAGCTTTTTGTTTCTGCATTGCATGACCCTGTCTTTCACTTACCACTGTGTGGGCGTAAGCAGTTCAGAACAATAGTTTCATAAGCCTTTGCCCAAATAACCTTTGGTCCCTTTAATTTCTTTGCCAAGTTCCCAATTTGTAAAATGAAGACGTTGGACCAAATGGTTTTCAGGAGATATTCCTTTTAATTTTGTAGATTGAGGTAGAGGAAATCATTGTTGTCCCCTAATCTTATAGTTTAATATATAATGATAATTATATTTCCATATACTGTAATTTTGGCAGATGAGAAGAACAAATTTAATTCTCCTTTCTGCTTTGCAGTTTGATACTAACATGGAAGTCCACTAAAGCCTTACTGATTTTATAAGGCTTTTACCAAATAGTAAGGAAAAATAGTATCTTTTAAAAGAAGAGTTTTTTTTACTGTGTTTGCAGGCTTGCCTCCTTTCTTCTCACGTGCTTATGAAAATCATTTAAAATCTGGAAGCTGTATAGTCACTAGATTTGTCTGGATCTTATCTAATTTGAAAAGTACAAATCATCAGTTTCCTTTGTGAAACTACACAGATGTTACATTGACTCTTTCTGTCACATTATCTGTTTTTAACTGCAGATAAAAAGGGTGTTTTTATTTTATTTCGTATTGTCTGTGAGAGCATGGATTTGTTGGGTTAATCCCCCCCCTTTTTTTTTTTGCCCTAAAGTGGAACATGTCGTTACCATGAACTAAATTACCCAAGAAGATGTCTGCCATTTAACTGTATTGTGAAAAATAAACAAGTATCAAAATGTTGTGTTTTTTTTTTATTTTAATGAATTTTCTCTCTCTCAGGAAAGGCAAGAAAATGTCCAGAAGATCATCTTGGAAGGCACAGAGAGAATGGAAGATCAGGTAAGGTGCAGATTGCATATTACAAGACACTGCCAAACCCACTACATATGTCTGTATAAAGCTAAGGGCTGCTTCTGTTAAGGCCTTGAAGACATACTAGTTTGACAGAGTGAGCCTGAGCACGAACAGAATCTTTATGGAGATAAATGGAATAAACTGGATGAAAATTTCCATATCTTAGACCTGAAGAGTTAAATAAGTAAAGGATAATAATAATTGCATCCACAAATTAATATTTTGCTTCCCTTTTTTTCTGTTTGCATGGGATAAGTTTTGGATAACTTGTTCATAGTAAAAATTTAAAATTCTATATGAGTTTTATTTTTTTTTTAAGGTATTCCTTCTCAAACATTTCCGCAGAAGTAGTTGTAACAGGAGAGTGAGCGCCCCTAAAGTATCTGGGGGTACAGACACAGCTCTAAGCATAATATTTCTTTGAAGTCTCGTGTTGTATCTTTAAAACTCATTGTATTCCGTGATATATCTTTTTGCTTTAATATTACAGTTTGCCGGTGATATTCCTCACCTTCTTACCACTTGGGCTTCCAGTGGTATCAAGTCTCCAGGAAAACATGCTGTGTTTATCCCATGGTTTTGAACATCCTTAGGGAGCAGGCACCAGGGTTTGAGAAGCATGATTGCAAGGGTATGGCTTCCCTTATGGAAATTAATTGCAAACATTTCAGCCTAGGGCAGAGGCGTTTGGAAGGCGAATCCCCAAAGGAAAAAGTGTTCTTTGCTTTTACTTTCATTGCTTCTGGCCACCCTCCTTGCTCCTCTGTTAAAACTCCAGTCTAAACAAGCCTTCTCCCTGGTTCTCTTTAGCCTGCCTGAGACAAATGATATTTTAAACAATAACTTTTTCTAAAAGTTTGTCAAAATACAGGAACATGAACAAGGGAAATACAAAACCCTATAAAATGATCTTCTTTACAAAATTGTTAAGTTTGTACTTTTGTAAATAACTTTTACAAAAGTCAGAAGGAGGTAATTATGGGGCAAGTTCTAAGACTTACAAGGAAATGTTTCCCTTTACTCAGAGAAGCCCAGCCTTTGCTTGCTGGTCAGTAAGCAGGGTGCCAAGGAATGGGATGAATTTCACCAACTTCTAGATGTACCTGCTAGTTACGGAGTAACTAGTAGAGTTATCTGAAAATAACGAAATTTAAGACCCAGTAAAATTCTACTTTTTCTGGGATTTTTTTTCAAACCAGAAACCTGTACTTATAAAGTTGACCACTATTAACATTTAGGTTTATTTCTCATTTAAGGGCTTTTCTTGAAAATGTTATCCTATCCCTTCTATGTCAAGAGGAAAGTATACTTGGACAAACTGGAGGTTTTTAAAGGGGAAACGTTCACCTGCTGAAAAGTTCAAGTTAGAGAAGTCCAAGGAGGAAATAACTGGAAGCATTTTCTTTTAGAGCCTCTTCTGTGTTCAGCCGTCTAGGATTTGTCATTGTTGTTAAGCTTCAATGAGCATAGCCATTTGCTTATGATGATAAATGTCTGAGATGCATACTATATATACCTACACCTAAGGGGAGGTATTTTCCCATAACTATCCTTTCTGAAAAGGAGGAGTCACCTGATAATCGAGTTCTTGCAAATCTCATATCATGTGCTTGCAGTGACTTTATTTTGAACAATAAATACTGTTTGAGGATGATACTTAGTCTAAAACAACTTTAATCAGTGCTAGTTTTAGATGCTTATAGCTGTCATCTGGTAAAATCATTTTACAAGGAAGCAAATTTAACGCAGCTTCAGTTATTAATCTTCTTGAATTGCATGTGTTGATTGTTGTAATTGTAAGCAGACATTTAAAAAATCACTTTGAAAAGCAAAAACAGTGAGTGGTTTTATGTTTGTAAGTTACTACAGGGATGGATTTTTTTTTTTTTTTAAATAATAAAACCTCCTGTGTGATGCAAGGGGGCCTATTAGGATAAAATTTCCAGAGACAGCATCACATTTAAATTCTGAAGCAACTTATATGATAAGGGGCTCTGAAAACTAGGTTTGGTCACTCAAAAAATGGACTGACTGCAAGGATGACAGAGGTTCTAATTTGAATATGCATGTAAAGAGTTTGAATATAATCATTTCATAAAACGTGAATGAGGGGGAAAGTTTTATTGTTAGATCTTAAATAATAGGTGATTTTAAAACATGCGTAGCTAAAGATTGATAGACATATGACAATTTCATCTGCCTCTAAAAGTTTACATATTCAGGATGGGCAAAACATTTTGGGGGAGTGGTGGTGGCAGTGAATAAATGAGGGAGCACCCGTATTTGAGACACTTTATGTGTGTGGTGTTCTGTACTGAATTTTCAATTTCATTCTAGAAACTGCAGATTTTAAAATTACATCTTTGAGATGTAATAAGTAGTAGCATTACCTTGAAAGAATACTGAAGGAAATTTGTCTGCCTTATTGATTCTTAAAAATATATGTTATGACTTTGATTTGCATTTGGGTAGATTATACCTTATTATGAATGTAGAGATTGAGGGGTTTTTTTTAGATTTTTGTTTTTTTGATGTGGACCAATTTTAAAGTCTTTATTGAATTTGTTACAACACTGCTTCTGTTTTATGTTTTGGTTTTTTGGCCGCGAGGCATGTGGGATCCTAGCTCCGTGACCAGGGATCGAACCTGCACCCCCTGCATTGGAAGGCGAAATCCCAACCACTGGACCACCATGGAAGTCCTGAGATTGAGTATTGATTCACACTTTACTACTGAGTTATCTGCTGAGGATTTCAAAGCCTTTTTATGCTTGGCTTTCCTTATTTTTAATATAAAATGCATCAGTGACCTTTGATTAACAAAAGTTCTTATATCTCAAAATTTCAAAGGAGAACCTTTCTAAATTTGGTGTGGTGATTTAATTATTTTGTGTAAATGATAAACCAATGATTCCATTCTGACTAAAGAAAATTATTCCTGGGATTTCC
Source organism: Stenella coeruleoalba (assembly GCF_951394435.1). Lineage (NCBI taxonomy): Eukaryota > Metazoa > Chordata > Mammalia > Artiodactyla > Delphinidae > Stenella > Stenella coeruleoalba. Next base: position 47,874,346 of record NC_137153.1, read on the forward strand.
CTGGCGATTCAGTGGTTAAGACTCCATGCTCCCACAACATTGCAAAACAACTGTAGCCCCAATAAAAAAAAAAAAAACAAAACTGTATACTTTTAATGAGTAACATATTCTAGGCATACTATGGGATATGGGAAACTTTCCCGTAATAAAGATATTTAATTAACAACAACAAAAAAGTCTTCGTTCTCCCAATGCAGGGGGTATGGGTTCGATCCCTGGTTGGGGAACTAAGATCCCACATGTCGCATGGTGCAGCCAAAAAAAAAGAGAAAAAAAGAAAATTATTGCTGGAAGAATGAAAAGGAGTTTTAAACAGCATGTAAATCCTTTAGAAATAGAAATATTTTGGAGTATTAGACTTGTTTGGGGCTGTTTGAACAAGTTATCAAGTATTTCTATCAAAGGGTGTTATTCTTTGCTTTCAGTTTTTTATTGCCCACTTTATCCTATATTGTGTGATTTTTCTTCACGTCATTTTACTTTTTTATGCAGGGTCAGAGTATTATTCCAATGCTTACTGGAGAGGTAATTCCTGTCATGGAACTGCTCTCATCTATGAAATCCCACAGTGTCCCTGAAGAAATAGATGTAAGTTCTCACTTGTAACGTTAAATAGGATATTACTATGATGTGTATTAGTAATATTCTAATTTTAGTAATATACATTTTTTTGTCATATATACTGTTCATATGAATTATTAGCCACTTTAACAAACACACTTAAAATCCCGAATTTTATGGCCAGAGGCTTTTTGGTCGGTAATGGTAATATGATAAAATTAAATTCATGAAGTTAATTTCTCCACTTTTGCATTTCCTAAGCGGGAGAATTTCAGACCTTAGAGAATCAGTCAGTATTTAATGCAGTACTTTTTGTAACAAAGCAGTGTGCGAATCACTGGCAGTTAATGGAAGTTCACTCACCTTCACTAATCTGATTTCCTTAATCATTCATTTGTTGAGGACATTAGAAATTACACACTATGCATGTATAGAGAAATCTTTAGGAAACTATTTTTGTTGCTCCCTGACTTGGTAATTAAGATGTGTCTCCTGATTGTGACAGCTCAGAAGAGGAAATTGTTCTTGTAAACATTGTTGCTTAAGCTGTCTGACCAGCTTTCACATCATTTGTTCTGCAAGTTTATAGTGATGCACACAGATTGTTTTATGGGGATTTGTGATGCTCAGAAATGAGGGCAGTGTGTTATATTGAGCCTAGACTTCAGAAAACTTGTCTATTAAAAGTGTTATTTCAGCGTTTTGTTACAGCCAGAATAAATTTTTTTTTTTTTGGTTCATTTTAGATAGCTGATACAGTTCTCAATGATGATGATATTGGTGACAGTTGTCATGAAGGCTTTCTTCTCAAGTAAGAATTTTGTTTCTTTTTGTAAAAGCTGGGTGAAGCAGATGCACATCTTACGCTCACCTGTGACAAAATTGGGAAGGAAGAAAATAATAACAGAATGCCTACCTTCATTATTCTAGGGTCAAAAATGCATATTTGAACTATTGCTTAGTTTTGTGTTACTTCTTTACTTATCACATGCCTATGATATATTTGATGTTACTGTATTTAATATTTAAAGAAGTTGAATTTCCGTAGTACTCAGGCAAGAATTCTTGGACCCTTGTTTGGTTCCGGTTTCTTGTTTTTCTTCTCATTAGAGCTGAAACTAAGAATCCTTTCGAATTAAGTTGCATTGTGGATAGACTTATTTCGGCCTAGAAAAGAAAATTATTCATATTTGTACTGATTCTTTCCATTTTACAACAGATTTCAGTGCTTAAAAGTGTGAGCTCTAAAACCAGACTTCCTGGCTTACTGCTGTGTAACCCTGGGCAAGCCACCTGAACTCTGTTCCTCCATTACCTCATTTATAAAATGGGAATATTAGTAGTACCTACTTCATAGGATTGTTGTAAGCCTTGAGTGAGATAAATCATATTAAGCATTTAAAACAGTGCATGGCACATATAAGCACATAATAATAGCTAATAGCTTACATTTTCTATTTATATTTCTTCTAAGAAAACGATAATAACAATAATAATAGCCAGTATTTATTGAGTGCCTATGTGCTAAGTCCCTTAACTGAGTACTGCGTCTACATGTATAATCTCATCTCCTACTTGAGTGTTTCTTTACAATTACAGATTATCACAAAATTTTATTTTAAAAAATAAGGAGTGAAAGGATAAAGTATTTGCTCTTATGTCTACAGTCTTCTCCTTTAGGTTCATGATGGAGTCTTAGAGGTGTGAGTTTGTTTAATCTCCAGGCCTTACATGGCTTGAATCAGGAGCTCTTTAGTCCTGATTCTGATCAGTGTCAGCCATTCATGTTATTTTTAATCCCATTTGACTTTAAATTAACCACTTAACCTCTCTACACCTCAGTTTCTTCCACGATAAAATGGTAATATTTTACTAACTGCATTGTTTTAAGGTTCAAATAGAATCTGTGAGAGGCATGTGGTGGAAAATGCAAAGTACTATAGAAATAAAAGATGACATTATAATCAGAGTTTTGGTGTTCATCATGTAAAGCTATTCAGAGTTATTTGAAGCTCACTTTATTTTTTTTTTTTAGTTTGTGAAATTGTTTTACAGTCAGTGTTTTTAATCTTTTTTTTTTTTTTTTTTTTTTTCAATTTATAGTGCCATCAGCTCCCACTTGCAGACGTGTGGCTGTTCTGTTGTAGTAGGTAGCAGTGCGGAGAAAGTAAATAAGGTAATTTATTTTATAAACCAGCAAACGATCTGACTTTTTAAAACTGCTAACATATTATGGATTGTAATTTAAAGGTTAGGTTGCCATCAAGATGATCTAATAGTATAAGGAGGCAATATAATCTGACCAAATTACTGTGACACCCTGTGGCAAAAATGAGTTTAAAGTAAACTGTTTGAATAGGAAGTCATTTATCAGTTTCATTGTGGTAATTCATAAATACTTGTCTCAGTACTGTATAAATGGTTTTGAGAATATTTTAAGGTCAGATGTTTTTAAAAATATTTGTCTTCTATTTCCTAATGTTATCTTTAATAAATGTGAAGATAGCCATGTACTTTTGGTACTAATTACAAAGAAATGGTATCTGATCATTCATCTTGATTTCACTATCTTGCTTTTCCCCCTAAATCTATTCCTTTTAGGGACCTATTGCTATTAAGTGATCGATGGAGGTTATATCTTATTCAGTAACATTTGTGACCATTTGTTTTAGTGCTATATGAGTTAATAAATAATTAATGAACAGTTACCTTTCCAAGCATTAGGTAATAAACTAAGGAATTTTGTACTTTTCTTCACTGATGATTAATTAGAGAGAGAAAAGTGCACATATCTATCAATTTAAGCAAACCTAATTTTTCTAAGTTTTACACAGGAAATATATTAGGAATGATTATTTGCTTGACAAATATATTTATAATTTTTTTCTGTAATATAATAAGCTACCCTGTATAATTACTTGACCCTTGATTTACCAAAATTATATTTCTGGTACAACCATTTATGACAGGTTAGCTTACCTCTGTTATTATATTGCATCTAGTGACTTATTATTATTTCTGTTACCCAAGGAAGGTAGCTTTCAATTTGTGTCCTCCAAAGCCTTCAGGTTCCACAGGGCCTTCCCAGTTGCTTCTTGGAGGGAGAAAGCCTCTATGGTTGGGGCTCTGTTTTTCAAACATTTTTCTCATCCCACATCCTCTTCTAGCTTAATAACTTCTCTTTTATCTTTTCTCTTTTTAATTTAAGAAAAGGTTGCCATCACTAGTTTGAAAACCACTGTTCTAATATAAAAACTCTGAATATAGTCTGAATTCCAAGGTAGTTAGATGGCTTTTTATTTTTCCTAATAGAACTATGATCAAATCCTGTTAGAATGACAGGTTTCTAATCCCCAACCAATGGCTTGCTTGTTTTAAATTAAATTTGAAAGAATTAATTCTCATTCTGTTGAAGGAGTTAGACACTTAGATATTCATTGTAATGGGATTTTACATATAGAACTATTAACAGAAGCCATAATTCTCCTTGATTTAACTGCATTTAGTTTTCTCGTCCAAACGGTTTACTTGTTTGAAATACACTTGTTGCTGGGTGGAGATACAATCAATAATTATATTAGGTCATTATTTCCTAATATAAGATTAGGAATAAGGGTTCCATGGTCAAGTAAGTTTGAAAAAGTCTGCATATTGTTTCAGTCACCTGGAGAGTCACAATATGTATTCAAATGTTAAAGGTTTTGAGATACCATACAATAAATTTACTAACATTTCCCAAACTTACTTGACCACAGAATACCTATTTTAAGCAACAAGTGTGATATCCCATAGACTATTCCAGGTGACTGTGGAATACTTATTTCTCAGAATAGATTTTATTGACAATAACAATTGAAATTTCTATTCAGATCTCTTTCATAAGCAAACCAGTGACCTTTTTACTTCATATTTTAATGCTAAAATATTTTCACTTACAGATAGTAAGAACATTATGCCTTTTTCTGACTCCAGCAGAGAGAAAATGCTCCAGATTATGTGAAGCAGAATCATCATTTAAATACGAGTCAGGGCTCTTTGTACAAGGCCTACTAAAGGTATAGTTTCCATTTATCACGGGTGAACCCAATTTTTTGTTTTGTTTTGTTTTGTTTTTGCGGTACGCGGGCCTCTCACTGTTGTGGCCTCTCCCGTTGCGGAGCAACAGTCTCCGGACGCGCAGGCTCAGCGGCCATGGCTCACGGGCCCAGCCACTCCACGGCATGTGGGATCTTCCCGGACCGGGGCACGAACCCGTGTCCCCTGCATCGGCAGGCGAACTCTCAACCACTGCACCACCAGGGAAGCCCGAAGCCAATTTTTTTAAATCATTTTTGAGAATCTTTATACATATATTTTGAACATTAGCATTTAATGTGTCTCATGTTTATGTGCCAAGGAGCTGACTTCCTTTACACAGGTCTGAACATGGAGTATATGGCATATGAATTTATAGTTAGTATCTGTGAAACATCACAGAATAGCTTTCTTTGTGTTTCTCTCTGGTTTCCTGTAGCTGCCTGTCTGGCCTCAGGATTTTTTTTTTTTAATATGTGCTTGAATCAGGTTCCATAACTAAATGGGAACATTTCTTTTTTTACTGAACGGATTTGAATTTTTGTGTTACCATTTTATGTTTAAAGTACCATATTCATTTATTGAAAAAAATGTTAAGCTGCTTCCTATCTTGAAGCAGTGTACAGGACTCAAGCAATTCCTGGATGTATGTATGTGTGTGTGTGTATACACACACATATATACAAAAGAAAAAATTATTTTATATTTCTCCTTTATTTACTTGAGTCTGCTCTTCAAGGAGCAAAACAGATAAATATAAATTAGCAATTATTTTCAATAATTATGGGGAATTGTTCTTCACTTTATTGAATCTGTTATTGATGTTTCAATTATAGTCAAAGGTGCGAAGAAGTAGATTTCCTAATGGCTATGTGAGTCTCTCAGAGTGAATGCTTTCTTGAGGATATAGGCATAGTAAAATGAAAGAAAAAAATACTAAAAATTGTTGCAAATAAAAATTATTTTCAACTTTTACATTTTCAATAATGTGCGTGCTCTGAGCTGAGAATAATAGTGTTGTTTAAATACAGAAACTACTTAAAGGGAACTCATTTTTGATTTGAATTGTACAAATCTGAAAATTAGAACTTCTCCTATCAAAGGCATAATAAGGTACTTAGTACTTTTATTTCCTCAGCATCATCTCATTTATTGTATAATTTTATCCCTAAAAGGGACCTATACCAAATGCATAGTGGAAAACTTGAAACTATAATTTAATGAAAAAATATTTGTTAAGAGTTTTCCACGCAAGTTTAAATTGTATAGCTTCCCAGAGAATACTTTGACATTATAACAATAGGTACTTGTTATATGGCAGCTGGCTACCCAAGTGACTATACCTGGAAAGAAGTACATTTTTTACTTACTGTAAAAATACATATTCATTGAGACTTAACAGAATATATGGATAATCAAGAAGAATGTAAAAAGTCACTTGTAATCTCATAATCCAATGAATAACCCCTGTTAATATTTGGCATATATCTTTCTGGTCTTTTTTTCTTCTGTTAGTGTTTTTTTCATATCTTCCCCTCCCCCCAAAAAAATTAGATTATACTCCGCATGTTTTAACTTCCTTTTTCACACTGTATTGTGAACATCTTTCAATAGGAACACATAAACATTGGCAACTTAATTTTTAGCAGCTAAACAATAAAACATTTTTATTTATTTAATCACTTCTCTTTTGGATACTTAGGTTGTTTCTGGCGTTTTACTATCTAACCCAGTGCTGTAACACACACATCACTGGAATTTGGCACACAATCATGATTCATTGTCCAGGATAAATTTCTAGAGCTGTATTTGCTAAGTTAAAGCCAGTTGTTTTTTTTTTAATTAAAAGATAGCTCTTCGTACCTTTTGGCGTAAAAGACAGTAAATTTTCTTTTTCTGAGGTTTTATCTTATTCCTTCATCTGGTACATAGCCCTCTGCCTTTTCATCTTGTCTGTCTTTCTGTGAATGTGGTTTTTGTTCCACAGGCTGCAGGACTGTAGTTCTTCTTGCTTCTGCTGTGTACCCTCTGGTGTATGAGGCTATCTAAGAGGCTTGATGGGAAGGACTGGTGGTGGGTAGAGCTGACTGTTGCTCTGGTGGGCAGAACTCAGTAAAACTTTAATCCACCGGACTGCTGAGGGGCTGGGTTCCCTCCCTGTTGGTTGTTTGGCCTGAGGCAACCCAACACTGGAGCCTACCTGGGCTCTTTGGTGGGGCTAATGGCAGACTCTGGGAGGGCTCACGCCAAGGAGTACTTCCCAGAACTTCTGTTCCCAGTGTCCTTGTCCCCACGGTGAGCCACAGCCACCCCCCACCTCTGCAGGAGACCCTCCAACACTAACAGGTAGGTCCGGTTCAGTCTCCCCTGGGGTCACTGCTCCTTACCCCTCGGTCCTGATGTGCACACTACTTTGTGGGTGCCCTCCAAGAGTGCAGTCTCTGTTTTCCCCAGTTCTGTCAAAGTCCTGCAATCAAATCCCAGTAGGCTTCAAAGTCTGATTCTCTAGGAATTCCTCCTCCCGTTGCCAGACCCCCAGGTTGGGAAGCCTGACGTGGGGCTCAGAACCTTCACTCCAGTGGGTGGACTTCTGTGGTCTAAGTGTTCTCCGGTCTGTGAGTCACCCACCCAGCAGTTACGGGATTTGATTTTACTGTGATTGCGTCCCTCCTACTGTCACATTGTGGCTTCTCCTTTGTCTTTGGATGTGGGTATCCTTTTTGATGAGTTCCAGTGTCTTCCTGTCGATGATTGTCCAGCAGTTAGTTGTGATTCCGGTGTTCTCGCAAGAGGGGGTGAGAGCACATCCTTCTACTCCGCCATCTTGGTTCCTCTCTCAGTAAATTTTCTTTTCGTTTATAACAGGATTCAACTGGAAGCTTTGTGCTTCCCTTCCGGCAAGTCATGTACGCGCCCTATCCCACCACACACATAGATGTGGACGTCAACACCGTCAAGCAGATGCCACCCTGTCACGAACATATTTATAATCAGCGTAGATACATGAGATCAGAGCTGGCAGCATTCTGGAGAGCCACTTCAGAAGAAGACATGGCTCAGGATACCATCATCTACACGGACGAAAGCTTCACTCCTGATTTGTATGTCGTGCCTTGCTTTTTGATATTGTCATTAAGCAATATTAGGAAACTGTATCTTTTATGAGTAGAAAGAAAACAAACAATTTGTTGCTTAAAAGGAAAGAAACATTACTAGGAGAATTATACTGGAAGAAGTATTTGGTTAATCAAGCGTTTTTTCTTAAATGTCAGCTTTTCTTAATATAATTGTGTTTCCCATAAGATAGGTTAGATTAGTCCTTAAAAATAAGTATTTAAGTATTTATTTAACAAATGTATATTGAGCCCCTAGGCGCAGTACTTGGTGCTAAGGTTAATAGTGGCCAGCCAGACAGCCCCAGCTCCTTACATTGCTTATAGACTAGTGTGTAAGAGTCATAAAAGGCTGATTAACTGAACCTTATTAACTAAAGAGGTAATTCTAAGTCTGTTTTTCCTTGATATATAAATATAAAATATGGCAAAACTGTCAAAATATATTAATAGAGCATTCTTTTACTTTGCATTTTATATTGTGTTATTCATTTCTTACCATAAAGTCTGATCAGTAAATTAACAAGAAAAAAAGTAATGATAATATGTTGAATGTGGACTCAACTAGAAAAAAAAAAGATGATAAATCTGAATTATAAAACACTTAAATGTTGTTCTGAAATCAGGAAAAGAAATTGTAGTATACTATCATGGTTCTCTTTAATCAGTTTAAAATGCCTGGCACATAGAATGTGCTCAATAAATGTTAACTAGTATAATCCAGGTTTGAGTGTATAAGGCAGCAGTAAAATTGGAGCAAGCAACCCTGTCCTGTGTCTTGAAGAAAACTTTTGAGCTGAGGCAACAGACATGTGAAGCACCAATAGTCAGACAGAAGGTGTTGCCCAAAAGCATAGTAAGGAAACACCATGTCCAAGGAATCCCCAGCCTCGTGTGTCTCTAGGTGCAGAAAGATGGCTTCATTAGGACCCAGCTTTTCCCAGCTCTCTGGTGTTCTTGTTGAGTCCTTTGAAAGATGTAGGGGAATTGGTTTAGAAAACAAAACAATAAGAATTTCAGGTCCCGAAGTTTTCACATATAGGTAATTTTGGCACACGTGTCAAAATTCTCAAAATTAATCTGATCCTTCAAGCATTTCTTCTTTCCTAAAGTGTTTGGGGTTTTTTTTTTCTATTTTTTGGTGGGCTCCTGGAGAGCGCTTTTGGGGGAATTTTTTAACACTTTGCTTCACCTAATTCACATATGACCAATACAAGCAATTTATGAAACAGATATATTCAGAACACTAGACTTAAATAGCTGAATTCTCTCTCCAAAGCCAGAGAAAGGTTGTTGTCAGTGCCCACACTGGCCACCAGTTGGACAGCCAGTAATTGTGAAATGCTGATTTTTCCCCCTTCTGAGTTTCCTTCTTCTGTAGTAGGGAACACCCATCTGCTAAAACTAGGAAATTTTAGGTACTTTCCTATTACCTCTGCGCACACACCTCCCTCCCTGCTACTCCTGTCAGTTATATGATGATCCCTGCTATTTTCAGTCTTTCTTTTCAGTTAAAAATTACTTACCTTAGTAAATGTTATATTACCCTCTGACTTGAGTATAACCTAGCATCCCAGTAAATTCCTTAGGGAAGTAGAAGGCAAGGAAAGGGAAGGAAGAAGAGAAAAGATCCAAGAGGGTTGGGAAAGGGACAGTCTTTTTCAAGAACCTACTATATCCTAGGTTGTGTGGTAGATAAACATTATCTCCACTGTGAATTACAACTTAACTTCTTACTCTGCTCATTGCCAGTGTAGCTAACATTTTCTTAGGTAGCTGGTTCATGTTACTTGCCAGATGATGGGCTTGTGGATACAAACCCAGTGATCAAGACGTTGCAGATAACCATCTGTGTGTGTTCCTTAATCCCACCTGAATGTTTCCCAGCATTCGTCCTCTTACCTTTTTTTCTTCCTAAACTGCTTATTAGAAGTTATTAGTATGTGAAGTTAACCTTTTGTTTTGGTTTTTGGTGGTAGTGGTATGTGTTTATTTTTGTTGCTGTTCTATATTTTTGAGATGGCAGGAATTGGTAATTATATTTATTAATTGCCTAAGGCAATTGGTATTTTTTTATAATGTGTATGATAGATACATACATACCCTTCCTGGGACCGCTTATACTATTTAAGAGAAAATAATTACTTTGTGGCCTGACAAACTCCAGTAATAGACAAATGTATCCTTGAGTTAAAATGAGTATGTATTTTATATTTTCAAATATATATATCTAATTCTTATAAATATGTTTATAATCCCACTTCTAAGAATTTAATTTATTGGCTGGTGTGAGAGGTTGTGGAAATCATTTCAACATTTGTCCTGTTTTCTTCATAGGAATATTTTTCAAGATGTCTTACACAGAGACACTCTAGTAAAAGCCTTCCTGGATCAGGTAAATGTTAAACCTGAGATTGTCAGAGTGAATGGTATGACATGTTTTCTTTTTCAATATATCCCACACTGCCTATAATATAATTTAGAATTAAGTCCTTTTGTAGAGTCTCTGATCTTTCTAAAGTGTCAAAATTATTTTTCTTCTGAATTGTTAGACGGGAGTAGCCTGTATATTAACAATTAAAGATGCAGCATCCCCCAGTTCAAATAATAAATGTTTTAATTCTAAGCACTAACTTATAACCCAAGGGTGTTTTCTTTTGGTAAGGGGGATATTGTACAAATGTTTATTTGCCTTAATTGAGCAAAAAATGTCTTTAAAACTTATTTACATGATAGCATCTTTATTGTCTCATTCCTTTGAAAAAAATCTAGATTTTGAAGAAAATTTTAGATTATATGGGTCTTATTTCTTAAGGTAACAGAGATTTGTCATAATTATCTTTCTGGGGATCAGGCCAAGAAATAGTGTCATAGATGTAGCTTTGAAATAACATAATCGTTAGGTTGACTAGGAATTTTGGATCCAGGTCTGTGGTCTGTGACATATTGCAAAGTTCAAGGATAATTCCAAGTCATGTAATTCCATGCTTCCCAAGCAGAAATAAAATCCTTCTACCACTACACATGTACCCCCACCCCCCCAGAATAGAAAAATATGAATATCTCAAAACCATAGTCTAGGACTTTCCTGGTGGCGCAGTGGTAAAGAATTCGCCTGCCAACACAGGGGACATGGGTTCGAGCCCTGGTCCAGGAAGATCCCACATGCCGTGGAGCAACTAAGCCCGTGCGCCACAACTACTGAGCCTGCACTCTAGAGCCCGCGAGCCGCAACTACTGAATCCCGCGCACCTAGAGCCCATGCTCCGCAACAAAGACAAGCCACCACGATGAGAAGCCCGAGCACCGCAACGAAGAGTACCCCCCGCTCACCGCAACTAGAGAAAGCCCGCGCACAGCAACAAAGACCCAACACAGCCAAAAATAAATAAATAAATAAATAAATTTTAAAAACCCCATAGTCTAAGCATGGCTCACCTCTGGTAGCTCCAATTTTATTTGAAGATGTGGGCAGAGAAAACTTAACACAGCTAGAAGTAACTTATATCATGATTTTTAATAATAAATAAAATGAACACGAATATAGTCTAAGGCAGAAGGAAAAATTTGAGTCAATTCTTAAAGATAAACAGAACTGTTAGATCACTCCTAGACCCGTACCTCCACCTCCTCCTGTGTGTCAGGGCGCATCTGTGGAAGTGGTTAGCTGCTCTAACGTGAGTTATCTGCCAGGCACTGTCAGCGCTGAGACAGAAACATGCTGTGTATAAGTAGAACGGGGCAAATTACTTATAAAAACGCTTCATTATCCTGCAGGTCTTTCATTTGAAACCCGGTCTATCTCTCAGGAGTACTTTCCTTGCACAGTTTCTGCTCGTCCTTCACAGAAAAGCCTTGACACTAATAAAATATATAGAAGATGATACGTAAGTCAGACTCCTAAATGGAAGAAAAACCTTCATACGTTGCTTTTGTTTTGTTCCCTTTGGACATTTTCTGTATTATAATTTCTTTTTTATTATTATTTGTAGGCAGAAGGGGAAAAAGCCCTTTAAATCGCTTCGGAACCTGAAGATAGACCTTGATTTAACAGCAGAGGGCGATCTTAACATAATAATGGCTCTAGCTGAGAAAATTAAACCAGGCCTCCATTCCTTTATCTTTGGAAGACCTTTCTATACTAGTGTCCAAGAACGAGATGTTCTAATGACTTTTTAAATGTGTAACTTGTTAATATTGCGTCCCGATCATAATTGCTGGTAAAGTAGCTCCGTGGTATTGGGAGACATGGTTCCCTTGGGTTATGCCCTAGAGTCCTGCTCAGCAAATGATAGTTACACTGCAGTTGTCACAGAAAGCCTGTAAGGGGATGTTAGGTGCAGTTACAATAAATGCACCTTTTCCTAGATGTGCTCTCTTGGGAGACAGACGTATGTTTACAATTATAATAAATATTATTGCTATCTTTTAAAGATATAGGATATAAACTTGACCACAGCTACTGTTTTTTGAAACTTATGATTCATGGTTTACAAGTATCCAAGTGAAATCTGAGTTAGCTTTCACAGATATAATACTAGTTGACTTTCCATCTCTTGGTGTTCCTTGGTTTGGGGGATTACTGTAATACTTCTACAATCAGCTAAAAATTAGAGCGTTCAAATCATTTCAGTTCTACAAAAGGAAGTTAGCTTGAACATAGGTTAAGTTTTAGAAGGAAAATATTGATCAAGCAGATGTTTTATTGAAATCAATTGTTCGATCCTACTTTGCAGACTTAGTCCTTGGGATTCAGTCTGTGTAGAAACGTCAGGCAGTATGTATAGTCCCGATTATGGTGAACCACAATCAGGGTGTTTTTCTGTTTGTTTGTTGAGCTCTGTCACAGAAAATGTAGAGAATTGGATTTTATGTTTCAGTAGTTATTGCCAAGTTTTTCAGTTAATTTTCATTATTTTTGAGCCAAATTGAAATGTATACCTCCTGTGCCTTTTGTTTTTCTTGGAAAATATAATCTCTTGGAAGAAGTTCAGATTTCACTAGTCTCTCATTTTTATCTTGTTTTCCTCTTGTATAGTCTTCCTTTGATTTAGCAGTCATTATAACTCTGAGATTATTAAATGCAATAGAGAAATACTAACTAGTAAGATTTTTTTTCAGGAACAAGAATAGTATCTTCTTCCTTAAATTTCTGCCCATGTTTTTGAAGTTGTTGCCACGTCTCTTTGCCTGCATCGTAGGAGGACTAGCAGGAGAAACGTTACTGACATGCTATTTTACTAGGTGCTACTTTGGCAGAACTAAGTGGTCAATTTCTTTTGTTTCCTTAATGTGCTTGGACCATTTTGCTAGCTATAAAATAACCAATTAACATAATTCTGTGCTAGAACAGTATTGACAAAATAGTATACACAAGCATAAAATATATTTTTATTTAAAACTGTGGAAGTAACTTAAAGAGAAAAAGTATTTATAAGAAAGGGATAAAAGTGATAGAGCCCCTCTGCCCTCGCCCACCAAATTTAACCCAAACCAACATAGGTCCTAATAGCCTTTCACATCACTAATAAAGGTGTAGACATCTCGATTTTTAGACACATACTCAACTAGATTGACAGATGCTCTGGCTCAGTCATGAAAAAATGTACAGATTCCACCTTGTTGAACGCTGTATTCAGTGCTATTTACATGATAGATTATTTAAGTGCTAATTATTTTCTTTTGCTGATTTATTGTACCATTGTATGGGATGCAAGTTGTACAGTGAAATAAGTTATTAAAGCATGTGTGCACATTGTTATATATCTTTTCTCCTAGATGGAGAATTTTGAATAAAAGATCTTTGAAATTTTGTGTCTTTCAGTTATTTACTTGGAAAAGCAGTGCTATGATATTGAAAGACTGATTGGCTCCCTGCTCTGCTGACAGTCATGTTGTAGCTAAACAATTTTTTTAATTGATTTTCTCTTTTGAAAGAAAATATATTTAAAGGTTCTGTGTGATGCTGGAATTATATGTGGTTTGATTGTTTTGTTTTTTATTTTTTTGTCTGCTTAACTCCCAGGACTGCATTTTGACTTTTTAATTTCTATATTAATATATCAGATATAAGATAATACTTGTGTAAATTCTTTTTTAAAATTATTGTTATAATAATATTAATACAATCTAAGTTGAAGTTATTCCTTCCAGGTCCCCAGTATAGGTGTCCAGTATGAAAGTGAAAGTGTAAGGAATCTAAACCCCTTAATCTGAAAAACAAATAAGATTGACACTTTTACTCCAGGAAAACAAAATTAATTCATAAATGTAATAGTTGAGTTGAAAGGTTTCTCTAGAAGAAGACTGATTCATTGCATTGCTAAGATTCTCAGAGAAGAAACCCAAACTTCATATAATGCTGGAAGTTAAAAATGAGACCTCTATGGTCTATCTCTGTAGTGCTGCAGGTCAAACAGGAAGACAGTGAATGTCACTCTTCTCTAATACTATTTTGGTTTTTACATGGAATTGTACCAATTGATATTTCTTGTGTCATCTGCAGGGTGCAGGTTAAAGTACCAAAAGCAGTTCACCACCCCCACGTGACACACACTATCCACTGGACTTTCTGAATCTATCATCGCAACAACACTATGAGGCAGGTATGTTTAATTCCATTTTACAAATGAGGAGACTAGAGCTTAAGGAAGTATAATACACAGCCTGTGGTCACTCAGTTGGTTAAGCTGGATTTCATCCCAAACAGTTACCAGAGTTGTCCTGTGGCACAGCTCCTGGGACAGTTCCTCCATGTAGCAGGTACTCAGTGCTGTTGAATTGGAGGGAGGGGAAGGAAGCAAGTATTACATACAGGCTTACTAGCACTCTGCAGTGCCCAAGTGTGATTCCCTGCTTTGCTACTTGGAGAAGTTACTTAACCTCTCTGAGGCTCATTTGTTAAATATTTGAAATGAGGACATGATGATAACCTCATGATTGTTAAGAGGACCTAAATGAGGGCTTCCGTGGTGGTGCAGTGGTTGGGAATCTACCTGCCAATGCAGGGGACACATGTTTGAGCCGTAGTCTGGGAGGATCCCACGTGCCGCGGAGAAACTAAGCCCATGCGCCACAACTACCAAGCTTGTGCTTTAGAGCCCGTGAGCCACAACTACTGAGCCCTTATGCCACAACTGCTGAAGCCCATGTGCCTAGAGCCCATGCTCCGCAACAAGAGAAGCCATCACAATGAGAATCCTGTGCACCGCAACGAAGAGTAGCCCCCACTCGCCACAACTTGAGAAAGCCCACGTGCAGCAACAAAGACCCAACACAGCCAAAAATAAATTTAAATAAATTAAAAGAAAAAAAGAGGACTTAGTGAGACTATGTAAGGTACTTAGCTCAGTACCTGATGAGTGTTTCATATGCTCTTTTACCTAATCTGACAATCATTACCATTTAATCAGGGTGTTTAGAACATTTACATTTAATGTAATTATTGATATGGTTAGATTCAATCTATCATCTTGCTATTTGTTTTCTATTTGTACCATTTGTTCTTTGTTATTTTTTTCTTCTTTTTCTACTTTCTTTTAGATTGAGTATTTTTTTCATGATTCCCTTTTATCACTTTTGTTGGCTTATTAGTTGTAACTCTTTTATTTCAGTGATTGCTTTAGGGTTATAGTATATACATCTTTAACATACCCGTCTACATTCAAGTGATATACCACATGACGTACAGTTGAAGAACCTTACAATGAAAAACTTCTATTTCTCTCTTCTTGCCTTTGTGCTGTTGGGGCCTCACATTCTACATCTACATATGCTATAAGCTGCACGCTTACTATTTTTGCTTAAACAGCCAATTATCTTTTCAAGAGATTTAAAGATAAATATTCTAAATACCTCAATTAAAAGGCAGAACTTGTCAGATTGGATAAAAAAAACAAGTCCCAACTATATGCTACCAACAAAAACCACATGTAGAAAATAAAGGACAGATTAAAAGTAAAAGGGTAGAGAAAGATATACCATATTAACACCAATCAAAAGAAAGCAGGAGTGGCTATATTAATAGCAGGCAAACTGGTACAGATGAACCGGTTTGCAGGGCAGAAATAGAGACACAGATGTAGAGAGCAAATGTATGGACACCAAGTGGGCAAAGCAGCAGGGGTGGGGGGAGATGAACTGGGAGATTGGGATTGACATATATACACTAATATGTATAAAATAGATAACTAATCTGAACCTGCTGTATAGCACAGGGAACTCCACTTCGCTGTACAGTAGAAACTAACAACATTGTAAGACAACTATACCCCAATAAAAAAAAATTAAGAAAATCAGGCAAAGTAGATTTCAGAGCAATCCCTTTATCAGGGATAAAGATTATTTCACAATGCTAAAGGAGTCAATTCAGCACGAGGACACAAAAATCCTAATAACAGCTTCAAAATACTTGAAGTAAAAACTGATAAAACTATAAGGAGAAATTGACAAATCTACAATTATAGTTGGAGATTTGAAAACCTCTTTCAATGTTTGATAGAATAAGAAGACAGATTTTAGAGCTACATTATGCATAGGCTCAATTTTAATGAAAGACTTAACAGGAAAAAAAAATCTTAGTAAGGATATAGAAGACTTGAACAAGACTATCAACCAACTTGATGAAAATGACATTTATAGAACATAGCCATACCCAACAACTGTAGATTACACATTCTTTTCAAGAACACATGGAGGGGCTTCCCTGGTGGCGCAGTGGTTGAGAGTCTGCCTGCTAATGCAGGGGACACGGGTTCGAGCCCTGGTCTGGGAAGATCCTACATGCCGCGGAGCAACTAGGCCCGTGAGCCACAGCTACTGAGCCTGCGTGTCTGGAGCCTGTGCTCCGCAACAAGAGAGGCCACGATAGTGAGAGGCCCGCACACCGCGATGAAGAGTGGCCCCCGCTTGCCACAACTGGAGGAAGCCCTCGCACAGAAACAAAGACCCAACACAGCAAAAATAAATAAATAAAATTAATTTAAAAAAAAAAAAAAGAACACATGGAATGTGTACCAAGATAGACCACATTCTGAGCCATGAAACAAGTCTCCATAACATAAAAGGATTCAAGTCTTGCAAAGTATGTTCTCTTGACCACAGTGGAAATAAATTAGAAATCAATAACAGATATCTGGGAAAACCTCAAATAGTTGGAAACTAAATAGTAGTTTTAAAAGATTAGATAATTTCTAAATCATGTGTCTGGGGGATAAGAGGAAATGGATTGGAGAACAGAAAGGGATGTATCAGAATGTAGTGGAGTGATTTTTATGAAGACTGGAACTCATCCTGCCTTTGATGTCTCCCCTCTGCAACCCATTCTTCATATTGATAACAGCATGATCCTTCTAAGATTAAATCTGATGATCACTTCTGTTTAGTGGCTGTACATCACTCACAAATCTAAGTCCCAAATCTTTGCAACACAGTTTCTGTTCATCCCTCTAACCTCACTTTTCACTGTCTTACTTCTAACTTCTTAGTACATTCTTTTGTTGCGTCTGTTATACCATTTCTTTGCTTCTCTTTCTCCACCACTAGGCTAGACAACAAGATACATGTCTTCATTTTTGTATCTCAGTGTCTAGCATGGTATTGGGCACAGGGCGTGCTTCTAAAAAAGTTACTTCAATGAATATATTGAGTTTATTAAATATTATTTTCTTTGTCCTCTCCAAAAACAATTAGTTCTTGCAAAATAAGGAAATTACTTTCTTTTTGTAATCAGAAGCTTTTTTTCCCCCAGAGAGTCCATTAAAACTCAGCCTATGCACGACCCAGCTCTAAAATTTCAAAGATCTTAAGGCGGTGATTTTCAGTCCCTTCAAAGTAGTAAGACCTTGTCATTTTCTGTTTCTGCATTTGTGTCTCACTATCTCATCTCTTGCTGAAATGTTCTTTTTAAATGAATAGCTTGATAAATTGCTAAGCAGTTTTCATCAGACCCATTAGGACAGTGGTAAGTATCCATTTGTGGAACGTGGACATTCAAGAAATCTGATCCAGTATTTAGAAAATCATTCCTGAGCTCAGAGTTGGCTCAAACTGGCACCTTCTGGCATTTGCTTGTGGGTGGGGAATGTGGAATGCTTTGAAAGCTGAATGGATTTGTCAAGTTTTAAAACTCTCTTGTGGCTAAAGGAAAACAGCATTCATTGTTTAAAAACACCATTGTTTGTTTTTTCTCCTTTTCTGTTCTTTGGAACCTGAATCTGCAAAAAACGTTCACACCCAGCATTTTGCTTCATGTACCTCTTCTACTACATTTCTAGAGGACATGAGTGGCATGGAAACCTTTTTTTGTGATTACAGTGTTCAGAGCAAATTGAAAAACTCCTTTTTAATGCTCATACTGATTTTTATGGGAAAAGACACTATAGCTATCATTATAGGCAGAGAGTAGAGCTGATAGGAGCGTGAGTCCTGGAACCAGACCTCAAGGCTCAAATCCCTGTTTTTCCACTTCTTGGCTGTGTGACCTTGCGCAAGGTATTGAACGTCTCCGTGCTACCTCAATATCCTCCTCTATTCCACAGGAATAAAAGAACCTACATCACAGGATTGTTTGAAAAAATAAGTGGGTTGATACATGCAGAACGCCTGAAAGGGTAACGGGCACAGAGCAAGTGAACAATAAAATCTAGTTGCAGCTGTTGTCAGTGGTATCCGTGTCATTATCAGCATCATTAAGCAACTGAATATAAAGTTCCCATATCTGATTCTTAAACCACAACAATGCTACAGCTGTGATTCTAGGTGATACCACCTTAGTAGCCAGATTATTTTATTACTGTGAACCCATCACTGCCTGATCGCACAGAGTAGAGTGTCGCCCACGGAGAAGGTCATTCTAGGCCATGAAAGGTACTATCTGGACGCTTCACCCTGTGTTTCAAATCTCTCCGCTTTAGTTCCACTGCCGTTATTTCTCATCCACGTTAAATCAACAGCCCCCACTTCTGATCTTTTCACCCATTAACCGCCCTCCTTTCCATGCCCTTCCCCCGCCCCAATCCGTTTTCTCCACAGAAGGCAGAGTGATCTTTCTAATATCATCTCCTCTTTGGCCTCACTCGCTTGCTTTAAAAAAACACTCCGTGGGCTTCCCTGGTGGCGCAGTGGTTGGGAGTCCGCCTGCCGATGCAGGGGACACGGGTTCGTGCCCCGGTCCGGGAACATCCCACGCGCCGCGGAGCGGCTGGGCCCGTGAGCCATGGCTGCTGAGCCTGCGCGTCCGGAGCCTGTGCTGCGCAACGGGAGAGGCCACAGCAGTGAGAGGCCCGCGTGCCGGAAAAAAAAAAAAAAAATCCTCCGTGACAAGCTTTGACACAATAGAAGGCCTGCCATCCTTGGGTGAAGCACAAGGGCCTTTGGGATCTGACCACAGGAAACCTCTCCACCCTTCTCTCTCGCCGCGCATCCCCTCACTCAGGGGCCCTGATGAGGTTTGTACTTCCCCACCCACCTTACTCTCATCACTGCTCTCGCTGCCCTTCACCTGGATGGACTTACTTGTCCATCAGGATTTACCTGTGTCTGGTGTCCTGTTCTTCCAGTCCCTTCCCTCAAGTTTGGATTTAGAGCCTCCAGACTTTAAGCTCCTTGAGGCTAGGACCATGTCTGTGCACTAGGTTACACCTAATTGTCTGGCACTTAATACGTTTATTAAGTATATGTTGAATTAGTTACCCTCCGTTCAGGGCTCTTGTAAGTCTCTATGCCTATAGGCCTAGCATAACACTTAACTCATTATTATCACCATTATCATGGGTTTGTTTGTCTCCATTAGACTGTGAGCTTCACACACGAGGTTGGGTCCTTGTCTTATATATCCTTGTGTCCCCAGCTTCCAGCATAGTACCAGCCATGAAACAGGAACTCAGCAGGTTCTGAAAGAATGAATGGTATCCACATACCGTTAATCTCAGTTTTGAAGTTTCTCCAAATTCTGAAGCAATAGGATTTATGGACCCCTCTTGGCAGTTCTTGGGTGTTATCCCAATGGTACCACTGACATTTTAAGCAAAAGTTTGTACATATGTATATTTTTCTGGGTGGTGGGGTCATAGCCTTCATCAGATTCTCAGAGGGGTTTCTGATTCCCCTCAAAGGTAGGAATCTATGTCCTAAAGAATTATATGTAAAAACCAGTTGTGAAATAAAACGTTTGCAAGGAATCAAAGCTACAATGTGTGTACTACCTTACACCGGTCAGAATGGCCATCTTTTTCTTTTCTTTTCTTTCTTTAATTTATTATTTAGGCTCTGCCGGGTCTTAGTTGCAGCATGCAGACTTAGTTGTGGCATGCATGTGGGATCTAGTTCCCCGACCAGGGAATGAACCTGGGCCCCCTGCACTGGGAGCGCAGAGTCTTACCCACTAGACCACCAGGGAAGTCCCCAGAATGGCCATCTTTAAAAAGTCTACAAATAACAAATTCCGGAAAGAGTGTGGAGGAAAATGGAACTCTCCTACACTGTTGGTGGGAATGTAAATTGGTGCAGCCACTATGGAAAACAGTATGGAGGTTCCTCAAAAAACTAAAAGCAGAGTTGCCACGTGATCCAGCAATTCGTCTCCTGGCCATACATCTGGGCAATACTATAACTCAAAAAGATACATGCACCCGTATGTTCATGTCAGCACTATTCACAGTAGCCCCAAGACATGGAAACAACCTAACCATCCATCGAAAGGTGAATGGATAAAGAAGATGAGGTATATATATGTACACACACAAATATATGAATATTACTCAGCCATAAGTAAGAATGAAAATACCATTTGCAGCAACATGGACGGACCTAGAGATTATCATAGTAAGTAAGTTAGAAAGAGACAAATACCATATGATATCACTTATATGTGGAATCTAAAATATGACACAAATGAACTGATCTGTGAAAGAGAAACAGATACAGAGAACAGACTTGTGGTTGCCAAGGGGAAGGGATGGATTGGGAGTTTGGGGTTAGCAGATGCAAACTCTTATATACAGGATGGATAAACAATGAGGTCCTACTGTATAGCACGGGGAACTGTATTCAATATCCTGTGATAAACCATAATGAAAAAATATGAAAAAACATGTACATACTTATATATAACTGAATCGCCTTGCTGTACAGCAGAAATTAACACAACATTGTAAATCAACTATACTTGAATAAATATTTTTTTAAAAAAGTAAAGAAAAACCATGCATGCACAAAAGATGTTTCCAAGGTAGTCTGATGAATAAGCCCATGTGGCCCGAGGAGGTAGAGGGCTTGTGTCTCTACAGCCCCAGCGCCTCAAGCAGTCTCCCTGCTGCTGGACGGTGGGGGCTCCACCTGGCTGTAGCCGCTGTCTCTTGCCATGTGGATATCCACCTGAAAGCCCCCTCCCACACACCTGTAGGAGCAGTTTGAGACTCATTTGCAGGACCTTCTCGGTTCTGGAAGCATCAAGGATTTCAGCCCCGGGACCAGCCACTCACTCCGTGTTTCAACTCAGCATTCAGGGAGGAGAGGCTTTTCTGTTCAAAGCTGAGAGCCTCCCTTAAACCACTTTGGCTAGACATTTTCTCTGGCTTCCAGCAATAGACTCGGAAATTTTTTTCTGACCTAGACCCACACAAACAAGAGACTAGAGCTTCTCTAATATGCTAAGGAAGGAAAAAGCACATTTTAAAAATAACTTGAGCAAATGAATTCATTCTGGTTAAAGCCACCCAGCTACATAACATAAACTAGGGTTTCGCAACAGCAGGTCCTAAAAACGTAAACAAACCCAGAGTCCACGTGAGCCAAGCCATTTGCTGAACAGAAAGAGTCCCTGGCCCAAATTCTTCCAGAATAAAAAAATACCTTATAAAAGCAGGAGTCGATGGCCATGATGTGAAAAAAAAAGGTGGGGGAGGTGGGAGGGGTGGGAAAATGAGAAAGTCTCATGACTAGATACTCAAAATGCCAGCTTTCCCAACCAAAAGCTAGAATGATGAGGGATCGGGGGCGGGGCGTGAGTACAGCCTGTGCGTCAGGCCCCTGCTCAGACCCTACCAGGACCCTGCCTTCCCTAGGGAAAGTCAGAGGCTACTCACTCTCATGAAGTCAGAGGAAGACCCTGCAGGTTTTACCATGTGTCTGTTGACAAGATAATAGTTCCACTGAAACGGTAATCACATACTGGCCAAAGAAGCCCATACTTTTTTTTTTTTTTTTAGCCCATCCTTTTATAGTAACTTCATTCCCAGCCTGAGTTTTTCGAACATCATAATAATATGTTCTTTCTGATGAGACCCGTACTGTTCTAATGAACTTATGCAGAGTTTCATCTCTGTTCTAGAACAATACTTGCTATAAATAATAAATACAGTGATCCTCATTTTATATTTGAATAGCTCCCCTTCCACAAAGAAAAAACAAGTACTTTCTCATTTCTTAGTAGTAGTGAGGTCCTTTCTATGCTGGGAGCACTGTGCTGGAATCCACATCTTAGAACAGACAGAACTTGGAGAAATTCAGAGAAAGGGCACAGGAATCATTTTTAAAGACTAGAAAATGCAATTTATGGAAAAGGGTTAAAGAACTTGCTATTATTTGCAGTAAAACTTAATACTATATTTCAGGTATACAAAGGATCATGGTCAAATAAGCCACATTTATTGAGTAATGGCTACGTGCTAATTTCTCATTTAACCCTCACAACGACCTTGGAGATAGAGTATCCCCAAGGTCCACCACAAGGACACTGAAACTTAAGTTAAATGATTGTCCAAATGTGACAGACATTTCTCACAAGTATTCTGCTTTTCTCTCTCTCTCTTTTTTCTCACCGAGGAGTTGGATAGTACTTTCGCCTTCCGTGGAACTCAGGCATGACCACCCGAATGGCCAACGAAATTTGAGCCAGAGACGTGTGTCGATTTCAGATGGAAGGTAAGAAAACCGCTGTGAGCTTTGCCTCCTTCTCACTCTGCCACAGTGACCATTAACGTTCTGGAAAGTGGCCGCTCCCCAGCCTTGGTCCTGCAGTGGGAGCCATGGGAGCAGAGTCCCCCACCCACTCCTATCCACCCAACGTGAGCATGGTGCATGAGCGAGACCTTCACCTTACAGTTTTAAGCCACCAACTTCGGAAGATTGTTTCTGCAGCGAAACCTGTTAGTCACCCAGCTGACTAGAACTTGACCTGCCTCTACTGCCCACAACTTATTTTAACTAACATGCTGTGCTACCTTCCAGGTAGAGAATGATGGTTGTGTCTTCTACCTGGTGTAAGGAGAAGGAAAAAAAGGTCATTATCTCCAATGACTGGAATTGAGATTCCCCAGGGCGCAGTGAAGACTGAGATAAAAAGAAGTGAGGGGAACTTCTATTGACAATTTACTCAGAAGAGAAAAACAGTTAATGTTCTGATGTATTGTCTCCCAGGCATGTTGAATGAACACCTTGCATAGATTTTCGCAAAGAAAGCTCTACTTAAGGGAAATTTTCGTAATAGAATTTCTGGCTTGGAATTGTTTACTCTGCTTCACGGTCTCTCTCTGGTTTAGCCCATTTTCTTACAGACCTCACAACGATAACCTTCTCCCTTACTAATCAGCCCACAAGATGGTCTTCATTTCCAGTCTACCAGGAACCCAAGGATCTTGGTTGGATCTCCCCCAAATCAGAGCCTGAGACAAGGACTCGAGGGCAGTCAGTTTCTTTGGGAGGTGATTGCAAGCAGGAGTGAGAGAGCAGGCTGACTGAAAGGAGAAAGAGGAAAGGCCAGTATAAAGCTGACTCATACCTACCAGCCAAGGTCACTGTGAGGATAAGAGGAGCTAATATAATTGAAGATGCCCAACACAGCTCCTAGCACATAATAGGCACTCAATAAATGTGAATCCCCTGCCCTCCGTCTCCTGTGAAAGTTCTGGAGCTGTACTAGACGCTGAGGCAAACCAGCTCTAAGGTCCTTCCAACTCTTCACTTGTGCTTTCCTTTGGGTTTCTGGTGAGGACTCTACCCCCAGTCTGAGTAGCAGTGAGGAACCACTTCAAGTGAAAACCTGATTTAGCATCTGCTGAGATAAACAGAAAAGAACGCAGGAAAGCAAAAAGCCAAGGAAAGGGAATGAAAGTGTAATTCAATTTTATAAAAAAGGAGATTTGTTCTTCTGGAACGTTGGGTGGAAATCTTGCTGAGTGACCTAGCTGTCATAAATCCTCTCTGGAACAAAGTAACACAGGAAGGAAGGGAAAGAAAGAAAGGAGGACGGGAAGAGGGAGGGATAAGGGGGAGGGAAGAAGGAAAGAATAAATAAAAGAAAGAAGGAAGGAAATTATCCAGCAGGGACTCTGCTGGGAATTAGACCGTAAGACTCAGGGCCAGTTTAAAATGAAACTTTCCTGAAAACCTTTCAGAGAGATGTGTTTCCTCAGAAGAGCATCATCTGGGCTGTTCAATGCCCAGGGCAAGTCTCTTTCATCTAATTGGACATGAAACACTATCACATTTGAGGTTGGCTGGAGGCCATTGAGAAATTAAATAATTATTCAACCCAAGAGGCTTTCCAGATGATGAGGTAGCTCCTTAGGAGGAAATTAAATATTGAACAGTGTATCACATCTAATTGAAATCTTGAGGAAATAGGGTCCTGAGTAGGTAAACATCTGGGGGCTAACGTAAGGCAGAATGAGTGATGCCCTCAGTTTTGTGTTTTGCCTTTTGCCTTAATTATGATGTAAAAAGGAAAATCTTGTTGATTTTTGATGCCAGGAGGGCAGGGGTTGGTTGGGAGAGGTTCCTCCACGCACCTTCCGTTTGACAGTGGAAAGTTTACTTCTTTCATTTCTTTGTACAGATATGCAAGGAGAGCTGAATAGTCACAGACGGCTTCTTGGTTTGCCATACAAGGCAGTTGGGAGTTAATGACTGACTTATCAACCATGGTAGTGGGTAGGCACTGAACACAAAGGTACTGTAGTGATTTCCCCCCTTCAAGAGAAAGTCTATTTGAGACCCTTGCTATGTTCCTGTTTGGAAGAGGGAAGGGGGTTGTGATCAAGTTTGAAGCACCCATGACACAGCAGCCTCTTCTCTATCTTCCTGTGCCCTTTTGTATGAATCACTGTGAAGCACAACTTCCCAAATCCACTGAGCACACAACGGTCTGATTTTCCCACTTGAGAAAGGTCCTCAAATCTTACTCTTAAATTGACTTTGGGGATCCAGACTACGTACGGTGTCCTCAGATAAGACTACATTAGATGCTGGTGTTCGTGGCAACTCTCCCTCCTTGGATCATATCTAAGCTGACCTGTTTAATGGTGAGACAGTTCCTCTCAATTACTCAAAGTGCTGAGGCCAACCACAAGTGTACCACACCTGGCTTGTGTCAGGCCACAGCAAAAACGTCAAGCTTATGTCCTGAGAAGAAGAGTCCCTCACTCAAGATTCAAATGATTTAAAAAACCCCAAACCCACAGTCTATTAGGAAGATCTGAAAGAGTATTGGGTCACTGTGAAAAGTACAAACAGATCTTAAAAACAGAAAGAAAGATCACAGTCTCCTTTCAATAAAATTGATGTTAAAACGACTTAGGAAAGAATACGCACTATATTCGTATAGAGTTGCAGGTAATTGTCCATTATGATTCCAAACTGCATCTTTGTTTCAGCTGCACTGATATAACTCTGAACAGTATCATAGGTTCTTTCCAGTCCTCAGACTATGACCTTTCTATGCTTCAGTCCCACTCCTATAAAATGGGATTGGTCTAGGGCTTCCCTAGTGGCGCAGTGGTTGAGAGTCCGCCTGCCGATGCAGGGGACACGGGTTCGTGCCCCGGTCCGGGAGGATCCCACATGCCGCGGAGCAGCTGGGCCCATGAGCCATGGCCACTGAGCCTGCGCGTCTGGAGCCTGTGCTCCGCAACGGGAGAAACCACAACAGTGAGAGGCCCGCGTACCGCAAAAAAAATAAATAAATAAAAATAAAAAATAAAAGGGATTGGTCTAATGTGGATTTCACCGAAAATGACTATAGACATCTAGTGTCATTATAAAGATAACATGTGTAACATGGATTCTTGTCATGGTTCGAAATTGCTTGAAATATTGGGTTGGCCAAAAATATTCATTTGGGTTTGTCCATAAGATATTACGGAAAAGTCCGAATGAACTTTTTTGGCCAACCCAATATATACATTGTTTGAATTACCATTATTTCAGTGCTTAGGAGGAGCCATGCACATTTCTTTCCAGGACCCAACGTTCATTAACATAAATGCTAGTACTACAGATCCCACAAAGTTTTGAGACAATTCCTCCAACCTTGTGACTAGTCAGAATTTTGAAAACAAAATCAAAGTAGGTAAGCCGGAAGTGCTCCTTACTTTTGATTTGTTACGTAGACACTTAGATTTGCAAACTGTCTTTGCTTGGGATGAAAGGAAAGACTCTGAGAACATCTACTGTTTGTTAGTAAGCTGCCTGTAATAATCGCAGTTAGCGGCACAATGACACTGGGTAATCAGACTCGGCCAAAATGAATAGAATTTTCCCAAAATTTTACCTCTCACCAGATCTAACTGGAGTAGCCCTTGAACTCTGAGTTCTGCTCTGCAGAGCAACATGATTATGGGTCTAAGTTCATCAATGACTAGGCAAACATGCTTTCTCCATTTTTACTCTATTGCAATCTGACTGTTGTGACGTTGCTATGGGACACCTTCCCGATATCCCTTCGCTTTTTTGGTACCCTCTCAGAGGAAGCTGTGACGAAGTGGTTTGGCAACAGAATCTTTCTGGGACTTTTCTCACACGTGATTGAAGACCAGCAGGGCTTTCCTCTTCCCAAGAATGTATAAAGTGTGAACTGAAAATGATGAAAAATAAGTTGCACTGACTTGAGCAAGGAATGTGAATGTTATTCACCCTGTATCAACCTAACCAGAAATAGTCTCTTTTTGTTCCCAATTCCAGGAGATGTCATCCCAAGGGATAGTGAGTCTTTTGGATTCAGTGTGGAATATAACACATGCTGGGTGCTGGGATCTCTTACCCTCAAGGGGGAGGGGCTACACGAGGGTGGTGTGAGAACGACATGCTGGAAAGAAAAGAAGGTAGTGTTTTCGAGCACTTATCTGTCAGCACTTACAGTGACAGGCACTCTGCCAAGCACGTTACATGCAACCCTTCACTGAATCCATACGATTACTTATATTACTTACCCCGTGTTACAAAATGAAGTAGCTGACTCAGAGAGATTAGACACAGCTAACATGGATCTTTCAGACTCTGAAGACTATTCTCTTAATTACCATGCACCTTGTCTGTCTATAATTCATCCTTCAGATGATCCTGGCTTCTCTCTTTTCCCAAGAAAAGCTTGGAAGTGAGATTCATGAGTGGTCCCATCCAAATTCCTCAGTCTTGTCCCATAGGAACCTGGAGAGGATTATCTGAAACAGCTGAAACGCTGACAGCATCATCTGGGACAAATGCACCCTTGTGGCCTTTTCCACTTAGGTATCAGGACACACAGAACACTAATGGTCATGAGACACAGAATCAATGTCCCAGTTTTACTAGTTGTGTAATCTTGGGTGAGTCACTTAATCCTTCCAGCCTTAGTTACTTTATCTGTGAAACGGAAGTGGTGAAAACCATACTTGTCCGAAGGTCGGGAATGGACGGTTGCTCTCATTATCCATTTTTGCCCTCTTTTAGAACCTTTTGAGTCTCAGATATTTGAGTCTGTGCCCTGGACTCAAATTTATAGGTCCATGATTGCCCTTTTATAAGGCAGCAAACAGAGTTAACAGTCTAATGAAAACATTATACTCAAAAGAAAAGTTGATTTTTCTCTTCTCAAAAGTTCATTTTTCTCTTCTACTTGTTGCCTTTTGAGTTACAGCTTCAGACATTACTTTGGAAGCTCCTTGAGGTGATTTTTCTCCATTAAGCACTGTTAACAGAAATCATTAAATCCCTTTGCTCTCTAGCCTAGCTTTCGGGATCCCAGCCCTTATCCTCTAACTGCATGAAAACTAGCTGTATCTTGGTTTCCAGAGCACACCTAGCATTTTCTCCCTTCTTGTGTCCTTACTGCTGTGGCTCCCTCTAGCTGAAACAGCCTTTCCATCTGACTGCAGCAAGGTCCACCGTCTTAAGTGCAGCTCAAATGCCACGTCCTCCCTGAAGCTCCCTACCATCAGCTCCACCCAGAATGAATCTGTCCCATCTCTATGCTCCAATTAGTGCTATTGCTATTTGTGTTTCTCTTGTCACTTTTACTAGACTGTAAGCATCTCGAGGGCAAGAGCCAGGGTTGCCCATTGCCATGTGATAGTGGCGAGAAAGTGTGAGGGTTATGGCCATGGGCTTCAGTCACACTGCCCAGTCTAAAACCTGCCTACATGATGTACTAGCTGCATGACCTTGGGCAAGTTAATTCAAACTTTTCTAGCCTATAATTTCCTCACCTGTACCTACTACCTAGGGATCTTCTGAGTATTAAATGAGATATTCCATGTAAAGTGTTTAGCAAGTACCTGGCATATTGTAGGCGCTTAATAGATATTAAGTATTTGCAATGCCTACAGTGAGGTATTTTCATTAATTATTTCAATATATATTTATTGAGTGCTGTATTAGTCTGTTCAGGCTCTTGCAACAAAATACCATACCACTGAATGACTTAAAGAATAGACGTTTACTTCTCACAGTTCTGTAGGCGGAGAAGTCAAAGATTACAGTGCCAGACAATTTGATTCCTGGTGAGGAATCTCTTCTTGTCCTGCAGATGGCCCCTGCTCACTGATGTCCTCACATGGCAGAGAGACAGCAATCTCTGTCTTTTCTTTTTTCTTCATGTAAGCCACTAATCTCACTATGAGGGCTCATCTAACACTACTTATCTCCCCAAGACCACATCTTCAAATACCATCACACTGAGGATTAGGCCTTCCACATATGAATTGGGCGGTAGGTGTGGGGGGGATGGAGATGGGCACAGAGTGGGTGACAACAATTCAGTCCATAGCAAGTATCTATACATTTTCTATACTTTTATTGAGCTGGTCTAGGGATAGAGCAATAAACCGAACAGAATAAAAACCTTTGTCTCATGGAGTTTATATTCTGCTGGAAAGAGTAAGGCAGTGCGTAGAGGGAATAATTGCTGTCATAGATGTCCACTTCCTTATCTCCCTAACCTGTGAATATGTTAAGCTACAAAGGGGAATTAGGTTGCAGGTGGAATTAACATTGCTAATCAGCTGACTTTAACATAAGAAGATAATCCTGGATTATCTGGATGGGTTCAGTGTCATTTCCCCATAAGTAGAAGAAAGGAAGCAGAAATACAAGAGTGATGCAATATGAGAAGGATTTGACCTGCCTGTGCTGGTTTTGAAGAAGGAGAAGAGGGGCTATGAGACAAGGAATGCGGGTGGCCTCTAGAAGCTGGTAAAAACAAGGAAACTGATTTTCCCCCATAGATTTAAAAGAGGATTGCAGCCCTGCTGCCACCTTGATTTTAGCCCAATGAGACCTAAGTTTGGACTTCTAAGTTCCAGAACTGTAAGATAAATTTGTATTATTTTAAGCCACCAAGTTTGTGGTAATTAGTTACAGCAGCCGTAGAAAATGAAAACAGGCAGTGTATATATTCTATATCGCATGGCGATAAATTCTATGGAGAAAATTGGAGCGGGGAATGTGGAGAGGGAGTGTTGAGGGTGGCAGTTGACTGTAATTTTAAATAGAGCAGAAAGGAGGGCCCTCTGGTGACTTCTGACCAAGACCTGAAGGAAGTGAGGTAGTAAGCCTTGAAGTATCCGAGTAAAGAGTGTTCCTGGCAGAAGGCACAGCAAGTATAAAGGTAGGAGCTTACCTGGCATTGGTGGGAACCAAAGAGGGCAGTGTGGATGGAGCGGAATTTGTGATGGGGAAGGTAATGGGAGACAAAGTCAGAGATATAGGGGTACTTCTTTGTGCTGCGTTTACTCTGAGTAAGAAAGGAAGGCCCAGGAGGATTTTGAGTTGCAGAGTGACGAAAGGCAACATACATTTTAAGGGAATTACACTGGCGGCTGTATTGAGAATAAAACAAACGCAGGGCAGGGAGGAAGCACAGGGACCAGGTAGGAAGCTATTGCAGTATTCCAGGCTGCAGGTATTTGTGGCTGGACCAGGATGGTAACTGTGGAGGCGGTGGACGGAGGTCTGCTTCTGGATATCTTTTTTTTTTCTTTTTAATTATTTATTTATTTTTGGCTGTGCTGGGTCTTAGTTGCTGCACGTGGCGAGCGCAGCAACTAAGAGTAGGGGATACTCTTCGTTGCGGTGCGTGGTGCGTGGGCTTCTCACTGCGGTGGCTTCTCTTGTTGCAGAGCACGGGCTCTAGGCACGTGGGCTTCAGTAGTTGTGGTGCACCAGCTTAGCTGCTCTGTGGCATGTGGGATCTTCCCGGACCAGGGCTTGAATACGTGCCCCCTGCATTTGGCAGGCGGATTCTTAATCACTGCGCCACCAGGGAAGCCCCTGGATATCTTTTGAAGATAAAACCAATGAGTTTTTCTGATAGAGTAGAGGTGGAATAGAAAAGGAGAAAAGTCAAAGAAGATTCCACGGGGCCTTAAGCAACTGAAAGGTTGGACTGGCCCTTCCCTGAGTTGGGGGAAGACAGCAGTGTGAGCAAGTCTGACAGGGAGAATCCATTCAGTGTGGGTGAACTTTTGATATCTGAATCCTCTCCCTCCCCCATTCTTTTCCTTCAGAGTACTTTTCCAGACGAGCAAAGACACATACACATAAGGAATAATAGCCAGTGGGAAACAATATCTACTTCACATCATGATGGGGCCAGTTTGCTGTACAATACAGGGCTCTGATAAAAGCCAGATTGGAGAAGAGATGTAGCCCAAGATGCTATAGATTGAATGTTTGTGTCCCCCCAAACACAATTCGTTTGTTGAATTCTAACCCCCAAGGTGATGGCATTGGGAGGTGGGGCCTTTGGGAGGTGATTAGGTCACAAGGGCAGAGCCCTTATGAATGGGATTAGTGCCCTTATAAAAAAGGCCTGGGAAAGCTTCCTTGTCCCTTTCTGCCATGTGAAGACACAGAGAAAAGATGTCTATGAGGAAACGGCCCATCATCAAACACTGAATCTGCCAGTGCCCTGATCCTGGACTTCCTAGCCTCCAGAACTGTGAGAAGTAATTTCTACTTATAAGCCACCCAGTCTACGGCATTTTGTTTTCGTAGCCTGAATAGACTAAGAAACAGGACCAAAGAAGGCTTGAATTTAAAATGCTGGCCCTTCAGAGCAGATTCTGAAGGTTGAGCCATCTTCTTCCAGCCACCAGGTCACAGGCAGGGAAGCTAGATCAAGGGTGGGTGAGAGATAGGATGTGATTCATTATATTGACCCCACTCACTGGTTAAAGTTACCGAGGAAATAACGAAGGCTTCCTCCCAACCACCAGGTTCACCATTTCTCCCCACTGAACGGGCCACTAAAGGGATGAAGTGGGATGAAAGTTCTCTTTTCCCTACAGGCAAGGCTGAAACCCAAAGAGAGAGGCAGAGACCCTTCCATTCATGCTTATTGATTAGAATCCAATTCCTTATTGGCCCTGCACATGCCCTGCTCATCTGCGCGCTGGAGCTTGAACCCTATCTTCGAGGGCAGAAGTTGGATCTCAATGTTCGACTTTAATTTCTGAGACAGGAAGCCTTATTTTTCCTCTCTTCTTGACAGAACAGAAAAGACCACGTAATGAGAATTCTGGGGCAGGCAACAGCCTCTTCCTAATTAGAGACAAGTGAGTACGAGAGGAGGACTATTAAAGGTAAACTAGAGTAATTAAGAGACACTTCTACCCTGATTGTTATGGATGATGAAGTGCTGTCTGATTGCCATGGAGCCCAGGAACAAAAGGAACTTGAAAGCAGTGAATGGGGTTTGAGACAATTTGGA
Organism: Stenella coeruleoalba; assembly: GCF_951394435.1. Lineage (NCBI taxonomy): Eukaryota > Metazoa > Chordata > Mammalia > Artiodactyla > Delphinidae > Stenella > Stenella coeruleoalba. Next base: position 47,906,056 of record NC_137153.1, read on the forward strand.
AACGAGATTGCATGACTCAACAATGAACAGAAACATTGCTTAGTGGCTGGGTTTTTGTATCTGACCATTTTTTCTTCTCTTGTTTGAGTTTTATATTCACAATATTCATTATCTTTGCATTGCCAAATGACACAGAATTAAATCATTCAATCCAGGGTTGATATCATTAGACCATGACTATTTATTAAATATTTCTTATAATATCAGAATTGACTTGATATTGCAAAGGATGGGTGTGATTTTAGAGGGTCTCACTTGGTGGTTGTGGAAACAACTTTTGCGGGAGGGATGTTTTCTCTGTGTATTCTAGTTTCTACTCAATATATTTCCATACTTCTTTAAAGTGTGTAGTAAGAACTGTAAAATGCAATACTTAGTCATTTGGTACTTCTCATTCAATGTGCACTAAGATGCTATCATACGGGGAATTAAAAGATGTGGAAGACTCATTCTTTTCCTCAGGAAGCTTATATTTAATGACTCCTACTATGAACTAGGAATACTTTCTATGTTTACTTTACCCTTTACTACCACCCTGCAAGGTAGATACTACAAGGTAGAGGTCATAGACCAAGATCACACAAATAGAAAGTGGCAGGCTGTGGGTTGGGCTTCGAAGTCCATGCTCTTTCCATTACTCCCAGCTTGCTCTAGCAAATTGCTAGAATCTCAAAGTATTTTCCAACGACTAATGCTCTCCTCAGTCGGGCAGTCCACAGCATTTTTCAACAAGTCAGAAAATCCTGGAGAAGGTAAGCAATTTCCTCCTCTCTAGGTGCCTTGGATGTGGCCCTGGTGGACCCAGAACGCACCCGTTCTGATCTGATATCCTACTCCCCGCCCTGGCCACAGGGTCAATGTCTTTTCCGCAAGGCCGGGAGCCCTGCTCAGACTGTCCATTCCCCACCTCTTTCCGGAGGGAAGATGACCCAAAGGCGACCTAACGTCCCGTTCCGACGGAGCTGCCATTCCGCGGGCGACCGCCAGGGGGTCCCCGCACGCGCGTCCGCATGGTAGCCGCGCGCCGGGTGCCGGTGGGGGCTGCTTTGGAGCGGCGGCGTCTGCAGCTGGAGTCCCGCGCTCGCTCGCCCGCGCGCTCGTTGAGACCGCGCGCGCTGGCCCGGGAGCCCCTCGCTGGATTCGCGAGCGTCGCCCCTCCTGCCCCGAGCTCATCCTCTTCCTCTCGCGCCGCCTGCAGCTGCCCCGGCGCGGGGAGCCGACAGGGCCCCGGGGCAGAAGGTAAAAACCCCACGGTGAGTGAGAGCTCGCTTCAAGCGAGAGGAGGTGGCGCAGCCCGCGGCCGCTCGCGCCGGGTCGCGCTGAGGAGGGTAGAGGTGCGGGGCGCACCTGGGGGCGGGTGCAACAGGAGGGCGGGAGGCGGCGGACCCCGTTTCCCCGCCAGCCCTTCGCTGGCTTCCGGGGCTGGAATCCGCGTCAGACCCCTGCCCGCGTCTTGGCTTCTGGCCGGCTCCTCCCGCGCCCTTCCCGGGTGTGAACAAGAGTCCACCCCGGGCTCCGGGGCCTTGACTTTAAAAGATCTGTCAAAAATATCGATCTTCTTCGGGGTACAAGTCTGTCCCCGAATCCATCCCGGGTTGCAGATGACTGCAGGGTGCGTGCGGGGCAGTGGGTGGCGGGAAGACAAACTTTTACAAAAGTGCGCCTGGGCAGGGGGACCACGTTTAGGGCGTCTTGATATTGAAGGAGGAGGCTCGGCTCGGGTCTGCGAAGGGGGACTCCGCTCCATCGGCGAGGTCGCCCCGGGGACTGTGGTTGCTTTTTGGAGGGAGAGGGTGTGAAAAGGACGTACAAATCCTGCCGAACCCCTGGGCCAACAACTGTCAAATATCTGGAATCCCAGCCCCTCCCTTTCCCTGCACTGAGGAAGAAGGTGGAAACCCTTCAACTTTCCTTTAATTGCCCCTCCCTGCCTTTGGACCCCCCTGGAAGGGTAAAGGGCCGACTCCCGGCGCCTGGCAAGTAAGTACCAGAGATCCCAAACTCCTCAAGATCCCCCTTCACCCACCTTCCTGACCCCTCCCAGACGTCCGCCCCGCAGGGACCACGCGACAGAGCCGATTGAGACCGTGGCGAATAGCCTTTTGTTTCTCCGCGTTTCCCCTATTGTTTGCCTTTCTCACATCTGGCGGGGCTCGGGAGACAAGGAAGCCCCTCGGGTCCTCCTCCCCCCGCCTCCACACCAGCCACCCGGCCAGCTCGCGCCCGGGAGCCCGCCTGGGGAAGGAGAGGAGCCCGACCCCAGCGGGGCCGCCCCACCCGGGCCTTGCGGTTAGAGGGCGGAGGGAAAGTTGTTCCTTCCCCGCCTCCTCGGGTGCCTGTGGCCCTGGGCGCATTTCTCAGGTCTTATCCCCAGCGCGCCGAAGAGCGCAGGTCGGGATGGGTGCCTCTTTCGGCAGAGAGTGGAAGCGAGGTTCCGCCCCAGTCTGGGTGTCCTTTGCTGGGTTCCAGTGGATTCCGATCTCCGCCTAAAGGCGTGTGGCCGGCCCGCTGCCAGGCGGCGGGACGGGATCAGGGCACTTCTGGTAGGCAGACAGCTTTAAGGCTCTGAGGTCTGCGAGTTTCCAAGGGTTGAAGGGCAGGCGAGTCGCCTTAAAGAGAATGGAGATATGCAAATAACCTAGGAAGCCTCGAGACTTTGTCTAGAAACAGGAGTGAAGTGGCTTCCTCCAGAATGAACCTGGAGTTCTGTCTTCGCACAGGGCTCCAAGTGTAAAGTCCCGGTCCCCTCTCGGGATTTAGGAAAAGCGGACCCGGAGGACCCAGTGCAGACGCTGCCAGGGCCGAGTTCACGATACCCAGGCCTTGTGAATCGGTGTCTGGAGACAGAGTTCTCCTGTGAGTGCGCCTGTGAGATTATAGTGGCCCTGTTTCTCTGCCTTTCCTATCAAGTTGTTTGCTTACACATGGTGCTTATTCTTAATGACTGTGGATTATTAAAGAACTAGGACTTACCACCTGAAACTAATATAATATTGTAAATCAACTATACCTCGGGGGCGGGGGCGGGGTGGGGGAAGAGCTAGGGCCGAAGCACAGTAGACACTCTGAGAGGGCAGGGCCCCCAGCTGGTGCCCCTAGAGTCGGTTAGACTGTGAGAGGAGACTGTCTGTATACCTGTTGGAATCTATACCTGCACATAGTCTTACATATACTGGTGTCAGCCTTTTCTGTCTGACTGACACCCCATCAGTCCCCTTCCAAGGAGACTCAACTACACCCTTTTTTTATCCTCCACCATTTGATCCCTGCCCCAAGACAGGGGAGGGAGGAAGCTTCCATCTGAACACTCGTGACCGATGTACCCACTCAAGCATTTTAAGTAGAAACTGCACACTGGCCTCTGCCCAGTTCCAGAAGTTTTCCCTTTACTGGACTTAGAACTTTTGAGCTTCCATTTAATAAAGAAGAACAAAGGAGACTAAGTCAGGAGAGTGGACACATACAGCACTTTCTCCAGTGACTTCTGAATATTACCAGTGGGAACAACAAAAGAAAGCAAGCAAAATCTTTGAAGCATCAGAAGGCACTTTACAAAGATTTCATTATGAAAGTGATCCCCAAGGAAGGATTCCTTTGAAACTAGTAGCAGCAGCAGCAGGAGAAAAACAAGAAGGACCTGAGTTGCTCAAGAAGTGTCTAAGGGCGTCATTAACAAAGTGAAAGGGCAGTGGCTGTCCCAGTCTACTCCAGTAAGGAAAACAGGGTAATTGCAGTGAAAGATAAGCTTGTACAGTTTCTTTAATTTTAGAATTAAAAGAAAACCCTCCCCAGCATTGTAGAAAAAAACCAGAAAATACAGAGAGGTGAAAATTAAAACAGAGGAAGGAGGGATATTATAAACAAGGCTCCATTAAACAATCTTATCCAGGTATTTCCTTGGAATAAATTTCTGGAGATAGGATAGCCAGGTCTAAGGAATTAATGTACTTTTTAAGGATATTTAAGATGCCATATTGTCCCATAGGAAACTTTTGCCAGTTTAACCTCTCCCCATCAATACACAGGAGTTTTTTTCCCTATACCCTATACCCCACTGATAGTCTATATTATCACTCTTTTTTATCTCTGCCAGAATGGTGGGAGGGGCGTATCTTATTGTCTTCTTTTGAATTTATTTAATCATAAATGGGATTAAACATTTTTTCATATCGCCTGTTAGTATTTCTTTGTGATGGTGCCAGTTTGTGTCCTTACCTATTTTTCAGTGAGAGTGTTCTCCTTTTTCTGACTAATGGTGCTCGTAATTAAAGCATCCTGTCTGACTCCTGCCCCTGCCAGTACAATCAGACAATCTTTATTGACTGGAAGTGCCAATTCTCTTCCTTCTTGCATTGCAAGCATTTAGCAAGACTGCAACCATAACTTGCTGAAGTAACTGACACGGTCCCAGTGGAGTTACAAGGGAGACCATGCAAAGGCATTATTAGAGAAATTCATGGAAAATATTAAGTGTATACTTTCTGCTCAGTAGCTTGCATGCCCTAATTCCTTTATAGCTTGTAATGCTTTTTTAAAATTTAGAACTACTACTGATGAGTTGTTTTTTCTAAATGGATTATACTAACTCATTTTATTGTCTGATCCTTCCACTGATAACCAGTATCTAGTTCTTGTGCCTTTAAACATTTCTTCTAACTTTTGGACTGAATTTGCCTCAATTTTATCATAAGACTTTCTCAGTTTGACTACATTGTTGGAGCCCTGTACTTGGATGAATCTTGAATCTGAACAGTTTAGCAGCGTGCTGTTAAAGTAATATCAGGAGAAGCCTTCCAAGAGCTGAACCGGGTACATTTCACCCTCTTTGATGCATTTGGGTAGCCACAGTCGCTGTTAATTCTTGCTTGAAGATAGATGGTTCTGAAATGGGGTAGAGGAGAGAGAGGAAGAGAAGATTCATTTCAGCTAGAAGATGAATTAATACAGATGAAGGACCACACAAGAAAATTTAAGTAAACAATCTGGGTAATCTAGGTACAAAATAACTTTCAAAAAGATAAAGTCTATTAAAGTGTCATGTATTATTAAATTGATTTAACAGACAGAAAGTGGCTTTCTAATTGGGAAAATCCAATCTGAAATTCTTCCATAGTCTGACTGTAGACATTTCATTCCAGGCAGAAAACAAACAAACAAAAAACAATGAAAGGCAGATATTAAACTTTTCTGTAGCATTTTCCATGCCTTTAGATATAAAAATCACACTGTATGCATTAGGAATGAACAATGCTCTCTGCATTAAATCATAGGCATCTAATTCAACCATCCAATATCACCATGGATCTTCACTCTCTTAAAATAATAAAATACCAAGCCACAAACTTTGTATCATTTTAACTAAACCAAGTTGAGAAGCAAATGGGCCAGAAATTTCAATTTTTTTTTTTTTAACAGTAGGGAGACAGGAAGGGTTTTAACTCTATGGGAGCGTGTATAAGCTCTTTTAACGTGCTGAACTTTCCTAGAATAAACAACCTTGGCAGCAAGAGGATTAAGTCATTGAGGTGTTCCATTTTTCAATATTCTCTGATCCGTGTCCTCTAGCCATTGTTTTGGTGGAGTTCAAAGGTGAGAGACAGAGCAAAGCAAGTACGAAAGAGCAAAAGGAAAGAGGAACAGAGAGTAGAAGGTGGAGGGGGAATCCTCCTTTAAAACTGTCTTCAGGACTTCCTAACAAGACTCTTGGTCACCCAGGAGGTGGTTAGCATCACTTTCTTTCTGCCAAACTTCAGAAACAGTGAACATTACCTAAACCACCACCAATCCAACCGAGGGGAGCCTTGGAATAGCACAGTAATCCTTAAACAGAGGATGAAGGAGGAAGAGAAGGAAAAGGAGATTTTGGAGAGAAATGGAATTTGAATTCTAAGAATATACCTTATTTCCTCCTGAGTAGTGCTGTGAATTTATTAAAGAAGTAGAAGCATCTTCTGATTTCCACTCGGACGATCTCCCAGGCGCAGTGACTGTATTTCTTATCTTTGAGGAACCTGTCTATCCTGTTGAAATACCTCCTCAGCTCTAGGTTTCTCAGCTGGGGGACTGGAGTTCCTGACTGTGTCCGCTCATCCTCTGCCACCTCTCTCATGTCTTCGTTTTCCTCCTCTTCTTCCAAGCATTGTTCCAGGTATTGCAGCTGTTGATCAAGTCCGATTTGGACTTGTCTCAGGTGTTTCTCTTCCCAAGTGGATTTGAAGGTGTCTTGAATGAAGATGTGGAAGGCCTGTCTGGACATTTCATAGAAGGCCTCCTTGATGTCCCTCGTCAGAGGCTGGGTGTGTGAGAGGATCTCTTGGGGCAACTCAAAAGCTTTGCTTTCTCTTAGACACTCTATAGGAAATGACTTGCTCATCCTTCTCAGAAGGCTCAGATTTTTCCAGGTGACTCTCCTCAGGTGAACATTCAGCAAGTTACAGTCCAGAGAGAGGATGCCGGTGACAAACAGACCCATGAGGCACACCGGCCACATACACTTTCTAATCACATCGGGCTCGGCGCTCATTGTTTTTCCTCACCCCCTTAGCTGAAAAATCCACAAGACTCAAGGTTGACAGTGAGTGAGGTTTTAGGTCTTAAGTATTACTTCGTGTGCCTTTTATACACCTGGGTATCTTCAGTGGGGAGGAGTTTTCTCATTCGTCATTTTATGGTACTCAGGGTTTCAGCCCCTTTGCCTCTGAGGCTTTTTTTGACTTTGGGTGACTACATTGACTTTGGAAATGCAATCTTTTTTTTTTTTTTTTCTTTCAGAGAAGTGAGCAAAGCATTATCATTGTGTTATCTTAGGTGCCTGGGTGATCCATCCCAGTACTATAGAATCATCAGAACCAGCCTGATGCAGACTGTTTCAGAAAGAACTGAAAACTGGGACTCTATACACTTACTTACCTAACACTATTACATAAGAGCGAGCAATCCTCCAAGGAAATATTTTTACCTGACCCTGTAGCCGAACATCTTCTCTCATTGAGTTAATCATAGACGTTGACAAAATAACTATGATTATTTGATTGCAAGACCACTGGAACATAACATAGGTTAGGTTGTTTCTAATCTTGATAAATTAAGCTTTTTAAAAAATAATTAATTAATTAATTTTTATTTTGGCCACATTGGATCTTCGTTGCAGTACCTGGGCTTCTCCTTGCGGTGGCTTCTCTTGTTGCGGAGCATGGGCTCTAGACGTGCAGGCTTCAGTAGTTGCGGCACATGGGCTCAGTAGTTGTGGCTTGCAGGCTCTAGAGCGCAGGATCAGTAGTTGTGGCGCAAGGGCTTAGCTGCTTCGCGGCCTGTGGGATCTTTCCGGACCAGAGCTCGAACCCCTGTCCCCTGCATTGGCAGGCGGATTCTTATCCCCTGCGCTACCAGGGAAGTCCTTAAATTAAACTTCTATGTTTGGATATTTTCTCTTTTTATTTGACTTTTCTGGGCCTCAAAAAAGATGAAAAACAGAGTGGGTCGTTGAGCATGGCACTTATCACAGAACAGACTAGGCCAGCTTAGTTTTCTGTTGCCATTAGGAAATGTTGAAACTCTCCAACTGTCCTGTCCTTTAGTTAAACCTGAACCAGTGCTTACCACCCCTGCATAGCATTTTGTATGATCTGATCTCTTTCTTAGAAGTTCTCCAAAGGGTTGTATATTGGGGAATATTTTTCTGCCTCATTAACTTCTCTCTTGTAGTATCATGCATTTTTTTTTTTAACTTTTAGATATGGTTTAGACAGTATTTTAGAACTTTAACTTAGCTGTCTTTCCTTCTTGTTTAGAGGTTCTGCATGCTGGAAAATTTTTGTTTGTTTGTTCCTGTTTGTCTTTGAGGAGGTATATGAGTAGGTGATCACCCATTTTAGCCAAGCTAATTCCCACCTGGATCAGTATTACTGTGGTAATAATGGCTGTCCACCACTTATGGTTTTCACCCTGTTTGACCAGATAACCTTCTTCTGGTTATGGTCAAAGAAAATTTCTTTCTCCAGGAATGTGAAATGGGATGTCATTAAATAAGGTTAGCTTTAATTACCACCTTAAAAAAAGAAATGCATTAATTTTCAATAAAATCATTTTAGAATGGTAAGCAACCACCGTTCCATAAATATGGCAGACTTGGACTGCAAAATTGCTTAAAATGTTTGTGTTTAAACTAGCTGGCTACACCAAAGGCTAATTGTAGACAAGTGAGACTTCTTAAAATCCTGGCTTTTTGGACTGGTTTACTATGAGAAGAAAACCTGCTACATAATGTTACTCTATGTGTTCTCTCTGTATAAATTCTGATTTCACAGAGATATTTTGTGGGATGACTAACTTAGAAAAATAATTAGGAGAATGGGCCCTTTTACACAGGAATATAAATTGACACAAACTTCCTGGATAGCAAGGTGGTGCCGTGTATCAAAAGCCTTAAAAACGTACATAATCTTTGACTCAGCAATTCTCCCTCTAGGAGTTTATCTCCAAGAAATAATGGTGGATGTCTTTTAAGGACTTAGCTGTCAGGAAGTTCATCGCAGCAAAAAACTGAAAACAATTTAAATGTTCAGCAGTAGGTACTTGGTTAAGTAAACCATCTGTAGAAGACATCTGTGGAAGCATTAAAAATTATGTTGTGGGAATATATTTGGTTACTCGGATGGATACACTTCGTAGCTTAAAAACAAGTTTACGTGGTAGTATATAGTCTTATTTGTTAAATATAAACATATGCATATATGTACAGAAGAAATCTAGAAGTATATATGCTACAGATATTGAGTCATTATCTCTGACTAGAAAAATAACGGGTGATTTTTAGTTTTGTATTTTTATTTACCTAGACTTTTAAAGTTTTCTATAGGCAGCAAGTATTTCTTATTTAATAAGGCAAACTATTTTTCAACAAAATATATTGAAAAAAAGAGATATTATACGTCTGCAGCAGGATCAATGCTACTTTATTTATGTAAACATTTCCGTTCTAGGGTACTTTAAAAAGGAGATGTGAATTTTCTCTGAGATTCAGTTCTAATTCAGTTGATATGAATAATATAGACTACGTGGGAGTTCAGTGTAGTATTGTTACAACTTTGCATATAAAGAATATAGGTTTATGTATATATAATACATATATTTATTATTGCACATACGTACACACACAGAGTTTATAAAATGCAAATCTCTTCTGAGGGCCAGACCTTCTTACATACCTCACTTAACTTCTTATACCTAAAGCTTTTTGAATTGTCGCAGTCAGAACTGCTTGTTCCTCTTTGGGCTTCTACAGTACTTTGTCCTCCTTAATTCTGGCTTTGTAAAGTAAATAATTGTGTAAGTGTTGATCTCCCAGTTTTGTGTGCCCCCCACCTCCACCCACCCAGGGTGCTTAGCATAGTTCGTGCTTGAGACAGTTCAAACGTACTAACCAAGCTAAGAGATTGTTCAATTGACCTTCTGTGCTAAGAGGTTCTGCCCGTGGGTGATGGAGGTGGCTGGAGATTTGGCCGTTGTCAACCGTCTTGAAGGTCCCTGTATTTTCTGCCATGTACAGTTTTGTCATCTTATCCCCCTCACCCCATATTCCCTCCCTCTATTGTCATTCCATATTGTATCCTCATTTATTCAAAAGTGTATTTTTAGCGTCTACCGCATGCCAATCCCTGGGCTAGGTCTTGAAGAAGGAGGGATAAGGTATAGTCCATGATCTCAAGGAGTCTGCGGTTGGAGAAGTAGGTATGTTCTGAGTGTCTTAGGTACAGGAGTAATTCATAGGTCCTCCCTATAGCGTGTACCTCATTCCTCATGTACAATATTCATGACGAAAAAGGAAAGATGATGGACATGCCTGTTGTCCCCTCTTCCACCATTAGAATTGCTTGATTTAGCAGACAACAATATGGAAGACCCATGCAATATTTGGAATGCACCTTTACTAAATATCATTAATTTTTTAATCTAAAATTCCAATTTAATGGGGCATCCCGTATTTTATCTGGCAACCCTGTCCACCATGCCGGCTCCCATTGACCTCTTAGAGCAGAACTCAGACATGAAGGCCTCTGCAGGAAGCTTTTCCTCTGCTAGCTGTCCACCTTATGCAGGGGGGCATTCGATTGTGTTTCTCTGTGCTGGTTTTACTTGTGCACACATCCCTAACAACTGTGCACAGTCCGAAGAGGGTACCTGCCACACTGAGACAGAATAGCACACACACGTACTCTCTCACATAATTGTTGTGATCAGAAGCATTATTGCATGATCAGTATTGGTCATGCCTCTGTTCTGTAAAAGCCATCTGACTCTATCTCAAAATATAATTAGAAAGGTGAAAAGAATGGCAGTGTAAGGAATCGTTTTTATTCCAGAATTTGTCTGTCACAGCTGCCCTGTCTGAAACTGTGGGCTATATTTTCACATGCTAACATGGTACCTGCTCTCATTTCTCTCGATCATTTCTATGTGGTCACACTTTCCTCAGGGGGAAAGCTGATTAGCAGGGGCTGCCCTGTTGTCAATGGAACTGTGTGAATTTGACATGTGGATGACATGGTTAACAGTAATGGGCAAGACGCAACTTGTTTGACAAAATGGAGATGAGACATTTCAGTCTAGACAAGATAGCCATGACTCAGCTCACAGGCATTTGGCATCGTATGGTTAAGATTGATAGCTCTCCGGGAAAAGGCAAGTTTTGAACCAGGGTGAGAGTAACATGTGGGTCATCCATGTGACTAAGGGCATGAAAGTCAGTCATTCTGTTTGTGGGGTCAGAAGATGATTGAGCCCGGGAAGGAGCTCAGAGATGGGAAGCCTTGTGTCCATACCTGTCAGTGCTTTCCATATGGCGTGCAGACAGCGGTCACCACAAAGTCATGTGCAGCTCTTTTAGCCCAGACCAACCCTGAAGCTCTAATAACTGGGTGTTTCACTTATTCCCACTGCCTCCCATATTGGGGTCCCCTCTCCCCTGGTCCTCTAGTCCCTTTACTAGGTTGTTCTTCTTTTAATGACGTACCTGATATAGAAATTTATAGTGACTACACAAGTAATACGTGGATATGTGTCCATATAGTAAAAATTTAAACATTTCAGATAAAGTGAAAGCTTTGCTTGCCAGCTCTGCCTCCCGTCATGCCTCTCTCCTCCCCTGCGGTAACAACAGTTATCAGTTTGGTATGTCCTTACTTGATATCTGTCTCCCCACTAAACACTAATTTCTGTGAGCGCATGTCCAACAACTGGCTTGTTTGCTGCTCGTTCTTGAATGCCCACAGGGCTCACAGAGATGCAGAGACATCTGGACCACTTCCATGGGTGATACGTGGCATGGGAGTAGGGGGACTTGTATGTATTTTTTAAAAATTGCCGAAACAGGGTTATAAAAATTGTGATATGCTTTGAAGTTCAAGCCTGGAAGTGTATTCCTGTGACTGTATATATGATATCATTTGGATATCATTTGAAAAATCTATGTTATAAACCCTTTGTGAATGTGAAGCCCAGTATAAATGGCTCATCAGACCTGGATCAGACAGATCCAGGTGCCTTTCACAACACCCTGCACATAGTAGGTGCTCAATAGTTATTTGTTGGATGATCAAGGGAAGATAATGAAGCCATGTCTCAGTGACAGGGAAGTTATTTGGTGGTTTAGTTCTTCTGGTGTAGAGATACGGGGAGGACAAATTCAGGTGCTGGGGAAACTTGAGAAGTTCACAGAATGGTAGATGGCAGCTCAAGCATTCGTTCAGTGTCCCCTCCTACTTCCATTGCTTTTGTCTTTGGGATTCCCCGAGGCTGGTTAGGTCATGAGCACCATCGTACCTCTACTCTGGTGGTATCACGTAGTTCTAGTTGTTCTTTTAAAAATATGTATTTATTTTGACTGTGCTGGGTCTTAGTTGCGGCACGTGGCATCTTTGTTGCGGCATGTTTAGTTGCGGCATGTGGACTTCTTGGTGATTGCACGCGTGTGGGATATAGTTCGCCGACCAAGGATCGAACCTGCGCCCGCTGCAGTGGGAGCGTGGAGTCTTACCCGCTGGACCTCCAGGGAAGTCCCAGGTCTGTGTTGATTGGTTAACTCATACATCCTCCCCTCCAGACAAGACGTGTGTCTTACTCAGTTTTGTATACTTGGCACCTCTTACATAAAGACATCAAATGTTTGTTGAATAAAAGAAGGCCGTGTGATTTGTTTTTTATGGTTCTCAAGTTCGGGTATTAACCTGTGCTGAAAGAACTGAGCGCTTCCAAAATCATCCCTTCCCCCGCTCCTCTGAATATTGCCCCTTCTCTGTATTAATTGCTCCCGGTAACTGTCATTTTATATCACCCTTTTGAAGGCCCAGTGGACAGACTTACCCCTGCTTCGCTTTTATAGCCCAGCTTCAGATTATGCACATAGTAACTTCCTACACAGGAATAATTTTACCTTTTAGAAAATGACCCCAGATAAATAGAGATTTAACGTGGTGGAATAAGTATGTAAGTGAATACATATGCACCATCAGTAAAACCTACCCTCAGTTTGGGGTTTATCAGAACGGCTTCCATCTGAATCCTATTCCACTGTTGTTTCTCTTGGTCCGTTTGAACCCTAATGGGGCTTTCACTTCTGAGATGGTGGTAAGCATTTCAGATGAGAGAGGTCACCTACCAGAATAACGCTCCCCTTTACCCACTGAGTAGATGTGGATTTCTTCCCAGACCATATCTGAGTGCGCCTGTAGTCTGGAAAAACAAGAGTGGAGTGAGTGATGGACAGAGATGTCCTCTTGTCTTGGATAAATTTTTTTTTTTTTTGCGTCACACGGGCCTCTCACTGTTGTGGCGTCTCCCGTTGCGGAGCACAGGCTCCGGACGCGCAGGCTCAGCGGCCATGGCTCATGGGCGTAGCCGCTCCGCGGCATGTGGGATCCTCCCGGACCGGGGCACGAACCCGTGTCCCCTGCATCGGCAGGCGGACTCTCAACCACTGCGCCACCAGGGAAGCCCTTGGATAAATATTTTGAAAGGAATTGCCGTGGCAGAGATGAGGACTGTGGCTTCTTTTAATAACTATCAGTTTGAATGTGGTCATAAGGTTTCCTGACATTTATGAAGAGCAAAGAAAGGTATTATTATGGAAAAATTTAAGTGGGCTTTTCTTTTTCTTTTTTTAATTTTTATTATTTATTTGGTTGCGCTGGGGCTTGTTTGCAGCAGGTGGGCTCCTTAGTTGCAGCATGTGGGCTCCTTAGTTGCGGCATGCACGTGGGATCTAGTTCCCTGAACAGGGATCAAACCCAGGCCCTGCATTGGGAGTGCGGAGTCTTATCCACTGCGCCACCAGGGAAGTCCCGAGTGGGCTTTTCTTTGACTGACAGAAGATTCACATGCCCCAAATTTTAGGAGGTTTTTTTTTGGTCTGAGCAATGCCTGGGTTTGAGGATAGTGTCTGGAATAATCTACTAGAGCTATGGGCAGTGGGGAGGGGCCTCTTTTCTTCCTGACAACACCCTTGCCCCTAGGTAGCCTGTGAAGTGCAGACTCTATATCATAGAATGTAGGGTTGGAAGGACACTGAGAGATAGACTCTTGAGGTCAGAGGGGTAAAATGACTTGCCCAAGGTCAGAGTGATACTTGGGGGCAAAGTCAGACTGAGACCCAGGTCCTCTGGCCTCAAGGCCATCACTGTAAGTCTTTCATTAGTAAGCAGAGAGCTCCCTTCGCTCTGCTTCCACTGAGAGGAGATGCCCTCCGGCAGCCATAAGAAAGGGGATTCTGGAGGCTTTCTCTGATTTGAAGTCAGACAAGGATGCTATAACTCAAGTTCTTTCTGGTACTTCACAAGGGCTTTTTGGCTCTGTGAGGGAGGTATTAGTTAGCGAAGGAGGAAACCCTGAGTTGTCTGACACCCCTAATATTTCTACAAAGTTACTTAGAATTCTGCAGATAAAGACTGTTAGGCTTCCCAGATTCCTAGGTCAGTTCAGGACTAAAGTGGTTGCCCTAGAGAAACCTGGAATGGGTTTCCTGAGAGGTTTCCCCCATGTCTGAAATTTATTTCTGGACTCATTTACTTATTTTCTTTGTTTTCCATCATATCTCCAGTGCTTAGCACATAGCATATGCTTAATAAATATTTATTGAACAATTAAGTACGTGTGTCACTATTTTATCTTCTGAGTATACTGTATGAGATCGGTTCAATAACTCTACCTCTTGGTAGAACTGTGTAACTTTGAGCAAGTCATTTAAACTTCCTGAACTTCGTATGTAAATAGGGATAATAAGGGTACCTACCCCAAAGGGTGGTTGTGGAGATGTAAATTGCTAATAACAGTGCCTGGTACATAGTAAGCGGTCAATATGATAGTTAGCATCGTTATCATCATCATTATCTGTTGCCTAGAGTGTAAAGACAATGCTAAATTCCAGGAAATTTATTTACACAGAAATTTATTCTCTAATAGTTCTGGAGTCTAGAAGTCCAAGATCAAAGTGTCATCAGGGCCGGGTTCCCTCCAAACATTCTAGGGACAAATCTTTCCCTGCTTCTTCTAGCTTCTGGTTGTTGCTGGAAATCCTTGGTGTTCCATGTCTTGGAGAAGCATCACTCCAGTGTCTGCCTCCATAGTCCCATGACATTCACCATGTTTTTGTCTGTCCCTATGTCTTCCAGACGTTGCCTTTAGGTATTCTTCGGTAACAGTCTGCATAGTTATTAATAATAATAAAGGAAACTATTTATGTAGCAGTTACTAAGTACCAACTCTTTATATAAATTAACTTTAATTCTCATAGCCACTACACAATGTAGGTATTATTACCCTTATTTTAAAGAGGAGGAAATGGAAGCTTGGAAGTATTAGATGACTTGCCTGAGATCACATATCTAGAAATCCACAGAATTAGGTTTCAAACCCAGGTCTGTCTGAGGCCACACTGTATTTTTACGAGGTCTAGGGTTGTAAAAGTTTTGGTGTAAAATCCACCGTCTGTATGTATTTCATTCCCACAAGGATTTGAAGCAGCTTATAAATATATATAATACAAGAGAATAAAAATGGTTAGGGCTTCCCTGGTAGCGCAGTGGTTGAGAGTCCGCCTGCCGATGCAGGGGATGCGGGTTCGTGCCCTGGTCTGGGAAGATCCCACATGCCGCGGAGCGGCTGGGCCCGTGAGCCATGGCCGCTGAGCCTGCACGTCCGGAGCCTGTGCTCCGCAACGGGAGAGGCCACAACAGTGAGAGGCCTGCGTACAGCAAAAAAAAAAAAAAAAGAAAAATGGTTAAAGAAATTAGAGTTGAGAGAAAACAAGAGCAAGAAAACAAGATGAAATCAGGGGTACAGTCTGAACATAAGCATGCTTGTCTAGTGTCATTATGGCAGAGAGTTGCAAATCTGTCCCTGGGCTTTCTAGAAGCAAAGGGGAAAGAAGACCTGTTAAAGTAACCACAGTATCCAAAAGATAAAACAAACTAGAAACAAAGCTAAATCCTCAGTAGAAGCAAAGCTTTTCTTGATACTGAGTCCTGGGGGGAAGTTGTCCTGCAGGCCTTCTGGAAGAGAATGCTGTGGGACATCCTGGGCAAAGACCCCAGCAACTTCCTTACGGGAGTGACCATCACCACCATCACCACCACGTGTATTGCAGGGCTGAGTCTTGTAACCTCCCTCCGTGTAGGCAGATGTCACATTGCCAGGCCACAGTTCTTGCAGGCTTTCTGCAGGGGCTTGTTGAGTTTTCTCATGTTGAGCTGCAGAAGGAGTTCATTAGTTCTGGATTGGGACAGTGTTTCTTCATCAGGGCTCAAAGGACGGAAAAGGATAGTCACACATGTTGGCATTCTCAGGGCATTCAGTGTGGAGAGACTGCCCTGACATTTCCAGAGTCCCTGCCCAGATCCAATCCTGCATTTCCTATTATATGTACAGAGGAACTTTGGGGAAAACTATTTCCAGGCCTGACTCTCCTCCATTTAGTCAGAACTGGGAAAACAACTATTTTGTCAGATTGACCCAGTGCCATAAACAAAAGTGAAGTGTGCGCTGGGCTTCCACATGGTCGTGGGCTTGGTTTGCTGCACTCCTCTCAGGGAGCTCGTTCTGGATGTGGGAATCCAAGCAAGCAGCCTGTGGTTTTTACTCTGCATTGCGGGGACTTTTTTCTCTCCTGAAAGAGCTTCTTCGTAAGTTGGATAGCTTAACATTCAAAGTGAAGACAGCCTTGTGTCCCCAAATATTATAGATAATTAAACGTTAAGACATCCTCTTGGGACTATTAATTTTGCAAACTCAAGCATTTTTTATTTAAGAAAAGAACTCACATATGGGTGGTCTCAGAGCTAAAACTTTGTATTTCCAGGAGTGATACCGTTAAGAGAGCAGAAATTGGCATTGCCCTATACCCATCCCCATTGGGAGAGTGCAGTAACGCTCATTGCCAAATGTGATAAAACAGTTTCTCATGAATGGTCCATGGGACAAAGCATGCTGTAATTATCTATTGCCTATAATTTCATCCATCCATCCATTCATCCACCCATCCATCTATTCATCTTTGAGGATATGATGACTGAAACAAGATAGTAAAAAAGAAAAAGAGGTGAAGCGGTTCGTGTCCTCATAGAGTGTCCAGATTTTCAGACAATAAAGAATAAAATTTCAGGGTGTTATAAGTGTTATGAAGGAAATAAACAGGGTAAGAGGGTAACTGGGGAGGTGATGACTGAATTGAGACTTGAAGGGTGAGGAAAAATCAGCAATGTAAAGAGCTGGAGGGGAGAGCATTTCAGGCAGTGAGAACAGGAGGTTCAAAAGCTCTCATGGGAAAGAGCTTGGGATATTCAAGGAACACAGAGGAGACTGGCTGTGTTGGAGTGAAGGGAGTGGGGAGGTTGGTCCTAGGATATGTTGGGATTGGGTAGGACATGGCAGGCCATGATGGAGTTCCAATTTTATTCTAAGACTAGTGAAGACACATGAAAGAATTTTAAGCAAGAGAGTGGTGTCATATGACTTGTGCTTTAAAGAGATCACTCTGGGGCCTCCTTGTTGGGAGCAGTTTGGAGAAGGGGCAAGAATGGAAGCAGGGAACCCGGGTGGAGAGTAGATATTTTAGCAGGCTGGGTGAGAGTTGTGGTGGCCGAATAAAGGTAGAAGCAGTGGAGATGGAGAGAAAAGATGATTTGAGAGAAGCTGCTTATGAGGTATCTGGATCCAGGCTAACATCTGTGATCACCAAAGGCCATTTTCCAGAAACGCCATTCATCTTTCCAGAGAATAAGATGATTTGAGAGAAGCTGCTTATGAGGTATTTGGGTCCAGGCTAACATCTGTGATCACCAAAGGCCGTTTTCCAGAAACGCCATTATAAGGTCCTTACTGAAATAACACCGGTAGGTTTTTGATAACCAGTAAGTAATCTCATTTGGCATTACATCTTTAACTGGATGGCCTTAAACTAGGGTAAGTCCCTTATACTTCAGACAACAAAATAAATAATTTACTTAATTAGACCTGGGTTGGGATTGAAGCTTGAATTTCGCAGGTTTAGCTTGAGGCTTAAGTTTCTGAGTGTCCCTTGATACACAAAACAAATACATATCCCTGTACGTTTTAACATTTTTAGATAAAATCATGTGTTTCATGATCAATTTAAATCATGGATTACTATCTAGAGTCAAATCATAATGGAATATAATCAATATAATCATACAATTCTGAAGTTAAGAAAGAGATTCTAATCTGTTATTTATTTTTTTATTTATTTTCTATTTTTTATTTTCTATTTTTCTATTTTATTATTCTATTTTTATTTATTTATTTATTTATTTATTTATTTTCTGAAGAGTAGAAGAAGTACTGTTGAAATAGAAGATTTTCATTTTTTCCCCTAAGGCTTATACAAAGAAGAAGAAAAATGATTAATTTGTGTCTTTAAAAAAAGCATGCTTTCCTTACAAGAAATCTATTTTGGTAGAAAGATACTGTCATTTGCTTTTTTTAAAAAAAAACAGGGCTTCCCTGGTGGCGCAGTGGTTAAGATTCCACCTGCCAATGCAGGGGACACGGGTTCGAGCCCTGGTCCAGGAAGATCCCACATGCTGCGGAGCAGCTAAGCCCATGTGCCACAACTACCGAGCCTGCTCACCTAGAGCCCGTGCTTTGCAACAAGAGAAGCCACTGCAATGAGAAGCCCATGCACCACAATGAAGAGTAGCCCCCGCTTGCCTCAACTAGAGAAAGCCCGCACTCAGCAACGAAGACCCAATGCAGCCAAAAAAAAAAAAGCAAATGGAGCTTATTTCCCATGGGGGCCAACATGTAGAAGACAATCCTTCAGTACTATCCACAGCTAACACTACACTGGGCATTAACCATCCATCAAGCATGGTATTACCGTGTTTGCATACATTATTTCATTTTAACATCAAAAGAATCCAACAGGATCCCATTTTATAGTTTTGAGGAACCCACGCTACAAAAAGTTACATAATTGGCAAGGGCCACACAAAACTAAGGTCTGCCTGATTTTCTGTTAGACTGTATTTAAGTGAAAATAAGTGTCTTGAGTATATCATGTTTTTCTTTCTTTCTTTCTTTCTTTTTTTTTTTTTGCGGTATGCGGGCCTCTCACTGTCGTGGCCTCTCCCGTTGCAGAGCGCACTCCGCGGCATGTGGGATCTTCATGGACCGGGCCACAAACCCGTGTCCCCTGCATCGGCAGACAGACTCTCAACCACTGCGCCACCAGGGAAGCCCTCTTTCTTTTTTTTAATAGAGAAGAAAATTTGTCATAGCCTTAACGTCTTAAAGGCTTCTTTGAGAAAAGACTTTGCAAGGCTCCTGACTTCTGACAAAATAAGTCGAACACACTCGGGTCCCTTTTCCTGCCTGTGGAGGGCAAGACCTTTTCCCTCTCCATGTGGTCAGTGTAGATTCTGGATGCTGTTTATGAGTCCCTGCAACTTGACTGGACGTGGAAGACCAGGCAAGTATGATTCTAGGGTGTGGCTGGAATGCACTTCTGGCTTCTGTGGCAGAGGGAGGGAAAAGCGCTGCTGGCCCTGTGAGAAGGGGCGAGAGCTGGGGCCCGGCAGGGTCTCCGCAGAGAAGCAGACTATGACGAGCATCCTGGGGCTGCACCAAGCAAGCTAGGCTCCTAGCTCAAGTCAGCTAGAGGGGTCCTGATGCAGAGACAGGCTCTGCGTCGGCCCAGAGCATTCTGCTGTTAGAAGACGGGCTGGAGCAATTTCAACACAGCATCTTCAGGTGCAGAAAGGACTCAAATCTGTTTTCCCAAAGTTGGTTCCATGAAACACTAATTTTACAAGAAGTACTGTGGTTCAAGAAATTTAGGAAACTTTGTATGTTCAATGTAGACTCACAGTGTACATGAGCATATTAAAAGTCTCTACAGTCTTACAGCAAGACACCTGTTAAGCTTGTTTAACCCATGGCATAACAAACTTATTTGACCACGTACTTAAAAAAAATATGTCACACTTATTAATATCCTGAAGAGCCAGTGTTTAGGGGAATGTACTTTGTGATTTAAATTGGGCATAAAAAGAAGATAATACGGGCTTCCCTGGTGGCGCAGTGGTTGAGAGTCCGCCTGCCGACGCAGGGGACACGGGTTCGTGCCCCGGTCCGGGAAGATCCCACATGCCGCGGAGTGGCTGGGCCCGTGAGCCATGGCCACTGAGCCTGCACATCCAGAGCCTGTGCTCCGCAACGGAAGAGGCCACTACAGTGAAAGGCCCGCGTACCGCAAAAAAAAAAAAAAAAAAAAAAAGAAGATAATACTAGAAAATATGTAAATCTAATGCCCAAATTCCAGTGAAACATCGTATCTGTGGAGGATTATAAGATTACTCTTTTATTAGGCAACATAGACAGTGACAATGATCGCATCATAACCCCAGTGGTTTCTTTTGTTTTAAACAGGAGTATGAAAAACTCATATCTTTTATATTGTAAAATGCTTTTTGCCCCTCTTTTTTTGTTTTCTTCTCCCTTTTCTTTTTCTATTATTACATAAACTTCTTGCTGTCCTCAAGTAAGTCACTTGAAATTTTCATGTTTATTCTTTTCACAAGATGTGTTAAAATCCCATTGAAGGGAGGATAAAGGTATTAATAAAGTACATATTGTCACTAAAAGGTGTTTCATAAATTTATTGGGCTGATAATTTTATTTGATGTTTCTTTAAATTGGGGGAACTAGAAATTATCCCCGCTTCCTTCCTTCCTTCCTGCCTGCCTGTGTGTAGCAAATATATATTGATATTAAGGCTTGGCATTAGAACTACAAAACTCAATATCTCTTAGTGTGTGTGTATATGTATTTTTAATTGGATGAATAAATGTATCTTTTATGTGAATAATGAACATTAAGAAAGCTGAAGGGCTTCCCTGGTGGCACAGTGGTTGGGAATCCGCATGCCAATGCAGGGGACACGGGTTCAAGCCCTGGTCCAGGAAGATCCCACATGTCACAGAGCAGCTAAGCTTGTGAGCCACAACTACTGAGCCTGCACTCTAGAGCCTGCAAGCCACAACTACTGAGCCCACGTGCCGCAACTACTGAAGCCTGGGCACCAAGAGCCTGTGCTCTGCAAGAAGAGAAGCCACTGCAATGAGAAGCCCGTGCACCACAATGAAGAGTAGCCCCCGCTCACTGCAACCAGAGAAAAGCCTGCGTGCAGCAACGAAGACCCAACACAGCCAAAAATAAAATAAATAAATTTTTTTTAAAAACCCAAAAAACTAAAGACATTTGTATTAGTCACTCGACAGTTTTGATTGTGTAGACTTAGATTTTTTTTTTAATTTTTGAATTTTATTTTATTTATTTATGGCCGTGTTGGGTCTTTGTTGCTGCACATTGGCTTTCCCCCGTGGCGAGCGGGGGCTACTCTTCGTTGCGGTGCATGGGCTTCTCATTGTGGTGGCTTCTCTTGTTGCGGAGCATGGGCTCTAGGCATGTGGGCTTCAGTAGTTGCAGCACGCCCGCTCAGTAGTTGTGGCTTGTGGACTCTAGTGCACAGGCTCAGTAGTTGTGGTGCACGGGCTTAGTTGCTCCGCTTCATGTGGGATCTTCCCGGACCAGGGCTCGAACCTGTGTCCCCTGCATTGGCAGGCGGATTCTTAACCACTGCGCCATACTGTATGGTTTTAAGATTTATATTAGTATTATTCTTCTGCCTACAAAGAGCTATCCTGGTGGCAAATTCAATTTAAACTCAGCACAGTTTTCTGCCTGCTCATCTGAGACCCCATTTGATATCTTCTATGCATTAGTGAGGAGTATCTAATGCCTTATCTCTCTGTTGTTTTCTGTATGTGTCAATAGTTTAATATATCTTTATTATTTATTTATTTTTAGAAAAATGGCCTTAAACATGAAATAATAAAAGTTTTGATTTCCTGCTCTTCATGATGCAGACCCCCTCTATGAATTTACTCTTCTAGACGTGTCTAGGCCATATTCCCAGGGAACGTACCCCTTTAGTCTCCCCTACAGTCCTGCTAAGGCTTCTTGGTCAATCCTTACACTTGGATTCCTTGGCTTAATAGATGAAAAGGCTCAGTTTCTTTACCTGTAAAAGAGTAACCATAACTTCTACTCCTAGATGCGATAAGAAAAATGTAAAGTGCTTGGCATTTCAGTGTCTGAAATACGGAGAACACTCGGTAAATGATATCAGTAAATACAGACGCCC
Source organism: Stenella coeruleoalba (assembly GCF_951394435.1). Lineage (NCBI taxonomy): Eukaryota > Metazoa > Chordata > Mammalia > Artiodactyla > Delphinidae > Stenella > Stenella coeruleoalba. Next base: position 47,927,768 of record NC_137153.1, read on the forward strand.
AGTAGATAGTTTGGTGCGTTTGTCTACAGAGTAGCAGTATTACGTCATAGGACGGTGGTCAAGATGCAGTAGGATGACCCGGCACAGTGCGTACCATGCTGTAGGCGTGCAGTAAATGTCTCCTGTTATTATTATTGGAGAATGTGATAGATGAGAGAAGGCATCTCAGGCACATGGAGGAGGCACATAGCCTGGTCTGGGCTTGGCGAGTTACTCAGTCCTCTTGGACAGAAGATTTGTTCAGGTGAGTAATGGTTGAAAGGTAGATGCTGGTTGTAAAATACGTGACATTTAAAGGAAGAGTCTCTTAATTAGATTCCAGGATTCTGGGAGAAAATCAAATGGGTGATGGCCACGTTTCCTTCTGACTCTCCTTCTGTGATTCCCCCAAAAGTTCCAGTGATTCCTGAGACAGACCGCAGTGACTCAAAAAGCCCAGGCAGTAGAGCTCCAGAACTACAGCCTGGAGCACACCAATAACGAGGCAATGACTACCCTTTTGTCTGCTTTGATGATAACAACCCATTTGCCAGAAGGAGAAAGCGTTGTAGTTTTCATGTGGCAATCTGCCCAAGTCTTTGATTTGACAGGTAACAGAGGGAAGCAAAGCTCATGAGTGTATTTGGTGACACGTTATTTCCTGGTCATTTTTCTTCCCTTCAGTTTTGAGAGCCAAGTCAAGGAGAGGGAAAGGAGAGGAAGGGGGAAAAGCCCCACAACAACTCAGCTCTCCAGGAAATGAGTCTTCCCATCTCCCAATCCATCCTACCTGCCCCCCTTCTCCCCTTGGTAACCATAAGTTTGTTTTCTACATCTGTGACTATTTCTGCTTTGCAAATAAGTTCATCTGTACCATTTTTCTAGATTCCACATATAAGTGATATTATATGATATTTGTCTTTCTCTTTCTGACTTAACTTCACTCTGTATGACAGTCTCTAGGTCCACCCATGTTGCTGCAAATGGCATTATTTCATTTCTTTTTACAGCTAAGTAATATTCCACTGTATATATGTACCACATCTTCTTTATCCATTCCTCTGTCAATGGACATTTAGGTTGCTTCCATGTCCTGGCTATTGTAAATAGTGCTGCAGTGAACGTCAGGGTGCATGCATCCTTTCGAATTATGGTTTTCTCTGGCTATATGCCCAGGAGTGGGATTGCTGGATCAAATAGTAGCTCTGTTTTTAGTTTTTTAAGGAACCTCCATACTGTTCTCCATAGTGGCTCCACCAATTTACATTCCCACCAACAATGTAGGAGGGTTCCCTTTTCTCCACACCTTCTCTAACATTTATTATTTGTAGATTTTTTTGATAATGGCCATTCTGACCAGTGTGAGGTGATACCTCATTGTAGTTTTGATTTGTATTGCTCTAATAATTAGTGATGTTGAGCACATTTTCATGTATTTTTTGGCCATCTGTATGTCTTCTTTGGAGTAATGTCTATTTAGATCTTCTGCCCATTTTTTGATTGGGTTGTTTGTTTTTTTGATATTGAGCTGCATGAGCTGTTTGTATATTTTGGAGATTAGCCCTTGTTGGTTGCTTCTTTTGGAAATATTTTCTCCCATTCTGAGGGTTGTCTTTTTGTTTTGTTTATGGTTTTCTTTGCTGTGCAAAAGTTTAATTAGGTCCCATTTGTTTATTTTTGTTTTTATTTTCATTACTCTAGGTGGTGGATCAAAAAAGATTTTGCTGCAATTTATATCAAAGAGTGTTCTGCCTATGTTTTCCTCAGAGAGTTTTATAGTGTCCAGCTTTACATTTAGGTCTTTAATCCATTTTTGTGTATGGTGTTAGGGAGTGTTCTAATTTCATTCTTTTACATGAAGCTGTCCAATTTTACCAGCACCACTTATCGAAGAGATTGTCTTTTCTCCATTGTATATTCTTGCCTCCTTTGTCATAGATTAGGTGGCCATAAGTGTGTGGGTTTATCTCTGGGCTTTCTATCCTGTTCCATTGATCTATATTTCTGTTTTTGTGCCAGTACCATACTGTCTTGATTACTGTAGCTTTGTGGTATAGTTTGAAGTCAGGGAGCCTGATTCCTCCAGCTCTATTCTTCTTTCTCAAGATTGCTTTGGCTATTTGGGGTCTTTTGTGTTTCCATACAAATTATAAAATGAAATGTTCTATATCTTGATGTGGAATGACTACATGGTGTATATAGTTGTCTAAATACCTTTAACTATGCATTCTGAATGAGTATATTTTAAATAAATTATACCTCAGGAAAAAAAAAGGGGAACCTTTTGATGTAGAAGGTATCTAGGGACTAGTGGCTTGAGCAGGTCTTTGAGCAAAGCTGATTCAGGACCAAAATACCAGGCTAAATCATTTCTTTGTTCTTGCCCTCTCCCAGGGGGTCCAGCTCCAGACACAGATGTTTGCAGGCAGCTTTGCCTTTCCAGGAGCCAAATGGGGGTCACTGTTCATGAGAGCACCCATCGTTTGGAAAAGCCTGATGGAATGTGGTAGGCCACATAATGGCCCCCTAAGGTCTTTCACATTCTAATCCCTAGAACTGGTGAATATGTTACCTTACATGTCAGAAGGGACTTTGCACGTGTGGTTAAATTAAAGATATTGAGAAAGGGCATTATCCTGGATTTATCAGGATGGGCCCAAGGTAGTTACAGGAGGCTTTATAAGGGGGATGCAGGTGGGTGAGAGTCTGAGGAGATTCAAGGACAGAATCAGAAGTCAGGGTGATGTGGGGCAGTGAGTCAGGGAATGTGGGCAGTCTCTAGAAACTGGAAAAGACAAGGAAATGGATTCTCCCCTGGAGCCTTTGGAAGGAACACAGCCTTGCCGCCCATTTTAGATTTCTGACCTCCAAATTATAATATAATAAATTTGTGTTGTCTTAAGCAACTAGGTTTGTGGAAATTTGTTATAGCAACAATAGGACACTAATACTTGGGATTTGATATTGGGCCCACCCTTCCTGTGCTTGAAGGTGGATGGATTAACATACTGCCTTACCCTTCTCAGACCTTCAGGACACTAACACTCAAGGGAGAGGCCTGTAAGTAGCCACCCTCTGGCCAGGGGGCCCTGCTTTCTTGCTGTCCTTCCTCCACCTCCCCAACCCCCTGGGCCCAAACATCACTCCAGCTCTTGCTTGTCCTGCTTAGATGTCCAGTGACCAATCACCGACAAGCTTTGGATGAAATGATGTGATGGCTCACTGGTCATGATGTGCACCTGTTATTTACATTGTGATTTGTGGATGGAAAAGCAAGCAGCCCTCTCTGTCCTTAATGCAATTACTGCTATAAGATACTGTGGTAACTGAAATCTGAACTGGGTTATTGTGGGACTGGTATTGTTTAACCAAACCGTAGTCATTGAAATGCATGCATATCAGAACTGTGCAAAAACGAGGACTGCATTTGTTGCTCTTATAGCACAAATTCTGCAGTGTAGTTGTTACAGCTGGACTGGCGGTCAGCCTGGCCGTGCCTTCATCCATCCACTGAATGTGGCTGATACAGGGTTAGGGCTGTCAGTAAACAATGTATGCATTTAAATTGCAGCAGAGGCTAGCGAGGAACTTTTTGTACCTCATTTCTGATGACCACAGGTCAGTTCTCCAGTAAACAGATTCTGAGACCTGCGATTTGCATGTAGGGGATTTATGGGGAACTGCTTATGACAACAACGCCTGGCAGAGAAGTGAGAACAGCAGAACTGGGCAGAGGGAGAGGTTGACTGAGATGCATGGGGGTTCTGGAACTGGGCTGCACGAAGGCAGGGGGCCAGGCCTTATGTCCCTCCGCCAACTAGCCACTGGATGTGCTCTGCTCAGACCCTAGCCAGCAACTCCCTCCAGCAAGGTGGCTCTAACTACCTGTAATTCCTGAAGAGGCTGAGAGCTGGCAGCCTCCAACACTCCCTGCAACTGTGGGAATAAATGCTCCTGCCCTAAAGGCATCTGGGCAGCACATTATAGGGTCCACTAAATGATTAGCCTACGATTCTGGTACCACCAGACGGCCAAACTCTAGAGGAGTCTGATCACTATTTTTAGCAATGCTCAAGTCGGAATCTGGGGCAAAGTAATCAGGAAGAAGAGACCGAAGCACGGGAGAGCTCTCAGGCTGCTGAGCCAGGTTGGGACTGCTGGAGGGGGCAGGCGGGGCCCCTTCTGAGCCAGGACCCCCCTTTTCCCAGAGTGAAGGGCAGCAGGCTGCTGGGCCCAGTTTGCCTCCACTTGCATGTTCATTTATGGTAACTTGCCAATTTGAGAGAAGTTGAAGTCTTGTTCTAGTCTTGCTTTGGCCTTTTAGGGCACTTGGACTCTGAATTGGAGCAGATGGAGAAAATGACAAAAACATGAAATAAAAAGTTGCTGGGTCTGACATTTTGTGGTCAGTTTTCCCTCTAGTAAAATGTAGGTACCTTGTAAAGAAAAGTGAAATTTGGTCAACTCCCTGCTCCTCCCCTGCCCTCCTTTTTCCTTTTGATTCTTAGGCCCCACACATACATCAGGTTCTCTCTCCAGTTTAGTCACCCCTAGCTCTTTATTCATAAACCATTAGATGCCTGGAGTCTGGCTCCCACTTCCCTGAATTGGGAAACAGTGGGGTCAGCACCTGTCATTCTCTGAAATAACTGATCAGCTCACACTTAGGGGCTTTGAGACACCCCACCCCTTCCAAAAAAAAAAAAAAACAAAGGTCGGCAGATCTCTGAGGGAGGCTGCTAAGAAATCAGCAGAGAGATGAACAGGATAATAGAGGACTTTGTCACAAAGGGCTGTCAGCATGTTTTATACTTGCTGATCTCAATGCTTAGGCTTAAATACTAGATTAAAAAAAGAAAAAGGGGCTTCCCTGATGGTGCAGTGGTTAAGAATCTGCCTGCCAATGCAGGGGACACGGGTTCGATTCCTGGTCTGGGAAGATCCCATGTGCCGCGGAACAACTAAGTCCGTGAGCCACAACTACTGAGCCTGCGCTCTAGAGCCCACGTGCCTAGAGCCCATGCTCCGCAACAAGAGAAGCCATCACAATGAGAAGCCTGCACACCACGGCAAAGAGTAGCCACTGCTCACCTCAAATAGAGAAAAGCCCAAGTGCAGCAACAAAGACCCAGTGCAGCCAAAATTTAAATAAATTTTAAAAACCCAACATCACTCACTTTTAATAAAAGAAAGAGAGAGAAAAAAAGAAAAAGATCTGTGCTTACTTCCTTGTGATGTTCTCCTTAAAAGACTAAAGATGTTCCTGGCTGTAATAAGGATTTAGTTTTTGCATCCTGGTGGACTGAGGGTTTGGAGGCCACCTGACAAAGGCTTTTCATCCAGAGAACCAAGTCTGACCCATCAGGAGCAGTGACCTGGAGATGCTGAGTTAGGGAAGATTCTGAAAGAGCCTCTGTCTGATTGGCTGATGGCTGTGCACCGGGGAAGGTGTGTGTTTGGCCATCTCTGGACTAGAGTTTCCACCAATAGCCCTCATTTGTCTGAAGGGTGGTTTTTGTTTGTTTGTTTGTTTGTTGTTTTTAGAAGATATTCAATAGTTACCTTTAATCCAGTGGGATGTACTGAGTTATTCAGGCTGAATGTAACATGGCAAGTTAAAGAGGTAATTGTCTGTCCAGACCCTATACTTCAGGAAGAAAATGAAGGACAGTTAAATCTTCAAACAAGCATATTCTTGAATGGGTAAGAGATGGTGGAATTAGAATGTGTAAATATTCTTTGGTTTTGATATTGTATAGGAGACACAGACCAGTGACTCCACCAAGGTAGGTCTAGGTCCTATATGGCTAGACCTGCTGATATAAAGGTTGTTTTGGGTTTGAAGTGGAGAATTCTCTCATTACCTCATTTGACCTGATGGCAGGCAGTGAAGTATGAAAGAAGAGCTTACAACAAAATGCTTAGCAAATGATTGGAAACCAGAGATCTACCGACTTGGTAGGGGAGGGATGGTGTATGTTTGGAAGAAACAAGAGAGCTGAACTGGTGGCAGACGAGTAGAAGGCAAACAGGGTTAGATTCCAGTCTTTGTCCTTTTGGTTGAGGGTGTGCATTTCCTGAAAGAGCCTTGGGGGCTAAAGGTAAAACTTGAACTGCAATTTTACAATTTCGTTTTGTCTAGCAGCATCTCTTTTTATAAAGCAAAAAATGAAAGGCTGCCCTAAAGCAATCAATTCTCTGACACTTTCCCTTGCTGGAAGTACATTACTTTGCTCAACGTGGAGTCCTCATCTCATAAATAGTGACTTTTTTTCTTTTTTAATAAATTTATTTATTTATTTATTTTTGGCTGCATTGGGTCTTTGTTGCTACATGCGGGCTTTCTCTAGTTGCGGCGAGTGGGGGCTACTCTTTGTTGCAGTGTGCGGGCTTCTCATTGTGGTGGCTTCTCTTGTTGTGGAGCAGGGGCTCTAAGCACGTGGGTTTCAGTAGTTGTGGCACGCAGGCTCAGTAGCTGTGGCTCGCGGGCTCTAGAGCGCAGGTTCAGTAGCTGTGGGGCAGGGGCTTAGTTGCTCCGTGGCATGTGGGATCTTCCCGGACCAGGGCTCGAACCAGTGTCCCCTGCACTGGCAGGCGGATTCTTAACCACGGTACCACCAGGGAAGTCCCAATAGTGCCTTTTTAATAGAAAGGTCCTATTGCTGTAATTGGAGTTTTAAATGAGGACTCTTTCCATGTGTTCAGTAAGACTCCTGTTTGTGCTTTCTGTTATTTGGATTGCATAATAAGGCAGCTTTGCAAAGAACTTGGCATTCCTCGCAAGATACCTTATAGGTAAAAAGTCACAGTTTTGTTCCCAGTACAGAGAACTTGAGACACAGAAAGGCAGAAACTAAAGAAGGTGAACCAGACTCAGTTAAAGGGAATTGGCAACTCAGTGCTGGATGTCTGGTTTCTGGTATACTCCCTTTAATGGTGATTTTTCAATCATTGGAAGTTCTCCACAATCCTGAGGTCAGGTCAAGTATGCCACAGCATTTCAGAACAAGATGAAGTTAAGTTAGGTGTAAATAAACAGAAATCTAACATGAGACTATCTTAAAAGCTTGACTTTCGATGAAAAATTCATCATCAACATTCAGTGATAGCTGTATGTTATGAATCACTTCAATATCAAACTTAAGGGCAAAATTATAATTCTGTCCAATATAAGATGGTTCTGAAAGTTGCAAACAATATTTAGAAAACAATGATGCCCCAATGTTGAGATCGTTCAGTATTAGAATACACAGTTTTCCTGTACTGACACCAACACACACACAGAAAGCCAATCGTTTCCTGCTTTGACTTGTCCCTCAGAAGGTGGGATAGTGGCCCAGTATGACTCATTTCCCTCACAGACCGGACGTCGCCTTTCTAATGAGAAATGGCATGAGTGGAAAGCAAATTTGTAAATAATAACGTGTCTGTCCTAGGAAACTGAGAATGTTTATTAAATTGGACAGTGTTTGAGTTACTCATCTTAATATGCACTTTGGATTAGATGTGATTAATATTCCAGTTATTAAAGAGATAAAAATGTCTTAACCTGACACATTTCCTTTCCATGTGTTTTAAGTAAGGACCTGAGTTTGTCTTGCCAAGACAATTAGAATAGTACTTGGTTGACATGATGACTTGCTTCATGAACCTAGAGGGTTAATAGGCTTGCTTTCTTACTCATCCCTTTAGAGAAGGTTCTTTTTTTTTTAAATTTTACTTTCTTTTTTTAAAATTTATTTTATTTATTTATTTTTGTCTGCGTTGGGTGTTCTTTGCTGCGCGCGGGCTTTCTCTAGTTGTGGCAAGCGGGGGCTACTCTTGGTTATGGTGCGCAGGCTTCTTATTGCGGTGACTTCTCTCGTTGCGGAGCATGGGCTCTAGGTGCGTGGGCTTCAGTAGTTGTGGCATGCGGGCTCAGTAGTTGTGGCTCACGGGCTCAGTAGTTGTGGCGCATGGGCTTAGTTGCTCCACAGCATGTGGGATCTTCCTGGACTAGAGCTCGAACCCATGTCCCCTGCATTGGCAGGCGGATTCTTAACCACCGCGCCACCAGGGAAGCCCTAGAGAAGGTTCTTAATTGTTGAATTGTGAGGAGACAGAACTCCAGTCTCATCCCTTGGCTTCTGTGTGATTTTTCTTTTTTCCTCCTTTTTTTTTTTTTAAATGCCCCAAAGAAATAAGTCATTAGTAGCTCTGAGGTGTAAAAATAAATGCATTTGCTCTTGTAAGTTCTCGGGTAAAATATTTAAATTGTAAAACCTTAGTACGTTACTCCTTTTTTTTTTTTTTTTTTTTTGCGGTGCGCGGGCCTCTCACTGTTGTGGCCTCTCCCGTTGCGGAGCAGAGGCTCCGGATGCGCAGGCTCAGCGGCCATGGCTCACGGGCCCAGCCGCTCCGCGGCATGTGGGACCTACCCGGACCAGGGCACGAACCCGTGTCCCCTGCATCAGCAGGCGGACTCTCAACCACTGCGCCACCAGGGAAACCCCATTACTCCTATTTTAACAAAAGGAGGAAAACACACACCAGAGGAATTTAGGAAGTTGATTAGGGTAAGTTGGTCAGGCAGTTTAGAATTTAAGTTCATGATTTTTTTTTTTATGATTTTTTTTTTTTTTAATTTTCTTTTTATGGCCGCACTGCACAGCATGTGGGATCTTAGTTCTTGACCAGGGATCAAACCTGTGTCCCCTGCATTGGAAGCACAGAGTCTTAACCCTGGACCACCAGGGACATTCCCTCGTGATTCTTTTCTAGTCTGTTCATTGGATGGTCATTTATACATATACAGAGAAATTTAGTAATATACACTTTAAAAATCCTATGTGAAGATCTTGTTCTTTGGAATCAGAAATTGCAAACTGGCAGTCCACAGGCCTATTTTGGTCCTCAGAGATGTTTTGTCTGTGCTTAGAAAGCATTGATTTTTCTTTTTAGTTGTCAACTTGTAAAAATACACAGATTTTCCATAAACATTTGAATTTCCAGTTACTCTTGGAAAATCAGAAGATCCAGCAATTCTAGGTCTTTATGCCCACATTAGCAACTGCTGCTGGTACTGAGTCCCTGACCACTTTTAACTGGCACATGAGCCCTGGCCCTGTTTGTCCTTTATCTGCCTGACAGCTAAAAGCATTTGAGTATGAGACCCTGCTCGTACAAATCACAGTTTTCTCTGTTGGCTTAGATGAGAAAATTCTGGCATTGAGAATAAATAATTTAAGCATCATTAAGTGGTATTTGTATTCAAAGAGATTGAGTACCAGAACAAAAACTTAGGGTACTGCTGCCTTCAACATTTTTTAGTAAGAAGCGAATTCTCCTAACTTCCTACTTTCTCTTAAGTTTGTCCAAAGGTGCGTTTGCAAATGGTCTCCCAAGACCGTGGCCTAACTCGCCCTCTCCTCCCCAACACACACATCACACAAATCACACACTTATTCCTACAACTCCGCTAATTAATGGTCTAGCACAGCTCGTAAGATTCCCGAAGCTAATTAAACAGAGCTCACCCTTGTACCTCCCAGTAGGTTGGGGAGTAGCGTGGCAAATGCTGTGATTGATATGAAAAGTAGCAAGGTATTCTTAAGCACTTTTAGCACTGTTGTTACTCCCTGAAGCACAAGCTTTCAACACTGTGGCTTTTTATCCTCTGTGCTTTTGGAGTGTGAGAACGCCACAAAGGCTACAAGCACCGCAGCGTACTTATGGGCTGAGAATCAAGGCTGGGAGGAGACGGTGGGCAGCAGGGGAGTGACAGGCAGGGAGAGGGAGCTGGCAGCTGGCATCTGAATAGCATTTCCCTCCTCCCATTATCCTGTTGTCAGAAAGCTCCGTCCATTCATATTCATGGTTTCCACCCCTCTCCGTTGTGCCAAGGCCAGCTTCCTTTGCACATTTTACTTCCTTGACTGTCTTGGATTTACGAAGAATCCTTGAACTGCTTCAGAAAAAGGATGAGCTGTTAGAAATTGGAGCTAGTTGGTAGAGAATCTACAGGGAGAAATTTGTTTAAATATAAGAAGCGGTACATGACTCTTTTTGAATTATGGTTTTCTCAGGGTGTATGCCCAATAGTGGGATTGCTGGGTCGTATGGTAGTTCTATTTTTAGTTTTTTAAGGAACCTCCATAATGTTCTCCATAGTGGCTGTATCAATTTACATTCCCACTAACGGTGCAAGAGGGTTCCCTTTTCTCCACACCCTCTCCAGCATTTATTGTTTGTGGATTTTTTGATGATGGCCATTCTGACTGGTGTGAGGTGATACCTCATTGTAGTTTTGATTTGCATTTCTCTAATGATTAATGATGTTGAGCATCCTTTCATGTGTGTGTTGGCAATGCAGCACTATTTACAATCGCCAGGACATGGAAGCAACCTAAGTGTCCATCAACAGATGAATGGATAAAGAAGATGTGGCACATATATACAATGGAATATTACTCAGCCATAAAAAGAAACGAAATTGAATTATTTGTAATGAGGTGGATGGACATAGAGTCTGTCGTACAGAATGAAGAAAGTCAGAAACAGAAAAACAAATACCGTATGCTAACACATATATATGGAATCTAAAAAAAAAAAAAAGGTTCTGAAGAACCTAGGGACAGGACAGGAATAAAGACAAAGACGTAGAGAATGGACTTGAGGACACGGGAAGGGGGAAGGGTAAGCTGGGACGAAGTGAGAGAATGGCATGGACATATATACACTACCAAATGTGAAATAGATAGCTAGTGGGAAGCAGCCACATAGCACAGGGAGATCAGCTCGGTGCTTTGTGACCACCTAGAGGGGTGGGATAGGGAGGGTGGGAGGGAGACACAAGAGGGAGGAGATATGGGGATATATGTATATGTATAGCTGATTCACTTTGTTATAAAGCAGAAACTAACACACCATTGTAAAGCAATCATACTCCAATAAAGATGTTAAAAAAATAAAAAATAAATAAATATAAGAAGCGAATGCCAAATCTATATAGTACATTAACTTCATTTCACTGACTTTTATTTATTCCCATTTATTTCCTACGAATCTAGTGATTAATTTATTTCACATGTATGAAGGCTATAGTCATGCTGATAAGAGAACAAAATGAGGAAAACATTTTATATTTTAATTACAAAAGTATTATACAATAATACATATTTAGTGTAAATGTTGAACTACAAAAATTCATGAAAATACAAAGAAATTTAACATCACCCTACCTTACTGTTTAATTATTGTTAACTTTTGCATTTATTCCTTTTCAGTCATATACATATGTATATTTTTTTAGGAAATTGAGATAACTCTAGATATGCTATTTCATTATCTACTTGTTTATGTGTAATACTAAATCATACATATTTTCATATCATGTATTACATTAAAGCTTTTTAAAATCTTTATAGAATTACACTATATGGATACCCTATGACTGATCTATTTTTGGAAAGATAGGTTTTTCCAAATTTGAGTGATAAACAGTGTTGTGATACAGACATTCATAAGCTTTCACATCCAAGCTCTCTGCACATCTATGATTTTTTCTGTGGAAAAATACCCAAAAGTGACTTGGGAGTCAAAGGGTATAGCTGGACTTATGGTGACCTCCAGAAAGGTTGTAGGAATTTAATCTCCCAGTGGCATTTTATGGGAGCCCCAAATAGGGAGCTTTTCTAAGGATGCCGTATGGGGAGGCTGCTCTGAATATCCTTTGACTGCTTTTACCTAGATATTTTTACCCCATGAAGAAGAATAACCACTTAGGTTTCTCGGCTTTCAGGAAAAGGAAAGGGGAATGCTGCCAACTATGAAAATGTTTGGAAAAAGTCTGGGACCTCTTAACCATCATGCTATTTAGCATTTGTTTTATATTGTGCATGGGAAACCAACTCTTCTGTAAGAAAAGATAGATGTCTGCTGGGGAGCATGTATTTGCTTTGAGAACTCTTGGGACCAAGAAAATCAAATGCTTAATAACAACGGCATAATGAGGTCACAGGGGTGCTGAAAGCATTAATTAAAGAATGACTTAAAAGTTCTCCAGTAAGCTTAGGGAGAGTGTGTGCTGTAGGCTCCCCAGGAGAAAGACTCAGTTTAGAATAGGTGGATTCCTGTACTGACAAAAACTAGTACCTCTGACAACCTGGAGTGAGTTGATTACGTCAGAGCTAAATTTTAAAGATGCGCGTAATTACAGTTTTCCCTATTGTAAATGTAATGTACCATATTTATAGAAATCCCATTATTCTATTGAGAAGATGACTCACAGCTTACCACACCCAATTTTTTGAACATTTTGGCTGTAGAACTAAAATTTTAAACATATCTGGAGACGTTTAGAAGTAGATATTGTACCGACTGTACACACACACACACAATGTCCCAATTTGCAACAAAAGAGCCCTAAGAAGACAGGCCTGAGCTGACCAATTGAATTAGAACTTGAGGCTCTGATTAAAAAAAACACAAAAATCAGGGCTTCCCTGGTGGCGCAGTGGTTGGGAGTTCGTCTGCCGATGCACGGGACGCCCGTTTGTGCCCCGGTCCGGGAGGATCCCGCATGCCGCGGAGCGGCTGGGCCCGTGGGCCATGGCCGCTGGGCCTGCGCGTCCGGAGCCTGTGCTCCGCAATGGGAGAGGCCACGGCAGTGAGAGGCCCACGTACCGCAAAACAAAAACAAAAACAAAAACAAAAATCAGTTATATAAATACATCAAATTTGGGCAAGTGCTTCCAAGGGTTGTCTAATGAAACTTAAATTTTTAGTGGTCCTTCTGGTTTAATGAGGTGTCTAACTCCTAGCAAGAAAACCAGATTTTGCTACAGTCGTTTCCTTGGCAAATCTAATCTCCAGTTATCTGTGCAGTAAGATAAACAATGTAAAGACTACATGACTTGATTGTACAAGCTGATACTGATGTGAAGCCCCAGTTGGAAAACTTGTTGTATTTTGTAATAAAAGCAATGCAGGGTTTTTGTTTGTTTTTAGTGATCCTTAATTACTTAGAAAACCTATAACCTAGAGTAGTAGAGGTATAAAGCTATCACATGACTTAAAAGAGAATCTAGGCTCATTATAATATAATGTGTTACCAGCATGATGGTTTTGTAAGAGATGTTGTCCCACTGAGGTACTTGGAATTGTAGTTACTGTTCCCGGAGGACAGGAGACTTCCCTTGAGAGAGGGGAGTTCTGGATTTTTCTTTTCTACCATAAAGGAAACTCTTTCAACTTTATATTTCTAGGGTGAATGCACAGGATTAACCTTTCCTGGTGGTTCTTTTGCATGACTATCAAACTAGATAAAGTACTTAATCCCAACAACATTAGTTTTAAGTGAAGTTAGCCCAGCAGTTAAGAAGTATGAAGTTCAGACTCATATAGACTTTTATATATTAACCAACAGCAATTTCCTTGAATTTCATTCATTCACCACATTCATGGATCCATTCACTTATTGATGCATAACTGGATTGAATATCTGAACTGAGTGCAGCAACACTTGAGGCCGTAAGGATGGGTGCTCTCGACCCATAGAGCAGACAGGAGAATCCCGATAGTGTGCTCAGTGCTGCAGTGGAAGTGTGCTCCATGTGTACAGGCACATGGATAGAGTAGCTAATACTGCCTCAAAGTCTATCCCATCTCCCTCAGCTTAATTTATTTTATTTCAGTTTATAACTGCTTCACCCTAGAGCCTTGCTACTCCAATTGTGGTACCCAGACCAGCAGCATTCACATCCCTAGCAGTCTGTTAGAAATGCAGCATCTCAGACCCCATCCAGACCTATTGAATAGTATTGGGTTGGCCAAAAATTTCATCTGGGTTTTTCCATAAGATGTTACGGAAACACATAACATCTTATGGAAATGTTCCATAACATCTTATGGAAAAACCCAAATGAACTTTTTGGCCAACCCAATATTTTGCATTTTAACAAGATCTCCAGGATCCAAATTTTGTCACATGATTTAAACTCGTATGTGAATGGGGAAGGGGAACCATTACAAATGTATATTCTTAAAAGTCTGAGCAGAGAGAGCCCACACGAGCTCAGTGAGTGATGAAATAATTTAGTAATATAGCTCCCTTTCTTTTGTGTCTGTGGCTTGCCAGTGTGACTGTTAAGTGACTTAAGTATACGATCTTACTTCTCTCTACAACCCACAAGAAAGGAATACTTATCCCTGTTTTGCACATTAGAAACAGAAGCTCATGAGGCCAAGGGATGTGTCCAAGGCCACGCAGCAAGTAGTAACGCAAACCAAGGACTGCTTGGTTCCAAAGGCTTGCTCCTTCCCCGGCAGGACCCACACAGACTCCCCAGTACTGTAGACACACCTCCCTGAAAGCTTGTGTTACACTTCGTTTTTTTAATCTGTCACTTCAGTTTCATAAGAGAAATTTGGTACACTTAACCCAAACAGTCTAAAACTGGAGTTAATACTCTTCCACTCCAAATACAATTAATAAGTACTCTAAACTTGCAGTTCTCAAATGCAGTTTGGGTCAGTGGTCGAACCCCACTGGTCTGCTTACTTACGGGGCTAGATAGTAGATGAACTATGTCTCCGAAAATCTTCTGGTAGGCTCCACCTTGGGGGTCATTTGGGTGGTATTTGGCTGGCAGATTACCTGTCAGATACCTGGGCCTTAAGAGACTGTTTGCTATGGGATACATTTTACTCAGGGAATGCTTAGTGAATCAACTTTTTAAAGACTTTTAAAAAAATCCATGGGCTCTATTTTTCTTTCCAGTTTTTTTCTATTCAATTAAAAGAAAAGTATGACATTTTATGACCATTGTAACAAGTGTGAACATTATGAGGATACAAGAAGAAAAGTTAATAATCTCTCCTCTAATTTTCTTTCCCACTTCCTTCCTCCCATTTCCTCCATGGACTGGCCCGAATTGTTCCACACCTTTCTCCTTCCTCATGCAAACATACACAAACAGATATGCGCACATGCAGTGTTTTCAGTTTTACAAAAAAACACTCTGCAATGTGCCTTTGATAGGTCATGGGCTTCCCTTCCTCCGCTCTCAAATCTCATTTGCAAAGTTCTTTTTTCTTCGCTGCAGGGATTCTCAATTTGAGTCGGGGTGGTGAGGGGCAGGGGGATGAGAAGACTATGTTCAGTTTAGGTATCTCAGACTGGAGTTTAAGGAGGTATGCCTATAAAAGTGATGATGTGAAATAAAAGGTACTTATAGGGGGTTCCCTTGGGGGCTTCCCTGGTGGCACAGTGGTTGAGAGTCCGCCTGCTGATGCAGGGGACGGGGGTTCGTGCCCCGGTCCGGGAAGATCCCACATGCCACGGAGCGGCTAGGCCCGTGAGCCATGGCCGCTGAGCCTGCACGTCCGGAGCCTGTGCTCCGCAGCGGGAGAGGCCACAACAGTGAGAGGTCCGCGTACCGCAAAAAAACAAAACAAACAAACAAACAAAAAAAGATACTTATAAAATATAAAAATGCTTATATTGATCTTTAAGGAATTACCTTTCTAATCTGGCATATAGAAAAAGAATGGTTCATCCTGATACATGTCTTTTCCCCCACTCTCCAAAAGCAGGTTGATGGGCAGTGACTATTCTTAGAAAGAAAATATGCCTTTTACTCTGGCAAAATTATAGTGGGACCTAAAGTGTCCTAAAAAGATGCTGCAGTTATTTTTCTGAGCCTGTTGCTGTGCTCTCTTGCACAACTTCATCATTTGAGAAGAAAACATTCTCTTCCTTAATAAAGAGCATAGATACACTTCTGTTTTCTGTTTTTCTAACCTTCTGGTTTACTTGGAGTTGGTGCCAAATCTCTCAGCATAAAGGCATCCGTTTTATATTTTCACAGCAGTGACAGCCTCAAATGAACAGTTACAAATAATATATCTAATATATCTTCTTTTTACATGGACCATGTATTAATTTTGTTCATACTATATAATGAGCTTATTCTTGTGATGAAATAATATAGGTAAAAGAGGATTTTAAAAGTGTAAAGTACAAGGAATATTTGTTGCAATTATTATCATTATTATTATCATCTTCCTCTGCCCAGGTAATCTTAATTTTCTAAATTAAAAAAAATTGCTATATGATGTGCTATTTGGGGCTTCGATAAATAATCTTTTTGTGCTGGTTGTTGTCATTGTTGTTATAATCCTCCTCCTATTTCACTTTCTGTGCTTCCATCTGGCCTCCCCTTGAGCTTCCCATTGTGCCCACAGCATCTGATGGTATTTATTAAATATGACCGTAGTTTCAGATGGCTACATTTCATTGGCAGTAAAGGCCTCAAGGTCCAGTGAAAAGACCCCTAGAAGGAGAGTCAAGAAACCAGGTTAGGTGGGCCTTGGAGCTATTCTACTATGAAACCTTAGGGCCATAATGTAATCTCTCTAAACCTCCTCTCCCCACTCTGTACTGCCATCCGGTAAGTCCACTAGCTTCTCCCCCAGCAGATCAAGTGCTTTCACACTATGTCTTTGTCTATATGCTTTTTCTTCTGCCCTGAATGCCCTTTCTTTTCTCCTACCAAACTCCTACTCATCTTTAAATGACCAAGTTCAAATCTCATCGCCTTTGGGAAGCTTTTCTTGAGTCCTCTTAAATACTCTTAGTTGCTTCTTCCTCTTTGAGCAAACTCATAATTCTGCAAACACACAAGATAATACTTTCAATATGTCATTGTGATTGTGATTGTGCACGTGTGTGTATGTGTTTGTGTTTAAACCACCCTCACTAAACCACGAGCATCTTCAGGGCAGAGATTGTGTGTCTCATTCATCCTGTCTCCCTTGGGCCTAGAACGTCTCCTGACACATAGTAGGTCTTCTTTACCTGTTTATTCACTAAGACATGGGCCTCAGTTTCGTCACTTGCAGTAGGGGGATTGGACCAGATGGTGTCAAAGCAATGCCATGGAATTCTATGTTGGTCAGAGACCTTAAATAAGAGGACCCCGGTCTGCAGAGGCCCAGCCAGGTGATACTTTTTATGTACAGCACAGAGGGAAAGTGTGTCAGTGGCATAAGTTTGGCTGCATTCCTGTTTCATAATGGTGAGCACAAGACACACATTCCCTCTTTCGAGCTTTAGCTGTGCTGTTGGTCCTGATGTCTTGTTACATTACCGTAAAGAATTAATAGAGTAATCACTGGGAGGTTATTATTATAATACATTTGTAAAATGTTATCTTATTCTTTGCCCCAATGTCTACCAGTTTTGAATAGCCTTTGCTTTGAATAATCCCGTGATAGCTTTTAATCTGGCCTGCGAGATTTGATGAACTAAAACGTGATCATTTTAAGAAAACAAAAAATGGTGGAAAGATTTTCACTAAGATTATTATGTTTGTTAGAAAATGAACCGATTATTGGGCCCTTTGACACTGGGTTGGAAGTGACTAGGAAAGCTAATTAGTCCCATTTCTAGATCCATTCATTCATCCAGTCACTCATGCACTCTCCCACTCACCGACAAATATTTACGGACAGCTCCTGGGTACCAGGCATTACGCCATGTGCGAGGCATACAGAGGACAGCAGAATACAGTCCCTGTTGAGGTGGAGCTCTCTCTCTAGTGGGAAAGGAGACCGCCAGGCAGTTGGCTTCCATCGTGATAAGAGTTATGATTTGGGAAGTACAGAATAAAGTTACCTAATTCAGATTTGGGGAGGCAGGGGTAGCTTCCCAGAAGTGGGTCTTATGTCAGAACCGAAGAGTGGGTGGGAGGCAGCCAAGGGCAGGGGTCAGGGAGTGCCAAAGGGGGACAGTGCTCAAGGCAGACAGAGGATGCTGCATGCTCAAACACCCAGGAATCAGACAGTGGTGCTCTGGGGGCACCTGAGAAGTATATTCTGACTGGGTGTTGAGTTCAAAGGAATGGATATGGTGGCATTGAGTTCAAGGAGGGGTGAGCAGGGTCCAGATCAGAAGAGGTCCTCTAGGCCATGGCGACATGCTTTGGAAGGCAATAGAGAGCCCTTGAGGACCCTGAGCATGGGATCCTGATCAGATCTGGGCTTGAGAAAGAGTACTCTGGGTACTCTGTGTGCAGGATGGCTCAGACCATTCCTAAATAATTTTTTTAAAAATAGATCTTTACCGGAGTATAATTGCTTCACAATACTGTGAAGCAATTATTAGTTTCTGTTGTACAACAATGTGAATCAGCCATATGCATACATATGTCCCCATATCCCCTCCCTCTTGGGCTTCCCTCCCATCCTCCCTATCCCACCCCTCTAGGTCATCACAAAGCACCGAGCTGATCTCCCTGTGCTATGCTGCTGCTTCCCACTAGCTAACTGTTTTACATTCGGTAGTGTATATAGGTGGATACTACTCTCATTTTGCCCCAGCTTCCCCCTCCCACCCCGTGTCCTCAAGTCCATTCTCTATGTCTATATCTTTACTCCTGCCCTGCAACTAGGTTCATCAGTACCATTTTTTTTTTCTTTTTCTTTTTAGATTCCATATGTATGCGTTAGCATACGGTATTTGTTTTTCTCTTTCTGACTTACTTCACTCTGTATGACAGACTCTAGTTTGTTTGTTTTTATGGCTGAGTAATATTCCCTTGTATATATGAGCCACATCTTCTTTATCCACTCAGCTGTCGATGGATACTTAGGTTGCTTCCATGTCCTGGCTGTTGTAAATAGTGCTGCAGTGAACATTGTGGTACATGACTCTTTTTGAATTATGGGTTTCTCAGGGTATATGCCCAGTAGTGGGATTGCTGGATCATATGATAGTTTTATTTTTAGTTTTTTAAGGAACCTCCATAATGTTCTCCATAGTGGTTGTATCAATTTACATTCCCACCAACAGTGCAGGAGGGTTCCCTCTTCACCACACCCTTTCCAGCATTTATTTTTTGATAATGGCCATTCTGACCTGTGTGAGGTGATACCTCATTGTAATTTTGATTTGCATTTCTCTAATAATTAGTGATGTTGAGCATCTTTTCATGTGCCTATTGGCCATCTGTATGTCTTCCTTGGTGAAATGTCTATTTAGGTCTTCTGCCCATTTTTTAATTGGGTTGTTTGTTTTTTTAATATTGAGCTCCATAAAATAGACTTTAAAATAAAGCCTGTTACAAGAGATAAGGAGGGACACTACATAGTGATCAAAGGATAAATCCAAGAAGAAGATATAACAATTATAAATGTTTATGCACCCAACATAGGAGCACCTCACTACATAAGGCAAATGCAAACAGCCATGAAAGGAGAAACTGACAGTAACACAATAATAGTAGGGGACCTGAACACCCCACTTACACCAATGGACAGATCATCCAAGCAGAAAATAAATAAGGAAACACAAGCTTTAAATGACCCAATAGACCAGATAGATTTAATTGATATTTATAGGACATTCCATCCAAAAACAGCAGATTACACTTTGTTCTCAAGTGCACATGGAACATCTCCAGGATAGAACACATCTTGGGTCACAAATCAAACCTTGGTAAATTTAAGAAAATTGAAATTGTATCAAGCATCTTTTCTGACCACAGTGCTGGAGATTGGAAATCAATTACAGGAAAAAAACTGTAAAAAACACAAATACTTGGAGGTTAAACAGTGCGCTACTAAATAACCAAGAGATCACTGAAGAAATCAAAGAAGAAGTCAAAAAAATACATAGAAACAAATGACAATGAAAACAGGACAACCCAAGACCTATGGGACACAGTTCCCAGCAAAAGCAGTTCTAAGAGGGAAGCTTATAGCAATTCAGTCTCACCTCAAGAAACAAGAAAAATCTCAAATAAACAATCTAACCCTATACTTAAAACAACTAGAGAAAGAAGAACAAAGAAAACCCAAAGTCAATAGAAGGAAAGAAATCATAAAAATCAGGGCAGAAATAAATGAAATAGAAATGAAGAAAACAATAGCAAAGATCAATAAAACTAAAAGCTGGTTCTTTGAGAAGATAAACAAAATTGGTAAACACTTAGCCAGACTCCTCAAGAAAAGATGGGAGAGGATGCAAATCAATAAAATTAGAAATGAAAAAGGAGGAATCACAACTGACACTGCAGAAACACAAAGGATTATAAGAGACTGCTACAAACAACTATATGCCAATAAAATGGACAACCACAAAGAAATGGACAAATTCTTGGAAAGGTAGAATTTTCCAAGACTGAACCAGGAAGAATTATAAAATATAAACAGACCTATCACAACTAATGAAATTGAAACTATAATTAAAAATCTACCAATAGACAGAAGTCCATGACAAGATGGCTTCACAGGCGAATTCTATCAAACATTTAGAGAAGAGTTAACACCAATCCTTCTCAGACTCTTCCAAAAATTTGCAGAGGGAGAAACACTCCCAAATTCATTCTATGAAGCCACCATCACCCTGATACCAAAACCAAAAAAAGATATCACAAAAAAAGAAAATTATAGACCAATATCACCAATGAACATAGATGCAAAAATCCTGAACAAAATACTAGCAAACAGAATCCAACAACACATTAAAAGGATCATACACCATAATCAAGTGGGATTTATCCCAAGTATGCAAGGATTCTTCAATATATGCAAATCAATCAATGTGATACACCACATTAATAAATTAAGGAATAAAAATCATGTGATCATCTCAATAGAGGCAGAAAAAGCTTTTGACAAAATTCAACACCCATTTATGATAAAAATGCTCCATTTGTTTATTTTTGTTTTTATTTCCGTTACTCTAGGAGGTGGGTCAAAAAAGATCTTGCTGTGATTTATGTCAAAGAGTGTTTTTCTTATATTTTCCTCTAAGATTTTTATAGTATCTGGTCTTACATTTAAGTCTTTAATCCATTTGGAGTTTAGTTTTGTGTATGGTGTTAGGTAGTGTTCTAATTTCATTCTTCTACATGTAGCTGTCCAGTTTTCCCAGCACCACTATTGAAGAGGCTGTCTTTTCTCCATTGTATGTTCTTGCCTCCTTTGTCGTAAATTAGGTGCCCATATGTGCATGGGTTTATCTCTGGGCATTCTATCCTGTACCATTGATCTATATTTCTGTTTTTGTTTCAGTGCCATTCTGTCTTGATTACTGTAGCTTTGTGGTATAGTTTGAAGTCAGGGAGCCTGATTCCTCCAACTTTGTTTTTCTTTCTCAAGATTGCTTTGCTATTCGGTGTCTTTTGTCTTTCCATACGAATTGTAAAATTTTTTGTTCTAATTCTGTGAAGAATGCCATTGGTAGTTTGATAGGGATTGCATTGAATCTGTGGATCCTAAATAATTTTTGAAACAGATGTGTGCCTACTTCTGTCTTTTGTTCTCTATTACATTTCAGTGAATGTGATTTCATGACTTTCTCTATCAGTCTCATCTTCCAGAGCGTAACGGGAGGTGTGTAATTTGGGGAATGCCACTGTACAATCCTCGTTTCTCATGTTTTAATTATTTATGTCTTGAAGTATTTCAAACAAACCAAAATATGCAGAAAATAATATGGTACACACCTAAATGCACACAGCCTACATCTACAGACGTAAACAGTTTGCTGCAAAAGCTTAGATCTCTCTTTTTATTAAAGAAATGAACCATTACAGATACATCTAAAGCTGCACCCCCATTCTTTATTACTCCTCTCCAGAGTAGCAACTCTTGCACTTGGTAAGCATCGATCCCCTGCATTTTTTTTTTTTTTTTTTACTTTTACTGTATATATGAATGAGTCCATAAACAACATAAAATCAAGTTTTATATATTTTTTTTAATTTTCATGATTGTTTTGGAGATACATCTGTGTTGATAGTATAGAGAATCTAGTTTGTGTATTCTTTTACAGGTGGACATTACTCTTACGATATTGAGCCTTAATGCCTTCATGGACAAAGGGGAAATAGATTCTCATCTGGTGTGGCGTTGTTCCCTCTCCAGGGCCTGTTCCCAGCTAGGGAAATGTATGCTTTTACCTGCAGCTCTGGCACCCTGCAAAGAACCCTCCAACTCCCACCCCACCCACACATGCCCTTTGCATGTATCTGCTGATTAGGGAAATCCATGCCACCTCCAACGTAAGCAGTGTTCTGTACCAGCGGCATAGTCTTTCTCCTCCCGTGGTGAGAGAAATGAGCTTAGTGTTTTTGGAAAATTTCGAGGCAAGAGTGGCCTGAGATCAAGATGAGAGAGTTAACCTCCAGCACACTTGGTTTTGACGGAAGTCCATTTTACTGCTTTTAAAAAAGAGTGAGAGCCCAGGATTAGCAGCTGCTGGGTATAGGTCTAAGGTCCAACCGAAGCCTCTGCAGGGGCACCTGTTGCTTTCAGAACTGCCTGGGAGGGAGGGAATCCCCACACACAAAAGGCTTCTGTTGGGTTTCTGTGCGTAGCTGAGAAAGCTTAAATGACAAGGGAGGAAACTCACAAGTGAAAGAGGAGGACAGACCAGGAGGAGTAAAAGGGAATACTGTTGACAAAAGGCTGTGCTAGGGCAGAAAGATACATGTGAGTGTGAAACAGCAGAGAAGAACTGAAAAACACGCCCAAGATGGCTGGAAAGAAAACCTGGTGGCAGCATCTAAATTTTCCAAAATGAAGATGGGAATCAAAATTATCTGAAATCCCCACCAGACGTTTGAAACATCATGGCTCGCCCCTTTAGTCTGTGCAAGTTACCAGTCTTTCCAGAATAAGTAGGAATGATTTTGAGCCCCTGCCATAGGATGGCTACGACCCTAGGCCAGTCCTCCTCCTAACCCTGGCGCGAGTAAGCGGACACAGGCAGCCTTGAAACGTGCGTTCTGTAAGCTGGGCTTCCCCCAGTGTGCCCACCACGATGTCATGCAGTTCTGCTGGGTATGCAAAAGAGCGCCCTGTGTGATTAAGTCAGTGCCACTCAGTGGGTGTATTATGAACTCTCTGTAGATGTGACAGCAATCTTGAATCTCTGTGTAAAAAATCATGTTTGCACGGTACCCTGATAACTGCTGGGCTGAATGTTGAGCCGAGTTAGGTGGGATGGTTAGGATCCTGTAAGAACTAAATTCAGGAAGACTTTGTCTTTATTCTACCTGATGCTCTCCCTCCTCTCCTCCCATGCTTACAACATAATAGGAAACCAGTTGGTAAGGAACTTTGGGAAAGTCATTTGCAGACTTCCAGCCCCAGGGGTGATACAGAGCAGAGTAAAGGAGGGCGGTTGTGAGGCTGAAAGACAACAGATAAATAATCATCCCCTGACTCAAGGGGAGCCAGTTTGCATATTAACAGACCTATGGACTGGCCTGGCTTGAAAATCTCTGTCCCATCAGAGACAGGTTGGCGCAAGAGGTTATTTTCCTCAGGAATTTGACCTTGGAAATGAAGATTATCAGACAGCAGTGAAAGCTGAAAGGATGCACCTAAAAGGCCATAAGCAAACCAAATCAGAGAAGACAGAAACCGTGATTTGGCAGAAACCACGTTATAAGGCAGAGAAAAGATACACAGCATCGAAGTGAGAAAGATGTACGTGGAGAACCTGTGGAAATAGTTGAGTCATCAACAGCAAACACAAGAGTGGAGATCTTCAAACTCGTGCTCCTAAGGGTCAAGAGACCAAAAAGTCCCTAAGTAGCAGACTAGAGAGGGGAGCTACTAGATCACGAGCATCTAGGTAGTTGACGACTCGTGGTCCCTCAGGCAGTGTGAACTTCCTGTTCACATGAGTTCCCCTTGCCCCTCAGGTCCCATGGGGGTGATGCGGATGTGGGCCCAGGTGGGTGCTGTGCACACAGGGGCCTATTCCCCAGCTCAGCAGCACTGAACTTAGGAAACCCCCAATTTTATAGGGGGACCCACCCATCCTCCCCTCCAGAGACAGTGCCATTATCTTTATTACCCTGGAGTGTAGACAGATCTTCTCTGGGCTGGGGTTGTTCCCCGTCTTTACTCTGCTGATCAGGAAACAAATGTGCCCTCTGATCTGCAGGGGGACACTGTCTCTAGCTTCCTAGGTCGTTTGCTAAGGGGAACATTCCAGAAGAGATAGTCTGGGGATCAGACGTGCAGAAACAACATGGAGAATTGTCTCCCTACACTGAGGACTCTCAAGCTGCCTTGGCTCTCATTCCAATTCAAACAGACCAAGTGCTACGTTTTCCTTACTGCTGTTATATTCTTAAAAGCACCACTCCCCTCTTCCACTAGCCCCGTTGGCTTTCTACTCCTCGCCTTTAGAACTGCAGAACCGGCACAAAACTGGAAAACTAGGTTGTAGTCAGAACGTGGGACCTTGAAGGCCAGGTGAAAGGTATAATCAAACATGAAACCCTGATGCTTGGATGCCAGGGGACTAGCATCAATTATGCTTGATCCAGTTCTGCTTCTGTTCCTCTGGGACGTGACTGCCCATGATACAGGAAATTATTTCTCTTCATTGCTTCCAGGATGCTTAGTGGAGCATTGACTTGGAAACCAGAGTTCTAGGCCCAGCATCTAAACTAGCCCTTGCCCCACTGTACTCTCTTGTAACACTTGCTCTGCTATTCTTAGCACACAGCACAAGTTGTAATTATATATCGTGTGTGTGTGTGTGTGTGTGTGTGTGTGTGTTTAATGGCTTTTCCCTCACCAGATTATAAGCTCCATTAAGATAAGAATTATGTTTGTTTTGTTCACCCCAGCAAACCCAGCCTGACGTAGCAGGTGCTCAAGAAATACTGATTAGACAGGTTAAGTGTAGGTTTTGGACCCTTTTATTGTAAAGAGGCTTGAATAACAGCTCAGGGAGTTTGTACTTTTATGGTTAACAATAGTTAATAATATAGAGTAAGTGATATATAGGAGTATTGACTATGGTCCTTATTGTTATTGGCATGTTATCAACATGCGGACTGGATGCCAACGAGACATCCCGCTGAAACTGTCCACCTGGCAATGGAAAATGCCAGTCTAGAGCTTGGATGAGTGTTCTGTTCAAAAACACAGCAGCAAGGCTGACTTTCCAGGGTGGTTCATGTGTTGTTAAAGGCTGAGTCAAGTTTTCATGGGCTGAGGTGTATGGTCACTGTCACTGTATGTCTCAGAGTCCCAGGCTAGCCCTTCCAAGGTGGGCACCTGGACCTGGCTGTGTGGATGTATTGATAGGGGACCACCTGGCTGGTCCCCTCGTGAGCCCAGTACCTGGATATGAGTGCCTGCAGACAAAGCCCCAGGATGCATGGGATCCTGAGTTCTGAGAGAGCAAGAGAAGAAATGTATGGACGGGGCATAGGGATTGATTTGTGCAGGTATCGAGCCCACAGGGCAGGTACAGGGCTCAGGAGGTGGGCAGGCCTGAAATGCAGCAGGAACAACCTCTGGACCAAACAAAAGGGAATCCTCCTGGGACTGCTGCAGGGGAGCCTTTAGGGTGGCCCTTTAATGTGGATGGGTTAGAGTGACTTCGAAGTTGGAGGCTGACAGCAAATAGTTTCCAAGTTCTTTATGTTTTTTATTTAAAGTAAAAATAAGCTCACAATAATGGACTTTAGTCTACTCTGTTTTCTGCTTCCCACCCATCAGCTTTGCACAGGGAGAAACATGCACTTCCTATGGTTTCCTGCCCCACCCAGGTTTTTTGTTCCACTTTGGTTTTAATATTGGTCCATTCTAACTGGAAACATGAAGGCCGCCTCCTCAGCCCGCACCTGGTAGGCAGCAGGCCTCCGTGGAAGCCCTGGGAGACCTTGTTGGATCAAGAGCTTCTCTGCTGTCTAGCCCCTCCCCCTTCTCTCTTCATTAGCTTGACTCTGAAGGTGAGCCCTTATGAAGGACGCCTGATCACTTTTATTTCCAATCTGTCTTTAGCACCAGACAATCTTGACTGGTGGCGCTTTTTCAGAAGAGCGTCCATCATGAAATGCAGGTAACATGTCTCATTGGAGCACTCCTGCCCCTCAAAGGCTTAGGGGGAACTTGGCCTGAACCCCAGTTCCTGGTACTGTGAGTTCAACATGGCCCTTCACCGCTGCTCTGGCCCCCCTTTTCCTTCTCTGCCCCCCCTCACCCCTCCTCTGCCCCCTCTTTTCCTTCTCTGCCCCCCTCACCCCTGCTCTGGCCCCCTTTTCCTTCTCTGCCCCCCTCACCCCTCCTCTGCCCCCCCTTTTCCTTCTCTGCCCCTGTTGCTGAATCATGCAGGCTCCTCACTTTTACCCAGAATCCTACCTGGATTCTGAGCCTTACCCTTGTTCCATTTCTGCAAGAAATCCAATGGAAATCAGCATTTTCCTGGGCCTGTAGTTTTATTAATGATTTCATGAGAGGTGGGGGGCAGAGGAGGGACCCACCTCAGCCATGACCAGCCCTCTGCCATGCCCCCTGCCCTGCTTCATGTCCCATCAGCCCTCCGCGTCCCTTCCAACTGTGCACGGGACCAGGTCTTCATGGCCTTCTTTCTGAGGCCCTGAGTCCTCTTCTGCCCATACACATGCCGAACATTTCAACGTGTGCCCACAGCCCACGTTAAGTGTAGTTTCTGCTGCAAGAAATGAAAAGCGTTCTTATAATTTGGCTTTTGAAGCTGACTATAATTAAGTCATTCAATTCATGATTGCTCTGATTTCTCAGGAGTTACGCATTCACGTGTTTTTAAAAAGTGAGACAATGGGGCTTCCCTGGTGGCGCAGTGGTTGAGAGTCCGCCTGCCGATGCAGGGGACACTTGTTCATGCCCTGGTCCAGGAAGATCCCACATGCCACGGAGCGGCTGGGCCCGTGAGCCATGGCCGCTGAGCCTGCGCATACAGAGCCTGTGCTCCACAAGGGGAGGGACCACAACAGTGAGGGGCCTGCGTACCGCAAAAAAAAAAAAAAAAGTGAGACAATGTAATTTACCAAATAGAATAAAGTATCTTTGAATATTTGATTTAAAAATTAACAACTAAAAATCATATATTTATAGACATTTACTTAAGCATTTGCTAATTTGTATGCTTTTCTTTTTGTATTCTCTCTTTTTTTTTATTTAGGTCTTGGTGAATTTCTATCTATCTATCTATTTTTTTTGGCTGCGTTGGGTCTTCATTGCTGCACATGGGCTTTCTCTAGTTGCAGCGAGCGGGGGCTACTCTTCGTTGTGGTGCGCAGGCTCAGTAGTTGTGGCGCACGGGCTTAGTTGCTCTGTGGCATGTGGGATCTTCCCGGACTAGGGATCGAACCCGCGTCCCCTGCATTGGCAGGCGGATTCTTAACCACTGCGCCATGAGGGAAGGCCTGTATTCTCTTCTAAGCCTTAGAATATTTAGGTACAGCCCATAGAGATTAGACCATAGGCACTGTAGCTCTGCTTTCCGGTTGGTGAGACAGCTTCAGCAGGAGGCCTGTCCACAGGCAAGAACCTCCAGGAAAAGAGTCCAGTCCCAACCGTAGCGGCATCCCTTGCTGGGAGCAGCCCCATCAGGCCAATGCATTTACCCTCAGGCCTTCTGGAATTATGATGAACACAATTGTCTTTGTCTCATTCCACATATTTTTGCAGAGCCCGACTAAGTTTAAAAATAGCCATGAGGGGCTTCCCTGGTGGTACAGTGGTTGAGAGTCCGCCTGCCGATGCAGGGGACGCGGGTTCGTGACCCGGTACGGGAGGATCCCGCATGCCGCGGGGCGGCTGGGCCCGTGAGCCATGGCCGCTGAGCCTGCGCGTCCGGAGCCTGTGCTCCGCAACGGGAGAGGCCACAGCAGTGAGAGGCCCGCGTACCGCAAAAAAAAAAAAAAAAAATAGCCATGCGATGTATTCCTCATGCAGGGATTTCATCAGGCACCTTAAGCAACCTTTAGAGAATGCTTCACTTGGGAGTGGGTTTGGTCTGATGTGTGAACGGGGAGACTACAGGAATCCTGGCAGGGGCAGCAGCCTGGGCAGAGGTGTGGAGACAGGGGCTGCAATAAGCCAGGTCTGAAAGGCCTTGGAAGCCACGCTGGACATTTGGGCCCTTACCTCACAGGCCATGGGGAAGAACTGACATTCCAGGAACTGGTTCAAATAGCAGACTCAGAGTCACATAAGGTGAACGTCCTTGATTCTTCTTTTCCCTTCTCTGCTTCCTCCTCCATCCTTTCAGGTATCTTTTAACATCACTATTTTTATTAACAGATAGATGAGCCCAGGTATCCAGTAAGCCCCAGAGGAGACTTGGTGTAAGCAGAACTGATGGAATAAACATCTAGACATTATTTGGAGTTTTCAGTCACCACTGGTGCTCCGTGTACTTTATGTTTGGATTATTCAGTGTTTTTCCCATCCTTTAATGTTAGGTCTCTTCAGCCAAATGATAAGGTTGAACAGGATGGAAATTACAGGGTGTGGATCACAGTGGGTGTTTAGTAGAAGCCATCACTTCCATTTGTGCTGCAAAGGCTTCCGGAGGTGGCCCTTTTTTTCTTTTGTTTTATGTTTTTGTTTCTTCATTTTATTTATTGTGCTTTTTCTTTGCTTGGTTGCTTGTTTCATTTTATTTCCTGTTCTTCCATTCACTGAATTAATAGGATATTCTTTTTTTTTTCAAGGATTGCTTTGTTAAAAAAGTAATAGCCTATGTTTAAAAATCAGATTTCCCATAAAACTCAGAATTTCCAGCTTTGTTTGAAAGTTGACATACATAGCACTGGGCTATATTCCCACATGGCAGCAATCCGGGAGAACAGCCTTCTTCAGACAGATATTCTCTCACCAGTTTACCGCAGGCCCTACTATACTCTGTTGTCTCCCCTGCCCTGAGGAGGTATCAGTTACCCTTTCATTTGAGCTGTGGCTTTCCTGTACCTGCTGTTTACTCATTTATGTGACTTCGCCTGCCCCAGGAGTTATTCAAATTTACCATTTTTTTAACTGGAAAATGTAATGGCCTTGCATTTGTCGTCGTTACTGATATATTTTAATTCATGTCTGCCAGAGTCTTTTGTGCTTTCTATTTGTCCCCCAAGTTCTATGTTTCTTTTCTCTTTTCCAGTCTTCTTTTGGGTTGACTGAGTTTGTTGTCTCACTCCACTTTTTTTTTTTTCTGTACCACTTTGAAAATTATACCATCTGTTTTTTATCCTTTTAGTGGTTAACCTAGTAATTATAGCTTGTATCTTTTACTTACCAAAATCTAAAGCGATCAGTACTCTGAACAACACCTTTCCCATTTCTGCCCCCTTATATGCTAGTTGTTTTGTATATTTTGAGTCTATATATTTCTTTTCTTTTAAAAATCCCACAAGGTATTGCTTCTTTTATTCTTCTATAGAGTCAATGCTTGTATCGATTTGCCTATATATTGACCACTTTCTGTCCTCTTAACTTCCTTATAGCTTGGGATCTTATATCTTGTATCTTCTTGTATCCGCTCAGTTCCTTCTTCTAGCTTCTTTTATGTCTTTCATCTGTGATCAATCTCCTTGGCTTGAACTACAGTCTTTAAATTTCCTTTAATGAGGATCTGCCCATGGCAAGTTCTTTCTGATTTTATGTATCTGTACACATCTCATATGAGTGTTCTTTTTTTTCCTTTTCCTCCCCACTTTTACTTTGGAAGTTATACATTACATTTCTTCTTCCCCATCCCCACTCTCATCTCCCCTAAAATTATAATCTGATGCTTAGCTTTAAAATCTTTTATTCTTCAAAATTGCTATTCTTCTACCAAACAACACAAGGACCTTAAAATACTTTAAGGTAACCATACTTCCATATGATTGCTATCTAATATTTTAGTTCCAAGGTGTTTATAACTTCTCTCCTCCATTAATCTTTAAAAAATTTAAATAGTATGGGTGTTTATAAATTTATTATTATTTTTATTATCTTCTTTGCTCATTGTTTATCTTACTTTGTTCTTAGTTTAATTTACTTTAAATTGAAATGTATTATTATTATTTAATATTTTCTTTCAGGGAGCCTCTGTGAATTGGATATTCTTTTCTTTGTATAGATATGTCTTTATTTCACCCCCATTTTTGAGCAGGAATTTAGTTATAGAATATTAGTTTGGTATTTATTTTCTTTTGCCACTTTGAGTATGTTATTCCAGTATCTTCTTGCTTCTGTGTCACTGATGAAAACTCCTGTGCTAATCTAATTGCCATTATTAGGTTGGTAACCTCTTTTTCTATCTGGCTGCTTTCATGACTTTCTCTTTGGTTCTGAGGTGTGTGTGTGTGTATGCGTGTGTGTGTTTCTTTTGAATCCTACCTGGGACTTGTGATGGTTCCAATGAACATCACATGTATTACTTTTTCTATTAAATTCCCAGCCATTATCTTTTTAATATTGCCTATCCTACTTCTTCTTCCTGGAACTCCAATTAAAAGGATATTTTATTTTCTCAAATAAAATGCTCTCCATGTCTTATACTCCCCATGTCTTATTACTCTCTTTCACATTTTTCTATTTCTTTTTTTTCTCTCTCTACTACATTATCAGTACTTTCCTCAGACCCATCTTCCATGATACTGGTTCTCTTTTTAGCTGTAACTAACATTCAACCTAGCAGTGTATTTTTCATTTTAAAAATTCTATTTAGGGGCTTCCCTGGTGGCGCAGTGGCTGAGAGTCCGCCTACCGATGCAGGGGACGCAGGTTCATGCCCCGGTCTGGGAAGATCCCACATGCTGCGGAGCGGCTGGGCCCGTGAGCCATGGCCACTGAGCCTGCGTGTCTGGAGCCTGGGCTCCGCAACGGGAGAGGCCACAACAGTGAGAGGCCCGTGTACCGCAAAAAAAAAAAAAAAAAAAAAAAAAAATTCTATTTAGTTCTTTTTTTTCCCCAAAGCTGTCCTTTCTTTTTTCATAGAGGCTGGTTCTTTCAGTATAGTTTTTATTCCTTCTTTTACTTTAAAAATACCTTTAAACGTATTTAGTTTATAGTTCCATCAGATTATTCTATTACCATCAGTTCTTGAGGTGCTAATCATTCTGCTTGTTATGTATGTGGCCTCTCCCTCTGACTGGTTTGTTTCTTTGTCTGGTTTGTTCATCAGGACTTGTTTATTCTGAAGGAATCTTACGAGTCCTGAGTTATGAAGACATTTCTACAGGGCAATTTGAGTTTGCTCCTGCAAAGGTTTCTCTGGTCCTGGGAACATTTTTATCGTAATTTATCAGCTCAGGATTCTTGCACGATTTAAACAGTGTATATCTGGGTAGCACACTTGTACATGGCACACGCTTGATGTTTTGTTTTTTCATGAGATATGTTTTTTTCACCCTGAGACTAGGGCAGAATACACACTTACTGGCCTCTTTCCTGAGTTACTAGGGAGTGGTGGTAGTTTTTCTGCTCCTACTTTCATGTAGAGGCAGGTTTTCAAGAATTCTGACTGTATGCAGTTATGTCGGTTCCAGTCCCTTACCTTGCTTGGGCCCAGGCCACATTACCTGTCCTCACCTGAGCATTAAAATTCCAGCCCCAGGCCCCTATGCAGCTATATCCAGATTCAGCCCCCCTATGGGTGAGTGCAGCATTTGCTCTCATGCCTCCTGCTTTGGCTTCGGATTCTCTCTTCATTTATGGCCTGTGTTTTTAAAAAGTTATATTTTATAGGTCTGTGAAGTACATTCTCAAGATGGTCGCACTAGGTTATATTTTATATATGTTTGGAACTGAAAGAAGATCTAGGTGATTTTTATATGATTTTTAAACTCTATTAATTTATCACAAACAATTTTGGCTACTATTATGAGCCTGGCTTTGTTATAGGTGTTGGGGTACAACACTAAACAAAACAAGTCTTTGTGTGGTTTACATTCTCAAGGGGAAGACAAAACAAACAATAAATAAGAAGATACAGTAAAATCAGAGGGAGCTATGAAGAAAATAAAAGCAGGATAATGAGAGAGAAAGAGAGACTGGGTTGGGTGGAGTGTGCTATATTTAGGACAGCAAAGGAAGCCTCTCTGAGGAGGTGACATTTGAGCAGAGGCTTACATGAAGTGGTAAAGAGTCATGCTGATATCTGGGGTGTCAGTCTGGGTCCTCCAAGAAGTAGACACTAACACAGGATTAGCCGTGCAAGAGATTTATTAAAGCAACCCCTGTGAACAAGACCAGTGTCCAGTACAAAGTGCAAATGTGAGTCTTCTTTTTCAAAAACTAACTGATTAAGGATTTCAAGTCAGGTACAGCAAAGCATTCAGTCAAGTTCAGGGCCTTTCTGAGCGCTCTGTTCAGACTAGGAGGGAAAATGGGGAGAGCCCTGGCAAGAATCTGGGAGCGCTGTCAGATTATGATGCAAGTCTGAGACCAGGTGTCAGATTATGATGCAAGTCTGAGACCAGGGAGGACAGAAGGTTGAGGGGAAGCCTCCTAGAGTTCTATGCTGTTCTGAGAGAGTTTGGCAAGGCTGGGGGAGAGCGCTTGATCCAAAGTCCCCTATCAGGTGAATTTTTCATCTCCCAGGAATAGGCTTGCCTTGGCAATCTTGCCCTGCCCAGTCACGGACCAGGAGTAGCTTGTGGACAGTATGACTTTATCACAAATGCAGAGATGGATTTCAGAGCATGGTAGCCATGACTCCTGGTCAGTTATGCTCCTTGTAATTTGGATGGCTGTGAAGCACGTCCTCATGGCAACCACACTGAATAAAGAGCTTTCCAGGAAAAGGGAACAGCGATTGCAAAGGCTCTTTGTTATGGGTTGAATTGTATGCTCCCAAAACTCATATGTAGAAGTTCTAAGCCCCCAGCACCTCAGAATGTGTCCTACTTTGGAAATAAAGTCATTGCTGATACAGTTGGTTAAGATGAGGTCATACTGGACTAGGGTGGGCCCCTACTTCATTAAGACTGGTGTCCTCATAAAAAGAGGAAATTTGGAGACAGACACGCCCATGACAAGAACACCATGTGAAGGTGAAGGCAGAGATCGGAGTGATGGTGTCTGCAAGCCATGGACCACCAAAGATTGCCAGCAAACCATAGAAGAAAGGAGAGGGGCATAGATGAGACCCTTCCCTAGTGCCTTCAAAAGGAGCATGGCCCTGCCAACGTCTGGATTTCAGACTTCTAGCCTCCAAACCCATGAGACAATAAATTTCTGTTATTTAAGCCATCCAGCTTGTGGTACTCTGTTATGGCAGCCCTAGCCAACTAATACAGCCCTGAAATGAACTTGGTGTGTTGTAGGAACATCAAGGATGCCAGTGGGGACCCAGCAGATAAGTGAGAGGGAGACTTGTAGAGGAAGGAGAAATATCCAGGGCCCAGATCTGTAGATCATGACTTTGTGAACCAACATAGCAACTCTGGTTTTTATTTTGACTGTGATAGGGAACTTTACAGGCTTCAGAGAGGGGAGTGGCCTAATGTCATTCATCTTTTTTAAGTATCACTCTGGCTATTATCTGGAAATAGATTGCAGAAGAGCAAGGGCTACGAGTCAGGTCCATTGCAGCTGCCTGAGAAAGAGAGGATGGTGGCTTGGATGGGAGAAGTCACTGTGGAGGTGGTGAGAAGTGTGGGAGGGGTGGAAATTTGAAGGTAAACTGTGTAATTTACTGATGGATTAGATAAGCAGTTAGAGGGAAAGAGAAGAGTCAAGAATGATCTCGCCTTTCTTTTTTGCTTTTGTTTGTTTGCCTATAGCGACTAGATAACTACAGTTGTTATTTTCTGAGATGGGAACACTGCATGAGGAGCTTGTCTGGAGATTCCAGGAATCAAAATCTAGATCTCTGCTATGTTTTAAAAGTTCCATGTTGTTTTGCAACTTGCTTTTTCCTTTTCGTGGACTTCTTTCCATTTCAATACAGATATATTGCCTCATTACATTTTGAGGGCTGCCCAGTATTTCTTGTATGGATGTTTCATTCTTGACTGAACTAGCTCCCTCAGGATGGACTTTTGGGTTGTTTCCCTTTTTTGTGTGTGATTGTAAACGGTGATGCTTAAAAGTCATATTATTTATCTCTTGCCGCGTAACAAGACACCCCATAACTTGGTGGCTTAAAAACAACTACGTATATTATCTCCCAGTATATCTGGGTCAGGAGTCAGAGCACAGCCTAGCTGAGCTCTCCAGTTCAAGATGTCTCTCAAGGCTGTAAGCAAGGTGTAGGCTGGGGCTAGTCATCTCAAGGATACACTGGGGAACGATCTGCTTCTCCGCTGACTCAGTGGTTGTGGGGAGGATTCAGTTCCTGATGGAATGTTGGCCTGAGGGCCTTCACTCCTCACTGGCTATTGACTGGAAGCCACCCTCAGTTCCTTGCCTTGTGGTCCTCTCCAAAAGAGAGCTCACAGCATGGCAGCTGGCTTCGTCAAGGTAGGCAGGCAGAAGAGAGTGGAAGAATTTGCAAGCAAGACGGAAGTCACAGTCTTTTATAACCTAATCTCAGCAGCATTCCCCATCCCTTTTGCTGTATTCTATTCACTAGAAGTAAGTCAGTAGGTCCCTTACTCAGGCAAAGAGGATTATTCAAGTGCTGTGGATACCATGAGGCTTACTTAGATCGTTGGGGGCCACCTTAGAAGTCTGCCTACCGCAACAGCCCCCATATTTGTCTTTTGAAAGATTGTTAAAGGTGGGTTTGCTGAATGAAGAAGTATGCATATTTTAAAATTCCAAGTATAGGGAGTTCCCTGGTGACCTAGTGGTTAGGATTCCAGGCTTCCACTGCCGTGGCCGGGGTCGATCCCTGGTCGGGTAATGAGATTCCTGCAAGCCGCATGGCGTGGCCAAAAATAATAATAAAAATAAAATAAAATAAAATTCCAAAACACTATAAGATTTCTTTTCAAAAGTGTTACTCCAAAGTTCATTTTGATGGGACTATTTGCTATTGCCTGAGAGGGACAGGTTGTAAATCCTCAAAGAGCCTTTGCCAGATTTTGTCAGGAGTCTCTCTTCCCTTCCTGTCTTCCTTTTTCTCACCCCTCCAAAATTTCCCACAACAGGAAATAGCTGTGTGTCTTGTCACATAAATGATAGGAAGGTTCTAACCAGCAGATACATGCCATTCTCATCATCATGGCAACTAGTCTAGGGTATGCTGACCTGGGTATGCTGCCATTGAGAAACGTCATTGCCTTCACTTGTTTGCTGGCTTGAGTGAGGTTTTTTCAGCCAGCCTTGGTGAGAGAGATGAAAGAGTGATAGACCAGGGGAGGGTAGATGGGGCCAATGAGGACTACGGAAACTCCACTTGAATCATTTCTTCTAAATCCTCTGTCCTCAGGAGTTTCTGGTAGGCCATGGAATGATGATGTGTACATTTATTTCTTCATTAGTCCGAAAGCACCTTTACTTAAAAGGACCCTCGGGCTTCCCTGGTGGCGCAGTGGTTGAGAGTCCACCTGCCGATGCAGGGGACGCGGGTTCGTTCCCTGGTCCGGGAGGATCCCACATGCCGCGGAGTGGCTGGGCCCGTGAGCCATGGCCGCTGAGCCTGCGCGTCCGGAGCCTGTGCTCCGCAACGGGAGAGGCCACAGCAGTGAGAGGCCCGCGTACCGCAAAAAAAAAAAAAAAAAAAAGGGACCCTCATGTTTACTTGGATAGGTTGGAGGGAAAGCCGATATCAGGAGAATTGCTTTATCTCCTTCCCACACAATTTTAGCTGGCTTTATAAAATTAAGTACATTCTAAATTGAGACTATTATAAAGACCAAACAAAGGTGTGCCAAGTGTGGATGGCTGCCATCAGGGCGGGTGCCCCCGCGGAAAGCTTAGGCTCTCTTGACAGCTTCCCAAATGCAGGCGCAGGTGCCTTCCTCCTGTGAGCAGGGTGGGCTTGGGTGCGGAGCTGGGGGGAGTACCAGACCTCTGATGATGTTAGGGAACATCTTGATGGGGCCGTCATTGACCTTCCCTGTTTGTGGCTAGCCCCTTGGCTGGAGAAGGGACTGGAATTCCCCATGCTCCGGCCTGATTTTCCACTTTCAGGTCCCCACAAGCCACGAGGCCCTCTTTGGATGTAGAACAGTTTAGGGGCCTAGCTCTCAGGGCAGCAACTCCACCTCTGCTTGTGCTGCCCGCTTGGAAAGCTTCTCATACTGGACAAATTGAGAGCCAAGGCCCTGCCTCCTTCCTGTCTGGGCCCTCCTGCGAGTCCGGTGCTGCATGAGCAAAGCTTAACAAACTTGGAGTGATTCCTCGTGCTGGGGCAACACTGCCCTGCCCCTCTGCCCTCCCCTCAGGCGCCTGCGCAGACTGTGATCACATTTCACAAGATCACTCCGCTAGATGAGAAAAACGTGTGGCTGACTCGGTACAGCGAGCCCAGTCCTGTGGATTGCACTCCCTGCAGAAATGAGAACCCGAGTGGAGCGGCCTTTCAAACTGCAGTAAATCAGGGCTCCTTGGCCATCCTTGCCCTGCTCTGTCAGGTTTTGTCTTTTTCTAGAAACCCTGCCGGGTTCAGGCAAATTAGGGGAGAGGAAATTCGGTCCGGCTCATTGCATAATCACTCTCAATTTCTAGGGTCTGGGACCAGCCATCTTGTGATTTAAAATATAAATACTTGCAAACGGTTTCTATCTTGATCAGTTATGTAAAAATCTGCGTTTAAGATGTGCTGAAGTGGCTATCAGATGTGTTTCCTTTTTTAATGTGACAGTCTTCTTTTTGTGGAACTCTGTTTTTCAGTCTTTGACTATATATATTTATATATATATATATTTAACATCTTTATTAGAGTATAATTGCTTTACAATGGTGTGTTACTTTCTGCTTTACAACAAAGTGAATCAGTTATACATATACATATATCCCCATATCTCTTCCCTCTTGTGTCTCCCTCCCACCCTCCCTATCCCACCCCTCTAGGTGGTCACAAAGCACCGAGCTGATCTCCCTGTGCTATGCAGCTGCTTCCCACTAGCTATCTGTTTTACATTTGGTAGTGTGTATATGTCCATGCCACTCTCTCACTTCATCCTAGCTTAACCTTCCACCTCCTCGTGTCCTCAAGTCCATTCTCTACATCTGTGTCTTTATTCCTGTCCTGCCCCTAGGTTCATCAGAACCTTTTTTTTTTAGATTCTAGATATATGTGTTAGCATATGGTATTTATTTTTCTGTTTCTGACTTACTTCACTCTGTATGACAGACTCTATGTCCATCCGCCTCACTACAAATAACTCAATTTCGTTTCTTTTTATGGCTGAGTAATATTCCATTGTATACATGTGCCACATCTTCTTTATCCATTCATCTGTGGATGGGCACTTAGGTTGCTTCCGTGTCCTGGCTATTGTAAATAGAGCTACAATGAAGATTGTGGTACATGACTCTTTTTGAATTATGGTTTTCTCAGGGTATATGCCCAGTAGTGGGATTGCTGGGTCATATGGTAGTTCTATTTTTAGTTTTTTGAGGAACCTCCATACTGTTCTCCGTAGTGACTGTATCAATTTACATTCCTACCAACAGTGCAAGAGGGTTCCCTTTTCTCCACACCCTCTCCAGCATGTATTGTTTCTAAATTTTTTGATGATGGCCGTTCTGACCAGTGTGAGATGATATCTCATTGTAGTTTTGATTTGCATTTCTCTAATGATTAATGATGTTGAGCATTCTTTCATGTGTTTGTTGGCAATCTGTATGTCTTCTTTGGAGAAATGTCTATTTAGGTCTTCTGCCCATTTTTGGATTGGGTTTTTTGTTTTTTTGGTATTGAGCTCCATGAGCTGCTTGTAAATTTTGGAGGTTAATCCTTTGTCAGTTGCTTTATTTGCAAATATTTTCTCCCATTCTGAGGGTTGTCTTTTCGTCTTGTTTTTGGTTTCCTTTGCTGTGCAAAAGCTTTGAAGTTTCATTAGGTCCCATTTGTCTTTTTTGTTTTTTTTTTTATTTCCATTTCTCTAGGAGGTGGGTCAAAAAGGATCTTGCTGTGATTTATGTCATAGGGTGTTCTGCCTATGTTTTCCTCTAAGAGTTTTATCGTGTCTGGCTTTATTTAGGTCTTTAATCCATTTTGAGTTTATTTTTGTGTAAGGTGTTAGGGAGTGTTCTAATTTCATTGTTTTACATGTAGCTGTCCAGTTTTCCCAGCACCACTTATTGAAGAGGATTCAAGACTTACTATATATTTTTTAATTGGCTAAAATTGGTGGGAGAAATGTTTGTGGTTATGCTTATCAGGGTTTTTATAGATTGCTACATCACCTTCTTCCAAAAGGAATTTGAGTCATTTAGCTCTTATGTAAAATCAAAAACTGTTTAAACTCAGGGAGTTGCTTTCGACTGTTTTTTTTTTTTTTTTCCTTAAGTATAAAACGCAGTTTAAAGAAAATAAAATGCAGTCTAAGGCAATAGTATCAAACACCTGTTTTGGTCTCTTGCAGGGCGGTAGGCGGGTGCTGTTTTTCTAGGAGTGGTGGCTGTGTTTCTGTTTTCCTCTTCTTTCTTTGAACAAATAGAGGAAATCTCTAATGGAGGGTTTCTCAACGAGACATACTGGTGAATGTAGAATCTTAAATGAAAAAGGAGTCAGTGGATGTGGCTTCTTGGCCTCTGTGCTTGGACCAGAAATAAAGCAAGTCCTCACCGCAGGCATTTGGCTGAAGGCCTTTGTTTTCCGCCGTTGGCCTGAGCAGCACACGTCTCAGAGCAAAAGTTCCCCCACGCCTTTGGAGGTTTTTAAGGGCTTTTTTTTTTTTTTTTAAATCTGCGCTTTCATTGTTTTTAAGAAGAGTGGTGTCACCCTCACTTGTCATTAAAGAATAGTGTGGGATAAATAAATAAACCTACCCAAAAAATAAAACCGGAAGAACAAAAACCACTCCCCTAAATGAATGAAAAAATTTATACCCGTCACCCTTTTGTGGGGTAAATGTTTCCATGCAAGTTGGTTTAGAAACTTCAAGAAGATTTTTTTCTTTTGAGTTTTTTTTGGGTTGTCTTCTATTTTTATATTGTTGGCAAGTCTACACATTGTGGTTACATAAGAAAGTCAGAATTAAGATATTTGGTATTGAAACAGCACCCCTGGACTCAGGATGAGTTTTTCTGGTACTGCCCTGAGAGAGTTCGAATTCCTATCATAATAGGCATAAATGTCCAATCAACACAGGCTTTCTGGCCGCTTTTCTCCATGTGGTCCCTGGAGAAGCCTCCTGAACAGGGCTCCTGCCCTCCTGAAAGGCTCCTGTGCCTAGTGAGTGGAAGGAGGTGTCAGAGCATCAGACCCGAGGAGGAAGTTCCTGCTGTTCCTCGCTTCCAGAACTGGTCGAGGTAGGTCAGCCTCTTCAACAGCCACTGCCATTACTGAGAGCCTACGGTGTGCTAGACCCACTGCCGACATCTTTTCACCTCCTGTCTTATTCCATTACCACCGCGATCCTTCGAGGTGTAATCTAGTAAGAGTGTGTTTATAAGAGAAGGAAGGTGGAAAGGCTATGGAGTTTGCTGTCCAGAAGTGGGGACACATGTCTATATGAATAAGGTCAAGAAAGCGTTATGTTAATGATAAGAATTAAAAGCTAGTACTTATTACAAACTTACCTGGTGCTGGGTCAAATGCTTTCTTTGGATAATGTCATTTAGCTCTCATAACAACACTAAGAGATAGATAATTTTATGAAACTAAAGTTTAGCAATGTTATATAATAAGTTCAAGAGCCCTGGGAGTCAAACCCAGCAGTCTGATCTCAGACTCACTGACTTCACCACCATTCTGCACCATACGGGGGCCCACAGACACAGAACACAGGAGGTGGTGAATCTAACCAGGCTCGCCATCAGTGGTGTAGCTGGTGGACCAGTCAGGGGGAGGGCCGCACTCTCCATGCTCAGTGTGATTTCAGCTAGCCCTCCTTTCCCCTAAGGACTTTTTCTGTCGTTCTTATTGCTGGACCTTCAGTGCTTCAGGTGAACACATTTCTGTCCTACCCATTCTCCTCAATAAATGGCTGTTGACCCATGTGGACTCCATGGTAAGCCAGGCCTAGTGTGTGAAACTCTCCAGTTCAGGGAGTTCTCAAACACTGAAGTGCATCAGTCAGTATATGCAAAGTGAGGGGTGGGACCCCAGGGTCTGCATTTTAAACAAGCACCCAGGGTTATTTTGGTCTTCCTGTTTTTTTTTTCCGAGGGTGCCCAGGAGGCCCAGGGAGAACTGAATAGTCAGTGGACAGACGGTTCTGGGCAAGTAGGGGTCGTATTTTCTTCTTCAGCAGTCACCCACCTCTACCAGAGTCCCCAGGGCTCAAGAGGGGAAAAATGAAAGAGAAAAAGAACAAATGGGAGGCAGTGCAGGGGGACAGTGGAGAATACAGAAAAGCCAGTCAAATCCATAAACATTTGTTGAGAATCAAGTGTTCAAAATGAGCGCAATCGAGGGGGAGGGGCAATACAGAGGGAGGGGAGTAAGAGGTACAAATTATTAGGTATAAAATAAGCTATAAGGATATATTGTACCACATGGGGAATATAGCCAATATTTTATAATAACTATAAATGGAGTATAACCCTTAAAAATTGTGAATCACTATTTTATACATCTGTAACTTATGTAATATTGTACAGCAACTTTACTTCAATAAAAAATAAATACATAAATAAAGGGAAAAAAATTCCCACAGCAAAAGAAAAAGGATGAGCAGAAACAAAAGTCAGATCTGGGAAGGGTCAGGAGAGCAGGCAAAGGGGTGGGCTGAGCCTTCCCTGGCGTGGCAGCTTGGGTTTGAAACTTGTCTTGATGAACCTGCAGGGGCTGCCAGATGGATGGGTGGGCCCTCATGGTAGATGGGCGGGGAGGTGGGGGTGAGGTGTGAGAATAAAGAATGGTCCAGACCGTTTGGCACAGAGGAACAGTTACACATTCAAAGCTTTGGGAGCAAAGGAGTTACAACAGTCAGTTCTAACAGCATAGTCAGGAGAGGCTGCTTGGAGGGGTGACAGATGTCCGGGCCTTGCAGGCTGAAGGCTGACTGCAGGTGGGCAAGCCTAGGAGAGGCCTGGGGCAGAAATTTAGTCCCTGACAAGTGCGGTGGGCCTTAGGGGTCAGGTGAGTCATCTGATTCATAGAGCCACACCTGAAGGTCCTTCAGCGCCTGTTGAGGGTGGGTAGACTAAGAGTGAGGGCCCTTTTCCCTGCTTCAGCTGAAGAAGAGAGAGTTTTTCTCTATTTTTATATAATTGTGTCCTGCATAAGACTTCATGTGGGGAAAAACGTCTATGTTGCTAAAGAAAACAAAAAAAGACTTAATAACTACCAGGGGAATTAAAAAAACTGTATAATATATACATACACATGTATATATTATATATACACACATGTATATATACTTTCTATACATAAAAGCATATACACGTGTGTGGGTATATATGTATATATAATATGTGTGTGTGTATATATATATATATATGGTTTGTGTTGAAGTGTTGAAAGAGATAGTTATTGTGAACTTGGGGGCAGTTTGGAAGGGCAGCTAGGTGTCAGGTCTGCATAAACATTTAAGAGATTCCTGCCTTAGTGGAAAGAACCCTGGCACCTTTCTGGGCATTAGGTGTGTTTGTTTCTGTTTCTGTGTTTAATACATTAAGAGGTTGAATTGAGTTAAGTGGTTTTCGAGACTTCTTCCCGCTATGAAACCTCCCAGCAGTGATCTCGCTCGCAGGCCTCCCCAGCATATGCGTGGGGTGGGTGGCAGGGTCATGGCTTGAGGAGCGTGAGTTTAAGGTATTGTGCAGGATGATCTAAGGAGACAGTTTAGGGGCCAGGATGCCTGCTTCCACGTCCCGCTGGGAAGGGCAGCAAAGGGTGGATGCAGCAGAGGCAGAAGCTTGGGGATGGTCACCAAAGTCACAGAAGTAGAGTTGGCACTAAAGGAGGTGATGTGATACGTTTTCTTCTTATATTTAAAAAAAAAAATTCCCCAAGCTGCTTGCTCTCCTCTCTTCCCCATTATTTTTCCTTTGAGGTATATTTTTTAAACTTAGTTTTTAAACAAAGCACACAGGTAAAGGACTTTGCAGCACCATGCAAAGATGGTTACAGAGATCTACAATGAGTTTTGAAACATTCTTTTAAGGCTGGGCATCCTTCCAAAGGAGCTGACTTTTCAGTAGATGCTGGAAAATGAAAACGTGGGCACAGTTTAGATTGGCCTGGGGAACTGCACATCTGGTAGCTGCTATTGATCTTCGAATGAAGTATCTGTTTTCTGAAAAGGTTTCTCATGTTGATCATCCTCTCATCATGATTCTGGGAGCGTGGCCCTCTCACCTGGAGAAGGAACTGTTGTATCTGTGCACCATTCGATTAGCAATAATTTAGACACACAGTTCAACCGCACAACTTACTGAGTTTCTGTTTGTGCCCCGTCCTGCGCTAGGTCCTCGTGCTGTGATGAAGTCTAGGGTGGGATCCCAGCCCTCCCAGACCGATGGAGGGGCCAGATGTGTGAGCACAGGGAGGCAGTGTAGTGTGAGGTTACCGTGTGAGTGTGAGAGAGAGGTGGGTACAAGATGCAGAAGTCACAGGACAGAGATGGTGAGCCGTCCCTTTCTTCCTTCCTCTCTACCTCTTTCCCTTTACTATACCAGAGGTTGAAGTTAATCCAGAGAGAAGCTTGAGGCCATGAGGCTGGACAAGGGAGAAGCCTTATCTGGGTGGAGGTGTTTAGATTCCCGGTGGAGAAGGCTGGCCGTATACTGTTCCTGGATGGTAGCCACCTTCGACCTGGGGCTGTCGCGCCGGGTACTCACTGACTGTTGTGGAATGTTTAGAAACACCTTGCAGTTGAGAGGTTCCTCTGTTAGCATTCTCACTGTCCACAGCTGTGGCTGCACAGTATGTGGGAGAGATGAGCCCTGTGATGGGTGGTCTCTTGTCTGAGTCAACCCTTGAGGAGGCTGTGGATGCCTGGTGTGCAGACACAGACCTTCTGCAGATAAATAAGGTACGTCTTAAACAGGGCCGTCCTTGAATTGATGTCGTAGTGCAGCTCTACTAAAAAACAGCTACGTTTGCATAGGCAAGCCTGTGGGCACAACATGACATTGGGATCTCCATAAGGGCCCTCGAAACAAATAATACCAGTCTTCTCTAAATGGCTTCTGCAGAAATTGATTGAAGTAACAACAGATCAGCCTTACTGCTTATAGGACGTAGCTGTAGGTCTGTTAGTGAACTTTGTTTGCTCACATCAAAACCCTAGATTTACCCCCCTTTTCCCATGCAGCACTGGAGACAAGGGGCTTTGGGGAAGCAGTAAATAGCACACTCCCTGAGGGCAGGCATCTCTCAGGAGGGAAGGCTGAGCCAGCTGAGCATGTGGCCGGTTGATTCTTCTCAAATTCACCAGTTACATGAGTTAGTACCTCCACTTCCCCTGGGGTAACGTTAGTACAAGGACAGAGAAAGGCCAGTTGTATCCTTAGGGGAACTTCTTCCTGATAAAAACCAAGAATGGGGAAATGGATCTCTCCTTCAAACTTTCCAAGATTTTGTACAGTTTTGAGGGTCACGTCTTATGGAGAAGATGTCAAAGAACAGCCCAGGTTATACTTGGGACCCCTATTGATCATGAAGCCACTTGAAATCCAATACTATGAGAAATCTGGGTTAATAAATGTAACATTTGAAATTTGTCTATCTTTACTCACACTGTCTCACTTATCCCCCAAACACACTGTGATATTGCGTTAGTACCCTCATTTAACCAAAGAAGAAATTGAAGCTCAAAGAGGGAGGGTTTAGCCCAGGAGAGTAACTCGTTAAGGGGCAGAGTCTGGACTCAAGCCCACCTCTTTCTGACTCTAAAGGTAGGGCTCTGTGCCGTCCTCCAGGTGGCCACATCGTTTACAATTACTTGTTTGATTCAGTTTTATTTCCAGCCTCTTTTTTAGCTGTGGATGTGTTCAAGAACGTAGAGAGGATAGCATCATTAATTATTTGTCTCAGTTTTATCGCAGCATTATCCTCCTGTCCATCTGTTTCCCCTCTCGAGTTGAAAAGCTCCCAGGTAGATGTTTGTCTTTTCCCTCTCGAGAGTTTCAGGGGATGCAGCCTAAATCCTCCAGCTGGATCACTGTTTGATAACAAGAGTAACGTTCTAATCAGTTGAGAAAGTTATTCTGTTACCAACACAGAGATGATAGCTGGGTTAAAACCAAACGTATTGTATTAAATGTAAAGCATTTAAAAATTTTAAATGAGAAGCTTTTATATTCCATTCAAAACAAGTGTTTGAGAGATTACTGGGAGGGCATGCAGCATGTAATTTGCCCTGGTATATCAAAATTCATGAAATAATATTGCACT
Organism: Stenella coeruleoalba; assembly: GCF_951394435.1. Lineage (NCBI taxonomy): Eukaryota > Metazoa > Chordata > Mammalia > Artiodactyla > Delphinidae > Stenella > Stenella coeruleoalba. The sequence continues at coordinate 47,971,923 of NC_137153.1, forward strand.
AAATTTTATTACATGCAGAAATACAAGAACTTCTTCACAATATTAAGCTAAGTGTGTTATAAGTATTAGGGAATCTTTTTTTAATGTTTTATTTGTTTTATTTTTGGCTGCGTCGGGTCTCCTTAGCTGTGCACGGCTTGCTTCTAGTTGCAGCGAGCGGGGGCTGCCCTTCGTTGCGGTGCACAGTCTTCTCATTGCAGTAGCTTTTCTTGTTGCAGAGCACGGGGTCTAGGTGCGCGGGCTTCAGTAGTTGTGGCTTGGGGGCTCTAGAGCGCAGGCTCAGTAGTTGTGGTGCACAACTTTATTTTTTTTAATTTATTTTATTTATTGACTTTTGGCTGCGTTGGGTCTTCGTTGCTGTGCGCCGGCTTTCTTTAGTTGCCACGAGCGGGGGCTACTCTTTGTTGCGGCTCGCGGGCTTCTCATTGCGGTGGCTTCTCTTGTTGCGGAGAACGGGTTCTAGGCGTGCGGGCTTCAGTAGGTGCAGCGTGTGGGCTCAGTAGTTGTGGCTTGAGGGCTCTAGAGCGCAGGATCCGTAGTTGTGGTGCACAGGCTTAGTTGCTCTGTGGCATGTGGGATCTTCCCAGACCAGGGCTCGAACCCATGTCCGCTGTATTGGCAGGCGGATTCTTAACCACTGCGCCACCAGGGAAGCCCTTACCTTTATTTTTAAAGAAAACAAAACTGAGGTTCATAAAGGGTGTCTTGTCCAAAGATGTAGCCAGTCAGAGTCATTGCCAGGACCTGACTCCAGACCACAAAAGTTCAAGAAATATGTATCATTGGGGTTGGCACATGACCGTTTACATAGGGCTAGGTCTGTGTTTCTCCCATCCTCTTCCCTAACCCCTTAGATGTGCCGTAGAAGTTCCTCTGGTCTTTTTTGTGAGCTACCTGTCTAGAGAGGCAGTCTAAATTAGGGTTGAGAGTTTTGGAGTCAGCTTGGCCACTTACTGTTTCTATGACCTGGGACAAGTTTTACTCTCACTGTATCTCAAGTTTCCCTGAGTATAAAATGGGGACAATAATACCTAACTCATAATTTTCTATTTAAATAAATTGCACAATAAATAAATGTTAGTTATTGTTACTCTTACGTAATTAGGTTGAGTAGAATTTTAACCATTCTAACATTCTCATTGGCTGTTTGCTATCTCTAGAATCTGACTCTCTGTTAAAACTTGAGTCATAATATGATTCAAAGGATGATGACGATGATAGCAGCAACCACGTTACTCAGTGCCTGCTGTGTTCCAAACATTTAACTAATGTGCCCTCTGGAATTCCCACAGCAACCCTGCAGATGCTATGTTCTTAGCTACTGGGCTATATTGCCTCCAAATTTTGCCTGCAGTTGGTGTTAGTTTTACCCATCCCACCAAGCTTAAAATAGTATTCTTTTGAAAATTAGAAATGGATTTTCCAATTTCCAGTCTTCTAGCGCATTTTGTGTTCTCTAACCCCCTTCAAAGATCTCTTGCAGTGGTTCCAGATGGCATACATAAATTTCCATAGTGCCAGGGATAAAAATTTTCCAGACCCTGAGACTCAAATTCACTTAGAGTGCCTAAAAGTAAATAAGTCTGTTGATAGTTACAGGAACCAACTTCCTTGAATTTGAATGTTTTTCCTTTAAAACAAGACTTTTCCAAGAAAGAATTGGCATATCCTGTCTCAAAGAGAAAGAAGGAAATGGTAATTGACAATGACCTTTATCCCAGTATCCGATGGAGGTTCTGAGTGACATCACACCAGCTGGTATACACCTTTGCTTTACAAAGTAAAAATACATGTTTTATCTGCCTTATTTTTTTACTTCAGCAATTAAATTAACTCTATCTGTAGTTACGGCCTCATCCTCCATTTCTCTACTGCCACCTGCCTAAGTATTATGGTCTCAAATCATAAGATTTTTTTTCTAACCACAAAAGTATTCTCTAGCTAGCCGAAAGATTTGGAAATAATAGAGAGCAAGTGGTTACTAACTTGGAGAAGTTTTTTTCTTTAAAAATTATTAAAATAATTAGGATGCCTTTCATGAATATTAAATGGGTCAACTGAGCATTTATCTTGCAATAATTTTGCTTTCACTATTTATTTTTAAAACTGTGGTAAAATTGAATCAACCCTATGCAAGGTAGAACCAGAGATTTGCCATCTCCCTCATTACTGGGAATCTAAGCCAGTCTCTGCTGGGCTCAGGAAGGACTTTATTTAAGAGACCTTTATTCTCTTTAAGAAAATATATTTTTAAAAGTCTGTCTTTTCTTCAGCACAGTGTGAGTATATGGTAAATTTAACCACACCAAGTAAACCCCACCCTTTTCTTCTCTTTCTTTCTTTTTTTTTTTAAAAAACTGTGAACTAAGCAAATAGGTCTTTCTTTTTTCTTTTTTAGAAGTTTATTTATTTATTTTTGGCTGCGTTGGGTCTTAATTGCTGTGCACAGTCTTTCTCTAGCTGCAGCAAGCGGAGACTACTCTTTGTTGCAGTGCGCGGGCTTCCCATTGTGGTGGCTTCTCCTGTTGCAGCGCACGGGATCTAGGTACGCAGGCTTAAGTAGTTGTGGCGCACGGGCTTAGTTGCTCCTCAGCATGTGGGATCTTCCCGGACCAGGGCTTGAGCCCATGTCCCCTGCTTTGGCAGGTGAATTCTTAACCACTGCACCACCGGGAAATTCCCTAAATCCCACCCTTTTCTATCCTTCCACTCTTTTTACTCTTTCTTACCACCAAATGTCCTCTTCTGAATGGTGATGTTTCTGAGTCTGTGAAATGAAGAATCCTTGTGGGTCTCTGCTGTAAACACCTGTGCATTGATCAATCACTGTTGTTGCTGCCACTGCAGTATACCAGCTGCATGCAATATTTTCATCTTTGGAATATTTACTACTATTTTTAATGCTAGACTGTCCACCCTGGTGACTAAAATATGCAAATGAAACAATGAGAATGCAACTTGAATGGATATTGAAGAGCTAGAAATTGATGGGGAGTGATGGTTATGCAACAGACTTCTGTAAGGCTGCACCTGTTTGTACTGATTTCTTCTGTGTTCAGAAATAACCTGGGCATTTTAAAGCTCTGAAATCATACATGCCTTTGAAGTTTAAAATGAGGCAGCGCTATCTCTCCCAACTAGTCTAAAATGCAACAGTACGGCAGCTCAAAGTTGAGGAAGTAGATTAGTTGGACCAAAAAAAGGAAAAAGGCAAGACGGCTTCTCAGGCAGGAATCTCTCCAATTTTTGGATTGTTTTGTGAGCAAAGACAGTACCTAATGACTAGGAAGGAGTAAAACACTACATAAAGGTTGATAGAGTCACTTTTTAGGCACAGTCCTTTTATTGGAGCCTGAGAAGGTTAGATGATATTGAATTTATTTTCACACACACACATACACACACACTCCTCTAAAATAAAAACCTAATCTACTTTTATTCAATATTTGGAGTGTGAGAGGAGGGTTCCATGGACTATTCTAGCCATAAAGAGAAAAAAATAGTGGGAAGATAATAAATCAGGTGAGTTATTCTTTAATTCTGAAGAGCTGGAATTTTAGGTAACACATGGGAAAGAACAGCCCATTTGAGAGAGAAGTTGGACAGATGTCTTGACTTTTCAGGACAGCCCAGCAGTTGGTAATATCTGACCTCAGTGCGTAGGCAGTGAACTTACAGTTTGAGGTGGAGTCCCCAAATAATGAAAGGTAGGAGGTCCAATGTGGTTTCACTTTGTCCTTTCACTTTGATGCAAAGGGTTCTTCATTCACTGTCATTTATTCATTCATTCAGCAAACATTCAGTGAAGTCGGCTCTGTTCCAGGCACCATCCTAGCTCCTGGGACCCCAGCAATGAAGATGGCATGGACTGCCTCATGTGGGGTCCTTCTGGGGCCCCCATTTTCCTCATGGCCTTCCTGTAGTGAATTGCCCTGCCAGGAGGAGTGCTTCATCCCACAGAGGAGACATTAAACCTCCTTTCCCCCACTAATATCTCTCTGGGCCCTCTACTTTCTGTCCTGCCTGCCCTTCTGTACCTCCAACGTCTCTAGAGGTGGTCACAGCTGAAGAGGACGCACCTCTCAGGAGTGGATGGGAGAGCTGTTTCATTTCTTCCTTATCCTTGGTGAGGAGTCTTTGATTTTTCAACTAATAAGTCAGAAGACATCAGTAGGAAAAGAAAAATAAGAACTTTTCTTGCCAGTGTTGCTTAGTTACCTTGTCAACATTCCCTTGCAGCCCAGCTGAATGCTTTCTGCATATTTTTATAGTGCACATGTTTTATTGCTATAATTGATCTATTTAGCAGAAAATATGGAGAACACATGGAGCGCCTGTCAATTTTATGCTGTTTATTTGAATAAATGTATGCTGTTTACTTGAAATCTAAGAGAATTTTTCTCTTCACTGTCTTTTTCATTCCTAACCTGAGTAATACCGTGAAGGAATCCCATCATGATCCATGTTGGGGCATTTAATTTTGCAGCTAAAAAAGCAAAAGCCCATGAACTGACCTCAAAACTAGACAGCAAGCTGTGGGCTTTTCAAAGGCAGGGCCCAAGTTTTAATTAACTTTGTGTCCTTGGTGCCTGGCCCTTTAGTGAAGGTTTATTGGTTGAATGAGCAGTTAGCTTCAAACATTTCTTAAGAACCAGCATTGTAGTGGGTGTTATTCATAACATAGAATTTGCTATAGTTTTTAGCCACAGGGCAAAGCTGGTGACTTGTTCTTTTCTTTCTGGAGACTGGACAAAGACAGAGAATAACGACAGTGCCGTTGCTAGTCCCACGTTTTCTTTAGCCAAAGCAGCTTTTGTGCCTGAGGCTGCCATGGCAGGAGCAGCAGCCACAGTTCACCTGGCATTTATGACAAGGTCTTCGCTGGGAAGCTCCTGGGTTCTGGGGCTGTGCTCTCCAAATCAATGCAGATCAAGAGACCTGGTCACTGTCACTATCTGTCAAGGCAATTGTATTCAAAACACTGAGTCTCTCATTGTTTTTGTCACATACACGCAGGCACACTCAGCTGATAACTAGGTTTATGAAGCAAACTGTTGACAAAACAACAAACGGAAGTTTATTTAGTCATCCCCTTTCCCAGCCAGTAGGGCAGCCCACTAACCCAGTACTCCTTAAAGCATATACTTCTGAGATTTTGTTGAAATTCAGGTTCAGATGTACTAGGTTTCGGGAGAAGCCTGAGAGTCTGCATTTCTAGCAAGCTCTCTTAGTTAGATCAGGCCTTGATACTTAAAGTGTCATCCGTGGGCCAATAGATTTGGCATCACTTGGGAACTTGTTAGGCCCGCAGACTCTTAGGCGCCACTCCAGACCTACTGGACCAGAACCTGCATTTTAACAAGATCCCATGTTCACATTTGAGAAGCACTGCTCTAACCATGTAATAAGCCTACAGTGTCAATTATGGGCAAGGGTCCTGCTGGGGCTCTGGGTTGAAAGTAAGGTTAGATGGATTTCTTTTTTTTTTTTAAACATCTTTATTGGAATATAATTGCTTTACAATGTTGTGTTAGTTTCTGTTGTATGACAAAGTGAATCAGCTATATGTATACGTATATATCCCCGTATAGATGGATTTCTTGTTGCCTTTTTACTTCAAAACTCTTTTGTGTACCTGCCTCAGTAGAGCATCTGACGCTCAGATAAAGACATGGACAGATGCCTCTTTGTTCAGTCATTCAGTGGTGTGATGAATTTGTTTTTATCCATCCTGGAGTGCCATTGTCTTTAAACACAGGGGCCCACTGACCAACCTATCCCTTCTCCAGAAAACTTTATTCTAGACAGAAAAGTTTGACCGGGAGAGACGTGTCTGAGCATGTTAGAATGATGAACACATTGGGGACAGCGTTAGGAGATGGGAGTTTCTGTTTCCTCATCTGTAAAATGCAGATAATAATACCACCTGTTCTAGCTTCCTTTACAGGCTTGTGAGGGGCTTTGAAAACATAAGGATGTTCATGAGATTTTAAAGCAACTTTAGTGAGAAAAAAATCATATATATTTCAGTACTGGAGAGGTCTGGATTCAACACTTAGCCTTACCATCTACTAATTTTGTGATTTCTGCAAAATTATTTCATATGATTGAGCCTCAATTTCTTTTTATATAAAACGGTCATAAAATCATCCGTCATGCAAAGTTGTAGTGAGGATTAAAATGTTAATAATATACGTAAAAATCTGGTGCATAGTAGAGTTTAATAAATGGTAGCCAAGAGCAGCACATTAAGGGACTTTGTTGAGAAGTAAACTTACAAAGATAACTGTTCCCTCAGGTAAGCCTGTTATACAGGAGCAAAAAGGAAGAGTGACTTTAAAGCTGGTTAAAAGTTTGAATAAACACCCATCCATCTCAAGAGATTGATGTCTTGAAGTTTGTTTTCTAAGTATCTCTGGAAGAAAAATTCCCAAAGCTCAAACAAGGTTTTTTTTACATTTAAATATTAGTGAGTACCAGCCACTGGTGGGTTTTGGGATTAGGGGGATTTGCTATGATTATCTGTCTCATTCACACGCTCTCAACAGAGGTGCCAGAGGGACTTGGTAGTGTCCATGAGAGCCTGGCACTGGTACAGAGGAAGGTTTCCACTTTGGTGTCTGTGCACCCAGACATGCCAGGTCCCGGGGAAACAGCAGAATTAGTGATAACGAGGGTCATGTAAGGTGATGAGATTGCTCTGAGCACCGTGGGAATTGATTGATGGTACCCTCATTATCAGAATAACAGAACAGCAAGTCTTATTTACTGGAGACATGAGGGGGTGGCTGTTGGGTAATTAAACATTTGCGATACAGAGGGACTTGTCTCTTTTAAAAGAAAATAAACGTTCTCGTCCTCCTTTCCCTATCTTCCCAACCTCTAGCTTATATTTTTATTTTGGAAATGCTCTTTGAAGGCCCTCGGCTTTCTTAAGTCTCTTTTCAGGCAGGCTAAGGCTTTGGGATGGTATTCTTTTTTTTTTTTTTTTTTTTGCGGTACGCGGGCCTCTCACTGTTGTGGCCTCTCCTGTTGCGGAGCACAGGCTCCGGACGCGCAGGCTCAGTGGCCATGGCTCACGGGCCCAGCCGCTTCTCGGCATGTGGGATCTTCCCGGACCGAGGCACGAACCCGTGTCCCCTGGATCGGCAGGCGGACTCTCAACCACTGCGCCACCAGGGAAGCCCCTGGGATGGTATTCTTTTGAAGAAGAGATTGCTACAGTGTGCAGAGTTTGTGTGGTGATAACCTTCCTGGTGATCTTCTGAAGTACCATGAATGTGATTTCACAGACAGCCAAAGGCAGGGTGTCACATGACCCGCTTTTCCGATCTCTTTGAGAGGGTGTGTACACTCGAGGCCAGGTGAGGAGGGACAAGAACACCTCACTGATAATATGGCCTTGCAGTGAAAACCTAATAGGAAGAAGGGTGGGCTTAAGAGGGAGGGAGGGAGCCGACCAAGGCTGCCGGGAGTGGCCAGAAGAGGCATTCAGCTGAATAATCAGCAGTTCTGAGTGAAGCGCAGAGCCTGTGAGAGGCAGTCGGAATGTCTTAGCTGGTTTTGGTTTTTGTTTTGCCGGAATAACTTAAGGTTGAATGCGTCACTGAGCCGTGTCTGAGTGTGGCGTAGCAGAGGAGTGGATCAGTGGATCCTGCTTCAAGTCCATTTTAACTGATGCCACGATGGACTCTTCTGACTCCGGCCACAGCTGTTGGCTCATTTTGCTAGGGTTTGACCCATGAATGGATCAGTGATCTCCTCTCTGTTTCCAGGCCACAGGACATCGTCTGCACTTCCAGCCAGTCGATAATTGTGGTCTTTGGGGAATACGTGGATGGAAGCTGTAGGTAAAGGGGCTTCATGAACCAGCAGGAGGGACAGGTTGAAGAGCATCACTTTTTAGAACGTAAGGCTATGTGGAAAGAGCATTTGCTAGCAATCAAAAAGTGAATTTCGATCCTAGCCGTGTCCCTACTCACTATGGGACCTTGTTCAGCAAGTAATTTTATCTCTTGGAGACCCAGGGATAATGATACCTACTACAAATCTACTACACCTATTCTGAATCTGCTATAAATCACACCAGAATTTTAAAAGGGTCAAATGAGGTGATGGAGAAGAGAGCACTGAAGACTTCAAAGCTGCCCTGTCCAGTATAGTAGCCACTAGCTGCATGTGGCTTTTTGGATTATTAATTAATTAAGTCAATCAATTATTTAATTAATTAGAATGAAATAAAATGAAAAATTCAGTTTCTCAGTCACACTAGCCACCCTTTAAGTACTCAGTAGCCACATGTGGCTAGCGGGTACCATACTGGACAAAAAAGATGCAGAACATTTGCGTTATCACAGAAAGTTGTATCAGATAGTGCCTCAAAGCACTATTTAGGATGTAAAGGATGGCACGTTGTAAGGGTGATAAGTGCTGTCATAGTTAGGGGTTCTTAGAAAGAAACAACCCACTCAAGTTAGCTGGAGTAAAATGAGATATTTGACTAATTCAAGAAAAATGTATATGTCCCAAGGGTTGGAAACACATCTAGGCTTCAAGAGGAAATGGAACCAGTTCCTATAAGGCTATCAAGAATAAAAGAAGCTACTCTCTCCCCACTGTCTCTCTTTCTCTTGTCTTCCTCTGCCTGTGGTCACTTGTGCCCTTGGCTCTGTTCCTCTGTCTGTGCATACGGCATCTTTCTTTCTCTCCTCTTCCTCCTTCACTTCTTCCCCCTCTTCTCCTCAACACCTCCCCCTTTCCTCCCTCCCCTCTCTGCAGACCAGCTTTCTCAACTGTACTACACATGGTCCAAATAGGGCTCAAGCAGACCCAATTTTGTAAAAAATTTGTTTAAGTATCATTGATTTACAATGTTGTATTAGTTTCTGGTGTACAGCAAAGTGATTCAGTTATACATGTATAATAGTTAGCATTTGTTAATCCCAAACTCCCAATCCCATCCCTCCTCCCCCTTGGCAACCACAAGTCTGCTGTCTATGTCTGTGAGTCTGTTTCTGTTTTGTAAATAAGTTCATTTGTGTCATATTTTAGATTCCACATATAAGTGATATCATATGGTATTTGTCTTTCTCTGTCTGACTGACTTCCGTTGGTACAATAAACTCCAGGTCCATCCATGTTGCTGCAAATGGCATTATTTCATTCTTTTTTATGGCTGAGTAATATTCCATTGTATATATGTGTATATGTGTATATCACATTTTCTTTATCCATTCATCTGTCGATAGACATTTAGGTTGTTTCCGTGTCTCCATGTCTTGGCTATTGCAAATAGCGTCAGGCAGACCCAGTTTTCATCACTTCTCAGGGATAAAGCCTAACAAAGGCTGGATCCTGATTTGAAATTCCCGGGGAAGCCTGCTGGGTGTGATAGCCACCCCTGCTCCAATCAGCTGTATCCAGGAGGATGGGGGTAGTGTCCTTATGCTTACTCAATAGGGGCAAGTGGCAGGGTGGGGCAGATGCTCTAAAAAGGAGCATATGGGGATGTGTCATTGACTAACATGCTCATCCTTAACACCTTGGAGCAGTCCATTGAAACTATGATCACACAGGGAAAAGTTCCAGAGATTTGATCAAGGCCATGAAGAAAAAGGGTGTGATACTTTTCCTCCTTTGGCTATTTGGTCATATGATTTGATCACCAATCGGATTCTCAGGGGTTTGGCTTCACTTCCATGTCCTTATACCTGGATGGAAGTGGGCACAGCCAGAAGTGAGATGGAAGTCAGGTCTAAGCCTTTGTCATTTCTTAAATGCAAACGGGACACTAATGAGACCCTTTTCTCTCCTGCCTTTAGGAAGAAACATGAGGTTCCCCTGGAAATCATTCAAGAGGAAGATGGAAGGGGCTGTCTAAAAAGAGATTGAAAGCTGCAGACCGCAAGACTGGGGCCAGAGGGCTGGCAGTGGAAAACCCTGTTGGGTTGTGATCTCTCATTGAAAAGTCCCAGTTGCCTTTTTGCTTCCTGCAGGGGGAAGGAAGAGAAGGAGAAGGCCATGTCCATAGCCTTGAAGCAGGTGTTCAACAAGGACAAGACCTTCCGGCCGAAGAGGAAATTTGAACCTGGCACGCAGAGGTTTGAACTCCACAAACGGGCTCAGGCATCCCTCAACTCAGGCGTGGACCTGAGGGCAGCTGTGCAGCTGCCCAGCGGGGAGGACCAGAATGACTGGGTGGCGGTGCACGTGGTGGACTTCTTCAATCGGATCAACCTCATCTACGGTACCATCTGTGAGTTCTGCACTGAGCGGACCTGCCCTGTGATGTCAGGGGGCCCCAAATACGAGTATCGGTGGCAGGATGACCTCAAGTACAAGAAGCCGACTGCACTGCCAGCCCCCCAGTACATGAACCTTCTCATGGATTGGATTGAAGTCCAGATCAACAATGAGGACATATTTCCAACGTGTGTGGGTAAGTCCATGACCAGCTTCCTGGTTATTTTGTCACTTCCCACCCAAGCTTGGAAGGTTTGCAGGGGCTTCTTCTGGGACTGCCTTTGAATGCCGGATAGCACCTATATCAGTGTTTCCCTAAATTCCATCACTCACATAGCAGCAATTTCCTTTTCTGGATCTAAGGACCTTATTGAAAAAAAAAAATCATTCGTAGACCACTTAGAATTATTTTGTAGACCTAAATAGTGGGAAACACTGGCTTGATGAAAAGTTGGATTTGATCTTATTGGCTTCATTAGGATTAGACTCCAAACCCACCCAGAGCTCCTGGTAAAATTTTTAATTTGGAGCTAATTAACTAGCTAGTTACATTAACTCTGGTGCAATTATTGGTACTCGTCTCTCAGGGTAAGAAATCCCAGTGTGAGAATCCATGGATTTGTTTGGGAATCAAGCAAACAGGCAGTTAGCATTTTGGAGAAATAAGATCCTGGCATTCTTTTCTCCCCTCTCCTGATCATAGGTATTAATTTCAGTCTGTACTATTAACTCTGGACCCTTGTGTAGCTGATAGACCAACCCGGACACCTGAAATGCAAATGCTTTTGTTTGCTTTGTGCTCTGAGCCATAAAATTCTTCAAGGGGAGAGACCAGACCTTTCCTATCTCTTATATTTCTTTATGCTGCTGATCATTGAATCTGCAAGCCTGGCAGGTTGAATTCAGAATTCAGTTTTTAGGGCCTTAGGTTCACTAAGGGTGAGCATTCTCTTCTTTGCACTGATGTACCTGTGATACCTAGCATGGTGCCCTGGAACCTTCTAGGCACTCAGGAACTATTTGTGGAATGGTTGAAAAAATACTTATGCTGCTGGAAAATATTATTGAAAAGCTCTGAGATAGTTGGGGTATTAAAAGAAAGAAGCGTTTGAAACACATTGGTGAAATCACCTTTAGATGGGGCATGTGTGTCCCCATGTGGCATATGGAAAGTTGAAGTGGGCTGTATGGAAGTAATTATGTTTATACCAGAAAAAAAATGTATATAAATTGATTAGGGCAGTAAGTCCATCTTGAAACATTCAGCACACAAACCAATCTGCTCAGAATCCTCGTGTTGACTTGTCCAGTTTCCTCACATACTTTCTGCTGCCCTTGTTAGGGCAGGGACTGGGGTGTATGGCCGCACAACCCCCCTTGGTTGGCTCACCAGCATATGAGGAAGAAGGAAGGTTTCAGAAACTCCCCTGGCTGTATAATTGGCGCCTTGGAGGAGTAGCAGTTTCCTAGGTTCATGTCTTTTTGCACTTTCATTGACTGTCAGAGGCTTCTTCTGGAGCTGGGAGGAATTTGTCTTTTCCAAAAGCATTACAGGCAACTGCCAATGACTCTGCAGAACATACGACGGCAGTAAAGGTAAATAAATGTGGGCAAGGATCCCTCCTTGCTGCCCTTCCCCTTCTGTTTCTTTGACGCTTTGAACTCTGGGCACTTCTGTTCTCTCTGGCAGTTGTGGTTACCACATAGAGTTGCTGACCAGAAATAACATCACAGAGCCTGGTGTGTTACTTAAGAGTGAGGAAGCTTCTGGCCATCTCCCTGGAAAATAGAACATCATAGGTGATTTTAGACTTCGCTTGGAGGAAATCACGGGATGCCGCCAGATCCCCCAGAGCGATTGACTTTGCTTTCTTTTTCTAGGTGGTTTCCTTAGCCATTCAGCGTGCTTGGGGAACACTCACCTGATCAGAATCCTCTATTTCAGCTCTTCCCAATCTGTGCCGCACAGTACAAAAGTGTTTTGGGAGCTCTTACTAGGTGCACTGTGATTTTCTTTTTTCTCCCATGGAAAAATAAATTTGGGAAATGCAGAGTGAAATTGATTTCTTTACTGCAGGACTTTAAATATACTAACGTGCATTATACATCTCCAAGAAAAGAATATGTTAGTAAGTAGTGTATCTTAATTTGAACCTGGTACCTTCTTCTTCTGTTCTTTTTTAATGGAACACTATTAGCATCTTTTGGGAAATGTTCATCTATATAGAGTTGTCAAACTTTTCTTTGTATCGGAATTACTTGGACCTTCTTCTTAAAATGCAGATTCCTTGGTCCTCCCCCTCAACAACTAAATCAGAATCTCTTAGGTGAGGCCTAAGAATCTGTACTTTTGGTAAGCTCCTCCCACCCCTCTTGTTTATTGTAACCACCCAGAATGCTTTTCATCCTCCCCAGGAACAGTTTGTTTCTTACCTCTCCGGTTTTATCCATGTCATTCTCTCCTTTGGAAGCCCCTTCTAGTGAATTCTTATGCGTGCTTTATACCATCTCAGACTTCCCTGGTGGTCCTGTGGTTAAGACTCCTCCGTGCTTCCAATGCAGGAGGCGCGAGTTCGATCCCTGGTTAGGGAACTAAGATCCCACATGCTGTGTGGCATGACCAAAAATTTTTTTTAAAAAATGAACTTTATACCATCTCCTCTGTGAAGACTGTCATCTTTTAGAATATAAGCCCCTTCAAATTATAGAATATGTCTTATGCATTTGAATATCCCAGCACTAAGTCCAGTCCTGGTGCCTTATAAGTTGTTGGATGGATGGATGGATGGATGGATGGATGGATGGAAAAATAATCTTTATAAAGTGTATGGTGCTGGTGATCAAAGTGAAGTTAAACAAATGTCTCTGAATCTCTTTATCACCATTCCTGGGTATTTCCCGTACCTTGCCTTCCACAGGGTTTAATTTTGTCTGTTTAACTTTTCCAAGGTTAAAATGTTAGGGGTCAGTAAAAACCACCACCATCCACCATCACCCTGAGGGTCTTCATTCGTATCCTGCTCACCTCTGCTATTCGTCCTCAGACAATAATACTGTTGCTGTCTTTGCAAGAACTTGCCTTGTAGGAGCCGCTTTCTCTATGAGAATTCATTTCCTCCTCTTCTTCCTCCCCCTGATTCCAGCCTACTTTCCTTCTTTTTGATCTTCCTGCTGCCATGAGTCATTATCATGGAAATGATCAAGATGTCTGTCAGGATAAAGTAAAAGAGGAATTCCCAGCCAACAGCAGACCCTGGGTGGATGAGAAATTTGGGAGTTCTGCTTCACATTACGGCGTTGAATCCTGGGCATATTTCTGTCTTCTTGCCTGGGAATTGGGAGGGTTTGAAACTTCCCCTCCTCCCCACTGTGATCCGAGGAACTAGAACCGGAAAATACAGACAGATGTGAAGGCTTCACCCTTAGTTAGGTATTAAAGGATATAAACAGCTGTTGATCTCTACCATTGAAACATGGAGGAAAGAAAAACTTTCATCTGTTTCTGGATTCTGGTTTAACTCGGATACCCGGGCTATTTCAGAAGTCGAGCCTTCTCAGTTGGGAGAATACCAAACAGATGTGGCTCCCTCGTGAACCAGAGTCTCCTCCAGTCTCCCTTGATCCTTCCCAGCTTCCTTTGTTAAAAAGCCAACAGATGTTCCTGCAAAAGCTCCCAAGACAGCAGTAACTTCAGAAGCAAGGGCCACCTCCTCTTTGATTGTATCTCTTTAGCCACTTTTAGAGGTAACGTTTGAAAAATAGAAAGCACAGCCACCCACTTTTTCAAATTCCATTGCCTGTCTAATTACAATAATTTTTATGTTCTAGCCCCCAGGTTCCCTGTTTTTCTGTTATATAATAGGACTTAAATCTCACATCTGACAGAAAAAAAGGAGTGGAAAACTTAGCGCTCCTCCAACTCATGTTTTTAAAAAGTCTTTGAGCAGGAGGAATTTAAAAAATAATGACATGATCTCACCTACCTCTATGGTTTTAGAATAAATGGGTGTCAGGGAAGGGGAGAGCAAGCAGAGGAAGCAAAGGAAGGGAGAGAAGCCAGGAGGGAACTCACATGTATTGAGTTTGCTAAGTGCCAGGCGCTATACATGCTACTGTTAATCTTTCTTAATTCTTATAATAACTGAATGAATTAAATATGCCATTTTACCAGTTAGGAAGCTGACATTTAAACAAGCAAAGCATTTCCCAAGGTTGTACAGCTAATCAGTCATTTAGAAGTCAGGGTTTGAGCTCAAGTGGCCAAAAATCTATGCCCTTGTCACCCACTACCATTTATAGCATGAATCGGTATTCTGCAAATTTCCTTCACGTGGTGAAAGGCTTCTCAATCATGGTTTTAGGAGGTTGTCTAGGGTGGGAAAAAATTCAGAAAAGCTGATTTTCGGTATAAATTTTAAAGAACTGATTCTTTTCTTTGTTTCTGTTTGTCCCTATTTTATTATTTTTTTTAAATAAGATTCTTTTTTAAAATAAATTTATTTATTTATTTATTTTTGGCTGTGTTGGGTCTTTGTTGCTGTACGTGGGCTTTCTCTAGTTGCGGTGAGCGGGGGCTACTCTTCGTTGTGGTACGCACGCTTCTCATTGCGGTGGCTTCTCTTGTTGTGGAGCACGGGCTCTAGGGGCATGGGCTTCAGTAGTTGCGGCACGTGGGCTTCAGTAGTTGTGGCTCGCGGGCTCTAGAGTGCAGGCTCAGCAGTTGTGGCGCACGGGCTTAGTTGCTCTGCAGCATGTAGGATCTTCTGGGACCAGGGCTTGAACCCTTGTCCCCTGCATTGGCAGGCGGATTCTTAACCACTGGGCCACCAGGGAAGCCCTGCCCCTATTTTAAATAATCACCCCTGAAATGCCTGAGGAGTGTGTCCATGAGACTACAGCTGAGTTTCATCCTCTCAAAATATTGTGGCAGGAAACATAAGGCTATAAAAATGTCCATAGGGATGAGCTTTTCAGACATGGGATGTTGGGGAACCGAGTCTATAATTAGCCTTTAAATTTTAACTTTTTTTTTCTATTGTCTCCCTCCTGGTTTTTTATTTTTATATAAATCTATGTAACACTGGTAAGGCAGCATGTACGTCAACAAAATATATTTACAGTGTGGTAGGACTAGCCCTGGGCTTGTAGACAGAGACTAGCTCTGCTATTACAAGATACTGTGTGACATTGGTAAACACGTAACCTCTGAGCTTGCGTTTCTCTGTGTAAAGATTCTGATCTCACAGGACTGTTGTAAAGATTAAATGAGGCAGTGTGAGTAAAAACACCCAGCCCAGAGCCATAAGCCCCTATAAGAGGTGCTAAAAAACAAACGTGTGTCAGCTGCCTCTCTCTGCATACGTTTCTACTTAACTGTCAACCAAAACTCTTGGATCCCACTAGATGATTTCTGAACGGTATCCCCAGAAAAAAGCAAGACACATTGTAAGAGAATCAACATGATTTTTAAAAAATCGTTGCTGAATTGCTCTCTGAGGGGGGTCATAAATACCTTCCAAGACTTTGGGAAATTTCAGTGTTTCTCTAGGAGCTAGACCAACTCCTGGTGTCAGGGATGAACACTTAACCCTTTAGACAGAAAGCTACTGGGAAGGATCGTTTTGCTTGGTTTTCAGAAGACTGCGTACTGAATGTGCCCACGTCCAGTGTCAGTCCGGCAAACCTCAGCAGAGACTGGGTGCAGGTTAGCTGGGGAAGAGGGGAGAGAGCTTACTAGTCACATCTGACACAAGCCATTCATTAAAATCAGTGCTGGGTGAGCTGCCCTGGATTTGACCTCTCAAGAGGTTGGGGAAATAGTTCTCAGTGCCCAGGAATGAAGCCTCCAAGATCGCCTTTTGAACTGGCAAGTTTTTCTAAGACTCTGGAAACATGTTTTGCCTTTGGGATCTGATAAACTGGCCCCCTAAGAATTTACTCGTTGGGAAGGCATCATAATAAAGCTACAATTTTCTGAATACATACTACCCTCCACGCTTTACCTGCATCATATCGTTTAATCTGTAAGATAACCCCGTAAGGCAGGTATTATGAGGTCCATTTCGCAGATGAAAAAGATGAAGTAACGTGCCTAGGGTCACACAAGCAGAGCTAGGGTTCAGACCCAAAGTAGCCCAACTCTACAGGCTGTGCTCTCAGCTACTCCAACATCTTGTGTCTGTGATGTTCTTCGCTCAGAATCAACAATACCCTTGATTTACCCCTACCTGTTGCATCACATGTTAAATCTTCTTTAGGAAATGTCCTACGATAAACCCAGCATTCACAGGGAAGGATGTGAAAACAGGGCGGTGCATCCGATGCAAACTGGGTCCTTACTGATGGGAACTCTTTTTTTGTTTGTTTGTTTTTTGTTTTTTGCGGTACGTGGGCTTCTCACTGTTGTGGCCTCTCCCGTTGCGGAGCACAGCCTCCGGACGCGCAGGCTCAGCGGCCATGGCTCACGGGCCCAGCCGCTCTGCGGCATGTGGGATCCTCCCGGACCGAGGCACGAACCCGTGTCCCCTGCATCGGCAGGCGGACTCCCAACCACTGCGCCACCAGGGAAGCCCTGATGGGAACTCTTAAAGTTCTGCTCGCGGTAAGAACTTGCCTTCTCTAGATTCTGATGCTACCCTAGTGTATTCAGTCGTCTATTCATGGAAACCATGCAGAAACAGCTGATTCCACTCTTCCTCAGCCCCGCTGGCCGCCGGCGAATTGATGGTCTTGTGGAGGGACACAGTTCCCTACTTCCGCCTTGTTAACCCAATACTGCAGTGACTTGGTGGCTGAGTTAATAAGAACACTGGTAAATAACCACCCCACTCAACAAATCCCAAGAGGTACCTCTGGAAAATGGTGAGGGCCACCAGTGTGCTAAGAAGCAGTAGAGAAAAGGAGTGGAGAGGGGAGCCCAGAGGGCCTAGAGACTGCCCTGTAAGTTAAGGCTAGTTACCTGCTGTCCCCACCTGCACTGAGGTCTCCATTACTCGTGCTGTGTAATTTTAATGAGCCATATCTCAAATGACAAGTCGTTACATCTCAGCATCAGCTGGGAAGGGAACTGGGCTATATGATACTCAGTGGAAAACAGAGATGAAAAATAAAGGCTGTAATGGGGGTTGGGGGGTATATGCTGCTTTCTCTCGGTTGGTGCTTGTGGACATGGTGCCCTACCTTAGTCAACGAAGGCTGCCTTGCGGAGGTCAGTGCTGCGTGGATAGGCAAGCCTTAGGGGATGTGGAAACGCATCCGGCAATGCAGTGGGATGGAGAAAAATGAGTTAACCAGAACTGTTGTCCAGAACAGACATGGAGTTGGAAGGAACAGTTGCATAAGCCACTTGAAGTGAGGATGAGATGCCCAAGATCACTGACGTGCCAGCTGACATTTAAAGAGCACAGGTTTTTGTTTATCTGAGTAGGGCGTATCAGCACGGCCCTGACACCAGAGGCCTTCTCTCTCTGCCCTCCCCACCAGTCTCTGCCTCTCCTCTAGATAGAGAAGGTACCCTTAAACAGTGTCATTTTGAAGAGAGGTTGAGTTTTTGTCCTGCCCTAGATCTCCACGTGTGGAGAGTGAATCTCAAGCTTTTCTTTTAAAAGACCTTTGTAGGTTTTAGGACATGTAGTATCTGTTAAGGCCTCTGCCTATAAGAACGTTTTGGTGTTTCATCTTAAAAAAACTCATGCTAAATTCATATTCTGAATGATAATTCTATCCATGTTTTCCTTCATGTAATCATGTCTTTCTCTTAAGTCTTCTGGTGAAATGGATGCTGTGGGAAGATGAGCCAGTTTGGGAAGGTGGGGTGTTGGTAAAAAGGATCAAAAGCATTAGTCTCTGTTAGACCTGAGTTTGAATCCCAGTTATCAACTTTTAGTAGAAAATTTTCACTCTCTGGGCCCGTTTGCTCACCTGTACAATGCATATAAAAGGATCTACTTCATAGGACTGTTGAGATAATTAAATAACGTGCTACATTTAAAATACTTAGCACAGTGTGGAGACAGAGACTAGGTATGCTTTCGATGTTATCCCCTCAGTATCACATGGTATCAGTGTGATGAATTAGACTCGTCAGGTGAATTAAGGTAAGAAAGGAAAGAAGGTAGGATGAAAACCCATACTTCTTTCAAGTATTTGGCTGTGGAGTCGATTCACATGCCCTTCATCTTCTGCTATATCTTATGGAACCTTTAGAAGAAATAGTAAACATTCATGGGATGTTTAGCTTGGCCTTGACGGCTGGAACCAGGTGGGTCCCGGATGGAACTTGAGAAGATGTTCACATGAACAGCATATGAGGCCTGCACAAAGCCAATCCCACCTTCTTGTTTCTGCTACGGGGTGCAGCACCCGGCATAACGCTCTGCATCAAGTAGACACATGCTGAACTAATTACTACTACGTAAGTGTAAATTGATTGACTCATGCTGTATAGTTCATATTACAGAACAGAAGCTTCCTGAAAATTGTGAGGCAGTTGAATTTCTGTCATTTGGCTGATATTTTCATTTCTCAGAATTTTAAAGACAGCTTGGCAAAGAATCCTTTTAGTGTGTGAATACCTCCTTAGTGATATGTCTAATTGATCTTTAGAGCAGGCCTTTGGAAGTTAAAATGTTTGTCTTCATGGAGAGACGAACTGGAGTTGTTAGTTCTCTCTCAGGGAAAGGAAACATTCTTCACATTAAGCAATAGGTTTTCAGTGTTTCTATATTGTCTGGCCCGGGATCCTAGGACTGGAGAGCAGTGGTGAATTAAGGGAGAATCTCCAGTTGATAGTCAAGCGTTCATTCTGCCGTCACCCCCGGGATTCTGCCAGCAACAGCTGGCTCCTGCCTGGTTTCTGGGCCAGCTGAAGCGAGAGAGCCCTAATGCCTGGTGTGGCAGTGCAATGGAACCTCAGCATCTTAGGACCACCAAGAATTACTTGTGGGTGACTTCCTTCAACATTTCTGGGTCGCCTGGCCCAGCCAGGGAATCCTACCATGGCCTCCGGGAACAGAGGGAAGGAAGTTGTTGAACATTGGGGATTTACCAGTTTCAGCCTTCAGATAAACCATTCATATTTCACCATCCCGAAGTGGGGGGTGGGGGCAAGCCTACAGCTGAGGGCATCTGTCTTTCTGTGTCTTTGAAAAGAAGTGTGAGCAAATATGTTAATGATATGTACCAGAGTCCCTGTGAGCAGTAACTGTCACAACACATGGACTGTGTTACGATGGCTTTATTTTGCTTTCTAAAAATAGTATACAGGTAAGGTTTCATCATCAGCCTGGGTTCAAATCTGTTCCTCTCATGGCTTTGGGACCTTGGGAAGCCCTGACCCTCTCTGAGCCTGTCTCCTCATGTGGAAAGTAGGGGTATTAATAGTTATACCCACTTTGTAATGTTGTGAGAATTAAGTGTCATAATGCACACAAGGCTCTTAGTGAGTTCCTGGTCGAGAATTAAGTGCTGAATACATTTGGGCTTTATTACTTTTCATGGTGATATAAAAAGGGAAGACCACTGATTTATTGCAGTTTGTAATGCTTCATGACATAGGAGAATTTCTCCTGCAGTATTCGCTGTAAATTTCTTTTCCAACTGGAATAAAAATTGAGAAAAGCTATTGATCATGTCATAATTACAGTAGTTATCTTGGAAAAAGAATAATCTTTCACATCCATTAGAATGCCAGTTAATAATCAAGACTTGAATACCTCGCTGAGATCAACAGATTCCATATTTTATGTCAGGCAGTAATTCCGAAGTTTAAGTACAGTAATAATAATAACATTAGCTAACGTTTATTACCTATTCTGGGCCCAACAGCATGCGAGGTCTTTTATGTGTTTTTCTTTTTTTTTGGCCGCACTGTGCAGCTTGCGGGATCTTAGTTCCCCGACCAGGGACTGAACCTGGGCCCTGGAAGTGAAAGCACCGATTCCTAACCACTGGACTCTGAGGGCATTCCCTGTGTGTATGTTATTTCTAATCCCCAAAGCAGCCCCAGTCGACATTATCATTTTCCCTATTTTCAAATGAAGAAACTGAGGTAAGTTCCTTTCCCCAAAGTGTGGGGAGAGCTGAAATGTCAAAGTGGGATGGTGAGGTACCAGTGTAATCGCAAGAGCTGCAAGCTCCTACTCCCTAGGATTGGACAGACCAAGTGAGGGGAGGAGATGACTAGCACCTGGGAGCTGGGGCTGTGCCGCAGGAGCTGGGAGCATGGCCTGTTCAGCAGAATTGGAACCAAGGAGAAGATGCAGCACTGCTGGAGGCCAAGGAGGACCATGGGAGAAATACCTGGGTGTCTGCTTCCCTCCTCCAGTCTCCTGCCGGGGTAAAGGGGCCTGGGAAACCTATGTAGGGAATGGATCTGAGAGCAAATAAGTGAATGACTGGCATATGGAGAAAACAGATAAATAACAAACGTATGAAATAATTTTAGGTAGTGATGAGTTCTGTAAAGACAACGTTGGGAAAGGGAATTGGGATGCTGTAAGATTTAAGTAAGATAGATGTAGAATAGTGGCCTCAAATTTTTTTGGCCTTTGAACTCCTTCATACTCTTAAACATTATTGAAAATTCTAAAGATCTTTTGTTTTATGTGGGTTATAGCTATCAATTGTTATCATATTAGAAATTAAAACTAGGGAAGTTTTAAAATATTTATTAATTCATTAAAAAATAATAAATGCACCACATATTAACATAAATAACATTTTAATGAGAAATAACTGTTTCCCAAAACAAACAAAAAAATGAGTAAGAAGAGTGGCATTGTTTTACTCTTTGCAAATCTCTTTATTTATTTATTTATTTTTAAAATTAATTAATTTGTTTTTTTGGCTGCGTTGGGTCTTCATTGCTGCGTGCGGGCTTTCTCTAGTTGCGGTGAGCGGGGACTGCTCTTCGTTGCGGTGCAAGAGCTTCTCATCATGGTGGCTTCTCTTGTTGCGGAGCACAGGCTCTAGGCACGTGGGCTTCAGTAGTTATGACATGTGGGCTCGGTGGTTGTGGCATATGGGCCTAGTTGCTCCGCGGCACGTGGGATCTAAGTAATAATGTAAGGTAGCTGTTACGAAAAACAAAGCAAATAAATGATTTAGACAGTAGTTGCTCTTTTGGATTATCTGTGATTCTGCTCTTTCCATCAGTGTGAATAATTGAATTCAGCATTAACTGAGCTCCATGACAAGGGACACTGATGGAGATGACCACCCGTCAGCTTTAGATGGACATGGCCACATTGCTTCGACCCCCAATGGACAGATATAATTACCCTCCGTGGACAGACTAGTTTTTGAATGGGGTTTATACAACATCTTAGGCCAAATGAAATGTGTTTTTATTGCTGATTGTCAGAGGCAAATCTCATACCTGCCTTTCTGAGCAAATTATATCGTATCCTGCTTTGATATTATGCAGTTGATGTAATAATGATGTCTACCATTTACTGAGTATCTATAATATGTTAGGTGCATTACAACCACTTTAGAAAGGTGTTTTTTGCCTCTTTTCCAAAGGAGGAAACTGAGTCTCAGAGAGGTCCAGGTCATATAGCTTATAAAGACCTGTAGCAAGTCTTTCTGACTCCACTGTGTTTTTTCCCTACACCAGGGACCTCTGAGATATCACATTCTAGGCATGTGCATGCATGTCTTTGCATAAACACAAAGACAAATATATTCAAAGACTGAGTGAGAGAGGAGAAAAACAAAAGGATAAATTGGAAGAAGGAAAACGTTTGACTTCTGTATGACACCAATGCATGAGACCTTTGCAGAAGAAATCCTGGCTGGATGAAATAAGATATTTCAAGTCATGGCTTTGTTCCTTTCTCATTGTGCCTTAAATATGTGGGTTTGACTCATGGTCTGCTGAAACTAGGGAGGCTGTCACTGGGACAAACACTCCCATTAATAAGGTGAGACAGGGACTTCCCTGGTGGCGCAGTGGTTAAGAATCCGCCTGCCAATGCAGGGGACATGGGTTTGAGCCCATGGTCCGGGAAGATCCCACATGCCCCAGAGTAACTAGGCCCATGCACCTACTACTGAGCCTGTGCTCTAGAGCCCGCGAGCCACAGCTACGGAGCCTGCGTGCCACAACTACTGAAGCCCACGCGCCTAGAGCCTGTGCTCCGCAACAAGAGAAGCCACCACAATGAGAAGCCTGTGCACTGCAATGAAGAGTAGCCCCTGCTTGCCACAATTAGAGAAAGCCCATGTGTAGCCAAAAAAAATGAAATAAGGTGAGACAGATAAGGTGGTTCAATAATTTTCATGTGTGTAGTGAGGACTGATTGTGTGTGTGTGTGTGTGTGTGTGCGCCCAAGGTGAAAATCTCACTGGTTAGGAAGAAAAGAAGGAAAAAATAAAAGAATATGAGGGTATGCCTGCTAGCTACCTATAATGCCCTACGGTTCCACATTGAGAAAATGAGCAGAACAATATAATTGTCTTCAACTTTTACCTTTCAGTCCAGTGTGCAGTCCCTCTGACCCTTTTTACTGCCTTCCCTTTCCACTCCTTGGTCTGTTAACCCTATTTCTCTCCTGTAACACCACGAGACCTAGGTCATAAGGTTGCTGTGAGGACTCAGTAATACATGGGGCTCGGCATGTCGAAAACGTTTGATTAATATCAGCTAACATGATTACTAACAATATTGTCAATACTGTATTTCTGCATAGTAGTTACTATGTTTTTTCTCCCATATGAGAAGCTGCACATACCAGTAAGTGACTGAGGTTCTCAGAAATTAGGACCCTGGAGGCCCTGAGCCCTCGACAGGCAGGGTCAGAGGCAGGTTTCTGGACTTGCTGCAGGGGTGGACTTTTCAGCCATGGTTTCTCTGCCATCCCTCAGACAGTTGACACTTTGGGGCCCATGAAATTGTTTTAGCTGTAAAACATGTTGACTCTTAAAATAGTCATGGAATCTGGCTGCCCTTATCAGTCTGTGATGACTCACAGGGTTGACTGGGCTCAATGTTGTTTCAGGTGCCACAGGTGTACATTTCACCTCTTCCCCGCCGTGTTCCCCAGCAGCTGGCCTTTGAGGAAGGCCCATGGGGCACTGTCGGCTCGCGAGAAATACGGCCAAATGTGGGGCTCAAGTTTTTCAGATAAAACAGTGTCACCTTTTCCAGGACAGTTTGAAAAGGGGATGTTATCAAAGTGAACCTTTTTTTTTTTTTTTTTTTTTTTTTTTTTTTTTTTTTTTGCGGTACGCGGGCCTCTCACTGCTGTGGCCTCTCCCGTTGCGGAGCACAGGCTCCGGACGCGCAGGCTCAGCAGCCATGGCTCACAGGCCCAG
This sequence comes from Stenella coeruleoalba, assembly GCF_951394435.1. Classification (NCBI taxonomy): domain Eukaryota; kingdom Metazoa; phylum Chordata; class Mammalia; order Artiodactyla; family Delphinidae; genus Stenella; species Stenella coeruleoalba. The sequence continues at coordinate 47,995,482 of NC_137153.1, forward strand.
CCGCTCTGCGGCATGTGGGATCTTCCCGGACCGGGGCACGAACCCATGTCCCCTGCATCGGCAGGCGAACTCTCAACCACTGCGCCACCAGGGAAGCCCCAAAGTGAACCTTTTTAATGACCCAATAAATAGATTCATAAGGATGAGTTTCTTGAAAAAGCTACGTTTCAGAACTAAGTTCGGGCTTATAATGCAATAACTACTTATTAAGCATCTGCCTATTCCAAGTACTGTATTAAGGGGTGGGATACAAAGACTGGTCTGCCTGGTCCTTGTGCCTGCCCCTTGGGGGCCCCTCCACACCCCTCAGAGTGCTCTGCTCCCACAGCTGGAGTGTTTAACCCCATCCACAGGCTCGGACCCACCAGAGGCTCTGACCTTCTTCACAGGTTTTAGTGGCAAGATGGACTCTCCCAGTATTATTTATTGGGCCAACCCCATACCCCGAATTCCAAGACTGGGAAGTGGATTCTTACCTAGGGCTCTGCCTGGTATCCCAATATTTGTAAACTGGTGTCCCACGTTGTCGCCCAGCTGTGCCGTATTAGAGTCTTACTTCTGGTGTCCAGACCAGGAACAGCGTCCCCACTATTTGATCCTAGCCCCTTCCATGCAGACCATTTGCCAGCCCCTAATTCCTCTTGCAGTCCCCCTCTTGCCCCAGCACCCTGCCATCTGCCAGGGCTCCCTGGGTTACCTCCTCCTGAGTTTGCCTCAAGCGCCTGCCTCGTCTCCGTGGGTCTATCAGTGCTCCTCAACCTCCTGCCACTGAAGAGGGCCTCCTCCCACCAACGCAGCAGCAGAAGTTCTGCAGCTGCAGCCTCCGGCTGGGAGGCTTTTAGCAGGGAGCAAGTGAGGGCTCCCAGACTCCAGCAGGAAGAGGGCTTTGAATCCCATTCCCTTCTAGCCACTAATGCCCTGAACTTACTGCTTAGGTGTTTTCTAAGGTTAATGGCCTGCTCCTTTGCCCAAACTGAAGCGGAGTCAAAAGGCTGAGGGACTAAGAGTTGGTGCCTTAAAAGCACCAACTTAAAAGAATTTTCAGTGCTCTTGGCTATGTACTCAGTTACTGCTAACTGCTGTCTATGGATGTGGCTTCTAGAAGGTAAACTGACTTGCATCACAATGTCTTAATGGTGTTGCAACTAAATAAGAAAAGGAGAATGCATCTGGTATATCTTTCATCTTATCAAGAGGCCCCTATTCATCTGGTCCAGCAGGCCATCTCCTTAATTTAAGAAACAGACTTGTGACTTCTGTTCTTCCATAGCTTCTAGATGTGTTTTTATTTCCAGTAGGATTTAGCAGAGTCATTATCCCACGCTTTAAGAAGGCTCCGGACTAAAACTACCTCAATACATTTTTTTTAATGACATAAGAAAACAGAAATCTTCTTTTTCCTTGGAGAGAAGCAGTTTCAAATATAAGACTGGCAGATGTGTCCCTAAGGATGACTCTCACTTCTATTGCATAGATCACTGCTCATAAATAATGAGTGTGACAAATGTCAGATGCATCGGTGAATTTCAGAAGGAAGGCTCTGGTGACAATATTACGTACTTTGTAGCCGTTGAAGGGAGATGTTTATCAGAAATGAGCCTACTGTTTTTTTTTTTCTTTTTAAGTGTCCATCAAACGGATCATATTTATCAATGATTAGTAAATAAATAGATCTCATGTTAATAAACAAACAGACTTGATAAGAGTTATGGCCCCTTAACTGGCTAATGTCCAGTAAAATGAGAGACTTGTCCCCTTGCTGGAGGTGAGGACTTGAAACTCACCAAAAAGGACTAAAGTCAACATATACCTTTTAAATTATGTAATAATCCCAAATGAAGTCAGATTTGTGAACAGCAAAACAATTTTATTTTTTCCTATAGTGGTCTTTGGTCTTCTAAGAGGTCTTAATGCCAAGAGGGCCAAAAGTATTTGGCCTGTTTTTCACATAGCAGAGGGTCATTTTCTCAAAAACCATAAATCAGATCATGTTTATTGTCTGCTTTAAAAACCCCGATATTGGGCTTCCCTGGTGGCGCAGTGGTTGAGAGTCCACCTGCCGATGCAGGGGACGCGGGTTCGTGCCCCGGTCCAGGAAGATCCCACATGCCACAGAGCGGCTGGGCCCGTGAGCCATGGCTGCTGAGCCTGCGCGTCCGGACCCTGTGCTCCGCAACGGGAGAGGCCACAACAGTGAGAGGCCCGCGTACCACAAAACAAACATACAAACAAACAAAAACCCCGGATATCTCCCCACTGAAACCACAAAAAAGTCCTAAATCATTGCTTTGTGAGCAGGCTTCTGACCACCTCCTCTTGCACCATTTACCCTGCCCACTGGACTCCAGCCATCCTAGCTTTTCTTAACTTTATTTTCATTCTGAAATAATTTGTCTTATTCATTTATTCATTTATGTTGGTTAACAGGAATAAGAGAACCAATAATTTTTTACTAAAAATAAAATGATACAATGAAAACCATCACGATAAATCTGAAATATTACCTTTTTCTGTGGACATGATTGCTTGAATGAACTTGTCTGATTCAACATGTATTTGTTTACTATGTGCCCAGTAGTATCTTCAGTAAGCCAATCCGACAGTTGGCTAATGTCTACTGAATATTCACATGACAGTGTGCTAGTGTGCTGAACACTGGAACATAGCGGCCAGCAAAACAAGCATGACCTTCTCCTGGAGGAACTAAAACTCACATAGTGGAGGGAAACATTACAAAGGATGGAAGCTCCCTGAGTGCAGGAATCCCTCCCATTCTATGCTGCAACCCCAGTGCCTACAACAGTGCCTGGCACAAGCAGGGACGCTGTGTAAGTTGATGAATGAACGAGTGAAATGAATCATTACAAGTGTGAAAGTTTGGCAGAGGGAAATGCAGTGTGCCAAATATACAAAATACGAAGGCATACAAATACTCTCGAACACACATACGGCATCTCTAACGGGGGAGCTGTTAGAGGGAGGGGGCATTTAAGATGGGACTGGAGGGGTGAGTGGGACTCAGCAAGGTGGAAAGGGCAGGGTAGGGAGGTGGTGTGGGCAGAAGGAGAGAGCAACACGTGCAAAGGCTCTGAGGTGAGAAAAGCCTGGTATCTCTGAAGAACTGAAAGAAGGGAAATGTGAGGGCTGCCCAGTGAGTGAGGCAGGAGTGACACGTGATGAGTTCACATAGGTAGTGGGGCCTTGGAGACCATGCAAGAAATCATGGAGGTCCCGAGAAGAACTCTGGACTTCATTTTACTGATGTAGGAAGCCTCTGAAGTCAGCTGAGTGACGTGGTAAGACTCAAAATTTCAAAGTAGTGAACGAGGGAGGGGCAGAATGGATGTAGAGAAACCGGCCAGGAGCTCATTGCAGCGGTCCAGATAAGAGATGGTGAGGGCTTAAACGCAAGTGTGAGGTTATATGGATTGGAGAGGTGTAGGAGGGAGAATGGGTGATGGAGGCAAAGCAGGGAACAGGAGCAATAGAGGGTAACTCCTAGGTTTCTGGCTTGAACAACTAAGTAGAGCCGTTTTCTGAGTGGAGAATGTTGGACGAGGAGTTTTGAGGGGCTGGGAAGTTTGGCTGAGTTGATTCTGAGGTGCCTCTGAGACATCCAAGTAGGAATATGGACCAGGCAAGTTGGATGTACAGGTCTGGAACTTAGGAAAGAGGTGAAGCAAGTAAAGGGCACTGAAGCTGTAGGTGTGGCTGAGATCACTTAGGGCGGGGAGTCTAAAGTCTAAAGAGCAAAGGTCTAGGACAGTGCCCTGAGGGACATCACACTCAGTGGGGGGGCATGTTGATAAAGGAGTCTGGGGAGAAGTCAGCGTTAGGAGGGAAATCCGGAGAGAGTGGTGTCACAGGAGCAGAGGAAAGAGAGTGCTGCAGAGAGTAGGGTGTTGAAAGGCTAAGTGAGTTCAGCACAGAAAAGACAAACACTTCGTAGATCAACGTAGTGAGAGGCGCAGGCCACAGTCCAGGGGAGTCAGAAACACTTGTAAGGCAGCATTGTCCTCCCACAGACATTCAGATCTACGTCTGGGCCCACGGAGCCCAGCCAGCTCCCATGATTCCTAGTTCCCAAAGCAGAGAAGGTCGGAGTCGACAAAAATTTAATCAGTCGATCTAAGAAAGAAATAGAAAATTGTATTGGAGCCCAATTGGGGATTATAACCCAGGAACAGCTTCTCAGAAAGCCCCGAGAACTGTTCTGCCTGTTAGAGGTCAAAGCACAGTTAGCTACATAGGTTTTTGAGACAGAGGGCTGTGCATTAAATGACACAGATAGTTTGCACAATCCAGGTCTATGTGTACAAAGTAAGTAGTGAGTCTTGGGTCATCGTGGCTCCTTACTAGATTATGAAAGGTTCCCTTCTAAGGAGTTATCTTGGTGGTGCTACGAGAAGGTTGTTCTTTATGGCTGAGCAGGTGTTTCTGCCAGTGGGGGGGGGTCCGGTCAATGCATAATGCAGACACACATGGCACAGTTGAGGGGAGAGAGGAGGCCAAAGGGCAGAGAAAAATTTTTATGTTTTACATTTTCCTGGACTCGCCTTAGAATAGGAATTTTTATTTCATCATCCGTCTACAGAAGGAGAAGGAGCGAGCAGACGGGAAGCTACCATGCGTCTTCAGAGAGGGTGGATCAATCTTACGGGCCTTGGGCTTCCCTGGTGGCGCGGTGGTTAAGAATCCGCCTGCCAATGCATGGGACATGGGTTCGAGCCCTGGTCCGGGAAGATCCCACATGCCGCGGAGCAACTAAGCCTGTGCGCCACAACTACTGCGCCTGCGCTCTAGAGCCCGTGAGCCACAACTACTGAGCCCACGTGCCGCAACTACTGAAGCGTGCGCGCCTAGAGCCGGTGCTCTGCAACAAGAGAAGCCACCGCAATGAGAAGCCGGCGCACCTCAACAAAGAGTAGCCCCCGCTCCCTGCAATTAGAGGAAGCCCGCGTGCAGCAACGAAGACCCAACGCAGCCAAAAGCAAATAAATAAATTTATTTACAAAAGAAAACACTATGGGCTTTGACTTGCCAGTTCCATTGCCGTTCCCTCGTGATGCTGGATGACATTTCCTGCCCTTGTTTCCTTCCATCAAACTGCCTGCATTAGTTTGTGCTCATTCAAGTGGTTTTCTTTTGTGTTCAACGAAAAGAGCCTTGGGAAGCCAAGAACTCTTTGCCTCGCAGAGAAAAGACTGCCTGACCTCTGGAGGCTCCAGTAAAGGTCACCTTTGGCAGTGATTCAGTAGCGTAGTAGGCTTACTGCTGTAGTACAGCCTGCAACTCCTAAACCATAAATTAAGAACCCCGTGCACCTTCAACATGCGCAGAACGGCTTCATTCTCCCCTGTAAATCACAGGAATTCTAAAGCCCTTGACAATTCATAGTGCAACCTCCCTTAGTTGTTCTGCTTCCAGGAATTTTTTCAGACTTGATTAACTGGAAGGGTGGAGATGGGGCTTTGCAGGCTTTTTTTGGTATCCTTGGCTGTATGATGAAGTGAGAGGAATGATTCTCTTTTTTTAAGGCAGAAGGCATAAGGTTGGTTTTTCTGAGAGACTTTTCGCATCTCTGACTTCTGTGACAGTCAGTGGGCTTTGCACCCCCATTCCCACTGAACAGCTGACAGAGATTTCACCGCTATGTGTCCAGATGTATGGCTGCCTCTCAGTTTAAAATCATCTTGCCGCTCAAGACAGGTGAGGGGCACAGCAATGGGATAGACGTGGGTGGAAAATGCGTTTAGAGCTAGAAAAGAAGGGAGCGAGGGACTGGAACCATTTCTGATTTAAAATTTTGGAGAAGCCTGGTTGAAAAATCAGCAAATCTGATTTTTTTTTAATTTTATTTATCTATTTTTTTATTGAAGTGTAGTTGATTTACAATGATGTGTTAGTTTCAGGTGTGCAGCAAAGTGATTCAGTTATACATATATATATATATTTTTTTTTCAGATTCTTTTCCCTTATAGGTTATTACAAAATATTCAGTGTAGTTCCCTGTGCTATACAGTAGGTCCTTATTGTTTATCTATTTTATATATAGTAGTGTATATATGTTAATCCCAAACCCTTTGGTAACCATCGCTTTGTTTTCTATGTCTGTAGAGCAAATGTGACTTAGAAAAAAAAATTCTGAAAGGAAAGGAAAGTGTTGATTTTTCTTAAAGGAAAGATAATATTCTCAGAGAAGAGAAAAGGATGTCCCTGGTCCTGTTCCCTAGCATTATTCTCTGTCTCCCAGATGAATTGAGCATTCGTTATAATCGGGAATTTTTTTTGCGTTTTGGGCACAGGTTGGAAACTAGCCTCCTTTCTCCTTTTCCTCCCTCATCTCCTTGAAGCCTTAATTGGAGATACCCCCTTTTCCTGCACAAAAGAGTATAAAGTCAAGAGGGCGGAGGAAGGTTATCCTCCAGGGACAACAGTTAATGCATAGCTTAGAATTGAATCCCACCCTTATTTAAAAGTTGGGAACTCTGCATTTTTCTCAGTATTGTTAGGTAGAAAGGGATGAAACTAGACGACTTCCAGGGTCCTCTCAAGTGCTGACATTCGATTATGGAAAAGGATTGCCAATCACAGTGCCTGCTCTGAGGGCATGACAAGGGTCAGGGGTGTGCAACCCTGGCTGGGATTCAGTTCATTTCAAAAGAGGCATTGAATGCCTACGATGGGCCGGGCCCGGGTGAGGCATTGCAGGGCACAGACAGAACTGCCCCAAGCGCTCCCTGCCCTTGAACTTAACCACCTCAAAGTGAAAATTAAAAATAAAAGCTGTACCAATATGACAATACTAAATAGAACTCTTCGGTGTACAGGTTATTCTAGTATATCATGAGGCAACAATCCTGTTATGCAATTATGACTCCCTCTGCATTACAGGGGAAGAAATTCAGTTCACAGAGAGAAAGAAATCTTATAGAATTGCAACGGAAGGAGGGCTCCTATCTGGCTGGTTGATCAAAATAAGTTTTACAGAAATGACTGGGAGTAAAAACTTCGTTCCACTGCTTTCTTCTGGGACCGGTTTTTATGAATAGACTGCCTTCCACCCTTAATTAATTTCTCTCTTAGCTGTGCAAGTCCTAGCATTATTTTTCTGAAAACGGCAGCTGATTGCCTGATGTCTTTTGCTTTTGTGAAGCACATTACCTAAAGGATGTTGGACTGTTCCTAATGTTACCTTTTCTTTCCAGTCTAGGGCTCATTTATTCCAGTCCTAAAAAACTGATTTAGCTCGGTTTTAAACTGCCCTGCACTATGATGCCCAAAGACTCATCTCTTCTGTGTGTGTGACACATGCCTGGTACCCTAGAGAGTTGGGGGGAATTTTGTGCATGTTTTGGGTCTCTTGGTACATGGAACTGTGTTTCTCTCTCATGTTGATCGGTTGTGTACAGTTTTGAATGGGAAAAGCCTGACTTTACTGACCTTTTCCGAGCAAATAAATTGACTTCAGGCTGCTTGGTGTCATTTGGAAAAGAATGTTCTTTCTCTTCCTCTGGGGCTGCCTCAAGAGTTTTGCATTTCAAAATCACTACATTTCCAGCTTCACACCTCCCCCAGTCACCGCCACGAATGTCACCAGACTAGAAGGGGGCCCGAGAGAAGACGCGAGTGGGGAGGAGAGGCCCAGGGGCTGTGTGGCTGTCAGTCATTGGTGTTGCACTTTGGTGTGCAAGGAAGATTTACATCACTAGCCCTCATGTTCTCTCCACAGTAGTCAGCTCCTGTTGCCACTCGAGGTCAAGCTTTCCTTCCCAAGGGAAGTCTTGTCTTTCTAGAAAGTACTGTCCTCTTTACGGGGTTGCACTCCCTCTGAATTCTGTGAAGCCTGGGGAAGGAGCGGCCAGGAGGATTAATCTGTCCCCTTCCCCGTCTCCATGTTCTTTCTGGGATCTCTCTGCAAACGTGGTGATTAAATCACTTAGATCTCTAAGGAGATCAGGAGTTCGATTTCACAACTGAAATAAAACCACAAATCTCTAGTAAAGTGAGGAAAATAATGTTGTTTGTTTAACTTTTGATTCTTTGGACGTGATTCCTGGCATTTGTTTGTTTATCTTCTCATTGTTGGGTGATCCAGCATCTCCTCCTTTGGGAATATAGAGAATGTCCTTTCCGGGGTGGAAAAGTCATCTTAAAAAATGAAAATTTCTCTCTTTAAAAAAAAAGTTGAATTTTCCCCTTATCCCGGAAGTCAGTTTTGCTAGCCATGCACAAAATCCCAGCCATTTTCAACTGGAGGAACCTATTGAAGAAATGACTGCTGAATTAGCAGGGGCCAAATTCTTGGGGCCTAAGAGTCTCAGGTGAAATCTGATCTTTGGGAAATTTTTTTTTCTGGCAGGCAGGACGGCAGCTTAACAAACTGTGGGACAGAACCCATGTGGTTACTGTTCTGAAGTGGGGAGGGGTTCCGAAAGCTAACATTATCGTGGCAGGAACCAGGAGTCATTGTGCCTACTTTCACACAAAATACTTAAGAACAGCTACCACAAAACCCCTCACTTAATAGGCAAAATCATTGGTCCAATGAGCTTTTGTAATTAGTGATGACCTCTTGTAGACATTTTCCATCTCCTTTGAATTCCACCTTGGACCCACTTTGCTTTTGTCTTGACTTCAACCCTTTAGTTGTTGTAACTACAAAACATATGGTGTGATGTTACTGATAGGGACACACCGTTTTCTTGGTTTCAAGCCTTTTTATATTTTTCAAACCAACCAACAAAAGGCCTTGAACCTTAAATAAGATGAGTAAAATTGGATCTGCGTTGGCTGCCGTGGTGGGTGAAAGGCTCAGAGTCTCACCCCCACTCCTCCAAGATGAAGTAGCTTCTTTCACTCATGAAGTGGAACCTTAAAGCTTCAAGAAACACAGTTTGAAATGCTCCGTAAACACTTGCCGCCTATAATTTCCCCTAGGGCCTGCTTTCCTTCTTGTTGTTTGGGAGTCAGGAAGGAGTCACAGACCAAGAGAGGCTGCTTGAGAAGGAAAGAAGAGGCCGGGGGTGGGGGGGGGCTCAGATCCAGCCCTTCATGGTCTGTGGTCTCAGCACGTTCTCCAAGCCTCACCATCTACCCTGAGAAGGTGTGCCTGGCTGAAGATGAGGATGGTGAGGGTACCTAGTCAGGGAGTAAGTAGGGATGTTTCCCTACAGCCAGAAAGGTTGATCAGGTGGGGTAGTTTAAGGAACAGCTCTGCAGAGCTCCTACAAGTCAAGTGACACTCTTGGGGCCCCGCAGGGAATCCTGTTGCAGCGAAGGGGCAACACTGGTGAGCTGGCTTAAGCTTGAATCCATGAAACAGACACCACATCCATCTGAGTGCACCTTTTCCCAGAGTCCTAACCCTCCAGAGCCAGCCCTCTCCTGCCCTTAACAGACTGCCACGGCGGACTGAGAAAACGGATCATGTTCTGGCTGCCAAGAGTATGTTTTCTGTTGGTTTTCATTGTTTTAAGATATATCGTTCTCTTAACTGTTTCCCGTTCTGAATTGCTCTGAGTGGGCTTAGAATATTACAGAAGAGTTTCCCCCCTTATTTGCCTCTCCGATGACTTCAGAGACCAGGTTTCAGCGGATGTCTACAGTGACCAGAATGACTGCTGGTCATTCTGTGTATACCACCTCCTCCCATGGGGGTATTTTCAAAGATCTCACATCTCATTGAGGGCCTATGCAGTTCATTGGTGTGTTGACCTCTGTGTCGAGCTGGACTTTCCAAGTGGTTCATTTTAGAACGTTGTTCTGAAGTTGTAAACTCAACCAAGACCTGTTAGTTGAAGGGAGTGTAGCAGAGGTGTTCCTAGGGCTGGTGAGAATCACTCAGAGTGTTACTCTGGGCCTTTCCCTTTGTGCCCTGGCATCCGTAGTGTGAACCTAAAGCCAGAGTGTCTCCTAACGGCTTATGGTGTCACCTACAGATTAAACCATTTTGAATTCCTTAAACTTCTGAAGTGTGTGTGAATCACAGACTTCAGTGTGAATGGAGTATCCATGGAATGTCATGTTTATTTTCCTTAATTTAATTATATCTGAGTACAGTCCCCGTTCTACCAGGTGGTGGGAAACCTAGCCGCAGACATTCTTGAGACTTTCTATCCTTCCTCAGAGCTTGGCAAAGCTTCCAGGATTTGACTCAGGGCCAAAGTCAGCCCAGCCAGTCCTTTATCTACCCTGCTATGCCCATTGTCCCAGCACACACAGCCCTTGAGTATGCTACATATGTGGCAATACTGGGGCACAGGAATCTTCGGCAGGGCCGGGAGCCCTGGAGCCTACGACCCAGTCATTTTAGACATGCCCCGAAGCCATTACCTTTGATAGGTTGCATCTCCCCTGACAATAAGTCATATCGATAAATCATCTTGAAACACTTCCTTCTGTTCAGCCTTTAGGACTGCAGTGAATGGAAACTGGACATTTTTACTTTATCTTTTGCCTCTGCCACCCCTCATTTCCCCACACAGACCAAACCCATCTATTTCGGGCCAACTCCTATTCATCCCCTGAATCTCAGCTGCAATATCACTGACCAAGTTAGAGGTATCCATGTGGGCACCCCCTCTGCCTGCCCATTCACTTTCCTGTTACCTTGTATTCCAAGTATGATTTGCTTTGGGGTCACGTGGGAACTCGTTAAAAATGCAGAATCTCAGACCCCATCCCATATCAAATTGCTAGAACAGAATCTTCATTTTCACAATATCCCCAGGTGGCTCCTGTGCACGTCAAAGAGTGAGAGGCACAGACCTACTGGACCATGAGCTCCTTGATCACAAGGTCACTGTTTCTCCATCATGATGTCTCCTTTCACAGTGCCTACTCTATGGCCCCCTCAATAAATAGCTGCTGAATGCATAGATAGCCCTTAAGAAGGATAGAGACCAAACGTTCAGTTTGCAGTGGCTGCTATTAAAGGATGGATTTTACCTAAAGTGTGACATGGAGCTACTAAACTGGAGGTGGGTTGGGGTACGACTCTGTGAGCCAGAAATGGTGGGCTGGGCTAAGGCTAGGTGGCCACACCCACAGATGTAATAACCAACTTATTAGGCCACATGGGGCCAGGTGGGCTAGGTTGGGAAGCCCGCTGGAGAGCCTGACCCCAGGAGGGAGGGCAAAGACTGAACCAACGAAGCAGAAGAGTGGGTAGGGCAACCTCTGTGAGTGTTCCTGAAAGGCATGACGGGAAATAAGTTTGGACAGGTAGATTGAAATTCCAGTGGCATTCATTTCCCACCCAGTGTTGGAACACAGATTCCCAACTAGATCAAAGACAAGGCAAAAAATATGAACAGAATCTTTATTGTTCTCTGCATTCCTTTTATGCATTTGAACTTGAGGGTAGAGGGATAAGAGCCAGCAAATGGATTAAATTCATCTCTCAAGTTAGCTAGGAAACCTGAGATTTTATTAGCGACTTTTTTTTTGGCTGCGTTGGGTCTTCGTTGCTGCACACGGCCTTTCTCTAGTTGTGGCTAGTGGGGGGCTACTCTTTGTTGCGTTGCGCAGGCTTCTCATTGCGGTGGCTTCTCGTGGTGGAGCATGGGCTCCTGCCCTGTGAAGCGCAGGCTTCAGTAGTTGCAGCACGTGGGCTCAGTAGTTGTGGCCTGCGGGCTCTAGAGCGCAGGCTCAGTAGTTGCATCGCACGGGCTTAGTTGCTCTGCAGCATGTGGGATCTTCCCGGACCAGGGCTCAAACCCGGGTCCCCTGCATTGGCAGGCGGATTCTTAACCACTGCACCACCAGGGAAGTCCCTATTAGTGTCTTTTACACACCTAATTATGGAAGACACGACTCCTAGACTGACGTTAAGGCACCATTTGAGGAGCTGGGGCAGAAAGGCAGCTGCCTGTGAAAAGGTCATGCTTGTCTGTGTAGACATCTCTCTTCAAATCAGTCACTCTGAGGGAATGTCTGACGCTGGCCACCTAGGAACTGTCTGGCAGGTGAGGTGTTCACTCTTACTGGCGTTTTCTTTTACCTAGGAGATAACCAGGTGCTCTTTTGGGATGCTGGCACATTGGTGCCTTATCAGTTACTGAAGTTTCTTCTTTTGTGGAACATGAAGTCTGTGGATTGTACCAAAGAGGCTTAGCTTTGGATCTAGGAAAAAAAAAAAGGAAGCAGCAATGTCTCAGGGCTGCATCAAGTGACCTTGAACTCCACCACTCCTTGCCCTACCCACTCTTCCAGATGGGCAAGAAGTCAAACCTTGGAGGCTTTCTGCTCTCCTTGCCCTGGAATGCCCAGATGTGCTTGTAGGGGAGCATGTAGCACTCACTCTGCCCTTGCTTGTGGCAAACTTGGATACTCCTCTGCTGAAATTGGCATCTAGGATAATCCAGTGTGTGCTTGCAGATTCTGTCTTGCCTACACAGGCATGGGATTCTGCAAGAAAAATCAAGTGTCCCTGCCCATTCCCCTCCACCTCTCTGAGCTTGTAATGAACTTGGAGAGCTTGTTTCCAAAGCACTCTTGGGGGAGGGGAGACTATTCTGATTGAAGCCAGGCCTCCCTTCTAGGTGTAGGAGGCTGCAGAAGAGGAAATAGTGCACGCTGGGAAATGAATCTTAGGGATCCTGGAGCAGCTCATTTTCCCCTTGAATTCTGAGTTGGGAGTGGAAAGTGTCATGTATTATTCTGAGATCGGAATTCAGCTGAGCCTGGATTTCTTTTGAAGAAGCAGCAGCTGTTGCCTAGACATGAACTAGAGGTCCGTGATGGGCAATGGCATTGATGTTCTCAAGTCAGCTTCACGAACCCCGCAGGAGTGGAATTATGTGCCCAAATGAGAGATTCACTTCACAGCATCCTGGTCACCTGCCTGGATCTCTGTGCACAAGTGCTGCCAGTATATGTGGTATCTCAACCAATGAGGGTTTGAAAAACTATTTCTCCATGAGATTCCTCCCCACCTATGAACACACACACACACACACACACACACACACACACACACACACCTTCCTGTCCTGTTCATACCAAGCAAAAATGAAAACAAAACAACAACAAAGCATATGACTCTTCTTTCCTCCCTAAGTGATGCTTGTAACTGAGGAAACTGGATTTGAGTACCCACTCAGTGTAGATGACTTTATTTACACAACATTAAACAGATGATGAGTGTGGGATCCGGTGTCCACACAGTCTAGGTTGGAATCCCAGTTCTGCCGCTTACAGGCAAGTTATTTAAACTTACTAAGTCACTGTGTCCTCACAGATCACATGGGGTAATAATAACACCTACCCCCTAAAATTTACTGAACAGATGAAATGAGACTTTATATTTAAGGGCTTAACGTGGTCCTTTGCTACGGTAAGCACTGAGTAAATATCAGACTTCTGAAAAATGTTCATAAAGAAACAGCTCAGCCTCTTCCTCCTGCTGGAGGTACCAGTGCTCTGCTGTCTAATGGACAAGTCAGTTTCCCATCAGTCTTCCTTCCTTATTCTGTGCCTTTTCTAGTCCCACATTTTGAGCTGCAGTTTGACTGATGAACAGATGGTAAGATATATGCTTGAAATCCATCAAGTTTGAGAATACCTTGGGGGGAGGATGCTGAGGAAAGGGAAATGAAGTGAGGAGAGGGCTGATGAAAAAGCCCACAGGCTTTCTGACAGACACACTGAACCCTGTCTTCCACTCCACCCTGACCACTTCCAGGTTTGTAAAGCCCACTGTATTGGACTTCGGGTTATAAATATGGGTCTACAACCCATTATCAGCCATTCTGGAATCCAGAAAAGGTCTGAAAACCACAAGTGTTTTCATCTGGCATGAGGCTACTTATATTCTTTATTTATTTAACTTAGCATGAACATTCTTATGTTTCACTGTGAAGATATTAACATGTTTGATTCCAAGATGCTGTCCCTGGCCCTGCCGGGGGTGTTATGTAACAGGCAGTATAGGTACCATGTTACCATTCTAAATTCTGAGAAATTTTGACTTCTAGGACCAAATCTGTCCCCAGTGACTTTGAATAGGGATTTTTTTTTTTTTTTTTGTAACAAGAAACACTATCCTGAAGCAGTTTAAGCCAACAAACAATAAGTTGGAGGTGGTGGGGGAGAAATTTATTTCAAGGCTGGTGAGCAGAACCTCAGGGCAGAAATGCAGCTGTAGTGAGAAGCGCGGCAGGAAGCAGGCCTGGGAAGCCTAGGATGCCCTCTCTAGAATTCTGGTTCTCATGGGCATGAACATGGATGGCTGCCATGGATATACCAGTTATAACCCTGGAGGCCCAATCTGTGGCAAGTGGTAGGAACTTAACATGTACGTATCAATTCACAGATTGGCTTTCCAGTCTGATATGTGCCTTGCTTGGTGGCCTACCCAGATTGCACGTTCTTACTAAGCCCATAATCAGAATTTGACTTTTGTAGGTTTCCATATGATGATCTTCCAAGACTCTGCTGTGCTCCCAGCCTTCTGAGCTGCAGTCCTGGGTTCCAAAGCAGTTTGTGACCAATCCCTGGTGGTTCCTTCTGTGGGTTTGGCAATGGCAGAAATCACTCGGAGTTCATCTTCCTAGAGTTGTAGGGTTTGATTCACATCAGAATCTATGAGAAATGAAGCAGAATGGGAGAAAGATGGCAAAAAGCCATTTGAAAGAAGGACTCACTCAGGACTTAACATGTTCCTCAGTATTGTTTTTGGACCTTCAGTTTAAGCTCACCCCACATTAACTGTCTTTCCCTGGCCATCATGCCCTGGGACCTGGCTTTACATGGTCATGACTGTTTGGGATGAAGCTCTAAATCAGCCTACTCATTTTCCTTTAGTCTTAGCGTCTTTGATAAGCCACAAAAACCTTTCTAAATGTTCTTTTCCCATTTTCCTTCTCTTATCTAAGAGGACATTCATACATAGACATAGGGAATGTCAAGAGGCTAAATCAATGTGGGTGATGATCAGCTGTCAGGAAGCTGGAGCTTTGAGACACATACACAGACAGTGTCCACAGACATTCACCCTGTATCAGTGCAGTGAGTAAAGCGTACAGATTCTGGAAGCAGCCTTCTAGATCTGTGTCCTAGTTCTACCACTTACTAGCTATAGGACGTTAGGAAAGTTACTTAACCTCTCTGGGTCCTCACTTCTTCACCTGTAAAGTGGCCATCCTGGCACGTACTTCATATATTTGTTGTAAGGATTAAGTGAGTTAATATATACAAAAACACTTAGAAAGTAGGTGGCATGTAGTAAGTTCTAGATTCATATTTGATACTTTCCTTTTATAAGCACAGAGTCTGAGTTAGATTCTTACTCATTCGTTAAACAAGTATTTATTGTGTGTATTTTGTGTCTACCTTGTGAAGCCCCTGTGTTTGAGCTGGTGAACAATTCACGTATCTTCTAGTCTCAGTGGTGAAGACAGATGTTAAACAAGATATTACACATGTGATGAATATTATGACCCAAGCATTATGCTTTCTAAAAAGAAGAACAGAAATCAGTAATAATAAATCCAACTTTATTGTCTTTTCTCTTTAAATATTGCGTACTAAGTACTTCATATATTCTCCAAAGATCAGGGCATAAGTAGAGGTGAGAGTGTCTTCAAGCAATAGTCAGATCAATTGTTGCTTGCTTGGAACACGAAGTGATTTAAATCTATGATAAACCAAAACAAAAAAGAAAAGAAAAAAAAATTATTGTCCTTACTATCTTATGTGTAAGAACCAAAGATATCTACAGAACAGGTGAAATTGTTGTATTTACTTGCAATCATAATAATAACAACAACAACAGCCAGAAGACTTGTCATGCTTAGCAGTTCCTTCTTCTTGATTCTCATCACTAAGATGTAGTCAGTAGAGCAGGATTTACGCCCAATCTACAGATGAGGAAACTGCCCACAGCAGTAAAATGACTGACCCCAAGTCACAGGCAGGGTCAGTGCCTGACACGTGATTAACTCCCGTAATACTTGTTGGACTGAATGGCATCCAGGCATTCTGACTCCCTATGTTGTCTCTCTGGTTCTATGCAGAACACAAGCAAGACCTCAACTCTGTAGTATTTTCAGATTTCATGCTTATTTAGTAGTATTAGGATTATTTATACTACTTCTTTGCAGATGGTAATTGAACAGCACTGTTTTCTTGACCCTGTCAACACCCAGCAGCAGTTTACCTCCATCTTTTTTCTATCTAGAGATTCAAGACATAGAAAACTAATTTTCAAGGTACATCTTTTAAAATTTTATAAGTACATTTAATAATTTTTAAAAAATCATGTACAGTGTTTCTTGACAAATTGTTTCTGTAACTGCAATTTACAGGCAAAGTAGAATTAGTGAAGTCCTCGGTTGAATCCTAGGACTTCAACCAGTCCTAGGATTATCTCTTCTAGATCCAATCTTTTCAAAGCTATTAATATTCATCAGAGGCTGATCTCACAAGGATTGTCATACAAAAAGCTTAAGAAGTGCATCACTCCCCCTGAATTTTTTGGCAAAATATAAAACTACATATTGCAAAAGCGTGAAAACAAAAAGATAAAATCTGTCTTCAGCTGTCTTGATTAAATATGATGCCTTGGTTCTATTCCACCAATATCTTTAACTTCTCAGGGTGCCCAATTTTAACCTAGGTCAGACTACATCAGCAGAATTAGAGAAACGACACCAAGATAAGTGTGCAGCGTATTTCTCATTCACCAAATACCTCTGTTGTAAAAGTCTCTATAAGTAAGTAGTAGAGTTGGACTGAATTTAATTTATGCGTGAAATGACGGGCACTTGATTTATTTTAATGCAGAAAAGATTAAATGAATGAACTCAGGAAATGTTGGGAAATGAAAGCTAAGTGTAAATCACTCAGCCAGCCGTCTATTTGGAGAGCAGGCTCAGGCTTAGGTTTTTGAAGCTGAATTGAATATTCAGTCCCACCATTTTCCATTTGTAACTTACTGCCCCGAGGAGAGGTAGCGTTCATTCACTGATTTATGCATTTATTCATTCAATCACTCGGCAGATATTGATTGAGCCCCTGTCAGGTTCCAGGCACTTTTTTGACTTTTACTGGGGATGTTACCGACCTGGGTTCTTGGACTCTTTAATCAATAGAAATTGATAAAAGGCCAAATGAGGAATTCAGACAAGGCTTTGTTGAGACTCATGCTGCAGCAGGAGGGAGTGAAAACGTGTAACGGGTTCCCTTGCTCACTCCCGGAGCTGGGGTGAGCTGGTGCCTTAAATGGGGTTGGGGGTGGCGCGGATCAATGGGTAAGACTGGAGGGGTGGCTTGGTGGTCTGCTCACCCCCCTGGTGGTGCTGTGTACAGGGATCGTGCGTGGTACCCGGCTTTTCTCCTGGCACCTCAGAAGTGGCAGTTGGATTTTGGCCTTTTTGTATCTTGTTCATAATTTGGCCCAACTGTGCATGCGTGCAGTTATTTCTATGCCCTTACAGTTTCTTTGCATTCTGTTGCTCGAGGGGACATTTATCCAGGTGCAAGCACTGCAGTAAAGGGTCCCATGAGACTTCCCCGGTGGTCTGGTGGTTAAGACTCCGCGCTTCCCAATGCAAGAGGCCTGGGTTCGATCCCCGGTCAGAAAACTAGATCTCGCATGTGACAGCGAAGATCCCTCGTGCCGTAACTAAGACCTTGGCGCAGCTAAATAAATAAATAAATATTCAGAGAATAATGAACACTAAGTTTTCACTCTCCTTGAGCTTATAGCTGAGTGGAAGAGAGAGGCACACTGTAATCACATTTATAATATGTCAGCTGGTGATCAGTGCTGTGAAGAACAGTAACTAGAGAGTGACAGAATGCTGCTTTATAATGGCAGAAGGGCCACTCCGAGAAAGTGATATTGGAACAACATCTGAATGGCATGAGAGACAGAGTCCTTGGACATTGGGGAAAGCACGCTCCAAGCAGGGGGAAGAGCAAGTGCCCAGGCCCTGAGGTGGGACCATGCTTGGAAAGTTTGAGGAACAGCAAGAAGGTGTGGCTACAGTGACGAGATGGGGAGAGTTGAAGGAAGTCAGATTATCTAAGGCCTCAGTAAGGTTTTCGAATTTTATTCTAAGGGCAATGGGGAGTCAGTGAAGGGTTTTAAGCAGAGATGTGAAGTAATCTCCCTTGATTTTTAAAAGAACCACTCCAGCTGCTGCGTGGGGAACAAGCATGTTTTGAGAGGAGCAGTGGATGTGAGCAAAAAGATGGGCGTGATTTCTGCTGCTCTCAACTAGCTCTTTGACTGCAATCTCAACTTCTCACCTATAAAATGGAGCTGAGAATACCTCTAGTTCCTGTGAAGGGAAAATGGGTGCAAGGTTACCCCTCATGTATGGTAAAGGCCTCCCAGAATAGATGAGATTATTATTGTCGTCAGGCTCTGGGTCAGTGGTGTATGTTGTTGACCTTCCTATTTTCTCTCCCCAAAGGGTCTGTGTAAGGATCACAGGAGATCATATATGCGAAGTGCCTGGCTGGAGCTCAGTACACATGGCTCCCTTCACCATCTCTTTAATAGTAAAGAGAGTCCAAAGTACTGGCTTCTTCCTTCTCACTGGGGACTCTGAGAAGGAGTCTAGAGGCTTAGAGGGTGTTTTGTAAATTCCCAAAGAAAAGAGCTATTGGGTCCTGGAGCCTGGGGTACAAGGCTTTCAGCAGAGGAGCTGCAATCAGATCAGTCAAACCTAACTTTATCATTTCATTCCAAAGAGGGTCTCTCTCTCCCTCCCTCCCTCCCTCCAACCTCCACCCACCCCTCCTTCCCTGCTTCACTCCTTCATTTCCTGCTTTTGTGTTTCAAAAGTAATATGTCCTGGTACTAATAAGTTAACCAATAGCAGTGTCTAAAGTTCCAGTAAAATTAAGTTTCTTTCTTTCTCTCCAACCCACCCCAATCCCAAACTCCAGATGTAACTGAAGATAACAATTTAGTGTATATCTTTCTTTAGTTTTCCCTTGCCTATTCAGTCAAAAACACATTTACAGATTTATGGTGGTGCTTGTCTTTTGTTTTGTTTTGCAAAAATAAAGAAAAAAAATACTCCATGGGTTCCACAAACCCCTCCAAATTATATTCAAAGTGTTTAAGAATGCACTTTCTAGGTAGAATGTCTATAGCTTTATCAGATTGTCAAAGAAGTCTAGTAACCTACACCAGCCCCAGATTTTCAGCATCCGTCATTTAAATTTCCTAAAATCCCCAAACATGGAGATTAGACCAAATGTTCTCTGAGGTCCCTCTGTTATTGCCATTTCACCAAATTTGCTTGTATTCAAGTCCAAGAAAAGCATTTTTCTCTGATATGCCACTTACTGTATTTCTCTTATTAACTGATTCTTAAGCATACCTAGAATAAGTCTTGAGGTCCTTCAGGGTCATGAAGGGAAATCTTAATTCTTAATAGAAATCTTTGATTTTTTTTCTGTGAGTACAGTTTATTAAATTTATTCAGAATCCAATAATATTTGTATATGCTACATAATAGTTTTATCTATCAGTATAGCGTATTAACACAAAATACATTTTTGTCATATAATTAGAGGATAAAAACATATTGCAAGTCCAAATATCAACCAAGTTTAAATATAGATAACTCAGTGGTGACAGCATATGAAAAGTAAATCTGATCCTATATTTGTATCATGAGTTAGCTAAATAAATAAGTGCATGAAACGGAAGATTAAAATCTTTATGAGTGATAGAATCCACTCATCTTGCGATTTAGAACCAGATGTGATGAAACTGTATTTTTCTCAGCAAGGCAGCACTTCAGCAAAGCAGACACACATCTGCTTGGTTTTCCCCAGAGGATGCAGTGGTTTTCAGATCTAAAGCCAAATCCATTGGAATCAGCCAGGACCTTTTCCATCTGAAAGTGAAAAATGAGGCTTTTTCTTACACAGTTAGCTGATGATGCTCTGCTGGCATGTTGGGTCAATTATTGCAAACTTTAGACTGACGTAAAATGTATGTGCCCACCTCATTTATTTTTTCATGATCCCGTCCAAAGATGGTCATATATAAATATATATTTACCGATGGGTTAGAATACTTTTCGAGTAAGAAGTCATAGTTGGGAAAATTCAGAGACTACAGAACCAAGTTCTAATTTTTAACATTTTGTTTTCTAATGTGAAATTACTTTAGACTTACAGATAAGTTGCAAAAATAGGACATAGAGTTTCCATATACCATTCACCCAGCTTCTCCTAATGTTGACATATTCATAACCTTAGAGCAATTTTCAAACCAAGGAAATTGACATTAGTGAAGTCATAATTTTTCTGAAAGCAAATGGTAAAATTTCACTTTTTGCCTAGGTTTGAGAAAAAACTGGTATTTTGTCTTTACAGATTGTGCGTACACATAAAGCAGTCTTATAAAAATTCCTTCATTCTAAAGGACTTAAAAACCATACTTAGAGGACTGTTCAGCCTTGGCAGTCAGACTGGTTCAGTCTCTCGCAGGTTTTTGTTGTTGTTGTTGTTGTTTTTCCTCATTTTGGTTAAGAATTTTGGAGATCTGAACAGCAGTTCCTACAAACAGATGCTTGGAAGGCCTACATGCATTTGACTTATTGAGGAGGAAGAAAACTTGTGACTAGGTCATCTCATGTTTATGTTGCTGATTTAAGTAGTGAGGCAGCACTTTGAAAATCACACCATGTGTAACTGGTTCTTTATCGCCAAATCCAAGGCCATAGGGAGTATAACCTCAGTAGAGGAGCCAAGAAAAACTGCCCTTCGTTCAAGAATGATGTTTTAAACCTAATCCCCATGTTAGCTTTGCTGAGGCTGGAGGTGGGTCTTGCCTCATGTGGGGAATCTTCAGGGTCATCCCACTGCCCAGTGCTAGATGAATGGAGGCCATGAGTGTCGGACTGGGCTCTCAGCAGCTGCAAGCATCTGTAACGATGTGGTGTTAAGATGAATGAGCCCCACGGGTTCCCAGCTGCTTGCATCCACCGAGACCTTGTAGCTTTAGACAGTTGTTTCTGCCCTGAACACTGGGAAATGAATGTACAGTTTCTCTGCCTGTTGCCAGGGATGATGGTTATTCCCAGTCATGCTCTGAGGTCCTCTGAAGCCATTAAATGATACCTGTAGATGTTGGCCTCTGTCGGCAAGCGTAAGCCAACATTTGATGCTTTGAAAAGCAAGACCTTCCCTTGGGAAGCAGCAGTGAGAGAGATCATATGTATTTCTCCATCAGAACCCAGCCCAGATTTATAGAGCAAAGCAGGGTGCAGAGATGTCACAGCATACTTTGTGGCTCCCAAGCTAAATGAAAGCTTGACTCTAGCCAACACATATGTCAGTTTTAAAAATGCATCTCAGGTTCCAGCATTGGCCTTCTGTTCATTGAGACACCTCAAAGAAACCAGAGCTCTTTGGAAGACTGTTCTAAACTAGCCTCAGCAACTTGCTAAAGTTTGGATTTATTAGGGGGCCCTCCTCTCCTTCCTTTGCCAAACCTGCTTCTCCTGCAGGGTTCTCCAGCTCACAGTTCGGCCAAGATCTTCTCCCCAGTTGCTCAGAAACCTAGACAAATCCTTGATGCCTCCCTCTCCCTTGCCCCCACTTTGAATCTATCCTCCAGTCCTACTGCTTGTACCTTCCGATGTGTGTCGGGTTTCTTTCTCTCTCCTTATTGCCATTTCTGTAATCATCTCTCAACCAGAATACTACAGTGCCCTCCAATTTTAAGTCTCCCAACTCCACTCTTGCCCCCTCTCCAATCCATTCTCTTCAAAATAGCCAAGAGTAAGTTTTTTAAAACAAACCAAAGCCATGTACATAACTGGTTCTCTAGTGGGTATAACTCATGCTGTAACCCAAATGTGACTTTATTCTTTTTCACCTTTGAAAAAAATATATTCGGTATGGTGGTCCTCCCATTGTTCCTGGATAAAATTCTTACAGGCCGTGGCTTTTCTAGTCTCTCTCAGGTGATAAGAATCTTACATCAGTTTAGATCACACACAAAAAAGTCCCAATTCTGTAATGAGAATGAGTCCAATCCAAGGTAATCATAACATGCAAAGATAAGACTCCTGCCCCTAGCTTTGCCCCCACCTCTCTGCCATGCTAAGGTAGTTACAATTGAGCTGTTTGCCTCAGGGGAGTGGATCAATAGAAATAAAGCAGGATTCCACTCCTGTTCCGGCATTTACTTCTTCTCCCACTACTGACTGCCATTTGGGACCCTGCCAGGGTCAAAGCACAGGAAGGGAACAGGAGACAGAAGATAGGAATGTTATCACTTAGTTAGAAGGCCAATAGACTCTTGCTATTTGGCCCTACAAATGGATAAGGCTAACTCTTCAGAGTGACCCTTTCAAAGGAGGAACCATGAATGGACGGTCCATCTTCGTCCACTCATGGCTGTCAACCGAAAGGAAAACACACAGTATAAGAGTTGTGAGTTTCAGTTTTATTCAGGGTCCTTGCTGAGGACAATAGCCCAGGAAACAGCCTTTCAGTAGCTTCTGAGAGAATTGCTCCAAAGAGGTAGGATGAGAAGCTAGTATATATACAATTTTTGGCCACAGAATACTTGCAGTCAAGCACGCATTTCAATAAAAGATGATTGCTAGTCACAAGGAACAGATATCTCAATTAATGATTTTAGTCCTTTTCTATGTATGGGAAGATGTAAGGATCTGGGTTCACTAAAATTCTTCCTGGGACTTCCCTGGTGGCACAGTGGTTAAGAATCTGCCTGCCCGAAAATCTCCCAGAGTTCTCCATCTCAACTCCAAGACACAGCTCCACTCAATGACCAACAAGCTACTGTGCTGGACACCCTATGCCAAACAACTAGCAAGACAGGAACACAACCCCACCCATTAGCAGAGAGGCTGCCTAAAATCATAATAAGGTCACAGACACCCCAAAACACACCACCAGATGCGGACCTGCCCACCGGAAAGGCAAGATCCAGCCTCATCCACCAGAACACAGGCACTAGTCCCTTCCACCAGGAAGCCTACACAATCCACTGAATCAACCTTAGCCACTGAGGGCAGACGCCAAAAACAACAGGAGCTACGAACCTCCAGCATGCGAAAAGGAGACCCCAAACACAGTAAGTTAAGCAAACTGAGAAGACAGAGAAACACACAGCAGATGAAAGAGCAAGGTAAAAACCCACCAGACCTAACAAATGAAGAGTAAATAGGCAGTCGACCTGAAAAATAATTCAGAGTAATGATAGTAGAGATGATCCAAAATCTTGGAAATAGAAAGAAGAAAATACAAGAAACATTTAACAAGGACCTACAAGAACTAAAGAGCAAACAAACAATGATGAACAACACAATAAATGACATTTAAAATTCTCTAGAAGGGATCAATAGCAGAATAACTGAGGCGGAAGAACGGATAAGTGACCTGGAAGATAAAATAGTGGAAATAACTACTGCAGAGCAGAATAAAGAAAAAAGAATGAAAAGAATTGAGGACAGTGTCAGAGACCTCTGGGACAACATTAAATGCACCAACCCTCAAATTATAGGGGTCCCAGAAGAAGAAGAGAAAAAGAAAGGAACTGAGAAAATACTTGAAGAGATTATAGTTGAAAACTTCCCTAATATAGGAAAGGAAATAGATAATCAAGTCCAGGAAGCACAGAGTCCCATACAGGATAAATCCAGGAGAAACACTCCAAGACACATATTAATCAAACTATCAAAAATTAAATACAAAGAAAAAATATTAACAGCAGCAAGGGAAAAACAACAAATAACATACAAAGGAACCCCATAAGGTTAACAGCTGATCTTTCAACAGAAACTCTGCAAGCCAGAAGAGAGTGGCAAGACATATTTAAAGTGATGAAAGACAAAAACCTACAACCAAGATTTCTCTACACAGCAAGGATCTCATTCACCTTTGATGGAGAAATTAAAACCTTTACAGTCAAGCAAAAGCTAAGAGAATTCAGCACCACCAAACCAGCTCTACAACAAATGCTAAAGGAACTTCTCTAGGCAGGAAACACAAGAGAAGGAAAAGACCTACAATAACAAACCCAAAACAATTAAGAAAATGGTAATAAGAATATACATATGGATAATTACCTTAAATGTAAATGGATTAAATGCTCCCACCAAAAGACATAGACTGGCTGAATGGATACAAAAACAAGAACCATATATATGCTGCCTACAAGAGACCCACTTCAGACCTAGGGACACATACAGACTGAAAGTGAGGGCATGGAAAAAGATATTCCATGCAAATGGAAATCAAAAGAAACCTGGAGTAGCAATTCTCATATCAGACAAAATAGACTTTAAAACAAAGACTATTACAAGAGACAAAGAAGGACACTACATAATGATCAAGGGATCAATCCAAGAAGAAGATATAACAATTGTAAATATTTATGCACCCAACATAGGAGCACCTCAATACATAAGGCAAATACTAACAGCTATAAAAGGGGAAATCGACAGTAACACAACCATGGTAGGGGACTTTAACACCCCACTTTCACCAATGGACAGATCATCCAAAATGAAAATAAATAAGGAAACACAAGCTTTAAATGATACATTAAACAAGATGGACTTAATTGATATTTATAGGATATTCTATCCAAAAACAACAGATTGCACTTTCTTCTCAAGTGCTCATGGAACATTCTCCAGGATAGATCATATCTTGGGTCACAAATCAAGCCTTGGTAAATTTAAGAAAATTGAAATCGTATCAAGTATATTTTCTGACCACAACGCTATGAGACTAGATATTAGTTACAGGAAAAAGTCTGTAAAAGATACAAACACATGGAGGCTAAACAATACACTACTTAATAACCAAGAGATCACTGAAGAAATCAAAGGGGAAATAAAAAAATACCTAGAAACAAATGACAATGAAAACACGACAACCCAAAACCTATGGGATGCAGCAAAAACAGTTCTAAGAGGGAAGTTTATAGCAATACAATCCTACCTTAAGAAATAAGAAACATCCCAAATAACCTAACCTTACACCTAAAGCAATTAGAGAAAGAAGAACAAAGAAACCCCAAAGTTAGCAGACGGAAAGAAATCATAAAGATCAGATCAGAAATAACTGAAAAAGAAATGAAGGAAACGAGAGCAAAGATCAATAAAACTAAAAGCTGGTTCTTTGAGAAGATAAACAAAATTGATAAACCATTTGCCAGACTCATCAAGAAAAAAAGGGAGAAGACTCAAATCAATAAAATTAGAAATTTAAAAGAAGTAACCACTAACACTGCAGAAATACAAAGGATCGTGAGAGATTACTACAAGCAACTATATGCCAATAACATGGACAACCTTGAAGAAATGGACAAATTCTTAGAAATGCACAACCTTCCGAGACTGAACCAGGAAGAAATAGAAAATATAAACAGACTGATCACAAGCTCTGAAATTGAAACTATGATTAAAAGTCTTCTAAGAAACAAAAGCCCAGGACCAGATGGCTTCACAGGCAAATTCTATCAAACATTTAGAGAAGAGCTAACACCTATCCTTCTCAAACTCTTCCAAAATGCAGCAGAGGGAGGAACACTCCCAAACTCATTCTACGAGGCCACCATCACCCTGATACCAAAACCAGACAAGGATGTCACAAAGAAAGAAAACTACAGGCCAATATCACTGATGAACATAGACGCAAAACTCCTCAACAAAATACTAGCAGACAGAATCCAAAAGCACATTAAAAGGATCATACACCATGATCAAGTGGGGTTTATCCCAGGAATGCAAGGATTCTTCAATATACGGAAATCAATCAATGTGATAAACCATATTAACAAATTGAAGGAGAAAAACCATATGATCACCTCAATAGATGCAGAGAAAGCTTTTGACAAAATTGAACACCCATTTATGATAAAAGCCCTCCAGAAAGTAGGCATAGAGGGAACTTTCCTCAACATAATAAAGGCCATATATGACAAACCCACAGCCAATATCATCCTCAATGGTGAAAACCTGAAACCATTTCCACTAAGATCAGGAACAAGACGAGGTTGTCCACTCTCACCACTCTCATTCAACATAGTTTTGGAAGTTTTAGCCACAGCAATCAGGGAAGAAAAAGAATTAAAAGGAATCCAAATAGGAAAAGAAGTAAAGCTGTCACTGTTTGCAGATGATATGATACTACACATAGAGAATCCTAAAGATGCTACCAGAAAACTACGAGAGCTAATCAATGAATCTGGTAAAGTAGCAGGATACAAAATTAATGCACAGAAATCTCTTGCATTCCTATACACTAATGATGAAAAATCTGAAAGTGAAATTAAGAAAACACTTCCATTTACTATTGCAACAAAAAGAATAAAATAACTAGGAATAAACCTACGTAAGAAGACAAAAGACCTGTATGCAGAAAACAAAAAGACACTGATGAAAAAAATTGAAGATGATACAAACAGATGGAGAGATATACGATGTTCTTTCATTGGAAGAATCAACATTGTGAAAATGACTCTACTACCCAAAGCAATCTACAGATTCAGTGCAATCCCTATCAAACTACTACTGGCATTTTTCACAGATCTAGAACAAAAAATTGTACAATTTGTATGGAAACACAAAAGACCCCGAATAGCCAAAGGAATCTTGAGAAAGAAAAACAGAGCTGGAGGAATCAGGCTCCCTGACTTCACACTATACTACAAAGCTACAGTAATCAAGACAGTATGGTCCTGGCACAAAAACAGAAATATAGATCAGTGGAACAGTATAGAAAGCCCAAGATAAACCCACACACATATGGTCAACTTATCTTTGATAAAGGAGGCAAGAATATACAATGGAGAAAAGTTAGCCTCTTCAATAAGTGGTGCTGGGAAAACTGGACAGCTACATGTAAAAAAAAAATGAAATTAGAACACTCCCTAACACCATACACAAAAATAAACTCAAAATGGATTAAAGACCTAAATGTAAGGCCAGACACTATCAAACTCTTAGAGGAAAACATAAGCAGAACGCTGTAAGACATAAATCACAGCAAGATCCTTTTTGACCCACCTCCTAAAGAAATGGAAATAAAAACAAAAATAAACAAATGGGCCCTAATGAAACTTAAAAGCTTTTGCACAGCAAAGGAAACCATAAACAAGATGAAAAGACAACCCTCAGAATGGGAGAAAATATTTGCAAATGAAGCGACTGACAAAGGATTAATCTCCAAAATTTACAAGCGGCTCATGTAGCTCAATATCAAAAAAACAAACAACCCAATCCAAAACTGGGCAGAAGACCTAAATAGACATTTCTCCAAAGAAGTTATACAGACTGCCAACAAACACACGAAAGGATGCTCAACATCACTAATCATTAGAGAAATGCAAATCAAAACTACAATGAGATATCATCTCACACTGGTCAGAATGGCCATCATCAAAAAATCTAGAAACAATAAATGCTGGAGAGGGTGTGGAGAAAAGGGAACACTCTTGCACTGCTGGTGGGAATGTAAATTGATACAGCCACTATGGAGAACGGTATGTAGGTTTTCTCAAAAAACTAAAAATAGAACTACCATAGGACCCAGCAATCCCACTACTAGGCATATGCCCTGAGAAAACCATAATTCAAATAGAGTCATGTACCCAATGTTCATTGCAGCTCTATTTACAATAGCCAGGACATGGAAGCAACCTAAGTGTCCATCATCAGATGAATGGATAAAGAAGATGTGGCACATATATACAATGGAATATTACTGAGCCATAAAAAGAAACAAAATTGAGTTATTTTTAGTGAGGTGGATGGACCTAGAGTCTATCATACAGAGCAAAGTAAGTCAGAAAGAGAAAAACAAATACCATATGCTAACACATATATGTGGAATCTAAAAAAAAAAAAAATGGTCATAAAGAACCTAGGGGCAAGATGGGAATAAAGACACAAACCTACTAGAGAATGATCTTGAGGACACCGGGAAGGGGAAGGGTAAGCTGGGACGAAGTGAGAGAGTGGCATGGACATATATACACTACCAAATGTAAAATAGAGAGCTAGTGGGAAGCAGCCGTATAGCACAGGGAGATCCACTCGGTGCTTTGTGACCACCTAGAGGGGTGGGATAGGGAGGGTGGGAGGGGGACACAAGAGGGAAGAGATATGGGGATATATGTATATGTATAGCTGATTCACTTTGTTATAAAGCAGAAACTAACACACCATTGTAAAGCAATTATACTCCAATAAAGATGTTAAATAGAAATAAAAATAAATAATAAAAAAGAATCTGCCTGCCCATGCAGGGAACACGGGTTCGAGCCCTGGTCTGGGAAGATCCCACATGCCGCGGAACAACTAAGCTGGTGCACCACAACTACTGAGCCTGTGCTCTAGAGCCCTCGAGCCACAATTGCTGAAGCCCGTGCCCCGCAACGAGAGAAGCCACCGCAGTGAGAAGCCTGCATACCACAACGAAGAGTAGCCCCCGCTTGCCGCAACTAGAGAAAGCCCGCGCACAGCAACGAAGACCCAGCACAGCCAACAATAAATAAATAAAATAAATTTATTAAAAAAACTTGTTCCTGAGATATACATACACCTGTCTGAGGGGTCTATTTTTCCAAAGCACAGATACCTCATCCTGTTCTTCATCCTGAATTCCTTTTCGGGTGCACTGTCGGTTAGTGACTGCAGTGGCTAATGACTTAATGAACTAGGTTGTGAGCAACATTCTTTGCTGTACGTGGTTCAATCAACTGTAGCCACAGAGGGGTGATTTCCCAAAAAGTAGGGCTGCCATAGAGTATATATACCAATGGGCTGTGTATGTGCGTCCTCAGAATCTAACTAAGGAATAGACAGCTGCAGGCTAATGACTTAGTGTCTGGCTGTAATAAGCTATGGTAACCTGCCAGGGTTACCGTTTCTGTTTAAAGCAGGATGGCTGTAACCCTCACTTTTATCCTGAGGTGATGCTGCATTAGCCCTCAGGACTGATCGTCCTCATTCTCTTCCTGTGACAGAAATAAAAACTTTGCCTTCCTTTTTGATTAATGGCTGTAAGTCCATAAGACTTGCTCTGGGGAAAGTGGAAGTTGGTACTTTAACTTAGAGGAAAGGAAAGAAGGAAAGGAGAGGAAACAGAGGAAGGGTAAAGAAAGAAGCCCTAAAAGCTGTAGAAACAGAAAGAAAATTGACTCGTGGTGCTGAACGTTTCCTCATGGCACTGAAGTATATAAAAAGAATACATGTCAAGAAGGGGTTGTTGTGTGGTGATAATGCTTTTAAATCTGGGAAGATGGGGGCTTCATCAGGAAGCCGTCCCCTCACTTATTAGACATTAACTAGGAGTTTTTACTTTTTTTTTTTTTTTCTTGCGGTACGCGGGCCTCTCACTGTTGTGGCCTCTCCCCTTGCGGAGCACAGGCTCTGGACGCGCAGGCTCAGCGGCCATGGCTCACGGGCCCAGCCGCTCCGCGGCATGTGGGATCTTCCTGGACCGGGGCACGAACCCGTGTCCCCTGCATCGGCAGGCGGACTCTCAACCACTGCGCCACCAGGGAAGCCCAACTAGGATTTTTTAAGACGTTGCTTTGGAAAAAGTGAGGAAAGGAACCTGGCCAAGCAGCCTGTCTCTGCTCCCTGGGATTCTGAGTTACTAGACATGGATAAGGGTTCTGCTCCTCCTTGGTTTTATTTGATTGTTTTTATTTATTTTTAATCAAAAAGGCAGATTTCAAGGCAAAGCTGACTTTTTTTCATAACCTTTACTCCATGGTATCCTGCCACATACTATCTGAATTGTTTCATATTACTTTGTTAGATTGCATAAAACACCATGAATAGTAAATTACTTGGGGCTAATAGGCAGCCTTTTCCCCCCTTAATTAATAACACTTTTTTTTTTAGAGCAGTTTTAGGCTCACAGAAAATTAAGCAGATAATACGGGGCGTTCTGGTCTGACCCTTTCCCCGCCTCACAATTTATCCCATTGTTAATATCCGGATTCGTGTGCTACATTTGTTACAATTGATGAACTAAAATTGATTTGTTACTGTTAATTAAAGTCCATAGTTTACATTGGGGTTCACTATGTTATAGTTCTATGGTTTTTGATAAAGGCATAGTGCATGTATCTACCGTTACAGTAGCAAACAGAATGGTTTCACTGCCCTGAAACTCCCCTGTAGTCTGCCTTTTCATCCTTCTCCTTTACTTACTTACTGATTTATATTTGTCACACCTCAAGTGTGAGCAAGGCCCCTCCTGTGGGTTCATTTAATACAACTGGCATGGTTTCAAACTTTCAAAAGACTCTGCCAAATCCTGAGGGCGATCAGCGAGGAAGTATACACAGACATTTTAAAAGTCTAAAAATAAGGACTTCCCTGGTGGCGCAGTGGTTTAGAACCTGCCTGCCAACTCAGGGGACATGGGTTCAATCCCTGGTCCAAGAAGATCCCACATGCCACGGAGCAACAAAGCCCGTGTGCCACAACTACTGAGCCTGCGCTCTAGAGCCCGCAAGCCACAACCGCTGAGCCCACGTGCCACAAGTACTGAAGCCCATGCACCTAGAGCCCGTGCTCCGCAACAAGAGAAGCCACTGCAGTGAGAAGCCTGTGCACCACAATGAAGAGTAGCCCCCGCTCACCACAGCTAGAGAAAGCCCGTGCGCAGCAACAAAGACCCAACACAGCCAAAATTAATAAATAAATAAATTTTTTTAAAGTCTAAAAATAGGTAAAAATAGGTACAGTGTGTACTCTGATGATGACTGTCCTGCGCCTCCAGCCTCCCTTGCCCATTCAAGGCCTCACACTGGCTTCTGATCTCCACACTTTAATCCCAAAAGTTTAGTTCAAATCTGCAAGCGCTTTGCTAGAAAAATTAGAGGGTGCTGATTTCACCACTTAAATGCTCCTTTCTAGAAATTTTGAACCTTCTTTGGGACCAAGATAGAGCTGGATTTCTCCACTGCAGTAGTATCCCTTCCTCCAAGCCAGTAGGCTTTCTTTTAAAATGAAGCTATTATGTTTCTTTCCTGGTTACAGATTAGTGATGTTCACCTTAGAAAATGTGGAAGATTTGGAAACATCTGTGTGTTATTTCTAGATGTGCCTGGCCCAGAGACCAACCAGGCAACAATGGAGGTGCAAAGCTGGGGTCAGAGTGTTAACCCCTGAGTAGTCAGCTTGCCTGTACTTATTTCCAGAAAGATGCAAAATATGCATTTATCACAAGAGCAAATGTGCTCTTAAAAAAGAAAGAATTTCCAGAAATTCAAAAATCCTCTTTTCTACGCAGTTGCCTAGCCAGGTGCCTCTAAAAACTCTTTTGAACCGGATGACTCGAATTTGCCCGTTTCCAGTATTCCCTTGCTGTCATCTTCGTCGAACTGTATTTATTACATTTGCCCTATACTGCCTGTACGTTTAGGGATAAATGGCCCCCGCTGGATAAAGGATGAGGTGAGTGAGGCCTTGCGGGAAGCTGGCATCTTTTCTTTCCTACGTGTCTTGGGGTAGAAATGTTTGTTGACTTTGAAATCAAATGACGAAATGAATAGGCATGTGCTCCAGACCCTGAGAACCCCCAATAATTGGCGGATGTCTTCTCGTTCTTAGGCTGATTTCTTTCATGATCAAAATTTTTTAAAAAATCTATTGATATTTCTTTTACTGTGGTAAAATACACATAACATAAAAATTACCATTTTCACTATTTTTAATTGTACAAATCAGTGCGTTCACTGTGTTGTGCATTCACAGTGTGGTTCAACCGTCACCACTATCCACTTCCAGAACTTTTTATCACCCCAAACATAAACCCTGTACCCATTATACATTAACTCCCCATTCCTCCCTCCCCTCAACCCCTGGTAACTTCTACTCTACTTTCTGTCTCTATGAATTGGCCAATTCTAGGTACCTCATATAAGTGGAATTATCTAATATTTGTTCCTTTGCATCTGGTATATTTCACTTAGCCTAATGTTTTCAAGCTTCTTCCATGTTGTTGTAGCATGTATCAGAATTTCATTCCTTTTTTAGGCTGAATAATAGTCCATTGCATGTAAATACCACGTTTTGTTTATCTGTTCATCTGCTGCTGGACATTTGGGTTATTTCCACCTTTGGGTTACTGCAAATAATGCTACTATGAACATTTGTGTACAGGTATCTGATGTGCAGGTATCTGTCCAAGTACCTGCTTTCAATTCTTTGAGGGATATACCTAGAAGTGGAATTGCTGGGCCATGTGATAATTCTGTCTAACTTTTTGAGGAACTGCTAAACTCTTTTCCACAATGGCTGCACCATCTTACATTTCCACCAACAGTGCACAAGGGTTCCAATTTCCCTACATCCTTGCCAACACTTGTTATTTTCCATTTTTTTGATAATAGCCATCCTAATGGGTGTGAAGTGTTATCTCATTGTGGTTATGATCAAACCTTTTAAAGCAACTCTTTCTGTGTGGTTGTGACCACCTCTGAACTAGTGTCGTGTAATTTAACCCTAGCTTGACCCCAGCTCTGGGATCAAACAGCTTTGAGCTTAAACCCCGCAGGAAATCAGTTCCGTGAGTTTTAGGCTGTTTTGTTCAATAATATATCCCTGGTCCCTACAACGGTGACTGGCACATAATAAGAGCTTAATGTTACCTGATGAATGGACGAATTCTACCTCCATCACTTACTAGCTATGTGACCTGACTGAAGTTAATAACCTAGATCTCTGTTTCCTCAACCATAATATGGGAAGAAAGATAGTGCCCTCTGCCAGGGTTATGTGAGGATTAAATGCAGCAATGCCTAGAGAGCACTTGCACGCTGCCTAGCACAAAGTAGACACTCTGTAAATGGTAGTAAGATGCTTGTTATGACTAAGCAGGGGGCTTCATACATAGGCCAGTGCTGAGCACTGCCTGCAGCATGGTGATGAGTTTCAAGAGGCAGGTAGGGTGCCATGTCTTCAGGGATCTGGGCAGCTTTGGTGCTAAGCCAAAGCTTTGTAGCAGGAAGGAAGGGGAAGCGCTGCAAAAATCCATTAAGCCCAGAGCTCCCCAGAGCAGATGCGCACCCCGGCAGCGATGCTGGGGGGCCAGGCAGAGGGAGAAGAACCGGGAGGCATCCTCTCGATGCCTCCCATCCAGCAGGACCTTAAGCCAGAACAGGCACAGAGAGTTCACAGCAGGAGGAACACTCAGTGGAGATTAATGACCCATGACTGACAGTGGGTCTTGCAGCTAGAGCTCCCACATGCTTTCACGACGCATAATAACACATTGGGAAAATGCAGCTTCATGTAACCAGATGCTAACGGAACCCTAACATCCCAGGTCCAGGAGTAAGTAGACTGAAGGAGGGGAAAGCTGGGCATTTCCCCTTTTGCTCAGGTGTTGATAGAAAATGCATCTCCATCTGGGGGCAGAAATGTAGATTCCTGGGAATTCAGGCAGGCTGGAGTCTACATCCTGTTTGTTCTGTTACGTGTCTAGTGAATGGATGCTGGCTAGTGTCAAGCAGATTTCTCTTAGGAGGAGGAGAACTTTTGCTTTCCCCCCGGCGTGGTTTGTCTTATCGACTTGGAGCCTGCTGGGATGTTTCAGAAGTGATGCATGCATTATTCCAGCGGCCGAGTCACCTCTGTATTGATCTGTACAGCTGTCGTGGGGTAGAAGGTTAACAAGTCCTACTCTGTGCTTACCACATTCTTTCAGAAGCTCAGACTCAAGCCTGCTGTGTAAACCCTGACCAGAGATCACCCGGACGCCCTGGGGCACTGGTCAGCTGTCGGCCTTCCAGGCACCATGCTCAATGCCCAGAAACAGCCTCTAGAGATGGGGAAGCCTGTGAGCACTCAGCGAGGGTACCAGCTAGGGCTGGCAGCAGCAGGGCTTGGGGCCCTGGAGCCAGAAGTAGGTATGACAGGTTGTCAAAGAATATAGAGCTCACGTTTCAGGATCAGAGCCAAGAATGGGAGAAAAGACGAGGAAAGAAGTTGAGAGGAAGCAATATTGGAAGCAAGTAAGCATCCCCAGGGTCCCAGTGTCTTGCCAGAGATAGTCCCTGGGGCCCTTCCCCACATTCCCCTTGCCCAGTCAGTCCCCATTCTGTGCATCTGAGCACTTCCGGTTTCATGCTCTGCAGGAGAGGGGAAAGTGACCAGTGCTTCTGGAGCTGAAGGAAGTCTGCCAGGGTGGGAGAGCAGCCAGGGGAGCACAAGACGTCCTTGCCTTCCCCACCCCCAGCGCTTCTCCAAGAAGAGGGAGAGGCAGGGTCCAACACTGGCCCTCCTGCCCTCCAGGATCTCAAAGCTCTCCAGGCCTCCAGGGCCCCGCTTTGGCCTGCATCCATGGACCACTGGAATTCCAGCGAGACGGGAGCGTGAGTCACTCCACACCTCTCAGGGAGTTGTTTCCTCTTCTTCTGATGGACGACTCAGACCCTCTTTATAACCAAACAAAACCCATCATTATAATCCTGTGGTAACACTTCTGTTAACAGTAGCTTGAGCTGAAAAGACCAGCTCCCGAATCCTGAGAAACAGCAACAATCCTTAACCTCATCTGGGCAGGGTTCCCTGATGTTCTGCTCTAGGCTTTCTTCTAATCTCAGATGTGAAATGCCGGGCACTTCTGTCTTCCCCAGACCTGCCAGATGACACAAAGTGCGGATCAGGCAGTAAGCGTGTTGGAGAACCTTCGAGATAACGTTGGTGTGTTTGTCTTTGTGGACCTTGGCTATTCATCACTTCTTGCCTTCTCCCCACGCTTGTGTATTTGTGGTTTCCTGAAGTTTAAATAATTGAAAGTGACTGATTTTCTTCCAAATGTAACTACATTCTACCTTTCATATATTGTTCCTCCTTTATTTGTTGTCAAAACCAGGAAGAACATTCCTCTCTTCTAAAAGTGACTTCATTCTAAAATCCAGAGATATAACTTGACATTTTAAAGGTGGATGTATGGCTGGGTGAAATCTTCTGTTTTCACTGTAACTAGTTTTCTTTTTTCTTTTCTTCCCTCTTCTTTTCCTTTTCCTTTCCTCCCCTTTTTTTCCTTTCCTTTCTTTTCTTTTCCTTTTCCTCCTTCCCTTCCCTCCTTCCTTTCTTCTCAATCAATCCAGGCTCTTTCTTGCTCTCCTGGTTGTCACTAGGGCCACACACCAGTTCTTTTCTTTTGTTTTTCTTCCCGGACTATTCTCCCTTCTAATCTGTTTTCCTCTAGAGAAGATTAAATGTTGGATGAGGGGTACAGGGAATCAACTAAGCATGTTCTTCGGACAAAAAACTGCCTTAGGTAGCATGAGCCACACAGAGTGCCTGGGTGGAGGGGCTGGGGGGCTTTCCTCTGTCTACAAAGGCTTATCGCACAACTGCGAGCTGTTGGCTGTCTCTGGGCAGACTGAAGCCAGCAGGCTTCTGGAAGCTGCACACGACGGTCCTAAACTTTCCTGCTTGTCAGGCTGCAGCTCAGCACTTTGCCTCTCTCACTGCCTGGAGGCCCAGGGGACCAAGTGAATGCTGACGGTGTCTCCACAGCACCAAACAGCCTGCTGGAAAGGTGGAAAGGAAGTCAAGGCGCTTGGTATTTTGTGACGGCCACGACCAGCACCCTGCTTCCTAGCAGTTTTACTTGATTGATAGTCTCTTTGGACTTTCTATATTTAGGCTTGAAATTCATTTGCTTGTTCGCCCATTCACTCCTTTAATGAACATTTATTGTGTCCCTACTGTTTGCCAGGCAATGGAATAAAGAACTATATTGTCCCAGATAGAGGCAGTCTTAACAATCGTCACCAATATTCATTCATTAAAAAAATAGAGATGAAACACCTACTGTCTGGCAAGTGCTTATGTGGGAAGTGAGATGGGCAGAGTCTGTGCTCTCAAAGAGCTCGTAGTTTAACGTTGGAAACATACCATTACACAATAATTATGAAAAAAGTCCTCTGAGAGAGGAAGCATATAATATCAGTTTGATCTACCAAAATGTCAACTTCATATGATTCACCATAATACTGTTTATTGATTGTTCCCTATATACCAAGCATAGGAAGATGTACTTTGTAAGTATCAACATTAATATTCAAAAGAACCCTGCAAAGTAGGTTTTATTATATCCATTGTATAGATTGTATCCATTGTATAGATTTTATTATATCCATTGTATACATTGACATAAAGAGGTTAGGTGATTTTCTCTTGGTCACAGAGAAGTGGCAGAATTCAGTCTGTCTGACTCTAGTTTTCGTGCTGTATTCTCTATGGTATAGAAATACTGTATATTGTGTGCCAGGCCATTGGAGGGGGGCGGTAGAGCATGATGCCCACCTGTTACGTGGAGGAGAGATGGAATAAAGTTTAGCCCCCAGCATCACTGTGGTTGCCATGTTTCAAAATCTGCTATCAGATAAGAGATAGATCGCTAAATTCAACGTGCGTTTTTAACTTTCGGCTTACCAGTATGTTTTTCTTTTGCTTTCCTTGCTTTGATGTTCTTTCATGGTTTTAATTCCTCATTATTGTACTAAGAGGGTTTAACTTTTTGCACCTAATTGTGCTCTGTCTGGCACTGTGGATGCTAGTAGACCGCAGGTATCGAGGATGAGGGATGAGACAGAAAGGTGTAGGGCAAGAGGGGGCCTGGGGATATATACCTTTGGAGACGGCTATAATGCCTGTGACTCTTCTCAGATCATGCATCCCTGCTCAAAGCCCCAGATGAGAGGGCATCTGCCCATGTGACTCCCATCCCTCCTTGACACAGATGATTGGACCAGGATGGACACCTGACCTGAGCCAGGCCCACCAATGGTTGGCCTGTGCTGTGTGACTTGTGTGCCTCATTTACTTAAGTCGCTTGAATAGGTTTCTCTTCCTTGTAATGGACAGATCAAAACACAAGTTCTCAAAGCAGGTAATTTGTATCACAGCTAAAGGGAACAGAGGAACCCCATGAAGTCCTACTTCTAGGCCTCAGATTCATCTGCCCTCTCCACAGAAGGCTAAGCTAGATATTTCATGTCATTCTATCCTTAAAGAAACACTGAAAGAGGGAATAGAAAGCATACAAGAAGAGCTGCCCCCGTTAAGTAATTGTCTTTCTACAGTTAATGTACCACCAGAAGAACCATCATTATGCTCAAGCCACTGGCCATCCCTTTCACCCAGCATTACATGGACCTTCTCAAACTCGGGCTCCGTGCCAGGTCCTGGGTATATGAAGATGAGCAGCACACTGTACCGTGGACAGAACAGCAAACCAATGCATCACCGTAAGATGTGGGAGTTACTATAACAGAGACATGAAAGTGTTCCTCTGAAAAGGGAATGACTAATTTCACCTGAGGATTTTGGAGAAGGTTTCACCTCGGAGGTGATTTTTGAGCTGAGTCTTGAAAGATGAGTAACTATTTGCCCGGCATTTCAGGAAGAAAGTGGGGAGGGAGGCAGGCATTCCAGGCTGAGGGAACAGAATGTGCAAATCATGGCATTGAAAACTGGTCTGTTGAGTTCATGGAACTAGAAGTCGGTACAGTTGGGGAAGTGAATGTCTTGGGTGAGCAGCAGTAATAAGATTAGGTTGGGGCCAGATTTTGAATATCTGTGTCTACAATTAACAGTGTAATTGATAATTATTATAAGTATTATTCATTATTCTCTACCAGAGACAAAGTCAGTCATCTATATGTATTATTCTCATTTAATTAAAAGCCAAGGAAACAGGAATTCCCTGGAGGTCCAGCGGTTAGGACTCTGCGTTTCCACTGCAGGGGGCATGGGTTCGACCCCTGGAACTAAGATCCACGTGCCGTGTGGAGTGACCAAAAAAAAAAAAAAAAAGCCAAGGAAACGTGTTGTGGACAACGTGCAACCAATGTAAAGTTTTTAAGGCTCATTTTTGGGGACGAGGACTCGAGTCAGTTTGGAGCAGAGGCTGGTGTGAGGGGAGATGAAGAGGGTAGGCAGGAGGCAGCCGCAGTTGTCCAGGTGAGCCGTAAGTACCTGATGCAGGGTGCTGGCTCTGGGAGCCAGAGAAGCGGCTGAGCCGAAGCCACGCTTGGGAGCAAAATTATTTAAATGTGTGCAGAGAATGAAAAAGAACCTGGAGCTCGATTTGAAATTTTTCCTCTTTAGAGGTGGAGTCAGTAGTGATAGCACTGATCAAGATAGATGATACAGGGGCAGGAATGGTCAGGAGGGCATGATTTCACCTAGGGACATATTCAGTTTCAGATCCTGATACGAGATCAAGGTGAAGATCTGCGGGCAGTCAGGTAAGGGAGTGAGGCTTGGAAAAAGGACTAGGATGGAATATACAGGTTTGCATTTCTATCACTCTGTCCTCCTGACTGGTGTGCAAGACCGTTCTCAAGGTTTGTATTACTGGAAGGGTCTCCAGACCACATCAGTCATGGTACCGTCGGCATATGCAGTACTCTCGAACAACCATCCGGTGACTTGCCTCCTTCAGCCAACTCCCTGGAGCTCTAATCCTACTTTCCAGCACTTTCTGCTCCTTCGTGGGCATCCAGGTAGGGGTGAGCTGGAGGATGGGATGCTCACTACTCCCAAACCCATAATGGTCTGAACTGCATTTCTGCCTGCCGTCGTGTGCCGTGTGACCCCTTCCCTGTCCTGCCCTAGGATAGCATACATATGCCATCTCTTTTATGTCACAGCCTAGCATTAGTTTCAGGTGAGTTCTTCCTTCTTCTTCTGATTAATTCAGAGCCTTGCTGGGATTTGGGATCAAGCACCTGCCTCTTTTATTGGAGGGTCTTTTGAAAGCTCTGTAAATTAGCCTCTTGGGTTTATGAAAGAAAGATGAAGAATAGAATGTTCACCCGTAATAATAGTACACCTCACGTGGGCTTGGCGTCTTCGGAATTTTCCAAACGTAACCAAGAATGAGTTCTTTGAGCTCCACTTGAGAACCTAACATTTTAGGTATTTGAAGTAGTCTGTTCCCCCCGCTCCAAAAATTTAGACTCATCCCTAAGAAAGTGCCATTTGGCAGATAAAAAATAGTCGAATATCAGCAATTTCCATGCGGTTCAACCTACTGGCATCAGGGATGGGGATGGCGAGGTGAAAATAAGAGAAATTTTTTTTTTCTTTCGTTTTTTCTTTTTTTTGTGGTACGCGGGGCTCTCACTGTTGTGGCCTCTCCCGTTGCAGAGCACAGGCTCCGGATGCGCAGGCTCAGTGGCCATGGCTCACGGGCCCAGCCGCTCCGCGGCATGTGGGATCTTCCCGGACCAGGACACGAACCCATGTCCCCTGCTTCGGCAGGCGGACTCTCAACCATTGCGCCACCAGGGAAGCCCAATAAGAGAAATTTTATGTGAGGTGTCTCTTTTCCTTAATTCAGATTGTACATGACTTTAAAAAGTCCTCGGAACATTTAGTGACACGCAATTATTTATTTGTAGAAAGACTTGGCAGTGTTACACAGTGAGTATTTCCGCTTCAAAGATGTCTTCTGCCTCTCAGACATGTTGAGCCTTCCAGTTCATCCAAATCCGTGGAGGGGGGCACATGTGCCCTTGCACCCAGCTCTTCTGGTCTCCATCGTGGCTTCCAGATGGGACCATGTGGTGGCCTTGGTTTGAGATTCCTCATGAATAGGGAATGAGAGACCTTGCTTTTGTCATGCACACCTATATACCAGATTCTGTGCTAAATGCTTTATGTGCACTATTTTCTTCAAGTCTGAGCAACAGCTTCGAGAACCAGGAATTACTATCTTCGTTTTTATGAACAGGAAAACTGAGGCTCTCAGAGCTGAGATAACTTGCCCCAAATTACCTAGGACTTGATTGCTGTTGTTAGTTCTTGCTCTGAACTATTAAATCCTCCGCGCACATTTTGCCTCCCCCAGGAAAGAAGGCAATAGATGAGGTGATGATCCCTCTGCCCATACTGGGAGGGAGGATGGGAAGGGAATACATTTCAGGAGACACCTCATGTCCCTGTCTCACTGTACGACTTTGGACTCTGTTTCTCAACAATGAATTGAAGATAACACACGAACTCCTCCCAGGGATGCTGTGTGATTGAATGTAAAATTGCTTTGCTTTGTACTCAGATAATCCAGGAGGGTAATCTTTTGAATAGGGAGGAGGTATGCCATAACATTTATCTTTGGATCATCTATCAAAAAATGGGGGAGGTTAGTAAGCAATAGATGAATACCCTAAAGCAGGAGTTCTCAACTGGGAGTGATTCTGCACCCCAGGGGACAGTTAGCAATGTCTAGAGACAGTTTTTGGTTGTCACATCTGGGAGGCTGCTCTGTCATTTAGTAAGTAGATTCTGCTAAATGGTCCACACAGTGCACAGGACAGCCTCTCGCGACAGTTATCCAGCCCCATGTGTGAATGGTGCCGAGTCTGAGAAACTCTGGTATAAAGTACACTTGCTGGGAAAACATTTAAACTGCTCTAAAAGAACAAGTTAATTTCATGAAATATCAAGTCTTTCGGAAGCCCTTACCTGCACATAAAGAATTACTATAAATTATAAAATATCTGGTCATAAAAAGCAATTCTCAGCAGGAGGCTTCTATTATTATTATTTTCTTCTGAGGGTTCTATAAACTTTTTAAAAAGTGTATTTTAACAAGAAAAAGGATGTAGTCAAATTTTACACACTTATACTCATCAGAGCAAGGAGAGGAGATAATCACTCAGAATTAGTGAAAATTCAAAATATTGAAGCGTTATTGGTTTATTCCCTTGTAATGTATTGCTTTACGTAATAATCAGTGGAGATCCTATTGATTTTCATTTATTTGGTTATTGCTTTCTAATGCATATATTAGCTCCAAATGTGCTGTGGTTCAATGCAAGAAAAGCCTTGAATTAAATGAGATTGTTAAGATATCAATCTTTACCTTTTGGGGTGGAGGAGGCTGAATAATCCTATAAGACTCATAATCATAGTGTCTCATCCTAGACCAGCCATGCGGGTTTTATTTCGGGGAGGATATGAAATTGGAGAGGTCAGGGGCTATGTCTTGAACAGAGGAAAAGAAATCCATTTCTGAGCTGGAAAATGTAAAAAACGATTACTCTCTCTTACTTGATGATATTTTTACTCCAGTTGTAGAGGTGGGGTTGGGTGAGATGTTATGGAAAGTGCTAGGGTAGATAATTGAAGTGTTTGGGGAGCCTCAGAGCCCAGCTGTGTACTCTTGAGAATCAGAGGAAATGAATGGCCCAGGCATTCTGCACATTTTTAGAGCCATTTGTAACTGATGCATGTGGTTCTTCATTATACATTTAGTAAGTTCATAATTAATGAACTTACTAAATAACAACTATGGAAATTCCAGCTACTGAATAAGCAGGCATGAGTACCAGCGTAGTTTAACAGAGAAATGGTAAGTAGGATTCTTTGTGTTTCCCTGTTCGCTATGGCTGTTTGTTCTACTGTGTTGAGAAGATTCTGGGACTCTGGCTTAAGTGGAAATGAGCACTGCGGTCAGTTGGTGATGTCTGCTTTGGAAGTGTGGTGGGAGCCTGGTGACATGTCTTTGACAGCCAGCCTGGTTTATGTGTTTAACAGTTAACCACATCTCTCAAAGCCCTGAATTTAGAAGTTCTCTGAGTTAGATCCTATAACAAAAAAATTCAGAGAGCTGTATCTGCCCTACCTTTTGTCAATTACAACTGTCTTGTACAGACATTTAATTTTATGGTTGAAGTCAAGTGTACAGATCTAATTTCATTCATTTTTAGGCTAATTAATACACTAGATGCTATGATGACCAACACTTCTGTCTAGAAAATAGTTGCAACAGAACAGATTTTTAGATCATAGAAATTTAAAGACACATATCATTTCCATGTGCCTTCAGTGGTCACACTTGGGGATAATGACATTTCTATAGTGTTAGCAACAAACAATTTGGGGAACTATGCATGTGTTATGCACAGCATTTCTAAAGCCTGTGTATATCCCTTCCCACTTCCTTCACTTGATCATTCAGGGAGTTTTCAGAGACTATGATTTTTTGTTCCTTGGGGATAAAAGAAAATTAAATACTTTTCATATATGAATTTAAAATAAAGAACTCTTTGATTGGTTCATTGCTCTGGGTCAATTATCCAATGCTTACTTTTGTGTGTGCAGAGAACCCTCAAATTTAAAACAGCTCACTGCACATAAAAGTTCACTATGTGTTGGCTGGCAGACAACTTGGAGTGATTCCGTTTTGGAGGATCCTGCGTCTCCCTGTAGAAGAAATAGTATCAGGCGTTTTTCCTTAACACCCCTCTCCCTTCTTCCTGCATTCCTTTCTTCCCTACCTGCCGTTTCTTTTGAACCATTCTTAGACGTCTTTATTATGAGACTGGTTTGTAGATGTTATTGTCCTGTGACAAAGGCCTTTTCTACTTCACAAAGAACATTTATTTGGATTGGGTCCAAAATAGTATTTCCTTATAGGTGGCCCAATAAGATGACGACAGCACCTTACCAAGTATCGGGAGACTGCATTCTCATCTGTCCTCTCTCTGGTAGTTTGGCCTTGGACAAAAGGCTCTCCTCCTTTTCTGCCACTATAAAATGAATAGAGCAGCTGACGGCTACTTCTCCTTGTGCATTACCATGTTAAGTTGATAATAGTTACATCTTAGCGTGCTTAGGATGCCAACATTAACATCTTGTGCAGCAAAAACTCAGGTTTGCTTGAGGGTAACTGAACTTCATGGAGCCACTGTGCTAGTTAAGAGGAAGGCTGAACTTACTAGAAGAGGGGTGATGTCACCCTTATCACTGTATGGATTAAATGCTGCCATGTTCGGCACGGAAGGAGATTAAGTTGGTTGGTAGATGGTCAAGGAGACATATGGGAAACCATCCATGAAGTAGAAAGGAAACCTGAGTAGAAAGGAAGGAACAAGATAGCTATCAGTTAGGGCCCTTTAGTTACAAGCCACAGAAACGGACTCTGATGAACCAGAGTAGGAAAAAGGATTTATTAGGAAACAGGTAACCTTAGTGCGAAATGATGATCCTGCGTATATGACAATTGGGGTGGGTAGGCATGGGGTTGGGGGGTCACAGATTGACAGACTCACCAGAACCCCAGTAACTGAGGGGAGAGCAGTTCTCCCCGGGAGGAAAGCTATGAAAAGAGGAAGAGAGAAAGGAATGCTGCTTCTCAAAACTAATATAAGAAAGATAAATACTTCTAGAACAAGTAAGAAAATAAAAGAATTGGACAGCCTCAACTAGCTGTCAACAATACAGCTGCTTGAATCAAGGGAAAACGTGATTTACTATTTTGGAAAAGAAAAAAATAGGGAGACTATACCAGGAAATGAAAGTGAACTAAATCAAACCGAATTCACTCCTGCTTGAGCCTAAGTCCTCCACCTCCCATGCCCGCCTTGGGTGCCCGTCACCTGGTGCTCAGGAACTGAAATACGAGACATGACCCCTGTGCTCCAAGAGCTCCCATTTCAGCCACGCAATGTGGTGAACCCCTCATTTACTGAATGCTCACTGGGTCCCAAGCTGCTTGCTGAGAGCTTTAAAAGCGTATCTCCTTGAACTGTCCAAGTGCACTTTGAGGCCAGTCCTATCATTACCTCCACTGTGTAGGTGCTACTAAGAGAAGCAGGAGAACCAGCCTGAAGTCAGGAAGCAGGTAGGGCAGAGCAGGAGTCGGCTCTGCTCAATTTGGCTGCAGGGCCTGGAGTCCTGTTACTGGTCTATGTTACCTGTCTTAGCAAATAAGAGAGAAGAAAGAAAACAGAGTAAGACAAATGGGAAGGATCAGCTCAGCCCTTTGGTATCTCCGGTTATTGACTAGTTCCCTGAGCTGTCGTAATGTTTAGGAAATTGACTCCCGTTCACTCCCTATTGAAACCTGTCATAAAATATTAAGGACAGCCACCTACAGTCTGTGCACGAGAGCAGACTGGCTGCCACTCCGAAGCAGGACAGAACCTGCCCCTCACTCTGGGGCGACTAGCAAATCGACGGTCTTCTTGTGCTGAGCTTCTACAAGATGACGCCCTGACTTACTGACTCCACGGATGACCTTTTCCCCCCAAACCGAGTTCAGATTCCAAGTCTAAAATTTCCTAAGCCAGGATAAAAATATTATTGTCTCCTCTGGGCCTGGCCCTGTTCATCAGCTGTAAATGGAATGCTTGATGATGGTTAATATTTCTAGACTAGGAGAACCACTGACTCTTGGTCATCCCAAATGTCAAAGCATGGCTCCCAAAACATAAAATGTGAAACTTTTAACATGACATGATTATTGCTCCTTTTTAATTTTTTTTAGTATTTTCATTTAAAAGTATGTTTACTTTTATAATAGAAAAAAGCATTTATTAAGAAAAATGCCTGATATGCTAGGGTTAATCTAAAATTCATCACTTTTCTGTCACTTACACCATTACTTATAAAGGAGTCTATCGTAGGTGCCGGAAATGTAAGTAAATCTGGCTGTTAGATGCCCCACGCACTGAATCTAAATAACGAAGGAAAGGAAAGTCCCCTCTTGTGAGATCAAGCCTGGGATGTCCTGCTTTCCTTCCTTGTCATTATCCCCACCACCCTTTGCTGGCTTTGGAACCTTTTCATCGAGACACCTTCTGGGCAGAGTTTATTCAATGGCCAATGTAGCGTGGAGATGTCGGCCTTTACGGTCCATTTGGGGCCACTTCTTTTGGTAGTTCTGTCTTTTGGAACTCGACGCCTCTG
Organism: Stenella coeruleoalba; assembly: GCF_951394435.1. Taxonomy (NCBI): domain Eukaryota; kingdom Metazoa; phylum Chordata; class Mammalia; order Artiodactyla; family Delphinidae; genus Stenella; species Stenella coeruleoalba. The sequence continues at coordinate 48,040,184 of NC_137153.1, forward strand.
CCTCTGTTTTCTTTTCCTTTCAAAAGTCATTGAAGTCCAGAGTGTTGGCAGTGACCTTTGGAAATGTTTTTACAGCTTACAGGGACTTCCTGACATGTTTTATTAGCTCTTGGTGGTAGCTCATAAAGTGAGTCTTAGCAAAGCTGCATACGGTGACAGATTAGAGCCACTTCCACAAGGACCACGCACCAGCGTTGCCCTGGAGGACGCTTGACGACAGGATATTTGGCTACTGCCCTCTGTCCAGTTCAGCAGGGCAGGAGCGATTACTTCTTGAAGAAAGAGAGGTCATCCCTTTAGGAAATACAATGACTAACTTATTCTGAGAGAGCCTCAAGTACGAAAGGCCCCTGCACGGAAAACAGAGACATCATTGCTCTGGGGACTGAGGAACGAGCTATTCCAAAAAGCTTTTGTTAGAGTGATAATACCAGACATAGACAAGAGCACAGAAAAATGGGTGCACTGTTGTGGGAAATATAAATTGGTACACTCTGCTATAATTACAGCTGACATGTGTTAAATGCTCACTAATTACCTAAAAAAAAAACAACCAAAAAGCTTTTGTTTTCTGTGTTCATGGAGGTAAACCATAAGCCAAAGCTGACCAACTGCTTTTTATTTACTTACTTACTTATTTATTTATTTTTGGCTACGTTGGGTCTTTGTTGCTGTGCACGGGCGGCGAGCAGGGGCTACTCTTCATTGTGGTGTGCGGGCTTCTCTTGTTGTGGAGCACGGGCTCTAGGCACATGGGCTTCATTAGTTGTGGCATGTGGGCTCAGTAGTTGTGGCTCGTGGGCTCTAGAGCGAAGGCTCAGTAGTTGTGGCGCACGGGCTTAGTTGCTCCGTGGCATGTGGGATCTTTCCGGCCCAGGGCTCGAACCCGTGTCCCCGGCATTGGCAGGCGGATTCTTAACCACTGTGCCACCAGGGAAGCCCTGGCCAACTGCTTTTTAACAGGAAGGAAAGAAGAGGAAACAACCCTCCTTTCAGATTTGCAAGTTTTAAACAAGATCTCCGTTCTCTGTTTTCTCCTGCTTGGAGGGGTGGTTTAGCAAACTGGTATGGAGTTTAAGCTCTGGATTTCCAGACATGGACTCCATTTCTTCCTCTGCCATTGACCAGCTAATTGGGTGATCGTAGGCAGGAGACCACTTAAGACTTGGTCTCCTCACAGAGAAAGTGGGGATCATAATCACAGGGTTATCGTGAGGGATAAAATGTGATAGTGCAGGTCAAGTGTTTAGCACAATGCTTGGTACGAAAGCACTCAAAAAGCGTTAGCTATGAAACTATTTTACTAAATCCTTTGGAGGGCTGTGTTTGAGCTGTTGGTGGAGTAATATTTATCTGTGTGTGTCCCCCTGCCTGGGTCCATCATTTTGTACAACCCCTTGGGACGTGATTGACAATGGGACATCATTTATAGAGGATACAGTGTGACTGGGGTCCTGGAGTCATGCAGCACATCAGCCCTCCTTCTCACCCTCCACTTCTCTCTGTCTCTCTCTCTGTCTCTCTCTCTGTCTCTCTCTCTCTCGCTCTCGCTGTCTCTCAGCACACACACCTCTGCACACTTTCTAGATAGACACAGAGACTGTATTTGCTTTGGAGAAATAATTTACTCATAAATAGGCATAACAGAAACAAAAAAGGAAAAAGACACTTCAGAGATGTTTGGCAGGGATTTACTTGCATCCCTTGCATTTTGTGACAAACCAAGCAGAGAACTGCAGTTTCAGATTGTTGGTAACAGTCAAGTAACAGAGCATCTGTCTAATGTGAAATTCCGTCATAATCGAAAGCAAGAGAAGCTAAAAAAGAAAAAAGGGACATAAAAGCTGGGAACAATTAATGAAGCAGCCCTTTTTCCTCCTTTTTATCTCAAGCAAGTCTTTATCTCAAGTCTTTTTATCTCACATCCAACAGGCTTCTTGGTAGATTGCAAAGCCATAGGAAGAGAAATCCAAGGGAGGAGGGCAGCTTTGAGTCCCTTCCATCCTTTCCATGCGGCAGCTGATTAATCCATGTTAGGTCAGCAATGGTCACAATGATGTTCATCCTTGTTTTATAGATGAACAAACAAAGACAAAAGACAAATTGGTCATGCACATGATGCCCAAATCACAGTTAGCAAGGGGCAGAGCTTAGCACTGGTATTTGTCTTTATGAAACCCTGGTCTCTCCACTACCTGAGAGCTTCCCAAATGTCAGTGCCAGAGTCAGTGTTCTCTGTGACAAAATGAGAATGAAGAAAATAAGGACATCGTATCAAATGCCTCATGCTGTCCTTTGTTCTGAGATTACGTCTTTCCTGCTTATTTCTTTTTTGGTGTTAAAAGCGCCTTTTCTTTTATGAAATTATAGAGTTGGTGGGGCTTTTCAAATTGCTCTTGTTGACAAAATAAAGGAGACAATTTATGTTGATTTCCCCTTGCCCAATTTTTACAATTTTGCTGGATTTTGACACCCAGAAGTTTAGCTACACCATTTTGCTTCCCTTAAAGTAAAACGTGCAAATATTTTAAATGCCCCTGTTTGCACCCTGTTATACTCCTCATAGGCTATGGGCCATTAGGCCGTATGTGATTACGGCCTTTATTTCTCATCAGGCTGTAATGATGCTCCCATGACGTGCTCCCAGATATGATAAAGGAATATTTCCTGTTTCTTTGTTCAGATTCCACCAGAAATGGTTTCTATTAAGAATTCTTTGGGAAACATTAAAATTGCAGATTCCAGAGCCCTGCCCCGAAAGATTGACTCAGTAGTGCTGGATAGGACCCAAATTTGAGTTTTTAGCAGCCTTTGAGGGGACGCTGATTCTACTCATCTGGGAATAATACTTGCAGGAACTCTCATATAAAGGCACTGGATCATATGAAATTATCTCTTCTCCGCGCTGAGAATTCTTTGTTCTTTCCATAGAGACATGGCATCCTGTCAAGCTCAATTTTGTGAATTATATGAGATTTCTACATCCATTTCTGATTACAGTGTTGGAAAAGAACCATCTGATTTGCTTCAAGCACTTCCTTCCAAAATCAATTTAAGTAAAATTAATCTTAAAAAAAAAGACTCATTTCCTAAATTTGAAATCACTTTTATGCTTAACTAAACATATGATACGTCCAAAGCTGAATCCTGGGCCCATCGGGGAAGTCTCCATCCTGTATGTGACATCAGTCAGTTACCATGGAACTAAAAGTTGTGCTATAAATTCTACTTCGATGCAGGTTTCCCTTCAGTGCAAATCAGCTGAGAAACTCTCTCTCTCTCTCTTTTTTTTTTTTTTTGGATCACACTCAGAGAGGATATTTAGTATAAACTTACTTTTCTCAAAATACTTTAATAATTTATGGTTTCCAAACGTTTTCTTGCCATCCCATTTTTCATATGAACTCAGACTTCTTAACAGTAACCTAGCTCATTACATGAAGCGATTACTGACCCAGGAGAGATGAATCAGATTAGCTGGGGCTCGAGTGTAGCTAAAAGAGCCCTGCCTCCTTCCCCAGGAGAATTTATAAGCACTGCCCACCACACTCCAGTAGGCATGTGTACAAATAAACTTTCCAGAGAGCACGTATCCTGTCAATAGTCAAAACAGATTATTGTTGAAGAATTGGCTGAGATGAGAGAGGATAGCAGCAGCAGCTCTGAACAGAACATGCTCAGCTGAACGTCTTCCTGTGATCTGAGCACATTTCACTGGAGTCCTTCTCTTCCCAGCTCAGACATCTTCTAGGAAAGGAGTAAGTGAGAACAGGGTGAGTCTTTGCTTCCCTGCTTCTTTGTTTTCCACACCTTTGACTCACCCATGCCTCAGAAGTCCCCCTGGACCCCCTTTGACACCTTTACCTTAACCTGGCTGCAGTGCTTGCCCTCAGTCCTGTATGGTATATCATGCCCTGTACCATCTATTATGCTCACCGTAGGGAAAGGATTCCGCAATGAGTTCAGGTGTCACAATCAGACCGTCCTGTGTTTAAAGCCTCTCTTTACCACTTACTGTGGGAACTTGGGCACATGACGTTATCTTACAACTCAATTTTCTCGTCTGTAAGTGGGAATAATAATTATTCTACGTAGTGTTCATGTGACTTAAGATAGTGCTTGTGAAATGTTAGTGCAGTGTCTGGTACATAAATAATACTAGTAATTAAATTATTTGAAATATTGTTTAGAGATTTGATATACTTGTCTCTTCCACTTCTATTGAAAGTAACAACTTTGATTTTTTTTTTTTTTTTACTGGATGCTTAGAGTAAGGTATCATAAAAAATTCTGAGGCCATATCCAGGTGTAAGAGGGAAAAACTCTGGAGACCACATAGCCATGTCTGCCTCATTCAGATGGTGGAGTGAGGACAGATGCCACATATTTTCTTTTCCTGTACTCTGCTGGAAAGACCTTAAGGGTGGTAATGCGTGAATTCAAGCCTCTAACATATCGATCATCTACTATGTACCAAGCACTATAGTATCCACTGTGTATACATTAACAAACAAAACAGACATGCCCTGTCCTCGTGGTGGTTACAACTAGTGGAGGAGCCAAATAAAAACAAGTAAACCAGGGCACTTCCCCAGCGGTCCAGTGCTTAGGACTCCACGCTTCCACTGCAGGGGACACAGGTTCGATCCCTGGTCGGGGAACTAAGATCCCACAGGCCATGGGATGCAGCCAAAAACAAAAAACAACCAAAAAACAAAAACAAGTAAACCAGGAAATAAAAATAGGAAACAACTAGTGATAGGGAGTACTGGGAAGAAAACCATTAGGTCTGAGCCACAGAGAATTAAAGGTGGAAACAGAAATCTGCATTAGAAAGAGGAAGTCAGAGGAAGTACCCGAGTAGGAGATATGAAAAGAGGGATGGGAAATGTGTTCCAGGCAGCAAGAGCAGGCTATGTAAGGACCTGAAGGAGAAAAGACCTTGGCACGGTCAAGGAATTGACAAGATGCCCATTTGACAGAGTGTAATCAGGAAGGAGGAAAGCGAACGAGATGAGGTGGGAGACGTAGGCAGGAGCCGGATCACATAGAGCAATGATTCTCAAACTCCAGCACGCATCCCAGTCCCCCAGAGAGCTTGTTAAAACCCTGATCGCTGGGCCCCACCCCCAGAGTTTCTGATCCAGTAGGTCTGGGGTGGCACCTGGGAATGTGCGTTTCCAAACAAGTTCCAGGTGCCGATGCTGCTGGTCTGGGGACCACTCTTTGAGAACCCCTCCTATAAGGCTTTTTCAGGCCATGGTCAGGGGTTTGAATTTTATTTGAAGCATTAGTGATAAGCTATCAAAGGATGTCAAGAGTCATAGCCCTTAATTATTATTTTTTAAGTGATTACTCAGGCCATTGTATGGAGGATTAATTAGAAATTGTCAAGGATGAAAATGGGGAGGCCATGTAGGGAGTTATTCACAGTGGTCAGGCAAGGGCAGTGGCAGTCAAGAGGCGAGGAAGCGTTCAAGGTCTGTATCGAGGTGGCAGCAGTGGGATCTGCCTGAAGATTGAATGGATGGGCGAGGGAAAGAGAAGTGAAGGATGTTGTTGGAGTTTCTCTTTTGAGAGGCAGGGAAGGTGGTCAAGGCATTTACGAAAATGGGGAGGATTGGGGCAGGAGCATGTTTGGGAGGGAGAGAAAAGGAATTAGTTGGACATGCTTTAGACATGTTAAATTTGAAGAAGAACCATCTCTGAAGGCTCAGGACTTACTACGTGCAGATGCTTCAGTGCTTGAACTAAAATGACTGAAGGCCACAGCCTCCTGGTCGGTGCTGAAATGAAAACTCTCTAGGTGCTCAGGAACGCAGCCCACTCCTCAGCCTTCTCTCTCCGGGAACCCGGAGTGCTTGGTAATAAATTACTCCTGCACTATAGGAGCACCATCCCCTGTAAACCATTTTAAAGTAGGTCAGGTGCCTTTGGAAACTAGACTACCTCTTGGGTAGCTGGAGGTTCATAGTATATCCAACCAAGATGGAAGCTTCTGGGCGGCCAAGGTGCTTTTCGATCCAAGATCTACCAAAGTTTAGGGTTTCTCAACTTTGGCACTATTGACATTCGGGTAGGATAACTTTTTGCTGGGGCTACGGGGCTGTCCTGAGCACTGTAGAGAGTTAGGCAGCATCTCTGGCCTCGCAATGGTGACAACCAAAAATACCTTCAGACATTGCCAGATGTCACCCCGGGTGTAAAATCATCCTCAGTTGAGAAGCACTCCCCTAAGAAGACCCTCCTTCAACATATTAACCACTTTGTGGTTCCTCTTGCCACAGGACAAACTGTATTCCTAATTGAATAGGACTTTTTTCTATCCCAGCCTCTCAGAACTCCCTGTCTTTCCAGGTGACTTTCAATCAATCTGAAATGTTAATACAGGTCATTGGTTAAGGAGCTGCTGTAATGATCTTCTGGAGAGGACGCCTCTGGCCTGAAAATGTTCCTGTAAATGTTGCTGACGTAGGGAACTTTAGGGCAGCCTGTAGGAGGAAGGATGGGAGAATCTGATGGAAATTATGATAATGATAAATATAATGGTAATAGCAGCTAACTTATATACAGAAATGTGCCATACACACAGATCTATAGATTTTAAAAATATTAACTCACTTAATCCTCACAGCAACACTGTGACTTTGGCAGTATTATTATCATCCCCATTTTATAGATGAGGAAACTGAGGTGTAAAGGTTTAGCCAAGATCACACAGATAGTTAAGTAACAGCTGGGTTCAGACCCAGGAACTCTAACCCCCACCCAAGTCCATCCTCATAACTTGACTGTTTTTCCAAAGGAATGGGGATGGGGGATCTGATGGGAGAGAACACGGGGTCAGGTGGGTGTAAAATGATCTGCCTGCTAAGATGCATCATCTTTAATATTTATTATTAATTAGACTTTTAAATTTACAAAGTCTCTTTGGTAGAAAATTCCCATAGTTTCAAGTATTTGAGAAATTATAATTTCCACCAATGATAAATACCGCAAGTAAACAGTCATTCATTTATTCATCCATTTACCCCCTTTCGTTCTGTTTAAAGAAGGCATCTAACTTCAATTTTCTTAGCAAACACACCTTTAAGCCACAGATTTCATTAAGTCACAGGGATTCATTTTCACAGGCTTGTAACTTTATTTTTGGTACCCAGAAGTAACTCCTCCACTTTTTGCTGCTATTTCCAAACTGCCTGGAGAGGCCAACACAAACATTTCCGTCACTGTAGCAACTGCAGGCAGCTGTGAAATTACAGGTGTGCTGAGTTTTCGTGATGTAGTAGGGATGAATGCTCACACTCTTTCCCAAAACTCCTCCAGGAGCACGTCAATAGCAGAGGGAAATGCACTTAGATGAAGGATGTAACACGAGTCATGAGCGGATTCTTTCACTGCTGCCTTGGTCCCTGGAAAGATAAGCTCATGACATTTCCCTTCAAAACATGTTCTGAAATGCAATTCCTGTAACTAATAAAACATCAGTGAAACTCGGGCTGACTGGGCCTTCGGGGCCATCAAGAATGTGATGACAGTTTGTGATGACAGTTGATACAGGGTTAACACCTGACCCCGTTTGTGCTACATTGATAGATTCTGAAATTCCTTGGGAAAGAACTTCCATCTGGTGAATTTCTCTAAGGAGAGGAGTTTCTTGCATTTATGCATCTTAGGATCAGAAAAAAAAAAAATCTTCATGCTGTTCTTGAGAAGACAGAGAATTCCCATCAACACAGCAGTTGCTTCAATCTGCTTTCGTTTTCATTTTGACAAGCATTGCTTGCGGATCCTGTCCATCAAATGGGCTATGGCTGTGAAGGGACATTTCCTTGGGCGTTGTTGAGCTGTTCCTCTCAGATGTGTCAATGATAATGATAATAATACTAAAAATGTCCAAGATGTATCGGGTACTTAGCTACTATGTTATCACTTTACATGGATAATCTAACACCTAGATCCCATGAGATGGGAACAATCACTGCCCCCTGATTTACGGTTGAGAAAATACAGGCTTAAAGAGAGAAGTCACCTGCCCCAGGTCACAAGTGAGGCACTAGCGGGGCCAGGACTTGAATTTCCCACACTCTGCTGGGCACCTAACGCCCGCTACGTGCTGTCTTCCGCCCGTGACCATCACGTGCCTAAGGAAACGCAGCGGCAGGATGGACTGTCCGTGTACTTACTTCTTGCGCTTGTCTGTACAGCAGTTAGGTGTCTGGAGCTTGCAAGGTTGAAAACCTTACTAGGCCCGAGACACCCTTCATTAAATGATTGACACCAGAAGCACCCAAACCTCACGGTGCCCTGGGGCTTATCCCAACAGCTGCCACAGCAGACTGTCTAGGGAAGCAATTAGGTGCTTAAGGCCGTGCCAGGCCTGGCCAGCCAGCACTTGAGCTTGCTCCTAGCTCAGCAAACCCTGAACCATAAGTATGTTTCCTCTGCCAGAAACCCCTTAGGGCAATCAACATTGGCATCTGTCTTTGCATGCTTAATAAGAGTCTGGTCCCGGACTGGTCCTGCAGGAAGGGCCTTCACATATTCCCAAGGGCTTCTAAACATCAGGAAATGAGGTCTCCCAACAGCTCTCCCTGCAAAGAAACGTAGAGAACAGATCAAAGTAGAGCTACCTAATTTGATGGGGAGAGGATGAATGAGGCCAGAGGGCGGGTGAGCCCGAGAGGACCCTGCTTCTCAGCATCTTACCACCCCACACCCCATTGCGGCCCCTCAGGCACCTTTGTAACACTTGCAGAATACAGTTTCAAAACCATGTCAGTCCTGGCCTACCTTCTTCATCTTATTGTCACTGTCTCACGGTCCTTAACGCAGAGCCTGACACTCTGGAAGTGATGAGTACATTTTTTATTGAGTTAACATGAACTGGGAAAAAAATAATCACTGTCCTTTTGTATGTCCTACTTTGCTTTAAAAAAATGTTATGTGAGGGACTTCCCTGGCAGTCCAGTGGTTAACCCAGGGGCCTGGGTTCGTTCCCTGGTCAGGGAACTAAGATCCCACGTGCCAAGTGTCATGGCGAAAAAATTTTTTTAAAAAAGTAAAAAATGTAATGTGAACGTAAGAATTCAGAGGAGTGTGGTAAACCCCATGGACGAAACTCAGCTAGAAAACACCTTCAGGGAAACATATTCTAAAGACTCTCCCTTTTCTCCCTTCTCCTCCCCTTCACGTCCTGCTTCCTGCCCTGTGGCAGGTCTGTGCAGCAGAAATTAAACGGTCTTGGCTTGATGGTAATTTCTAGGGCAAGATGCCTGTCTCCATCCCTTAGCGGTCCACAGATGCTCATCCCGCTTGCTCTTAACAGGGGCTGCCTGATTAACCTTCGTATCTTGTGACACATCATCTGGCAGAGGGGCTGGAGGCTGGGGGCTGCTAGCTGAGGACCAGGGTCAGCTTCCCTCCTTCACCAAAGCTCCCCTTCCCGGGCACAGGCTGTGCAGTATGGCCCGAAGGACTCACCTCTGTTTCAGACGCTACTTCTGGGCAGAATTCTGGGGTGGGACTCTGCTAGGAGGAACTTGGCAGGCCTGGGGGAGGCTTCTGTCCCACGCTCAGCTGTGCCAGGGAAATGCTGGAGGGAGGTGTTGATGGAGAGAGCGTTGCTGTGGGTGAGTTCCAGTGCTAAAGCACGTTGGCTTCCACTGTTTTTTCCTATGGAAGAAGGCAGAACAATCGTTTTAATGAGGATGATTTTATTACCCAATGACCAGATTTTTTTTCATCAGTCCAGTGTGAGCAGCTGATTGCCAGGAAGAATGGACTGATATCATCTGTGCTGTTGAACTCTGAAAGGACAGGATCTCCCAGTTCCATTCCTGGAACTAACCCTGAATGCCAGCATGTCAGCTGCTGGTCCATGTCTTAGCTCAGGCAGGGGTGCACTCAAACCATTCATGGCAACTGATGGTAGCTTGTTTCTATGTTTAGAGATTTTTAAGAAGTTAGCAAACGTAGGCGTAGTCCCTTTTCCACTCCTAAGCAGCTCTGTGGTTTTGGCCAAGTCACTTATTTCTAACATTAAGTTTTACCTATAGACTTAAAAAATGAAAAGCAAAAGACATGGTGTCTGGGATGGTGACTTTTCCAGTGTGGTGTTTTGGAAATGTGAGTGTTCTTATTTTAGAGACAAAGACTTGGGCTTGTGTCAGTGGCTCTGCCACCCACTGGATGAGTTTCTGTTTCCTTACCTGGAAAGTGAGAATAATTATCCCCTGCTTGCAGGAAAGTCAAAATTCAGTTGAGCAATTTCAGTATTCCCCAAATCTTCTATTATCTAGGAAAGGGTTCTGTGGCCAAGTAGGTTTAGGAAACCCTGCATTAAAAAGAGCAGGTTTCTTTAGTGTTGAATTTCTCAGAGCCTTTATGGTGCTTATGTACACTGGAAATTTTCCTGGAAAGGGATAGAATACACAGCATTTCCTTTAACTTTGGTGTCCTGTAAATCAGCGGTCCCCAACCTTTTTGGCACCAGGGACCGCTTTCGTGGAAGGCAATTTTTCCATGGAGCGGCAGGGGTGACGGTGGGGGGAATGGTTCACGCAGTAATGTGATGGGCAGCAATGGGGAGCGGCTGTAAATACAGATGAAGCTTTGCTCGCTCGCCTGCCACTCACCTCCTGCTGTGCGTCCCCGGGTCCTAACAGGCCGCGGACAGGTACCGGTCCTCGGCCCGGGGGTTGGGGACCCCTGCTTTACATTATCGTTTTAAGGAGCATCTAACCCCATGAGGACAAACTTTAAGGAAGGCTGGGCAGTACATGTAAATTTAAGCTCAGGCCAGCATAAGGTAACAAATATGGGTAATCATAACAATTTGCTAGATGCCCACTATGTTTGGGGTAGAGTACAGTATAAATATTGGGTTGGCCGAAAAGTTCCATTACGGAAAAACCCGAACGAACTTTTCGGCCAACCCAATAGCAAATCAAGAATGCAGTCCGCCAGCACCTGAGCAAGAGAGGTACCTAGGTACCTATTTCCCAGATACTCTTTAAAGGTACCAGCTTACTAGCTTTACAGAGGTGCTCTGTCCTGATTAAAAAGGAGAATAATCGGCTTCCACGGTTAGGTGTCCTTCTACACCCCCACCCACATGTAAATGACCTGCTTGCCTTTCTGGACCTGACTCTGGAGACTCCGCGGCCCATTGTGTCCACCCCTTTGACAGGCTGTCTCACTTCTGTCACAAAACCCTCGTCAATCACTGTTGTTTGTCTAAGGGACTTGGAATCATTGGAGCCCGAGTTTGAATTCGCAAACCTCCACTTACTGCCCCGTGACCCTAGATACATTATTTGTGTTCCAGTTTCTCCAACTGTAAAATTTGGACCCCGCCGGCCTCATGAAGATCAAAATGAGATGGAGAGATGAAACAAGAAAGCTTACCCACCAGGCTCTGTAGTGAGAGCGCCAGCATATATGAATTTGTTTCATCCTCATGAAGTCCTGTGGGAGAGGTTCTTTTATTACCTCCGAAGCGCCGAGAGATCACATAACTCGTCCAAGTGACCATGTGCTGGGATGTGAATGTGGGCAGGCTGGGTCCCAGATCCACACTCTTACGGCTTCACCTTCCCGCCTTTCCTGTAAAGCAGGGGTCCCCAACCCCCAGGCCACGGACAGGTAGCGGTCTGTGGCCTGTTAGGAACTGGGCCACACAGCAGGAGGTGAACGAGCGCCGGCAAGCAAAGCTTCATCTGTATTTACAGCCGTTCCCCATCACTTGCATCACCGCCTGAGCTCCGCCTCCTGTCAGATCAGCGGCGGCATTAGATTCTCATAGGAGCTCGAACCCTACTGTGTACCGTGCACGCGAGGGATCTAGGTTGCGCGCTCCTTATGAGAATCTAATGCCTGATGATCTGAGGTAGAGCTGAGGGGTGATGCTAGCGCTGGGGAGCGGCTGCAAATACAGATTATCATCAGCAGAGAGGCTTGACTGCACAGACACCATAATAAATCAATTGCTCGCAGACTCATATCACAGCCCTATCAGTGAGTGGCAAGTGAAAACAAGCTCAGGGTTCCCACTGCTTCTGCATTATGGTGAGTTGTATAGTTATTTTCTTATATATTACAATGTAATAATAATAGACATAAAGTGCACCATAAACGTGATGCCCATGAATCTTCCCGAAACCAACCCTCCCCTCGCCCACCCACCCCCCTTCCGTGGAAAAATTGTCTTCCGCGAAACCGGTCCCTGGTGCCAAAAAGGTTGAGGATCGCTGCTGTAAAGGACCTGAATGGTTCCGGGCACATGTAGGTGAAATTGATGGACGTTTTCTTCTCCCTCCACATCTGTTCCATCTGCTCCACTGTTCTCTTATTGTCTTATTCATCAATGTATTCTCCCCTCCCCCAGTACCTTCCTTACTAAAGTTTTACCCGTTTAATTGTATGTTTAACGCATAAAGACCACACAGCACCAAGCCCTAGAAGTCTATGATATTGTTTGGGGGCTTTGAATAGGTTTGGGGGGTGATAGGGTCACTGGTCATGTCACATCCCTGGGGAACGTCAGGAAGCACCCTTCTTTCTGCCAGTTCTGCCCTGTAGTGAATAACATTATGAGTGGTCCCTTCATCCCTCATGGCACACTGGAGAACCACAGATCACGGCAAGTTCTCACGTGTCAGGTTTTTATCACGTCCTGGGAGGGCAAGGTCCAGGGAATTCTCAGTCTTGTCTTTTCTCTGCCCAGGTAGGAGCCAAGGAGCTATGTGCGTGAATCAGCTTGAAGGAGCTCATAACGGGCCTTGATTTATTAGGCGGTTGTCTCGCCCTGAGTCACAGGAGTGAGGGTGGGGGACTTGGGGGATGGTTAGTCTTGATCTTCTGAACAATACACACGCTTTCCAGTTTCTGGGTGCAAAGAGTGAATCAGGCCCCTGGGAATAGCTAGAAACATTTGAATCTGTGTCACGTGTTATGGGGAGCCCGGGACTTTAGGCAGAGAAGCCCACGTAGAAAGAGAATTGATCTGATACCTTAAGCAATGGGTATCCATCCACACAGCTGGGTAACTTTGAGCCCCTTAATTTTTTGGCTTATTTTATTAGTCATCACATTTTAAGGCAGCCCAGGCATTGACCTGGTAAGAACATTTACAGTGCCAGACACTGTGCCAAACTGTCTCATTGTCCATTGGACCTATGAAAAAGCTGAGGTTCAGAAGGATGAAATCATGTGCTCAAGGCCACAGAGCTGGAATGAGGGGCATCAGAATTATGAACTCAGAGCTTTCTGACTCCAAGGCTTCAGACTAGAGAACATCCACTCTTATCAGGTTATGCCCAGCCCTCACCAATTTCACATGACCTTCTCATGGGCTTGGAACATTCTGGGGCCATGGCTGAAATTTTGGAAAACGTCTTTAATTCCATCACAAATCAGCCAGTGCCCTGAGGCGCCCAGCCTGGGGTATGCTGCTTGAAGTGGCTTTTCCACCCAGACCCCAGCTGTCTGCATCTGGCTTGGGTTTCATAGGCACTTGGCAGAATTCCAGGGACTTTGAGGGTCCCGTGTGATGCCAGGATGTGCAGAAAATGAGGCATCTTCCTAGTCACTTGGCAGGGACAGACTTATACCCCCAGGACTCCAGGGAAGAGGTGTCCACCCTTTAGCAGTCCTCAGATCAGCATGGGCTGGGGAGACAGCTGTCTATTTCAGTGGGAAATAGAGTCTCAGAATGATAGAATGTTAGGTCTGGAAGGGACTTTGAAAGTCACCCAATTTTGTCCAGTGAAATCCTACATAGAATTTGAACATCGACAGGGATGGATAGGTGGGAGAAGAGATCTCTTATTCCTTCCGCTAGCTCGGCAGCACCTCAGTGCCCGCAGTGAAGAGTTTGAGACACACTGATCTCAGCCACACCTCGTGGATGTCAGCTGAGGAGCCTCTCCAAAGGTCACCCCAATTGAGCAGGAGCCTGGTGAGAGGTTGTGACTTGGTTTCCCAGGTGATTTCTGGGTCTGAAAAGGTGACCTCGGCTCTGCCTCTTCCCAGCCCCAGGATAAATTGAGCTTCCTTAGGCAGAGGGGAAAGTCCCAGACGTCTCGACCGGTTGACTCCATTCAAGCTGTTACAACTCTTTCCAGTGAGTTTTAACCTTTCTCACAAAGCGCTAGGAACTTTGAGAGAGAGGATCATTAAAAAGCAAGAATAGGGGCTTCCCTGGTGGCGCAGTGGTTGAGAATCCGCCTGCCGATGCAGGGGACGCGGGTTCGTGCCCCGGTCTGGGAGGATCCCACATGCCTCGGAGCGGCTGGGCCCGTGAGCCATGGCCGCTGAGCCTGCGCGTCCGGAGCCTGTGCTCCGCAATAGGAGAGGCCACAACAGTGAGAGGCCCGCGTACCACAAAGAAAAATAAAAAAAAAAAGCAAGAATAGCTTAAGGACCTTAGGCTGGAAGCAAGAACAAGGGTAATTAGCCATGCTGCGGGGAGAGGAGCTTGGCAGTAAGAAGACCTCCTCTGTTCCTCCCAAAGTTTTGCCCAGAGTCAACTTTAATGAGAGGGTTAGTTTAATAGGGCATGTAACCTGGAAAGTCCCCTGTGAGTTCAGCACTCAGAGTATAGACATCACATCTCCTTTTTTTGCCCTTGACTCTCCTAAGACTGAGATGACCCTGAGGGAGGAAATAGAACATATTTGGTTGAGAAAGTCCCTGCACTAAAGTCGCACTCCTGGTGCTAAAGCTGGCCTCCAGGCCACGTGGTGGGTGAGGATTTGGCCAAGGTACAGCAGGTGACCCAGCTTTTCCCAGAAAGGCTTGGGCAGGCTCTGTTGAATTAGCACATCAGGAGTTTCACTAGGGTTAATGTTTTAACCGTGTCAATATACTTAATGTCATTTTGTTTGAACATTCCAGGACCCAATAAAACCATTTTTAAGGAGCACGTTTTGTTTTTGAGTGAAGGAATAGCAGTAGGAATTACTGGGGTGCACTCGTGCTGTGTTGAAAAGTTTAAATGTTAAAAGTCGAATACAACACCAAAGACCAAAGAAATGCCTATCATTTATACGTTGAGAGTTTTGCAACACTTTTAGCTGTTATAGTCATTTCATAGTCTGAGAGTCTATTTCACTCTCTTGGTCATTTCTGTGCTGTGGAACTTTTGTGATTTGGGAGATTAGCTGCTGGTGGGTTTTATTCAGAACCTGCGGACTGGATGGAACCTGTGGACTGGATGGCTTTGGATCAGGTCACCTTTGGTGCCTTCCCCTCCTCTGATTAAGAGGAGAAGATCTAGAGCCAGCCTGCCTGAACTCACAGCCCAGCTCCTCCACCCACTTGTGGTGTGACCTTGGGCAGGAAACTTAATCTTCCTGATCTGTGAAATGGGCATGAAGGTAGTGCCTGCCTCGTGGGGTATTTAATGAAGTAATGCACCAGCCCTGGACCAGAGTCAACACTCAACACTTAGCTAGTATAGTTGTCGCCGTTAACACCAGCACTGACACCTCACAGCTGGCCCTCTCTTAGACCACGGTCACTATGGTCATAGTATCTCAGAGTTGAAGGAGACCCCAACGATTCCCAAAAGCTGCATTGGAGTCCCCAAAGGTGCTTTGAAAAATTAGCTATAACTGAGCTGCACCTGAGACCCAGGGGACTAGACGGGGGACTGGGAATCTGGCCTATTAACAAACACAGGTGATTGTCATATGCAACCAGTAGTGGAAACCACCTTCTCTTAACCTGGATCCCCTCTAACAACACGAGCAAGTGGCCTCTACTTGAACATCTCCCTGAGTGGGGAACTCACCACCACCCCAGGCAATGAATCCCCCTTTTGGACACCTCTGGCAGTACAACAGTGTGTCTTCCTGTTGATCTTAAGAAGGAAGGGAAGAAGAAAGGGACTGCCTTCAGCCATCAAAAGAGAATAGAGTAGTGGAAAGAGAACAGACTTTGAAGTCGGAAAGAAATGGGCTTGAATTCCTCTCCCGCACTTGTTAGCTTTGTGGCCCTGGGTGAGTGGCTTGCTGTTTTCTTCTCCTATTCATTTTCCAAATGACAGCCTTTCAGTGTTTGAACCTGATCTTTCCAGTTTTCTCCTGGCCTCCCGATATGATAAGACCTCAGTTTCCCTTATCACTTTATGACCAGGCTCCGTCCCTACCCTATCATATAATCCCCAAAGACGCACGTGGGTCCCCAGGTGTGGTTCTGGGTCAGAGAGTGAATCAGGACTGGCAGCGGCTGGAGGAATGGACCAGAAAACCAGGGAGTGAGCCAGCAGGGTGAGAGGGGAAGAGACTCTGGCACACCAGATCCCCAGCCCTCATCCCCCTAGTCATTCACCTAAGCTGACCCGTGGTTCTGATGCTCCTGGAACTAAACCCTGGCAGTGTCCCTTTGGAGATGGCACTGGGGATGGATGTTATCATCCTAGCCACATCCTTGAGGGTAGTGTGTGAGGAACTGGATGGGGTCAAGGCCACCTCTCCCTCCTGTTCAGTTTTCCAGAGGCTGCGACCAGAGCTTGCTGGAGGGCAGGTGAGCAGGAATCTAGGCTGTGCACCCTTTACCCACTTCCTGATGCTAAGTCCATTCCCATGACCTCAGCCCCACTCCAGCTCAGATCCAACAATGCCTGGTTCGTTCCCAACCGTGCACGTGGTTTTCAGCCTACAAGCAAGGACTCTTCTACCCATTGTGTGGGTCAGAAAGAGAAAAGCAAAGGTTTTTAGATTTGAGTTCTGAAAATCTTTAGTACTGTGTGTGTTCAGAACATTTAACCTCTCTCTCTTTTTTTAAAAAATTTATTTATTTTATTTATTTTTGGCTGCATTATTTTGGGTCTTCGTCGCTGCGCGTGGGCTTTCTCTAGTTGCAGCAAGCGGGGGCTACTCTTTGTTGCAGTGCTCAGGCTTCTCATTGTGTTGGCTTCTCTTGTTGTGGAGCACGGGCTCTAGGTGCTCAGGCTTCAGTAGTTGCAGCATGCAGGCTCAGTAGTTGTGGCTTGTGGGCTCTAGAACACAGGTTCGGTAGTTGTGGCTCACGGGCTTAGTTGCTCCGTGACATGTGGGATCTTCCTGGACCAGGGCTCGAATTTGTGTCCCGTGCATTGGCATGTGGATTCTTAACCACTGCGCCACCAGGGAAGTCCAACATTTAACTTCTCTTGAGCTTCAGTTCCTCATCTGTAAAACTGAGATACAAGTAATACCTACCTCACGGGATTGGAGAAAGGACTAGATGACATGTGCATACAAGCACTTAGTATATACTAAGTGATTAATATGTGTCGGCTTCTTGGGAGGAGGAGGTACAACTGAATGATTGATTTTTCACCCTCCCACTGCCTATGAGGGTGGACCAAAGGCTGAGGCTGCCCGTGCATCCACCTCTCCAATCCCCTGCGAAGGACCTAGCGTTCAAATGAAAACGTGGCCATCAGCATGTCTGTAAAGTTGTCCGAGGCAAATCTAAATAGTACATCAGGGGAGTTTAAATTTTACAGAGGAAATGTGAAAGTCTTGGAGAACATTACTTCCTTTCTTAAACTTTTATAGGGCAGAGTTCAGTGTTGCCTTTCACTTCCATTAGGTTTCAATTTAGCTGTGAAGGTGTGGTCCGACCAGCTGCATGACCATCACCGGGAAACTTATTAGAAGCACGAAACCTCGGACTCCACTCCAAACACGCTGAAACTCTGGGGTGCAGCCCAGCAATGTGTGTTTTAACAAGCCCTTCAGATGCTTTTATGGCTGCCATTTGAAAACATTGCTTAGGTGGTGGCGGGGTCCCCTTCCTGTGCCCCTCCTCCCACCCCTGGCAGTTTTCAGGTCCACAAGCCCATGTCTCTAGCCATATATCTTCAGCACTTCCACGGTTTGAAGACATCTCCTGGGAGAATGATTTATTGTCTCATCTTGGGAGACTCATCTGTTCACACCAACAGCTGGTGTGATCTAAATCCAAGACTGTACTAGAGAAAAGTCGGGGAATAAACATCTGTTTTGGATGGTCAACCTCCAGATCATTTGGCTTCCTCTACCTCCAAAGCTGCCTTCCTGACCTCCTGAAAACTATCATGGTATTTCTGATGGGCAATGATCATAGCAAATATTTATCAAGCTGTACCTATGTTGGAAAACACCTTTCTTTTTTTTTTTTTTCCCCCGATTTAATCCTCACAACAACCTAATGAGGTGAGACTGAGCCTCAGAGAGGCTAATTCCCTTGCCCAAAATCACGTAGCTAGCAAGTGGCAGGCAAGAGACTTAGACTCCAGTCTGAAACCAGATTCTGTGACTCTTCAGCGAGCCTCCCTGTTTGGTTAAGCAGGCTGTGTATCCTTGAGCCAGGAATATGCACAAAGGAATATTCTAGGCTAGTGCTCTTTAAACATCGGCACAGATCAGGATTATCTGGATGGCATCTTAAAACACAGATGGCTGGGCCCTAGTCCCAAAGATTCAGATTTAGTGTCTCTAACTTGGGGTCTGGGAATGTGCATTTCTAACAAGTTCCCAGTGACTGCCGGTGCTGCTGGTCCAGGGACCACAATTATTTTTTTGCGGTACGCGGGCCTCTCGCTGCTGTGGCCTCTCCCGTTGCGGAGCACAGGCTCCGGATGCGCAGGCTCAGCGGCCATGGCTCACGGGCCCAGCCGCTCTGCGGCATGTGGGATCTTTCCGGACCGGGGCACGAACCCGCGTCCCCTGCATCGGCAAGCGGACTCTCAACCACTGTGCCACCAGGGAAGCCCTAATCTTACTTTTTAAAAACTATATATTATATATATGCAAAGAGACAAGAATGGAAGGTTACATACCAAATATTACCAGTGGTTATTTCTTGGTGGGATTATGGGTTGTAATGGTATCTTTACTTGACAGCATTTTCTAAATTTTCTTAAACATTACTCATATGATTAGAGCAAAAGAAATGAGGCAGTCACCTACTTTTATAAATTTATGTTCCCAAATACCTGTCTGAAACACAAACCATAGGTTTATAAGTTAGGAGATTTTTTCAGAGAACTCGAAAACATATAAGAATTGCTAATTACAGTCCCAAAGAGTGCTAATGCCTTTGGGGCCAGGACATGTGAGAACCTTCCTAGGAATGGGGAGAGGTGCCGTTGGACAAGGGGACACTTGCTCTGCAAGGTTGTCATGGGGATGGGCAGCGGTGGTCGGGCGGGGGGAGCTTCTAGGATCCTCTCAGGATGCATGGGGTGGGGCTTTTGTTCTCTCCTCCAGTGACAGCTGGCTGACAGTGTTTCTGTGTGACATCACCAAGGTACCACAGTAGGTAGTAAATGTAGAATAGACCAAATGTGCCATGCCAAGGGGGTTTAGCGGTGTCCATGTATTGTGTAAATATGCAGGCAGTAAGAAAGTCAAGCCTGCATAATTTGAGGACCACCTAGGAAGGTTACCAAAGAAAAGATGTAGGGTTGCAAAACACAAACCCATTTGCTTCCATCACCCCCAGGAGTCTGTCTATCAATGTGCCCAGTGGTGTTGCCTTCAGAAAAAAAGCAAATGATACCTTCTGCACATTTGTGTCAAATGGAGCACTTTAGAAAGAGGACGGTCCCACTGCAGGGCTCAGAGGGGCCTGGAAGGAAGATGGAATCTGAAAGTATTACGTACTCAGGGACGTATTACGTACCCTAGGACGGTGTACGTAAGTATTATGTACCCTAGGATGGTGTTCCTAGGGTAATGGTTTTCTAGTATAGCCAATAGATATTTTCTATGCAACCAAGCCTCACCTGGCCTCACAAAACAAAACAAAGTGTATTAACTACCTGCTTCCACATAGAGAAACACAATGTTTTCTTTAAAGGGTCTAGGCTGGCAAAGTAAATGAATGAAATGAATGGAGCTGCCCAGGGAAGTACAGCATCTCCAGTTTACAGGGAGCAGACATCACTTAGTTATTGCCGTGTGAGAATTTCAGTCCACTAGTGCCAGGTCTTTCGAGTTTTTCCAAGAGAAGCCAGACTTCTTAATATTTGCATCATAGTTCCCAATTTCTAAATGTTGGCAGCATTTCAAAAATACTATGTAGTCCAAAGAAAACATGCCTTCTGGCTAAGGTTGGCCTGCAGCCGACAGTTTCTCACCTCTGCTTCAGAATCTCAAGTCCAAGAGAGGCAATTGCTTTAGTCACCTGCATCCTCTTCCTGTCCACCTCCACCAAATTCCAAAAGACAAATGTCCTGAACTCTCAGACTTTTCTTCTCAAAAGTCATGTTTCATTAAGGACCTTAAAATTGGCTAATGGCCTTACAGTAATTTATTTCAGTTGAGGATTTGTAAAACTATTCAGAGGTACGTTCTTGAAGGTGAGGTTAATTTTTTAAAATAATTTTAAAGGAATTATGAAGGTAGAGGGTGTATTAGTTGTATTATTTGAGGGTGTGTTATATGCTTTGCAGTGGGACGGATCTGGGTTGAGATTCCAGCTCCATCACCTAGTACCTGTGTCACTTGGCTACAGGTGATTCCCATTTTCTCATCTGCAAAGTAGGGGAAACAACTCCTGAGTTTGTTGGCTTGTTTGATTGGTAATGAATGATGTTAACATATGTTAATATCTGGTGCCGTTAGGTGCTCAGGAAATTAAGTTTCTCTCAGGAGCCAACTTACTGGAAACTTTTAATTGCAAATGTTATAAAATAACCTCATGAAGCTTTTCCACATTTTTATAATTTTAAAAATGCACTTTCTTCAGAAGTCCCATTATAGTAAATAGTGTTGCAGTTGAAACAGGAGAAATTAGAGAGAGTGAGGGGAGGAACCTCAAGAGTGTCCGATCAGTGCCAGGGTTCACTTATATTATAAGGGGACCTTATAATTTATCAGTCTAATTTAGCTCCTCTGATTATTGCTAAATTTCTAATATCTAGCACATCCCCAAATATATGTGTTTGTTAATTTTTAACATCAGTTAATGGACAAATAGAGTACGTGCTGGGAGTTTTATCTGGCAAGGATAACTACTAACTGGATAGCTCTGTTTGGGCTATGCTGTGTATCAGAAATGGTTGGCTTCCCAGACATGGAACCTGTATGGTCACACAGGACCTGCCCTCAGAAGAGCCCCATGCTTGGTTTAATATTTGCTGTCGCCATCTTGAAATTCTTTATAATTTTTGAAAAAGGGCCTCCGCAAATTATGTAGCCAGTTCTGATCGGAGAGTGTTATCAGGAAACGTAGAATTGTCAGTGCATAAACCAAAGGGTACAAACTCATGGCCCCTGGACCCTATTGAATATTTTTTGGCCCACAGAGTGGTTATCTTTTTTTAATATAAATAAACTTTGTATTTAGAAGAGTTTTATATTTGCAGAAAAGTTGCAAAGATAAGACAGAGTTCCACATATAACTCATCCAGTTTCCCTTGTCAGGAACATCTTATGTTACATGTATAAGACATTTGTCACAAATGAGGAACTAACATCAGTGCATTTTCATTAACTAAACTCCACACAGTATTCAGATTTTAGAAGTTTTTCCCTAATGCCCTTTTCCTGTTCCTGGATTCCATCTAGGATACCACATTACATTTCGTTGTCAGGTCTCCTTACACCCTTCTGAGCTGACGTTTTCTCAAACTTTACTTGTTTTTGAGGACTTCAACAATTTAAAGGAGTGCTGGTAAATGTTTTGTAGAACGTCCCTGAATTTAGGTTTGTCTAATATTTTTCTCATGGTTCCATTGGGGTTATGGGTTTTGGGTCAGAAGTCCACAGAGCCGAAGTGACATTTTCCTCACATCATATCAAAGGTATATGCCAAGAAACTAATCAGTGATGGCATTGACCTTAGTTACCTGGCCAACGTTGTGTCTGCCAGGTTTCTCCATTTTAAAGTTACTCTTCCCACCTCCCTTTCCAAACTGCACTCTTTGGAAGCAAGTCACCTGGCATACCCCACAGTCAAGGCTACGGAAAGGAGTTCCACCTTCTTCAGGGGAAAGTAACTACGTAAATTTTTCGGAATTCCGCTGCAATTTGTCTGTTCCCCACTTATTTATTCAATCATTTATTTCTATCAGTCTGGACTCGTGGGTATTTATTTTATACCTCCGGTTATAATCTAGTACTACTCCATTTATTTTCTTGCTCAGATTCCAGCTTTGGCCTTGCAGGAGCTCTTTCAGGTTGCCTCCAGGGTCCCTTGGACACACCTCCATTGTTGTGTTTTTATCGAGGACTCCCTTTCTTTCTGGCGCTACAAAGTGTTCTGTTGCATTTCCTGCCCCAGCCCTAGAATCAGCTGTTTCTCCAAGGGGCCCTGATTCCCCTTTTTGAAGAATGGTATTGGACACTAAGATCTGGAGGTTGCAGGTGCGCGTTCCTACCAAGACATTTTTTAATTTAAAAATTTTTTAAATTAAAAAAAATTTAATGTAAATTAAAAATGTAATGTAAAATTTAAAAATTTTTAAACGTAAAATTTAAAAATTAAGCTGTCATAGACAGTCAACTTTTCCAGGCTGAGTTAACTATGTAAAAATAAATTACACTAAAAATAAAATGTTTTTTAAAAATTTTTCATGTTTTTAAACTACCAACATTTAACTATGAAGAGAGTTCACATTAGAATCTAGACTTCCGATTCTCTTGAAAGACCAGAAGTTCTGGCAATCCTGGGCCCATATTCCTGCTCAACACAGTTAGCTGAGGCTGAGACACTTTTTCTTTCCTGCATAAAGCACTGTCCAGGTTGTCACAGTCTGTGCCATTCCCTATTGTATTACAGCCAGCCTACTTGACGCTTTTATGTCCCTTTCTGACCCTTGAAGGCATTTGAATAAGTGATTTCTGGTTAAGACCATATTCAAGTAAGTACTTTACAGATATACAGTTCAGACCATGAATTTAGCTCTACTTTGACGCAGTGATCAGATTTAAAAGCTACGTTTCTGGTTTCATCCCTAACCCACTAACGTAACTTCATTGGGTCTTACATGCAAATGCGATGACTCACCAATTTTTCTCAGTCCCTGCCAGAACCCTTCGAGCTCAGATGCAAAGAGTCATCTGCATCCACTTTCATCCCCTTCAGCCTCATGCAGGGTGGGTCTTTGCATCCAGAGTCTGCTCTGAACTTCTTTGGCAAGTTTTCCTTTCTTACACCTTTTCTGTCTGGAGAAGATCCCCCAACAGTTACATCCCTGCCTCAGATCAATTTCTTCCTGTTCCCTTTTGGCTCTGCAAAGCACCCCTCAAGTTGGATCCAATCATTGTTCTTTCTGGATCCGGCGTTTCTCAAAAGGATGGATTACTTTTGCTATCTTTTTCGTCTCCCCTGCCTTCCCCAATCATGTATCCCAGGATTGTTTGTTTCTCAATCAATCCTGGCTTATTTCAAACTTTAGTAACTCTGGAAAATGACCTACCTGATAGTTTTTTATTTATATGAAAATAGGCGCTTCGATATAAACATAAAATACAATTTGAGGAGGTGTTCTTTCCCAGTATGGGTGAAAAGTTAATAGAAAGATGCATCTGAGATCTGCTAGGTGTGAAGAGTTAAATGGGTATTAATTTTCACTGCAGCCTTATGGCCTTGGACTTGACAAGGTTAAACGTGGGCCAATAGCAGTTCCCTGGGGGATCTTTCCATAGCACAGTGGTTTTCAGAGGCCACTGCCTGGGGACAGGAGAAGAAATCCAAGAGTAAAGAAAGGAAGCTCCATTAAGGGGGAGCCACAGCCAACCAGGCAGGAGGTGATGGTGGCTTGAGCTAGGGAAGCGGCAGTGGGGCTGGAGAGAAGTTTATAGATTAGAAACTATTTGGACAAGACTTGGTATTCTGTGTGTGTGTGTGTGTGTATTTTTTGTGTGTATTTTTCTGTATTTAAAAAAAATTAACCTGAGTTGATTTACAATATTGTGTTAGTTTCAGGTGTACAGCTTCAGATTCTTTTCCATTATAGGTTATTAGAAGATACTGAATATAGTTCCCTGGGCTATATTCAATATAAATAAATAAATCCTTGTTGTAAATCCTTGTTGTCTATTATACATATAGTGGTGTGTATCTGTTAATCCCGTACTCCTAATTTATCCCTCCCCTGCTTTCCCCTTTAGTAACCATAAGTTTATTTCCTATGTCTGAGTCTATTTCTGTTTTGTAAGTAAGTTGACTTGTATTATTTTTTAGATTCCACATATAAGTGATGTCATATGGTATTTGTCTTTGTCTGACTTACTTAGGATGATAATCTCTAGGTCCATCCATGTTGCTGCAAATGGCATTATTTCATTCTTTTTCATGGCTGAGTAATATTCCATTGTGTATACATATGTGTATATACACGTACATATATACATATACACCACATCTCAGACAAGGCTGGGTTTTCATTGCCCTGCACATAATGGAAGAAAGATTCTGCTGGTGAATAAAGAAAAGTTTTATTTGTGAAAATACTCACAACAGATCATCCACGACCAGGAGGCTGAGTCATTTGCAAGCTCTGACTGGGGCTCATGATCAAAGTGCTGGTGCTTCTGTCTGACTTTCCAGTTCTAATGAGGTTCATGAATACCATGTTCTCAGCTCACTCTGTCTCATTTGGGCCATTTGATTTTCAGCAAACGCGGCAGGTCTGAACTAGCTAGAGTTCATCTTTAATGGCTTTTATTGCCAATCCATAGTGAATGAATGCCTTTCTCAGGTCTTCTTGGGTCTCTCTTGATGTACTTCCACCTCCACGCCAGGACAGAGCGAGGGAAGGCAGCCAGCAAACCTGGAGATGGGGATGCGAATAAGAAGGAGCTTCCAGGGCTTCCCTGGTGGCGCAGTGGTTGAGAGTTCGCCTGCCAATGCAGGGGACGTGGGTTCGTGCCCCGGTCCGGGAGGATCCCACATGCCGCGGAGCGGCTGGGCCCGTGAGCCATGGCCGCTGAGCCTGCGCGTCCGGAGCCTGTGCTCCGCAACGGGAGAGGCCACAACAGTGAGAGGCCCGCGTACCGCAAAAAAAAAAAAAAAAAAATGAAGGAGCTTCCAGCAGCAGAGAAGTGGCACTGGGGACAAGAAGGGGCAGGTGACAGGCAGGCTCCTTTGGCTGGCTGAAACAGCACTTCCTCCGCCTCGCAAATGGCACGTCTGAAAGAATTAACAGTCTGTTTAGAACGTATCATCACTTGCTATTCTGTTTTCCCTCCTTTTGGTCCAGCCAGTGTGATAATGGGTCCGAGGGTAACTCGGGGTTGGGGCGAGGGGCAGCTGGGACTGGGCAGACGGAGCTGGGGAAGAGAGTAGTAGCCAGTTTATTTCTAACCATTTGCAGCTGTCAGCTTGTTTGGGGACTTTTTTTTTTTTTCAGGCAGAGGAACAAAGTCTTGCTACACAGGATTGTTTTCCTTGGCATGGTGTACAGACACTTTCTTGAGGAATGCACTGAGATAACACAAAACATCTGCTTAGAAGGATCGGTCCTCCAAAGCTGAATTTTCATCAGCAAGAGTATGAGGCTTCTTTAGATAAATATATATATATACGTTTTGCAGGAGGCAGGAGACTGTGGATGGAATGGTCGAGAGAATAAACTATGAGCAGAGGATTTTTAAGAAATGGGTCTATGTTGTTAAGGTTTCTTTTCTTTCTTTTTCTTTCTTCATTGTGATCCAATTGTGTTTTGTTTTGCAAGTATTTTGGAAATGGTATGTTCTCAGCCACGCTGCCGGAGGAGGCCTGTTTTCTTTTCCCACGTGTGTGGGATGTTGTTTTTATTCATGAGCTATTGAGAATGAGTGGTTTTTATGACTTGTAGAGGGATTTTCACATGCACACTCCTGGTACTGGCGTCCAAAGACCAAAAGGACAGCACACATGCTCTCAGACAGGAGTGACAGTGTGAAGGAGCTCAAGATAGGCATTTCTGGTTGTTGTTACTGACATGCCATTGAGGTCCCCAAGGGATTAGATTAGCCAAGGCATTAGGCTTCATCCCGTGTCACGTGGAAGCTCCTCGGACAGTTCACACGTTGTTTCCATATATCACCTTGGGTCCAAATCTGCTTTCCAGGAAGAGTTTGTCCTTTAGAGAAAAGGCAGCTCCATCTGTGCCGTTTCATTAGCCCTCCCCCACCCTGGACTCTAATGAGGAAGAGTCTCACCTTTTAAAGCAGTAATAACATCAGCGGCCTTTTGCCGAATGCCTCTGAAAGCCTGCTGGCCCTGGGCTTCGTGTTTAATCCTCCCAGTCTCACCAAATACCAGGTATAATTATCCTCATTCCTCAGATAAGGAAACCGAGCCTTTTAGAAGTTAGCAAACTCACTCCCGGGCAAGTATCAGGGGAGTTCCACAGCTGGAATCTGAAACCAGTGATTGACACCAGAGCCAGACGCTTAACCAGTGTCCACGAATGACACATGCCCTTGGGGAAGTAAGAGCCAATATGCCCTTTTCCACCTTCGTCTTTTAACAGATTTGGCTTCTCCGATTCTGCCGATTGGATTGGCAAGAGATGAAACGAGCCGTAAGAATCCCATCCAGTTTCCTGGCAGAGTGGAAAGAGCATAGGCTCTGGAATCAGACAGACTTGAATTCAGACCCCTTTTCATCACAGACTAGCTCTAAACCCCGGGCCAGTCAGTCCCCGCACCTTTCTGAGCTTTGATTTTGGTGTATCTCCGCTCTGGGCACTAAGCCTCCTTCTGGGAGGAGCATGGATGCACTCCCTGCCCTCGGGGAGCGTACAGTCTGGAGGGGGTGGCAGACCTGAGCCGGTACCCACACACATCAGTGTGCAGTTGCCGTCAGGAGAGTTACAGGAGCAGATGGCACATGCCAGGCAACCTGAGTCTGGGGATGATGGGAGGCTTTCAGCTGAGCTGTACAGAAGGAAGAGGCGTTAGCTAGGTGAACGACAGGCGGGAATGTCTGCCAGCTGCTTGTGGAACCTGGGATGTTCTGGGGCCGGTCCTCTGGTGTCCCTGTAGACAGGCTTTGAGGCCATGCTCTCCAGAGCTCCACAGCCCAGGTTCAACCCAGTGTCGTCAGAGACCAGGTGCTCAGCCCTAAGCATCTGGCTTTCTCTGCAGAAGAAAACAGAGAAAAACCATGAAAACAAGAATGGGCAGCAGCTAGCTTGGAAACTGCCGCCTGGGTCTTGTTTGACTTTGGGACCTCCATCTCCCAACTGTGGCCCTGTCATAGCATCTCTGCATTCTCTGAGAGACTCTCTCCTTTTGCAGCTTCCATAACAGGATAAAAGAAAAAAACACAAGCCATTTAGACAACTTCTTGTTGTTTTTTTTTTCCAGAGGTGCCTGAAAAGGAAGGATTGAATGGGGCATTTGGGGGCTAAGTGAAAGGGAGGGGAGGGGAGGGGATGAGGAAGAAAGAAAATGGATTGAAGCTCAGAAATTACTGGAATTTTTATTCAGTTCTGTTTGGGAGAAAGGATAGTTACCGAGTCAGAGATGAAAGGCAAATCCGCATGGGGCCCCAGAGAAATGATTATATTCCATGCTCAATTTAGCTCTCGCACTCAATGTGGCTTGGAGATGAGAAAGTTTGTGGTTAGACACATTCATAAACTCAGCAGGGCTCTGTCAGATGCTGGTTCCCGGCTGAGTACCAGGTCCTCCCCAGCAGCAGAAACAGAGCCGTGAAGCTGCCTGGTCGGGCCTTCAAGAGGGGCTCCAAGCCCCACAGGCTCACTGCACCCTCCGCCTTCACCCCAACTCTCTGGCTGGCCTCCTCCTTGGCCCGATAACTTAGCAAACTCTAGTCTTGCTTTGAGTCTAATTGTTGAGCAAATTCCTGCTGGAACATGTGAGTGATTGGTTTGGGATTCTGACCTCTGCCCAGGCATCTTCCCTGGGCTCATTCTGGAATCTGAGTTCAGCCTGGTCCCGTTTTCAGCACACTGATCCCATTTGCAGAGACCAAGCCACACAGCCTGCCCCGAGCCATCCAGATCTATCCTTGAGCACCCAGATGTCTATCACCTCTTTGTGAAGCTCATCTGAACACCTCTTCTCATCTCGAGCCAGCTTGTTGGAGTCTGAAATTTCCCAGCTTGAATCTGAGAGTCAGGGGCTGTGGCTCAGGGTAGGGTAGAGGAAGGGGAGGCTCTGAGATCAATTGTGCTTGCAGATCATGTCGAGACCTTCTGTTCAAAGGTTGTTTTCTATAGGGATTTCCCTGGCGGTCCAGTGGTTAAGACTCCACGCTTCCATGGAGGGGGCACGGGTTCGATCCCTAGTCTGGCAAGTTCCGCATGCTGCATGGCATGGCCAAAAAAAAAAAAAAAGCCTCTCTAACCTATTCTAAAGGTTGTTTTCTATATGATCAATACATATCTGTCTGAGATTATTGTCGGAAGGTTTGTCTGGGTTATTATAAGACTAGTCAAAGTTTAACTCCAAACCCTTCAGATATGCCATCTATTTCAGTTATGACTCTGGTTAATATTGTCTGGCATTAACTTTCTAATTGAGTACAGTGACTGAAAATTAACTCTCACCCCCCCGAAGAACTATATTGAAAGGTAAAAAAGGGAGGTTTTAATGATAAAAAAAGGAGTTTCAGATTCTTTCATCCCGCCCCCTAGGCTAGATGAAAATGTTCTTCATCTCAGAGCTCCCCTCCATAGAAGAGCATTGTGTAGCCTTGCAAGCCAGGACCATATCAAGACTCTGGCAAAAGCTATCATTTCTGCTGTAGGCTTTTCTCCTCCCCCAAATAGGCGATGATGGATTCACATCTTGACTAAATAAGATCACTGCTCTCTTATGATTCAACTTTGAATGATGAGTGTTCCCTACCTAGCCCTGTGCCAGGTGCTTTTAAAGATAGAATCAAAGTATAAAACAGTCCCTTTGTTCGGGGAACTTACAGTAATACAAGACATAAATATGAGAAATTTGTAGAAAATAATGCAAAGCAAAATATCATCCAGGGCTTAATTGAGTACCTACCACTCTAAATTCTTTGCACGTTCAGGACTGATGGATTAATACCAAGACTGCCCTCCTGAAGAAAAATATGCAGGAGGAATTTAATCCCAAAGTATGTTACAAAGAACATTTGGTCAATGAGATACTAAAACTAACAGTGCACCGGAGTGCTTCCTATCTGCAAAGTATTAGCAAAGCCTTTTACGTGTGTGTAGTTAATCCTCACGACAACCCCCTGAGCTACAGATAACATAAATATCCCTGTTTCTTTCCAGTTGCGGAAACTGCAGCTTAGAGATACTAAGCCGTTTGCCTATGGTTACCTTGTTAATAGGTAGTAGAGCCAGAAATGAAACCTGGGAAGTCTGATTACAGACTCTTTTAAACCAATAGCTATTACAGGAAAAAGGAGCTTCCAGAGTTAAATAGGACTTTTGGCTACAGGAATGCTCAGATCCTTTACTATGCTTAGGTGTATTGCAAACATTTATAAAAGCAGCATTTTGACAAGTATACCTGACCTCATGATCCTCTTTTTCTTAGCTAAGGACCTCCCAGAATTAGTCACTTTTAACACAGACCTTGGGAAGTACAAAAGTGGAGGGTCCCCAGTGTCTTATGTATTCAAAGAAACAGGAGGGACAAAAGGACGGGGTTGGATACAGTCCTGAGCTGCGTCATTGGTGCCCCTTGGAACACATAGGCTGCCCCCTGCCCAGAGCCTTGCATGTTCTCCTCAGGTTCAGGCTGCCGTGATAACAAGTCCAGTGTCCATTTGAGATGGTTCATCAGCCTATCGTTCTTCCTACCGTTAGCCTGGATTTATCGAAAACAAGCAAACATTTTTTCTGAGCTTCTTCTGCAAGCCAGGTACTGAGCTCAGTGGAGGTCAAAAAATGGTCATCTTAACAGTGAGGTTTGCTGTGCCATGGAGCTGTAACTGCAGGACACCAAAGAAAGGACCTGAGTTGTCGGAGCCAAACCTCTACCCTACATCCTTTTATCTGTGGGGACAGGCAAACACTTTAGCTGAACTAAGCCACAGTTACATTAAATAAATAAATAAATAAAATAATAACATCACTGCTCAGGATTTCACTGGGAATAAATGACATCACACATACACATATCTGGCCTCTCTCGGGGTTCATTTTTCTGTGGCTATTTAATGGAGATTAGATACTTCTTACCGGCACCATGAAGACAAGAAACCCTCAGATAAATTAATTTTCATGAACTGGTCCCTCTGGAGCCTGTCAGGGAAAGGAGTAGATCAGCACTGAGTCTTACCCTGTCTTGCTTCCGTGAGGCCAGTTACACAGGATGAGAGTTCCAGGGTCCACCAAAGTGGTGGACATCCAGAGGGGTGATCTCTTCCACTTCCCACCTTCTGACGGTTTATTTAAAGTTTTCACACACACACACAAATCTGAACACTTGGAAGGCAGGAGAGAAAGGGAGAAAAGGGCTAAGATAGTATACAAACTGTAGAATTGGACCCTGAACCATCAATAATATTGAATGAATTTCCCAAATGCCACATAGCTGTCTTATTCTTAACCCCACACTCTATGAGCTGCGATTTTATCTCTGGCTTAGCAGAGAACCCACCAGGGTTCTTAGGCTCCCTGCGAATCCAGCCTAGGACTTCTCAGCTTCCCAAGTTGGCCTGGGGGTGACTGTGGTGCATGCTGAGCACGTCCTTACTTGAACCATTTGCAATGTTCACTTTTTTTTTTTTTTGCGGTACGCGGACCTCTCACTGTTGTGGCCTCTCCCGTTGCGGAGCACAGGCTCCGGACGCGCAGGCTCAGCGGCCATGGCTCACGGGCCCAGCCGCTCTGCAGCATGTGGGATCTTCCCGGACCGGGGCACGAACTGGTGTCCCCTGCATTGGCAGGTGGACTCTCAACCACTGCGCCACCAGGGAAGCCCTGCAATGTTCACCTTTGAAGAATGAATTACATGTAAGGAAGGGGATGGTGGAAGAGTCAGGGCCAACTTAACAGCCAGAGACAAGAGATCTGAGGCTGGGGTCCTACCTACCCAAGGAGTTCAAGTGGGAAATAACAAAAGTAGGACTTCATCTCAAAAGTTCCCACCACGTGCCAGACACATTACAGATACTATTATAAGAACCCTAGAGAGTAAATGTTTTTCTCCATTTTGTAATGAAATAGAGTGATCAAGTCACTTGCCTACACAGCTAGTAAGTTACAGGGCTAGGATTTTAATCTAGGTCTTCCAGACTCTAAAACCAGCTCTTCTCTATACGGTGAAGATCATTCCCAGCCAGAGCCCAAATGCGAGGGGCAAGAGCAAACCAAGTTCAAGGTCAAAGGCAAGGCCAGAGACCAGGTGTGGAATGGAGGGCAGAGCCAAGAGCTCAAAGCTGGTCAGACGTAGGGACTTGAGGGGTGTGGGGGGATGCAGATTGGGGACACTCTAGAGGGACCCAACAAGTGCCATGAACATCCTTGGTGTGTCCAAGATCTTGCCTTACCTTCAGTCAGTGTGTGTGGGGTGTGGGCACCGGCTTTAAAGGTCAAGCAGACGAAAGGGCACAGCTGAAACCCCCCACCCCGGTGTCCCCTAGCAGCTGGTGACGTGAAAGGTGAACGCCCCTGGGGGGATTCAGGCCACCCAGGAAGGAAGGGCTTGGGAGCTGGAAGTGTGTGCAGAGTCCCAGAGCAACATCTCCAGATTTCAGAGTAGCGGGTACTCATGGGCTTTGGAGTTAGACAATCCTGGGTCCAAACCCCTCCACCATTTGCCAGCTGCGTGACCCGGGTAAGCTACTTAATTTTCTGAGTCTGTTTCCTCATTTATGAGATGGAAACAATAATAGTACCTAGACTTGTTACGCGCTCAGTAAATGTTGGCTTTTACTCTCAGTCCCAGGCCCATGGTCTAAGGCACCAGCAGAGAAAACACATCTCTCCTTGGGGTCTCAGAGTATTAGCTGACCGCTTAGTACCTCGCATCTGTGGCTCCCAAGGGTTTGGACTTTTCTCACCCTTCTCTCCTCACCCCTTTCCTTTTTTAAAATTATGTTTCTGTGCCACCAAAGAGTAATCTTTAGATGCCTCGTTGCATTTAGCAATTAAGCTGTGCTTTTATCCTTGGCAGAGAGAGTCACACTCCAAACATAACCAGATCTGTTAGATTTTAGAATCAGGCTGACTTGGTCCAAATCCCAGCCCTGCCACTGTTTACCTAAGTGGCCTGGAGCGAGTTAATCTGTGCTTGGTGTTAATTCATCTGTGATACAGGACTAGTAAAACCTACATCACGGACAGGTTGCAAAAGTAACACATGTCAACCTCTGCTGTTGTGTCCGTGTGGTTCCAGGACTCCCCTTCTGATGGGAACATAATCAACACTTGAATATGGATAATGGGGGATTCCATCACCTCTGGATCTCAGGCTTCTTTGAAGCCTCTAGACCATCTCCCAGGCTGGCAGCAGTGGTTTTCACTGGCCCCTCCTTCAGCAGAGAAAACACCTATCCGCTCTGGGGGGAGCTGCCCTCCACCTTTGGCCAGCTTTACATCACCCCACCCCCAACCCCCAGCATCTGTTGCCCAGACAGCCAGCTGCCAAGCTGTGCCCAAGTCTCTCCCTGGGTTCATTTGATATGTTGCCACTTTGTTTTGGAAGAAAAGCCAATATCAGTGCCGGACCCTGGGGAGGCAGATTCCTGCCTCTGCCAGCTGCCAGCTGTGTTCCGTCGCTCATCCTGTCCTCGGTGTCCCAGGTGATCCCGTTACAGAGTGTCTCTCACCAGACAGCTGCCACTGGGACCCTGTGGAGGCACGGACAGCAAAACTCCAGGCTTGCTGGGGACCAGGGACATGCCCTGAGCGCAGCTCTGCAATTCTGCCAAGAGGCTGGTGGTCATGTCTGCCTTTTCCTGATAAGGGTAATTACTTGCCTTATAACAACGGCTAGATGTTCCAGATCTACAAAGCAGAGAGCGGGGGCCGGGGAGGTGTCATTCCCTTTAGCAAGCGCTTACTCTGTCCTGGGCGCTGTAGGAGGGTTTTAGTCATGCTGACACTCCTGGCCATGCAAAAAAGGCCTTGTTTTGACTCCTCCTTAACTGACAAAAAAACAAAAGTTACAGGGGTGTCACTTCTAATCCTCAGGACAATTGGCAATTTTACTTGCATCCTACATATGGAGAAACTGAAGCTCAGAGAGGGTAAATAACTTGTCTGTGGTCCTACGGCTGGAAAAGGAGCGGAATAGGAATTCAAAGGTATTTAACTTTGGAATCCATGACGTCACTACTTAAGAACAGAGTAAAGACCAGGAGTTTAAGCCGTGTCTGAGAGGCAGAAAGGAAGTGGGCTTGGGATTCTCCTATTTGTTGCTCTGACCAAGCTGGGAGTAGTGGTCATCAGACAGGAAATCTGGGAGCTTCCTCTGCCCCCTCACCCAGTCTGTGTTATGAAAAACAACCCCCAACTCTTACCTTCCCTCAAGGAGATGAGGGGACAATAAGTATAATGCAAAGTTTCCATGAAGTTTTGTTGCATTTGCGCACCTCAGAAACAGTGTATCTCAGAAAACGTTTGGATCCGAATTTGCAAACTGGTAGTCTGCAGGCCGAGTTATCCTAGCAAGATGTTTTGTTTTGACCTGCTGTATTTTTTCTTTTTTAAATGTCAGGTTAATTGCTATCATTTTAAAAATAGAACTCCAGGGCTTCCCTGGTGGCACAGTGGTTGAGAGTCCGCCTGCCGATGCAGGGGACACGGGTTCGTGCCCCGGTCCGGGAAGATCCCATGTGACGTGGAGCGGCTGGGCCCGTGAGCCATAGCCGCTGAGCCTGCGCGTCCGGAGCCTGTGCTCCGCAACGGGAGAGGCCACAACAGTGAGAGGCCCGTGTACTGCAAAAAAAAAAAAAAAAAAGAACTCCAGATAGTTCATATAGAACCCCAGATTTCTGAATCATCTTGCAAAACCAGATCTCGTAGCCCCGGACCTCTGTCGCCATCTGGCCACCACTGACTGAGTTGTGCAGCGGCTGCTTCCTTTGATGAGAAACGGCTTTCTAATTTGCTGCAGTCCTCACTGCTCCCTATTACTCTGTGTCAAGGAGTGCCAGTCTCCCTGGATCATTGCCCTCCTTCTACCAGTTTTCTTACATTAGAGATAAGAGGAAAAGGAACTTCCCTGGGCTCTAAAAAGTGGGAAAAGTAAAAAAGCAAGAAGCGAGAGTGCCTGTTTCTATCTAAAAATAAATATTTCTGTGCGTTTATCTGCACCAAAAAAGATATAACCAAAGAAACAAACCTGGCCCTCTTTGTTCATTTTTTTGGTCTTTTCGTGGTTGTTGGTGTTTGAATTTAACACCATTTTAGCCACTTTTTCAGACAATGTCCAATGCAGCTGGGCATTTGCAGGCTGGCCCAGAAGCCCGGGTCCAGGACTGTTCTCCAGCCTCACACGTGTGCTCGGGGCCTGCCAGAGCTTCCCCATCATGGTTTTGTTCCCTTTTTCCCTTTCTCTAGGTGTTCCCTTCCCAAAGAACTTCCTGCAGATCTGCAAGAAGATCCTGTGTCGCCTCTTCCGGGTCTTCGTACACGTCTACATCCACCACTTCGACCGGGTCATTGTGATGGGCGCGGAGGCCCACGTCAACACCTGCTACAAACACTTCTATTACTTCGTCACTGAGATGAACCTCATAGACCGCAAGGAGCTGGAGCCCTTGGTAAGTGTCACTGTGCAGTGGCGGCACCCAGGTCACCCCAGGAGCTCAGCCACTTGTCACAGAACACTGCCTCGCCCGTGCAAACTGATGGCCAGCTCCTAACCAGAGGATTGCAGAATTGGACAGGAGTTAGAGGCCAGCTAAAGGGCAGGAGATGCCAAGATGTGCGCGGCCATCAAACGGAGGTCTTACATTTCTCCCTGGGGTTGTCATGGTTTGGGCCGGAGGAAGTAGCTTTAATTCTCAGCTCCAAAACCAGTCACCTATTCACTTAACCCCTTAAATGGGCATCTTTGAGCTCTATGTCATCTCTTACACTGTTTTCCAAAGAAAGTAAGAAACGTTTCTTCAGTCAGTGAATAAATATTCAGTACCTACTGGGAGGCACCTTCTAGATACATAAAGTCAAGTTAAACTATTTTTGAGTAGCTTTTACTCCAGAGATATAGAGAGAGGTGAGCCCGAGATGAGAATACAGTATCATGGGGACTTTGCTTTTCATACTGAAACTCCTGCAATGCAGTTTTAATGGAATATATGAGAATCTAGAACACTTGGTTAAAAAAACTTTACTATTATTGTTTAAGTGAGTGGGGAGTCCTTTCATTTTCTTTATAGACTATCTTTACAGTAGGACTCAAACTGTGCTTTGGAAGTCAAGGGCCCCTAGAAACCCTACATCTTTTGTGACATATATCATACTATGGTACCCTCATCACAGCTCTCCCTAGCAACTCTATCTAGTACCGTCTTATCCAGTATAATCAGTGCTTTATCGTAAAATCATGCTTTTTTCCTGAAACAGTTAAAAGTGGCAGTTTTGCTAAATATAACTGACAGAACAACTAAATTTCATCCAACTCCATTTGAACAACGGCCTGAGCACAGGGTCCAAACCGGTCTTTTGCTAGCCTGTCTTCCTTTCTCTTGAAGTACATGTTTTTAAAATATAGGTTTTCTAAATTGTTTATGTATGGTGAGGCCAACAGGTCAAGAGATGACTGCCAAAGCAGCTCTACTCAATAAAAACTAATTAAAAAAAAAAAAAAAGACATGACTGCCATTGAAAAGATAGTTTGTTTTACTGACAGATCCCAAGAGAAGGGGGTATATACCACGGTATGAGGACCACATGGGGAAGGACGCAGACTAGTCAGGGACAACACGGGCAGGAGCCTTTCTTGTGGTTTCCCTGGGAAGGAATGGGCGAGGCAGGGTAAGAAGGCTAAACATGGACTAATTTGAGTAATTTCAGCAGGTTCTGGGGCAGGGGGGCTACCCCTAGCTGATCACCTGGTGCTATGGTGATTAGGCCAAAGGGATTTTAGCCCTAAGAGGCCATAGCAGAGGTGGTTGGGAAAGTGGGTTCTGGATTGGTTGGTTTGTGTTGATTGGTGAGTAAACAGCTCAAGGATGAGTTGTCTACTATCTCTAGAAATTGGTTAGCCCTGGAAGGGGCATTCAAGAATCAAAACGCAAAAACCAAAAGACATGTTTAATACAGTAGAGTGCCTGTATCTGGCAAAGAAGATGTTGGGGAATTTTACATATCACCTTTAGAGTTTCTCAACTTGAGATCTATAATTACGCTTTGCGAATACATGGCAAAAAACCCATTTTTTCTGTGTGTCACTCAAGAGTTGTGGAACAAAGCAAGACTCGCTGGGTACAAGTGAGATATATCATTGGCTAAAGCATTTATTTTCTTCATTTTCTTTCACAACCACTTTCTAGCAAGCTCTTGGCAAGAACTAAGTTGTCTCTGAATTCAGTTGGACGAGTAGTGTGGAAAGAAACTAGAACATAATCATGGTGAGGTTTTGCTCATTTGTCTTGTATAAAGGCTGTTGTGGGTAAACAGAAAAGGTTGTGCAAACAGCAAAAGGGAGTTAAAGGCCTGAAAGGAGTTGATAAAGCTAATTTCAGAAAATGTTAAGGACAGGGTGGATAGGGGCAGGTGAATGAAGAGGGTGGAGCAAACACTCTGATCTCCAGGAGAACATGGGTCTCCTTCTGGGGAGTTTGGTTCAGTTGCTTTCAGTTGACATGTTCAGGTGGAGGGGGGACACCTTCCCTAAAGGTCCACTGGAAGGAAGAGGCTCTCCTCAGCACTCAAGTTTGGGTTTCTCTGAGTTAAAGGAGCAGAAACATCTGATGGAGAGAGCTGAATGTTAATTTCTTATCTACGTACGGAAGCAAGAAGGCCATTGGAGGACAAAGCCGAGTGTAAGTTAACAAGTAGATAAAGCCTTCCTTTGCCATCAGAGCACTCTCAGTTACAGCGGACCCTTGAACAACATGGGCTTGAACTGCACAGGTCCACTTATACGCTGTATACTGCATCCAAGGTTAGTTGAATCTGTGGATGCGGACCCATAGATACAGAGGAAACTCAGTCATGGAGGGCCCAGCTATAAATTATACTCAGATTGTCAATGGCATGGGGGTTCGGGGCCCCTTACCCCCACGTTGTTCAAGGGTCAACTGTATTCTCTACAACTGAAGAAGGGCCCCAGGGATTCTAACACCTGGCAGTGCCGGGAACTGACTTGAAGTCTGAGTCACAGAAAGGGCTGGAACAACCCATTTACTCTATCAAGAGATAAGAGCCTATTTTGGGGAATGGGGAACAAACTATGATTGGATTAACCAGGAATTATTAACAGTAGGTGTGAGCAAGAAGGGATATCAATTTTTTTCCCAGAAGCTTATAGTTCTTTAAATTTTGCTTGAAACAGCCTACTTTTATGTTTTGTTCATTTTAATTACAGGGAGATTCATTTCAATGCTTGTACATATTAATAACAAGTGCTTTTAATGCTTAACTGTCTGAAATTATGTATTCATTTTACACAAATCAATGCCTATAAAGTAACAGAAAAAGATTGAGAATGTTTCCGAAGACAGTCATTATCTTACCACAGTTCAATGTCCACTAAGAATATTGAAAGTGCTGGAATACCTAACTTCCAAGTCTACTATTGCAATGCTGTAGTATTAAAATCAGTCCTGTTATATCAAATCAATACATATGTATTTGATTTGCATATATCAAGTACCCTATATATGCAAGGCAAGTTGCTCAGATGTTCTAATTGTATAAGAAGGATAAGCTTTTGAGAATTGACAAATGCAGTCTAAAAAAATATAAAATAATGACTGTCACTCATCTTTGGTCCTTGAAGGATGATGAAAGTCAGGCATTTGGCTTCATGTTCTAGTACCTTCTTTAGAATCTAATGCAGCTAGGGGTCAGAAGGGCAGCACTTGTCAGGCCAGTTTCCTCAGCAGCTCCAGAGTCGCCACACCTCCAGTGGGACATTCCCGATGTCATGCCTCGGGATTCCGCAGTGTAGGATGCAGAAGCCCCCCCTCATGTTTCCCTCCGCCATGTTCCGGCCACGCACAGCCATGCTCCTCAGCCGGCCCTGTTACTTTTGTCTGATGTTGGCTGAGTGCCCAACGCACTGGTTGTGTTGAGGGTACAGCACCCCACAGGGGTCGGAGATTCAGTGTCAGACAGTGCTTACCACAAGGCTCAGACTCTCTGGGTTCAAACCCTGGACCCTTCATTCACTAACTCGCAGTTTCGAGCACGGTTTTTCAAAGCCTCATTTTACTCATTTGTAGAATAGGTATAATAATAGAATTGTAAAAACTAAATGGGTTAGTCACACGATAGGTGCTTAAGAAGTGTTGGCTGTTAAATGAGATAACGCATGTACAGTGGCTGTCATATAGTAAGCAGAGGTACCCTAATTCTCCCTTCCCCAGCTCCCATGGCCTTTTGCCATCTTGGGGATCCCCTAGGTAGTCTTGTAGCAGATATAGTTCATTGTATTTGTATTAGTGTCTCCCACAGGATTGTCAACTCTTTGAGGGCTGGGAGTAAACGGGACATACGCTTGTATTGCCTGTGTTGCCAAGCACCTAATAAATGCTTAGGTGTTTTTGAATCCGGAAGAGTACTTTGAGGATGATCCCCGTTCAAAGGGATTACACACTAGTCATTCCTTCTTTGGTGCCACCCTCATCTCAGAACATGCCTGCAGACCTCCACGTATCCACAGTTGGAAATAAAGCTTCGTGCTAGCGGATTAGCAGTAGAGATTAAAAGCAAAATAAGGTGCAGAGCAGTAAAGGAGTGCAGCTTCAGGCCTGACAGAGAAAGCTGGGACCCCAGCTCCGTCAGTTCCCTGATCCAGATTCCAACTATATCACCTAGGAGGATGTTGGATGCTCTCACACTGTGTCCTGGTGGACCAGGTGTACAGTGACCAAGCCTCCCAGATTTAGCACAAAAGAATCCCATGTCTTGGGAAAACTCTGTCCCTGGCAAAGGGGGACAGTTGGTCACCCTATCAGGCCTCTGAGGGGAAATACAGCTTGGAATTCAGAAGCTGGGAAGAGGTCACCCTGGCAGCCCAGTGAGGAAGGCCAGCACGTCCATCTGTCCACAGGGTTTGCCTCATGGCTCCCGTTGGGACCTGCTGGTCAGCAGCAGCCTGGGAACCCAGAGAAATACATGATTTCATTTGGTCTCCAACAGCGAGGGGGAGGCTGGAGCATTGACAGGCATAGACGTGACAAATGATCTATTTTTCATGTAAATGCAACAGCTGAAGATGACTTGAACTCGAGCAAGTTCACAGTTGGAGAAAAGGAGCCCAAATGATAATTAGCAAATGGGCCAGGCCCTGATTGAATAAGCAGGCTGCTGTTGGCCCTGGGCAGCCTGGGAGTCAGCTGACAGAATGGAGCTAATCAGGATTATCATTAGCAAGCACAGAGAGCAGCAGTATTTTGTTAGCCTTTCACTGAAAACAAAAGCAGATTCAGAGGGCTGTTAGCGACACAGAAGCTGGCAAATACAGAGCAGATGAGGGAGGAGGAAGACGAGAGAGCCTGGCGAGGCAGCGGGGGAAAGACAGGAGAGTCCTTGTTCACCCTAAGGCACCTGCTGACCCCTGGGTGACCTTGGTCCAGCAGTTTCACCTTCTCTCTCCAGGGATCCATTTCCTTATTTCTAACAATGAAAGTGATTATACCATCACCTAGCTTGAGAGGTGCTGCAGCACAGGGCTGTTCGGTTACCCTGTAGCAGGGCACTTGGGCCATAGGAGCTTTTTAATTAAGTCAGTGTTTCTCATTAGGGGTCCACACACCAAGCTGCATCAGAATGTCCTGGAAGTGGTATTTTAAAATGTGCTTACCCGGGCCTCACCCTGGATACCCCAAATCAGAATTATTGAGGTTAGTGCCCAGTACCAAGCACCCTCGGTCTGCATCACAAACTTCAGTGTGCGTATGAATCACCTCGGCATCTCGCCAAACTGCAGATTCTGATCCGGTACCCCTGATTGCAGCGCAATTCATTTTGCTCCCAGGTGATGTCAGTGTTGCTGGTTCCCAGACCACTCTCTGAAGGGCGCGACTCTAGATGACAATTACTCTCAAATTTGAAAATTACTATTGTTAGCACATCATCCCTTCTTAGTCTCTAGGATGGGGGGTGGGGTCAGCTCAGTGAGGTGGGAAAGTAAAGCAAAGAAGAAAGATCTAAGGACCAGCACTGGCCAAGAGTATTCCTCAAAATGTCAGTCCCGAGTAATAACCAGTGAAAACAAGTTTTTCTTTTCCTGATCAAATGAGTTTTCGAAATGCTACATCATCTCCACCCCTAAAGACTCACGACGGACAATCGTAGATCAAAGGCCTTGCGAAGTCATCCAGTGAAGAAACTGGTTCGGTTTTGTGTAGCGCCCCCTGCCCCCCATTTAGCTGCTGAAATCTTTTTTTCTTTTGTCATCACTCATTGACATCTTATGGAGACTGTGATCTGTGGAACAAAGCGGGGACAACACTGTTCAGCTCTGTGATGTGTTTCTGGATTTTGAGTTTTCCCTCCGTGCCTCCACCCTGGCCCCAGCCGTACACTCCCCACTGCTGCATGGGGTAAGGAAGAAAGAAGCCTTGGAGAGGGAGATGGGAAGGAAGTGAGACTCCTCATACGGGAGGGCTTCACGGAAAGAAAAGTAACTCAGCCTCATTCATCTTCACTCCTCAGCCCTCCCACTTCCCTGTATGACACCCCATCACTGAGTTTTTACCATGTGGCTGTGGAAATAAACGATAGCTCCATTTCTTGAGTTCCAGGTGTTCCCTTACATTCTCCACGTAAATTGTTTCCTCTGTTCCCCACACCTATTACCTTTACTTCAAACAGGTGTGGTGGGCAGTTTCTCAACCTCCCTCGTTATTCTCGTTACTGCCATGTTATCACGCCCAAGCTTCCCCCCCCCCCAGTTTGTAGGCAGTGCCTGCTGGCTAATGACTGAGGTTCACCCACCAAATGATCTTAGGCTTCAGCACCAAAACCACTGCTTCAAAAATGGGTACTTCAGGGCCAGATGGATGAACAACAGTTTGCAGACCAAAGACTTGGAAAGCCTTGTCTCATAAAGACCCAGCACAGCCCACCTAAGCCCAGGCATGTGATGACCTTGTGTTCCCGTATGAGGTGGCCAGGTCGTGCCCACGCTTCCCTTGGAGCTGCTTGGGTGACTGCAGTAGCCAGGATTGGCCAGATCAGGTCAGGACGGTGAAAAGAAGCAGAGCTTGTCACATGAGCCAGAGCTGCTCCCCCAAATAGCCAGCAATGAAGAGCCATTGTGGGGCTTTTGAAAGGATCTTTTCTTTTGAAACACCATCTGTGCAAAGGCCTCTGGGCTGCTTCTTGTCAGGCGGGTTCTTTCACTTTCAGCCAGATGGTTCCAACATGGACCCAGGCATTGAAGAAGAAAGAGCTTCAGCCTGGGAGTCTGAAGCCTGGCAGTTTGGCCTTTGCAAGGATGCTTCCACTATTATGTTACCACATTCGTTGTCTGATGCTGAGCAAGGCACTTAATATCTCTGGACCTCAGTCTTCCACATATGAACGAGATCGTATCAAGAGTCCCCCCCGGCTTGACTTACTGAGACTATGATCTTTGACACGGGATGTCAACAGCCTTATTGTCTTTGGTCCAAGGTGACTTTCCTTTTTGCTTAGTGAAGTTTCATGAATGAAAGCCCGCCACGCCAGCAGAGTGGGTATACCTGGCACAGAGGGTCGCTGGACTTGAGTTTGCATTCGTGGGACTTTGTCAAGTGAGGTGGTGCGTGTGT
The DNA here is from genome assembly GCF_951394435.1 of Stenella coeruleoalba. Classification (NCBI taxonomy): domain Eukaryota; kingdom Metazoa; phylum Chordata; class Mammalia; order Artiodactyla; family Delphinidae; genus Stenella; species Stenella coeruleoalba. Next base: position 48,081,995 of record NC_137153.1, read on the forward strand.
GTGTATCTGTCTGTCTGTCTCCAGCATGGCATCAGCTGGGGGTGTTGTTCAGGGCAACCGAAACGCCCAGAGCTGAATGGGAGAGCCTGCCAGAGACCATTTTAGGAGCTTTGGCAGACATATTTTAAAGCGTCAGTTTGAAAAATAGCAAAGGAATGTGGGATTATTTTCAATGAACGGCATTGTGCTGCCTTAGCGGGAATGGAGCAATGTCAGCTGCATGTCTTTGTGAGTTCTACTTATTCATCTTTTGCTGATGTCCAGTGAGCTTTCGCTTCTGGTTTGTACGATGGGAGATGGTTGGTTTTGGGGTTTTGGTTTTTGGTTTGGGTTTGTTTTTTAACTGGGTCAGGGGTGAGATGTGGTCTGCTTTATTTCAGGGCCTAAAATATAATCAGAGTTGAATACGATGCCCATGGGAAAATCACAACACATAATATTAAGTAATAAAAACAAGATTCAAAACCGTATTGGAAAATCACTCTAATCATATGTCTGTCTATTAGTATGTCTACTAGAATCATCTAATCATAGAGAAAGGAAATATGGCAAAAAGAGTCAAGAGTACTCTCTTGGGTGATACTTTTGTATATGTGTCTACTAGGACTTTTCAAGTTTTCTGTAACAAACATGCATCACTTTTATAATAATCAGAAAAATCAAACCTTATGCTTTAAAAGGCCTTACCAACAAAGACCAAAGCTAAACGTGACAAGTGGCCTGTGTGCCCAGGACCAAGGGTTCTGAGTGAGCTCTTTCCTGTCTCTGGCCGTGCCCTCTCCTCCCACTTCTCAGAGCTGTGGTGACAGAGATGCTCAGAGGAGCAAGGTGGTCCGCAGGTGACAGAGATGCTCAGAGGAACAAGGTGGTCCGCAGGTGACAGAGATGCTCAGAGGAACAAGGTGGTCCACAGGTGACAGAGATGCTCAGAGGAGTAAGGTGGTCCGCAGGTGACAGAGATGGTCAGCGGAACAGGCTAGCGTTGGTGCATCCCTTTTGTGAATGTAGTTGGAGGCGGATGTGCACAATCACATGGGCTAAACAATTAAGCTTTCCCTGGATGTGGGGTGATCGCTCCTGGAGTGGGGAGTTCAGCATCTTTGTAAACACTGAGGTGACGTTATCTTTATAATAGGTACACTTTTTTCATTTTGAAGCCTCTGTTTTAAGTGGGCAGATCTAAAGCACATGACGAAGTCTGTGGATCACACACATGGAACGCATCCAGCCTTGCAGGGACAGGCTTTGTCTGGGCACCTCACTGCAGAGGGTACCATGATCTTGACTGACGGTTTTGGTTGGAGTTTCTCCCATCTAGATTCCTTTACCTAACTAGATCTGAAGAGATTCTTGTTTTTTTCTAACTTCAAGTTTCAAAAGAGAATAGGAAGGATTTATTGAAAAGAGATTAACCCATACCATAAGAATGGTCTATATACAGTGTTTTTTTAAAAAAAAAAATTATTATTTATTTATTTATTTTTGGCTGCGTTGGGTCTTCGTTGCTGCGCGCAGTCTTTCTCTAGTTGCAGCGTGCAGGGGCTACTCTTAGTTGCAGTGCACGAAATTCTCATTGTGGTGGCTTCTCTTGTTGCGGAGCATGGGCGCTAGGCACGCAGGCTTCAGTAGTTGCAGCACATGGGCTCAGTAGTTGTGGCTCACAGGCTGTAGAGCTCAGGGTCAGTAGTTGTGGCACACGGTCTTACTTGCTCCGCGGCATGTGGGATCTTCCGGACCAGGGCTCGAACCCGTGTCCCCTGCATTGGCAGGCGGATTCTTAACCACTGCGCCACCAGGGAAGCCCTATATATAATTTATTAAACTTAAGCGTAAGTGTATGTACAATAACTACAAATAATTTTTAGCTGAAACTATGGTGTGGGTCTAGAGTTAATTCCAATCCCTTCTTACTAAGGCAGTAGCAAAACTAAAGACCAGAAGTGACTAAGGAAAATGTTTCTGTCCTGGTCTCAGTCAGGTTCTTGTTTTATCATTGTTCTTCTCAGAGAGGACCATTCTCTTCTCCTATCCCCAGGGACCCATGCTTCATCCTCGTTTACACCACCTGTATCTCTGGATTGGTCATTCCTTTCTATGGGGGTTGATATTCTAATCACAACAAATTCTCAGTGTTTAGCTGCTTGGTTTAAATTTTTAAAGTACAGGATCTTAAAATATTAGTATATTTCAATAACTCTTATTATTTCTGTTCCAATTTGCTATTACATACCCCTAATTCATACATGTCAGATTATCTTCTAGTTCGGCAGGTACCCAATACGGCCGCCTGAGAATACCTAGGTTTGCCAGCCACACTCTGCCTTCTTTCTTTACCTTTGCTGAGCGGGAATGGTTTGTAGACTGCTTCTGATTTTGATTGGAAGTGAGACATTTCTAGACCATTCAATAAATATTTATTATCTGCTGACCATGTGCTAGAAATCGGGGTCCCTACTTTTCAAGGAATTCATTGGAAGTCTTCCTCTTACCCTGTCATTATTTCAGCATCCTCCAAAGTATTTTTCCCAGAATCTACTAGTTCTAGGGGATGTCAAAGGTATTATGTGAAAACGGGGTTTCATGGTCAAATGACTAGGGGAAACAGTGAGTTAATAAAGCTATTCCAGTTTCTTTTTTTTTTTTTTTTCCGGTACGCGGGCCTCTCACTGTTGTGACCTCTCCCGTTGCGGAGTGCAGGCTCAGCGGCCATGGCTCATGGGCCCAGCCGCTCCGCGGCATGTGGGATCTTCCCGGACCAGGACACGAACCCGTGTCCCCTGCTTCGGCAGGCGGACTCTCAACCACTGCGCCACCAGGGAAGCCCTCCAGTTTCTTTAGTACCCTGTCATGTATCCTAATCCCCCAAGCAAGATATAGAACATACAGATACATTTGATCAGGGAGTTGTTTCTTTCCAGAGCATTTTGTGGGTCTAAGCCTTTGAAATACCCTTTGGGAAATACTAACTAAACAGTCTTAAACAATCTACGTTCCGTATTATAAAGGCAGCCCTCTTCTAGCTACTGAGGGTCTGTTAATAGGCATTTATTGAAAACCTACTATATGTCAGACATGTGCTGAGCACCAGTGTAAGATACATCTCCATTCTTCAAGAAGCTCCTGGTTTTAAAGAATCCATGAAACCACATTCATTAGAGCTGCACTGTCCAATACAGTAGTCACTGGTCACCTGTGGCTATTTACATTTAAATTAATTAAAATTAAATAAAAACTAAAATTAGTTTCTTAATCTTACTAGTCACTTTTCAAGAGCTCGAAAGCCACGTATGTCTAGTGGGTATTGTATTGGATAGTGAGCCTCTCCATCATCATGGAATGTTCTGTCGGACACCACTGACTAAGAGGTTCCAGCCTCACGTGTTACCTCCTACAATACTCTGTTAATACCCTGTCCCACCAGTGGCTGCCAGATGTGTTCAGAATTGTCCCCCTGCTGCCTCAATGAGGCATTGCCATTTAGCTCTTTAAGCGTTGATTATGGTCTGCTTCTCTTTGCTAGACCACTTCTCTCCCAGTTTACAGATGAAAAACAGATAAAACTCAAAACGGTATGCTCAATGTTTCTCACTAGGTCTCATGTCGGAGTCTCCATCTCGGGCTGCTCAGCGCCTCAGGAACGCTCGTAAATTACAAATCAATTACAAATCGTAATTACATTTCACTGTGTCTGCATTTTTGGAAATTGCTGCAGAATGTCAGTCACAGCAGGAATTAATTTATCTTCGTGAGCATTTGAATAAACGTGTGAACAGTCAGTATGGCTTGATGCCCATATATAAATAAGCCTGCCAAATTTTGTCTGCTATGTGTGGTCTAGACTAGTTCAAATTTCCCGGCAGACAAGAGTAGATTCTTTGTCAAATGAGTATTAGCTTGGGATTTGAATTCAGGAAGGTTTTACTTACTGAAATATAACAATATATCTTCTCTTACCACAATAAAAGCATGAGGATAAGGTTATAAGCAGTCCTTATCCTAAGGACTTCTGTAGTCACTGTGTGGTCTTCAGGACATCTCTTACCATGAGATAATTTTGCGCATAAAGGTTAGCTATCCAAGCCACCAACAAGGCCAGTTAGGCCATAATGTCAAACTAGAACACGGTACTAATCAGTATGAGTTTCATGAGGTTAGTGCTAGTAGATTCCTACTGTGTTGTGAATCTGAGTGTAACTGGACCAGTAATTTAGAATAAATGCATACAGGTAGATCTGGATGAAGAGAGAGACACAGATGGCTTCAAAAGGGAGCTTCCTAGAGTTCCCTGAAAGAGCCATGTCCCTTCACCTCCAGGTTATAAGTACATGCCAGTCTCTCGGCCTCCACATCTCCTAAGTCCTGCTCGTCCTGCAAGCCTCCTCTCCTTGAGAGATGATGTCCCTTCACTATTCACCACGTTAGGTCCCTGCCAGTTGCTCCCAGAGCTCCCTGACCCCAAAGAGGGCAACCACGATGGAAGCTACAGTATCTCTAAGGCTTAGTGTCAAAAGTGACAAACCACCCTTCCACCACTTGCCATTCATCAGAAGTGAGTCACTAAGTCCAGCCCACACTGAAAGGGGAAGAAAATTAAGTTTTCTCTCTCTTGAAAAGAGGAATATCTAAGAATTTATGGGACTTCCCTGGTGACGCAGTGGTTAAGAATCTGCCTGCCAATGCAGGGAACACAGGTTCCAGGCCTGGTCGGGGAAGATACCACATGCCACGGAGCAACTAAGCCTGTGCGCCACAACTACTGAGCCTGCACTCTAGAGCCTGCGAGCCACAACTACTGAGCCTGCATACCTAGAGCGCATGCTCTGCAACACAAGAAGCCACCGCAATGAGAAGCCCGCGCACCGCAACAAAGAGTATCCCCTGCTCACCACAACTAGAGAAAGCTTGCGTGCAGCAACGAAGACCCAACGCAGCCAATAAATTTATTTATTTATTTATTTATTTATTTTAAAAAGAAAAGAATTTGTGGGCATACTACTATGTATAAAATAGATAACCAATGAGAACCTACTGTATAGCACAGGGAACTCTACTCAATGCTCTATGGTGACCTAAATGGGTAGGAAATCTAAAAAACAGGGAATATATATATACGTATAGCTGATTCACTTTTCTGTGCAGCAGAAACTAACACAACAGTGTAAAGCAACTATACTCCAATAAAAATTTTTTTAAAAATGGACATATTTTTAAACCACCACAGAGACCAACATTTTTTTTAACTGGTGATGTTTGTCTTTGACACTTGAGTTCATTTCCCTTTCTTCTCTCATTTCCCACATCCTGCAGCTCAGGACTGCCACCTCCCCCACATGCTCCTTCCTCCAGACATCACCTGCCCAGGTGAAAACTCCCCTTACTTCAGTGTGGTCATTTCCTCCTCGCCTTCCTGGCCAAGCTCCTTGAAGAAGGCGATCTAGCCAATGGTCTTTACTTTCATTTATCTTTGGCTGCATTGGGTCTTCTTTGCTGCACACGGGCTTCCTCTAGTTGCGGCGAGCGGGGGCTACTCTTCGTTGCGGTGCGCGGGCTTCTCATTGTGGTGGCTTCTCTTGTTGCGGAGCACGGGCTGTAGGCGCACAGGCTTCAGTAGTTGTGGCTCTCGGGCTTTAGAGCACAGGCTCAGTAGTTGTGGCGCACAGGCTTAGTTGCTCCGCGGCATGTGGGATCTTCCCGGACCAGGGGTCAAACCCGTGTCCCCTGCATTGGCAGGTGGATTCTTAACCACTGTGCCACCAGGGAAGCCCATGGTCTTTACTTTCTCACTTCCCTTTCAATTTGTTCCGGAAACCTGCTCTTTCTCTGGAAGTAGTACCCAGAAGCCCTATGCACTTATTTTTAAAACAGAGAAGAAACAATGAACAATATAATTCACTAATAATTCATGTTATGGATGAATCTTAAAAACATTGTGCTGAGCAAAAGAAACCCAGCATAAAGTACATACTGTTTGATGCCATTTATATCAAATTCTAGAACAGTCGAAACTAATCCAGTGTTAGAAAGCAGATCATTGGTTGCCTGGGCCAAGGGTGGGGTTGGGAGATTGATCGCAAAGGAGTAAAGAGGGAATTTTCTCGGAGGTGGTAGAAATATTACGTATCTTAATTGAGGTGGTACCTGGAAGCATATATCCATCAAAACTCATCAAACTGTGCATTTAAATAAAGCATTTTATTAAAAACAAAATATACCTTGATAAACTTTAAAGTATGCTTGGTAAATGCATCCCCAGCATATTTTAAAAGCAACTTCAGTGTTTGTGAGAGCAATGTTTTGACAGGTCTTTGCTGAAAACTTTTGTCTTCCTGCTGCCTGAGTGGTTAAAGAGACAAACCGAAGGGAAAAGTAGCAACTTATCTCTAAGGGCCAATTAGAATATCGGCAATTTTCAGTTGGTTGTAATAACGGAAGTGATTCATGTCACGGAGACAGGAGGCTCTCCCTCCCCTCTGGCAATCAGTTGTGAATGATTATAAACCACTCTGCCCTACAACCCAGGGGCGGGGTGGGGGGAAGGTGGATTTCAGAAAGCACCTCAATTCTCAGGCCCCACCTCAGACCTATTAAATCCGAATCTCCAAGGGTAGGGCCCAAGCAGAGTAGAGCTCTCCCGATGGCTCTCGGTGACACCGTGGCGGAGCCCCAGTGAGATGGAGTATGGTGCTTCTCAAACATTTTTTTTTGCACAAGAACATCTGGGAAGCTCGTGGAGGATGTAAATGCATGGATTCTACTACTGGAAATTCTGATGGAGTAATTCTTCTTGGGGGTCACGAATTTGCATTTTTAATAAGCTTCCAGGCGGTTCTGATGCAAGTGGTCCAGGCATCACACTTTGAAACGAACATTATCTGTTCCCAGATTTCTGGGCAGGATTGGAGTTCAACAAGATGCTTGGCTGAAAAGGGGCTCCTTCATCTTGGGTTTTTTAGATGGCATCTAGCCCTGCTACTTTTGTTTACTTAAGTCAGGCTTACTTATTCCCCACCCCATTCCTTCCCCCAGAATCAACCCCACACCCGGTACCCTGTCTAGACCACAGTGGCGTTTTTGTCACCCCGTACTGGCAGCAATCATCACCGTACCCTAGAAGCCTATCCCTCCAGACTTCACCTTTTCAGCCTGGCACCTCACCTGTGTTAGAGCCCCCATCACGCAAGCCTTAGTGCTACTAGGGTCCTGTGCTCCAGGCACGTGGCTAGGTGCTGGGGATACAGTCACAGGCCAGTCTTGGTCTCAGAGCTGCCACACTGCTCTCATTAATGGCTTCGGTGTGAGACTGCATTTGAAGAAATGGTTTCTGCTGCTAAAAGAAGTTGTTAATCCACTGGTTTAGGGAAGGCTTAGCTTTCCTTCCAGTTCTGGCACATTGTGGATCCAGAATGACATAGATTGTCACGGCCCTTCCCTTTACTTCATTTATTTCTAATAGTATAATTATTTTAAAACAGAGATTTACGGTAGTGATTTATGTCTATGTCTTATGAAAGTATTTCAGCGTAGAAGAATGCTGTAATGGTCTGTAATAACTATATACTTTTAAAATTTGGTATGTTCAGCTTCTGAAGGTATAATAGTAGGGAAATATTTTGGGTAAAGCTATGACCCAGGTGCTGTAGGAGATATGTTTATATATTACCTCGTTTAATCTGCACACAGTCCTATGAGATAAATACTGTTTTTATCTCCACTCAAGAGAGAAGGAACGTCAGGCAAGGAGGTGAAGCAACTTGTCCAATGTCACACAGGTCTGGGGAGGCAGGGGTTGAACGTATGCAGTCTGACTTCCAATCCCAGACACAGCCTCTGCTGAGGAAATCCTTTCGAGGTGGATTTTTGCTTAAGGAGGTCTCACTGACTCAAATGGGTTCTGATGATCTGCAGCAGCGGGATGATTCCCAAGCTTCTGTCCATCTTTCAACAGCATCCAGCTGTGAGACCAATGTCATGATACCTCAGCTCTCTGAGCCCGAGGAACGTGCTTTGCTGAATGACTCAAATGAGATGACAGTGCATGAAGAGCTGGTGCGGAGTGTTGGCGCAGCTCAAAAGACACCACCCTTGCCTCAGGAAGTTTCATATCTCTAGATGACCCAAACCCAAAGCCTTCAGAGGCCAGGCAGGTAGCAAAGATGAGTTAACAAGCAGGTAGTGAGAAAAAGCAAGTTGTGGGAGGAGCCACCACGCAACGCCAGCTAATGGTTTCCCTGGAGAGTACGGGGTGTGTGGAGGGTAAAAACCCGTTGTTTCCAAATCAAAAGAACCTAGTGAACTCGCCAGAATTTTATTTATTTATTTATTTATTTATTTATTTATTTATTTATTTATTTATGGCTGTGTTGGGTCTTGTTGCTGCACATGGGCTTTCTCTAGTTGCGGCGAGCGGGGGCTACTCTTCATTGAGGCGTGTAGGCTTCTCATTGCGGTGGCTTCTCTTGTTGCGGAGCATGGGCTCTAAGCATCTGGGCTTCAGTAGTTGTGGCTCACGAGCTCAGTAGTTGTGGCTCGCGGACTCTAGAACGCAAGCTCAGTAGTTGGCGGCACGTGGGCTTAGTTGCTCCGCGGCATGTGGAATCTTCCCGGACCGGGGCTCGAACCCGTGTCCCCTGCATTGGCAGGCGGATTCTTAACCACTGCACCACGAGGGAAGTCCCTCACCAGGATTTTAAACGGTGGCAACTGATTCAAACAGTTCTTGTATTTTATTTAATTTATTTATTTATTTATTTTGCGGTACGCGGGCCTCTCACTGTTGTGGCCTCTCCCGTTGTGCAGCAACAGTCTCCGGACGTGCAGCCTCAGCAGCCATGGCTCACGGGCCCAGCCGCTCCGCGGCGTGTGGGATCCCCGTGGACCGGGGCACGAACCCGTGTCCCCTGCATCGGCAGGCGGACCCTCAACCACTGCGCCACCAGGGAAGCCCCTATTTTATTTATTTTTATATCTACAGACCTAACAAGCTCTTTCTACGAGTGCCATTTGCCTAGGCGCCATCTTTTTGCCTTCCTGCCTTATATAGATTCTGCAGTGGGCAGGAGGGGTCTGGCGCATTACAACCTGGCCACACACACATCGGCAGTATCTGCACTTACAGAGTTATTTTTAGAGTTTTCCCTTATCTTGAAAGCCCAGCACTTCCAACCATAGGAAGTGAAGCATCAGTGCGTGCGTGCGTGTGCGTGCGTGTGTGCGTGCATGCGTGTGTGTGTGTGTGTGTTGGGGGGTGTACAGGGTTTGTCTGAAGCAGACGAGACAGTGGGCATCTGACTGAGTTGGTGTCAGCATCACACCATGCTGCTCTGAGCTCCATCACGATGGCTGGTTTGCAGCAACTGCACTGCAGCAGGCAGCAAGGACACAGAGCACATCTGTCCCTTTGTCGCTGGCTTCACTTGACGTGACCAGTGTCATCTCCAGTTGGCATTTAGCTCATTGACTCTGTCGCTGCCAGGCCCGGGCCGTAAGCAGCTATTGTTATTGTATGTGCTTCCTCCAAACAGTGGAGCCTTCAGAAACTCCGCCACACACCACCTCAGCGTGGGGAACTGGCAGAAAGTCCCACAGTACTCACAGCACACGCTCAAAGGATTTTATCTTATTAATCTTTGAAAAACATTGGCAAATGCACAGGAGTCAAATACGAAGTTTGCCCACATCTAACATAGGCTGGTTTTAGTTTTACGACCTAATGATTGAAGAGGAAGACTTTTTTATTAAGGTTGGCACTCCTACTCAGATCTCAATTCCATTTTTAGGATAAGGTTTCTGTTGTGGTTTGCTGTTTTTCTGGAGCTCACTCTCTCCCTGGCGGGTACAACAGCCTTTGTACATACACGACAGGAGAATCTTAATAGGTGTTCACTGGGTGTGGTTTCTTTCCTTTGGTGTCACTGGTGAAAGATGTTAGAGCTCTAAGAGGTTCCCAGACATAGTTACTCCTTATTCTGATTTCTGTTTCTGGTGCAAGGGTGCTTGGTATTTTGCATTAATAGATTGAGATTATTCTACATAGAAGGACTCTTGAAAACATTTTGATTTCCAATATTGATAGCAATAACAGAGGGAATATAATTAATTGGACATAAATGTTTTCTTTTTTTTAGTTTAGTTTTTATTGAAGTATAGTTGATTTTCAATGTTGTGTTAGTTCCTGGTGTACAGCAAAGTGATTCGGTTATATATATATATAATATATGTATATTATATATATATTGATATATTCTTTTCCATTATGGTTTATTGCAGGATATTAAATATAGTTCCCTGTGCTATACAGTAGGACCTTGTTGTTTATCTATTTTATATATAGTGATTTATATCTGCTAATCCCAAACTCCTAATTTATACCCCTCCCCCCCTTCCCCTTGGGTAACCATAGGTTCGTTTTCTATATCTGTGTGTCTGTTTCTGTTTCGTAAATAAGTTCATTTGTGGCATATTTTAGATCCCACATAGAAGTGATATCATATGGTATTTGTCTTTCTCTGTCCGGCTGACTTCACTTAGGATGATAATCTCTAGGTCCATCCATGTTGCTGCAAATGGCATTATTTTATTCTTTTTTTATGGCTGAGTAGTATTCCAGTGTGTGTGTGTGTGTGTGTGTGTGTGTGTGTGTGTGTGTGTGTGTGTATACCACATCTTCTTTATTCAGTGATCTGTTGATGAACACTTAGGTTGCTTCCACATCTTGGCTATTGTAAGTAGTACTGCTATTAACACTGGGGTGCATGTATCCTTTCAAATTATAGTTTTCTCCACATATATGCCCAAGAGTTGGGTTGCTGGATATGAAAACTCTATTTTTAGTTTTTTGAGGAACCGTCAGACTGTTTTCCATAGTGGCTGCACCAATTTATATTCCTACCAACAGTGCAGGAGGGTTCCCTTTTCTCCACACCCTCTCCAGTATTTATTGTTTGTAGATTTCTTGATGATGGCCATTCTGACTGGTGTGAAGTGGTACCTCACTGTAGTTTTGCTTTGCATTTCTCTAATAACTAATGATGTTGAGCATCTTTTGACATGAATGTTTTCTTGAAAGCACACACACACAAGCATAAGTGTGCAATCACACACACACTAATGCTCATTTTTTCCTGAAAAAGCTTCAAATCTTTCAAAACTCCTTCCCTGGGGATTTTTTATTTTCCATTTTCTTAATGGAATTGTCTAGAAAAATCTTCCTTGAAGCTTTTGAAATTGTTTTTTTCTAAAACTGATATCTGTGGGGTCTTTTTTGTTGTTGTTTGGTTGGTTTTTAAATTATGGTAAAATACACATAATATAAAGTTTACCGTCGTAACTGTCTTCGAGCGTATAGTTCATGGGCACTAAGTAACCCACTTTGTTGTGCGACCCTCACCACCGTCCATCCCCAGAAATCTTCATCTTGATAGGTATGGTTTTTCATTTTTGTTTTATTTTATTTTGTTTTCACATATAAGCCAGGTCTTTAGTATGTGCAACAGAGGCCAGAAAGGGGAACAAAAAGTATGCAAAGGAAGAAGATATCTGCTTTCATTTCTCCTCAGCTGAAGCAGTGGTACTACCTACCACCTTTCAATACATTGGGCAACTTCCTCTTATACTGAGAGCAAAACACATTGGGAGGACAATAGCACATCATGACCTCTGTTGCTAAAATGTCTAAAATTGCAGCTTCATAATCAAATATCAAGACCAAGTGAGGAAGGAGGCCTAACAAGTAAAAATTACTTTATTCCTATAAGGCACATTCCCTTTATGTAAAATTCATGTTGTTTTCATGGTTCATTAATTGGGAATCTGAGAATAAGAAAAAAAGCCCTTTTCCTCCTCTCATACGCTGATAGCTATTGAAGTTTAGTTATCAGGGAGTCAGGCACGTGCAGAGTTTACTCCATTCTTATCTCACGTGCGTTTTCTTTTTTTTTTAATTTTTATTGGAGTATAGTTGATTTACAGTGTTGTGTTACTTTCTACTGTACAGCAAAGTGAATCAGTTATGCATATACCTATATACACTCTTTTTTAGATTCTTTTCCCATACAGGTCATTATGGAGTATTGAGAAGAGTTCCCTGTGTTATACTTATTAGTTATCTATTTTATATATTGTCTTACTGATGTTCCATCACTGCTGTCCCAGGATAGGAGAGGTATTTATGACCAGGTCGATTTTGGAAAGGCAGCTGGGGGACCGTTTATAACCACATGGGCTTTAAAACAATAGAGTCCCACTGCTCGAGGTACCCATGGGGTGCAGACCAGTGCTAGCAAACTTTTTCTGAAAAGATCCAGATATCGAGTGTTTTGGCCTGTGGGCCACATCTACTCAGCTCCGCCATTGACATGGGAAAGCAGCCCTGGACAACACATAAACAGAGGGTGTCGCTGGGTTCCAACTTCACCTTTATTGATGAGGATTGAAATTTAAATGTCATGTAATGTTCATGCATCAGGAAGTATTACTCTTCTTTTGATTTTTTTTCAACTGTTTAAAAGTGTAAAAGTCATTCTTAGCTTATGGACCATACATAACAGGTGTGGATTGGATTGGGGCCAAGGACTGCAATTTCCAGGTCCCTGAAGTAGAGGAAAAACAGGATTCCAAGGCCCATGGACAAGATGTCAATGACAGATACTGGTTTAAGTTCCCGCTCTGCCAGGTATTAACCATGTAACCTCGGGCACGTCACTAACCTCTGCAAGTTTCGGTTTCTCCATAGGGGAAGCACAATGACCACTCCATAGAGACGAAAGTTACAAAGTGGGGCACAAAATGGCGATCAGGCCCTAAAGCTCTGGGGAGGCTACATTTCTCTCTTTGGGAGCTTGAGAACATGTTCCAGTTGGTGGTAGTCAAACTCCTAGCAATAGGTCTTATTCTATTAAAATGAAAATTAAGTTTGTTTCATGTCTATTTACCCCGTCCACATAATACTTTGTTTCTACCAAAAGTATGAGATTGCTAAGAAACTACAAATTTCCTAAATTACAGGCTGACTGAGGAAGAAAAATCTCCGTATGTTTTCATCAGACACACAGTAGAGGTCTTATTAAGCGATGGCAAGCTCTGTCCTGTGGTGAATTCAGCCAGGCTGACCCTCTTCTATGGAATCCTTTGTTTTCCCCAGGGGCGGTACATTCTTCCTCCCGGGACTCATGCCCTTGAACTTCAGGTTACACCCGAAATGACAAATGATGCTTCGTCAGGGCGTTTTGAATGTCGTCCAGAGCTGGACGCGCTCAGCTTCTCTCAGGATAACTAAAGTCTGTGCCTGCAACCTAACCTAGACTGGGAATGCTTTCCCAGCCTGTGTTCTTCCCTCCCCACCCCTGCCTCCCATGAAAAGGCCAAGTGACAGAAGCAAAGCGGGGGGAGTTCCTTACCTGCCTTCCCACAAACAGTCCTCAGAGAACCGGGCAACCCGAGAGGTGGGCACTGGGCCACGCTGAAATCTGTCCCATCCCTCCAAGGGCGTGCGTGCATTGAGTTACCCGTGGCTCATCCCAAAACAAGGGGCTACCAGCATCTACCAGAAACCAGTCCAGCTGTGCTGACAGATGCAGGGCATGGGAGGCAGGGAGGCAGACCCCAAGCCAGGCTGTGGAGGAGGTGGGCAGGCAGAGATGGAAAGGAGGAGGGAGAAGCAGCAGACCACCAGAGAGGGCCAATACTGTGCCTTGTTGGGCTATAGGTAGCATCGCTTTGAGCAGAAATCAGGCTGGATCCATGCACTGCCATGGTCAAGTGTTAACTAACACTGCACCAGCGAGAGGGATGGGATGGGACGGGATGGGATGGGGGAAGACGTGGTTGGTAGATCTGCAGAGAAATCAGGATGTTAAAAAGCACGGAGTGGCAGATCGGGGGCTGGCAGCAGTCTGCCGAGTTGATCTTGAGAAATGCAGTGATGACGAAACGTTTTCAGTTCATTCTCTTGCTTTCATGATACGCCATGAGGCAGCCCGCCGTGCGTCCGTATCCCATCTCCTGTGGTTAAAGGAGAGAACTCCAAAACTGTGCAGCTCTGCCCTTGTAAGAACAAGTGTAAATCAAGAGACTGAATGTGTTTACATAATGTGACTTATTTTTAATGTTTGCAGGATTTGGGGAAAGAAGAGCAGTTTGATTCTTGCATGAGTATGAATAAATATTCTCTGTGGGTGGCAGGTCTTTGTGTTTATCCATCCATACATGTGTATACATGTATGTGGGGGCGTGCATACGTGTGCACACACACCCCCGCGTGGGGTCCGCCCTCTGTGGCAGTGATGTGGGCTGCTGTTTAGGAACAGAATTAATCAAATAAATATTTTTCTTTCCTGTGTAGGGTGGTCTGGCCTGCCATGTTTCTATTTTTATTTCTTTTGGCTTACGTGCCACCCACATTCCTAAGAGAATGCAGAAGGCACATTTTTAATTTCTGTGTGATGGTTGGATCACGTGTATACTTGAATCGGGGAGAATTTTTTTAAACGTTTGCAGTCTGGCTGCCCTGCCTGCCTTAAAGGACTTCAGACCTGGGGATGCCAGCAAGGGAAGTCCGCAGCCCTGGCCGTGGGCCTCCCACGGACGGCTCTACCGGTCATGGCCCCGGCCCGTCCACACTGCCCTCCGCCACCCCGGCGGCAGGGGCTGGTTTTAGAAGGCTGCCAACCCGAAGACTCAGCTGAAAGCACACGCAGATACGAGTGAAGATCCGTTCAGGGCGATGCCTTGGGTCATAGCAGACTGGTTAGGAAGACAGGTTTGCAAGTTTCAACCTTGGCTACCCTAATGAATGATGTGACTTTGACCAAAGTACTTAACCCCAGTTCTGTCGTCTGTAAAATGAGGATAGTACCACTCACCCCATGAGACTGCTGTAGGGACTGAATGAAGTCGTGAGTATAAAGCGTTGAGCACAGTTTGGCGCATAGAAAGAAGGGCCGGAAGTGTAGCTACTGCTCTGTGAGCTGCACAGTACACTTTCGTTGATTCATTAAGGCTGGGATACTACTGCCCCATCTTTGGTGACCTGGCACTACTTCATTTATTCATTCATCAAGTTATTCATATGTATAAAGCCTTGTTCCAAAAATCGTTTAAGGTGGCTGGTGTCAGTCTCCCCCTGGAATTCTTTCTCCGTCTAACAGACACAACGACGTTAAGAAAAAAAGTTTTTAAAAATGTTCAGGCCAGGTGCGCAACTCTCGCCCGAGGCACCTGGTCTTTGCTCCGTGCTCTGTCTGTTCTTAGGAACAGAAGCTTCCGGGCCCAGAAGCCTGGCCCACAGGATCACAGGGGAGAACAGCACCCTCAGGGCTTCGAGGCCCTGAGGGCAGAAGGAAGTGCTCTGCACCCAGGGGTGGGACCACGCAGACTCCTGGGCAGCTCACAAGCTAAGACCCTCAGCGATCTCGATCTCTGGAACCAGCTCTGAACGGTCCAGTTCACCCAAGGAGACTGCACTGGGCTCGCGTTTCTGGGGAGCGTGTTGGGTGGCCCTGCTGTAGGCAAAGGCTTAATCATCCTCACTGGCTCTGCCCCACAGTGTGGGCGGAACCGAGGGCTCCTTACAGAGTCCTGCCCTGGGAGGCCCCACCCATGGAATTACCTGCTCTCCCCCCCACCCCCCCACCCCACCCCGCAATTGTCAAGGCACTTGGGAAAAGGTCAATGTCATAGGTGCAGCTTTGTGGATTCTAGAAAGCGAGAGGAGAAACACTGCAGCAGGGGAGAGCTGGCCTCCTCTGGGTGGGTGAGATGCATGGCCGCCCTGTGCCCAAGGGTGGCAGGAGCTGCCCCCCTGTTTCTACCTTCTGAAGACTAGCTGTCCCACAGGGATTGGGCAGGAGAGTGGCTGGGGATGTTTTGTACCTGCTTGTTTGCTTTTCTTTTCTCCTCCTCTCTCTTGTTCCAGGGATTTCCCTGCAGCAAACAGCCTGGTATTTTACTGGGCTCCCCCTTGAAGTGAAATACTGCCCTTCAGAGCTAAGGCAGACGCTCTCTGAGGGAGAGCTAACCACCAGGCCACATTCTTAGCACCCAGCCCTGGGGCCGTCTGGGATCGTCTTTCTCTTTCCTTTTCCCCTGAGGCCTGTTCCCTTTCCCTGAGTTCTCTGTCTCCCATCCGGAGACACTTACACAGGGCGTGAAAGGATGAACAGGTGTGTTCTGGGCAGGCTAAGGAAACGGGGCTCTCGTGCAGAAACAAACAGAAGCAAGGTGTGTGCAAGGCTGGAGGGGGGCAGGTCCCAGAGTCCTGCAGTCACTTAATTTGCTGAGACTTTTTCTGGTAGGAGATGGAGGGAAGTGGAAACAAGTTTTGTGCGTTTCTGGATGTTCAGCAGCAGCTTTCCAGCCTGCGCTGCTGATGATACCAGCAGAGATTAGAGAGTGTAGGCCTTTGGCCTTGTCTACACGTTGGAATCACAAGACAGCGTGGTATCATGGGAAATTCTGAGTCCTCCAAACTGGATGATTCGAAGACAACAACTGATTTTGATCCCCGTCATCAAGTACCTTGCACAGCATCACTTCCTCCCTAAAGCCACCCGTGCCGGTTCCTCGAGTCCTTCTGACACTGGTGTGGCCCTGCTTCTCACAGCGTCATGATGCTAGAAGAGTCCTCGTTGAACCCTGGTCCCTGCCTGCACTCAGGAATCACCCCACGTTGCCCCATGAGGCTCAGCTGACCATCATAGCGTCCTTGCTGATGCCAGCTCGCTTTTCTTTTGGTTCTCATCCTCCCTGCTCCTCCAGGAAAACTGCCGTTTCCAAAGGGACTTGCTTTGCTACCCGTGGGTTAGATCCCGAGATAAGGAAATAGCAAAATATCTGCTTGACCTCTGGTGTAGAAAGATGGCCAGAGGGAAATGGGTATGGTCAGGAGCTGAGGACCCCAGGGGGCGGGTGGGTTAGGGGTAGTTCTGGTGAAATCCTAGCATGGGCATCGGCAGCTCTTTGTTTGGAATGGGGTGGTGGGGAGAGCAGACCCTTGAGAAATGGAATTTTCAAGATGGTCAACATTTTCCATCCACACACTTGTTAGGGGAGGGGAAAAGAGCCAATAGCAAAAGAAACAAATGGATAATATGGATACAACTTGGAGGTTTTAAAGTCTTTAAGAAGTGGAATCTGTAGGATGCAAGGCTGCGCAGAAAGTCATTTTGCTGACCTGGCTGCCAACCCCCCCGGGGGCCTAACCAAGTTGTCGGGAATGAAGACGTCTTCTCAGTTACAGGGTTTACTCATATCCCATCCCCCCAGCCCAGACAGAAATGTGGTCCCTGTAATTCACGCTGCAGTTCAAACCCACTTTCCCAAATCTGTCTTCATCTGAGAGGAGGCTGAGGAGAGGTGAGGGGTGGCCGTGCTCCAGCTTAGGGGGCTGCCGGGAACTGGGGGGCCCTGAGGCTGTGCTGCTGGTTGGTCACGAGGAAGCACATTAGAAAAGGAGCACCCCTCCCCCCGGCCCCCCTCTCCCTGCCCCGCACCTTGGCCCTTTTTGGTGGACTCACCGTTTTCCTTTGTCTTTTTGGCAACTATCACCTTAACATAGTGCCTTTAAAATGTGTTGGTGGAGCTCCATTACTGGAGAAGGAAAGTGTGTGTGTGTGTGTGTGTGTGTGTGTGTGTGTGTGTGTGTGTGTGTGTGTGTGTGTGTACCTATGTTCTGTTAGATGAGAGGCTGTTGATTGAATACTTCCCCCTTTCTGCCACATCTAACGATATGCTGTGTGTTTCAAGCTACCCTGTTTTCATGGTGGCTGGTGGTGGGAAGGACCCGCTTACACAAAGGTCATTTTCACGAAGCGCTGGGCCCAGTGTTCTCATTCTTAATCACACTGCTGCGCCTTCTATACCCACCTTCCTTTCGTCCCTTTGTGTCCTGTTCTTCCTAAATCATTGCTTTATTTCCAATATTTCTTCCTCCCCTTTCTCCTTCTTGTTTCTCAGAATTAGCAGAAAGTTGGTGAATTAAAAACAAGAAATTGGCTTTAAAATGCTGTTGCTGTAGCACTTCTGTGCCCAATATATGTTAAAACACTAGAAAAACTAAGAACCTCAGTCCTTTCTTTATTTCTCCTCCCAGTGGAGTAATAGAAACAGGATGTATTTAGTCTGCTTACTCGTTTTTGTTTTTGAGGCAACCAGATCTGACCCTTATCCTTCCACTTGGCTAGCCGCGTGAACTTGGACACGTTACTTCAGTTCTCTGAGCCTGTTTCCTCATCTGTAAATTTGAAGGAGCAATGCCTACTTCACAGAGTTTTGAGCAAGAAGTACACACAATAAATATAGGTGCCTCCGCCGTAGTAGGTATTCAGTTTGTATTTTCCTCTACCTCTCGTTTTACTGGGCCTTTAAGACCTAATAATTGTTCATCTTCATTGGATTTTTGTCTAATTAGCAAATATTTTTACAGCCCCTTGTATGTGGCAGGCCTTGTGCACCAGGGTCCAAACAGAAACAAGATATGGTTCATCTCTTCCAGAGCAATCTCTTGCTGGAACCAGGAATTGATAAAGTGTCATAGAACAATGTGAGAGGTACTATGGGCACAAAGGGAAAGCAGAAGAGGACTACCTGAGACTTCTTGGGGACGGGGTGGGGAGAGTAGGAGATGGTGTTCCTGAGGGGGGAAAATGGTCAAGGGTCTCGAAGGATGCTGGAGTTGGGAGAAGGGTGTTTTGGGAAGAGAGGAGCAAAGGAAAGCGTATAGAGGGGCATTGCTGTGGGCTCAACGGTAGAGAAGGAGAGTTGGGGAGTGACGGCCGGGTGGTTGAGTAGTCTACACCAAGGCTAGATGCTAGAGTTGGGACTTAGTTTGAAAGCTGTGGAGAGCCATTTGGGTTTTAGGTCTACGTGGAGGAGAGCCAGTAATGCAAGAGGGATTTTCCTGAAGCACACTGAGGTGACTCTTAAGAAATCCTTGTGTACACAGGTTGCCTCTCTGAAATCAACATGGAGTGCAGGGTCCACAGGTCGGGAGTCCTGGCGCCGCCATTTATCAGTGGTCCCACCCTCGGCAAGTCACTTCCTCCCTCACAGCCGGGTCTTCACATCTCTGGAATGAAGGTGTTGGACTAGATCACATCCAGGTGTCCTCCCAGCTTGAACAGTATAGTCCGTGATCCTGTGATCTTGTCACTCCTTTTTGGAGCTCATTTTATCATTCCTAATGTTAACTTATTCATATGGTTATGCCAGCATGATGACTGACACCTAGCAGACATCACATTTCTTTCTTTCTTCCATGTGAAAATTCGATTACTGGGATGTGTGATGGTATGGTGTAGTAAGCTAAGTCAGTTGGTTTCTTTGTAGTCTTGGTCGGGTCAGAAATTATTTGCGTGACACGGAATAAATCATTTTACTTCTCTGGACGGTTTATTCCCTCCGTGGCCAGTTCTCAAAATGGCTACACTGAGAGATAAGAGGAAGATTTGACTCGTAGAATTCACACAAGTTTGTTCCATGTATATTAAAACAAACAAACGAACAAATAAAACTTTCAAATGCTAGCAAAGATCTCTATTTTAATTTTAAATGTTTTAGATCAGAAGTGGCTGAGTATCTTATGCAGAAGATATGCTGATTTCATCCACCACCACCGTTCCCCACAAAGACTAGGCAAAATCATTTTAACTTCATTTCCAAAACTATGATTTCAATGTGGAGATTTGGTCTACTTCTCTTTTTTTTTTTTTTTTTTTGCGGTACGCGGGCCTCTCACTGTTGTGGCCTCTCCCGTTGCGGAGCAACAGGCTCTGGACGCGCAGGCTCACGGGCGCAGCCGCTCCGCGGCATGTGGGATCTTCCCGGACCGGGGCACGAACCCGTGTCCCCTGCATCGGCAGGCGGACTCTCAACCACTGCGCCACCAGGGAAGCCCCTACTTCCCTCTTTTTTTTTAAATGACTGAAGCTTATTTTTTAGGAAAAATTACATGTATATTAAAAATATCTAAAAAGCTAGAGAATATGTAAAAGGCAAATGTCAGAAATAGAAAACATATATTATTCCATTCACCCAGAGGTAAACTTATCATGCTGGACTCATACTTTATATTTTTTCCTAATATAATTGGATCAAACCATACATACTGTTATGTGACTTGACCAACATATCCCTCATCGTATATTACTATATAACAAAGTTTTAAGGGTCTGTTCAGATTCAGGCAAGATGAAATGGTGAGTTCCTGTGCTGGTAGAAAGCAGTGTGATGCAGGTGTGTGCAAAGTGATGGAGGAACTCGGGAAGGGAGCTAATTAACCCTTTCTGACCTTGAAGGATATCAAAGTTTGCCAGGCATAGAAGGGCAGAAAACATTTGCCAGATGGAAGAAACAGCCGATGAGAAGCTACTAGAAACGTTACAGACCGGAGCTGTTGGAGAACGGGGAGGAGTCTAGTTTGCCTGATGGGTGTGGTGAGTGGGCCGGGCTTCAACAGGAGGTGAGCAGGGTGGGTGGATCCAGTTAAGAACAGCTTTGTTTGCCAGGCTGCAGAGTGTGGACTTTGTTCTGCTGAGAGTCGGGAATCAGGGACTTTGCAGAATCGAGTTCTGCCGCAATGGTACCGACTGAGCACAACCAAAACCTGACCTTACTCTTTCCTTAAGAATGGATTTTTAAAAATCTGGGTGCTTGAAAAGTCTTCACGTACAAGCCAAATACAGCCTTTAGGAACATTTCTCAGAAAATTCACACTACCTCTGCAGAAACCTCTTAAGCGCCTGCTGGAGTTCTTTAGTGGACTTAATACATGGTGGGTTCAGATAACTCCTGCAATGGCAAATTCATCCCTACAGAGCAAACTGCATAGGAGTTGTTTAAGCCACTCTCCCCGATAGGAAGGAACGTGTGTTGGCACTGCTGGATGCCTGCGATGAAGAGGAAAGCCATGGAACCCAATATTGTCTGGTTTTTGTTTGGTTTTGGGTTTTATTACGGTACGCGGGCCTCTCACTGTTGCGGCCTCTCCCGTTGTGGAGCGCAGGCTCAGCGGCCATGGCTCACGGGCCCAGCCGCTCCGCGGCATGTGGGAGCTTCCGGGACCGGGGCACGAAGCCGTGTCCCCTGCATCGGCAGGCGGACTCCCAACCACTGCGCCACCAGGGAAGTCCTGTCTGGTTTTTTTTTTTTGGTTTGGGTTTTTTCCCTCAGAACCAGTTGGTTTTTAGCCAGCCCATTGGCGCCACCCAGTGGGAAATCGCTAGAATACAGCTGTGAAGGCTTGTGGGCTTTTGCAGGGCGGATCCAACTGAGCCGTCCTTCCTCAAGTTTCAGACCTATTTCAACCATTCATTCCCTGTAAGAATGTTAAGAGGCCTCATAGTAAACAGTTTTTCTCCTGCATTTGAGGCTGCACGGTGTGGTGAGGAAAGCACTGGTCCTGGCTTTTCACAGACTAACTCAGTGGCTTTGCTTAAGTCCCATATCCTCTCTCAATCTTTTCCCTCTTCTGCTTTCCTTAAAAAAAAAAAAAAAAAAAAGCCTTCCATATTTCTTGTGTCTATAGTCTTTTAGTGGCATAATTGTTTTAGTATTTACCGATTGCACTTGTAACTCAAAGTGGCATCAGTCTGGATAAAGAAAACCTATCTCTTTGGCATTTTGAAAATTCAGGAACGATTGCAATTAATTGTTAATTAATATAAGTCAATATCACTCAGATGCATATTCATAAGAATGCCTCAGAGGCTTAAACCATGGTCATGTGGTGCAGTGGAAAGAGCTGGCCTTTGCATCCAGATAGATCTGAATTTAAATCTCTACTTCTGCCACTTTCTGTGTGACTTTGATAAGTTATTCTCTGTCTCTGTGCCTGTTTCCTCATCAGACCAATGGGGATGGCAAAGCTTACTTCACGGGATCAGGTAAGGGTTACATGAAGTGTTATCTGTAGAGCCATGAGGGACACCGAGACTAAACAACAGCAAACCTTGGTTTGATGGAAGCGACTGTTACCATTTAAGCTCGGCAGCTCACTGTCCACCATACCTGTTCACCCTGAGCACATCACTTCTGCTCTGAGGCCTGAATTCCTCTTCTGTCAAAGTTTTACAGAGGCAATGATAGTAATATAACCACCTGAAGCACCTGCAACTCATAGGGGCTTAACAAATGCTAGTTCCTTTCTTTCTGTAATCCTGACCCATTGCAAATAATGATGAGAATTAGTTATGAAGGCAAAGTTGTCTTCATCCCATGATCTCTCCTTCACTCTCTTGCTCTCACTCTTTCAAACACACCCACACACCCCCGCGCGCACACACACACACACACACACACACACTTTGTATTCCCACCTAATTCCCACCTAATTTTTCCCATCTCTGTCACAAAAAGTTAACCAAAAACACAAGAACCTTTGGAAGCTTAACAGAGGAACAGCAAATTCCTTTTCAGGTTGTCATCATCTATTTCCATCCCCCCACACCAGGTGCGTGGGTCCTTTTTCAAATAGTTGTGCGCTTACCTGTCTCCCCACCCCTGCGTCCCCATCCTGCCCCGGCCCCCCTGCTCCAGCCACAGCAGCATCAGATCCCTGGCGGGCTCCACCTCGACTGTGCTTCCCTCCAGCCACAACCCCTGTTCTCCAGTCCCCCTTCTCCCACCCTCACCTGTCAGACTCTTCCTCCTCTAGGTTGTGGAGTCCATCTCAGTGGGTACGTTATCAGAGAAGTCTTCTCAAGGCTCTGTCTTCCCAGCACACAGTGGCTGCTGCCATGTTTGTGCTTCTGGAGAGATCAGGAAAGGGAATGAATGCATACTCTGTCCATGAATACTTTTTAACCTTCCCACTCACCTCAAGTAGGCATCACTGGTCTGCTTCACAGATGAGGACACTGGGAGCCCATTCATTGCTGGATTGCACAAACATTTTATCCATCATCACTTGCCAGGCACTGGGGACACAGCACAGACCACAGACACAGCCCTTTTCTCCGTGGGTCTTACAGGCTCTTACAAGGGATGAATCCAGGAGGCAGGAGTGAAACAGAAAGACTATCCTGGTTGTGGAGAAGGGTGCTATGGAAGAGCAGAAGAGGAGGTGATGCCCTATCCTGGAGGTTCGGAAGGGTATCCCTAGAAAGGGGCCACTTCAGCTAAGACCCAAAGGCTCAGGGAGGTCACGCAGGGTGGTAGTGAGGGCAGAGTGGGATGGGTGGATTGGGTTCTACCATGCCTCATCTCCTCCTCTAGATATTAACATTTATGTCATTGTATTTTATACTGTTTTCTCCCTGATAGACTGTAGTTCCTTGAGAACAGTGACCTCATCTCCCAGGCACCTGGTCCATAGCACAAGTACGGAGCATAAGTAAATGGTCACTTAATTTTTCAATATACGTATCTCTACATAATTGCCTTGCTTAATATTATAAGGGTGCAAAAGTACCTAGATTCTGTTCTGTATATTTGGTTATTTTTTTAGCCAGCACATTGGTATCGTTTTCTAATCGAGTCTCTGAGCAGCTGGCCCGCCTATTCTCAAGCTCCTGTTACTCAGATGTTTCCTATTTGATAGGGGGCGCTGGAGGGTGAGCTGGGGTCAGCGTGCAAGAGAGGTAGCAGCTGGCGTCAGCTCTGCAGCAGGTGGACCTCAGAAGCGGCTCATTCATCTAACTAAAATATATGAAACGTGTCCTCCTAAATGCCACAAGGCACAAGTCTCCTTCCCAGCCTGCGATCCAGGACATTCTTAAGGATGAAAGAGGAGCTGCTGCCCTGTGCCAGGCACTATGCTAGTGAGGGTTTCTTCTTCCTGACACCTTGGAGCTCACAAGTAGAGCTAACCCACATGCCCGTCGCCCATGTGTGTGCACGCGCACACACACACACACACACACGTGTACAAACTGGCTTCTTGCATGCAGGCCTCCAGGTGGGCACAGGTGGGGGGCGTGGCTGATGCACGGTGGGAGGGGCGGGAGTGCCTGAAGGCCTCCCAGGCAGATCAGAGTCATCTTGCTGGAGTTGGGAAAATGAATGGCAATTAGCCAAGAGAGCAGGGCGTGATAGGAGCAGGCCACGGGCAAGGGTCTCGCCTGTGCAGAGCCCCAGAGAAGGAGAACAGATGGCACATTTGGGATCTATAAATGCCCACAAGAGCATTTATAGAAAGGCCAGCTGGTTGTGGTTGACTGTCAGACACATTGGGATAGTCTTCATTTCTATTAAGAAATGTCCTTCCTCCCACTTTTCTTGACTTGTACCTATCCTTCATTTTTTCATCTTTGACTGAAACTTACGTAAAGAGAAATTGTGCTCTACTGTAAGAAAAACAGCCGTCTAAATCCAATGATCATATCAACCAGTAAGTGATACTTCACTCCTGATGGGGAGACTGCTGGGAGTGGTGGAGACTAGGGCAAACTGGAGAGTGTATTCTGCATCTGAAGAGGACAGCAATTCTCAACTCAGCTGCCCAGTGGCTCCAGATCTTGCAATTTTTCCAAAACACAGAGCAACCTGGAATTTTGGCAAGTTAGCTGAGGTTTTTAAAACATTGCTTTGATTTAAAAAAAAAAAAAAAGCCTGCAGCCAGTGGAACACATCTGTATGCAGAGCCTTATTCCTGGGCCATGCTTGCAACCTCTGGCTTAAAGGCTCCAGAGGTTGCCAGGGTATTTTCAGAATCCTTCAACAAGTCATTGCTCTGCTTATAGTTACTCCTAACCATCCTTCTCCCCCTGCTTTCCAGAAAGAGATGACGAGCAGGATGTGTCACTAACGCCCCATCTTACCCTACGGAAGAAAGAGGAAAAGCTGTTTCCTCCTGGAGTCCCGGGCCGGCAGGAGGGAGACCTCCCTGGCTGAAAAGGCGCACCTACTTCCGGGAGCAGGCATGCTGGAGACCGGCGGTGACTCCTGAGAGATGTTCCCCGCTCACCTCGTGTGCTCTTAACCGTCTGAGCGCTGCTAGCCGTGACCTGTGGACCTGGCCAGGAGAGAAGGACGGCCCCTCACCCATCCTGGAGGAAGGAAGCCTCTGCACTTACATGCGTGTCGCAGTTCTGCCTGTGACCTGCCACCTAAGCTTTACTGGAATTCAGGTTTTGAGACTGAGATACTTACCTGTACTTTTCCACTTACCTGTCTCGTCAGCCGGCTGCCTTTTCTGTAACGTGTTTTCTGAGTACCCAGTGAATTTTGGAGCTCTGGACGCACAGCCAGTTTTTCTCTAACAAGCCTTCCTGTGCGGTCCCTGCAGGCTCTGGCCCTGATGCCGTGGTCTTGGCTGGGAGGTCCGTCCCACAGCATCAGTGCAGTTTCCCCCATAAGCAGTTTGACCAGGGACCACTCCACGGGGCGGCTTGTCTTGCCCCAGATAGGGTCTGCACACTTTCATTGCAGGGAGGAGACTGGTCTCTAGCCTAAGGCTAACTAGTTACCAGTTCACCCTCAACAGAATGTGCTTTTTATAACCACACCATTCCTTGTCTCTTCCGTTCAAGATATTTTTTTTTCCCTGATTTCCCCGAAGAGAGAAATAAAAGGAAGTTATAAATGACCAAGAATGATCAGCAGACGCCCTGAGCCAAATTAGTGCAGTGTTTGTTCATTATTAAAGGGTGTGGTGGCTATCTTCGAACAATACTGAAATTTCAGTGGAAAAAAAAAAACCCAACAAAAGTACAATGGGTCATTTGATGCCTGTAGCTCAAATGCCCCGCCCACTGATTCTTAATCGCCCCAGACGGCCCTCTGAGCTTCTAGATCCAGCCGATGTTTTCTTCCTCTTCCTCTGCGCTCTCCCTTCCTCTGCCTTATGATATTATGGCACAAAGTTAATTTCTGCCCGGAGGATGCTGGGGCCACAGTTGCCAAGGTAACGGTGGAGCTGGAGCCAACTTCCTTCTCCCATCCTTCCCAGTGTTTCTATCCCAGTAGACAGAATCATTCTCTGCTACATCCTGCCTTTTGAAAGCTAAGTGACTTTTAGCTGAAGCAATGTTGCCTTCTCTGATTCATTCGCAAAACCGTGGTGGTCATGAGAGCCTATGACTAGGGGGTGATGATACTTCCAGTGAGCATTTGAATTCGACAAAATAGCAGTTGGTGGAGGGATGTAGATAAGAATGTATTAGGGCATTTCAATGTAATACTGATTAAAGAATAACTCAACAGCTCTGATTTTGTTTCATTGCATGTAATGTGTTAAAACCATTTGGAGCTGCTGCGAGAGCCTAGAAAGGCATGACGTCTTTCTTGGTCCAAACAGAAAGGGTGAACTGTCTGGGCACCGTGGCATTCTGTGTTGACCTAACCCGGCAAACCGACCCTTGCTTTGTATCTCGTCAAAGTTGTCTCATGGAATCCAAGTGCTGCTACCTCTCTCCATATTGTTGCGCTCTGATCAACAACAAACGTACCTTTTTTGCTTTTTGTTTTTTTGCTTCCTAAGTAACTTCGAGAGGACAAGATAGGCGAAGATTTTTCTCAGCATCATTTTTGGCTGAAAGGATATCTGACTGTCCTAAGCATCTGGAGATCAGACAAATGAGCCCGTCTTCCCGACCCGTGCACGATGCAGTTAGTGCCACGTGGGAGTGTTGAGCAGTGAGACAGAGAAATGACAGCATGGAGCCCAGGCCCTGGGAGGAACTCTGAAGCTCTGCACAATGGAAAACACAGGAGTTTTGCATTAAAAAGTTGACTAAGTTGGGCTTCTCTGGTGGCACAGTGGTTGAGAGTCCGCCTGCCGATGCAGGGCACACGGGCTCGTGCCCCGGTCCGGGAAGATCCCACATGCCGCGGAGCGGCTGGGCCCGTGAACCATGGCCGCTGAGCCTGCCCGTCCGGAGCCTGTGCTCCGCAACGGGAGAGGCCACAACAGTGAGAGGCCCGCGTACCGCAAAAAAAAAAAAAAAAAAAAAAAAAAAGTGGACTAAGTTCCGGTATTTCAATAATGCCTGATCAAGTAGGATGCTGGACTCTGAAGACTTCTGTTATGAAGTCTTTTGAAGGTTATTTTCTGTTAACTGTTTGTGCATATGCAATTTCCACTCAATTAAAAAAAAATTCAGAGTTTTTTAAAACTTCTTGGAACAATTTCCCCCTGGTTGTATTGCTCGCTGCGCTAATCGGCACTGCTAGGGTAAGTGCTGGCAAACCACTCTTAGGTTTTAATTACAGACTGTTCCTATTCCCGTAGAACTTTGTTTGGCAAATTCTGAAGAAAATCATTACAGACGATCTTTTATCTCTTTGGCCTGACTACATCCTAAGTACCTCTCCTGGCAAATGGAGATCTGAGCTCCTGGCATCTCTTCAGGCATCTCCTACTCTCTGGGTCTGAGACTGACATCTTGCTTCTTCCTCCTAACCTGGCTCGCTCTCCCTCATTTCCCACTTTTTTTTTTTTAGTTGAGTAATACATGTATCGATGATTTTCTTTTTTTTTTTTTTGAGAAATGTCAAAGTGGAAATTTCAAAAAGGAAAGATTACAATGACATCCATATACCCGTAGTTGTCATTCTCTTTAGTTAATGGATTAGAGTCCTTCTTTTATGTATGTGTGAGGTGTGTGTGTACGTTGTGTGTGTGTGTGCGCGTGCGCGTATGTGCGTCTTTTATGACACTGACGTTAGTAAAGAGTTCTGGCTGGTTTGTTTGTAGAATGTTCCCCAATCTGGCATTTTTTTCTGATTGTTTCCTCATTGTTAGATTCAGGTTAAACATTTTTTAGCATGAATACTATGTAAGTGATGTGTTTCTTTCCTTTTGCATCATATCAGGAAGCATATAATGTCTAGTTGTCTCTTTTTATGATAAATATTAAGCTTGATCAGTGGGTTGAGGTGTTGTCTGCCTGATCTATTCATTATAAAGTCCCATAATTCATTATAAAGATCTGAAGTTCCGTGTGCATACATTTTATAGAGTGTGAGACTGTACGTATGTGCTTTCCTTTCCTAACATTCACAAAGAGGTCCAGGATCTCCAAAAGATTACAGCCATTGCAGTTAGATGATATCAGTGACAGAGAATTCATCTTTTCCCATTTAACAGAAGAGGACACAAAAAGTTTCCCTCTGCAGGTAATGCATGAGTATGCTGACTAATGAGAATTTGTGCGGTCCCTGAAGCCAGAGTTAAGACATATATAACTTTTTTTTCTCCCATCCTCAGTGACCTCCCATTCAGACCGATGGTTTATTTTAGAGAGCGTGCATTTTCATTGATGGTGATTGCCCAAGGGTGCAACAATTGATTTGGGTGGGGAGGAAATCTTATATATTACACTGGGTCATGGCCTGACCATAGTACATATACAGATGTGAAGTATATATGTCGTATTAAATTTCCGTAGGGATAGGGAGATGATTAGGAATAAAATGTCTAAAAAGGCTCTGTAGGAGGATGATAATTTTAAAAAATTGAGAAATACCCATCTGGAGTCAGTTTCTACTTCTGAGATTTCTCATTTTCTCTTCCTGGGGTGTTTGCTCATTTCTGAGCGCCAGGATGAATGGAAGCAACTTCGAGAGATTTCCTAAGCTATTCCTTCTACCCTCCCAAACCGCATCAATAATATTCCAGGTGAAAAACCAATTCTCCTCTCAACGATCTTCAGGCACAGAAATTCTGCAGCATCCTCTGGTATAACCCACAGACCAGATTCAATCTGAAATCCTTCCATTCAACTTGAGTTAAACTATTATCTATGCGTTTCAGCTCACCTTTTTTAGTATCCCACATTAAGATCCAAAGACTGTATAAGTAAAAACATACTAAATGAGAGCTTTATTTGCATGGCCACTAAATATTTGAAGACTGTTACCAGTTGTCTTTCAGCCTTCCTCCATTTATCATCTCCCAATGGTGGAATTCTCTTGGAAGTCTCGTTGCCCCACTGCTAACATTGCTGTACTTGAGCCTGAAACCTTCCCAAAGCTCTCCATGTCACTGTGCATTATGGATGTACCTAGCAGTGAACATTAAGAAATTACTGCACGCTGTCTCCAAACTATGTTGTGTCTTTGCTAACTCTTGACTTGATTTTATACACTTATAAATGTTCTTTTCTATTGTATTTGCCCGCACTAAATCCTTATCTATATTCTGTTCCGCCATTTTGCTTTTCTTCTTTAGCTTCCTTCCTTCCTACCTTTAGCGTTCCCTGTAAGATCACACTGAGTTATTTTGTTTTAATCCCCTCTTTAATTGGCAAAGCATTAGGGGACGTGGATAGAATTTCTCTTATCTTTTTGTGGTGATTATGTCATTCTGGTCATTAATGGAAGCACATCACTTCCTATGGTCTCTAACCTTACACCGCTTCCACACCCTATGGGTATCACACTGTGAGAACAAGAAATATCATAGGAAAAGTACAGCCACCAAGGAATGTGTACAAAGGCAAAATCACTAAAAGGAATCTGATGTGTCACTTGGTTAATACTGTTGTCCTTTGTGCTTTGATCATTTTCGTTCTTAATGAAATAGGTGATTCTTTCCTAGAATTAGTGAAACAAAGCGTGTTTTGGAACTAATGGGGTTTTTTTCCCTGCTTTTAAAAATATATCAACAAAAAAACTTATAACACGTTGTTTCCCTCTGGGCAGTTATTAATTCTGGGTAAGCAGTTTTCAATGAATAAATAAGGATTTTTGTAACTTTTAGAGGGAAGAGTCCATTTCTAATCTGACAGTTAAGCTGTTTTACTAGCTTTTAATGTTCTAATTTCAAAGTTTTTCAGTATCTTTTCTAATTGCATCAGAAAAAAGATTTAGCATATTTTTAGTTCCATTTGTGATTAAATTAAGGGTTTGGTTCTAAGAACAGACTAACAATGAAAAACAATTAAAATGCAAGATAAAACTAAAGGATATTTATGAAATCAGTTTTATGTGAGCTTAGGAATTCAAATGTTACAAATAAAAGACACATAACCATCTTCTATTTTGTCTTTTTTATGTGTTTGTTTTATTTCTTTAACAAGCATATTCTTCATCCTGCAATGATCCTGGAACAAATAAGTGAAAAGAAAGGTTCACTCTACACAAAACTAATTCAAAATTTATTTTAGAACACATGCCCATATTCGTATTTTAGCAGAAGTTCCTTTATTCTATTACAAATTTTCCCGGGAGGGTGTCATGCCTATTGTGTAGCTTCTCAACAGATTAATGTTGTACATCTTTTTTCTGGCAGTAGGATTCAGTATTAAGTTTGGTAACAGCCTGACATATAAAGGTAATAAGTCTAGATTATAGAAAAAACTCATCAAGCAGAGTAAACAGACCTCAGGTTTAATCTCAGGTTTGCCACTACCTTATCTGTATGACCTTGGGTAGTATATTGAATTGTTATGAACTGCAACTGGGGTCCTAGATTTGTTCCTACGTAGCTTATAATTATTTTTGGACACTGATGTACGATTAAAATATTAACATATTTGGAAAAGCAGAAACATGTAAATTCTATATACTTCTATATTATTGATATTAGTACATTTACAGTCACTGTGTAATCATTGTAAATGAGTCCAAAAGTAGCCCCTGTTCCTAATAGCAACAATAGAATACTATGTCTGACGAAAGCTGTTTGTGACGAGGTGATTTCTAGACACAGGGCAGTGAGGAACGAGATTTCTGGAACTCAATCACACACATAAGGGTTTCTCTGTTTCTCAGTTCCACTGTCTGAAATGTATCCCAAGAAGTGACAGAGAGGCGGGCTATGGATGGAATTTGTCCTGCAGGCGTGTTTTGTTGGACCTACGAAGATTGTAGTTGTTGTTGTTGTTTAACTAGTACCGACGTTTAAAAATCGGAAAATTTGGGCTTCCCTGGTGGCGCAGTGGTTGAGAGTCCGCCTGCCGATGCAGGCGATACGGGTTCATGCCCCGGTCTGGGAAGATCCCACATGCCGCGGAGTGGCTGGGCCCGTGAGCCATGGCTGCTGAGCCTGCGTGTACGGAGCCTGTGCTCCGCAAAGGGAGAGGCCACAACAGTGAGAGGCCCGCGTACCACAAAAAAAAAAAAAAAAAAAAAAAAATCGGAAAATTTGACACATGAAAATTTCTGGCTTCTCTCACAAAATCAGAAAATCTGGCCACACAAGGCTTTTGTTTTCAGGAATCGGCTGCGAAGTGGCGGACCCATTTTGATGGAGTTTCTCTCTAATGTACCACTGTCCTCTTACACTGGGATGCTTCACTCATGTACATTTCTTGCCACTCCCCTAAGGCATGTCAGGTCACAGCCCCTGCTTTACCATGTCTAGAGAGGCCCCTGAGGAAACCACTATTTTAATTTTCAAATGTGTCCCCATACACATTGAATACCTGGTGTATTATCATATTCTCCCTAGTAACCTACATTGTATTAATGATAATAAATGGAAAACTGTCTTAGAAGACAATAAATTCAAACCAGATGCCTTCAGTCCTTCCACCCAACAACAGCAAAATTGATACTCCCATAAGAAGTTTGCTTCCCGTGGACGCTAAGCTGATCATTAAATCTATGCAATCTTTCAATATCCTAAATTCTTAAATTTCAACTTTGCTTCCAAGCAGACTTCATTGCTACAGTGACCAAAATGATAAAGAACTGTCATTGGGAAGCAATCGTAGTGTCATTTATAACAACTACATATTTTATCTGAGTTTTCTATTTCGTGGTGAAGTAGATTTTAACAGAACACATTATTTTAACGGAAACTTCTTATTTTAATGCAGCATTCATCATCTAACTGAGTTTTAAGGAAGACAAAAAAAAAATCCCAGTACTTAATAAACTAAAACCCAAATGAGGACATCCAATTCAATCTAATTAAACTTTGATTGAGCTTATAAATATTACTGCATAGTAGATTAAGTTGAATAACTGCTCCGGAGGAAATCGTATCATATCACTGAGCTGTGACCTCACCTATAACCAAATCAGCAAAGGATAAGAGTGTAAGCATTTTCAAGAAATATATAGAACATAGAGGCACAAAGGTATCAGCAGAATCCTGCTTATTAACCCAGAAACAATATTTTGGATAACTGTTTCTCCATAACTGTGCATATAACGTCTCTACAATGATATATTTAGTATTGCTAAAAACTACATGCGGACATCCATCCATAAGAGGCAGCAGCATTTAGAAAAATCGTACATTGTGGCTTGTTTATTTATCTAAAGGCTAATTATTTCACTTAGGGCAAAGATGCTGAGGTCTTTTAGACAGGATGAAGTTTGGTGGGAGAAGTTAACATTGGCTGGACATGAGGAACTGGGCCGCCCACCCCTGCCCGGTCTGTGGATGAGAATATAGTCCCTTCTTTGCTCAAAGCCTCGGATTAAAAGCCTTCAGTTCCCCTCTCTCCCTCCACTCCTTGCTGGTGTCACACATGCTGGTCACATTCATACTTATGGCCTCTGCGCTGGCCATTCCCCTGCCTAGATGCTCTGCCCTCAAATACCCTCATGTCTAATTCCTTCTCCCCTCAAGTCTTTGCTTGAATGTCACCTTCTCACTGGGGCCTCTGCTGGTCACACCTGCCCACCAAGACTCACAGTCCCCCTTTCTCTGGGCAAATTTTCTTTTTCCCATAGCATCTATGTTGTGTAATTTATTTACTAGGTTTATTGTGTATTGTCTGTCTCCCCCAACTAGAGTACAAATTCCATGTCATCAGGGATCTCTGTTTTGTTGATTCATGTATACCTAGCACCTAGAGGAGAGTGTCTGGCACATAGTAGATGCTCAATAGACCTTTGATGAATGAATGAATGAATGAATGAATTCACATGGAAGACAAGTGCCTAATTAAGATCTGATGTCAGAGGGAGATTAATTAACAGCAATGTATAATAATGATAATATTAGATGCTACTAACACCAAACGTATACATTTGAGTGCATACTCTTAGCACACGCTAAGCGTTTTACTTGGATTATTTCATTTAATGGTCATGATGAGGTGGGTTATGATGAGCTATGCCACCATGAGGTGGGTTATCTATGTGTATCCCCATTTTAAAGTCAGAGTTACCTAAGTAATTTGCTTGAGATCACAAGCAAGAGAGTGACGTCACACAGGGCTGCTCCAGAGCCCACACTCTGCACTAAAGGAGTCACCCCCCCCCCCCCACCGTGAGGCATCATGGTCTTCCTCTCTATAGATACCGTGGCCACTTCATATAGCACTTCAGCCTTCAGTTTCTTTCCTGGCCATTTGTTAATGTGATTGTAGCAGTGCTTCTGTGACCAGTCCAGCTGTGGTCAGAAAGCATTTGTATTCACAAGATGTTCATTCACACGTACAGAGTGGACCCTTAGTCAGAGATCAGGTGGGACAACAGATCTAACGGGGACACCAAGAAGATCAGAATAACTGGTCCACAGAGTGTTGAGTGGTGTGAGGCCAAGACCAGAGGCCACGATGAGGTCCCTGAGTGGGCAGGGGACACAAGTCCAGGAGGAATCACCCAGGTTGGGAGCAGGGTGTTCCTATGATCAATTGAAATGGTACATAAGAAACTTCTAGGTCTTGCTCCCTGCTGTGAAATGGGAAGAATAAAAGCATGCATTTCACTCATCCTTAGAGGAAAACAAAAAGACTTTTAAGAATTAATAAACAGGACTTCCCTGGTGGCTCAGTGGTTGGGAATCCGCCTGCCAGTGCAGGGGATGCCGGTTTGAACCCTGGTCCGGGAAGATCCCACGTGCCACAGGGCAACTGGGCCGGTGCGCCACAACTACTGAAGTCCGCGCGCCTAGAGCCCGTGCTCCGCAACAAGAGAAGCCACCGCAGTGAGAAGCCCGCGCACTGCAACGAAGAGTAGCCCCCGCTCGCCGCAACTAGAGAAAGCCTGCGTGCAGCAACAAAGACCCAACACAGCCAAAAATAAATAAATTTTAAAAAAGAGTTAATAAACAGAAACACCCAACGCAGAAGATTAGCTTTGACAATAAGAAATTTGAGAAACTATCACAGTTAATTTTTGCTTTTTCTTCTCTATGAAAAAAATTAATGCATTAATTCTCCAGCCATAATGTAAAATATGTGGTTACAGGAACTATTAGAAATATACAGCCGAGAGGCTAGAGCAAAGAGCGGCTGAGGGATTTATTTATGCATGTATTCCATGGGCTAATTTAGAAATGAATAGGAAACACACTGAATTTGAAAAGCAGCCTCCATTCCATCCACCTGACTTATGCAGCTTCCTCTGAGGTCACCAGGAGTCGTGCAGAGCATAAATGTTTACAAGTTCCTGGTTCCACCGGGAGATCTTTAATATGTCAGGACATAATGCTGGCCTATGTTTTAAGGCTGGATGAAATTAGTATGCTGCGATGAGATGAATGACGTTTACCTTGCCGTTCCTAGGGCTCCGTGGATATTATCCGTGAAATGATTCAACCTCCAAACATAGCAGCATTTGTCAAAAGAGTGAGTAGTGGGAGTATTTTTTTTTAATAGTAAATCATTAGATTCAGCAATAATTGAACCAAGAAAGTTAAAGAAAATTCATTCAAAAGGTGAACCCCATTTCACACTCCTAGGAAGAATTTTTAACACATTTCCAACCTTAGCGTGGGCTTCCTGAGGTTGTGCAGAAAACACCGGGTGTAGCTTTGGTATTAAGTACTAACAGGGCATTATCTAGACATTGAATTCAGTAAAACCCTGTAAGCATATGGATTTGAAATATAAGAAATAAACAATTGCAAGTCCAGAAAGTTCCTAAGAGCTGTAAGCTGTAAGTTATTGCCACGTTAACATTCAGGAAAAAAGATTGTGCTGCCCTTGGGCTCGTGGCATTGCATTGAAATTTGCGTTCTCTCTCCTAAGTGACTGAAAAAGGACTTCGGAGCGACTCAGATAGAGACACGTGAAGGGAAGGTACCCAAGCCCCTCACCCACTGCCGAGAGGAAGAGAAAATAAACAAGGGAATTTTTACATGAACATTCTCTGGTGCTCATAGATTCCTGTTACGTGTGGGAAAGGACTAGAAACAAATGGGTGTGCTGAGTGCTTTCAAGGGAGTTAGGAGGACATTTTGGGGGGAAGAAGGGCTAGGAATTAATTTACTGAGAATCTACTTTGTGCCAAGCACTGTGTTTGGTACTTGACATATCTCCTCCCATCCCCTTCTCACAACTGTTCCCTGAGGGAACTATTGGTGACAACAGCTATCCGTAATCTGTTGCAGATGTGGTGACCGAGCGAGCGCAGTGGCTGGGGAGCTGGGATGAGGCCTTGCTCTCATCCAGTGCTAGGCATCGTGCCAAGCATTTTACTCTGATTATCTGAATTAATCCTCACTCCAGTCCTTGGGGTAGATACTATTGTTATTATTCCCATTTTACAGATGAGGAAACTGAGGTTGAGGGGCAAGAATCTTTTTCAAGGTCATGCAGCTAGTTAGTGGTGGAGCTGGGATTTGAAACCAGGCAGTCTGTCTCCAGACCCCCGGCTCTTCATCACTAGGTTACATCGCTCCAACACACACACTTCAGCTATTAAAAAGTTATTCCTCCTTTTCCCTTGTTCACTTGCTACCCTGGTGACAAAGCTTCTTTCACCATGAGGGTCAAAACATGAGTCACCCCTGAAAAGCCCAGAGGAATCTGGGGAAGCAGCGATGAGGAAGTTACACAGGTGAGATGAATGCCTGCTGCACAGAACAGAAAGGGTGAATCTGATGAAAATGCCCCTGAAAGTTAAGATCGTCAAACCGATGGGTCAAAGGGAGGAAACAAGTGGGCTTAATGCCCAAGCGGCTGCCGATGCGCAGCCAGCTGCTGCCTGGGGAAGAAAACCTGGCTTCGGAAGCCCAGCCTCTGCCAGCTTCAGAAGAGCAGCCAGGGGTACAATCGCCCCTCTGATCCAGAGGGGTTCACACCTTCCAGTTGTCCCCCAAACAGTTTCCTTTCTGATCAGACTTAGTCTTGCAGGGATGACTAGTACATACCAAGGAACAGGCAAGACTGGAAAATAGGGAAATTCAGCCCAAGTCATCAGGCGAGCACCTCCCTGCTAGTGCTGAGCGCTCTCAAGGGCCCTTCGTCAACCTAGTAACGGACTCACGGATGCTGTCATTTTGCAGATTTCACTGGGGCAGGAGAACGGAAGCCTCAGCTCCTTTGCTTTGGGCTGGGTGCCCTCATCTGTCTTTGCTTTTTCCCATCCCTGGGTTCAGAAGCCCTTAGAGAAGAAATAATTTTCCCCATTTATGTGCACTTCTTCAGCATCCATCCTTGTACCAATCGCGTCTGATAACTACTAAGATGTGATTTGCCTTAAGGCCAGCTGGGAGAGATCTATGGACACGAAGGAGACATCTGATAACTGCTAGAGTTCAAATACAGCCGATCCGTGAATACGGAGTGGACAAAGCAGCTAGTTCCAATGGAAAGCTTTTGCCAAAACAGACTATGTAGTCTGGCTAGCAGAAACGGCAAGTGTTCATTCAGAAAAATTGGAAACCAAACTGTGCCCTTTTCTCTACCACGCTTAGATTGCCCTGAAGGGGAGATTTATTTCAATGAGATTATGGAAAGACAAAATAGCAGATAAGATTCAGCAACTTAGGGGAAAGATTTGACCAAACTCTTATTAGAAAATTAGGGACTTCCCTGGCTGTCCAGTGGTTGAGAATCCGTGCTTCCACTGCAGGGGGCGCGGGTTTGATCGTTGGTCAGGGAACTAAGATCCCGCATGCAGCTCAGCACAGCCTAAATTAATTAATTAATCAATTAATTAAAAAAAGAAAATTAGCCTCAGAGTCACAGAGGCCCCTCTTCCTCCACTGGCACGGCCTCTGCCTGTCCCTAGGCTCCCCTTCCTCGTGCCCCAAACACTACAAAAGCCAGGAGACACTCTCCTTGCCTCCAAATCCCCTCTCCCCTCCCACTCTTCACAAACTGAAGCCAGGCTGCTCTTTCTAAATCCCAGACCTGTGGCCCTTCCCCCCACCCCTCAGTGCTCTTCCCTGGCAGCCCACCACCACCAGCAGGAACCAGACTCTTTAGCGAGGCCCCGAGGCAGTCTTCTCACAAGTTAGAAAGAATGGCCAACAACCCTTGCACTCATCCTCCGTTTTTTGGATTTCGTAGCCTAGAAAGTTTAATATGAAACAACAGAGTGATTTAGGGATGCTCTCCTCACCATCTCTCCTCACCCTTATTTCATAGAAGAAAGAACATTTCAACACCCAAAGAGGAGAAAGAGTAGATCTGGGAATAAAAGCCCATCCTTCAGGTTTCCCTAGCGTAGTGAAAGCGTTTACACCTGCAGCGGCATGCTGGCTGATGCGCTGGGGTTGTAACGCAGGTGTTTGAAATAGCCACGTGCTGTTTTTGTGAGTTTGTTTGGTGCTGATGGTGGCAGGTTTTCCTGGCGAGACCTGAATGCCTAGAGGCACTTGATTGCTTGGGTAGCACAACCTTTCAATGCCTGGCCACTCCGCCTGTGATCCTGCCGGCCTGACCATCTGTAAGAAGAAGTACAGGGAGCCTGCCTTCCAGGACAGCCTGGGGACGAGCACACAGCCCGCCCTACCTGCTACCACTGCTTCCACGTGACCTGAAGGACAGAACTGCTGTGGCCGCCCCCAGAGGTGGGAAATGGCTCCCTTTACCTGAGACCCTCAAGATTACTGAGATTGCCTCACCCTCCCTTCCCTGCCACTAGCCCACCCCTGCCTAGAGGACCAAGAACTGGAATCAAGCCTCCTCTATGGCTAAGGAGCCTCCGTACGCCCCACCCACACCCCTAGGTGATCTCAGGTAGGAGACAGGCAGCAATAAAGGTAGTTTGGGGGCTTCCCTGGTGGCGCAGTGGTTAAGAATCTGCCTGCCAATGGAGGGGATACAGGTTCGAGCCCTGCTCCGGGAAGATCTCACATGCCGCGGAGCAACTAAGCCCGTGCGCCACAACTACTGAGCCTGCGCACTAGAGCCCGCAAGCCACAACTACTGATCCCATGTGCCACAACTACTGAAGCCCGCCCGCCTAGAGCCCGTGCTCTGCAACAAGAGAAGCCACCATTATGGGAAGCCGGCGCACCGCAACGAAGAGCAGCCCCCGCTCGCCGCAACTAGAGAAAGCCTGTGCGCAGCAACGAAGACCCAACGCAGTCAAAAATAAATAAATAAATAAGTTTATTTTAAAAAAGGATAGTTTGCATGCTAGCCAGAGTCTGGGTCTGGGTTTCTCTCTAAATGTTTCCAGAGGAACTATTATTGGCTCCATCCCTGGAACTGAATCCTTGATCAGAATAAAACTCATAGGATCTAAGCTGGATATTGAAGAAGTTGAGAGGGTAGAGGGCTGCCAGATACAGAGGAAGCAGAGAGGACAGGAAATGAGAGAGTCCCATCGGGTGGAAGAACAAGGAGGGCGGGAGCATTTGAATTAGAGCATGGCCGGGAGAAAAGGTTGTGCTCAGAGAGTGATCTCTTTGAATTTAAGGTTCCAATTTTATTTATTGGAATATTTAGTTACTGAATAACTAAATACACCAACACAGTGATGTAAAAGCAACACCTCTCTTATCCTGTCTCATGATTTTGTGGGTCATGGACTCAGGCAGGGCCCAGCTGGGCAATTCTGCTCCACTGATGGCAGTCACGTGATGAGGTTCAGCTGGTGGCTGGGCTGATGGGTAGAGCCAAGGTGGTGTCACTCAGGTGCCTGATGCTTTGCAGGGACGGCCAGAAGACTGGGCTCAGCCGGGCCCCTCTCCTTCCGCATGTAGTCTCAGGTCCTCACCGTGGGTTGTCTCCAGTAAGGTACCCCTTATGTGGCAGCTCCGGGCTTCAGAGCTAATATTCCAAGAGACAGGAGTGAAACTGCCAGCCCCTTAAGGCCTGGGTCAAATTTTCTTCTTAGTTCTAATACTGAGTAGACTCTTAAATTTTCTGAGTAAACCATCTTGCCACCTGTGAATAATGACAGTTTTGTTTCTTCCTTCCCAATCCTTACGTTTTCTATTTTGTTTTCTTGCCTTATTGCACTAAACAGCACCTCTGGTACAGGTTTAGTAAAAGCACCTACATATTTACTGTTTGGTCTTTACAGAATATTTACCAATCTATGCTTTAGACCATAGGTTTAAGTGTGAAAAAAAGAATCGTGAAAGAACTAGGACAAAAAGGTTTATTTTTAAAATAACCTCAGAGTGGGGAGGGATAAACTAATTTAAATAAGAAATGGCATGGTACTTCTTACAAAAAAATAAATAGGTATGAATTGAGGGGAGGGAGGGAAGGTGGAAGGGGAAATAAACTAAAGAGTGGAGGAAGGCTGATTGGATGCAGCTTGTGGGATGATAAAGAAGAGAGTTATTTTAGGAAACACTAAAGGAGTGTTGGGGAGAAATTTGGATAAAGAATATTTTAAGGAAGTTTTACACTGTATCGTATTATGTAGTATTTTGTATTCCCTTTTCGTGGTCTCTTTATGAGACCTCTCTCAAGGCACATCTTACTTTACAAACTTCTAATAAGACATTAGACTTTACAACTAAGCTTTGTTTACTGTGTGCCAGTCACTGTGCCAAGGGATTGACATGCCACATCTCATTCAATGATTATAATAACTCCATGGGGTGAGTGCCATCATTTCCCCCACTTTACTGATGAAAAAACTGAGTCTCAAAGAGATGAAATATTTTGCTCAAGGTCCAACTGATAGTAAGTAAAGGAGCAGAGATGTGAACCCAGATCACCAGACTCAATGCCAGGACTCTTAACCACTATATATTTCTCCTGGTATTGGCCTTTTCATGGTATCAGAGAAAGGATATGGCAGCTTGTGAGTAGATAGATGCTCATTCTGAGCTCCTGGAATGGAACCAGGACAAGGTAAGTGTTGGCCAGGCTTTCCTGGAGGCAGCTGGCACACTATTCTGCAGTATTCATCTGGAGGAAGGGAATGCATTAATGTTAGTAGGAGTAATAAAGTAAATTAATTCAGAGGCATGAGTGTTTGTCATCAGGACACAGGAGAAAAGAACAGGAAACTGCAGAATATTGACCTCCTTGCAACCACACAAGTGAGGTGAGCCAAGAGCAAGCAGGAATCTAAGTCACAGTAGAGCCTGAACTGAGCAAGTGCTCCCCTTGGTTGCCCTGACAATGGGACCTCCTTCCATTAAAATGTTATTATGATGTGGAAAGACACATGCATACAAAGTAAACAGTAATTCGGTGCAGAGCAAAAGTGTCAGGGAGGAGTTTGGGAGG
Organism: Stenella coeruleoalba; assembly: GCF_951394435.1. NCBI lineage: Eukaryota > Metazoa > Chordata > Mammalia > Artiodactyla > Delphinidae > Stenella > Stenella coeruleoalba. Next base: position 48,122,200 of record NC_137153.1, read on the forward strand.
AGTTTGTGTAACAGATAGAGGATCAGACCTTAAGGGAAAGAATTTCACTTATGTATTAAAAAGTTGATGTTTCTCAGGATGGCTTGGGTTCTGCAGACCTTATTGTCCACGTAAACAATAAGCTATACACCTGCAGTTTTGTGCTGCCTCACCTCTCCTGCCTGATGCCCTCACTGTACGGAAGGACAACCCTAGGAAGCAGAGTGGGCAGGTCTGTAAGAACCATGCACCAGGGTCCATTTCCAGGCTCTCTTTGTTCCATTGGACAAAGGACAGGGCAGCACAATCCTACCGGGCCTGTAGCACGTTCTCCATGAGTTTTTATTAGGATGGCCTTTTGCCAATATCCCCAACTTAGTCTCCAAATCACTCAGTCCTTCAGCTTATAAAATGGTTTGTTATAAGAAACAGTCCTATGAAATTCATTAATGAGCCTCACAGAAGTTTTTTTTCAGCATTTATTTTAGCACCTACTATGTGCAAGGGTCTGCAGATACAGCAGTAAATAAGATACACTGGGTCTCACAGAGCTTATATTCTAGCAAGGGGAGATTATCAGGAAACATTATTTGCATGCAAATAACTCCTTATCATCAGGATGAATCCTCCAAGGGTAAGCTCAAGGCATTATATAAGAACAGGAGAACCTGGATTTGGCTCAAGATGGTGGAGTAGAAGAACGTGTGCTCACTCCCTCTTGCGAGAGAACTGGAATCACAACTAACTGCTGAATAATCATGACAGGAAGACACTGGAACTCACCAAAAAAGATGCCCCACATCCAAAGACAAAGGAGACGCCACAATGAGACAGTAGGAGGGATGCAATCACAATAAAATCAAATCCCATAACTGCTGGGTGGGTGACTCACGAACTGGAGAACAATTATACCACAGAAGTCCACCCACTGGAGTGAAGGTTCTGAGCCCCACGTCAGGGTTCCCAAACTGGGGTCCAGCAACGGGAAGAGGAATCCCCAGAGAATCAGACGTTGAAGGCAAGTGGGATTTGATTGCAGGACTTTGACAGGACTGGGGGAAACAGAGACTCCACTCTTGGAGGGCACACACAAAGTAGTGTGCACATTAGGACCGAGGGGAAAGGAGCAGTGACCCCATAGAGACTGAACCAGACCTACCTGCTAGTGTTGGAGGGTCTCCTGCAGAGGCAGGGGATGGCTGTGGCTCACCATGGAGACAAGGAAACTGACAGCAGAAGTTCTGGGAAGTACTCCTTGGCATGAGCCCTCCTGGAGTCCACCATTAGCCCCACCAAAGAGCCTCTAGCCTCCAGTGCTGAGTCACCTCAGGCCAAACAGCCAACAGGGAGGGAACTCAGCCCCACCCATCAGCAGACAAGTGGATTAAAGTTTTACTGAGCTCTGCCCACGAGAGCAACACCCAGCTCTACCCACCACCAGTTCCTCCTATCAGGAAGCATGCACAAGCCTCTTAGATAGCCTCATCCACCAGAGGGCAGACAGCAGAAGCAAGAAGAACTACAGTCCTGCAGACTGTGGAATTAAAACCACATTCACAGAAAGATAGACAAAATGAAAAGGCAGAGGACTGTGTACCAGATGAAGGGACAATATAAAACCCCAGAAAAAAAAAATAAATGAAGTGGAGATAGGCAACCTTCCAGAAAAAGAATTCAGAATAATGATAGTGAAGATGATCCAGAGCCTTGGAAAAAGAATGGAGGCAAAGATTGAAAAGATGGAAGAAATGTTTGACAAAGACCTAGAAGAAATAAAGAACAAAGAGAGATGAACAATACAATAACTGAAATGAAAAATACACTAGAAGGAATCAATAGCAGAATAACTGAGGCAGAAGAATGAATAAGTGACCTGGAAGACAGAATGGTGGGAGTCACTGCCATGGAACAGAATAAAGAAAAAAGAATGAAAAGAAATGAAGACAGCCTAAGAGACATCTGGGACAACATTAAGTGCACCAACATTTGCATTGTAGGGGTCCCAGAAGGAGAAGATAGAGAGAAAGGACCTGAAAAATATTTGAAGAGATTATAGTCAAAAACTTTCCTAACATGAGAAAGGAAATAGCCACCCAAGTCCAGGAAGCACAGAAAGTCTCAAACAGGATAAACCCAAGGAGAAACATACCAAGACACATAGTAATCAAATTGACAAAAATTAAAGACAAAGAAAAATTATTAAAACCAACAAGGGAAAAACAACAAATAACATAAAGAGGAATTCCCATAAGGTTAACAGCTGATTTCTCAGCAGAAACTCTACAAGCCAGAAGGGAGTGGCATGATATATTTAAAGTGATGAAAGGGAAGAAACTACAACCAAGATTACTCTACCCGGCAAGGGTCTCATTCAGATTTGATGGAAAAATATAAAGCTTTACAAATAAGCAAAAGCTAAGAGAATTCAGCACCACCAAACCAGCTCTACAACAAATGCTAAAGGAACTTCTCTAAGTGGGAAACACAAGAGAAGAAAAGGACCCACCAAAACCCAAAGCAATTAAGAAAATGGTAATAGGAACATACATATTGATAATTACCTTAAATGTGAATGGATTAAATACTCCAACCAAAAGACACAGGCTCGCTGAATGGATACAAAAACAAGACCCATATATTTGCTGTCTACAAGAGACCCATTTCAGACCTAGGGACACATACAGACTGAAAGTGAGGAGATGGAAAAAGATATTCTATGCAAATGGAAATCAAAAGAAAGTTGGAGTAGCAATACTCATAGCAGATAAAATAGATTTTAAAATAAAGAATGTTACAAGAGACAAGGAAGGACACTCTATAATGATCAAAGAATCAATCCAAGAAGAAGATATAACAACTATAAATATATATGCACCCAACATAGGAGCACCTCAATACATAAGGCAAGTGCTAACAGCTATAAAAGCGGAAATCAACAGTAACACAATAATAGTGTGGGACTTTAACACCTCATTTACACCAATGGGCAGATCATCCAGACAGAAAATAAGGAAACACAAGCTTTAAATGACACAGAGACCAGATAGATTTAATTGATATTTATAGGACATTCCATCTGAAAACAGCAGATTACACTTTCTTCTCAAGTGCACATGGAACATTCTCCAGGATAGATCACATCTTGGGTCACAAATCAAACCTCTGTAAATTTAAGAAAATTGAAGTTGTATCAAACATCTTTTCTGACCCCAATGCTATGAGACTGGAAATCAATTACAGGAAAAAAAATGTAAAAAACACAAATACATGGAGACTAAACAGTGCACTACTAAATAACCAAGAGATCACTGAAGAAATCAAAGAAGTAAAAAAAAAAAAACATAGAAACAAATGACAACGAAAGCATGATGACCCAAAACCTATGGGACACAGCAAAAGCAGTTCTAAGAGGGAAGTTTATAGCAATACAATCCTACCTCAAGAAACAAGAAAAATCTCAAATAAACAACCTAACCTTAAATCTAAAGAAACTAGAGAAAGAAGAAGAAGAACAACAAAAACCCAAAGTTAGTAGAAGGAAAGAAATCATAAAGATCAGAGCAGAAATAAATGAAATAGAAACAAAGAAAGCAATAGCAAAGATCAGTAAAACTAAAAGCTGGTTCTTTGAGAAGATAAACATAATTGGTAAACCTTTAGCCAGATTCATCAAGAAAAAGAGGGAGAAGACTCAAATCAATAAAATTAGAAATGAAAAACGAGAAGTTACAACGGACACCGCAGAAATACAAAGCATCATAAGAGACTACTACAAGCAATTCTATGCCAATAAAATGGACAACCTGGAAGAAATGGACAAATCTTAGAAAGGTGTAACCTTCCGAGACTGAACCAGGAAGAAATAGAAAATATGAGCAGACCAGTCACAAGGGATGAAATTAAAACTGTGATTAAAAATCTTCCAACAAACAAAAGCCCAGGACCAGATGGCTTCACAGGTGAATTCTATCAAACATTTAGAGAAGAGTTAACACCCATCCTTTTCAAACTCTTCCAAAAAATTGCAGAGGAAGGAACACTCACAAGCTCATTCTACAAGGCCACCATCACCCTGATACCCAAACCAGGCAAAGATACTACAAAAAAAGAAAGTTACAGAACAATATCACTGATGAATATAGATGCAAAAATCCTCAGCAAAATACTAGCAAACAGAATCCAACAACACATTAAAAGGATCATGCACCATGATCAAGTGGGATTTATCCCAGAGATGCAAGGATCCTTCAATATATGCAAATCAATCAATGTGATACACTATATTAACAAATTGAAGAATAAAAACCATATGATCCCAATAGATGCAGAAAAAGCTTTTGACAAAATTCAACACCCATTTATGATAAAAACTCTCCAGAAAGTGGGCATAGAGGGAACCTACCTCAACATAATAAAGGCCATATATGACAAGCCCACAGCAAACATCATTCTCAATGCTGAAAAACTGAAAGCATTTCCTCTAAGATCAGGAACAATACAAGGATGTCCACTCTCACTACTATTTTTCAACATAGTTCTGGAAGTCACAGCCATGGCCATCAGAGAAGAAAAAGAAATAAAAGGAATACAAATTGGAAAAGAAGAAGTAAAACTGTCACTGTTTGCAGATGACATGATACTATACATAGAGAATCCTAAATATGCCACCATAAAACTACTAGAGCTAATCAGTGAATTTGATAAAGTTACAGGATACAAAATTAATGCACAGAAATCTATTGCATTCCTATACACTAACAATGAAAGATCAGAAAGAGAAATTAAGGAAACAATCTCATTCACCACTGCAACAAAAAGAATAAAAAACCTAGGAATATACCTACCTATGGATGTAAAAGACCTGTACTCAGAAAACTATAAGACACTGATGAAAGAAATCAAAGATGACACAAACAGATGGAGAGATATACCATGTTCTTGGATTGGAAGAATCAATATTGTCAAAATGACTATACTACCCAAAGCAATCTACAGATTCAATGCAATCTTGATCAAATTACCAATGGCATTTTTTACAGAACTAGAACAAAAAATCTTAAAATTTGTATGGAGACACAAAAGACCCCGAATAGCCAAAACAATCTTGAGAAAGAAAAACAAAGTTGGAGGAATCAGGCTCCCTGACTTCAGACTATACTACAAAGCTACAGTAATCAAGATAGTATGGTACTGGCACAAAAACAGAAATTAGATCAATGGAACAGGATAGAAACCCCAGAAATAAACCCACGTACACATGGTCACCTTATCTTTGATAAAGGAGGCAAGGATATACAATGGAGAAAAGACAGTCTCTTCAATAAGTGGTGCTGGGAAAACTGGACAGCTACATGTAAAAGAATAAAATTAGAACACTCCCTAACACCATACACAAAAATAAACTCAAAATGGATTAAAGACCTTAATGTAAGACCAGACACTACAAAACTCTTAGAGGAAAATATAGGCAGAACACTCTTTGACATAAATCACAGTAAGATCTTTTTTGACCCACCTCCTTGAGTAATGGAAATAAAAACAAAAATAAGAAAATGGGACCTAATGAAACTTAAAAGCTTTTGACAGCAAAGGAAACTATAAACAGGGCAAAAAGACAACCCTCAGAATGGGAGAAATTATTTTCAAACAAATCAACCGACAAAGGCTTATCTGGAGCCAGCCAAGCAAATAGAAGGAAAAGAGCCCTCCAAGCAAAAGGGCCTGGTGGAAAAAGACCCTCGGGCAGGAACAGGTTCTTTGAAGTACTGAAGGAACACTAGGGTGCCTGGGGCCCCGGGAGGGAGGTGGTGGGTGGCACAGACACAGCCAGAGAAGTAAACAGGGGCCAGATCACACAGAAAATGAGCCTGTCTGATTCCAACACCAAGAATAGGGGTCCACTCTCTGAGAAATAGTTTCTTATTTCTCTCAACACCATGGGTCATATAATTGACAAGATTCTCTTTTTTGTATTATCTCTTTCTATGAAGGATAGACCCAATTCTATGCCAACCTTGAACATGGTCATGGGACTTTACAGTTGCCTTTTAAAGCTGATTCCTGCTTAACTGAGTCCCTGAACTTGCTTTTCTATCTCCCCCACCCCATATTTTATTATTTTTATGTTATGCCGTTATTTTCTGTACCTCTTATAAACTTTCTAAAATCCTTTCTGGGATAAGATGCGCTGAAGTTCACATAAAATAAGTGTAAATATCATGGTAACTTGTTCATTGAGTCAGGCTTGGTCACTGCTCAAATTCCCGTTGCATTTGAAGGTGAACTTCACATTCTCACTTTTGTGGAGGGCAGATCATTTAACTTCAGTGTATGTTTAGAGGCCCCCAAGTTTTCATTCATTCTGGTGTCTTTATTTATTTATTTTTGGCTGTGTTGGGTCTTTGTTGCGGTGCGCAGGCTTCTCATTGCGGTGGTTTCTCTTGTTGCAGAGTACAGGCTCTAGACGCACGGCTTCCATAGTTGTGGCTCATGGGCTTCAGTAGTTGTGGTTCGTGTGCTCTAGAGCGCAGGCTCAGTAGTTGTGGCACATGGTCTTAGTTGCTCCGTGGCATGTGGGATCTTCCTGAACAAGGGCTCGAACCCGTGTTCCCTGCATTGGCAGGCGGGTTCTCAACCACTGCACCACCAGGAAAACCCTATTCTGGTGTCTTTAATCTTTTTACTGTGTAAATTTCCCTTTTGAAGATGTGAACATGGATCATCACTTCAAGTTGAATGAGAAGATATAAGATCAGAGAGAAAGGAATTAGAGCAGGATTTGGGGCAAGGGTGACCATTGAGAAGAAAGAAAAAACAACAGTGTTCAGTAGTTCTGAATGTTTCTGAGTCAACTAAATTTGAAAGTAGGTACATTGTCACTTCCCCCTTCACCTTCCTGAAAATTACTATCCCAAAGCCTTAGGTAGGGTCACTCACAGTAGGATATGTGCCAGGGTGGGGTGGAGGGAGCCATGTGGCCCAGAATGGGGTGTCAGAGCTCAAGCAGGATGAGAAGGGCATCTGAGTAGGAGGAGGGATGCTCGGTATGGAATACTGGAACCGAATCAGGATCGGGAGGGAATCCATGCAGGGGTGAGGTGGGAGGTAGCCTGGCATGGTGTATTAGAGCCCAGGTGAAATGAGGCAGGCATGTATGTAGGAGGGCTGCCTACCATGAGGTGGCAGAGGCCAGTGGGGTGAGGAGGTCATCTATCTGGGAGAGCAGCCTGGCAGAGGGTGTCAGAGCCTGTGTGGGTTGTGAAGGGCATCTAGGCAGCGGGAGGGAGGTAGCAGCAATGGAAGGTTGATTCTCTACCACAGGGAGGAGGGAGAAGTTAAACAAGTAAATATACTCCATTAAGTATAATGGAAGCCAGGTTTCTCACCATCAAAGAAGGGGGTTATAAATATGTAAACAGGTGTTGGTCTGAAATTAAAGTAACTGTTTGAACCCATGTTTTTGCTATAGATAGATATAGAAATAAATATAGATGTAAGTATATGTATGTATATATATGCGTATATTACATACACATATACACTTGTACATACACTGTATTCCTGTCTCTGTCCACTGAGAGGACCTGACCACAGTGGTGTTCTGATTCAATGAACACATCTAGTGTCCAGATCTTGGCAGGTGGATACTATTGTCCCCTGAAAGGAACCAGGAATTCTTAGAGATGACGTTTTGGTTCCATGGCTGGGGCTGGGAAAATCCAAGATGAGTGTGGAACAGTGAGTATCAAGAGCCTGGAAATGTTCATATGCTTTAAGGTAGAAATTCCTCATTTAGGAAACAATCTAAATGATATCATTATAAATGCTGAAAAAAATTTAGCTATAAATATGCTCATTACTTTACTGTGTGTAATAAGGAAAACTGGAAACAACCTAACCAACGATAAGGTAAATGACCCAAAAAAGTAATAAATATTCACTGAATTGGATGTTATACAGATATTAAAATTAAGTGTGTCAGAATGCTTATATTATAATGTTAAATTATAAATACAACATCTAGATTCAGTATGAGTACAACTTCTCACCGAGATCTGGTTCTTCCCTGCAGCCTTCTAGAACCCCTTCTCCTATATCTCATGTACCCCAGTGTATATCAGTGCCTTGAGGTGTGGTTGGCATTCCTGCTCTTCAATATCTTGACCTTTGTGCTCTCAAAACCACCTATCCTCCCAGGTTTATGCCATTTAACAATACCACTCTCTACCACCCTACCCACCACCATCATCTCTTGTCATTCTCTACACCAGTCTCATTCACGAAAGACCAAGGTACCACTTTCCCACAGTTCCTCTCATTTCCAAGTCTTACACGTCCTAGGGAGCTTCATTGGCCCCAGACAACACATCATGGTCTCTCATTTTACTTAATTTACATCCCAATGCCGATGTTCTTCTTCCCCTCTAATCTAATTTAGCAATCTGAAGCCAGGCCCTTCAGGGGCCTGAATCTGAAGCCAGGACTTCGTTATTACACAGCACTGTTGAGCTTTGAAGTGTTAAACTTCCAGACCTCACTGTAAATCAGTTTTTCCACTCTTTGCTTAGCAGCCTCAATGTTCTTGTCCCTCTGTCCTAATGCATCCACCCTGTTATCCTGAATCTTTGGATAGCTATTAATTAGCAACCTCCTTAAGACTTAGGTTAAGTGGCAGTTTTTAAATAGCAACCTAATTAAACAACTTCAGCCTGGCCAGATTCCATGCAGTCTTCCCTTGCCTCTTCTATTAAGTTGTGAATGAAGGATCTGGTTTTAAACCCAACGTTTTAATATCAGCAGATATTTCTCTTTTACTACATGAGTCACCATGTTAGTAAAATACCATTACTTCAATATTTCTATTTATCTAGAAGCTAAAAAAGAGCTTTACATAAATAAAAATAATAATATAAATAAAAAGGATCTGGACCTGGGGAAAAGAAGCTCAGATACTCAAAATGATACACAAAAGTACACATTGATAATCAAGGTTCTCACTTAACCCAGAGGGCACTGTAAATTCTTGACAGTCCCACAAAGAGAGAAAAGAGATTACATTCTGTTCAAAAGAACTTTCTTATATTTTATTGAAAGATTCTAGTTCTTTGAAAATTAGCAATCCTGAATGAAATGGTAACTTCTGTTTAGTTTGAGAGTCTGTTAAAAAGAACCTCAGTTCCCTAACCATTCTGATGAAGCAGAGTTCATTGTTCTTGGTTTTACAAAATTACAATGATATATCCAATCATTTATTTTATTTTATGTTGTGTGTAAACTTACTATTTAGATTTAAGGAAAGTAATATTCAAATTAATATTTTAAGCGAGGTTGGAGGTTTATGTTCATGGATTGCAACAACTAATGTACGTTTTGTGGAACTACCTGCGTTTAATGGAGTCTCTCGAAGATTAGGGTGACTCAACTGACAGTCTTTAAAATACGTTTGGGGTCATTTTACAACATGGTCTCATTTCTTAATGTTTGTGTGTCTTCTATTACATCACTTTTTCTACTTGTATTTACTTTCCTAGTAGGGTACTGGTGTGTCATGCCTCTTAAAAAGCTGTGTATATGAAAATCTCACCAGCGCTAATCCTTTTAGGCATGAAAAACAATTATCTGTATAGAAAGTAAATAAATTCTTTATGAAGTAAATAAATTCAGGAAATAAATTCAACCCAGTAAATGCCTCAAATATCTACTTGGTATGATATCTAATTTACTTATTTTCCAGATGAGGAAATTCAGGGTTAGAGAGATGATTTGCTCATGATCACATAGGTAGTAAGTGATGGAGCTAAGACCCAAATATATTCCTTCTTGCTCCTGGCCCAGTGCTCTTGTTGGAGAAGACACCGAAATGGAAGGGGCTTATGATCCAGACATGGTCAAGAAACAGGAAATAAAATAAAATCATAGATTAGAAAGTATATCTAATGACATCCTTAGTATTAGCAATGGATCCTTCTTAGGGCATTCTTCAAAGGCATAAAATATAGTTTAATATATAGAAAGTAAACATACACTTTTTTTAAAGATAAGTTTTTACTCTATTGAGTAATAGAATATTTACATTCATGGAAATGATAACTACAGCCTAAACTGATGATATACAGTGAGGAGACATTCAATTTTAGTTTCCATAATCTCTTCCCAAGAACCCAAAGAGTTTATCTAGTGTTTGTTTGCTAGGGCTGCCATAAAGAAGTACCACAAACTGAGTGGCTTAAACAACAGAAATTTGCTGACTCACAGTTCTGGAGTCTAGACATCTGAGACCAAGGTGTTAGTAGGGTTGGTTCCTTCTGAGGGCTGTAAGGGAAAATCTGTCCTGTGACTCTCTTCTAGCTTTTGGTAGTTTCTTGGCAGTCTTCAGTGTTCCTCGATTTTTGCTGCATCATCCCCATCTCTGCTTCATCTTCACATGGCATTCTCCCTGTGTGTGTGTGTGTGTGTGTGTGTGTGTGTGTCTGTCTGTCTGTCTGTCTGACTGTCTGTCTGTGTTCAACTTTCCCCTTTTTATAAGAATAGCAGTCATGTTGTATTAGGGGCCCACCCTACTTTAGTATGACTTCATCTTAACTAATTACATCTGCAGTGACCCCATCTCACACAGGGTCATGTTCTGAGGTACTGGAGGGTTAGGACTTCAACATATGAACTTGGGGGTGGGGAGCCACAGTTCAACCCATAACACTAGTGATATACTCTAGAAAGAGTACTGGTCATGGGACAAAGGAAAATTAGAATCAATTTTTCAACAAACTTAGTTTCATAAAATCGAATGTTTAAAAAAAAATCTACCAATTCACTCTACCAGTTCCATTACACGTAGAGAGGGTTTGTCCCATCTGAAAATAAGCATAACTATTCTAGGAATATAAGAGGATTCTGCAGAGAGAACAACTGGTAATTCCACTGGATGCCACCTCCTCCCCAACCCTGGAACTTCTGACTTTTGCTGTTTCATCATGGCTGAGCTCCATCAGCCAAAGCTGTGCAGTGGTTCAGGGCAACCAGGGGCATGCTTGCTCCAAGTACCTCCCCTTTTCTATGTTGCACCCTGTTAGGGAGATGCCAAAGTAACGGACTCCAGAAGCCTGCTAGCTCTTTACTCACATCTCTTCTCCACTTCCCAGCACCCACGGAAGAATGGGCAGGAGGACCTAAAAGAAAAACAGTACTACACACAGGACCACCTCGCTTTGGTTGACTGAGGACTGAGGCTGTGATCCTAACCATCTTTTCCTTTAGGACAAGTCCACTCTGCTTCCTCTCACCCTCTTAAGCAATTAGACTCCTGCTGAGTTTCCTCTTTAGTACCTCAGGTATGCCCAGTCAGTGCCACACTGGCTGGACTTCATTTGTGAGCCTTCATTATACTGAAAAAACGTTCAAGTCTTTTTAAACTTGTGCGCTTTTTCTCCTGATGCTTGTGTCATTTTAATTATGAATATTGTCTAGAGCTGAGAGACTCCATCAATAATAATTACAATTGAGGAAGGGGATGTTAGGTGATCCTTTAATATGAAGAGCAATATTGGTGGTATTGTCCATTTGATTTCTTGCCTTTATTGCTTATTATATGAGTTATTATATGAAAAATGTATGGATAATATTATCCAGGCCTAAGTCCTCTTCTGACTGTTAGATAATTTTCTCAATCTGTATGATGTGAGGTAAAAGATGGGTTTCACTGATAAAATGTTTTTAGCAAAACAAATATTTTATATTCTATAAAGAATATAGGTCTTAAACCCCCCCAAAAGGATGTTTCAAAAAACTTTCCCCTAAAGAATTACAGTTAAGGGCTTCCCTGGTGGCGCAGTGGTTGAGAGTCCACCTGCCGATGCAGGGGACACGGGTTCGCGCCCTGGTCCGGGAGGATCCCACATGCTGTGGAGCGGCTGGGCCCGTGAGCCATGGCCGCTGAGCCTGCGCGTCCGGAGCCTGTGCTCCGCAATGGGGAGGCCACAACAGTGAGAGGCCCGCGTACCGCAAAAAAAAAAAAAAAGAATTACAGTTAAGATAGACCATGAACCAGAATTTGCAGGGCATTTGGATTGCATTTTGGTATGTGATTAGTTTTTTAGGAGATACTTTGTGGTTATCCAAAAGAGCATACGGTATTGTAAATGCTTTGAAAACCAAAAAGGTCTGTTCTCATCTTTCTATCAGCAATATTAATTGTTCTTTAAAATCCAGGAACCAAAAATTTACATTACCTCATGAAAACATAACTCTTAATTTTCAAAGAAAATCTTATAGTGGTTTATTAAAAAAAAAAAACAAACACCTAAAAACTATGTAGGACCAAAGATAAAGACATCAGACTGAATCACAAAGCTTTTGGAAATTCCTCCCCAGCATTCTGATCTCCATTTGGCAGTGACATCATAATGTCCCTGCTAGTTATAGGACCTGCTGGGCAACAGAAAGGAAACTCTGAGACACAGTAGATCACTGGATAAATCACGTCATTTTCCCAATGAATTTTATATTGTTTATTATTTTATGCGGGGCTTTTCACCCAGAGATTAGTGGTACGGATCCCACCGATGAAGGTGAGCATATAAAACTTTCGTCAAAATAGCAGATAAGAAACATGATCCATTATCCTAGAAAATTAGTCCGTAGCAATTTTTTTTTTAAATTTATTGAAGTATAGTTGATTTACAATGTGGTGTTAATTTCTGCTGTACAGCAAAGTGACTCAGTTATACACATATATATTCTTTTTCATATTCTTTTCCATTATGGTTTATCATAGGATATTAAATATAGTTCCCTGTGCTATACAGTAGGACCTTGTTGTTTATCCATCCTATATACACTAGTTTGCATCTGCTAATCCCAAACTCCCAATCCTTTCCTCTCCACCCACTTGGCAACCACAGTCTGTTCTCTATGTCTGTGAGTCTGTTTCTATTTCATAGATATGTTAATTTGTGGCATATTTTAGATTCCACATGTCAGTGATATCATCTGGTACTTGTCTTTCTCTGTCTGACTTACTTCACTTAGTATGATAATCTCTAGGTCCATCCATGTTGCTGCAAATGGCATTATTTCATGCTTTTTTATGGCTGAGTAATATTCTATTGTATACATATATACCACATCTTCTTTATCCATTCATATGTCAGTGGACATTTAGGTTGTTTACATGTCTTGGCTATTGTAAATAGTGCTGCTGTGAACATAGGGGTGCATTCATCTTTTTGAATTATAGTTTTCTCTGGGTATATGCCCAGGAGTGGGATTGCTGGATCATATGGCAACTCTATTTTTAGTTTTTTGAGGAACCTCCATACTGTTCTCCATAGCAGTTTCACCAATTTACATTCCCACCAACAGTGTAGGAGGGTTCCCTCTTCTCCACACCCTCTCCAACAATCCGCGGCAATTTCCTATAGGATAATATAAAGGTGATTGTTAGAAATATGGTATAACTTAGATTTTAAATCTCTGACTCAAATCCTTTGTGAAAAAATGCAGTTAGAAAAAGAAAGTGGTCAAAGAAATCAACATATTTCTGATCTCTGGTCATACTTTTTTTCAGGGCCTGAGATGACGCCCTTACCTGAGCAGCCTGTGGCTGAACAACCACATAAAGTGGAAGAAGAAAATAAGGAGAATGTTCCTGCTAATGAGAAAACTGACAATTATTATAAAGGTATAAAACAATGTAAGCTTTTCAAGTTAATAGCAATACATATACAAAAGCTGATTGGACTGGTTTGATTTATTTTTGATTAGATTGGTTGGATTTATTTTAACTCTAAAACTCCTATAATCATTTTATTTCCTACTTAAATTTTAACTTACCGTATAGACGTTTCAGCGTATGAGATGAAATCCTTATCTCCTACAACTTTTTCCATGAGGTGTTATGAAGTTTAATAAGATTCTCTTGGTAATTGTCTATAATTAACATAGGGTTTATCATTAGCAGTATGGTTATTTGTTCACATTAGTAACAATTGACCTAATTTTATGGTGAGTTAACCAAAATTTATTTGGAGGTGTGTGTCAGCTTTCTAGGGCTTCTTGAAACAAAATACCACAAACTGGGGCTCAAAGCAAAAGAAATTTGTTCTCTCACAGTTCTCACAGAAGCCAGAAATGCAAAATCAAAGCTTTGGCCATGCCAGCCTCTCTCCAAAGCCTCTAGGAGACTATCTTCCCTTGCATCTTCCAGCTTCTGGTAGCCCCAGGAGTTCCTTGGCTTGTAGCAGCAGAACTCCAATCGCTGCATCTGTCTTCACAAGTTCTTTCTGTGTTTCCATGTCCAAATTTCCCTCTTCTCAATAATGACACCGTTTTGGATTAGGAGCCCACCTACTCGCATGTGACTTTGTCTTAACTAATAAAATCTTCAATGACTTAAATTCCAAATTAGGTCACATTCTGAGGTACTGAAAGTTAAGACTTCAACATAGTTTTTTGGGGCAAACAAAATTCAACCCATAACAAGATGACTTTGAGATGTTTGGAAGGTCCACTGAACTTCAATTTATTCACCGTTCATCGTATGGGGCTTTCTTTCCATGTCCTTACAAGGTCCACCATTGTAAAATGTGAAAAATTCATAAGAAACTCTTGTTAAAAATTAAATATAATTGAGATTAAATCTAATTATCCTGGAATCTTTAATAATATTAATCAAAGAAAAAAATAGAAATATGATTAAGATATACACATACACTCAAGTACTTTGAAAATTATAATATGTAAGTTGTATTTCTGTATGTTCTTTGGTGAATCACTGTCCTCTTTTGTAGGTTAAAAAAATCCCTGATGCTCAGAGAGGTCAATTGCCAGGTTTCATAGCTACGAAGAAGCAGAGTCAGGAGTGGTATCCAGTCTGTTCACCACAGGCTGCCTCTACTGTATGCAAAATGATGCAGTTATTTCCTTTTCAGGATGTACCTCTATTTTGAATTACCAGAGGGTAAATAAATCAAGAGCCTGATGATTATTTTGATTAAAGAAAAAAATCTTTCTTACACACACACACATATATTTACACTAAAGGATTATATTATGACTTGCTTTTTTCATTTAACAACTCCAGAGCTCTTTTCACATCTACCTCATTATTTTTAATGGATATATACTATTCCATAAAATATGTTCCATAATTTATCCACTATCTTATTAAAGAATTAGATTATGTGCAGTTTTTTCCCTCGTACATTCTTCTCATGTACACTTGGATGTATCTCTCTTTGGATAGATACCTAATACTGGAATTTTTGAATCAAGGATAAATCTTTTAAAATATTGATAGATACCACAAATTGTACTCCAAAACTTATCTACCAATTTACATCCCCCAAGAATGCGCCACAATATCACATCACATACGATGAATATTGTTAATCGTATTTTGTGAATAAGTGAGAATTTTTCATTACTGTTTTAATTTGCACTCTGATTACTTTTGAACCTGAGAATTTTTCTCTGTATTTATTGGGCATTTTTATTTCTACTTCTGTGATTTACCTGTTCATATCCTTGGCCCATTTTTCTATTAGGTTGTATTTTCATTTGTTTGTAGGGGCTCTTTTTATATTTAGTATATTAATCTTTTCTCTATGGTAAAAGTAACAAGTATTTTCTCCCAAGCTGTTGCTTATCTTTAAACTTATTTAGGTATCTTAATCACAGAGAAAATTTTATGAGATCAATTCTTGATTAATTTCTTCTTCATTTTGTATCTTATTTAGGTAGGCCTTATCCAATCCAAGATATTAAATTATTTCCCAATTTTTGGATAATTTTATATTTTGGTTAAAACTCTTAGGTCTTTTTTTTTTTTTTGAGGTACGTGGGCCTCTCACTGTTGTGGCCTCTCCCGTTGCGGAGCACAGGGTCCGGACGTGCAGGCTCAGCGGCCATGGCTCATGGGCCCAGCTGCTCTGCGGCATGTGGGATCTTCCCGGACCAGGGCATGAACCCATGTACCCTGCATCGGCAGGCGGACTCTCAACTACTGCGCCACGAGGGAAGCCCAACTCTTAGGTCTTAAATCCAATTATTTTTGTATATGGCATAAAATATGCATAAAATTTTACATTTTTCAAGGAGGATTGCCAGTTGTCTAACACTAGTTCCCTACTGATATGAAACTCACATTTAATATAATCTAAATTCCATTTGAAATTGGTCAGTTGCTACCTTTTTATTGTTTCTTTGATCTGTCTTTCCCTACAAAAATACCATAGTGTTTTAATTTTTATACTTTCGTAACTCATAACATGAATATTGAGCTGTGATTTCCTTTTATTTCTCCATAGATCTAGCCCAGAAATTCTTCAAAATTAATGGCAGTGTGTGTGTGTGTGTGTGTGTGTGTGTGTGTGTGTGTGTGTGTGTTGGGGAAATGAATATATTTATTTATATACTAAACACACATATACATTCATGTGTGTAAAATTTTCTGTCATTTCACGAGATTTTAGAAAGGGGAGACATGCATATGAATGTTCAGTCTGGCATCTTGATCCAATTTACTTTGACTCTGGTTGGGTGGGTATGTCCATTATTTTTGAATTACAACCAGCCTCACTGACACCTCTTAAGAGCAGGATTCTTTATGTGCATATGTAAATGTGAATGTATTGGGGAGATCTTGATTGTTATTGAAGTATGTGCTTTTTAAGCTGAACTATTACAGTCTAACAGAAGGTTCAAGGGCAAGTGAGTGCTTCTTACTTGGCTAAAATTTGACAATGTTAATACAAACAGTGATAATATTACACATCTACAAATCCTTTGGGACCTATTATACATCTATATATGTTTTTTTGTAATTTCCTTAATAATTTCTTTTCAGAAAGAGTCAGTTAGCATAAGGATACTAGTTTGGCTTTTTTCCCCATGAATTTTATTTTTGACCCTTGCCCCACTTGTTATTTTGTAGCTGAAGAATGTCTCAAATACTTTTATTATTCTTTTCTTGGAATTAGTTAGTGCATACGTTTTAAGAAAAAAAAATCTGGTAAGGAAAAATGTAAAAGGAACAAGAAGTGACTTAGCAAGCTGCTGATAATTTTTGATCGTATGTTTTTAGATGTGTTTACAACACAAAATCCAAATGACACACGGTCTGAAATATCTGTGAGAGCAGCAACTGACCTGAATTTCTCTCTAAGAAACTGTATGTACTGAAAGGTACCATTGCAAATATGAAGCACCCTTAAAGCAAGATTTCAAAATAGCACTACAGAGTATTGGGTAGGAAAAAGATCTTAGTGGAGCTAATGTCGTCAGGGAGTCTTAGTTCCTAAAATAGGGAGACTCCACCATAGCCATTGCATTGATAAATTCAGAAGGCAAGGATGTTCTTATATTTCTTAGCCTCATATTTTTGGTTTGTGTGGAAAGAAAAATGAAATAACTAAATTTAGGACTCTAGAAAATTGTTTTTTCTTAAACCCACATTTTTACTTCTTTCTGCTTTGCACTTTCAGCTTCAAATGTTATTTCTTTTTTGCATCTTTCCACCAAGTGTAACTATTGATCGATAAAACTGTTGCCAGCATGTGACTCTGGAGGCCATTAAAAGTCTCTAAAGTACCTATACCACATCTTTCACCTTGAAGTGTCAATAGCTCATATCTATGAAAGACAAGAAGACAAGGAAAAGGGGATGAAAATAAATAAGGCAAGAGAGCATATTTCTGGCTATGACAATATTCAATATTGGGAAAAGCCAGACTCAGCAATGCCTAATTATTAATAAAGCTACTTGACAATAACGAAATATTTTGAGCAATTCCAAAATTTGGGGCATAAATGGATAGGGACATTTCAAGGGCATACATTAATTAGACAAACCTCTCATGGGAATTTTGCTTGCACACAGCAGACAACATCTTGAGCCATTTGGGATAAGACATACAGAGCCAATTCTTAAACAGACCAGGTACCTCAAATTCCCTTAGGAAATGGATTATTGAAGACCACAGGACCCATGGAAAAGATTCCAAAACCCTAACTTGTCTTCCTATAATTCAGGTCCCCAAAGGATTGTCAAAGTTGTACTGGGATAAGAAATTTTGGCCATTTTAAAAGGGGCCCTAACAGAGGGAGACATGTTGACATGGTGGGGACATTCTGGAGGAGCAAGCTCCCCAAGGAGATGGAAATCTCCAGAAAAATTTTGACTAACAATTCTTTTAGTCCCTAAAACGATGAGAGCAAGGCAGTAGTGAGACAATCCAGACATTTTTCTCCAAAATCAAGTCTGAAGGTTGCATAGCAGAGTTAAAGGTTTACTTACCAATTGTTCCAGCCCTGCCTGAATCTGTGTCAACTCTGGTAACGGATTCTTTTTTCCATCCTTCCTTGCCAACAAGATACCTGTGCTGTTTGTCGGCTCAGTAGAAATCTTCCTAGAAGTGGGGTTGCCTGTACTTCATATGGAACTTTATCGACTCCTGTATGAAGCAATTTAACTGAAAGTGCCAACTTCGTGGGGAGAACAATGGTCCTTCAGTCACAATTGTTCCCAAATACACTCTTGCTGACATACCTCCAGATGGAAACATTGTAGACTGAGATATATACTAAATCAGGCCTGAAAATCCTTGATTTGTAGCCCCAAATCTTTAGGGCCAAAACTCTGTTTTGAGTAGTTAACATGCATGTGTTTCCAGTTTGCAAGGACATTTATGTTACAACTCTTTCACGTCACCACCCTGACCAGCAACCAACTTGTCCTGAAGTGACAGTATCACTTCAAGGCCTGTTCAGGGAGCCATGTGAAGCCAATGTCTCTCATCCAATAGATCTTCCATACTGTCAAAGGAAGCCTGTGGCTCCACGCTCCCAGTTTTTCCTCACTCTTGCAAATTGGAGGCATATTAATCCCACCTCAAGCAACCCATTATCATACAAACATCATTCTTCAAAGCCTTCTTTTTTCCCCTCCTTTAAGGTATCTCAGGAAAATGTCAACATCTTTCTCTTTGTTTTTTTTGTTTTGATATTTTTTGTCTCCTTTTCTTCTATTTTTTTAGCTTAAAAATTGCCTAATCACAAATGTTGAGTCATTATTTTTATATGCTGATAATCCATTATGCCTTTTCGTAGATGAACTCGTCAATGAAGCAACGACATTACCACCTCCTGAAACAGTCAGCAATGAAGAAGAAAGTAAAGAACCTATTGAAAAAACTATTCACGGTATTAAAGTTACAATACTGTAGTCAGACCTGGAGCTTATCATTATATGACTTAAAAATTTAACTTTCATTAATCTGAGTATTTCGTAAAGTAATAACATGCTTAAAGAATTTGTACTACTACAATTTAAAGTCACTCTAAAATCTTTTAAATGGTAAAAAAATCTAAGACTCAATTTTCAGATTTACTTGACAAGTGATAGGAAGTGAGCTCTTTTTAAAATACAACTTTATTTTAGTAAAATGTATTACATTTATATTTATATTAAATATATATTTATCTAAAATATCATGTGTGTATAAATATATATTTATATAAATATATTTAATACATTTTAATATAATTTTAAAATAATGATATAACAATCACATGCTTGAGAAGTAAACTTGCCTCTGCTTAGCGTCAATTGTTGGTGTTTCCTAAGATTATTAATGGGGGAAAGTTCAGAGTGAGAGTTTACAAAATCAAAATTATCATTTTACTTTTTCTGACAAGAAAATTGTTCCTTATAAAATACTTGTGAAAAAATAACAACCCAGGATGGCTCTCCTCTCAGGTCTTGAAAGAGGAGTGGTCTAATTGAAGACAGTGGACTGTTATTACATGAAACCCTATGTTCTCCAGTTCATGCAATCCAAGTATGTTTCTCATATGATTACTCTAATATTATTCACTTTCTTGATATATTTAAATATAGAAATCTGATCATCCTGGTTGGCCCCTTCTTAAATATCTTCAGTAATTTTCTACTAGGTTTGGGGTCATATTATAAGTTCTTAACCAGGCATTCAAGTCTGAAATGATCTGACCATTGAAGAACTTGCCAGTATCATCTCTGGTCACATTCCTCACCCACATTCTCCACTCCAGAATACCTGAAGCTCTCAGAGCTTACCGAACCTGCTTATGACACCTGAGTTTGCTCACAGTGGAATGACCTCTCTCTTACATAGTTTGTCTGGCAAACAATTTCTAGTCCTCTGAGCCTATACAGGAGCATCGTCTCCCTCTCAAAGTGTTTCTGGCTTTTGGAAGTTGAATTAGATCCCTCTGTGCATACCACCTGTGCATCTCTATGAAAGCCCTCATTACCCTGCAACATAATTAACAGTGATTCTTGTCTGTCTCCCAAATTGAGAGTGTGCATAAGACCTTGTTCATTTCTGTAACTTTAATGCCAACCACAGGGTCTGGCACATGATAGGAACTCAAGGTATAACTTTTAGATGACTAAAGTAACAAACGAATGAATGTTCTATCAAAAATTTACTGAAGCCAAATTACCTTATTTTGTTATCATGTTCTATTTTGTTTTTTAAACAGAACCAATCCAGAGTCCAAATGAGCCTGCATTTTGGACAATGTTAGCTAAAGGTAAACTCATAGTAGTTAGGTAGCTGGGAAAATGTTTTGGTTTTCTAAAGTCTTCTGTAAGAAAGCCAAGATCAGTGTAAATTGTTCTAATACTAAGAATTAATAAGTCAACATTTTGCTGCCATCATCACATGTAATAGCAAATGCAAAACAAACCCAGAAATCTGATCAGTGTCACACATTTTCTGATTCTCTCCCCCAAACTCTTATTTTCCTACAAATGTTGCAATCTAGTCATTTACTTTATGATTAAAAATGTTAAATAAGGCTCTTGCTCAGTATAATCCCTCTTTGTATTTGGAGCAGTATGCACATGGAGAGGCATGAATGAATGCAAGGTATATATCAAAATATATGCATGCATAAAAGTAATATATAAACCATAAAGGTACAATCATGCATGTATAAATGTAACATGCATAGCATTTGTATGTATGCATGTATAAATGTAACATGCATATCATCTATATATACATACATGTATAAATAGAATTCATTTATCACACACATATATGCATGTGTTATAAACGTGAAATATATACCATATTCAGTGGATTCTAACTTGCAGATTCTGTATTTGTGAATTTACCTGTATCTAAAATTTATCTGGAACCCTCCACTTGCAGAACTTTCACAGTCATTTGTGGACACACACAGAGTAGCAAAAAAAATTTAATTGCCTGATGCTCTTGTTCCGAGCTGAGGTAGAACAAAGGACTTCTTTTTTCAGCTCTCATGCTTTAAACAAGTTCCTTTTTTGCGGTCTACTTAGTGCTGGGTGTTTCGCATTTTTGTGCTTTCTGTTGGCGATTTTGCTATTTTAAATGCCCCCCAAGTATAGTAGTACAATGCTGTTTAATGTTCCTAAACACAAGAAGGCTGTGATGTACCTTAGGAGAAAAGTGTGTGTATTATATAAGCTTCATGTAGGTGTGAGTTATAATGCTGTTGATTGTGAGCTCAGTGTTGATGAGTCAGCAGTATATACTAAATAAAGTGTCTCTAAACAGAAACACACACATAAAACAAGGTTAGATATTGATTGGTTGATGAAAAGTAGTGACCAGAGGCTCACAGGAACCTAACCCTGTATTTCCCTTAGGAACAATGATGGTTCAGTATTCACTAATTCAGTGCTCACATAGCTTAACCATGACTACCATGAACAATGAGAATAAGCTGTATACACACACACATATTCACACACAAAAGTAAGTGAAGTTTGTTTACCGTAACACCAATTTATTGTTTTAACAGCTATAAATGCAACCACCAATGAGGACAACCAACGAGATCAATTTTCTCACCCAATTCCAAGTGAGAACAAAATACTTCAATTAAAGGGATACATAAATACTTTCACACATTTTAGTGTCTACATGGTGATACTGTTTTCCTCAGTAAGGTATAGAATATGTAACAAGGTAGCATGGTGGCTGACATCATACCAGAGAGGACATTTACAGTTTTAGGAAAGTTATGGTTCCTAAACAGTGTTCTTCAATGACCACATTGCAGATGACTATTTCCATCTTCCTGTTTTGTAACTTATATTCCTGAAACAGTAAACCAAATGAAGGAGTAGGCAAGTGAACAATATTTAGGATGCAGTTGTCTTAAATTGACAGACTTTTTTAGAGCAGTTTTAGGCTTATAGAAACATTGAGTAGAAAGTACAGAGTTCTCATATATTCCCCCTGCTCAGTTTCCCCTGTTATTGATATCTTCCATTGGTGTTCCATTTCATAACAAGGCAATATATTAATTTTCCCCAAACCTCTGTCCTACAAAAAGACATTGAAAAAGAAATAGCATCTGATAATACATCTAAGGCCTGTCACCTCAACTCTGTACTGGATTATTTGACAAGTACAGCCACTTGCCTTTCAGTGCATCAAGAAAACAGAGTCAGTCTTCTTTGTTTAGAAAAGTGATATACAGTAATGACAAATGCTTTAGAAATATTTTGTCTTTTCAAGTAATTAAAATGAGCATCGCTGATTTTCTATTACGTATTGAGCACATACTACACTATACATACATTATTATGTCAGCCCTCACAGCATGAAAGTTGGTATTATCTCCATTTTACTGATGAGGAAACTGAGGCTTAGAGGAAAAAAAAAAAAAAGCTGTCCAAACTTGTAATTCGCTTTTCTATAATTTCCAGTGGTTAGGAATTTCAAACCCTTCTCTAGTTTTGACCACCACCTTGATAAACAAAATGTACTATAAGTACACCTGTTTACAAACACCCTTTTAAGGAATAGCAAAGCAATTCAGGAGCACAGTCCATTTTAACCTAATTTGTTTATTCCCAAAATAATCTCCCTCAAAGTCAAGATATCAGTCATTGACAACTGTGTACATTTCACTCCCCTTGGCCTAGGATTGCACTTGGACAATTACAAGTTTTTTAAATATCAGAGAGTTAGACATGGGAGCTTGTCATTGCTTATTACCAAAATATCATTACCTAGAAAATCATGAAAACCGTTGGAACTTTTGGGTGGTAGGAGGTTGGGGGAAAGGAGAGAAATAGCAACATGGTTATTTAAAGTCACCATTAAATGCCTATTAAGTCAGACATATATTTAGGAAGATATAAAATTTGGCAGTAAAGATATATTTTCATTACTTTAGTAAAAAGACTTTTGACGTTTCTGGATCCAGACATGATTTTTATTATATAATGTATTTTAGAAATTTAACTAAATTTCCATTTCTTTAACATCAAGTACACTAGATTTGATCACAGTAATAAAATGGCAAATTCAGTTCATTTTTTTTATAAACTTATTTATTTTTGGCTGTGTTGGGTCTTTGTTGCTGCATGCGGGCTTACTCTAGTTGCGGTGAGTGGGGGCTACTCTTCGTTGTGGTGCGCGGGCTTCTCACTGCAGTGGCTTCTGTTGTGGAGCACGGGCTCTAGGCGCGTGGGCTTCAGTAGCTGTGGCATGCGGGCTCAGTAGTTGTGGCTCGCGGACTCTAGAGCTCAGGCTCAGTAGTTGTGGTGCACGGGCTTAGTGGCTCCATGGCATGTGGGATCTTCTGGGACCAGGGCTTGAACCCATGTCCCCTGTGTTGGCAGGCAGAGTCTTAACCACTGCGCCACCAGGGAAGCCCGCAAATTCAGTTCTTAAGCCTTGTGGAGAAAGCATTGTAGTACATCATCCTTTTAGCTTAAAAGAAAGTCAACGTATGTCCCAACAGTAGAATTGCATCTTCCTCTCTTGAAGGACTAATCCCTTGTGTGTAATTTCATCACATTTTTAATAGCAATCTCTTCAGAGTCTTGAATTGTTTTTCTTTTATATTATTCAGGGAGGAAGTCTGATACATATTTTAACATCTGGTAACCTGGGTTTGATACCAAATTTTGCCACTTATTAGCTATGTACCAAGGGCAAATCCATAAACTTCTGTGATCCTGGAAAATGGAGCAAAGGACAGCTCCCCCAAGATTGCTGTGAAGGGGAAAGGTAAAAAAGTTAAGAGTACTTGGCCGTAGGGAGTGGCCTATAGCCTTCTCCTTTGCATTGCATGAGGGTAGCGGGGAGAATTCAGTGAAGACTCCGGGTGGTGAAGGCTTCTCTTCAGTTGCTTTGCGATCCTTATTCCTCCAGGAAAACGTGCCGAACAGAGTCACTCTTTCCCATTGCATTTTCTTTCTTTCCTCTCAGACTCTGATGTGAATGCTACAGATGAAGACTACCTGGCAGAACTACAGGAAGCCAAATTAAAGTTAATGCTGGGCCTCTTGTTGATGACTCTCTTCCTTTTTGTCATCCTCTTGGCAATCTGTAGTGCCGTGATGTACAAAATGAAGACAATGAAGTAAGTCTACAGACCTCTGGAGTCTTTAAAACACATGAGAGGAAACACCCAACCTGCTCTCTTTAGTAGAGTGCTAGGCAAACGTGACTCCCAAGTTCATAAGGTATTCATTTTGGCTCCATTTCCCCTATTTGGAAAGGAGCATGGGGCTGTCTCTCAGGGAATATCCCACTTGGACTTTTTCCCAATATTTTAAATAGTCATCTAGAGATAGAAACAACCCTAGTCAATTGGAAAGGATATAGAGAATCTAGAAATGCATTCTCTTTTAATAGCCTTGAAACAAAAGGGCTATGACCTCTGTTCTAAATAGCACATCTGTGTAGGGTCTAACATTTTTCATTCATTTATATAGTGTTATAATAAATAGCTAATACATTGGATAGAATTCATATATCACTTTAAGATGCTTTTCTAAGCCAAGCTGCAAACGTACACAATTAAAAACAATTTTTGATGTATGTATTTTTTTTTCAGATATAAAAAAGCTTATCAGAGTGGTGAATACTCTATCAACCCAGAGCTGGCAACTCTTTCTTACTTTCATCCATTAGAAGGCGTATCAGGCACATCTTTCTCTAAGACTGCTGAGAGCAGCACATTTTGGGGCACCACTTCTTCAGAATTAGGAAATCAGACACAAGGTCAAAATCTAGGACAATGGACATGTTATCCACAGGCTCCGATGAGACAGGCATGAATGATGAGTCAGACTTCAGAGTGAGGAACAGAGAGAGGAACCCACTGATGAATAGACAACTTTAATTTTTTTGTCATAAAAAATAGCTTGGTGACACTCATGTTATGATTTGGAAACTCTGCTGAGACCTTCGAACTTTCTGGTGTTTTAAAAGGAGGGCATATTCAATAAAAAATCTCTCAGCTATAAAAACTATTTAATGGAAAGAAATAGAAGGAAATAAGGTGTGGAAAACTTCATCAAGTAAAACTGATCCTGGAAAGTGACTTAAGGAAAGTATTCATTCTAGGCTGGTTGTTTTTAAAATGAGAACATTTAGTTTTTTACCTTACTTGGGGGCATTTTGAGGACTTTCAGGCTAATCACTACTAACTATGCCCCTCCCCACCACCAAAGCAAAAAAAACACACCTGTTCATGTTTTACTGGCAAAACAGGTGCGCCGTATCAAGAGACAAAACTAGTACTAGAGACTCTTAGCATTCTTCAATTGTTTCCAAGTCATCAGGGTCCTCTCATAGGACAGTAAGATTTAGGACCTTCTAAAGTATCCATAACCATTTGAGATAACATTGTTTTTCAGAAGAAAAGAAAGGAAGGAGGGATCCCAGCCTGTAATTTCCTAGAGGGGGATCCATGGACCCTGAATTTTTTAGAACTGGAGGACCCTTCCTTCTCTCTTCCCCCAAGCACCCAGGCTCAGTATGTGCTATTGAAAGAAAAGCAAACATCTCAAAGACTAATTGAAGTCATCAGTGACTTATGAGCCTATCTATCCTAGGAGTATTTCAGTTTACAAAGAAGAACAATGGAATAGGGAACTGTTTCCCTTTTAGGAATCAGTTTCAACTGGAAGGATTTTAGGGACATGTACCAGGTCCTTTGTGGATATGTGTTGATGATGGGAAGGGAAAGAATTTGTCCTCCTAAATTCTCACCTACTTTATGCTAGGCACTTTGGTACACTACAGCACACTGAATTCTACTACCCTATGAAAGACAAGTTTATTTTACAGATCAAGAAAGGAGAACTCGGGTAAGTCAGATACCTTGCCTAAGATCACCTGCTAGAGAGAGGCAAAGTTTAGATGTGCTTCACAGCTGAGGTTCTCTCCATGATCCATGAAGGTTAATAGCCAAACTTATTATAAGTCAAAGGATGTTGTTTAGGAACAAGGTAGGCATCCACAAGGCAGGAGATTCCTTAATCCAAGGGTCCTTTCAGCTCTTGGGAAATTGTTTTCTCTACCTGTAGGTTAGGTCTTTATGAACCTTCTTCCCCATGGAGGACAGACACACACTACACCCACCTGATGCGGCCCTACCATCTGTTCTCTAGGTCATTATTATTTTCTCCCCTGACGCCAGCCCCAACCTCCCCATTGGCTGGGAAAGCTACGAAGCTCCGCCTTCGAGTAGCAACGGACTATATAAGGCGGTACCCTGGCTGGAGAAGAGGCAGCAGGGTGTGTGTTAAGCTTTGCGTGCTTTTGCCGTCAGTGCACACAATTTTCGAAGCCAGAGGAGGTGGCCTTGAGCAGTAGCCCATGCTGCCCTCCGTGGGTTACTTTTGCCATTTTCCATGCCCTTTTGACAGCCCCGGGGGTCGGTGCCAGCGTTTGTGCTGCCAGTTCAGGCACCGGGAAATGCGGTGGGAACTGAGTGAGGCAGCTCGTGGCAGCAGCTTGGAGGTGCTCGGAGCGCAGCGGAGCCATGTTGAATCCATAGGTGAGAAAAGGCTTGTGGGTAGAATGTCAGGTGGGCTTGGGGAGGGGTTGGCTACGAACCGTTCCCACCTTTTTACTCCACCCACCCTTGGAAGGGACCACGAATTTTCTTGCTTGGAAAGAGGTGTAAGGGTTGCTGTTGTCTCCAGTACTAATGTACTGTACCTTGAGAAAATTACTCAATATGGCTTTACTATGCCTAAAAGGGCCAAAAGGGATGTTAACTATATATATTTTTTAAATTGGTATCTCATCCTCAGTTGGCGTTACTCGCACATACCATTGTAGGTAGCATTGTAAAGTGCAGTCATGGTGTTGGGGGCAGGGCATGAAGAATGTCAGGTAGTCCTTACTGAAGTTCGCTTTCTTCTGCCCCCTCCCCTAGCCTAGAAGCGAGGAGAGGGTCATACAGCCCAGGCTGGTGTGTATGTGTGCTGGGAGGAGGAGTGTCTTTTCATTTGTCCCCTGCTGACCCTCCATCCCATGACTAAACCTGGATTTCCTAAACAGGTTGTCTGGACCTCTGATGTGTTTGTTTCCTCTTAAAGGACAAAATAAAACCAGTTCCTTTTTAACTCGTTTCCCCCCATTCCGAAACACCCTTGCATTTCCTTTCTCTGATGCCCATAATCTGTCTCTTCCCCAGCCCTCAAAAAGGGCTGTTTACTCCCACCTACCTACTTAAGGGCAATTCCTATAGAGTGGCTATTATGGGCAAGAGGAAAACAAGCACTTGCCTTCGAACGAGGAACCAAGTTGTTAAGAGTTCCCCAGAGTAAATCTTCCCAGCATCGCACACCCAGGTTCAGGAGCCTTAAGGGCTAGTCCTTAGTCCCTCTTACTTCGCCCCTCCCACGTCAAGTGTGTTCGACATATACCGAGCAGTGAGGGTGCTATGCAAGATCCTGTTTGAGGACGTTCTTCGAGAGCCTTTTGGGTGGTCACACAGTTCCTGAAACCGTGGAGCAGGGGCGTCCCAGGGACATTCGGGAAGATGGTTGGCTTAGGCGGGTCATCCGCAGAGAATCTCCGCCCCAGTAACAGAGAGCTCAGCTTCTAGGCCGGCTCTACGTGGGTGGCCACCCCGCCCCCAAGGCTCCGGAGGGGGGGAGCGGGGCGGGGCCAAAGTCACGTGGCCAGGGAGGCAGGGCGAGGAGTGTGCTGTGGACCGGCGTGTGCGGACCGGTGATGCCAGCTCCTGGGAACGCGGGATCCTAGAAAGGCATGCACAGTAAGATGCACGTGCGTGGTCTTGTGTGGTTTTATCCTCGCTTCCTGTCACCCATCCGCAGTATGGAATTACTCTAAGGAGCTTCCTGGGCTCTGGGGAAAGGTGATGGGTGGGGTGGGACCCCGGTTGTGGCGAAGAGGATTTACAAGTCAGAAGGAGCTGTTTCCAATCACCTGTAGCCTGAGCGAAGGTTGTAAGTGTGCCTCAGACTTCAAAATTTGCCCTCCAAATCTAGCTTCTGATGGAGCAAAAAAGTTTAAACTTCTGACATGGAGGGAAAGTACAGCTTTTTGTTTGTTTTTTCAATAGCATCCCAACTCACTGCTTAAATAGCCTTTCCTGAATCATGGCAACCAGATAAAACCCAGCTTATGCCAAAATGCAGTTCTAGCTGGTTACCCAGAGTTTACTCCCCTTTCCAAGTTTATTTAAAAAGCAATTCGCGCCATTTGTTTATGTTTGGAACATAGAATAGTCCTCATTCTTGTGCCGGCTCTTCGCCTTTTTCCTACGCCATCAAAATGCCCCGCACCTTTGTTACACACGTTGTTTTGGATTGCAATAGAGTTGATTTCTTAATAGAAAACAAATGGTAAATTGAAACGCTAGCGAGCCAGGAGAAAGCTCATTGTGTAAAGAGGAAGCACATGTGTGTTATCAAAACATGTAGGTTATCTAAAATAAATTCAGAGTTTTAACGAGTGTAATTTGGACATCTCATATCTGAAATTTCTTGTTTGGGCGAAGAGAGAAGTATGTAAATTATCCCATAATTTCCATAGGAAAGTATATCTTGGAGAGAGGGAAGAGGTGGGGATTTCCTTAGTGAAAAGTCAGGAAAGGAGCTGCCAGGTATTGTGAAGAGCCGTGACTAGCAGCCTGATCTCTTGTCGCTATCCTGGGTTTCCTCAGGAGTGTGGATCCAACTGGCCTGGAGTTCTATTTTTTTGATTTTGTTTAAGGTTTTTTTAACGGTTGGTTGGTTGTGGAAGGGTGTGTTTTGCTTAATTTGGTGTTTGAGGCATTCTGTAGAATATCAGGGACCTTAGTGAGAATGTTAAGAACCACTAAATTAAGAAAACTAATGTTTTTAAAAAACTTTCTTGTGACAGAGGAGATATATTGGTGTGTGAGACTATGTACAGTTCTGTGTAAGAGGCATTGAACTATTTGAACTATTACCAAATTGTCACTGCTTGGTAAATAATAAGGTGAATCGTGTATATCCAAACCGTGTCATGTTTGACACAGTTTAATATGTATACACGTGGCCTATCTCACAGATGTATAGTTACTCTAGTAATGAGACACGAATGTACTTTAATGTCATGGGAATGAGCTAGACATTTGAAAGACTTAATCAGTGATAGCCGTTGACATTCTCATTCCAGGAACTGACCTGTTAGTCAACAATTCCCTGCATTTAAGGCTGGGTTTGGAAAAGTTAATGTCCTTGTGATAGGAAACTCATTGTCCAGGATATTCTGGAGTCCACATTTCATCTTAAGTGATGTTTAAAGATAAACTCATCTTCCATTAACAACACTAGGCACAACTATGGAAGAATTGGAAAGAATCAACAAAGAAATCGAGTCAGTCAAGGCTGAGGTTGCAGAAAAGCGGAAGAGGCTCTCCAGGTTTACTTTAGCGCTTGAAGAGCTATCGCAAAGCCCCGTGGCCTCCTTGAGTGACACAATTGTGAGACAAGGTTTTCCTGAAAATAGCCTGCTCCCAAAAGAACAGTGGAATGAACCGTCAAAGAGCAAAGAGAGTCAGCCTAGAAAGTACGTGATGGACCACAGATGTCCAGCAACTGACCTTGAATATGATCCCTTGCTCAATTATTCTGCAGGGCTGCTTGGGGCATCTAAAGCAAAGCAGGGTGAGACTGACAGGCAGCACTTCTGGAAGAAATCTGTGGGTGGAAATTGCCACAAGTCCCTGGAGAGCCAAAGACCTTATGTTTCACCAATACGAATTAAAATAAATCTTCAAGATTCTGATGAAGATGACCTTGTAATGGATGTACCTCCAATCATTCCTACTTCTAAGAAATCTAAACCATTTAGAGGCTTTAAATATCAGAATATGGATGAAAAGATACAAGTATCGCCCCTGGAGGAGAGAAATCTTCAGATCAGTGGTATAGAAGAGGAAAAAATAGATGAAACCCAGCTAACCACACAAACAGATGATGACAGTAACAAGTTCGAACCACCAAAATCACACCTGAAAACCTCACTAGATACTAAAACTAACATAAACTTGTGGGGTGTCAAAGACCACATTTCTAAGATGGAAAGCTTCGGTGGTGAGGAAAAGCATGTCTGTATTTCAGGAGGAAGTATAACTTGTGCACCTCTCAGTGACAAAGAAATACAGAAGGAAAGTCATAATGAAAGTTATCCAAAGAGCAGAAGACATGTAAATACAATTGATGATACTCAGAAAGAAGAAACTGAATGGCGATACTCACCAAGCCAACTCCAGTTCTCTTATTCAGACAATCATGTGAAAGACAAAGTTCTGAGAGTACAAGACGACAGTCAAGACTTCACTACTTTTGAAGACAAGAGATTAGTTGAATTTGATTTTGGTAAGGAATGTACTGAAGATGACACTCCCTCTGAGGCTGATGACACTGTGAAGGAATGTCTTCGAATTTTCAATAAGTTCACACGAAGCAAAGCTCGTAAGGGAGAGACTGCTAAGCAGGTTGGTCACTTTTTAAAAAATCCTTTTCCTAAATCTAAAGGAGTTTCCCTTAAATATATATTCTCTATATTCTAAACTCTATAGAATATATATAACATCTATTATATATATTTCTAATACTTATGATTAATAATGTATTAAAATAAGGCAAAACCTTGGTAATTGGCCAGCCATCATGTCTTGCAGACTTGACATTTTCCAGAGACCCTGGTATTATGTACAGTAACTTACAGTTGATTTCCCAAATTAGAGGTATCTTTTATAGGAATCTATGCATGTCAGATTATCCAAATTAAATTATTTTTTCTGAATTATTTTTTAATAATTTGCCTGGCATTTTGTAGCTTGGATTCCTGTGGCTCTTCAGGAAACATATCTTTGCTTTTACTACCCTGAAATTGGATAAGTCTTATCTTTTTCCCATTAGCCTTCAGGAAAGCAAATGGAATTAGATATGCAATATTACCAAAACATTTCTGGACCGAAAAGGAGGATTGCACACACTGCCAAGTTTGATGTGAGTCACTTTGTTTCTCTTTCTCTCCCACTTCCCACCCTCCCGGTCTCTCTCAGTAGTTTATGAACTACCTACCTTGTCATTTCAAGCTTTAAGTATATTCCAGTACTTGTTATCCTATTATCCACTAGGGGGCGCAAGTGGGCAGTCAATAAATTTCTTGCCTACTTGTAAGCATTTTCTGAAACCTTCATTTTTCTCCCCCATTATCTAACGTTTTCATTAAGAGAAGGTATGTTGTTTTTGTATAACCTTTTAACTATAAATTAATATGGTCAAACCTTATTATTTTCAGATTCTGTATTTGCAAATTTGCCTCTTCAGTAAAATTAATTTGTAACTTTAAAATCAAGACTCATGCTTTTGTGGTCCTCTGTACACAGGCGCAGTGGCCAAAAAAACTGAATTGAATCGCCTAACATGCACGTTCCCAACTAAGTTTGAACAAGGCAACACTGACTTCTTGTTCAGCTGTCATACTGTTAACCAAGGTCCTTACCTGCGTCTGTCTGGTGCCATGTTTTCTGCATTATTGTGTGTTTTGTTGGTGATTTTGTTATTTAAAATGGTCCCCAAGTATAGTGCTGTCTAGTGTTCCTTGGTGCAAGAAGGCTGTGCTGTGCCTTACAGAGAAAATGTATGTGTGTTAAACAACTTTGTTCAGGCACGAGTTATTAGTGCTGTTGACCACAAATTCAGTGTTGATGAATCAGCATTATATACTAAATGAAGTATCTTTAAACAGAAACACGCATATAACAAGGTTATGAAACATTGGTTGATGAAACTGCTGTGACCAGATACTCACCTGTAATGGTTCAGTATTTGCTAATTCATTGTTTGCGGGACTCTATAGAACTTAACTAGCGTGAGTAAGGGGAATTGATGGTAGTTTTTCAAAGCAATTTGAACCTCTTGTAAATTTATATTATAAATGCTGAAGTTCTTTTATGACATGTAAAGAAACTGTATAAACACTGCAGCGAGTATTATTCCTTTAACACTTTTGTGTTAAAAAGTGCTATTTAACACAAACTTTATTTCTCTGCTCTAGTGTCTGTATTATTTTTACTTGGTACATACTGACAGCAGAATCTTCTGCATGGCATAAAAAGACTTTATGCTTCCAAGTCAGTCCAAGACCCTGAATTCCAGTTCTTGACAGAATAGTTGAACATGCTTGAGCAAATTATTTAATTTCTCTATTTCATTTTCCATATCTGTGAAATGGAGATAGTGAATACCTGCGCATCCCGGGGTCAGATACTATATTTACTAAACTAGTTTCTCTCCCCTTCTCTCTTATAAAACAGGTTTTTAGGAGGGTAACCTTGGTTCTCTTTAATTGCAAGTGATGTGGTGGTTAGTTTTCACATTACTGTGCTATATAACTTCCCCCCAAATTCTTATATTTAAATGATTGTCGGTTTCATCAGCAATTTTTTAAGAATACTTTCTCACAACTAGAATTAACTGGGCAAAAGAAGATAAAGATTTTTATGATTTTAAAAATATGTTACCGGGCTTCCCTGGTGGCGCAGTGGTTGAGACTCCGCCTGCCGATGCAGGGGACACGGGTTCGTGCCCCGGTTCGGGAAGATCCCACATGCCGCGGAGCGGCTGGGCCCGTGAACCATGGCCGCTGAGCCTGCGCGTCCGGAGCCTGTGCTCCGCAATGGGAGAGGCCACAAGAGTGAGAGGCCCGCGTACCGAAAAAAAAAAAAACAAAAATGTTACCATATTGCCTTCTAGAAGAGTTGTGACAATTTACAGTCCTACACAGTGTTCCAGGGTTCCCTTCCCACAAACCTTACAAAAAATGGGTATTATCATTTTTTAAACCTGTAAATCTGAGTGAAATTTTATTTCCTTAGTTTATATTACATTTCTTTGATTACTAGTGAAGCTGAACATTTTTTCATATGTTCCCTTCTTTTCTCATAATGAACGTTGCTGTGGAGAAGTCTGATGCTAGCCTGCTATTTCTCCCTGTATGGGTCACCTGATACGCCTGCCAGGTTACCTAATGGATTCTTTTCTTAACTTTGAATTTCAATAACTTCATTAGGATATGTCTTATTACCACTTTTACCTGCATACAAAGTGTCATTTTCTTATAAGATTTAATTTTCTGTTATTTCAAGAAAAAAATGTCTTAAATTATATGCTTAAATTGTTCAGTTTTTTTATTTCTGGGAATATTCCAATTATGTGTGTATCGGACTACATGTAGTATTGTGAATGTAGTCAATTCCAAAGAGCTTTTGTGCAAAAGGAAAGTGAAATTATCCATTTTTAAAATCAGGATTTTTTTGTTTTATGTTGATGCTCTATAGGTTCCAACCAGTAAAGAGATCACTAGCCCATCCAGGGGACCAGTCCCACCATTAATTAGTCACACTGGAATCCTTCAGGCCCAGCAACAGGCAGTGCAGATAATGGCTGCCATTAAGGGTGGGCAGGCTTTTGTTGCTGCTACTTCAGAACAGGAAAAAAATACATTTGCATGTCCAGCCTCTCAGACCCAAAGGAAAGCCTCAGGAGGTATGAGAAAATCTTCTTTTTTTTAACTCACTTATTTAATAAATGAGGTTTTACCTTATTTTAAAAATGTTTCTTATGAAGTCCATATATTCCCCATTATAGTTAAGTCAATCACCTAGAGCTTTACGTGAAATAATACGATTAGCTTGATATCTAAATCATTTATATTGTTTATCTCTGTACGCTAGGCAATAAAAGGTAGTATTTTGCATGCATTCTTACATGGAGCAAGTTGCTTTATAAATTATTTAAATTTGTTCTAGGTTATACTGGAGGTGATTATTGGGACCCTTTTGTGTTTGCATTTTGTTTTCTTCAAGAAAAAAAAATATATATAGAGAGAGAGAGAGAGAGATCAAGCCTATAAATGAAGCATTGTGAAACTTTGAGTTGATGATTGAAATAAACTCATCATCTGAGACTAATGACATTAAAATTTACCTTTTCCTTTTTCTCTCATTCATTTTAAACTTCTTAGAAAATTCATGTACATCAGACAGCCTTCATGGGGATGTAGCTCTTTCAAAGGAAAATCCAACTGCAAAGCCAAACAGATCACACATTCCTGTGGAAAGTATTGCTTCTTTTCCTGTAAAGGTACTATAAACTAAGTCTGAAGATAAGAATTTTATTTCTAATTACCATCATATACCTGTATATAGAGCCCCTTGGAGAGTGGGTATATTCTTCTCTCCGAAGACCCCTAATTCAGATAAATGCCAAACCTATTGAAGAGAAATTTCAACCTTTTTTGGTTACCCTTAGATATAGTTATTT
Organism: Stenella coeruleoalba; assembly: GCF_951394435.1. Taxonomy (NCBI): domain Eukaryota; kingdom Metazoa; phylum Chordata; class Mammalia; order Artiodactyla; family Delphinidae; genus Stenella; species Stenella coeruleoalba. Next base: position 48,156,794 of record NC_137153.1, read on the forward strand.
TCATATTATCATGGGATGTGTGCCTGTGTGTCACTTTTGGTTAATTTGGTTTTCCTATCCTTGGAAACATTAGGCATTTTTTCAGACCTAAAATATCTGTAGCTATGATTAATTTAAGCTGCCTCAGAGTTTTTCAGAGAAAAGTTTTACATTGGAATATGCCTTTCAAGCCACATCCAGTGAGGGGTGTATATGTGTACATATGTGAGAGAGACAAGGAGACAGAGAGACAGACCTTTAGAAAATAATGCCCACTAGTAATATGATAATACAACCTTTCCTCTTTAGTCAATTTTCCCCTACTTGTGGCAATGATTTTTTTTTCTTTTTACCAAATATTCTTTAGCAGAAAACTACCGGTCAGTTTTAAGGCTTTGTCCCTCCTAAAAGTGAGGTAGATTAACTCATCCTAGAATTCTTAGTCTTTTTAAGTCCGTCAAAAGGAATGCTCACCTTCTTTCTAGCTGGGATCGTTTTAATATTGAACATGCAAAGATTGTCATAAATTTAAGTCCAAACATTTCTCTTAATGAAAAGGTAACTGAAAGGCATTGGGACATATATTTGTTTTAAGAATAGTAAACTGGGACTTCCCTGGTGGTGCAGTGGTTAAGAATCCGCCTGCCAATGCAGGGAACACGGGTTCGAGCCCTAGTCCAGGAAGATCCCACATGCTGCGGAGCAACTAGGCCCGTGCGCCACAACTACTGAGCCCGCGTGCCTAGAGCCCGTGCTTCACAACGAGAGAAGCCACCGCAATCAGAAGCCTGCGCACCACAACAAAGAGTAGCCCCCGCTCGCCGCAACTAGAGAAAGCCCTCGCGCAGCAACGAAGACCCAATGCAGCCAAAAATAAATAAATAAATTTATTAAAAAAAAGAATAGTAAACTGCACACCTTCTTATACGCTGATCAGAGGACCAAACCATGGTTCTAAGAATCTGGATATGGAAACAGCAAAGGGATTAGATGAGTAATCAGATCAGCCTTAATAATGGTGGACATACAGGCAGCTGTCCCCCTTCTCCCTTTTGTGAGTATAGATAATTTATGCCTTGCATTTACTCTAATTCTGATGAATTTAAAACTTGAAATTATTTTTAAATTTAATTTTGGATATAAAACTTAGCTAAGATAGTTATACTTTCATACACATAGTAGGAATGTTAAACAGAACACACATGTATTCTTCTTTTCTCTAATCAATTTTATATTTAACAAGATGTTGAAACATAAAGTGGCTCATCAGAAAAGGGCCATAGGAGAATCAGAATCCTCGTCCAAAGTACCTGATGAAGTAAGACAATGCTATGTCAACCTCTTTTTTGAGAAGTATTTGGGAGTTTATAAAACAGGATGAGGCTTTTAACAAGGTCAATACTAAACAATGTAATTTATCAGAAAACACACACACACACACACACACACACACACACTCTTAGTAACTATTACTTTGACTAAAGAACTCATGAGGCACAACTAGCAAACAATTTTATTCAGTTTCTCTCCACTACTTTTTTGAAGCCAGACTGTGGACCTAGTTTTTTTCTCCCTCTTGAATTACTTTTCTGGTCTTGGTAATTTGTAAAAAGTACTCTGGTTACTTTTTTTTTTTTTTAATAATTAAACTCTTTATGTTGGAGATTCATCAGGTTTTTTTAAAAATTAATTTATTTATTTTTGGTTGCATTGGGTCTTTGTTGCTATGTGCAGGCTTTCTCTAGTTGCAGCGAGCAGTGGCTACTCTTTGTTGCGGTGCGCGGGCTTCTCATTGTGGTGGCTTCTCTTGTGGAGCATGGACTCTAGGTGCACAGGCTTCAGTAGTTGTGACACATGGGCTCAGTAGTTGTGGCTCGTGGACTCTAGAGCACAGGCTCAGTAGTTGTGGTGCACGGGCTTAGTTGCTCCGCAGCATGTGGGATCTTCCCAGCCCAGGGATTGAACCCATGTCCCCTGCATTGGCAGGCAGATTCTTAACCACTGTGCCATCAGGGAAGCCCCTGGTTACTTTTAGTGGTAAAACTGTCTTAGTCCTGAGATTTCATATCAAAGCAAGTAGTTTATTAATCTGAGTTGTGTCTCCCCCTTTATGTACTGTCTAGTGAGCCACAGTCCCCACCACTCCCTATTAGGCATACCTGCTACACTCATTTATAAGCCATGCCTGGTTTCTTGGCAGCACCTGTATTTGCAGTTCCTACTCAAAACCTTTTTCCCAAATTGAAACCTTTCAGATCAGTGGCAATAGCTGTAGCTCTCACCCCATGCATATTTTCAAAATCCAATGTGGAGTGGTGAGGATGGTGGCTTAGTAGATAGAATAAGTTCCATCTAAAGGTGGGCAGATACCTCTCGGCTCCATCTGATTATTGCAGTTTGGAAATTCAAGTTCAAAATGTACAGATTTCTAATCTTCCAATAATTTTTATCTTAAAATCTCTACTTAAAACACTGTTAGACAAATACATGTCTGAGCACTAGATTTGGGCTTTGTGCTGCCCTTCCTCTGACTGAGGTGAATTCAGATGACTCTGGAGGTTATTTTAAAAGACCATGGGTGGATGAAACAAGAGGCAGATTTCAGATCGACATGAAAAAGACCTTTGTAACTGATATGCTGTCCATAAAACAGATTCACAAAACAGTGAGCTGCCAGTTGCTAAAAGTGTTTGGGATATAAGCTAACTTGTCATCACAACAGGAGATTCATGCATTAGGAGTGAGGAAGGGTCAATTTAAGGATTCTTTTGATTAACAGCTTTATTGAGATATGATTCACATACCCTACAATTCATCCATTTAACATATATAGTTCAGTAACTTCAGTATATTCACAGGGTTGTGCGATCACTGCCACAATTAATTTAAATACATTTCCATCGCCCCCAAAAGACACCGTTTACCCTTCATCTGCCATTCCCCCACTCCTCCATATCTCCCAGCCCTAGGAAACTACTAATTTACTCTCTATTTCTATTTATTTGCCTATTCTAGACATTTCATGGAAATGGAATCATATAATATGTGGTTCTTTTGTGACTGGCGTAATGTTTTCCCCTAGCATAATGTTGTCAAGGGTCATCCACGTTATAGCATGTGTCATTGCTGAGTAATATTCTGTTTTATGGATATACACATTTTATTTCTCCATTCACTAGTTGATGGACATTGGGATTATTTCCATTTGGGGCTATTATGAATAACAAACATTTGTACAGAATGTTTATTTGTATTTGTGTACAAGTTTTTGTGTGGACAAACAGTAACATTACCCTTAAGCATATTTCTAGGAGTAAAATTGCTGGGTTATATGCTAGTTCTACATTTAGCTTTTTGTGGAACTAACAAACTGTTTTCCAAAGTGACTATATCACTACATTCCCACCAACAACATACAGGGGTTCTGGTTTCTCCACATCCTTGCCAGCACTTGTTATTATCTGTCTTCTTTCTAGCTATCCTAGTGTGTATGAAGTGGTAGCTCATTTGTAGTTTTGAATTGCATTTCCCTACCAACTAACGATGTTGAACATACTTTCATATACCTGTTGGCCATTTGTATATCTTCTTGCAGAAATGTCTATTCAAATCCTTTGCCCATATTTTGCGTTATTTGTCTTCTTACTGTTGAGTTATAAGAGTTGTTTATGTATTCTGGATACAAGTCTCTTAGATAAAACATTGGCAAATATTTTTTCTTTTCTGTGGGTTGTCTTCTCACTTTCTTGATGGTATCAGTTGCAGCACAAAGTTTTTCACCATGATGTATTCCAATTTATTTTTCTTCTGTTGCTTGTGCTTTTGGTATCATATGTAAGAAAACTAGGTCACAAAGAGTTATTTCTTTTTTTTTCCTAAGAGATGGAAAGTTTTAGTTTTTACACTTAGGTGTATGATCTGTTTTGAGTTGAGTTTTGCATAATGTGTGAGGTAGTGGGTCCAACTTCATTCTTTTGAATGTGGATATCCAGTTATACCACCATTTGTTGAAAAGACTATTTTTCCTTATTAAATTTTTGTGTCATTTTTGTTAGAAATCAGTTGTAAATATAAGAGTAACTGACCATAAATTCTGAGCTCTGGTTCTCTTGCTTTGATCTCTATTTCTGTCCTCATGCCAGTACTACACAGTCTTAATTACTGTAGCTTTGTAGTAAGTATTGAAATTAGAAGTGTGAGTTCTTAAAATTTGTTGTTCTTTTTCAAGAACGTTTTGGTCCCTGGCATATCCATATAACTTTTAGGATCAGCTTGTATTTTCTGCAAAAATATCAAGTTAGGATTTTGATAGAGGTTGTTCTGAATCAGTAGATCAATTTGTGGAGTATTACCATTTAACAATATTAGGTCTTGTGAGCCATGAACATGGGATGTCTTTGCATTTATTTAGATCTTTAGATCCTTTCAACAGTTTTTGTAGTTTTTCAGAGTACAAGTCTTGAACTGCTTTTGTTAAACTTATTCCTAGGTGTTTTAATCTTTTTAATGCTATTGTAAATGGAATTGTTTTTGTAATTTTATTTTCAAATTATTCATTACAAGTGTGTAAAAATACAATTGATTTCTGATCTTGTATCTTGCAACTTTGCTGTACTTGTTTATTAGTTCTAATCATTTTTATTGAGTTCCTTGGAAGTTTCTTTATAAAAGATTATATCTTCTATAAATAGAGTTTTATTTTTTTCTTTCCAATGTGGGTACTTTTATCTCATTTTCTTGGCTAATTTCTCTAGGCATAAACTCCAGTATTGTATTGAATAGAAGTGATAAGAGGAGCCATGCTTATCTCTTTCCTCATTCTAGGAGAAAAACTTTCAGTCTTTCTTCATTAAGTGCAATAGTAACTGTGGGTTTTTTATACGTGTCCCTTCTGTTTCATCTAAATTTTCTAATTTATTGGCATATAGTTGTTCATAGTATTCCTTTATAATTCTTTTTATTTCTGAAAGTTCTATAATGATGTCTTCTTTCATTATTGATTTTATTATTTATTTATTTTTTTTTATGGCTGCATTGGGTCTTCATTGCTGTGTGTGGGCTTTCTCTAGTTGCAGTGAGCAGGGGCTACTCTTCATTGTGGTGCACAGCCTTCTCATTGCGGTGACATCTCTTGTTGTAGAGCACAAGCTCTAGGGCATGCGGGCTTCAGTAGCTGTGGCACATGGGCTTAGTTGCTCTGCAGCATGTGTGATCTTCCCAGAACAGGGCTTGAACCCATGTCTCCTGCATTGGCAGGTGGATTCTTAACCACTGCGCCACCAGGAAAGCCCTCATTTATTTTAATAATTTGAGCCTTCTCTTTTCTTGGTCAATCTAGCTAAAGTTTTATCTATTTGGTTGATCTTTTCAAAGAATGAACTTTTAGTTTTTATGATTATCTCATTTTTAATTCTTTATTTTACTTATTTCCACTCTAATCTTTATTATTTGATTCCTTTTGCATTCTTTGGGTTTAGTTTCCCATTAAAATTCTAGTTGCTTAAGGTGGAAGGCAAATTTACTGATTTGAGATCTTTTTAATATAGCGATTTACAATATTAATTTTACTCTAAGCACTATAGGTGCATCCTATATGTTTCATTATGTTGTGTTTCCATTTTCATTCATCTCAAAGAACTTTTAAGTTTCCCTTTTATTTTTTTATACATCTTTATTGGAGTATAATTGCTTCACAATGTTGTGTTAGTCTCTGCCGTACAACAAAGTGAATCAGCTATATGCACACACATATCCCCATATCCCCTCCCTCTTGAGCCTCCCTCCCACCCTCCCTATCCCACCCCTCTAGGTGGTCAGAAAGCACCAAGCTGATCTCCCTGTGCTATGCAGCAGCTTCCCACCAGCCATCCGTTTTACATTTGGTAGTGTATTTATGTCAGTGATACTCTCACTACATCCCAACCACCCATTCCCCCCGTCTCCTCAAGTCTGTTCTCAACGTCTGCATTGTTATCCCTGCCCTACCACTAGGTTCATCAGTACCATTTTTCTAGATTCCATATATATGCATTAGCATATGGTATTTGTTTTTCTCTTTTTGACTTACTTCACTCTGTATGGCAGAGTCTAGGTCCATCCACCTCACTACAAATAATTCAGTTTCATTCCTTTTTATGGCAGAGCGATATTCCATTGTATATATGTGCCACATCTTCTTCATCCATTTGTCTGTCGATGGACATTTGGGTTGCTTCCATGTCCTGGCTATTGTAAATAGTGCTGCAGTGAACATTGTGGTACATGTCTCTTTTAGAATTATGGTTCTCTCAGGGTATATGCCCAGTAGTAGGATATGGTCCTACTGGGTCATATGGTACTTCTATTTTTAGTTTTTTAAGGAATCACCATACTGATCTCCATAGTGGCAGTATCAATTTATATTCCCACCAGCAGTGCAGGAGGGTTCCCTTTTCTCCACACCCTCTCCAGCATTTCTTGTTTCTAGATTTTTTGATGATGGCCATTCTGACTGGTGTGAGGTGATACCTCATTGTAGTTTTGATTTGCATTTCTCTAATGATTAGTGATGTTGAGCATCTTTTCATGTATTTGTTAGCCATCTGTATGTCTTCTTTGGAGAAATATCTATTTAGGTCTTCTGCCCATTTTTGGATTGGATTGTTTTTCTGATATTGAGCTGCATGAGCTGCTTGTATATTTTGGAGATTAACCCTTTGTCCATTGCTTTATTTGCAAATATTTTCTCCCATTCTGAGGGTTGTCTTTTCTCTTGTTTATGGTTTCCTTTGCTGTGAAAAAGCTTTTAAGTTTCATTAGGTCCCATTTGTTTATTTTTATTTCCATTTCTCTAGGAGGTGGGTCAAAAAGGATCTTGCTGTGATTTATGTCATAGAATGTTCTGCCTATGTTTTCCTCTAAGAGTTTTATAGTGTCTGGCCTTATATTTAGGTCTTTAATCCATTTTGAGTTTATTTTTGTGTATGATGTTAGGGAGTGTTCTAATTTCATTCTTTTACATGTAACTGTTCAGTTTTCTCAGCACCACTTATTGAAGAGACTGTCTTTTCTCCATTGTATAGTCTTGCCTCCTTTATCAAATATAAGGTGACCATATGTGTGTGGATTTATTTCTGGGCTTTCTATCCTGTTCCATTGATCTATATTTCTGTTTTTGTGCCAGTACCATATTGTCTTGATTACTGTAGCTTTGTAGTATAGTCTGAAGTCTGGGAGCCTGATTACTCCAGCTCCGTTTTTTTCCCTCAAGATTGATTTGGCTATTTGGGGTCTTTTGTGTTTCCATACAAATTGTAAAATTTTTTGTTCTAGTTCTGTGAAAAATGTCATTGGTAATTTGATAGGGATTGCATTGAATCTGTAGATTGCTTTGGGTAGTGGGGTCATTTTCACAATGTGGATTCTTCTAATCCAAGAACATGGTATATATCTCCATCTGTTTGTATCATCTTTGATTTCTTCTGTCTTGTAGTTTTCTGAGTAAAGGTTTTTTGCACCTTAGGTAGGTTTATGCCTACTTATTTTATTCTTTTTGTTGCAGTGGTAAATGGGAGTGTCTCCTTAATTTCTCTTTCTCATTTTCCATTGTTAGTGTGTAGGAATGCAAGAGATTTCTGTGCATTTTGTGTCTTGCTACTTTACCAATTCATCAGTTAGCTCGAATAGTTTTCTGCTGGCACCTTTAGGATTTTCTATGTATAGTATCATGTCATCTGCAAACAGTGACAGCTTTATACTTCTTTTCCATTTTGGATTCCTTTTATTTCTTTTTCTTTTCTGATGGCCATGGCTAAAACTTCCAAAACTATGTTGAATAATGGTGAGAGTGGAAATCCTTGTCTTCTTCCTGATCTTAGAGAAAATGGTTTCAGTTTTCCACCATTGAGAATGATGTTGGCTTTGGGTTTGTCATATTTGGCCTTTAGTATGTTGAGGTAGGTTCCCTCTATGTGCACTTTCTGGAGAGTTTTTATCATAAATGGGTGTTGAAATTTGTCAGAAGGTTTTTCTGCATCTATTGAGATGATCATATGGATTTTATTCTGCAGTTTGTTAATATGGTGTATCACATTGATTGATTTGCATATATTGAAGAATCCTTGCATTCCTGGGATAAACCCCACTTGATCATGGTGCATGATCCTTTTAATGTGCTGTTGGATTCTGTTTGCAGGTATTTTGTTGAGGATTTTTGCATCCATATTCATCAGTGATATTGGCCTGTAATTTTCTTTTTTTTTCTTTCTTTTTTTTTTTTTTTCGTTACACGGGCCTCTCATTGTTGTGGCCTCTCCCGTTGCGGAGCACAGGCTCTGAACACCCAGGCTCAGTGGCCATGGCTCACGGGCCCAGCCGCTCCGTGGCATGTAGGATCTTCCCGGACCGGGGCACGAACCCACGTCCCCTGCATCGCCAGGCAGACTCTCAACAACTGCACCACCAGGGAAGCCCCTGTAATTTTCTTTTTTTGTGACATCATTGTCTGGTTTTGGTATCAGGGTGATGGTGGCCTCATAGAATGAGTTTGGGAGCATTCCTCCCTCTGCTATATTTTGGAAGAGTTTGAGAAGGATAGGTGTTAGCTCTTTAAATATTTGATAGAATTCACCTGTGAAGCCATCTGGCCCTGAGCTTGTTTGTTGGAAGATTTTTTTTTTTTTTTTTTTTTTTTTTTTTTTTTTTTTGTTGGAAGATTTTTAATCACAGTTTCAATTTCAGTGCTTGTGATCAGTCTGTTCATATTTGCTATTTCTTCCTGGTTCAGTCTCAGAAGGTTGTACTTTTCTAAGACTTTGTCCATGTCTTCCAGGTTGTCCATTTTATTGGCATAGAGTTGCTTGTAGTAGTCTCTCTCATGAGCCTTTGTATTTCTGCAATGTCAGTTGTTACTTCTCCTTTTTTGTTTCTAATTCTGTTGATTTGAGTCTTCTCCCTTTTTTTCCTGATGAGTCTGGCTAGTGGTTTATCAATTTTGTTTATCTTCTCAAAGAACCAGCCAGCTTTTAGTTTTATTGATCTTTGCTGTTGTTTCCTTCATTTCTTTTTCATTTATTTCTGATCCGATCTTTATGATTTCTTTCTTTCTGCTAACTTTGGGGTATTTTTGGTTCTTTAATTGCTTTAGGTTTAAGGTTAGGTTGTTTATTTGAGATTTTTCTTGTTTCTTGAGGTAGGATTGTATTGCTATACATTTCCCTCTTAGAACTGCTTTTGCTGCATCCCATAGGTTTTGGGTCATCATGTTTTCATTGTCATTTGTTTCTAGATATTTTTTGATTTCCTCTTTGATGTCATCAGTGGTCTCTTGGTTATTTAGTAATGTATTGTTTAGCCTCCATGTGTTTGTGTTTTTTACGGGTTTTTTTTCCCTGTAATTAATTTCTAATCTCACAGCATTGTGGTCAGAAAAGATGCTTGATATGATTTCAGTTTTCTTAAATTTACTGAGGCTTGATTTGTGACCCAAGATGTGAACTATCCTGGAGAATGTTCCATGCACACTTGAGAAGAAAGTGTAATCTGATGTTTTTGGATGGAATGTCCTATAAATATCAATTAAATCTATCTGATCTCTTGTGTCTGATTTAAAGCTATCTGATTTAAAACTTGTGTTCCCTTATTAATTTTATGTTTGGATGATCTGTCCATTGGTGTAAGTGAGGTGTTAAAGTCCCCCACTATTATTATGTTACTGCCTATTTCCTCTTTTGTAGCTGTTAACAGTTGCCTTATGTATTGAGGTGCTCCTATGTTGGGTGCATATATATTTATAATTGTTATATCTTCTTCTTGGATTGATCCCTTGATCATTATGTAGTGTCCCTCCTTTTCTCTTGTAGCTTTCTTTATTTTAAAGTCTATTTTATCTGATAGCTCCTCCAGCTTTCATTTGATTTCCATTTGAATGGAATATCTTTTTCCATCCACTCACTGTCAGTCAGTACGTGTCCCTAGGTCTGAAGTGGGTTTCTTGTAGACAGCATATATATGAGTCTTGTTTTTGTATCCATTCAGCAAGCCTGTGTCTTTTGGTTGGAGCATTTACTCCATTCACATTTAAGGTAATTATTGATATGTATGTTCCTATTACCATTTTCTTAATTGTTTTGGGTTTGTTTTTGTAGGTCCTTTTCTTCTCTTGTGTTTCCCACTTAGAGAAGTTCCTTTAGCATTTGTTGTAGAGCTGGTTTGGTGGTGCTGAATTCTCTTAGCTTTTGCTTGTCTGTAAAGCTTTTGATTTCTCCTTCAAATCTGAATGAGATCCTTGCTAAGTAGAGTAATCTTGGTTGTAGGTTATTCCCTTTCATCACTTTAAGTATATCATGCCACTCCCTTCTGGTTTGTAGAGTTTCTGCTGAAAAATCAGCTGATAACCTTATGGGGATTCCCTTGTATGTTATTTGTTGCCTTTCCCTTGCTGCTTTTAATATTTTTTCTTTGTATTTAATTTTTGATAGTTTGATTAATATGTGTCTCAGTGTGTTTCTCCTTGGGTTTATCCTGTATGGGACTCTCTGCACTTCCTGGACTTGATTGACTATTTCCTTCCCCATGTTAGGGAAGTTTTCAACTCTAATCTCTTCAAATATTTTCTCAGACCCCTTCTTTTTCTCTTCTTCTTCTGGGACCTCTACAATTGTAATGTTGGTGCATTTACTGTTGTCCCAGAGGTCTCTGAGACTTTACTCAATTCTTTTCATTCTTCTTTCTTTATTCTGCTCTGCAGCAGTTATTTCCATCATTCTGTCTTCCAGGTTACTTATCTGTTCTTCTGCCTCAGTTATTCTGCTATTGATTCCTTCTAGAGTATTTTAAATTTCAGTTATTGTGTTGTTCATCACTGCTTGTTTGTTCTTTAGTTCTTCTAGGTCCTTGTTAAATATATCTTGTATTTTCTCCATTCTGTTTCCAAGATTTTGGATCATCTTTACTGTCCTCACTCTGAATTCTTTTTCTGGTCAACTGCCTATCTCCTCTTCATTTGTTTGGTCTTGTGGGTTTTTACCTTGCTCCTTCATCTGCTGCATATTTCTGTGTCTTATTTTAACTTACTGTGTTTGGGGTCTCCTTTCTAAAGGCTGCAGGGTCATATTTCCTCTTACTTCTGTTGTCTGTGCCTAGTGGGTGAGTTTGGTTCAGTGGCTTGTGTAGACTCCCTGGTTGGGGGGACTGGAGCCTATGTTCTGGTGGGTGAAGCTGGATCTTGTTCCTCTGATGGGCAGGGCTGCATCTTGTGGTGTGTTTTGCAGTGTCTTTGAGCTTAGTATGACTTTAGGTAGACTGTCTGCTAATGGGTGGGGTTGTGTTCCTGTTTTGCTAGTTGTTTGCTGTGAGGCATCCAGCACTGGAGCTTGCTGGCCGTTGGGTGGAGCTGGGTCTTTGTATTGAGACAGAGACCTCTGGGAGAGCACTCACTGATTAATATTCCATGGGGCTGGGAATTCTCTGGTGGTCTGACATCCTGGATTCGGCTCTCCCACCCCCAAGGCTCTGGCCTGATCCCCAGCCAGACCACCAAGACCCTGCAAGCCACACAGTGTGGAAGAAAAGGAAGAAGAAAAACAAAATCATAAAGAAAAACCAAAAAAGAACCCAAACAGACAAACAGACAAAAGCCCAAGACAAATGGTAAAAGCAAAGCTAAACAGACAAAATCACACAAAGAAACATACACACAGGCACTCACAAAAAGAAAAACAAAAGAAGAGAAAACAAAGAAGAGAGCAACCAAACCAATAAACAAATCCAAAACCAAAACAAACACTAAAAACTAACAAAAACATAAAAGCAGAAACAAATCAAATGCAGAAAGCAAACTAAAAAAAGCCACTGAAAACATAAAACAAATACAAAAATGATAAAATGTAAAGACGAAAGATGAAAACAAAAGGAAAAAATACAAAATGACAGAGTAGTAAAGGAAAAATAGAAAAATATAAAATACAGTTAAAAAAGAAAACAAAGCAAAAGAAAGAAAATAACAAACACAAGCAAAAAACACAATATAATATAAAAGTACAGTAGAATTAGGTAAAACAATTAAGTAAAATATATTTTAAAAAGAAAAGTAAATTAAAAAGTTAAATTAAAAAAATAATAATAAAAAAAAGAACAGAACCGAAAAAAAAAGTAGTGATATTTTCCTGTGGCCTTAGTTGTCAGTGTCCTTGGCCGCATAGTGAGCCACAGACAATCCCTGCTTCCCCAGGAAGCCCTCTGGTACCTCTAGGTGGGTCTCTGGACCTGCTGTGGGCACTGTGGGGCCAGCTCAGACTCTGACCTGGCCTTAGTCCTGCGTGTACTTGCCCCCAAAGTCCACAGTTGTCCCCAAAGTCCACAGCCTCAATTGTGGGAACACTCATTGTCTATTCAGGTATTCCACAGATGCAGCGTTTACCCAGCTGATTGCGGGGATTTGATCACTGCTCCTGAGCTGCCTGGGGAGACTTCCCTTTCTCTTCTTTGGTCGCACTGCCCCTGGGGTTCAGCTTTGGTTTTGGCCCCGCCTCTGCATGTAGCTGCCCTTAGGCGTCTGTTCCCCATCCAGGCAAGAGGGGGTGAAAGCAGCAGCTGATTAGGGCTCACTTGCTCAGGCTGCGGGGAGAGGGATATAGCAGTCATAATTGGGATGTGTGGGGAGTGCCTGCAGTGGCAGAGGCTGGTGTGAAGTTGCAAGAGCCTAAGGAGGTGCGCCACGCATTCTCCCGGGGACGTTGGCCCTGGTTCGCAGGACCCTCAGCAGTGGCAGGCTGCACCGGCTGCCGGGAAGTTGTGGGCAGGTACCTGCCTTGCACACAGGACCCTTGGTGGCAGTGGCAGCAGCCTCTGGGGTCCGAGATAACAGCCACAGCTCACGCTTGTGCCCATGTAGGCTTTGCCCTACCATCTGTGAGCACACAGAGAGAGAAGCTCTTCTGACAGGGCTGCCCCTCTCCTCACACACCCCACAACAAAGGTCTCCTGCCTCTCTGGCAGGCCTAGGTTTTTTCCCAGACTCCTTCCCAGCTAGCTGTGGTGCACCAGCCCCCCCAAGGCTGTCCTCACGCAGCCAACCCCAGTCCTCTCCCAGGGGTCTGACCTCCGAAGCCCAAGCCTCAGCACCTAGCTCCCACGTTCCCCTGCAAGTGAGCTGACAAGTGTCTCAGGCTGGTGAGTGCTGGTCAGCACTGATTCTCCCTCGGCACTCCACACCTCTGTTGTTGCCTCTCCTCCGAGGCTCTGAAGCTCCCCCGTCCCGTCCCCACCAGTGAGGGGGCTTCCTAGTGTGTGGAAACTTTTCATCCTTCACAGCTCCCTTCCAGAGGGGCAGGTCCTGTCCCAATTTCATTGTCTCTTTTTTTCTTTTTTCTTTTGCCCTACCCAGTTACATGGGGATTTTCTCACCTTTTTGGAAGTCTAATGTCCCCTACCAGGATTCATGTAGATGTATTTTTGATGTATTTGTGGGGAGGAAGGTGATCTCCATATCTTACTCCTCCACCATCTGGCAGGTCTCTCCCCTAAGTTTCCCTTTTATTCCTCCTTTGACCTGTTCATTATTTAGGAATGTGTAATTCAATTTTCACATATTAATGAATTTCCAAAATATCCTGCTGTTGATTTATAATATAGTACCATTGTGGTCAGAGAACATACGTTGTATGATTTCAGTCCTTTTAAATTTATTGAGGATTGTTTTATGACCTAACATAGGATCTGCCCTAGAAAATGTCCCATGTGTACTTGAAAAGTATATGTATTCTGTTCTCGTTGTGTGGCGTATTCAATAGATGTCTATTAGGTATAATTGCTTCATAGTTTTGTTGAAGTATTCCATTTTTTTCTTGATATTCTGACTTGTATCCATTATTGAAAGTGTGGCATTGAAGTTTCTGATTGTTGAATTGTTGTTTCTCCAATTCTATCAGTTTTTGTTTTGTGTATTTTGGTGCTCTGGTATAAGATGCATATTTGTTTATAGTCATTATGTCTTTCTGATAGATTAACACTCTTCTCATTATAAAATGTCTCTCTTTGTCTCTAGTGACAATTTCTCTTTTAAAGATTATACTGTCTGACGTTAGTGCAGCCACTCCAGCTATCTTTAATTAGTGCTTACAAAGTATCTCTCTTTTCTTCCTTTTGCTTTCAACCTATTTGGTCTTTGAATTTAGTGTGTGTCTTGTAGACAGCATACAGTTGACCCATATTTCCCCCCATTCTTCCAAATGTAAATGGAGTGTTTAATCCATTCACATTTAATGCAGTGACTCATAACTAATAAAGTAGGATTTATTGATACATCATCCATTTTGCAATGCCATTTTTATGTCTTGTGTCTTTCTATTTCCTCTACAATTATTGCTTTGTTTTGGGTTAAATATTTTCTAGTATACCATTTAAATGCCCATGTCATTTCTTTGACTATATCTTTTGAATTATTTTCTTAATGTTTATAGTAAGGATTACAATTACCATCTTAATTTGTGACAATCTGGTTCAAACTAAAACTAACTTAATTTCAATAGTATTCAAAAATTTACTCCAGTATATTTCTTTCTACCCCTCCTTTATACCATTACTGTCATATAAATTACATCGTTATATATTATAAAACCTGTAATTCAATTTTGTAATTCTTGCTTTATGTTATTGTCTCTTAAAATAGATGAAGAAGAAATAGATTACAAACAAATACATATTTATTCTCATATATTTTCCTGTGAAGTTACATTTACCAGTGTTCTTTATTTCTTCATGTGGATTCAAATTACCATCTAGTGTCCTTCTCAGACTGAAGGAATCCCTTTAGCAATTCTTGCAGGATAGATCTGCTAATGACAAATTCCCTGAGAGTTTATCTGGGAATGTCTTCATTTCTCCTCCATTGTAAGGAAGAGTTTAGTTGAGTACAGAATTCTTAGTTAACAGTCTTTTTCTTTCAACACTTTGAGATGTCATTCCACTGCTTCCATGGTTTCTGATGAGAAATCAGCTTTAATCTTATTAAAGATCCTTTGTACATAATGTCATTTTTCTCTTACTATTGATATTTTCAAGATTTTCTTTTTGTCTTTGACTTTCATCAGTTTGACTGTGACATGTCTAAGTGTGGCTCTCTGTGAATAAGTTCTACTTGGAGTTTGTTGAGCTTCATGGATGTATGGGTTAATATTTTACATAATATTGGGGACGTTTTTGGCAATTATTTCTTCAATATTTTTTCTGCTCCTTTCTCCTTTTCCTGTGGAACTCACATTATGTGAATATAGGTATGTTTGTTTGATGGTGTCCCACAGGCATCTGAGGCTTTGTTCATTTTATCTTGTTCTTTTTTCTTCTCCTGAAGCTGAATAATCTCTATTGGTCTATCTTTAGGTTCACTGATTATTTCTTCTTCTAGCTCATATCTGTGGTTGAGCCCCTATGGTGAATTGTTCATGTAATTTTTGTACTTTTTAACTCCAGAACTTCAATTTTTTTTCTATTTTTATTTCTCTTTATTGGTACTATTTGATGAAACATCATTTTCACACTTTCCTTTAATTCTCTAGACATCATTCCATTAATTTTTTAAACATATTTACAATAGCTAATTTAAAGTCTGTGTCTACTGAGTCCCAAATCTCGGCTTTCTCAGGAGCATTTTCTCTTGACTGCTTTTTTGCTTCCTGTTAGTGGCATACTTTCCTGTTTCTTTACATGTCTCATGACTTTTTGTAGAAAACTATACAGTTAAATAATGTATCATAATAACTCTAGGGTCAGATAGGTATTTATTTTGTTGCTAGGTTTTTGTAATTGTTTTTCTTGTTGCTACTTACTTGCTTACTGACTTTTCTGAACTAATTCTGTAGATTCTGTATTGCTTCCAGTGTATGGACACTTAAGTCCTCTGGTGGCATTTTTTTTTCAGTTCTTTTATTATTTATTTTAGGAGTCATCCTGTGTCAGTACAATTTAGTGGTCAGCCAATGACTGGTTAGAAGAGTTTCTTAAATGCCTTGTCTGTATGTCTTCCACCCTTTTTATCCCTTCCCACTAGAGGATCTATGTGAGAAGGCATGCCTTCAAACTTGTTGCAGTTTATAAGACAGCCTTAGCTTTTACTTCCTGTAAACCTGCAGGGTTTCAAGGTCAGCCACTAGTGAGTTATTGGGAGCTTCTCTTTTCCCAGATCTTTCTTGGGTCACCTTTGACACCCTAAGAATATGTCAGAGCTTTTCAAAGTTTCAAAATCTAGTTCTCCAAGATTTCCTTTTAAATTCCTAGGCAGGTTCTTGTTTACCCACCTGAAATCATAGCCTTAGGTAGCTGCCATATTGCCACCCATTTACTATTGTTTTGATAGTACTCTGGGGATAGGTTTTTTTTTTCTTCCTCCCATGAGCTGAGCTCTGAGTCCAATCAAATACCCACGGCACTCTGGGGATAGAGATTTTTCCAGGAAGCTGCTTGTTCGGACAAAATACTGACTGTGCTCTGGGGATGATGCCTTTAATGTAGCTCTAAAAGAGTTCTGTCCTTTCTGTTGGCTATCAGGCTGCCAATTTTTTGCAGCTATGATGCCACTAAGCTGGGGAGAAAGGCGGGTGGGAATAGCCTCAAGCTAAAATGTTAGAGACACCACTGTCTTACCGAGGTTCAGTAGTTTCTCTTAGACAATTTTCAGTTTTTTTTTTCTGTGGCTTTGGTTAATTTTCCGAGTTTTGAAATGGTTGGTTTTAGTTGTTTTGCCAGTATTTGTATTGTTTTTGTGGGACAGTTTGTGAAGGTTCTTGTCCTACCATTCCGGAAGTCTGTCTCCTCTAGGATTCTGTATAAGTTACAGAATAATGGCAAAGCAAAGAAACAAAAAAGGAGCCTCTTAAAGAGAAATGTTACCCTTTTTCTTCCAGCTTTGTCTTTTTCTGTATCCCTGTCTTGTCTTCTGTACTGTCTTCCAACCTCCCTATGGTGTTCTCTCTGTGCTGGTTTAGTGTAGTGAGGAGAGTCTTGGCTTCGGAACTTGAGCACACCCGGATTCCATTTCTAGCCCTGCAACGGTAAGCAAGATACTGACTTTCCTTCGGTCTCAGTTTCCTCATATAAATTGGTGATACTTATAGAATCACCATAAAGATTAAATGAGAAAACTTTGAACGAGCTTATTCCAGACCTGTACATACTAGGTGTACAGTAAATTAGTAATATAATACGTATTATTTATTCAGTTCTCTCATTTCATCCCTTTTTACTGACCTATCTTAATGAGTTTTGGTGTAAAAATAGTAGTTAATGGGTTTAGGAAAGTAACTTATAGAAGAAAGATAATGAAAAGAGAATCATGTCTTTTCTTTGTTCTGTGATCTTAAGCAAATTATTTAGCCACTTTGAGCCTTAGCGTCCTCACCTTTTAAATGAGAATACTAGTATGTGCCTCTGATATGTTAGGGCCTTGCTTTGAGAATCAAATGAGTTCATGACACTGTAGGCTTGTGGAGGCTTTGCACCATGCACTGTCTGCAAACATACAGTGGTCTCTAGTTTGTGAAGATAAGTGTCTGGTTCTTGGATTACATTCATGGGATTAAGTTTGCTTTTTTTTTCTTCTCAAAAAACATAAACGTAGAATGTAAAATAAGTTGCTTATTATTTGTGGCACCATTTCCCCCCGTCTTTTGAGTTAGATAAGTATTTTGCCATATTTATCCATTATGTAGCAAATGAAATTTATTGTTCATAGACTTTGGATTTAATATTTTCATTTAATTGTTCACTTTGTGATTTAGGCTAAAATAGAAGAAAAGGCCATTTATGAATGCTGTAGCCGTCGAAATATGTATGTGAACATAGCAAGAAATACTCTGAAGAAGCTGAGAGACCAAGGTAATGTCTTTTCAATTAAGTGATAAGATAAAAAGTTGTGATTAACACCTGACACTGAATTTGTTTTCTTCATTAACAGCGTTGTTTTTAGATATTCAATGAGATGTATGTTTTAAATATTCTGTTGAGTCGAACGTGCAGGTGGCATTTTTTTGTTGAAAGTAACAAGTTAGCCTTGAACTTAGTTGTGAATATAACCTCACTGAAGGAGGTTATCAGTGATATATTTAAATTTGATTTCTGGTTATAAAAGTAATTCACCTCCATGTGGAACAGTATCAGTACTTCTCAACCTTTTAAAAATCAGTATTGTCCCCCTAATAAACCTATTTTTTCTACCTCCTTCACCCCCAGTAAAATGAAGTACTGAGGGATAATATTTTATCAGTTAAATTGGGTTTTTGTAGAGCCACATACTATAGTAATATCTAAGATTTTTTTCACTCCTCAAAAGCCAACTTTACTCCTCTGGGGGCAGTACCACCCCAGTTGAGAATACGTGGCATGAGTTCAAATAATACGGAAAAACATCTTTTTTTTTTTTTTTTTTTTTTTTTTTTGCGGTACGCGGGCTTCTCACTGCTGTGGCCTCTGCTGTTGCGGAGCACAGGCTTCGGACACACAGGCTCAGTGGCCATGGCTCACGGGCCCAGCCGCACCGCGGCATGTGGGATCTTCCCGGACCGGGGCATGAACCTGTGTCCCCTGTATCGGCAGGCGGACTCTCAACCACTGCGCCACCAGGGAAGCCCCAGAAAAACATCTTTTAAAAAAACAGTCAAAGACAGCTATCTTCCAGATCTCTTATATAGACCCTCCTTTACATGACTACAGAGATATATATAATATTCATGAATACAATCATTTTATATACAGTGTGTCTAACTTTTTTTACTCAGTAAGGTATCACAGAAGTCTTTTGTCAGTTAACGTGGAATCCACATTCATATCTAGATCTGTATGGTACTTTTTAAAGACTGCATGAAATTCTGTTGTATAGAACCTATACTATACATATTCCATTATATGGAATCTATAATGTAGATGAACTAAATGCCTTTGGGTATTTAGATTGCTTACATTTTTTTTGAGTATAAATTCTGTGATAAATATGTGTGAGGATGTTAACACGTTGACATTTACTTAAACCCGAGCGTATGTATCTTTAGCATAAATTCCTATACACAGAGAAGCTAGCAGAAAGGGTCTGCATGTTTAAAATTGGTAAATATTGTGGTTTTTTCCAATTTGTTTATTTATTTATTTTTGGCTGCATTGGGTCTTCATTGCTGCGCGAGGGCTTTTCTCTAGTTGCGGCAAGTGGGGGCTACTCTTCGTTGCAGTGCGTGGGCTTCTTATCGCGGTGGCTTCTCTTGTTGCAGAGCACAGGCCCCAGGTGCATGGGCTTCAATAATTGTGGCACGCGGGCTCAGTAGTTGTGGCTCACGGGCTCTAGAGCACAGGCTTAGTAATTGTGGCGCATGGGCTTAGTTGCTCCACGGCATGTGGGATCTTCCCGGACCAGGGCTCGAACCCGTGTCCCCTGCATTGGCAGGCAGTTTCTTAACCACTGCGCCACCAGGGAAGCCCTGGTAAATATTGTTAACTACCCCAGAAAGGGTTTGTCCATTTACATCGCCCACTAATGGTGGAGTGTGTGGTTTTCCTCACACCCTGCCAAACTTTCTTATTTATCCTATTTCAGAGTGTGAAGGTATATTAAAAAAAATAAAGTTAATTTAATATATTTTATTACTACGAAGTTGAAGATGTTTATTTCTCTCTCTTTTTAAATTTGCTCTTTGTATCCTTCTGCCCTCCCTTTATAAATTGTCCTATTCATTTGTCCTATTCATATTCTCTTTTAATAATACTGCAGATATTTTCTTTAGTTTGTCACTTGTGCATCAGCCTTATTTATACTTTT
This sequence comes from Stenella coeruleoalba, assembly GCF_951394435.1. NCBI lineage: Eukaryota > Metazoa > Chordata > Mammalia > Artiodactyla > Delphinidae > Stenella > Stenella coeruleoalba. The sequence continues at coordinate 48,176,547 of NC_137153.1, forward strand.
TTTTTATAATATAGAGGTTATTTTCAAAGTGTAATCAATCTCTTTTTTATTGGTTTCTGGGTTTTGTGTCGTGTTTTGAAAGTCTGTTCCATTCTCAAGAATGTAAAAACTGTTCATCTGTAATTCCTTTATGGCATTTTTTTAATGTACAGCACTTTAAGTAGACTTAAATACATGTATTAAAATATATGAGATCTCTTAGATTAGTATTTTCATGGCATTCTAGCTTCCCCCCACTTTTTCTCATATTAAATATAGCACATAGAAACAGAACATGCAGGGGCTTCCCTGGTGGCGCAGTGGTTGAGAGTCCGCCTGCCGATGCAGGTGACGCGGGTTTGTGCCCCATTCCGGGAGGATCCCACATAACGCGGAGCGGCTGGGCCCATGCGCCATGGCCGCTGAGCCTGCGCATCCGGAGCCTGTGCTCCGCAACGGGAGAGGCCACAACAGTGAGAGGCCCGTGTACCGAAAAAAAAAAAAAAGCCTCATGTAAGAATTGAAACAACGTAGATGCTTTTAGAATCTCTTAATACTTCTCATAACACAGTTTTTCATTTTACAAAAGAGTTTGCTAAAGCATGTCTAGTAAATTCTGCTAAAGTAATAAATTAGAGAAACTTTCTCGAGAGCTCATTAGAGTGAGGGGATCTGGGACTGGGTTACTGGTGTTGGGAAGAGATCCTTGAGCTATCTTGCCTTTGTGAGAGTCGTCAGGGTTCCCATTGTCTCCTGCTTGTAAGCTTTTGTACTTTTCTTATCTGAGTGAGTATTAAGAACTGTTACGCAAGATTTCGAGCCAGAAGGCCTGGGTTTATGTATCAACTGTGCTGTGTGACTTTGGTCATATGTCCTTACTTTTCTGAGCCTCATCTAACTCATCTGTAAAAATGAAGTCAGTTCACTTGCCATTCTGGCTTGATGTAAAGTTTAAATCAACATGCTTAGAACAGGTTTCGGCCTGCTTAATATGCACCAGCTATTACTGATATAATTTTAACTTTCCCATCTCTCACCCAAAACTTAGGACATCACGTGGTCCAGGGAACAATATTGATTTGTTGTGGCTGTTACTGAAGGACACGAAGACTTGGATTCTTTTAGACTACTGTCTTACTTAATGTTAATCAGAATCCTAGCATTTCATAAAAGGGTTAGTAGACTCTAACCCTACCACTACTTAAAAAGGGAAAAAAAGCAATTTAAATTTTATTGGACAGCTTTTCTTTTTCTCTTAGCGCTCACAGGAATTATTCTTTACAGACATCTTAAAGGCTCCCTTCTAACTGAAGCACAGTTCTGTGAAAATAACTACCCCCAACCCAACGCTGACAAACCAGGAAATATTCTTTTAAACCCAGGCATGACAAAAACTCTTGTAAATGATCATAAGCATATGGGTCCAAAAATTATCCTTTCTACACGCTGAGACTGGAGCCCTAAAAGTCCCAATGTTCTGGGACTTCCCTGGTGGTCCAGTGGCTAAGACTCTGCGCTTCCAATGCAGGGGGTCCAGGTTTGATCCCTGGTCAGGGAACTAGAGCCCATGTGCCACAACTAAGTCCCATGCTGTAACTGAAGATGCTGCATGCGACAATGAAGATCCCATGTGCCACAACTAAGACCCAGCACAGCCAAATAAATAAATATGAAAAATAAAAGTCCCAGTGTTCTGACATTTTCTAATCTAAACAAGATTTGTGGCCAGCCATGGCCACAAATGATGGCCGCATCATTAGGCTACAGGTAAAAACATGGTTGCATCTCACTTTCTTTCCCTTTCCGTTTCATTTTAGTCCCAGTATCTAAGTGCTTTATTTATGTAATCAGTTTTATTAAATCTTAGCAGCCATTTCAGGTAAGTACTGTTACCACCTCCATTTATACAAATGAAGAAACTAAGGTTCAGAGAGGTCAAATAATTTATCAAAGGTCACTCAGAAAATAAGTGGTAGAGCCAGGATTTGAACCCAAGGAGTCTGACTCTGGAGCTTCTGCGTTTACCCCTAGACATATGTAGGCAGTGCTGTGTTCCGTATACTTCATACCCTTTCACTAGGAATTCTTATAAAAAGACTTCCAATTAGTCTTACTATTTTGCATTTTCTCCAAATACTGGGCATAGTTAGTTAATATATTTATCCCACTCCCTCTCCCCCCAGAAAAGAGATAGCAAGAGAATATTTAACATTAACACAACTGTCAAATGTTAGGTCCATCAGAGTTTGAAATGCAGTTATAGAAATATTTTTCATTGGCCTTTCTTTAAATCCTCTCATTGGAAGGCAGTACACTTAACAGTTAAGAAACCGGGGCTCTGAAGGAGAAAGGCGAATGTGGGTCTGGGTGCTGGGTAAGTCATGAGCCGCTCTCCCAGTGTCGGCTTCCCCACTCTGAACAATGAGATTATGGTAGCTGCCCCATCAGTAGCTATGAGAATCCATTAAAATAGTGCATCTGAAGTGCCTGGTGCAGTGCCTGCCTCGTCATCGCATAACAGACACCCAAATAAAAGAGTTGCTGTCATCATCGTCATCAGAGCCAGTTTGAGGGTCATTAATAAAAACAAGTATTCATAAACGGGTCTAGTGAAAAGCCTAGATACACTCTCAGTGACAATAAACAGATCACTATGTGTCTAAAAGGAAGACATGGGTCCTAATTCAGGAGTTACTATGTACTAGAGTTGATGACAGATCAAGTTGGTGACAGTCAACTTGTGGTGCTAAAACCACAATCCCCTGGCGTTGGGCTGACTCTGGAAGCAGGTGGGAGAATGCCTGTTTGAGCAGTGGCAGCCCGGATGCGGAAGCAGCTCACCTGCACGTACCCCTTTGCATAATTCTGTTCCTTTTCCTGTTACTTGGAGATCACACTGAGTCTGTGCTCACGACAGGATCAGGAATGCAAAGGCAAGTCTCTGCATGCAGGTCCTCATTTCCCGCCCCGAATCTATTCATGAATAACTCTACTTCACGTTCTGTTTTAGCTTCTAGGAGGATGTGCTGTCGATGTGGGAAGATCTATGGCGTGAGTCCTGCAGGCAAACACAGCAGCGTAGAGGAATGTCACTACCACTTTGGCCGACTGGTGAGTCATAAAGGCAGGTGTCTGGTCGTTCCATTTCATTTACCTGATGAGCCGGTGCCAAAGCGATGGGGAGAAAAGTGGAATAAAGTATTCAGTTCAATGTGTATTTGTTAAATACAGTCCAGTAAAGAGAAACTGTATTGATTCAAAAGTTTCCATTACAAACATTTACTCCCGACCATCACTTCTTAACTTTGGAGCTCGCTGGCTCAAGAGTATGGCTGTGATGATTCTTCTGCCTGTTTAAGACCTCAGGTCAATCAACTACCTCCTGACTTCACCTGCTTTTCACGGGCCAGCGTTAGAATAATTGCTTACGGCTTCAGTTCCTTGGCCCCTGCCCTGCACTGAGTGAGGATGAACAACTGCTTCCTCTTCCCCAGCCCAGCCCCCATTTCTTCTCCAGCACAGTAAATTCCCTACAGTCAACTCAGATGTTTTTTTCCCTACTCAGACCAAAAAACCTGGGTGCAGTCATCACTGTCTCCCCTCGGTGCACACCCCCCCATTCAAGGCCTTTGTTTTGTTTTTCCCTTTTTCTTTTTTTCTGCCTATGCCAGCGCCCTTAGTTCCCCCACCAAGGATTGAATCCGGGCCACGGCATTGAGGGCACCGAGTCCTAACCACTGGACCGCCAGGGAACTCCCTGGTGCGCCCTTTCATCTCAGCAGTTTCCAGGTCCCATTTGTTCTGTTACCTCCAAAGTGTCTCTTCTCCACCTCTGCTGCCCCCCACCAGGGCCACAAGACCCTCATCTCCTTCCCAAGCTACTGCAGCATCCTCCCAGTCTTAACACTCCCCCGCCCCAAGCTACTTCTCACCCAACAACCCCCAGAATAATTTTTAAATCACAGTTCTGTTTACATCACTCCCCTGCTTTAATGAAAATTCTTCAATAACTTTGTCAACCCTGCCGAATTTGGCCTCTGCCCGCTATCTTGTACCCTTTCCACAGTTTCTTTCCTATCACACTGGCCAACTTTCTGGAGCCTTCTAACCTGCTGTCTCCTTTTCACGCAGCTGGTTCCTTCTCATCTTTTGGGTCTCTGCTTAAATGTGACCTACTCAAGGTTCTTTCGTGACCCCATGACCTAAAATAGGTCCTCCCTCTTCTATCACAACCTTTGAGGGCCTTTGACTGTCACTGCCTTTGACAGCACCCAACTGCATTTTGTAATGATTTAGTGATTTATCTGCCATCTTCAAAAGACTGCAAGCTCTTGGAGGGACCGAATGTCTCCCCAGCACTTAGCATGGTACCTAACGCATACAGGCTGTCAGTATCTGCGTGGATAGATGGGTGAACAGATGAATTATTTATGTAGATATGGAAATGAATATGAAAGCTATTATAATAAATGCTATGAAGAAAATAAAGCAGGGCAGAGGAAGTAGAGAGGAACAGTGGATGTGATTGAATTATAGAATCAATATAAGAATAATGGATCAATAGTAAAGTAAATCAGACAAGTTTGACTTAAGTGTTTAGGGCTTAGTTTTAGTGGGTGGGGAGACTGTAAATTCCAAAAAGGAAGAAAAATAGGAAGACACTGAAGGAGAATAAAAGTAGCAGATTAACTACTGTGTGGAATAACTAGACAACACAGCATAATGAACAGAATGGGACTTTGGAGCCGGCGGACCTGAGATTTTGGGCTGTTTCACCACTTACTTTCTCTGAGACCTTGAGCAGGTTTCGGAAGCTCTCTGAGCTTTTGTTTCCACATTCATAGAATGAGCTTTGTGTGCAGTTTAGTGAGCTGACATGTCCAATTCCTGGCTTCTAACAGATGCTCTGTTAATACTGGTTCTCAGCCTCCCTTTCTCATCACAGGAGAAGGTAAGATAAAGGCGTGAGATGTCAAGATTGGATGGGTAATAGAAGGTTGGTTAAGCAAGAGTCTTCAGTGCCAGCCTGAGAAATCTGCATTTGATTAGCAATGTAGAAGTGAAGCATTCGAGGAAAGTGATGTAATGAAAAATGTGCTTGAGGAAGATTAATCTAACCACATTTTATGGGAAAACTGGTGCAAAACCTGCTGTAGGCAGAGGGGATTTTAGGGAACAGTTGGGAGAACATTACCTTGGGCCAGAGGGAGGAAGGGCTTGGGGTAGGTAAGGGTACGGGTGAGATGGAAGATGTGAGAGAGATAAAAGAGAGATGAAGGCTTAGGCTTGTTGCTGTGAAAATGTGCGAAGTGTCTGGCCAAGGCAGTGGAAGAAGAGGGTGTCGGGATTTCAGAGGTCCAGCCAAGGTTGGAGACAACATCTTTGTTACGGTCTCAGTCTATGTAACTGGGTGATGTCCTCGGGTCAGATGCAGGAAGGGAGAGGATGGTAGCCGGAGCCCATCATCCAGGGGCTTCAGCACAGAGGGCAGGTCAGGGAGGAGAATATTTTGAAAGGATGGTTGAGGTAGAGTTAAAGCAGGATAAAGAAGTGATATCAGGAGAGGAGCTGAGGGGCCCGGCCACGTTATGGGGAAGCAAAGGGAGGAAGGGGAGAAAGGCATTCAAGACACTGGTAATTATAATTCACCTTCAAAGTGCAGCCTCTGAGAACTCGGCTTCTAGGAGTCAGTGTTTCCTGTTTGTTACATAATAGCTAGAAAAGCAACCATGCAGAGTTTTAGACTTTACATCAGATCGCTTGCATGGTGCAGTCTTAAAGATCCTTGTGCGTGAGACGCTCTGGGAGTTAACCACTCCGCCTTGTCAAGCTTGCTTGTTTTGATTTTTACTTTTCGTGTGGTTTGCAGTTCTTGGTAGCTCAGAAAGGCGGTACAGCTGTTGTGAAGGTGTCCTTCGATCCCCCCGGTGTCAGGTCGCCAAGGTAGGGCTTGTTCCCCAGAATGCTGCTTGTTTCAGAACCAGAGTTGCTGCCTCCTGCTCAGACCTTGGGAAACCATAAGCATTTGGTATAATCCACTAATTTTCAGTTGATGAAATTTTTATGAGCTTAGTTGCTCTTGCCAAAACATACAGTAACTTATTTGGCAGTGTTCGTTTCAGCTTCATGTTCAGGACCAAAAAGCAAACCTAGAAGGCTTTGTGAAGACTTTTGTCAAGTTCCCACCCCGCAGCGTGAATCACGTTGTATTTGCCGTGAATTGTGAGGTGGTACGTTGGTGGTATGTTTTGCCTTATTTATGCACGTGTAAGGAACGTTCCCAGGCTCTCTCTCTCAGTCCCACACAGTGCTGCGATGTTGTTCACACGTTTTCAGATGAAGCAACTGAAGCTGAAAAGAGTTAAGTGACTTGGTGGGATACCTGCACTTGGTGATGGAGCCAGGAGTTGGCCCATGATCCTCTTTCTTTTACTTATTAATTTTTATTTATATATAATCACTGCTTGTCCTACTCATTACGTTGCTGAAATTACAGGGGTGGAAAATGTTATGAATACTACTGTTATCCCCCAAATCAGCATAAAAGCTTTAATTTTTAAAAAGCTATTGTTTTTATAGAGACAGTAAAATGTTTATAGGGAGTTACCTTCTTCCATATGAGAATCAATACTAAACAGTAGGGGAAAAACAGAACTTGGAATCATGAGACCTCAGAAGCTCCACTGCTTATCAGGCAAGTCTCCCGGATGCTCCAATATGTAAATTATGAGGTTAATAATAACCCAACAGTGATGGTGAGAATCAGATACACTAATATATGGCAAAGTGCTTTGTATGTGTCAAACATCATGTGAACAGTCATCTTTAACAAAACATAAAATTAAATTTTTGTTCCCTGTGACATATTTGGAAAGCAGATTTGTGGAGTTTAATTTTAATAGATATAGAAGGGAAGTGTTCACTTTTTAAGCTTAGATTTTTGTTGTTGTTTTGTTTTGTTTTTTTGTTTTTTGCGGTACACGGGCCTCTCACTGGCGCCACCAGGTAAGCCCTAAGCTTCGATTTTTAATTGCAGACAATGAAAGCTGTTTCTGGCTTAGAAATCAAATGTTTTTTTTTCATTCAACAAGGTTTATAACTGCATTGTTCAATATGGTATCCACTAGCAAACAAACGTGTCAGTATAGAGAACAGAGTAGCAGTTACCAGAGGGGAAGCGGGGGAGGGCAAAATGGGTAAAGGGGGTCAACTGTATGGTGATGAATGAAAACAAAATTTTTGGTGGTGCAGCGTGCTGTAGTGTTTATAGAAGTCAAAATATAATGTTGTACACATGAAACTTATATGATGTTATAAAACAATGTTACCTCAATAAAAAATTAAATTAAAAATTTAGTTCGTCAGTCATACTAGCCATATTTCAAATACTCAATCCCCACTTGTGGCTGGTGGCTACCATATTGGACAGGACAGAAATAGAACATTTCATCTTCACAGAAGGTTCTTTTGGATAGCACTGATCTCTAATGAAAATAATTGTAAAGCCTATGCCAAGAAAATGAAATTATTTTTATTAGCAGAAATATTACCAACATTAAGGAAAAAATTAAAGCTTGGAACATCTTTTATATGACCGTCAGATCCACACACTGGCTTTTGTTACCAAAACTGAATGATTGGGTTAGATTGTATATTCCAGTTAGAAATATTCCTTTAAGATATCTAAGATGTTAAAATATGTTTGCCCAATATGATGTTTAAATTTGATATTTCCGTCTTTATAGCGCTATACAGCCAAAGGTTTGGAACTTACTCAAGTGACAGTGGTTGATCCCAGCCTCCAGGTGGGCTATGATACATCTGTGAAACCAGATGAAGAAGTCATTGACTATAACACTAGGTATGCATTATACACAGGGGTTTGTTTTTGAAATTATAGAACATTCAACATGTACTTTGAGTTTTAGCCTAGGTACTTTTATTTGATTCAACTTCAGAGCATGAGTTAACACTGTTTTCTTTTAATTAATTTGTTTATTCAAAACTATTCATGTTCTGTTGAGTACCTTGCTAAAATTATGCAGACCCTGTATCAGGCCCTGGGTAACAACCCGAAATGAGAGATACGGCCTCAGCACTCACGGTGTTTACATGTTGGAATGGTAGGTAGGAGGCTAGAGAGACAGACAAAAATATTGAACAAGTTATTTATTCATTCATTTATTCATTCAATCATTAATCAGTTTCTTCTGAAAATACCATACTATTCCCATTAGATGAAAATTTCTATAATCCTGTAGACGTGTCACTGAGTATACATAGCTTTGATACAGCATACAGAACACTGGTTCAGTGCAAATTCTATTTTATTATTATTATTCAAGTAGGACATGTTTCTGATCCAAATGCAATGCTAACTTGAGATAGTATGATACAGATGTGCCTTTTATTTTTAAAAACCTCGTATAAAATACCCAACAATATCATTGATTAATTGAATTGGATTTCCTAAAGGCACATAAGCCATATGACGTGACATATTTATATATTTATTTAAATATATCTATTTAAATATAAAATAGAAGACATTGATCTTATTGTACAATGAAAATTTAGAAGTGTTAATTACTGGTGTGATTGTATTTATTCAATTTTCTTTAACAAATTCTCCAATGGTACTTAATATGACGTGTGTGTGTGTGTGTGTATACATGCCCACATATATACATACATTTGTATATGTATAGATGAACAAATATGACTTGATACACATATACACGTGTATATTATATGCATTATATACTATAGTACGTAGTTTATAGTATTATAGTATATATAGTATGCATAATATATATTATATATGTGTACGTCCATAATGTTGGAGCACAGTAAGGCAAGGTGGTCAAGTGAATTAAAAGTTGTTGTGATAAATTTTGAGAATAATTATAAAGAATTCTGCTAACAAGTATTTTTTAACCTAAATTTCCTCATGGTTCATAAAAATGGTTGTATACATAAAAACTCAGTAAAAGTTGCTGTTATCAGAAAATGCATTTTGTTACTAATCTCTCTCCTGACCTCATTTGATTTTTTTTCCTACTCATTTTGGCCATTTCCTAATAGCCCCATCTATTTTATATTTTACTTTTTTTTTTTTACTTTATTGAGCTATAACTGACAAACAAAATTGTACTATATTTAAAGTTACTGTACTCTTATTGGTTCTCGTTCTTCCATGGGTTTAGCGGAATCTTTTCTAACTCCTTTTTGGAACAAGTCAGGAAATGCTTTGCTAATTACTGATACTCATAGCAGCAAAATGAGAACTGAAGGTCTTGCTTTAAAATTAAAAACTTGAATCTTAAAAGAAAAAGTCAAAAGGGGGCTTCCCTTGTGGCGCAGTGGTTGAGAGTCCACCTGCCGATGCACGGGGACACGGGTTTGTGCCCCGGTCCGGGAAGATCCCACATGCCGCGGAGCGGCTGGGCCCGTGAGCCATGGCTGCTGAGCCTGCGCGTCTGGAGCCTGTGCTCCGCAATGGGAGAGGCTACGACAGTGAGAGGCCCGCGTACCGCACACACACAAAAAAAAGTCAAAAGGATTCAATGCATTGCATTCTTTTAAAATGAACCCAAGTACTCCATCCATGATAATGTCCTCTTAATTCAAATATTTGATTATGCATCACATTCCTTAACTAAGCCAGATGATGGAGCCAGGTATCTTTTGTTCAGGAGACAGTACTATGAACATACAGCTTACATTGAAAATACGTTTGCAGTATTTTTATCTCTTTTCTCCTAATTTGCAGTAAAGCACAGCAGTAGCCACATTTCTGAACACTTACTTTTAGTATGTGCTTCATGAAAACCACTAGGATAGTCCATTTTCTGCATGTATTTTCACTGTTTGCATGTATTTTCATTGGGTCCTTATAAGCCATTAAGATTGGTAATTGACCCTACTTTACAGATGAGAAGACTGAAACCAGAAGGCTAAGCAACTTGTTGAAAATCAACTATAATAAGTAAATGGCATAGTCATAGCATAGCTCAAACTCAGGTTGTCTAGACTCTGCTTAGGGCTCCTTCTGCTTTTCCACGCTTCTCACATTTCATCTTTAGCTTTGCCTTAATGGGAGATAGACTACTTAACTGTAACTGACAAAACTCAGATTATACAGAGATGAGAGTTCACAAAGGAACTTTATGAACTTGTAATAATGTCTCCCCCTGCCTTACATGATTGATCCAAATTATAAATTTTACTAGGTTTTATCAATATAACCTAGTAAAGGGATAGTTGGCAGACATACAATAAGACCTTTGTTCTGTTCATCAAATGTTTGTCACGTTGAGTCAGTAATGTGTTCTAACTATAACGGATGAAATCTACTTAGTTGTACTCTTACATGCACTGTGTGTCTTCTTGGGATAGGTTTTCTGGTGTGGTTGAAGATGACTCGAAGGACACGAAAACCTCAATCCGTGATGTGCAAGCCACCTTGTTGAACCTGTTCAGCACTGACACTGTACTAATTGGACATAGCTTTGAAGGTAGTCTCTATGCACTTAAGGTAAAGAGTTAAAGGCTCATGTTCTTATAAAACTGTATGTGTTAATGTGGTAGTCATTATCATTGTGTTATCACTGATGCTTGATTTGCCCTTTTAGACAAAACAAGATAAGAATCACTATGCTGATGACTTTGTCCAACTCTTACAAACCAGAAGAAGTATAAGATGCCCAAGTCATCTGGCTAAACAAGATCAGAACGAAAGTCCATTATCAATTGTGATGAAACCAAAATCGTTCTTTTGACGTGGTCTTAGATCATTGTCTTTAATATTCAAGTGGGTAAAGCTACGTTTATCTAATAGGTTATTATAGTCACGTCCTGGAAGATACTTTTTCATATTAGGTCAGGTAGATTTATAAAGCCTACCTGTAAGGTAGGCTCAAAATCAAATGGCATGTTCATTTTTCTTGGCATGATAGACTTGAAAATCTCCCCCTTAATACTCCAGGTTAAAATGGTCTGTTCTTTGCTCCATGTTCTAGAACAGGTGTCAGCACACTATGGTCCATGTTAGCCACCTGTTCTTGCAAATACTTTTATTGGAACAGAGCCACCACACCCACTCATGGATGTATTTTCTGTCGCTGCTTTCATACTACAGTGGCATTGTTGAGTAGTTATAACAGAAGTGGTATGGCCTGCAAGCCTAAACTATTTAGAACTCGGAAGAGAGAGTTTGGTGGCCACCCCCGATCTAGAACAGTGCTCTGCAACAGAACTCTCCGTTCTACGTGTTCACTCACCGATATGGTAGACACTAGTCGCATGTGGCCAGTGAGCACTTAAAATGTGTCTAATATGACCGAGAAAACGATTTTTTCATTTTGTTTACTTAATTTTAATAGTTACGTGTGGCCGGTGGCTACCACATTGCACAGCGCAACTCTAGAACTTTGGGGACCTTGACTATTTGTTTCAGCCACCCCTAGGACTTACCTTCATGCCGAGAAGGGCTAGTTCTTCTTTAGTGTAAGAATGTCAGTAAGGCCATTTAATTTTCCTGAGTATCCACCTCTTTCCCTGCAAAGCTGGTACCCTAGTATAGATAGTTGTTTCACACAGCACTGTTGTCTCTGCATGTGACAGATGAGACTGGAATGTGCTTGCACCAGACCCCACCCAAGTGTGAGCAAAGAGAGTTGGGGACGTAAGCTTTTTGTAAGAAAGCTCTTCACAGGGATGGCCTTCTGTCACCTCAGCGACAGCTTGTCTCAGACTCAGTTTCTCACCATGACTTTCCTTCTCCCATTTTCCAGGAACCGTTCTATTTCACTTGTCTCCCAGACCAGAAAATTTGAAACCACTGTGTTTTTTTATTCCTTGTAATCAGTCTGTTTCTTTCACCCAGATTACTCGTAGATTTCTCTATTTTTCTCTATTTCCCCCACCACCTTCTTTCATGTGCTCAGTATTCTGCAGCCAGGAACCAGTGTCCAGGAGGTGGCTGACACATTAAAAGTGAGAATTTAAAGCGTTTATGGATGGGGGGTAGTAGGTGCTAAACATTAAACTTCCATTCTTCTTCTTTTTTTTTAATAAATTTATTTTTTATTCATTTATTTAATTTTTGGCTGCATTGGGCCTTTGTTGCTGCGCACGGGCTTTCTCTAGTTGCTGAGATCGGGGGCTACTCTTCATTGCGATGCGTGGCCTTCTTGTTGCGGTGGCTTCTCTTGTTGCGGAGCATGGGCTCTAGGTGCGCGGGCTTCAGTAGTTGTGGCTTGCAGGCTCAGTAGTTGTGGCGCACAGGCCCATTTGCTCGGTGGCGTGTGGGATCTGCCCGGACCAGGGCTTGAACCCGTGTCCCCTACATTGGCAGGCAGACTCCCAACCAGTGCGCCCCCAGGGAAGCCCCAACCCCTCTCTTCTTGATCAGTCTTTAAATTACTCTTGTCCTGAGGCTAATCTTCTTCAACGCTTTTTCAAAGTACAGCTCTTCTAACAAGGAATCCAAGCTGGTACCTGACAGTCTAGGCTCTCAGTTATCTGACCCTTCTCTTATTGTATCACTACTTCCTACTTTATTAAATATCAGGAAAAATTTATTCACCTTTTTCCATGTGTAAGCAGAGGGGATTTGGACCTAGATGGGACTAATCCTTGTCCATGCTCCCTCCCCAGGGACAGAGAAACCACTGAAATGGGACTTGCACTAGAGTGAGGTGTCCCCGTGCCTCCGCTGAGTCACAAGGTGGGAGGGGCCTGGCTCACCCTTTACCGCCCCTCACCCTGCCAGTAATTATTGGAACACCTCTGAGCTCATGCTTCCCCCTGGTGGTGCTCTCTTGGTAGGAACGTGGACTTGGAAGTCAGGCTGCTGAGACTGGATTTCCTTCTACCCTGCTGACTCAGCTTAGGCAACTTTCTTAACCTCTCGAAGCCTCAGTTTCCTTGGCTGTAAAAAGGGACAATAACATACCTACCTTGCTAGGTTACTCTGCAGGTTGTAGTGAAATAATCCAAGTTAAGTGCCTAGTGACTGGCCTGTTGTAACTGCTCATGTCACTTGGTTTTGTAGCATAGTTACTGCTGCTACAGTTACTGCCATCAGTTTCCTTATTCCTTGGGAAGAACGTCTAAAGAGTTTTCCTCTTTCATTTGACAGTTAATTCATACTTCAGCTGTGGACACGACAGTTATGTTTCCTCATCGGCTAGGCTCGCCTCACAAAAGATCCCTTAAAAGTCTAGTGGCCGACTACCTGTGGAGAATCATTCAGGATGATGGTAAGAGCCTGCTTGTTCGTGATAAAAATCGGGATCCTAAGTCTGACTAGAGTAAATCAGGAGGTTCATGGTAAAGGTCTGCTGTTTGAAATGCTGCCCTGTGGGTTCTCTTCTTGGGTAGAGAATCCTAAAGCTTCTGCTTAAGTAAAAAGTGTTCCATGCTCACTGCCTGGTATGGTCCTAGATGTTCCACAGGCATCAAAACAGCAATTAAACTGAGACTGGTGACTGCATCATGGTTCACCAAGTTGCCTGACCTTGGAATTCATGCATAAAACTTTTGTTGGGGCTTCCCTGGTGGCGCAGTGGTTGAGAGCCTGCCTGCCGATGCAGGGGACACGGGTTCGTGCCCCGGTCCGGGAAGGTCCCACATGCCGTGGAATGGCTGGGCCCGTGAGCCATGGCCGCTGAGCCTGCGCGTCCAGAGCCTGTGCTCCGCAACGGGAGAGGCCACAACAGTGAGAGGCCTGCGTACCACAAAAAAAAACACTTTTGTTGGTGTAGAGATCTAATTCCATTCTAAATTTTGCTCTGTACCTCCTTTCATATGTGATTTTCGTTAAGCCTAAAGAGATTCTAAAATTGATTGGGTCCAAGTTATCTCACCCAGGGTAAATAGCGTGCGTTGCGTAAGAAGTACAGCTCAAATTCAATAGATTCATGCGTGCACTTGCTCTGTAGTGGATCGGTACAGAGGTTTTGCTCTCAGAACTTTTTTCCTTTTTGGTTTTTCTGATGAAAAATACCCAACATTGAACAAGTTAATCAAATACAACAAGTACAGCCACCAACTATCCTGTTAGTGGCATTGTGATATGCACGAGATACATGTCTGGCTTGGAATGGAGGTTAGTTACTCTGTACATTTCATGTATACCCACATAGGCCCCACTTTTGCACAAGAGGGAGAAGGAAGTTAATTTTGAGTATGTTAAAATTATGTTATAATGCTGTATGTTTCTACAGATGCTCCGCTCATCATGTCATTTATTGTACAAAATACAGATTTTACTTTATGGTCTTTACTCTTTCATTCTTTGTCTATTAGACACTAACCAAAACCATCTTGCAGAGAATCTTTAATTTACATTATCTGCTTTGTTAAAAATATTCGTATCTCAAATTCCCAGAAAATGCTCTTATAAAATTTGTAGTGTGTTCTACTGAAAACAGTCTGGAACCATGGACACAAAAATATTTCACCTAACAACAAAAAATACCCTATGTAAAACAAAATCTTCGAAAAGTTATATAATAGCACCGTTCTCTCAGAATAACACAAATAAACAATAATACACCATTTTAGAAGTGTGGTCCATATGATTTTTCTCATTTAATCTCAGACGTCATTTACTATTTTCACCAGAACTGTAGGCTTGATATTTTGGCTAGATTTCATCTACTTTTTTTTTTTTTATTGCAGTACGCGGGCCTCTCACTGTTGTGGCCTCTCCTGTTGCGGAGCACAGGTTCCGGACGCGCAGGCTCAGCGGCCATGGCTCACGGGCCCAGCCGCTCCGCGGCATGTGGGATCTTCCCAGACCGGGGCATGAACCCGTTACCCCTGCATCGGCAGGCGGACTCTCAACCACTGTGCCACCAGGGAAGTCCCACCTACTTTTTAAAACCATGTCATTTTGTATCTAAGGTCACTCTTTGTCTAGAGAGGTGTACTTTTTCTAGCATCTCTTATTTCTGGCTTCTTGTCAGATCGCTGTCGTTCAGTGGTACCTGTCACTTTGTTGGTGTATCTCCCTGGAAACGAGGTTCATGGAGAAGGTACTGATGTGCTATCCAGTCATAGCAATGTAGTGACCACATGACTGAGGACAGGTCACATAGAAAAAGGGAGATGCTTGTTCATCTGGATTTATGTAAAACATTTCTAAAGCAACCAGTAGGGGTTGTTCTAGGTATGAAATAATGAAATATTGATAAGTGGCCAGTGGTAATTTTGTTTCAAACTCAAGACTTCGTTTTGAGACTATCCGTGGGTAACATCACAGAGTTGTCTATGTCTAATGTGCTATTTTATATTCTATACTATTTGGAGGTCACAATTCAAGTGAAAATGCAACCGCCTGCATGGAACTCTGGAAGGTAAAAGACGACCTGAAAGGAAAGAAGTAACCACTTTGCCCAAGAATATCTTAAACCTCTGCATTGCGTCCGTGACTACTTGGCCTTCACTGCTGGCAGTAGAGTTTGGTCTACAATAACATGAGGTTTCTCCACACTTTCAAAGAGAAGAGGAGAAGGAAAAGCACTGTTGAGGTCTATTTATTACATTTTAAAGGTTAAATTTCCACAGTGATTTCTAAAGTTGTGACTGGGGAAGAGCGGGGGAAGGAATTAGGTTTTTTTGGAATTTGACTCATCTTCGTAGGCAGTGTACAAATAACAGTGGAAGATGGTTTGAAGTTGAAGTAATGGGTCCAGGACTTTCACAAAGGTCGTTTCTCAGGTTACTTAAATTCCTTTTTCTCTCTAAATACTTAGAACCATTATACTGCTCGGAGATAGAAACATCTTTACCTAACAAAATTGTAAGTTTTCTTTAGATCATCTATATAGAAATAGAAGTGGAGATTTTCCTCACAAAAGCTATGAAAGTAAATGTAAGCTTTTCAGTGTACTATTAACATGAAAGCTCTGGTCATTTGGCTATTGTGTAATGTGTTTTTAATCTAACTGTTGTATTCTTACTTGATTTTGATATCAACAACTCACTGAGTGAGTTTTTTTTTTTTTTAAGGCAGTGTCCTACGGCTCTTCTAAACACACGGAAATCTAATCGATATACCCAGTACTGGAATTGTCTAATTTCCTTTAAGCGTTGGTTCTTTCCTTCTTAATTGCTTTTTGATAATGTGGAAACTGGCCCATGGAAATGACATGAGTTTATTCAGTTTGACTACTGACCTTTGAGTAAGTATGAATCTTTAATATCAATGCCGTTAACATGCTACAAAGGTTTCTCTGCCAAGGGTAGGGATGAGACCCAGAGCTGTCAATCGTATGGTCTCTGGGCCAGGAGTAAATTCAAGTTGATGGTGATGACGTGCCCTCAGTAAACACCTCAGGTTTGCTGCTCTGGTACTTTGAATTTACAAGTAAATCTTAAGTATCACTGAATTCCTTTCTCTTTTTTCTTTTTAATTATCTACTTCTGACTGCATTGGGTCTTTGTTGCTGTGCGCGGGTTTTCTTTAGTTGCAGCGAGCGGGGGCTACTCTTCGTTGTTTGCGGTGTGCGGGCTTCTCATTGCGGCTTCTCTTGTTGCAGAGCATGGGCTCTAGGCACGCGGGCTTCAGTAGTTGTTGCGCATGGGCTTAGTTGCTCCACAGCATGTGGGATCTTCCCAGACCAGGGCTCGAACCCGTGTCCCCTGCATTGGCAGGCATGTTCTTATCCACTGTGCCACCAGGGAAGTCCAGTTCCTTTTTCTTGATACCGTAAGTACTTCCTTAGTCATCTCTTACACCTGACGTGAAGTAAATTTGTAATGATGTAAATTTAAAGTATTTTCAATATATGTAATCAAGAAGGTCAGGCTGTTATAGAAAAAGCAGCTGTTATTGTGTATTCCAAAGCCACATGCAAAATTTGAAGACATTATCTACATTTTTCAGATCATCCTTGTTCTTGTTCAGTTCCATGTACCTGCAAACCAAGAGATGTCAGGAGTATCTCCACAACATTTGGGTAAAAAGCAAAAAGGAACTATTTATGTATATATACATATATATATACATATATATATACACATATATACGTATATATATATATACATATATATATAAATAGTATATATATGTATATATTTGGACCTACTTTCAATGGCTCTTCATTTGAGCCCCTACTTAGTTGATGAAATAAATGCTGCGACAGCAGTCTTGCTTTTGTTGTGTCTCCACTGCATATGCTGTTGTGGATGAAGAGCGTTTGGGACAAATACAGTTTCCTGGTCATTGTTTCTGATGCATAAAGTTGAGCAGATGGCAGGAATATGGACCATTATGCGGTATGGTGAACTATTAACATTGCAGCACAATTAAAAGGGATTCTAGTTCTAAGCCCTCAGTTCACATTGGCATACTACCAGAGGTGCAAGAAAACAGATTAGACAGTAGGATACTTCTGGAAGACGTTTCTAATCTTGTGAGCTTGAGATATGTCTGGTGGCATATACCCACCAACTGCTCTCTGCATATTACCAACAAGGTAGAGGATGATAATTTAAGGTGTTTAAGGTGTTTTTCTCAAAAGTATAATACAGACGTTTGGCAATACCTATGAGACACATTCCTGGACAAAATGGGTAGGCAAGACATTTATTCACTTACTATATGATCTCCGTGTAGCATGTGCCTACAGTATAAACGGTAAACTCACAAATGATCAAAACTAAAACTTTTTACAATGTGCAATACAGGTAGGGATGTTAATCTGATATGATGTCACATGTCTCCCAAATATAACTAACTCCAAGCTTCCTATTTTAATTTCTTAATAAACACATCAATGTTATCAAAGAAACTAAAACTAAATCCTATTAATTTATCAAACTTATACTTCTCTCAAAGTTCTTAGGCTTCTAAGGAACGAGATTTAAATCTGTTTTTCAGTGTTAGCATTCTGGACTGACTTGTGGGCTCTGGAAACACCTGACAAAGTTGTCAAATCATGGAATGAAATTGGGGTGGCTTCTACAGGTGAGGGGGAAAATTTAGAGATAGAAGAAGCTCTTTTATATCGCTTAGGTACAGACTTAAATCCATGTCCTGTAAGAACTCATACGTTTCCCCTACTTTTCTCACCTGTGCTATCAGGGTCAGGTTTACAATATTTTCTTCTACACAGCAAAACATAACATCCAATATATAGGTAAATATCAAAAATATCAAAAATATCTGGGACAATGAGTTATGCACTACAGTAATTGTACTCTCACACCTTCCTGTAAAGTCCATGTTTTTAGAAAAATATATTATTGCATATGAAACCACAAACAGGCATTCTGATTCCAGCACATTCTTACTCAACACAGTATATACAGTCCTAATAGAGGGTACTATAGATTCACACACAGGGATCTTACGGTGAATGTCCCAGACAGACAGCAATCTATATACACGTCCATATTCCATGTCACCTCCCTTGACAGAGGCTTGCCTGCTTGGCATCAAGGTCTCAAGGGTCTCTCATGCCGGTGAAGCGGAAACAGAATATACAGCTGAAGATGGTCTGTCCTAGGCTGCTTCTTCGGCAGAACAGTCGATTCCCGCGTAGGTAAACTTCTCATAAAGCGTGGTATTCACATAGGTCTAGAAGAACAAGAGTGGTTCAGAGACACAAACTGGCTCAGTCCTGCCTCCGCCAGGGGCAGTTACAGTAATACCCCGGTTTCCTTAGCTTGTTTCAACACAAATGCAGATACTTGGAGGGGTAGTTTTCTGTCCTCATTCCCTCTGTTGTGTTTAACAACTTTCTTCCTGAAAAGCATCCCTTGCCTTCTGCAAGTAAGATTGCTTCCTCTCACTTGTTTCAGTCTCCGGCTTCTCTTTCTCATGGTCTCTCACTGGTCCCTCCTGACATGCCCCACATCCTCTAAGGCCCCTTTCTCTGTCTGCTTCTCATCTCCTGCTGTGTGACCTCACCCACATCTTTGGTTTAATTACCAACTGGGTTTTGATGACGTTCAACATCTACTTCCCTAACCTAGATTTGTCTTTCGAACCTGAGATCTGTATAGACAACTACTTTCTAGAAATTTTGATAGAATTCCTGACCCTCCCCGTAGTAACCTGTAGACCACGCTCTGTTGTCTACCTGCTGTTTGTCCTTGGGCAAGTCACTTTTCACCCTTCTAAGTCTGTTTCTTCCTCTATAAAATTAAAGGGTCAGGCTGTATGACTGATGAGATTTAAGATTCCTTCTAGCTCGAATAAGCCAGTTCTATATGTTGTTCTACTGTGTGTGACTGTATCTTATATAGGAATCTTATTTCCTCCAAAACTGTAACTTCCTCAAAGTTGGGTCCACATCTTTTATGTCCCTATAGCACCTAGGGTCATGCTCAGGGGAACCTGTTGACTTGTATCAACTTTTTATTAACCACAGTGGACACATGAATTCTACTTATGTAGAATTTGATCTCCATACTCACCTTTCGTTCTTCTAACATCCTGTTTAAGGACACCAGGATCTGGGCAAATGAGGGCCTTTCATAAGGCTTCTCCCGCCAGCATTGTCTCATGAGATCATACCTTTGAAAACAGTGAAAGGGTTAAGTCTACAACTGTGCTTCAGGCCTAGGCACAGCCAGGTGCAGGTGTAGGGTATGGCAAAAAAGAGAATGTAGCCACCCAACGCATGGTCATCATGCTTAGCCAGTAAAAGACAAAAGTACGGCACCTAGGAAGGTTCTGTTAGGCCTCCCATCTCCCCATCCAAGTCCCCTTTCTTCTCCCAGTAGATCTAGTGCCTGCTTTAGGTACCATTCCCACAGGATCTTGGTCTCAGCTATTCTGATTATCTGGAAAGAACTGAGTTACATGTCTAGGGCAGCATGTCCCTTGGAATACCACACCTCTCAAAATGTCAGTGTTTTATTTTTTTAAATGGCCCCGTGCTCAAGTAAATTTGCAAAATGCCACCCATTGCATCTTCCTCTTAGGGATCGACCCAGGAAAATCGTGAGAAGTCATCCATTAAAAACAAACAACCTTTTTAACCAGGTTTAACCTAGAAGCTTCCCAGACATAACTGATCACAGAACTCTTGTGTCATTTATTTACGTCTCACACTTTCCACATAGTTTAGGGAGTGCTGGTCTAAGTCAGTACTTTCTCAAATGTGGCCAGAACTACTTGTACTGTTAAAATGCAGATTCCTGGGACCCACCCTAGATGTACAGAATCACGTCTGGCAATGGGGCTCAAGATTTCACATGCTGACCAAGTGACTGAGGGGAACTGTAGTGCACAGAGCGCTATCAGCCATCAGCCTGGGGTGTGAGAGATTCTATCAATAGAACAGTTTGTACTTTAACAGAAGTTTCATAAGGGCTGAAAATATCACTCCTTAGGGAATGAATCTCAAAAGGTGGGATTTTAGGGACTTTGTCCAATGATGGTTCAAATACATGCAGGTTTTCCCAGGATGGTCTAGTTTTATATCTCTTGTACCATAACAATAATAACACCCTATTTCACTCTTAGAAGAGGCTTGGTCTGGATGGTAAATGATTTGCTCAGCCTAGAGCCTTGCACTCTTCAAATCATGCCAGTTAGGCAGCAACTACATTGGTTAGCTCTGGGAATGGCAACATCACTAAAGATAATCATTATTCCCCTGAGAAGAATACTTATTCCTGGAAAATAATCCTCATAGAAGTAAGATTTTATGAAGAAAAATCTGTCTTCCTTAATATAACAGCTCTGAAATCTCTGTCCCCAAAGTTAGTCTCAAGGTTTCATACATTTATTCGTGGATAATTTTATGAATTTATTTCAGATCTTTTCTGTCTTTGTTGCCCTTTCTCATTTCAACCTTAAGATTCAACCAAGAATCATCACCTTAAATTCCTCCTGGACTTCTATGCCTAGAAAGCTGTTATTCCCTGCCCATTGCATCACAGTCTTCATTTCAAGAACCCCCTTGTTTCTGACTCTCTGGGGTGTGCGTGTGTGCGTGCCTGTGTGTACATATAGGTAAACATATGTACATGTATCAGATATAGCTCCTTCATTAGAGTTAGTCCAAGAAAGGTACAGGGGGAAAGTTAGGATAAAATGGCCCCGGGCGAGGCCTGACTTACACCTCATCATCACAGTTTAGGGGCTTCTCCAATCTGTAGCCCTGGGGCAGCTTCTCGTAGAGTTCTGCACACGTCATCCCACAGTAAGGGGTGCCACCTGGAAGACAGGAAACGGTGCGCCCTAAGCCCCCTCGGATGCAGAAGGCAGCATCTCCTGCCCTGAGGCTATACAGCCAAGGGGCTGGGAGAAAGACGGGGTGTGTCAAGCAATGCGGAGCGCCCGGTGTGATCTTCCTCCGGGGCAAGCCTACCGCACGTCACAGCTGGACTTCGGCTACAGACCGTGCTCCCGGGCGGCGTCTCCTTCGTGCAGAGGATCCACCACAGTCTCCTTCCTTCCCGTGCTATTCCTCTTCCCCAAGTCTGTCTACACATAGCACATCTACTGTACCAATGACATGGATCTTTTTCCTAATTGGAAGTCTGTATTTATGTTATGCAATTCCTATTTTATCTATCAGTGTTAATTAGAAAAGCAATACATGTTTATTGTGGAAAATACAAAAAATAATGCAGAAAACTACATTTTTTAAATCCTGTGTAGTCCTCCCAGTTTTTTTCATGTGTAATATTCATAAAACGGATTATGGGAATTTTTTCTGGTTTTGGGCATGCACTTTCACATGGTATTAAATGGCCTTAGAAAATGTCTTTTCATAATATACTGTCTTCAAGTTGTAGAAGGAAACTTATGACAGCTCTGTGACATCTGTGCACAAGCAGAGACAACTCAGAATGAAGTTCTTGACCACCAGGTTATTAGTATTAAATATGACATTAGACACAGGGCTTTCATAAAGAGAACCACGGGAATAAACACACTCAAACATGGAAACCCTTAAGGTTCTTTTCCCAAGTGGCGTCTGTTGGCACCGCGTACACGATATCCATGAAAGTATATGGTAAAGGAGTCCGGGAGGGGCCCACTCCCTTTGCCTAGAGCCTCACGTGGTAGGTAGACATGGATACTCACCTAAGCTAACAATCTCCCAGAGTAACACGCCATAGGACCATCTGCAGAGGGACAAAAGGGAAACCAATAATCAGCGCGCATGTTGCCCAGTCAACTTTCTGCCCAGAAAGCCAGGGCAACTAAGCCTAGGTCAGAAAAGGAAAAGTTACACGTCCGTTTCCTAGGCTAGGGCCTTGCACACAGCATGCATGTATCTCCTCTTCGGCCAATGGAAGGATTATAACAGGGAAACAGTGTTAGCTCTGCCGGAGCTCCCACTCGCTTTAGGTAGAGAACGCAAGGTGGGAAGCAGGAGATTCTAAGCCAGACAGACCTGTGTCGGATCCCATCGCTGCCACCTGATACTCGTGTGACCTGAGACAAGTGACTAGAACTCCTGAGGCCTCTTAGTGTATTCTTCCAAAAGTGGGGACACCCATTTCTTAAAGTTATGCAGAGATGATGTGAGAGAACATATAAAGGCACACACTGAAGACACAGTAACACTCTGGGCCTCAGTTCTTCCTCCTGAAAAGGGGAAACCTGAGCAAGAGGGCTCAGGCCTCAATCCCAACCCTTCCGTCCCCCGCCAGCCTGAGACTTGTCACGCAGGCTGCAAGCAGAGATGGTGCCCACTGTGTCTGTCTGCTTTCCATCCCTGCCACCTCTGACCCCCAGCAGCTACTGTGGGCCGCCACCTCTGATCTAGGTCCTTGTGTTGAGGCCAGTCTGGGGAGTGGAGCCATGGGAAGGCTGGGATGCCCCTTGCTCCTCTGGAGGTGAGGAATTCACCACTTGAGGTCACTCCTCGACATGCAGAAAGAAACCCAAAGCCTGCCACCAGGGAAAACTGTCCCCTCTGTGGCTTCATTTAGTCTGGGATTTCCTGGGATTAGTGATTAGCTTTATTCCCCAGACGGATACGATATTCCTGCTTCTCTTTAAAACCTCTGTCGAATGGGTATTTTTCTGGGACAAAAAAAAAAAAAAAAAAATCCCTCAGCAGTGAGAGGCTTTACTTACACGTCACTGTTGGTTGTATACACGCTGTAATTTAATGACTCGATCGCCATCCAGCGCACGGGGAGCCGTCCCTGGAGAGAACGAGGTGAGATGCCGCTTAGGCTGGACAGGGCCCCTTCCCAAGGCTCGCCACTGGCCTGAAGCTGGGGCTCACCCAAGTCCACGGGGAGGCCCCCAGACAGAAGGCGTGGCAGACTCAGGAACTGTTTTGCCCATGTCCCACCCACAAGTGTGCTTTTAAATTCAAAGACCTGCAAATTGTGTGAGTGTCCCACTTACCTCAAGGGGCCAATACCACAGTTTCATATAAAGAAAAATAACGATGTGTGCACCCTTTTTTTTGCGGTACGCGGGCCTCTCACTGTTGTGGCCTCTCCCATTGCAGAGCACAGGCTCCGGACGCACAGGCTCAGCGGCCATGGCTCACAGGCCCAGCTGCTCCGTGGCATGTGGGATCTTCCCGGACCGGGGCACGAACCCATGTCCCCTGCATTGGCAAGCAGACTCTCAACCACTGCACCACCAGGGAAGCCAGTGTGTGTCCTTTTGCTAGTCACTCAGTTATTCCCTTTGTGGCTGTCAGAGGCACTCAGAGGTCTGAAAGGAGAGACGGGCCTAGGAACTGAGAAGTAAGCTATAACGCAGGAAAGGCTAAAGTGATGCCAGGAGACCGCGTGTGCCTGGAGGGGATTGTGCAGGAGTTTCCCGAGGAGGGGACACATGAGTTCGGTTCTGTAAGATGTGTAGGCACCATCAGGTGGATGGGCGAGGAAAGAGCATTTCAGGCCAAAGGGAAGAGTGTACCTGTGACTCACAGAGGAGGTGATGACTTCTAGCCAGTGCCACGTGCACTGGGTTTGGAGACAGGGTGAGAGACACTTGCCCACCCTTTGGGTGCCTGGCCCCGACTCCCTCCAGGTTTGCCCCCTTTCTTGGCTTACTGAGTCCAGGCTGGGGAAAATGAGATGTGGACTGGAAAATGTGAAGTTTGACTTCTGAGTTTTATTCCTGGTTTCCTCAAATTTGCTATGAATTTGAGTTCCTTTCCTCTCGACCCACCCCAGGAATATATGAACCCTACTGAGAGATGGATCCCTCCCTCCCAGAGATCTGTCCAAGCTCTAACAGTGGCATTTCAGCTTACATTAGCCAGTGGGTGGGGCAAAATCAGGAGTATTTAGGGGATCTTAGCCCCCCTCAAAACCAGAGCAGGCATTCTCCCAGACTCCCCTTCCATGAGACCAGCCCTGACCTGGATCCCAAGGATTACTCCTGAATGTGAAATTCTCTCCCAGTTCTTTATTTACTGGCACTATTTTGAAGCTCTTTCTGACCATAAATCCCAAATGGTTGTCCTGTACTTTAAGGTTTACATATAAAGGTATCCTTTCTCAAAAAAAGATCCATGGTTGCTAGGGGTGGGGTCGGGTTTGGGGTGTGAATAGGCAGAAAACAGGATTTTTAGGGCAGTGAAAATGTGTAAGATGCCGTCATTAAAGACATATGTCGTTATAAATTTCTCCAAACCCATAGAATGTACAACACCGGGAGTGAGCTTTGCTGTAAACTATACACTTCGGGTGATTATGGCGCGGCAGTGCAGGTCCACTGGCTGTAACAAAGGTACCGCTGTGGCAGAGAATGTTGATGATGGGGGAGGGTATGCATGTGTGGGGTAGGGAGTATATGGGAAATCGCTGTACCTCTTTCTCTCCATTTTGTTGTGAACCTAAAACTGCTCTTTTTTTAAAAAAGGATCCTTTCTCACATCTACATCTTCAGTGTTCTCCTCAACATCCACGCCTCCCTTCTCTCTATGTCCACCCCACCCCATCTGTCACCTGGTTTTCTCCCTTCCCCTTCACAGCTATGGAATGGAAAGAGTTGTCTCCATTTCCTGTTTGGTCTTTGCTCTCATTTACTCCCAACCAGCTGACCTCAGACCCCGGACCTCCTAATGACTGATTTCCATGCACACTTCTTCCTTTTTTTTTTATTTGACTGCTTTTGGATCTGCCCACATGTGTCTGTCCCTACTGCTATCACCTTGGTGCCGGCCACCATCATCTCCTGCCTGATGAAACCACCTCTCCACAGACCTCCCAGCCTCTAGTTTCACCCCCTAATGACCTGTTCTCCACACCACAATCACTCTAAATGGTAAGTACAACCATGTGGTTCCTTTCCTTAAAGTTCTTTAATGTCCCTGTTGTCACAAGATCCCCGATGCTTAGGTGAGTCCCCAAGTCCTTAGCTGGCATCCAAAGCTCTTCAGGACCTTATCCCCACTTGCGTTTTAACTCCAACCTTGCATTTTAGTTTTTACTTATTGCCTTCCACAAGCATACACTCTTTTCCATAGTTACAATCACAGTGAACCTAACCGTTTTGGAACTTTCCACTCCCTTGGAAACTTCCAGCCTAGCATTTTAACTCTTCCTCTTTTCTGCATCACACTCCAGCCATATTGAATTACTTAATGGCCCAAGGTTCCATGCTTTCCTTTGCCTCTCGATTTTTGTATATACCACGTCCTCCAGGTCACCCACCTCATTCTTACATCTCCGATATCTATTTGACATTTACTGTAAAGCTTCAGTGTGCTTCCTCTGAGTTCCCATGGCACCTGCACTTTCCTCAGCCTCATCCACTGTTACGATTGTTCATTATGTGTCTCTGAGCTCTTTGAAGGAGAACACTGTGTCTGAATATTATCCCCAAACCCAGCACAAGCATGAAACATTATAGTAATAGATAAATCCATGCTGACGGCATCGATAATATTAATCAACGATAGTAAAACCCCAAATCACTTAAGTACATTAGTTTGCAACACTTCCAGTATTAGCATCGCCTGGGGGAATTAAAAAAAAAAAAACTGATGCAGGATGCCCTCCCCAGAATAATTGAATCAGCATACCTAAGCCGTAGGACTCAGCATCTGTATTTTTTTTTATTTCCCCAGACGACTCTAGGCGCAATAGGAATTGAAAATCTCTGACTTAAGTAATAGGCCAGGGCTTCCCTGGTAGCGCAGTGGTTGAGAGTCCGCCTGCCGATGCAGGGGACACGGGTTCGTGCCCCGGTCCGGGAAGATACCACATGCCGCGGAGCGGCTGGGCCCGTGAGCCATGGCCGCTGAGCCTGCGCGTCCGGAGCCTCTGCTCCGCAACGGGAGAGGCCACAACAGTGAGAGGCCCGCGTACCGGAAAAAAAAAAAAAAAAAAAAAAAAAGCCCGAGAAAGTGGCTCCTCTGCCCTCAGGTGGTATCTTGCTATACTGCACCCTTCTTGCAGGGAGGTTGCTCCTCTCCAATCCCTTCTCTTTCCTTCCCCTACCCTCACCCTCTCCTTTTCCTCCCCAGACCCCATGCTGCCACTGCACACTTTGCCCTTCCACTGGGAGATAGACTTGAGCCCTACCAGTGCTCTGCCCCTCTAAGCACTCCTCCTAAGCTCCCCAAGATACAGAAATCCCTACCCTTGATGAAATGCCGAGAAAACCAACCTTAGCTTTGGGGGCCTAAGGAAAGCAACCAAATAAGATGCGTGGATTACGGGGCTAAACTGTGTTAACCTCTCTTTCCCCTCATCTGGGGCAAACCCCCGCCCCACCCACGCCAGAGTGAAGGAAGGAGAGGGATTCTGTGATGGAGGTAAGAGGATTCTAAGGAGGAGTGGGGAGAGCCAGAGTAGATGGGTGAGTGGTGGTAGGTCCTGCTTCTTTAAGACCAGCCCAGCTCCTTCCCAGAGAAAAGTCTGCTTTGAGTGGGGCAAATCTGAAGAGTTTAGGGAAAAAAAAATATTTCCTGGAAACCAGCCCTCAGGGAGGCATCTCTGGCTTCCAAAAAGTGCTGATGTTAATAAGTATACAGGACCAGGGGCATGGTGGTCTCTAAGAACCAAAGAAGACTACCTTTGAAACCTCATCCAAAAAGGGAATGGAAAGTTCCAAAGTGGTTAGGTTCACTGTGATTGTAACTATGGAGAAGAATGTATGCCTGTGGAAGGCAATAGGTAAAGAATAAAATAAATTAATCGTGTCCAGGTTGTGAACTGTGGACCATTTCCTCTCGAAAGCATTCTTGAGTATTATTTCTGTGTTATCTTGTCAGTAACTAAGATAAGGATATTGAAGAGAAAGGAAACCTGAGCTTGAGGATAAACACAGAAGCCTGAGCCTTGCTAGGAGGCAACTTGGTACCCACAAAAGTAAAAGGACCCTCTATATGTTATAAGAACTGGAGTCATCCCAAGAAAGCTGAGCCCGGGTAATGCTGGGAGAGCCAGGCCAGTGGACTGGACCTACCCAACACGTGCAAAGACTACAGGGTGTGCCACCCCCAACACCCTGCATTGCCCACCCGCTCAGGGCAAGCAGAGGGTGGTGGCATGTTGTCGGCACAGCACTAATGTCCAGGAATGTGGCACGTCCAGGGCTTTATGATTCTAGGGTGGACAAAAGTAGCAGAATGAGTCCAGCTTCTCTCTTCTAACACTGTGGTGAGGTTCTCCCGGGAGCTCGTATTTGAAGATAAAATATGAATGTTTAGGAGACTAGGTATCATTAGGTGAAAGTGGATCTGATCGGGGCTTGAAAAGTGAGCAGAGAACTTTTGGCAAAGAGGGAAATCTTATATGAGCCTTTAGAAGTTACGAGTTTCTCTCTAGAGCATCCTTGGGATTTAGGAACCTCATTCATTGATTTCCTTGATGTTTTAGAAGGTATATTAAGTGTCTTTTTCCCCCTCCTACGTTTGCTGTGCAAAAGGGGACTGTGGGAACTCTCCAGAGGTTTCTGAGTGAGACCAGACCTCAGGGTCTGGGCTGGATGTAGACCTGGGTCCCTGCAGCACTAGGCTTGCACGTTCAATTACTTGGCCACATGTGACAGGGCCTTCTTCATTGGTAAATGTGGACCCTCCATATTTTAGGAATCAAAAATGAGAAAGGATGTTTGCTGGGCCAGGGCATTATCCAATGGGGAAAACGGTCAGAGGCCTCAGTCGTCACAGAAAGATGGTATTCTAAGAGAAACGACATCAGGAGAGGGAGGGGTGATCCGGAAAGGATCTCATCGGCGTCTGTTCTGAACTTACCATCGTCTTTTTCACATACACTTCTTGACCTCGGGACAATCCAAAATCGGCTATTTTGGCTACGTAGTTTTCACCAACTAAAATGTTCCTGGCAGCCAGGTCCCTGTGAATAAACTGAAATTTAAAAAAAAAAAATCATGTATTTTCAGCATCGCATTTGCTTTTTCACTCCATTTTGTTTCTTGCCTAGGGGCAAGAGCTTTGGGAAACAGAGAGGTCAGTGTGAAAAGGGGTTTTCAAAAGTCACCAGAATCCAGTTCCCTTAAAGTTCCTCTCCTAAATGCTCAGTGAGTGGATTCTGCCGAATGACCCACACGTCTCTGGAGGAGCAACCTGGGAGAAAAACCAGGTCATGAAATCTTCCAGCTGCCACGAATGGCCTCTGCTACTGTGCGTTATTTAGAGCCATGCCAAGCTAAGATCGGTGAAGGCACCTCACCAAATATACATGATGAGAGTCACTAGATAAACATACCGTCAGTGTTGGGCATGAACTTCTACATAAACAGATGGAATATTAGCAAAGATATGAAAGTTAGAAGATTGTAAGAAGGAATTAAGGAAGAGAGAGCGACCAAAAACAAATATACAAACTTATCTAAACTCTGATTCCAGAGAGAATTTCAGAGGAAAGATGTCCAAAGCAAGGTCCTCAGGACGAACCTGTTTTTGGCTCAAGTAGTCCATTCCCCGGGCCACATCTGCTGCAAAGTGGAGGAGCTGCTGGGAGGACAGCGTGGAGGCGGTGCTGTTAGCGATGGCGAACGCGGGGTCCGTCTCCAGCACTCGGCTCTTGCGCAGGAAGTCAAGGAGGTTGCCGTGGGGGGCATACTCGATGGCCAGGTACAGGTAGCCTGTGCGGGAAGGGAGAGAGCACCACTTTATCGGTAACCCTAAGCTGCTGTGATATTTCTAAGATGTGCTATGATTCTCGGGAAACGCTTATAAACCTCTGTTTTATCGTAAAGTTACACATCTAGTGGTACCAACCTCAGTAATGCTGGGGCCAGGAGGAAGACAAGTGACATCATTCCTGCAATACTTAAAGTGCTTGCTCTCGGGGTTCCCCTCCCCACCTCTACCAAACATAGAGGGCTTCCTGTCACCTACTCGGTGACACTAGTAGAATGAAATCAAAGCATTTGCTTCCAGACGATCGAAGACAGCTAGTCCACATCACCTTTCATTTTTTTATTCAATCGATATTGA
Organism: Stenella coeruleoalba; assembly: GCF_951394435.1. Lineage (NCBI taxonomy): Eukaryota > Metazoa > Chordata > Mammalia > Artiodactyla > Delphinidae > Stenella > Stenella coeruleoalba. The sequence goes on from NC_137153.1 coordinate 48,205,895, forward strand.
ATATCAAGAACCTAATATGAGCCAGGCATGTATTCCAATATGAATCTAGCTTTTCCTGACGTTTTGTTGTTGTTGTTTTGCGGTACGCGGGCCTCTCATCGCTGCGGCCTCTCGCTTTGTGGAGCATAGGCTCCAGACGCGCAGGCTCAGCGGCCACGGCTCACGGGCCCAGCCGCTCCGCGGCACGAGGGATCTTCCCGGACCGGGGCGCGAACCCGTGTCCCCTGCATCGGCAGGCAGGCGGACTCGCAACCACTGCGCCACCAGGGAAGCCCGAGGTTATTTTTTTTTTAATCAAAAAACAATGATTCAATATCCATAGCAGGTAATTTCTCTCTCTCCTGCCTTCTGCTCCTCCCTAAAATCTGGAATAAGTCACTATATTGCTGAGTAGGTCACTAGTCAGCAGAGTCTAGTGTCAGGGATTGCATGTTTGCTTACAGAAACCAGAAAACTCAACCTTTTAGGAAAAAAATAAAACAAAATAGTTCCTAGAGGAAACTATGGTGCGGTGTCTTATCTTTATTCCAAATTGCTTTCTCCTTTTTCCTTTTTAATAAAATGTAAGCTGCTTTGATAAAAACATTGATCTTTGGAGCCCATGAAAAGTAAAGTGGTTTTACTGTCTTTTAAAGGTGAATTATTTTGTTTTTTTTTTTAATGTTGAATGAATTTAAACTTCAAAGATATTCTAAGAAAGTGAAATTCTCAACAACAAAATAATCTAGCACTGAATCTTGTTGTACTATAAGGAAAGATATACTTCAATTCTGGTGTGAATGCGCTTTCTCACTTCTTTACTGAATTATAAATTTTAAGAGCCAACCAATAATGTGACGAGAGAGCAAAATTTTAAAAGATGTACATTCTTCTGTTGTTGTCGGTTTCTTTTTCTTTTTTTTTTAACTTTCATTTACTGCTGTCCCATGCTGATTACTGTTCTCAGGAAATAGCTCAAAAATAAATGACATTACTTCATTATTTAACCTAAGAGACATGATCTGGCTTTCAGAATTACACCCTTATTGGATCACAGAATGATATATTGTTTGAAGTACCAGTATTTTTAGTTTAATAAATTGAGGAAAAGGAAGTAGTCTCTTTTCCATTGTTGGTATTTGTGCTGCAAAGTCAACAAGAGGTTGTCAAGTTTGTAAATAATTACTGTGTGGAGCTTTTTTGTTGGAGCAAATTTTTCCATGAGAAATTAAGATTAAGCATAGATTTAGACCTACAAACCCAGGTAGCAAGCAGAGGTAAAGCCATGAAAGATTTCTTGTTACCTACTCACTCACAGCTAATTACACGCATTACAATAGGAAATACTCAGTAAATACTTGAATTAATCATATAAGTTGGACTTAAGAGTATGTGTGACATAGGACAGTTGTAAAACTTCAGTGTTATTGCACAGGACATTGTTTTGGATAAAAACAAAGTATTGATCCTATTAGATATAAGCTTATTATTATTTTAACCTAAGCATCACCAGTGCTTTCACGTTACAGTAGATTAACGGCATTCACAGATTTAACATTCAGAATATCAGTTCCTTGGGTTTGGAGGGAAAATGAAAAGGTAGGCAACTAACAAGAACCAATCGACTTCACTCTTCCTGGTGCTGAGGGCTGCCTCCATCCACTTAGTAGTAGCTGAGAAAACCTCTGGATTAGCAAAGGTAGAGGCATGTAGGAGCCATGGATCTTTTGGGGCAGTAATAGCTGAACCACATCAGAGGCCAAAAGATTCAGCCTTGGGATCTACCTTCAAAAAGATACTAAATCTCAGCACGATCTATTAATGGGACCAGACATTCAGACTGAAACTGCAACTTAAAAAAAAAATAGATAACAATCTTACATGACTGTCTTTCCTAATTTCAATATGGAATGTGCCTGTTTTTTTTTTTTTTAAAAAAAAACAATCTGGCAGGAAAGACAGGAAAAGAGCATCTTACCACGATGTTCACACGCTCCTAAGAGATTGATGATGTTTGGGTGGTGTCCAAGTTTACAAAGCACCTCCAGTTCCCCAGCGAAGTCCCTGTGGTCATCTTTGGAAGCATATTCTGGGAAGAAAGTAAAGAGTAGTGATCCCTTTCTGTTACACCTCTTCAGAAACAACTGTCCCCCCTCTGCTTCCCAGAACCTTCAGGTACACTCAGCCACCATTAGGTCTGGAAAACTGTATAGAAATCAGAGATGACTATAATGCAGATGCTTCTTTATTGTTGGGGGCTGTCCTGTACAAAGTAGGATGTTTAGCTGCACCTCTGACCTGACCCACTAGATACCAGTAGCCCAACTGAAAATGTATCCGGAAATCACCAAATGTCCCCCCCGGGGGCAAAATCACCCCTGCTTGAGAACCACTGCTCTGAAGTTTTCCTGTTGAAGCTCTCAAATACCCAGGGAAATGATCTGGCTCTTAGACTCTGGCTCTCCCAGCTAACTCTACCGTCCAGAGACAAATATGCTCAGGGATTAAAAACAAAGTTGTAGTGAAACATCACCAGTAGTGTACGCACCTTGCTTTATTATGATAACTTTACTTTTTTCATAAACCAGTCCTACTGAAAAAACTCAAATCTCAATGACATTTTCATAGAAGTTGCTTGGTAGTCAGGAAACGGTTGCATTTATTTCTGTTCCTTTCATTCCATCTGTCCGCTAGCACTTTGATCAGAGGGAGAACCACCAGTCAGGCTGAAGAGAAAGCTCTTTGGCCAGTGCACAACTGGCTGATCAGCCTTGAGTCGGTGACAGTATGCTATTATGGCTTTTTGAAGAAATAACATTGGGGGAAAGGGTGAGAAGGGAGCTGGTAGCCATGTGCATCCCTGAACATGCTTGGAAATGATGGGATTGTTTCATATGGGCTAAGGGTACCCGTAAGGCTGACAAGTAGGCAATTCCAAGTCAAGGACCCTGTTTATACCACAGGGACCTGAGGGTCAATACCTTGGAAGCATTTAAAACACAAAGCTCTTTATAATAAGGTTGTCAGTAGCTGCCCTCTTTGCATGCATGACTTTTCCTGCAAAAAGTGTCTGCCCTGGTGCCCTGTTAAGCTATTCTACCTCTTCACATGGGCATGAGATAGACAATCAGCTCAGGTCAGATGCCAATAAACACTGATGCTACCAAGTTCTGCACCCTCTCTCCTCTCACTATTTTTACTGCTTCCTAAAGCTCCCTGTAACTAAAGTAGCAAAATGAAAAAGGGATTTCTGGGTGCTAAGCAAGAGGTGTGTGTGTGGGCGGGGGGGGTTAGAAACATTATTGTCTCTAAGCATAAATGATACTGTGTTTATTCTGTTTTGTTCATTTTCTGACATAGTGTTTTCCAGCAATGTGGAAAACAACGATGATTTGAAAAGATTTAGGGTTAATTGTCATCTTAGGCTTAATATTGCCGTCAAAAAGAAGGAAAACCCATCAGCAACCTCAGAGAGTCCTTACTATGGAGCTGCCCAATGAAACTAGTAACTACATTGCTGGCTCTAATACGCCACTTTTCAAGCCTGTGTGCTGTAAAAGCAACAGTGCAGCTTCGCAGTCGTTTCACCCGGAAGAGAAGACAGCTAGTATTGCCAGGGAACAAGTCTTTCTGCTTTCTCAGAAGATCTGATGAAATGGATAGGCCCCAAGCAGTCTTTTTTTTTTTTTTCCTTCCCCCAAGCAGTCTTGAACACAACTGGAAAAGATCTAGTTCCTGTGACCATACATCAAGGGTTTTCAAACTCGAGTGTGCAGAAGAGCCACTGAGCAAGCTTAAAAACACAGATTTTTCATGCGCCATCCCAGAAATTAGAATACGGTAGAACCATGAGGGGGAGAAACCCAAGTAGATGCATTTCTAACCATATTTCTAGGAATGTTGATGCAGATAAACCATGAAGATAGTGGTTTGCCAAGTGTGGTCTCCCAGGCCTCAGAATCAGCATCACATGGGAACTAATTAGAAATCCAAGTTCTGTGGCCCTGCGCCAGACTTGCTGTATCAGAAACTGTGGGGTGGAGCTGAAGAATCTGGTTTTTTAACAAGCCTTCCAGGTGATTCGGATGTTTTGAGAACCACTGGATTAAGAAAAATAATGCTCCCCCAGAGTCAGCAGGGTATGACAGAGAATCTGTATTCTCACATCCCAAGGAATCATGACAGTGGTATCCAAATAGCTTATGCCTTCATGTTTACATCCTGACCCTCAAAGGAAACATCACCTTCAGTTGCACATAACAGCTCTACCTGACACCACGCCAATTTTTTGTTTAAAGAGTGTAAGACCTTAGAGGAAAGATTCAACAGGAAGTCAAGCTGTCCCCCCACCCTAGTAAAATGCTGACTCGAGCAGTCCAAGCACTGACCTTTCATTCTCTTTATGGCAGCGTCCATCCGTAACCCATCCTTCTTGATGCGAGCTTTCAGAACCTGGCCAAAATTACCCTCCCCAATCACATCTTGAAATTTGATGTCATTCCAGTCAAGCACTGGATAAATTGTAGGATCTGGGTTGTTTTTGGCCTTCCTGTTCAGGGCCAGAGTTCCTGAGTTGAATTGCACAGCTGGTTCTTCCCGCTAGAAAAATAATGGTTTTGTGTCAGGACTTTTCATAATTTTAAGATACATAATACCTCCTGATTGGTACCCACACTGGGTGAAAAAAGAAATACTGTATCCAATTCTAGAATGAAAACGGAAATAGGGTTCATTGAACAGGCCCACTCGGATGAAGTGGCTGCCTATAGAGCTGCATGGGCACGACCACAGGCCTCAGTGGCAAAGCACGCCACAATCAATTAGTTATGTCTGCAGAGGTGAGGGAGGGGAGGAGAACAGCATGTATGCCACGAAATAGCACATCCCTGAGTTAGTCACACTTGAGTTTCTACTCTGCTGTGGAATGAGCCGGTGTTGAGTTCTGATCTGGAAAAGAGCTCAGAGACCTATCTGGGTCAGTCACAGCACACACCTCTGTGAGAGCTTTGTTTCCTAGCGTCATCTTGGTCTATTCTTGGCTCTTACTCACTCTCTCCAACTTTTCCTAAAGCTCAGAATCTCTCAAGCCCACTCTGGCGCAGACACTGGCCCCAAGATGACTGATGCTTAGAGCAAAACCCAACAGGGTGTCTCCTTTTCTCCTGAGTTTCAGTGGCTGCTGATGGTATCAGGACAAAGCATCAGTACCATGATGCGCTCTAGCACTCTCTACCCCCTTGCTGGTCCTTCCTCTACAGGGACAGCCTGAGTTGAGCCAGCTCTGGCAAGGAGTCGGATTACAGAGCCTCCCTTGTTCTGTACTGAAGGGAATCTCAGGGACTCACGTACAGGAAGGTATACCTCATTTGGAATATGTAATTGTACTCAATGTTTCATATACAGAATCAATAAAGTTGGGTACAGATTAATTTTACAGAGCTTGAAACCACGAACTAGAGAAATGTTCAGGCTGTAGTAGAGCCAAGGACTCAACTAGGGTGCCTATAGGTAAAGTAGGATTTTCTAAACTTTTTACTGGTCAAAATTCCTAGATGAAAGAAAGAGGCCATGCCAAGCACCACGAACTATGGCTGCAGACCGAAGGGTGCACAGGAATGGAGATACACACGTATATGTAATCCATACATATAGGAGGGATAATAGAATTGAAAGAGGTATTAGAGGTACAAAATGGAAACTGGAAACAGGGAAATGTGGGGAAAACTGGTCTAGTGCAAATCTTCATCACCTATCACTCTGAGGTCTGGTTACCCTTATGCCCTTCATTACCAAAAATGTTCAGTTCCTTCTATTACAAGATTACCCTCGCTGGTGACTTATTACTAGTATGACTGTATTCTCTTTCTGATGGGGCAGTAGTCCTGCTTTAGGCTTGGTCTCCTGCATGCTTATTAAGAGCAACCTTTTCATTCTTAGAATTGTTCTGATTTGGACAAGAAATCATATAGTCATGCTATTTATCTCCCATTTCATAATGGAAGACAAAGAAAAGATGAAACTTGCCTAAGGGAAATATTTGCTTTACAGGTAAAATTTTTGACCCACATCTTTAAAATGAAGGTTCTGCATATATGTGGGCTTGCACTTATTACTATTAGGAAGATGAGACATACCACGTTTTGGAAGGCTTGGGCCATTCTTCTTTGGACGTTTGCCCTCTTCAACTGCAACATGATCAGAAAGGCCAACAGCACCGTCAGGCAGGTCATTCCCGCTGAGCCAAGGATGGCGATCAGCAGCATCTTCCCACCTCCGAGGTCTGCTGGGGCTGTGCCGGAGAACACAGGAGAAGGAGCAGGTTAGTCTAGGTAGAGAGAGAGGCCAAGACCATCTGCGGGAGAAGTCACAGTGTAATGGGAGTGTAATGGCAGCCTGAGCCCAGCCTGAGCCCTGCTAGGTGACCTTGGGCTACTCGTTTATTTTCTGGAACTCAATGGAGATGACTCACAGGGCTGTTCTAAGTTCAAAGAAATGTGCAAAAGGCATTTTTTTAAAATGGCAACATGCTAATCACTAATTGTTGTCCTTTGTTCAACTTTCACTTCCAAGTACAGGCCCAAGCAGATGAACATTACCGAGCAAGAGTGAGAATGGCTAATTAGATCTATGACTTTGGGTAAGTGACTAAACCTCCCTGCACAATTTAACCACCTAGAAAAGCTTTAAAGCTCTGCAACTCTAAAGAGCATAGTGTCTGCTTTGGCTTGTTTCTTGTTTTAAGGAGCTGATGGAGATTTTCTTACTACGCACTCTGATCTGAAGTGCCGGATGCAAGGCCTCTGCATGAAGCACCCTGTGAAAAACTGAAACTAGACGAAGCACAAAGGAAAACAAACAAACAAAAACAATCTGCAAAACCTCTGAAAAAAAAGCCTCTGCACCTGTTGCTCTTGTGGAGCTTGGCATCTTCAGTGGAGGCTCCTATTGCAGGGGGACCTTCAAGATGGTGGAGGAGTAAGACCCAGAGATCACCTTCCTCCCCACAAATACATCAAAAATACATATACATGTGGAACAGCCCCTACAGAACACCTACTGAACGCTGGCAGAAGACCTCAGACTTCCCAAAAGGCAAGAAACTCCCCCCCGCATACCTGGCCACATGGCTGACAGGGTCTTGGTGCTCTGGCCTGGTGTCAGGCCTGAGCCTCTGAGGTGGGAGAGCTGAGTTCAGGACATTGGACCACCAGAGACTGCCCGGCCCCACATAATATCAATTGACAAGAGCTCTCCCAGAGATCTCCATCTCAACACTAAAACCCAGCTCCACCCAACAGCCAGCAAGCTCCAGTGCTGGACGCCCCATGCCAAACAACTAGCAAGACAGGAACACAACCCCACCCATTAGCAGAGAGGCTGCCTAAAATCATAATAAGTTCACAGACAACACAAAACAAACTGCTGGACATGGCCCTGCCCAACAGAAAGACAAGATCCAGTCTCATCCACCAGAACACAGGCACCAGTCCCCTACACCAGGAAGCCTACACAAGCCACTGACCCAACCCACCCACTGGGGGCAGACACCAAAAAAAAAAGGGAACTACAAACCTGCAGCCTGTGAAAAGGAGACCCCAAACACAGTAAGTTAAGCAAAATGAGAAGACAGAGAAATATGCAGCAGATGTAGGAGCAAGACAGAAACCCACCAGACCAAACAAATGAAGAAGAAATAGGCAGTCTATCTGAAAAAGAAGTCAGAATAGTGATAGTAAAGATGATCCAAAATCTTGGAAATAGAATGGAGAAAATACAAGAAATGTTTAACAAGGACCTAGAAGAACTAAAGGGCAAACAAACAATACTGAACAACACAATAAATGAAATTAAAAATACTCTAGAAGAAATCAATAGCAGAATAACTGAGGCAGAAGAATGGATAAGTGACCTGGAAGATAAAATAGTGGAAATAACTACCACAGAGCAGAATAAAGAAAAAAAAATGAAAAGAATTGAGGACAGTCTCAGAGACCTCTGGGATAACATTAAATGCACCAACATTTGAATTATAGGGGTCCCAGAAGAAGGAGAGAGAAAGAAAGGGTCTGAGAAAATATTTGAAAAGATTACAGTTGAAAACTTCCCTAACATGGGAAAGGAAATAAGTCCAGGAAGTGCAGAGAGTCCCATACAGGATAAATCCAAGGAGAAACATGCCAAGACACATACTAATCAAACTATCATAAGTTAAATACAAAGAAAAATTATTAAAAGCAGCAAGGGAAAAGCAAAAAATAACATACGAGGGAATCCCCATAAGGTTAACAGCTGATCTTTCAGCAGAAACTCTGCAGGCCAGCAGGGAGTGGCAAGACATATTTAAAGTGATGAAAGGGAAAAACCTACAACCAAGATTATTCTACCCAGCAAGGATCTCATTCAGATTCGACAGAGAAATTAAAACCTTTACAGACAAGCAAAAGCTAAGAGAATTCAGAACCAGCAAACCAGCTTTGCAACAAATGCTAAAGGAACTTCTCTAGGCAGGAAATACAGGAGAAAGAAAGACCTACAAAAACAAACTCAAAACAATTAAGAAAATGGTAATAGGAACTTACATATCAATAATTACCTTAAATGTAAATGGATTAAATGCTCCAACCAAAACACATAGACTGGCTGAATGGATACAAAAACAAGACCCGTATGTATGCTGTCTACAAGAGACCTACTTCAGACCTAGGGACACATACAGACTGAAAGTGAAGGGATGAAAAAAGATATTCCATGCGAATGGAAATCAAAAGAAAGCCAGAGAAGCAATTCTCATATCAGACAAAATAGACTTTAAAATAAAGACTATTACAAGAGACCAAGAAGGACACTACATAATGATCAAGGGATCAATCCAAATAGAAGATATAACAATTGTAAATATTTATGCATCCAACATAGGAGCACCTCAATACATAAGGCAAACGCTAACAGCCATAAAAGGGGAAATGGACAGTCACACAATAATAGTAGTGGACTTTAACACCCCACTTTCACCAATGGAGAGGTCATCCAAAATGAAAATAAATAAGGAAACACAAGCTTTAAATGACATATTAGACAAGATGGACTTAATTCATATTTATAAGAGATTCCATCCAAAAAAAACAGAATACACTTTCTTTTCAAGGGCTCATGGAACATTCTCCAGGATAGATCATATCTTGGGTCACAAATCGAGCCTTGGTAAATTTAAGAAAACTGAAATCCTATCAAGTATCTTTTCTGACCACAACGCTATGATATCAATTACAGGGAAAAAACTGTAAAAAATACAAACATATGGAGGCTAAACAATACACTACTAAATAACCAAGACATCACTGAAGAAATCAAAGAGGAAATCAAAAAATACCTAGAAACAAATGACAATGAAAACACGATGACACAAAACCTATGGGATTCAGCAAAAGCAGTTCTAAGAGGGAAGTTTATAGCAATACAATACTACCTGAAGAAACAAAAAAAATCTCAAATAAACAACCTAATCTTACAACTAAAGCAATGAGAGAAAGAAGAACAAGAAAACCTCAAAGTTAGCAGAGGGAAGGAAATCATAAAGATCAGATCAGAAATAAATGAAAAAGAAATGAAGGAAACGAGAGCAAAGATCAATAAAACTAAAAGCTGGTTCTTTGAGAAGATAAACAAAATCAATAAACCATTAGCCAGACTCATCAAGAAAAAAAGGGAGAAGACTCAAATGAACAGAATTAGAAATGAAAAAGAAGTAACAACTGACACTGCAGAAATACAAAGGATCATGAGAGATTACTACAAGCAACTATGTGAATAAAATGGACAACCTGGAAGAAATGGACAAATTCTTAGAAAAGCACAATCTTCCGAGACTGAACCAGGAAGAAATAGAAAATATAAACAGACAAATCACAAGCACTGAAATTGAAAATGTGATTAAAAATCTTCCAACAAACAAATGCCCAGGACCAGATGGCTTCACAGGCGAATTCTATCAAACATTTAGAGAAGAGCTAACACCTATCCTTCTCAAACTATTCCAAAATATAGCAGAGGGAGGAACACTCTGAAACTCATTCTATGAGGCCACCATCACCCTGATACCAAAGCCAGACAAAGATGTCACAAAAAAAGAAAACTACAAGCCAATATCACTGATGAAAATAGATGCAAAACTCCTCAACAAAATACTAGCAAACAGAATCCAACAGCACATTAAAAGGATCATACACCATGATCAAGTGGGGTTTATCCCAGGAATGCAAGGATTCTTCAATATATGCAAATCAATCAATGTGATACACCATATTAACAAATTGAAGGAGAAAAACCATATGATCATCTCAATTGATGCAGAAAAAGCTTTCAACAAAATTCAACACCTATTTATGATAAAAACTCTCCATAAAGTAGGCATAGAGGGAACCTACCTCAACATAATAAAGGCCATATATGACAAACCCACAGCCAACATCGTCCTCAATGGTGAAAAATTGAAACCATTTCCACTAAGATCAGGAAAAAGACAAGGTTGCCCACTCTCACCACTATTATTCAACATAGTTTTGGAAGTTTTAGCCACAGCAATCCGAGAAGAAAAAGAAATTAAAGGAATCCAAATCAGAAAAGAAGTAAAGCTGTCACTGTTTGCAGATGACATGATACTATACATAGAGAATCCTAAAGATGCTACCAGAAAACTACTAGAGCTAATCAATGAATTTGGTAAAGTTGCAGGATACAAAATTAATGCACAGAAATCTCTTGGACTCCTATACACTAATGATGAAAAATCTGAAAGGGAAATTAAGGAAGCACTTCCATTTACCATTGCAACAAAAAGAATAAAATAACTAGGAATAAACCTACTTAAGAAGACAAAAGACCTGTATGCAGAAAACAATAAGACACTGATGAAAGAAATTCAAGATGATATAAACAGATGGAGAGATATACGATGTTCTTTCATTGGAAAAATCAACATTGTGAAAATGACTATACTACCCAAAGCAATCTACAGATTCAGTGCAATCCCTATCAAACTACTACTGGCATTTTTCACAGATCTAGAACAAAAAATTGTACAATTTGTATGTAACCACAAAAGACCCCTAACAGCCAAAGCCATCTTGAGAAAGGAAAAAAGGAGCTGGAGTAATCAGGCTCCCTGATTTCAGACTATATTACAAAGCTACAGTAATCAAGTCAGTATGGTACTGGCACAAAAACAGAAATATAGATCAATGGAACAGGATAGAAAGCCCAGAGAGTAACCCATGCACATATGGTCACCTTATCTTTAATAAAGGAAGCAAGAGTATAAAATGGAGAAAAGATACCCTCTTCAATAAGTGGCACTGGGAAAACTGGACAGGTACACGTAAAAGAATGAAATTAGAACACCATACACAAAAATAAACTCAAAATGGATTAAAGACCTACATGTAAGGCCAGACACTATAAAACTCTTAGGGGAAAACATAGGTAGAACACTCTATGACATAAATCACAGCAAGATCCTTTTTGACCCACCTCCTAGAGAAATGGAAATAAAAACAAAAATAAACAAATGGGACCTAATGAAACTTAAAAGCTTTTGCACAGCAAAGGAAACCATAAACAAGACATAAAGACAACCCTCAGAATGGGAGAAAATATTTGCAGATGAAGCAACTGACAAAGGATTCATCTCCAAAATATACAAGCAGCTCATGTAGCTCAATATCAAAAAAAAACAAACAACCCAGTCCAAAAATGGGCAGAAGACCTAAGTAGACATTTCTCCAAAGAAGATATACAGATTGCCAATAAATACATGAAAGGATGCTCAACATCACTAATCATTAGAGAAATGCAAATCAAAACTGCAATGAGGTATCACCTCACACTGGTCAGAATAGCCATCATCAAAAAATCTAGAAACAAGAAATGCTGGAGAGGGTGTGGAGAAAAGGGAACCCTCTTGCACTGTTGATGGGAATGTAAATTGATACAGCCACTATGGAGAATAGTATGGAAGTTCCTTAAAAAATGAAAAATAGAACTACCATATGACCTGGCAATACCACTACTGGGCATATACCCTGAGAAAACCATAATTCAAAAAGAGTCATGTACCACAATGTTCACTGAAACACTATTTACAATAGCCAGGACATGGAAGCAACCTAAGTGTCCATCAACAGATGAGTGGATAAAGAAGATGTGGCACATATATGCAATGGAATGTTACTCAGCCATAAAAACCAACAAACTAGAGTCTGTCATACAGAGTGAAGTAAGTCAGAAAGAGAAAAACAAATACCATATGCTAACGCATATATATGGAATCTAAAAACAAAATTGTTTTGATGAACCTAGGAGCAGGACAGGAATAAAGATGTAGAGGTAGAGAATGGACTTGAGGACACGGGGAGGGGGAAGGGTAAGCTGGGGCGAAATGAGAGAGTAGCCTTGACATATATACACTACCAAATGTAAAACAGATAGCTAGTGGGAAGCAGCTGCATAGCACAGGGAGATCAGCTTGGTGCTTTGTGACCACCTAGAGGGGTGGGATAGGGAGGGTGGAGGGAGACACAAGAGGGAGGCGATATGGAGATATATATATACATATAGCTGATTCACTTTGTTATACAGCAGAAACTAACACAACATTGTAAAGCAATTATACTACAATAAAGATGTTAAAAAAAAAAGCTGATAGAGAAAACCTGAGGATACCAATGGGACAAAGAAAGAAGGAAGGAAAGAAGAGAGAGAGAGGAAAAACCATTAAGTTTTGGGCTCAGGTCAAAATAAACTATTAAAGACTATGGTATAACCCCTCCACTTCTTTCCCTTATTTAAATTCAAATAAAGATAAATTCAATGTATTTTTATGAGAAACAGCATGTAGAGCATGATCCTATCTTTTAACAATTATTCTTTTGTGATTAGCTACCTTTCCTTCTATCTCTGTTTTATACGTGCATAAAGAGATGTCTGAAATGGGATGATGAGGGTTGTTTAGTTTTGTTACATCTTGTCCTAAAATTTTTCTTAGTATTTTATTTATAACTTGGATTTAGGGCCTGTACATGTTTTACCAAAACACAAGTAACTATTGAAATTATGCATTTATTAGGAGTGTCAGGTGAAAACTATTGAATACAATTCTCTATAATTGGCAGACCCATCATTCCTTGCATATTTCAAACATGTTCCAAAGAATCAGCACTGAGAACAGGGCTTGCTTGATTTTATTTCTTAAGCCCTAGGTAGGCCCCAAGAGAACCAAGAAGTTTTTAGTGCTATAACATTTTCTGTAAAAATACTCTGGTCTGAATTATAAATTTGCAGAAATCACCATTTCCCTCTAATGTCCCTCTAGCTACATTCCCTTGCACAAGCTGTATAGCACAGAGGGCAAGGAAGTGCAATTTCAGACAGACCTCAGACGGAAGGCTCTCCAGGAGCTGCAGTTCTTCCCACCCCCGGGGTCCTTTTTCACTAATTACATTCAACAGGTTTTACCAATCACAAACACTGGAGAGGATTAAGAGGTACAACCCTCCAGTTATGAAATAAATAAGCCACGGGGATGTAATATACAGCATATGGAATGTAGTCAATATTATTGTAATCACTTTGTGTGGAGACAGATGATTACTAGCCTTATTGTGGTGATCATTTCATAATATATGCAAATGTCAAATCACTATGTAGTGCTCTTGAAACTAACATAATATTGTACATTACATCAACCATATTTCAATTTCAAAAAGTCTCAAACACTGGGCCTCGTGTGCTTGGCACTCTGAGCGATCTCTATCTCAAAGGGCTTATTCTCTCTGGCGTGGGGGTTAACGGTGGATGTGGAGACATCATAACCTGGATCTGAAAAGTAAACTCGGACTACCATAGTGTCATCCAAGCTAAAAGAGGGTTCGTTCTGAGAAAGAGTGGAGTGTGGTTCCTGGAGCGCCCACTGCACCACGCAGGGCTGTCTCCACTAAGCTGGGTCCTCTGTCTTCCTTCTGCATGGAATCACATTCATATCCCTCAGAGCTTCAGTTGCTGGATGGGGAGTGCTGATGGGCTAAGTTCACCTAAGTTTTCATGATAGATAACAGATCAACGGGTTATCCTTCCAAGGGGCATTTTCATTCCAAGGACCTCTTTAGAGATGGTGACGCCTACCAGCCCATTATGTCACATGATGCGAATATGGGGTAAATATCGTAAGACAGTGGGGCTTTTCTGATACTCTCTAGAAATAATTCTATGTAAATACCTGTCCACTCTACCAACCTTGAGATTCAGAAAGAGTCATCAGTTCATGAGAAAAGGTTGGATTGCTTGACCCTATGTTGTTCTCTGCAAAGATGTCCACCTGGTAAGCTGTTTGGGGCTCCAGGCCCTTGAGCTGATACTGGGTGATGGTGGCATTCTTGATCTTCACATCAATGTGCTGGTCTTCATTCTTGCCCTGAACCTTGTAACGGATGATAATAGAAGAAATAGAATAGCCATCCAGGATTGTCCAAGAGATCACAGCTGAGGAGTCTGTGATGTTGGAAATCTTGATGTTTTCTGGTTGAGGAGGGAGAACTAGAAATTTAAAACAAACAAACAACATATTACTTAAGATACATTACCGTCTCTTTGATTATTATGCTTCTGAGAGAGAGTTAATATCAGCTCATAAACCATGAATGGCTAGTAAGTGTTATCTCAGAGGGTAACTCCAATCAGTTGGTAGTGGACTCGACGCAGACTTGACAAGTGGCTGCAGACAGGAAAATGGCAACACACACACATCACATATTTGCCATCCTTAAACTAAATTAAGACCTCGGAAATTCTGTTACTCCACAAACTGCTATTACACTGTTTTTGATACTGAGGAAAACAGAAAAATGTTGATAGCTGACATTTATATAGGCCCTTCCATATAGTAACTCATTGACTCCTCATAACAATCTTACTGTAAGTATTGAGGCTCAGAGAGGTTACGTGACTTGGCTGAGGTCACACAGCTTTTAAGAAATAGATTCAAGTAGAAGAAATAAGATTCCTATTAGTCTGTAGTTAGCCACTGGTCCATAGGGCCTATCCGTATTAAGCACTTGTTAGAAAATATGTTAAGCACTTAGCAGACATATTCAAAAAGCAAGATGGAGACTATATATGCATGTGCACACTTATGGATGTACTTAATGTATTAAAATTATACAACATTGAATGGAAAGATACATAATAAACTCATAATTTTGGTTGTCTCTGGGGAGAGGGGGAGAGAATTAGATTGGGGATGATGGTCAAAGAGGATTTTGATATATCTGTATTGTGGAATTACTTCCACAAAAAGGCTGAAAGCAAATATGACAAAATGTTAAGAGTTGTTAATTCTGTGTGGTAGAAATGTAGGTTTTTGTTGTATTATTCTCTGCATTGTCCTATAACTTCTAAATGTCAGAATTTTTTAAAGATGAAGAAGACATCCCTAAACACAGACAAAACCGTTGAGACTTCCACATGTTATGGATACAAGAAGAGAGTGCCTGGAAAACCAAGAGCCAGTTTACACACCTGTTACTGGGGAGGTAGCAACTCAGCTGCAGAAAAGAACCTCAGACTTTGGGATTTGGCAAGAGACCACAGGATCCTAGCATAAGTGACGGTTGGTGTGACCCAGAAACACCTAGTCTTTCCAAGGACTCCAAAATGCACAGACAGTTCTAATGCAGTGAATCAAAATAGAACTCTCTGGCTCATGACGAAAAAGCTTTCAATTCTACAAAGAAACCCTAGAAGTTCCAACTCATTTTTAATGACCAATATGAGATTGAGAGAAGCCTGAACTGAAGAATATTTTGAAAGAAAAGTTGTTTTATTACTCTCAAATATATATTACTCTCAAGTATATATATATATATATATATATATATATATACTGTAATGCCAAGAATTGTCTGTTTTGAAGATTTTTCAAGCAGAGTTCTTTGGCTTTTAAGATTAGATGAATTAGATGAATCATCATCTGTGTGCAACAATCCTAAAAACTGTCATATAACAGATTCAACAAGCCCTAGAAAACCTTATTCATGTTATTAATTTACTTAATAAGTAACTCTATAGAAAGGAAAGGTAAATTTTAGCACAGTCCTGCCTGAATTATCACAAATCCAAACACATGAAGCGTTCGTATATATTACAGGTTGCTAAAATGATTTGATGTGTTGGTGGGGGGCGCTAATGAGCCTCCATTCACAGCTAACTACCTTTTCTGGTTTCTAAGAAGCAGACTTGAAGTGACGGGAGTTAAGTCTAAATGGCAGCAGCCAAGTGTCATTCAGGCAAGGCTGGGGCATCATGAGGTACTTACTGTCGCTGAGGGTCCAAGCGATGAGATTTTCGCTCCATTCCCCCTGGGCCTTGGTGTTGACTCTGGCTCGGACTATGTACTGCTCCCTGGGCTGTAAATTGTTAAGGAGCACTGAAGTCAGGTTGCCTGGCACTTTAATATTCTGCTGATCACTATTCATGAGCACAGACCTCCTCTCAACTTCAACGTAAAAGTCATCTTCTGAGCTTGGAAATATGGGTTGCCAGGTCAAATTTAGAGTGGTCTGACTTTTTGGTAGGAGACTGAGACCTCTTGGAGGAGGAAGACCTAGGAGAAACCAGAATAATCATTGTTTTTATATAGGGTGAAGGTAACAACAGCCCCAAAGGACAGCATTATAGGATAACCCTGGCTCCTAGAATAATATACACTTTCACAAGCTATCAAAGAAACACATGCTAGCAGCCATGTAATACTTTTCCTTTTTCCTACCAGAATAGCAAAGCTTTAAAATATTCTAGTATGTAGCTTGAGTAATTGTAAGACAGGAATACAACCCCTTTGAAGGACAACTTGGAAATATTTTTCAAGAGCTCTAGAAATGATCATATACTTTGGGAGTATAGTCTGACTACCAAGGATTTATCCTGAAGAAACAACTCAAAGGAAGCGAAAAGCTAGGTGCATGAAGATGTCCATTACAACATTATTTATAATAACAGACAATCATAAGAAACCAAAATGCTCAAAATAGGAAAATGTTTTAATAAATTATGATATAGCCATCCAAGGGATTAAAAGTTTATTGGAAAAAGTACAAAAGCCCCTCCAAAACTTAAAACACACGAGAAAAAACTCTGCTTACCACTTGGTAAAAACCATGTCTACAGTTGGCGAAAAAGGAAGGAAACTGATAAAAATGGAAACACTGGATTTGCCAATGTTCTGGGGTTGTAGGTTCAGTGTTTCTGTTCCCATTTTGAGTAATATATTTTAAAGCAATTTCAGGGTTACTTCCCCTTAGCAAGGACAATTTCAGACATGACAACACTGTGATGGCTGGGCCAGGCCTCGCACTGCTCTGATCACGTCAAGGTTTGACTCTGACCACACGCCAACTCTGACCCCAAGAACCTGGGCTACCAGAGAGGTAACTGAATAGAAACAATATGGGTTTTGAAATCAAAGAGGCAGGAGCATGCCCCTTTAGTTTTGTGACCTTGGGAAAATTCATAACCTCTCCGAGTTCACATGTAGCATGAAATGAAAATACTCATCTTCCAGACTCAGGAGGAGAAATGAGATAGTGAAGGTGAAAATGCTTGGAAGGTGTTAGGGGCTCTGTAAATGTTTTCTCTCTCTCTTCCTTCCTTCCTTCATAAAATATATTGGGCCAATGGACAGTGGAGGAATCTGTAAATTTTCAGTTAATAATAGTATATTGATATTTTAAACTTCAGATATAAAGTATTTTCAAAACATAGAATAGTGATCCTCTATTCATGCATTCTTGGTGGGGACATTATTGCCCCTAAGGGGGCAAAAATTGGTTCTTGGGGTATGAGAAAATTTTAGATAATGACAATTGTTTATGAAGGGCCACAATATATAAACAGATCTGTGGTATTACAATCCATGGCAGAAGAGACATTACGACAAAACAGAGATTTTGTCTTAAGGACAAAACTATCTAAGAAGTTCTTTAGAGGGTGATAATTTAAAAAATTACAATAAGATAAAGAATCTGGAAAAGAATGAATATACGTATAACAATCACTTTGCTGTACACCTGAAACTAACACAACATTGTATATCAACTATATTCCAATAAAATGAAAAAAAAGTTTAAAAAAATTAAAAAATAAAATAAAAAGGTTGAGAAACTTGGTTAGAGGTGAGAGGAAGGGTCTGTTTCCACCCAATGGGAGAGGGACTCTCACTGGTCAGTTCTGACCACCCTTAGATGAGGGAGAACCAGAAATCAGGTCCTGCCACCTGCTGGGCATTATGCTCCAGGTCTTATTGGTCTTTTCTCCATAACCTTTGCAAATTGAGAGAGGTGATGTCACCTCCTTTTGCTCTTCTCTAAAGTTTAAGTTCCGAAATAAGCCACCTGGAGTGGGTAGATAGGCTTACGATGACAGCAGACAGAGGGAGGACTGATGGTGTGCAGCAAACATGTAAACCTTCTAAGCCTGTGCCTGGTACAGAGGAGCAACCCCATAAATGGTCCTTTCCCTCCCTTTGGGAGCATGACTTACCCTTCACCCCTCCCAACCTGCCCTCTCTCTGCCGTGTGTTCAGAGTATCTTCTCTCCCCTCCCCTCCCGGCCTTCCCAGCCTTTATCACTCAACCAACACACTTATAAATAGTGCAGCTGCCAAATGAATTTAAAAACAAACATCAGCAAAATTCAAATGCTGGGAAAAGATGAACCTTCAAGAATTCCCTTCCCGCCCACCCCTGAGAACTACTTTGAAATAGATTCCAAGACATCTCTAAATACATCCTGGCTGGAACATATTCTGAGAGCTGAAGACAGCACAGTACGGGTCTGTGCAGTGTTTTATGTTCTGTTCCATAAATACTTTCCATCTGAGTCAGATTATGGCCTTCCCCTTTTGATTCATCAGCACCGCTCTAAGAGAGAATTAACTACCATTCGCCTTTTAGCAGCAACCTGATGACATATGAGGGGCCCCTTGGATCACAGTCATGGAGATTCCTTTATCCTCTAAGTCATATGTAGTCTCCAGTGTTATTTTTGGTATTTACTACCTGGTGGGTTCCCAGGAAGCCATTCCTTACTTGTGCAATGTTTCTACAAGCATCAGAGTAGCTACTGAGTTTCATTTGGTTCTTTAAGGATGCTGCTGGTCAGATGAACACTAGGTGGGGAGTGTGGAGGGGAGAGTCTCTGTTAGGGATGCACAACCCCTGCAGAAGAGCCTGATGTTCTTCCTAGCTTCTCACTAAATCATTCCATATCCTTCTGCTTTTAGTAAATGGACGAAAAATAGGAAAACTCATCAACTGGGATAAGGACATCGTGCCTTTGGACTCCCAGGTAAAAAATACCTGGATATTTTGCTTCTCCCAGGAGAAACAAAAAGATATCAAGTCTGAAGATCTAGTATGGCAATGTACCTGACGCATTACCATGGGCAAGTTATTAACCACTCTGGGACTCTACTTTCTCCAGTTGCGGCGAGGGGGGGAGCTACTCTTCATTGCGGTGTGTGGGCTTCTCATTGCGGTGGCTTCTCTTGTTGCGGAACGCGGGCTCTAGGTGCATGGGCTTCAGTAGTTGTGGCATGTGGGCTCAGGAGATGTGGCACGTGGGCTCAGGATTTGTGGCACACAGGCTTCAGTAGTTGTGGCTTGCAGGCTCTAGAGCGCAGGCTCAGCAGTTGTGGCACACGGGCTTAGTTGTTCCACAGCATGTGGGATCTTCCAGGACCAGGGCTCAAAGCTGTGATCCCTGCATTGGCAGGTGGATTCTTAACTACTGCGCCATCAGGGAAGCCCAGAACTGCTGTTCTATAGGTAAAAGCCTTTCATTCTATTTGATGTTTTCACTATGTGCGTGAATGACTTCGAAAAACTAGAAATTACTTTCGAAAGTAAATAAACTGGGATTTCTGGAGTACATATGCGGCAAGAGCCTGTCTTGGGCCCTTAAGATGGAAACAGGAAGCTGGTGGTAAAACTCGGGAGCCAAGACGGAGCACAGTTGCTGCTAAGTAAATCCCAACTCCTAAGGGATGTCCCTGCCTTCCTGAAGGGTCATCTGCTTCCTTCTCTGTCCCGGTGGATTGCTGCAGACTCCCTCCC
Source organism: Stenella coeruleoalba (assembly GCF_951394435.1). NCBI lineage: Eukaryota > Metazoa > Chordata > Mammalia > Artiodactyla > Delphinidae > Stenella > Stenella coeruleoalba. The sequence goes on from NC_137153.1 coordinate 48,226,033, forward strand.
CCAGGGAGACAGACCAGGAGTGCAGCCCAAATAAAGGACCAGTTTGGCTCCAAGTTGCTAGCCTTCCTGTCACTTTCCCACCCATTCAAAAGCAAACCCCTTTCCACCACCATCCCACTCACCCACCACCACCCTTCCTGGTCTTCCTTCCTCTTTCCCCTTCCTCCCCCACCCACCCAGCTCCTGAATAAATGCCTGTTTGCTTCAACTGACCGATAGAAGCTGTTGTGAACCGCCTCACGGGTCCAGGATGCCCTTCCCCGCCCTCTCCACGCCGGACCAGCTGCACGCAGAGCTCGTATTCTGTCCGAGGTTCCAAATAGTTGAGGGTAACAATCTCATTTGTCACTGAGAAGAGGGAAAGTTCAGGAAACTTAAGTTGGCAATCTTTTACATTCTTTAAACTGGAATGTTGTTATTGTGAGGTGAACTAATGTTTGGTTTTTAAAAATACAATGTCTGAGGAGAACAGAGAGGCAATCCCACCTTCAGGGCCTCAGTGTTCCTAATAGAAGGAAAATAAGGCTTTTTCATGTAAGTATCTCTGTGCCACTTACACATCTCTGCTCTAGTGTGTTTGTCTTTTCATTTGTAGAGTAAAACCACGCAAATCTTCAGCTATATGGAATACCCATCAGATTTAGGGGAAAAACTCAATTAGAATAATATAAAATAACCTCTGTTTTCAAGTACCTAGAGTGATGGCAATCAACCTATCAAGAGAAGAGACTCTTTGAGGGTATGCTTACAATGACTAGACAGTGAACTTGTGATGGTCATGTCCTAACAAATGAAGCATTCTGAAGTACTTGAAAATAGATCCCGTAAGCAAATGACACATGCTTCTTTTCTCCTTAGCTATTCTATTTTGCCATTCTGTTTCTCCGTGGATATTGCAAAGGTAGATTTTTGCCTTACCATATGATAAATTCCTAGTCGGTAAGAAAACGTATTGGACTGTGTTTAAGGGTTTTTAGAAGACCACTTCGTAGATGTCCACAAAGAGAGGATGGATTATGAACACCATGTTTTTTTAAAAAGCTGCTTTTTAAAAATACCTAGCCATCCACAACAGAAACAGCAGTCCAGCAAATCAGCCTTATGTTGCTGGGATTCTGAATTTTGGCTGAATCTTCAAAAGAATGTGAAGAGCTCAGTAATGATACCAAGACATTATTCAATATACCCAAATCAGCTAGTATAATTAAGCCCAAACCCCTCTTTTTCTTCTCCTTTTCTGTAACTTTGATTATCGACATCTCATGGGTAGAGGGCGCTTTTTAGGAAATCACAGCCATGGTGAGACTAAAGTATTGGTGGCGGGCTGCACATTCCCTACAAGCATGACCGCGGCAGGTCTCGCTATAAGATGGTGCGATTAAAGCAGCTGGCTCAATAGATGACGCTCAGCTTTCTTTTTTTAAAAAATGTGATTTTTGCATCATCATGCAACAAACAGAATTGTCATTTGTGTTTCAAAATAAATTTAATTTACAAATAAATACATTTAACTGTTTTCATGAACTTTTGACATTTTATTACATTTTGGGTTTTTTTCCCCAAAAGTTGGGGGAGGGGCGTGTACCTCTCTTTGCCCACATCCCCTCCTCTTCCTGCCACAGCCCAAACTTTCTGGTCCAAATTCCTCTCAAAACCTCTGTGAGTTAGGAGCCTGCAGGCAGGGCAAGACTCAAATACGAAAAAGAAGAAACAACTTGATACAGCAGCAACAATCACCCCTCAGATGTAAGCAAATTAAGTCTCTGCCTTTCCAGCAGGCCCTGGACTTTCCTGTTACCCTATTCATGGCATAAACTTGTATCTTTCACCATGACTAAGCAAGATAGAGTCAAAAAGGGATTAGAGATCCAGAGAAGCCTGGAAAGGAAATATTGATGCAGATAGTAACTCCTGACACAGGTGTGTTGTGTGTCCCATTTTACATCATGACTTCCAAAAAGATAGCCCCAGAACTCAGAGGACCACCCCCCGCCCCCCAACTCCTTCTTGAATACTCTGAAATGGAATCCACTGCTACAGCCCCTAACTGGGGGTAGAGGGTTGGGACTGGGAGAGAGGATTTCTATATTTGGGGAAAAATTTTTTTTTCCTGGTGCCCCATCTCCAGCTGGAGCCTTTCCTTTCCAAACCTTACCTTGAATATGCCGCCAAGCCTCATAATGATTAACAGGTTTGTAGAGAAGCTTCTTGGATTTGATTGGTCCATCCCCAAAGTAAGGCTCAGAGCTGATGTTGATGACAGCAAAGTTATGTCCGGTGTCAATCACGTTTGGGGCATTCAAGGGCTTTGGAAGAACTAAATAAAGTGTCAAGAATCAGATCAGTCCTTACACTTTGGGGTTTTACTGCTGTTCTGAGATGGGGGTAGAGGATGAGTGCCTTTACACTCCCAACAAAGCCCTCTTAGAGTTCTCTGCTCAGATTCCATGCAGTTGCCGTCTCTGTGATCTCCTGGTTTGCTCTTGCCCCTCCAACTCACTATCCACAAAGTACTTTCTTAAAATACAAGCACTCCTCTGCTCAAGACCTTTCAATGGGTTCCCACTACGTTTCGAATAAAATCTAAAATTCATACCATGACCTGCCAGGGATGATAGAGCCCCTGCCTCCTCTCCAACTTCCTCGTTCCCTCACCTAATACCCTCCAGTCCTAGTGACCTTTCAGTTCATTCAACTAACAATGCACCAGGCTCCTTTCTGTCTCTGGTTCTTTGTTGAGGCTGTTCTCCTGCAAGGAATGCTGTAGACCTCCCATGATTCTGCAGTTAATTCTTACTCATCATTCATCTCTCAGCTCTCATGTGAGTTCCTCACAGGGGCTATCCCAGAACCTTGGTTAGGCTCACGTGTCATACCCTTCCACAGAACATTTTCCTTCACTGCAATTTTCAGAATTTATTATTCTTAGTAATTTGGTGTGATTATTGAATACCAGTCTTCCTACTAGACCACCAGACTAAGTCTGTCTTTCTGTCTGTCTGTCTCTCGGGTCTCACCGGGCTAAGATTAAGGTGTTAACAAGGGCTGTGTTCCTTTCTGGAGGTTCTAAGGGCGAATTTGTTTCCTTCTTTTCAGCTTCTAAAAAACATCTGTATTCCTTGACTCATGGTCCCTTCCTCCAACTTCAAAGACAACAGAGTCATGTGTCTCTGACCCTTCTTCCATTGTAATATCTCTTTCTGACAGTCTTTAAAGACTCCTGGGATTAGAGTGGGTTCGCCCAGATAATCCAGAATAATCTCCCCATGTCAAAGACGATGTATTCCTAATGGGACTGAAAGAGCACTCCCAACAAGGTGAAAATTGGTTCTTGGGGAAAGAAAAATTCTTGGATATTACAATGGTTTGTGGCCTTCCTAAGGGCCACAGTATATAAACAGATTTATAGTATGTCCACAATATTAAGCAAGTTCTGGTTTGAAAGGAAAGGACATCTTGTCAGGCTGTCAGTACCCCCATTTATTCAACTGTAGAAGTAGCCCAACTTGCTTTGAGTCTTACTGAGCTCCCGTGAGTCAGAGGTCCACCAGAATCCTGGGCCCTGGGTCATCGAGAGCACTTATGGGAATGGGGTGGCCAAGAAAGAAGACAGAGAGTGAGTCTATCTCTTCTGCTCATGCGCACGCTCCATTGTGTCACCGGACTTCACTTACGAAATTCAAAGATAAAATTTCAAGTTGAAGACAACAGAACATTAAACCAAGTGCAGGGCCCTGTGTGGACAGGTCATAAACCCATGAAGCCAGCCCTGCACATCACTTTTCCTGTATGAGAGGAGGGTTGCTGGGTCCAGCTCACATGCAACGGGAAGGGATTACACAAGGTCATGAATTCCACAAGGCAGGGATCATGAAGGGACACGTTAGATACTTCCTACCTCATCCAATATCATTTGTCTCTTTTGACTTGTTCCTTTCTCCCTTGCACTCTATAAACAGTACCTGTATTTGGAGATAGGGTCTTTAAAGAAGAAATTAAGTTACAATGAGGTCTACAGTCATTCCTAATCCAATATGACTGTTGTCCTTATAAGGAGATTAAATTAGGACACACACACAGAAGGAAGACCATGAGAAGATACAGGGAGAAAACAGCTGTCTACAAGCTAAGGAGCAAGGCCTCAGAAGAAACTAACTCTGCCAACACCTTGATCTCAGATCAAGGTGAGATTACCTTGATCATCTAGCCTCCAGAACATCGAGAAAATTAATTTCTGTTGTTTGAGCCACTCAGTCTAGGGTACTTTGCTACAGCAGCCCTAGCAAACTATTACATATGAATATAACACAATTTACTTATCCTTTCTAATGGTGATGGATATTTGGACTATTAGGAATAAAACTCCTCAGAACATTACTGAAGATTATTTGTTTTTAACATATGAACTCATTTCTTTTGAGCATAAACCTAGGCGTAGAATTATCAGGTCACAGGGTAGGTGTATGCTTAGCTTTAATATATATTGCCAGTTTTCCAAAGTGGTTGCTCCAGTATGTACTCTGGTAGTAAAGTCTAGTACAGTCAGCCTTCTGTATGCAGGTTCTGCATCTGCAGATTCAACCAAGAGCAGATCAACATTCGGGGGAAAATTTTTAAAAACTCCAGAAAGTTCTAAAAAGCAAAACTTGAAATTTGCCATGTGCCAGCAACTATTAACAAAGTATTCACATTATAGTTACTATTTACATAGTATTTACATTGTATTAGGTGTTACAATAGTCCCCCTTATCTTCAGGTGATACATTCAAAGACCCCAGTGGATGCCTGAAACTGCAGACAGTACCAAACCCTATATACACTATGCTTTTTCCTGTACATACATACCTATGGTAAAATTTAATTTATAAATTAGGCACAGTAAGGGAATATTCAAATTGCCAGCATCACATTACTAAGTTAAATAAAGGTTACTTGAACGTAAGCACTGTGATACCGTGACAGAGGATATGGTAACTTAGACATCGTCTAAGTGACTAATGGGTGGTATGCACGAGACAAAGGGAGGATTCACATCCCCGGCAGGATGGAGTGGGACAGTGTGAGATTTCATTATGCTGCTCAGAACAGTACACAATTTAAAACCTATGAATTGTTTATTTCTGGAATTTTCCATTTAATTTTTTTGGCTGCAGTTGACCGTGGGTAACTTAAACCTTGGAAAGTGAAACCACAGATAAGGGGGGATTATTGTTTAAGTAATCTAGAGATGATTCAAAGTATACAGGAGGATGCGCGTAGGTTGAATGCAAATACTATGCCGTTTTATATAAGGGACTTGAGCATCAATGGAGTTTGGTATCCAGGGAGGTCCTAGAACCAATCCCCTACAGATACTGAAGGGCAACTGTATCTCTGTATCTATTTTTTTTTAAATACTATGATTAAAGACACTGCTTAATTTACCTAATGGCTATTTCCATCTTATATCTGTCAATATGACCGTGAAGAGGCACCAGTGACTTAGAACTAGAGAGGTTTCTGTGCACTGATGTTGTGTGCTGTGTCTTTTATTTAAAAAATAAAAATTAGAATCAGTAACTCTTCTGAATCTTGGCAACATGGTTTTTTACTTATAATTATTTACTTCCCATGGGCAGCAAACATTTCAAGAAGCTTAAAAATAACATAATTTGTCTTGTCTGTATACCATTTCCTTTCTTCCAAGAACATGTATGATGTAAGAAATTATTTTGATCGTGTTAATGTCCTACTGAATAAAATAGATCTGGGATTTTCCAGTAATCCAAAAAAACATTAAAGATTCTGAGGTGTTTTATATGGGTTCTCAGGGCAGAGAATCCAACTCTGTGGGGCTGTATTTATGCTCGTACTGTTCTTGCCCTTTTTTAAAAATATATATATTCTGGGTAATTACATTCAGTTCATTTACAGAAATTACCTCTGGGAACAACCAAAGCTTCCTAATCAGGTAGTGAAGTAGTTTACATACTAATCAGCTTCTGTTATCTTGCTTCCTTATCTGTAACACAAGAGTCTCAGAAAGCAAAATGATCTACAAAAGATGATGCAGGGTTTGGAGTCAAGACCAGGTTCAAAACTAAGATTGGCTGTTTGCCAGATGTGTTACCTTAGACGAGTTACCTAAACCTTCTGAACCTGTTTCTTGAATGATAAAGTGGGGATAACAATACTACTGTACATTGTACTCATAAAATTTAAATAAGATGAATGAGCACTTAGCTCAGTGCCTTTCTAGAATATACACCACAGAGTTGTTAGGTGTTTTTGTCTAAATGAATTAAAAAGTAACTTCCAAATTTAAAATTCCCTGTTGTATCTCTGTACACCAACCAAGCTAACTTGGATTTACTTCCACTTTATTTCTTCCCTGCAAGCCTCAAAGGTACACACATCCACTTAACTCTGAATTTTGAAATACTAATTCATAGTAGGAAGAATATTCAGAACTCTGAATATGGGAGAAAATCATTCATGTTAATTGTATAGCATAGCCTGGGCTTCATATTAAGTGAGTAGTCCTCAAAATGAAAATTCTCCAAATTATTCTCTACAGTGAATAGGAAGTCACGAGAATGATAAAGTTAAACTTTTTACAAAATAAACTCACTACCAGACACTTTATGCCAGACACAATTCCACTATTTAACAAATCTTCGCAATAACCCTGAGTGGTAGATAAACTAAGCTGTGTTTACAAATAAAGAAAGGCTCAGAGAGGTCAGATTCATTTGCTCAGGGCCACACCCAAGTTTACTAGCTGTTAGCAATGAAAACCAAACCCAGGGCTATGTAACTCCAAAGGTCATAAACTTAATCCCTCCTTTCCATTGTAATGCACGTAATTTTTTTTTTTAAGGCTTAGGGTCCTGGAGAACATCCAAAAGGTATTTTAGTGGTCAGAGAGCATTTCTATTTAGAAGCAGCACCCAGTGATACATAAACACAGCACCATCAAGGTTACAAGCTCTTTCCCTGGAAAATGGACCTTACCTTTAACAGAAACGTTGAAAGGCTTTTCCACCATCCCAGCCACTGTGTTCACACTGCAAACCCAGACTCCTGAGTCAGGGGGCAGGATCCGGTGGATTGTGAAGGTGGCCACTGAGAGATGACCCGTGTGGTTAAAGTCTTTTGGCTGGAAAGGTCAAAAAAAAAAAAAGCTTCTAGATAGGTATAAACACAAAGGTTCTGAACACTGACCCCATCGCATTGTTAAATAAGGAGTTTTCTAGGGGAGATTAAGAAGATCATTGCAATGCTTGTATAAGCATTGGCTTATTTCCAAAGCTATTGTAGTAGCCCTGAAAGTTTATGTTGGATTGATGCCCTCGCAGATCCTGCTGTTGTATTTGTGTGTTTGGGAGAGTGGGGCAAACACTTCCAAGCAAAGAGTCAAAGTCCTTCTAAACTGCTTCTGGTAACATTTGTTCCTTTCTGGTCCAATACAGAGATGGCTGGGTGAGAAGACAAAATGGCTTCCTAAAGTGTTTGAGGGGCTGCCGAGTATGGTATTGTGGAAAAAGTCAGGGCTCCGAAGACACGTGGACCTGAGTTCACATCCCAGCTCTGCCACTTTTGACCAATTCCTTAGTTACTTAACTTCACGCAGCCAGTTTCCACTTCTGCAAAAAGGGGACAGGTAATGTAAAGTAAGATGTGTATAGTATGGTCAGCCCTCACTAGATGGTAGCTGTGACTTGCACTAACTCATGGATACTCCAACAAGATTTTGGAAGCGGTCAGTTGGCTTCTGCTACCGAAAGGATTGTTGGAGTGGAATCAGGGACATCTGACGTGTGAACATTCTACATATCCTGCCCCCAAGAGGTCATTTGGACCTGCCTTCTGGTCAAGTTGATTTTCAGTCACCTTTGAGAGAAAAATAAGATAACTATTTCAAAATCTTAGGTAAGAAAATACATCAATTTCCCAAAGACCACTTGTGACACAGAGAAATTTGAGGTAGTTCCTGTCTCTGTTGCATTTGGGATTGTTGGAACAGGGAAGGGAAACATATCGGAAAAGTAGCTTATTCCTTTCCAGCAAAGAAGAACGTTGTGATAGCACCCTACCCAGTGGTAGACACCAACAGTGAGGACAAAGTGCAGAGGCAGAGACCCAAGGTATGTATTCAGACCTAAGGGATTCCGTGGATCACAGTTTCTGGATTGGAGGTGTGGGATCAGGTCTATCTAGAGTCAAACGGGTTATGCTGAACTCTCCTCTGCTTTTTGTCAAAGCTAACAACACCCTAGCTTAGGAGGATGCAAGCCATGAATGGAATCCAGCCTTTAGCAGGGTGAGTGCTACACTGAAAATATCTAGTAGTATCAGGAGGTCAGATTAAGAATACAGCCACTATGGAGAACAGTATGGAGGTTCCTTAGAAAACTAAAAACAGAGCTACTATATGATCCTGCAATCTTACTCCTGGGCATATATCTGGAGAAAACTACAATTCGAAAAGATACATGCACCCCAATGTTCATTGCAGCACTATTTACAGTAGCCAAGACATGGAAGCAACCTACATGTCCATTGACAGATGAATGGTAAAGAAGATGTGGTATATTTATACAATGGAATATTACTCAGCCATAAAAAATGAAATAATGCCATTTGCAGAAACATGGATGGACCTAGAGATTATCATACTAAGTGAAGTAAATCAGAGAAATACAAATATCGTATGATATCCCTTATATGTGGAATCTAAAATATGACACAAATGAACTTATGTATGAAGCAGAAACAGAATCATAGACATAGAAAACAAACTTATGGTTTAGAAAGCAAACTTATGGTTACCAAAGGGAAAAGGGGGAAGGGGAGGGATAAATAAGGAGTTTGGGACTAGCAGATACAAACTACTATATATAAAATAGATAAACAACAAGGATTTGTTGTTGTTGGGAACTACATTCAATACCTTGTAATAACTTATAATGGAAAAGAATCTGAAAGAAATATATATGTATAACTGAATTAGTTTGCTGTACACCTGAAACTAACACAACATTGTAAACCAACTATACTTCAATTTTTAAAAAGGCTATAATTTGTTCTACAAAAAAAAAAAAGAAAAAGAATAACTCTTACATGGAGCACTGTCCCATCTGGCTTCACCAGGGTCATTTCTTCATTAGCAGGTAGCGGCCAGCCAGATGCTTTGCAGATGGGGTTAAATTTACCACTGTTTACTTCTATGTGATCTGGCAAATCCTCTATCTTTGGGGTCATCCTTGGCATGCCTGAATGAAGGAAAGAGCACTGTGAAATCTAATCTTTAACACAGCAGAAATAGAAATAATAAAAGTAGCTACCGTTTAGTAAGCCATGCACTGGGCAAGAACTTGGCAAATATTATATTGTTTTATCATCACGTAATAAACTTGTGGGGTGGGTGCTATTGTGGTTCCCATTTTAAAGATGAGGAGACTGAGGCTCTGAGTTCAGGTTGAAGCTCAGATCTTTTTTTTTTTTTTTTTTTTTTTGCGGTGCACGGGCCTCTCACTGTTGTGGCCTCTCCCGTTGTGGAGCACAGGCTCCGGACACGCAGGCTCAGCTGCCATGGCTCACGGGCCCAGCCGCTTTGCGGCATGTGGGATCTTCCTGGACCGGGGCACGAACCCATGTCTCCTGCATCGGCAGGCGGACTCTCAACCACTGCGCCACCAAGGAAGCCCAAGCTCAGATCTTTATGACTCCAGAATTCACACTCTTTGGCCATAATGATGTACTTTCTCAGTGGACCTAGGAGATACAGTCTCAATATTGAAAAGGTCATCAGCACCACATCTCTGCAGATCTTACTGTCCACTCCCTCTCTTGCTTTATAAGGGAATTTTTTTTACAAAAACAAAAGTTCTTCTTTCACTCTGCAAGCCCCCAATACTGCCGATCAACAGTATGTCAAGTTTTGATATCTGAGAGATGTCTCATTAATTGGGAAGTCTGCAAGTGGCCGATGATTAATTATATTCACATTTACATCGAAGAAGTAAAGTGGAATAAAACTCCCCCAAATCAATTTCCCATCAATAGCCAAATAAAAAATACTGCTGCCAATACGGAAAGGAAAAAATGTCTCTGGTATCAACAAAGGTATCAGGAGCCCTTGCTTGTTATCTGCAGAGTAGAGAATGAATAATTCTGAAATGTAACAATTTTATTCTGAACTGTAAGGTCTTAGAGAATTTTGGAACATGTTTAACTAAATGTAAGACATGACTGAAAACAGTCCAACACTTAGTAAAGAATGTAGGAGACGGAGATGCACTTAAAGCAAATAAGGGAAACATTGGAAAAGTGGCTTAGTCCTTTCCAGCAAAAAAGAACAGCCGTCACCTACATGCTGCTCCACATCAGCGGTGGGTCAAGGTAAACACATCAATATTGATATTTTATATTGATATCCTATTTCTCAGGCCTAGAATGAAACAGGTAAAGTGTATGGAACAGGAGGGAAAAGGATCTAATAGCCACAAAGATAATTCCTTGATATATCTGCAGACTTGGAGAGATTGTGATTAGAAAATTTGCCAGACTGTTCAGCCTACACAATTACTGCCATCGGAATTCTTCAAAGTGCTTTGACATTTTCAAACCATATCTTTCCTTCATTGTCCCCTTGCAGTTTCTGCAGCTGGATGGGGGTGGAAGAACAGCTAGAGGGTGGAAGAGGGTGTGAGGGAAAGGGAGCTGCTCCCCAGAAGCCCGGAACCTGGTTCTAAGTTTGAGATTCTCACACTTTTTGTAACATCAGCCTTAGAACAGAAAGGAGGAAGTGGTGCAGAAAATTCAAATCATTAAGCTTGTTCATTGCCCACTTTCAATCCATGTTCTGGCCCACAGCCTTTCCTTACCTTCCTAGACCCTCCCAGATTTCCGCCCTGTAACAAAGTCCAAACACTGGGGAAGAGGAGAAAGTATAAAGCTGACAAGCTAAAGTCTTTGAGAAAACAGTTGGTATTTCCCCACATATTTGCTCTGATTTTTAAAACTCACAGGCAGAAGTCCATAAATGTCTTATTATTCTGAGTGTAGATTTCACTGGACATGTTATTTATATTTGATTGAAAAAGTAATATATGTTTATTATTTTTAAATTTTGAAAATATGCTTCTTTGGATTTTAAAAAGTATATTCTAGGGTAAGCGTTAGCAAACTTTCTTGAAAGGACTAGATAATAAATATTTTCAGCTTTGCAAGCCCTATGTTCTCTGTGGTAACTCCTCAACCCTGTTGTGTAAGAGCAACCTTACACGATATATTGTAAACAAATGGGCATGGCTGTATTCCAATACTTTTTTTTTATGAGAACAGATAGATGTTCTATCTATCTAAAAAGGAATGAGATACATACTGACATGTGCTACAATACAGATAAAACTCAAAAACCGTATGGTAAGTGAGAAAAGCCAGCCACAAAAGACCGTGTATTGTATGATGCCATTTATAGACTAGGAAATATCAAGAATAAGTAAATCTGTACAGGCAGAGAGTAAATTACTGGTTGCCAGGCGCTGGGAGGAGGAAAGAATGGGAGTTACTGCTAATAGGTACACACTTTCTTTTGGTAAAATGAAAACATTCTAGATTATGGTGTTGGTTGCACAACTCTGTAAAAGCATTCAATTTTACGTTTTAAAGGGATGAACTTCATGGTATAAAAATTATACCTCAATAAAACTGTTTTTAAAAAAAAGTACACAAGGGACTTCCCTGGTGGCACAGTGGTTAAGAAACTGGCTGCCAATTCAGGGGACATGGGTTCGAGCCCTGGTCCGGGAAGATCCCACGTGCTGCGGAGCAACTAAGCCCATGCGCCACAACTACTGAGCCTGAGCTCTAGAGCCAGGAGCCACAACTACTGAGCCTGCGAGCCACAACTACTGAAGCCCACGTGCCTAGAGCCCATGCTCTGCAACCAGAGAAGCCACTGCAATGAGAAGCCCGCGCACCACAACAAAGAGTAGCCCCCGCTCGCTGCCCGTGCGCAGCAACAAAGACCCAGCATGGCCAAAAATAAATAAATGAAATAAATAAATTTATTTTAAGAAAATAGTACACCAGATTTGGTTTGTGGGTGTTTGCTGACTTCTGCTCTACGGTAATTCTGAACTAGAATTATTTAAAACTTCATTTTGAGGATAATACTTTTCATTTTTTTCCTTTCATTATATCTTTCTTTTAAAAAATATTTTTTATCCAAATCCCTTCCACATAATTCTTCCACTGTTGTGGATATCCAGGGAAAAGGCTGGTCCTAGAGAAGAGAGCAAAAGAGGTAGGCAGAGTTCTCAGCTGGCCAGTTATCACTTAATGTGCTACAAAGAACACATGGTTTATTCCTTAGTGGAAAGGCCAGTGTGAGAGTCCATAGAAAAGATTCAGAAAGCTGTCCTTTAGAACATGGGATATATTCTTCCCTACTTCAGGGTGGAAACAGAAGGAGTTTAAGAATCTTGGGCTAGTGGGGCAAGAATTATGCCAGAAGACCTTGGTTCAGACATGCTGAACCTGACCCTGACTACAGTGTTACCTTGCTTTACCTTCTTTCTCACACTGGAGCCCTTGGTGTCCCGGAGAGCAGAGGCATCCTTGGAACCGATCACACATCTCCCCATTGGTGCAACTGCACCTAAGCTTACAGTCTGGTCCATAATAACCAGGCTGGCATGCTGTAAACAAAGACATCAAAAACCAGTGTTAAGATAGGGAAGGAGGAAAACTCAGGCTATAGGTGGCTAGTTTTACTTTTTTTCTCCAAGCTACCAAGTAGTATTAATTATCTGAATTACCAAGAAGTTAAAGGGTTGAGGAATTCTGCTTCCAGGAGAGTTGAATAAGCTCCTACCAGGTCACCCTTCTCAAAAATAACAACTCTATTTTAAAAACAACTACCTGAAAGCACTGAAGAGTGATGGGAGGAGGGACAGAGGGGACCACACAGGTTCTGAGGGGAACTGAAATTTGGAAGATGAGAATGGTGTGCTCCCCATTGTCAGCTTTTAGTCTAATGGTTGGTACAGTTGACATTGTGTGGGGAAGCTAGGACTCCAAAGAAAACCTGTAGTCTTACAGACAGAGGAATCTTAGAGGACAGAGTCAAAGCAACTACAGCCTCTGGAAAGTGGGAGGGAAAATCTAGAAAGGAAGAGCCGAGGGAGGAAGTCCCAAATCTTTGGCTGACCCCAGAACCACACATGTTAAGTGCAGACTTGAAGCAACCCAGCTACGGCTAAAAGGAATGAACTGAGTTTGAGTTGATGCCTGAGAGTCAGAGTTTGCAGTTTGAGTCATACCAAGCTGATTGCCTGACAGGACATAATGAAACAAAATCAACATTGTTCAGAGAAATATATCATATTCCAAGTCTCCTCAATGTAACATTCACAATGTCCAAAATACAATCAACATAAGAAGAAATGGAAAATTCTGACCCATTCTCAAGGGAAAAGAAAATCAACAGAGACCAACCTGGATGACCCAGATGTTGGAAATAGCAGCTACAATAACTACGCTCAGTGAAGTAAAGGAAAATATGCTCACAACAAATGAAACAATTAGAAATCTCAGCAGAGAAATATAAACTATAAAACATAACCAAAAAGGCATTCTAGAACTGAAAAACATAATATTTGAAATAAAGATTTCACTGTATGGATGTAGCAACAGAATGGCGATGACAGAAGAGTCAATGAACTTAAAGCTAGATCAATAGGTATTCAGTCTGAAGAATACAGATAGGGAAAAAGAAAAAAACGATTGGAGCCTCAGGGACCTAAGGGACAATATCAAAAGGTCTAACATACGTGTAATTGTAGGTCCAAGGAAGGAGTCTGGGAGAACACTAAAATATCTCAATTCATAAAATCTTAGTGATTTCTTGAGCCAGATGTGGGCTGGAATGTTAATAAAGGTATTCCTATAAATCTGGGTCTAGAGACATATTCACCATGAAGTTAATGAAGCTTATGTTCTAGACTCCTCACATGCACGTAACCCTTCTGGGCCCTAGCAAAGTTTTCATATATGCACATGTTTTTTAAAATTTGTGTATGATTTTTTAATAGTCTTTAAGGAGGAACTGGATCTACCCCTACTCGGTGGCACCTTTTACTTTAAGGTGTACATTTCTGAGACCATGTGGGATTCCTCTACGGCTAAGGCTCCCTCAGTGTTCCACGGGGGGCAGATACAGCATTTAGAGGGAACTGACTGAGGTTTTGCAGGTAGTTGAAGCTTACTTTTGTGTAACTCTCCTCTTTGTCCTCTTACTCTAAGCCCCTAGAGCTATGCTGTCCAGTATGGTAGCTGATAGCCATGGAGGGCTATTGAGCTCTTAAAATATGGCTAATCCAAATTGAGATTTCAAAGACTCAGTATGAAAAGAGGAATGTAAAACATCTCATTAATATTTTTTCTATTGATTACGTGTTGCTATGGTAATATTTTTGATATATTGGGTTAACTGAAATATTACAATTATTTCAACTGAAATATTACAATTATTTCACCTGTTTCTCTTACTTTTTTAATGTGGATACTAGAATAATTTAAATTACACATGTGGTTTGTTTCTATTTCTACTGAACTGCTCTGTCCTAGAGCACTGTTATCAAGTGGCTGGAGACCCCATCACAGCTCCCAACAGTGCCAGTTGTGGAAAAAGCTGATTTTGTGAGGCAAATACTGAAACACCATTGAGCTCTGCCTAATCCACCAGGTTAGCATCCATTAGGGAAGGTCTAGCATATTTGGCCACAGGTTCATGTTAAGTTACTGTGTGATAGTTGATGTGAAAAGCTTATTGGAAAGTAGATGGGAAACACATACCTCTGAGCTTCACCAAATGGGAAAATATATATTTAAAAGGGTAGAAGGAATCTTCGAGTAGGTGAAGTTAGTATTGCTTGTGTAAGGTCCACGGAAGATAAGACCTTAACTTCCTCGATTTTCAAATCCCAAATCTTACCTGGATCTGACCTAAAAGCAATGATATTTATGATGCACTGAAGATAACAAATCTTCTATGGGTTTCCAACTCAAAGTGTGGTCTGAAAACCAAGAGCATCACCTCGGAGCTTGTTAGAAATGCAGACCCTCACGCCCCAGTCCAGACCTATGAAATCAGAATCTGTTTTAATAAGATCCCCAGGTGATGTATATGAGAAACACTTTCTATGAGGTCCAGAGTCTTAACATGAAAGCATAATTAACTTTGGATGAAGATATCTTTGATTCAAAACCCTGTAATTCAGCAATAGACAGTTGAGTGAGCAGTCCAGGTATGTCCTACATGATGATTTCCAGCAAGCTGGATCTCCTTGGTATACCTGCTAGAACCTTTTCTCTCTAGGGGTGTGACTGGTACATACCTTCATTGCACTGCAGACCCTTCCAGCCTGTGGCACAGGAACACCCATAGGGGTCTGGGAGACAGAACACGTAGGACTTGCATCCCTCTGGTCCACTACACCTTTCTTTACAAGTTCTGCCAAACGTGTGCAGTTCACAAGCTGTGGGTGAGAAAAAGATGATTCAGAGGCAAATATGCAGCCCTTTGAAAATGCAGATTCTTCTTTTTAAGGGTCTCTCCTAGACCAGTGAACATGGAAAATAATCCAACGTAAGCTGTGGAATTGTCAGTGTAAACACACCCTTATGGCCCATTTTATAGATAATGAAACTGCCTCACAGAGAGGATACTCCAGGCACAGCCCCCAGTAGTGCAGTTTGCGTACTGCACAAACCTAGGGAGAGGCGTTCACACCATAGATGTCGTAGATTTGTATACTTATTACAACTTTTCAGTGGTTGACTGAAATAAAGAGCCTTTAAGAAAGGGCACCTTTTTTGAATTTACTCAAAGGTACCATATGGGCTCACAGAGGCCATTTAGCTTCCATTCCCAAATGGGTCCAGATCTAAAATTCTAGATCCAGCAACAATGGCTTTTTAAATCCACAGGTTACTCATCAAGCACTTTTGACTTACCTTTCTCACATGTTCTCCCCATGAACCCAGGAGGGCAAATGCATTCCCCGGTATCTTCGTGGCAGATCCCATTGTTCATACAAGCAGTGCAGACACGGTTACATTCAGGTCCCCACTTCTGAGCTTCACATCCTTTTTTTAAGGAAAACAAGACTATGGTGAGTGGAGCAACTTCATTCCCCAAAGCTTTATTGAGCACCTGATACATGTTAGTCATGTGAGTGGGCACTGGTGAACGAAGATAAATAAAACACAATCTCTGCTCTCTAAAAGCTAAGAGTCCAATGTGGGAAACAGACATGTGATAGAAAATAATGATAACGACAAAGACAGAAGTACCTAATTCTGCCTTAGGGTTGGAATAGGGCATAAGAGAGGGCTTCTCAGAGGAGGTGGTATGTGCGTTGAATCTGCAGGACCCACTAAGTGACAAAGAAGATAAGGCTGGAGAGCGTGTTCTGGGCAGAGGCTAGGTTGGGAGGAAAACACGGCATGTTTGGAGAGCTGCAGTTACGGTTAGAGACAAGAGCAGTGGTTTTCAAAGTGTGACCCCTGACGAGTAGCATCACTATTACCTGGGAATCTGTTAGAAATGCAAATCCCAGACTCCCATCAATGACCTACTACTGTATGAGAAACTCTGGAGGTAGCCTAGCAACCTATGCTTCACACGTGTTTCAGATAATTCTGAGGCGTGCCAGAGTTTGGGAACCTCCAGTGTAAAGAATGTGGAGAATAACCCAAATGGGAAAAGAATCTGAAAAAGAATAGATCCATGTACATATGTAACTGAATCACTTTGCTGTACACCTGAAACTAACACAAAATTGTAAATAGTTCAATATAAAATAAAGATTAAAAAAAATAAAGAATGTGGAGACAGAAGACAGCTAAAAGGGGAAGCAGGAGCTAGTAGCCCCCAAATATTTTTCAGGTAGAAAACATATAAGAAATGAAGCAAGATACAAAATTGAAAGTACGAGAATGGTAAAATGCTTCTAGATTCGTATTTCCTGGTTCTTTCTCTCCAGCACTTGGTGATTTCAGATTGTTATTTAGGATACCTTCTGATAAGGAAAGCTCAGGGGGAGTGGGGTAGGGTGACTGTTTGTGGTCAGGAATTTAGTTTAATTTTTCTTCTGAAAGGAACTAATGTCTTTGTCCCTGAATATTAGTCTCGCGGTGGTAAACCTGGACCTGTGCCTACAGCTTATAATATTTTTGCCAAGAACTCCTAGTTATCAGTATTTTCTCTAAAATAATCAGGAAGACTGTCAACACAGACCCAGTCTTACAGGCAACCACTTAATTGATAAAGCTACAAAA
Organism: Stenella coeruleoalba; assembly: GCF_951394435.1. Taxonomy (NCBI): domain Eukaryota; kingdom Metazoa; phylum Chordata; class Mammalia; order Artiodactyla; family Delphinidae; genus Stenella; species Stenella coeruleoalba. The sequence goes on from NC_137153.1 coordinate 48,243,364, forward strand.
TGTCTCAAAGCTACTCTTTACGTGCCTTAATATATAAAGGGAAAACTACTTCTGCACAATTAGTGATTTCTGGAGAGCCAGAGCACAGATTATCTTCACATGATGAAAACTAATGATGGCAGACACTGGAGATGAAAGGGGTTCTCCTGTTACATTAAAGTATGTCTCTAACCCTGCACCGATCTGAAGACCAGTCCCAGCTTCACTCCTAATCCTGGGAAAGAGGAAGGGATTAAGCTCAAGGAAATACTTAAGGTGATCTCTTAGAGGGATGCAGAAGACAGGAAAAGAGTTCCTTGATAAGCAACAAGTATGCAGTTAGGCTTCTGTTATTTTCTTCAAAAGCCTCGTGGTTTTGTATTTTAGGAAACCATAGACCCGTGGCATACAGAGAGAAATCCTATAAACTTAATGTTTTCGAGAAATCTTTTGCCATGGAGAGAATTTACGCCGAAAAGAAATCCTACACATATAACCAGTATGATTTTTAATACATATCTTTAAGCACTGACTATTCCTAGGGTTCAAATCTACCTGGAGAGATACCTTACAGTTATGAGAAATGAACAAAATGCCTTCAACTGTACCGCATTTCTTGGTAAACATCAAAGAGGTCAAAGGGAAGGAAGTACTTTTAAATAGGATGGTTGTGGCCCAACTCAAACTTTCTTAGAATGATTTTGGATATTAGCAGAGCTTCTCAAACAGTTTTATTGAAATAAGAGCCAAAGAGAATGAATGTGCTTCTAGCCATCTGAAAAGGAGACAACCTGCAGATCAAAATGTGTTTGAAGTCTTTTGCTTTATCTTAAAATTTCAGGGAAATTTAAAATTCAAATCTATGATAAGTCACGTTTGTTTTGTCATTTAAAAAAAAAAAGCTTTAAACCTTTTACCACATATCGACATTTGATGTTTTTGATATTGCTGGAAAATCTGCCAATTTACCCCAGACTATGAGTGCCCCTGGTACATGGTGCTATATCGCACTGGAGAGACCATCTTAATGAAATGAATGCAACCTGTGTCCTTGCCATTCAGACTCTCCGAGAGTAGAGAGGAATGAAAGGGGATTTCACCTGCCCAAACTAGATGAACCACACTTTTCATATGTCTATTTTCATATCGCAGTATCTGTTTATCTATTTATGTATGTACCTGCTCTGCTTGGGAATTACCCAAGGGACAGTGATTCATCTTATTATCCTTGTATTCTCAACACCAGCACAATGCCTGGCAGAGACTTATAATCAACACGGATTTGTTGCATGAATGAATGAATGCATAAATATAATGCAAAGCAAAATAAGTACTCTTCACAAGTTAACGATGCTAATCATTAGAGGAATGACAAGGCATCCCTAGTACTCAGACCTGAAGGCCTGAACATTTAATATCATGAATACCTAACATCACCGGAGAAAATTCAGGGCAAATTTTTTGCTTTCTATAGATCAATTTTTGTAAAAACCACTGGTGACAGTTGCTACCCACTTTGATAGTTATAATGGGGGAGAAGTTTTCACCAGTTCTAACTCTTGCATTTTTCAAACCTGAAAACAGAAATCACATTTGAGAGTTAAATGATCTGGAAAGTTGGGATTTACAGGAGACTTAAGGTTTCACTAGATACTAGGCCAACCCAGAAGGCCCAACTCATCTCCCTGTAGCAGACACCTTTTGGGGAGACTGTCCAGCTCACAGTGATTACCATTCTGTATGTAGTATGTGGCTCCACCCTTGTCTATAGCTCATTGGTCTAGGCGAGTAGACACCTGACACGTGTCAGACCAATCTGATTGTTCATCCTGAGAGTTCAACATTTAGAAGTAAAAGAAACATCACTGAAGCTAAGTTAGGGTCATGGTAGCCTCCTAAAGTCCACCCACCCTCGCCGGTGCTGAGCCCCAGATCTTCCCTGGAAGATCTTTTCTGGAATTTGCTTATCAGCTTTTCCGTCAATTTTTTAAAGTCTTCAGTATACTTTCAACTAATCCCTGGTTTTTGCTTAAGTAGCCAGAGTCAGTTTCTGCTACTTCCAACTAAAAATCCTAACAACCACACCATCACTTACTCCGGACTATTAGCCTGGTGAAGGCCGAGGTGAAGAGGTTTCCTCCTATGTACCTGGCCGAGTACACTCCAGCATCCTGGGGCTGAGCATGAGGCAGATGCACTTCTAAAATATCAGGTACTTCATGCCGGGGCACTGAATGGATGAAGGAACCTGTAAGGGAGAAAAGTGGAGAACAATGGGTCTCACTCAAACACTCCTGTTTCCTTGTCTGCCCCCTCCACTTGATCAGCTTTCCCTGGCCTGATACAGAAAATGTGCTCTAGCGTATTAGATGGGGGGGAGAAGAATGAAAAGGCTGAACTATCGAATGCTCTCCCAAACGTTGAGAAAAGTATGGTGTTGGAGCACATAGGTTAGTCTATAGGATCTACCACCAAACACATGAAGATGAGGGTAGCCTAAATTTCTCATCTTCTGCAGGGAGAGGCACACCGACAAAGCTGGGGAAAACGTCAGGTAAACTTGCCAACTAATCAATTAAGAGATAACTAGAATCACTACTCCAACCTGTAAGTCATTCATCCACAGAACTCAGAAGTCTCCATCAATATTCCAGCGGCGTCAGGAAACTGCCACCAGGTGGCGCCAAACCGTAGTCAGACCCAGACAGATTTGGGTTGCGCACTTGGACCCCCAGAACCCCTGCCAGTTGGCTTTCCAGGCTCACTCTGGTCATTTCCTTAGCCTTGCAACCAAACAGCATCCCATTTTACATGGCAGAATTTGAGACCCCACATATTACATCATGATGGGACTTTCTTGTACGTTCATAGTTCTTGTACGTTCATAGTTCATACTGTATATTTGTAAATGTACAATGTGTAAAAATCTTTACTTTAATTTACTTAAGTAACCAAACATGTTACCTAAGACAGCTTCTATCATAGAATCTGATTAGCTTGCATCATAGTAGCTTTACTTCAAACATCTGCCCCCAAGACTGCAATAAGATAATGACCCAGTATGTTTTATGCTATCTGATGTCTCGCACAACAGTGTCAGAATGACACAAAACACATACTCACCGTTTTTGTAAATCACTGCATCTTCTTCTTTAATCAATACCTTTTTGAAAGATATGTTCACATTATCTCCCCTGTCCACAGTCATAGTTAAAGTAGCTGGTAGGAAGGAAGCTTTTAAAAGAGAGAGAAAAAACAAATGAGAAAATGAGGTTATATATCTTTTCCAGGAACAAATGAACCTTGACTCAGAAGATGAGGCCTATGACTTGGCAGGAGTCAGCTGGTTTTCATGAGAGCTTAGAGAGCCACACTGTGAAGGCAGAAGATGCCTCTGAACCATGCTCAGAAGGACCTGAGCTTTGGGTACATCTGCTTGTTTTCCTCAGCGCCTGCTGACCTGGGCACAGTGCCCTGGAAGACTCCCACACAGATACCGTGGTGCAGATAGTGACATGGGGTGGACCCAGAGGGAGAGTGGTGGAGATCAAAGAGCACCGTGAGCCCTGGAATTAGACAGTCCTGGGCTTAAGGCCACCCTCTGCCACTTACTGAACCTTTTTTTTTTTTTTTTTTTTTTTTTTTTTGCCGTACTCGGGCCTCTCACCGTTGTGGCCTCTCCCGTTGCGGAGCACAGGCTCCAGACGTGCAGGCTCCGCGGCATGTGGGATCTTCCCGGACCGGGGCACGAACCCGTGTCCCCGGCATCGGCAGGTGGACTCTCAACCACTGCGCCACCAGGGAAGCCCTACTGAACCTTTTTGACCCAGTTATTTCACCTCTGAACCCCTCAGCTTCCTCATCTGTAATTTAGGAGTAAAAGTATTTACCTTAAACGGTTGTTAGGAATAGTAAATGATGTATGCCAAACCCCTGGGTGCTTAGAAGAGGTCAGGATCCTTCCCAAATATAAACAAAGGCCACGCCGCTGTGGTGACATGTGCAGTGTGGCCATGAGTGGCAGGGAAGGCAGGCAGGGGACCTCGGGGCCGCCTTCTGGGGCTCCCTCTCACCTGAGGAGGTGCTTCATTTAGCAATCTAACCGAACAGCTGTTGCTCTCTACGACATGCCCTCAGGCTCCTGTGAGAACTATCTGACCATTTCAGGCTGTTGTTCCTTTCTCTGCGGTTTGTTTATATTTTCTGCTCCTTTGTGTGAAGATTGTTTAGCTGACCGTGGGACTTCTCGCTCAGCATTGTATTCTGAAAAGGAACTGAGATTCTCCACTCGGCTCAACTCCAGTGTGGCTTTACGTTTTCCCCATTCTGTGGTTTTTTTTATTATTTCAGACTTTGCGCCTCTTAAGCTCCCTGTTTTGGGGGTCGGAACACAGTCGCACCAGAGTTCCCCTGCCACCCAGCTGGCCACCTCCCGCATTCATGGCTCTAGGTGGATCGTTCTCTGCTGAGGACTAAGAAAGTGCATCCACAAGCCAGCCTTGCACCTTGGGCTTCCTGATGACACAGGAGTCCGACCTGTACACAGTACGCATAGACTGATAGTCACGTGACTCGACTGGATCATGAAAACAATAAGCCCCTATTGACCAGGCATTGTTCTAAGCACTTCACACATATTTAATTTTCATAATATCTCTAGGAGATAGGTACTACAATTATCCTACTTTTACAAATGAGGACATCAAGGTCCAGAGAGGTCAAGTAACCTGTTCAAGGTTACACAGCAAGCTCACAGGAGAGCCAGGATTTGAAGCAGGTAGCTCAGCTCCAGAGGCCTTTCATAGGTCATATAACACCTTCTTTTAGAAATGAGATTGCTGAGGCCTAGGTTATGGGATGACTTGCTTGAGATCATTTGGATTGATTAATTAACTCACAGACCTTAACTACGAACACAATTCACTTATTCCTTAAGCGGTGGAGAAGAAACTAGAAGGTAGTAAAAGTTATAAACAAAGACGCTTCTCATGGATGAAAAACAATTGAGCTAAATTTCAGTTGTCTCCTTTAATTTAATGATAAATAAAAACTGAGAGTAATAATGTCATTTTAGGTCCGTTGTTATTTTGTATAATTTCATAACAGCCCTGTGAAGACCAGATATCCACAGTCTGTCAGTGTGGAGATGGAGTTAAGGGTGACCAAGTCCCTTCCCAAGGCCTTCTAACAATAAATGTGAAAGTTGAGACACAAACTCAAGAGCTCCACACTTGTTCCAGACATCAGCCCTCCAGACCCATCCTACTCCGGGCCCGGCATCCTTACCTCTCACTTCCAGCCATGCTGAACTGTACTCAGTCCCTCAAACAGATCGCATGATCACTCACGTCCAAGTCATGAACTTTCTCCCTTCTCTTCTGCTCCTTCCTTTCCCCTGTGTCTCAGCAAGTCCTACTCATTCATCGGTCTTCATTTAGATGTCACTTTCTCCAGGGGCCTTACGCAATCCTGGAATCCAGGTTAAGTGCCGTCATACTGCCCTCCATATACCCTGTCCTTCCCCATTACAGCCCCACTCATACGAGGCTGAGCATTCCAGGAGGGTAGGCTCATGGCGGTTTTGAAAGGCAACACAGGGATCAGACCCAAGTTTACCTTCCCAGGTCCAACACGGGAAACCAGGTATATGAATGCTTCTAGTTACAATAGTTATAAGACTTACCTACTAATATGAAATCATAATAGTCCTCATCAGATATGCATTTGGTAATGATTAAATTACATAGCAATGTGTAGAAAATTGCTAGGGAGATGTCAGGCACATAATAAGTATTCAGGAAATGTTAACTTTGTTGTGTTTCCCATGTGTGGCACAAATAGAGGTTTAAGAATACTTGTGGGGGGCTTCCCTGGTGGCGCAGAGGTTGAGAATCTGCCTGCTAATGCAGGGGACACGGGTTCGAGCCCTGGTCTGGGAAGATCCCACATGCCGTGGAGCAACTAGGCCCATGAGCCACAAATACTGAGCCTGCGCTCCGCAACAAGAGAGGTCGCAATAGTGAGAGGCCCGCGCACCGCGATGAAGAGTGGCCCCCGCTTGCCACAACTAGAGAAAGCCCTCGCACAGAAACGAAGACCCAACACAGCAAAAATAAATTAATTAATTCATAAACTCCTACCCCCAACATATTCTAAAAAAAAAAAAAGAATACTGTGGAATGAAAGAATAGATGAATGAATCTGATTTCAAATTTTCCTATTTTCTTCATACATTTAACATGCTCATTTGAGTTATTTAGATACAAATGGCTCCTCTCAGTCAACTTCACAAATCATGTTTGGGAAATTGGATGTTCTTAAAGCAAAGCCATTTCTCAAATGAAAAGAGGAAGAAAAATAACCTAGGTTTCTTCTGATGGAACACTCTGTAATAGATCTTCGGATGTGAAAACATTCCAAACTTCATTTATACCTCCCTATCCCCAAATGCAATGTGCAGGGAGGTTTGAAAAAACTGCTTTTGACTTTTTTGGATGATGCCATTGATAAAAATCCCTTTGGCCATTTGGAGCCTGTGAGCCAATTTAAGCTGTGTTTTGGCACAACTCAAATGGATTTTCCACTTCCTCCCCAGATGCACGAGTCAGCAGCAAAGCAGGGATATAGTGATGTTTATCCTATCCTGCTGTGTCCCTAGGCGGGCACTCCTGAGTTCCCGTGATGTTTTACCAGGGAGTTAAGAGCGTCATGAAGACACAGTGTTGGAGGTTTTCTTGACTCACCATAAAGGATATCACTTTCCTTACACCGTATTTCAGCCATTGGATGGTCAACAAAAGAAAATCAGTTCAACAGCTTGAGATGATGTTGTTATTCAAATACAGGAGAGAAAGTACTTCCTATTTTTCTATTTTGTCTAAACCTCCATAATTATGTTAAAAGATGATATTAACATTTTCCACAGTTGAGTAGCAAAATTAATAGTCCCACTAAATTACTGCTCATTCCAAGGCACTAAATAATGACAATTACTGAACATTTACTGTGAGCCAGATAATGTTGGTGATTTCATTTGATTCTCAAATGTACGTGGTAAAGTCTCTATCCCCATTTATTTTTTCAAATGAGCAAACTATGATTTCAGGTAAGTAATTTGCGCTGGGTTATACCAGCAGTTGCAGAGCTAGGCTCAAACCCATGTCTGACTAACCTCCACTCCCGTATCTCTGTGCTCTAGGTTGCTTTTTGGGGTTTCAACTAGAGTTTGTTGTACTTTATAAAACAAGTGCTCAGAATTGGGGTGGGTGGTTAAAGTAAGTGAGAGTGATATAGAGAGGGTAGTGCAATAAATACAGACTCTGAAGCCAGACCGCTTGGCATTAAATCCTATTCCCACCATTTACAAACTGCTATTGTTATTATTATGTAAATTGTTCTGCAATGTCTCACTTTACAGTGAGCTTTCAGGAACATATCTACTGTGTAAATCAAATCTTACACTCATGGGAGCTGGCTTCTTGTATATACCATCTTACTCTTATTTAAAACCTAAGACGCTTTTGAAGATATTATACCCATTTCACAGACGATGAAAAATGAGACCAATAGAAGTTGAATAACTTGCTTAAGGCCATACAGCTGGTAAGTGGTAGAGAAAGAATTAAACTCAGGTGAAGTTGAGTCGAAAAGCCATCTTCTCTTCACTGTTCCTCACTACCCATGCCTGCCTTAGCCTCATTTAACTGAACTTAAACTATGCTTTACCTGTGCTGACCTGGACTCTCACTTTGGCGGGATCATTACGGTTGGTTTTGTTTTGGTTTTTTTTTTGCGGTACGCAGGCCTCTCACTGCCGTGGCCTCCCCCGTCGCGGAGCACAGGCTCCGGCCGCGCAGGCTCAGCGGCCATGGCTCACGGGCCCAGTCGCTCCGCGGCATGTGAGATCCTCCCGGACCAGGGCACGAACCCGCGTCCCCCGCATCGGCAGGCGGCCTTTCAACCACTGCACCACCAGGGAAGCCCTACGGTTGGTTTTTGACTCCCAATATTCTGTTTTAATTTGCTCTACGGATTCTTATTTATACATTTTCAGGACAGCCCAGAAAGGGCACTTCTCATGTCAAACCTGTGAGATCACTGGGGCACAAATCTCAGATCATCTTCATTCAGAATGTGGGCATATCAGCAGAAGGACATAACTCTTTACACAAGTCAGATCCCAATGACACATGTGAAAAATAACAGAGCCGACTTTTCAGCCACGATAGCTTTGGCACACCTCACATCCCTTTGTTCAACCTCTCTTCCCTCATCAGAGAGCTGCATTCCTGGGAATTTCTGTTGTGCACTTTTCCCACTCGCCTGATGCCATTTAAAGGTGAATGTTATAGTTTTGCTAAGAGGGCCTTTTCCCTCATTTGTGATGAATAATGATTTTATCACTTTGATCTTAAAACGAGCTTGCTGCCTTCAAATTTTTTAATTACCACCATTAGCAAATTCAAAGAAATATTTTCAGGTAGACCCCAGCTAGGGGCTGACTCTAACCCCTTGCTACTCAAAGTGTGGTCCTCAGCCCAGCAACATCTTATCCCCTGGGACCTTGTTAGAAATGCAGAATCTCAGGACTCTCCCCAAGGATCTACTGACTCAGAGTCTGCATTTTAACAAGACCCTTAGGGTGATTTTATAAGCATTTTTAACCTTGAGAAGCAGTAATCTAAAAAACCTACAGATTCCTGTATAAAAAGCTGACAGTCAGAAATGTGCAGAGGTGCATAATTTATCTGGATCAATTTTACAATTAAAAATCAAATCCTAAAGAGCTCACAATGTCATTGTCTCATGAAATGACACATCCTCAGTCCACAGTCTCGTGTGGTTATGATGATGTTAATTTGGTGAGGACCCCTTCATTTTAGTAATAACCAACCCAGAGAAAGGGACTGAGGGTGAGGGGCCAGATCATTTCCGTCAGAACAAGGAGAGGTCATTTCTGCTGGAATCTGTACCTTCGTCCCAGCAGATAGCATCAAGAGCACCAGAAGTCTACCTGCCTGTCCACACTTGGGAGCCTTAGGGCAGAACAGAGTCATTAAATAATGTTTACAATGACATCTCCTCCAACTGCCATGAGTTTGGTGGACTGGCCCAAAGATACAGCTTAGGACCCACTTCTATTTTGGGAGAAGGGTTCCATCACATCACTGCTTTTTGAGGCACCGAAAGGAGTAATACTCTTCCTTTGCAGAAGGCTCTCAAGGTCCTCCTTCAAAAGTTCTGGTGTTCTGTGAGCTGGGCCTGGGTACTCCACTTCTAAAATTAAATCATGTCGCCTGAAAAAAAGGGCCCCAATTCTTCATCCCTCCCTGTATCCATACTCGTGGCCATGTAATTGTGTAATACCCTCCCATTCTGACTTTAGGCTCAGCTGTTCGACTTGCTTTGGGCAATAAAAGTGAGGCAGAAGTGAGAGTATACAGTACTAAGTTTAGGTTTCAAGAAGCCTCGTGTGTTTCCGCTGGCTCTCTTGCACCCCTGCTGTCTCCATGAGAACATATCGACATTAGCCTGCTAACGGATAACAGTCACGTGGAACAGAGCCAAGGTAGCCCAACCAGGGCCAGCCTAATAAGCCTAGAGCCAGCCAATATCCACACACATGAGAGAGCTGCCCAGTCAAGATCAGCCACCTATCAACGCAGCTGACTCAGACTCACAAGCTATGAGTCATTATCATTATGCCACCGTGGCTTTGGTCGTGTGTTACACAGCATTACTATGTCAATAGATAACCACTGTACCAAGTAACTAATTAAATTGAGTTATTGAGAGATGTTTCCCTTAATGTTTTATTTCTACCATATTTCTCCTCTGAAAACATTAACTTCTGTTAAGAATACTCAGAGGCCAAGAAAACAAATAAGGAATCAAATGAAAAATCAATGAGAAAACTCAAAATAGCCCATAGTTTGGCGGTGGACACTTGTCTTCATTGCTGTGAATCATATTATATACACGTAACATGTTCCTATCTCCATCAGGACCATGGAGTCCTTAGGAGAACATGTGATAGATTTCATTTCATCTCATGAACTAGGCACAAGGTCTAGTGAAAGGATTGTATGTGAGGGAGTTGGACTAGATCATCTCTCATCTCTAATGCTCTCAGGAAGCTCATCCCCAGCCTGAGTGAGCAGCCGTCAAGACAAGAGGCGGGTGTGGGTCTCAGTGGACCTCACCTGCCCACAACCAAGGGGCACGTTACCTTGTTGGCGCATCTTCATGGTCCGTATCCTTATTGCCTCTCCTCGAACTCGCCCTTCACAGAAATAAGCACCATTGATTGTACTAGCCTTTTCTCTCTTCCAAACAACTTTTTTAGCCCATTCTCTGGTTGCATCTTGAGTAACTTCCAGTGGATCCTGGTGCTGGTTCATTAAGGCTTCAAAGTCCCTTCCTATGATGATGGGCTCATGCGGGCGCCATCCAGAGGCGATGCAGGTGAGGGATGTCTCAGCGTCAGACACGAGAGGTAGGGAATTGATCAAGATCAGGTCCATGGCACCGTCCACTGTTGCTAAAAGGAAAAGACGGAACATAATGTATGAGGAAGGTTATTAACATGGCCCCACAGGATAAGCTGGTGTTTACAAAGCCTTGTCTAAAAATAACTGTGTGAGCGGTCTTTCTAAAATGCTACTCTGATCATGTGCCTATCTCTCATTGGACAAAATCCAAAACTCTTTACCATGGCATCAAGACTCTTCATCACCTAGACCCTGCTAACCACTGCTGCCCCATTGCATGCCCTAGCTGTAATGGACTATCGGTTATTCTCCATTCCCAAAACAAGATGTGCACTAGGTGTCTTTATGCACTACAGTGCCTGAGACATAGTTAAGTATTCAGTAAGCGTTTGCTGAATTGAGACAAATTCATGATAATGGCATTATCATTATTTATCATTAATTATTGATCAATTAATGATAATGTGGTTCTACCCCAATAATAATGTATTCTAAAGAAATATGTCAATGACATACACCATATGCTAACTTTATAGACTCTCATCATTATCAAAGTATTGCCTGATTCCACATTAAATTCCGCAAGCTAAGGGAGGGACTGAGTGAAGTCTACATTTCCCTCTGACCCTCATCTTTGAAATGAGCCTAATAAGACCTGTCTTGCAGAATTCTTGTAAAGATTAAATGAGTTAAACTACATCACCTGCCAAGCACTGTGTCTGCAATATACAGGATACTCAATGACCATTATTTCATTTCTCTTTATTCTGCTTCTGAACACCTAGCCCCAAACCTCAAATCTTCCCAAATGTAAAAAGAAAATCCTACCTGACTTTTAAGATTTATTTACTAAGTGATAAAGCACATTTACAAAAAGAAAACCCTCTCATTTCACTTTCTTTCTCTCCCTCTCCCTATTTCCCTTTCTCTTCTCATTTCCAAAGTTTCGAAGATAAGCAAATGGAATCTGTGCCTATTCTCTCCTCTTGGTGAATGTGGAAATACCAGGGATGGAGGTTGTTTTCTGGCTCCAGTGATGGTTGCTTCTCAAGTCTACATAAAATGATCAGGAGACTAGAAAGGTCAAGCACAGCGGGTGATGAGGGCTACTGGAGTCTCAGGGACCTTTATGTAGATGTAAAGTGATTCAAGTATGTTCCATGTTATCTTATTTAATATTCATCAAATTCTCTCCTGGGAGTATGCGCCATGATCTCATTTTTAAATATAAAGAAATTAGGGCTCAAAAGATTGAGTAGCTTATTCTATCTTCCACAGCTATTGAAGTCAGAGCTGGAATTCAAATTCTCACTGATCTTTCAGTTCCTTAGCTATACCATGCCCTTTCCTACCTCAAAACCTTTGGACATGCTGATCCCTGTGCCTGGAATGCTCTTTTCCACTCTTTTCATGGCTAATTTGTCTCATCCTTTGGGGTCTTAGCTTAAATGCCTTTCTCATGGACATCTTCTTTACTTATCTTATCTATAATATCTACACACTCTCATCCCATAAAGATTACCACAGTCTGTGATTATTTTATTTGATCTCTCTCCTCCTAGATGATACATTCCATTAGAATGAGAATTGAAGCTGTTTTATTTGCATTGATTTACATAGGAATATTCTACCTATTCTCAGCATATAGAGGACTTAATAAATATTTGTTGGCTAGATGGATGGATGGACGGACAGATGGACAAATTTTATACCAGATCTAGTTCAGTTTCACTGATTCACTTGGCTCCCACTTGTTGAAACATGAGGTTAAAAATGAAAGTTCTCTTCTATTTACAATAGCCAAGACATGGAAACAACCTAAATGTCCATTGACAGATGAATGGATAAAGAAGATGTGGTATATATATACACACACCCCATGGAATATTGCTCAGCCATAAAAAATGAAATAATGCCGTTTACAGCAACATGGATAGACCTAGAGATTATCATATTAAGTGAAGTAAGTGAGAAAGAGACAAATACTATATGATATCACTTATATGTGGAATCTGAAATATGACCCAAATGAACCAGTCTATGAAACAGAAACAGACCTGTGGTTGCCAAGGGGGAGGGGCGGTGGGGAAGGGAAGGATTGGGAGTTTGAGGTTAGCAGATGCAAACTATTATATACAGGATGGATAAACAACAAGGTCCTACTGTATAGCACAGGGAACTATCTATATTCAATATCCTGTGATAAACCATAATGGAAAAGAATATGAAAAAGAATATATAGGGCTTCCCTGGTGGCACAGTGGTTGAGAGCCCGCCTGCCGATGCAGGGGATGCGGGTTTGTGCCCCGGTCCAGGAGGATCCCGCATGCCGCGGAGCGGCTGGGCCCGTGAGACATGGCCGCTGAGCCTGCGCGTCCAGAGCCTGTGCTCCACAACAGGAGAGGCCACAACGGTGAGAGGCCCACGTACCGCAAAAAATAAATAAATAAATAAAAATAATATATATATGTATAACCGAATCACTTCGCTGTACAGCAGAAATTAACACAACATTGTAAATCAACTATACTTCAATAAAATTTTTTTAAAAAATGAAAGTGCCCTTCTGAGTCTAAACTGACCCCTTTGCCCATATTTAAAAGACTGTTTTGATAATTACTGAATTTATGAGGGGGGGAAAGCAAATGTTACGCTTTTACAAAATGCTATAGAAAGGTGATCAGTGGTTGCTGAGGATTTGGAGCAGACTGGTATTCATTTACCAGACCTACTTATGCCAAGCACTGTGTCTGCCATGAAGTCCTCATACAATTTGTTTTTGACGGCATTTGCCAATGTTTGATGTATTCAGTGATGTTTTGAGGATGATCCTATTAGGAGCTACATTTTACCTGATTCACTAGGAAGAATTTCAAAGTCAAGTCTTAATGTAAGTAGGAGTTGGTGTTGCAATATTTTTCTTGTAATATTAACTCAGTACGCTGAGGGAAGAAATCTTGAGTAGAATGGGTTCCCAAGCCTGACCCTCAAGCATCTATCTTGCTTCTAGCCTCATTGGTTTAACTTTAGGATTTCAAGAGAGGGAACAGAGGTTAGGATAAGAAAAGCATCGCAAGAGAGAATGAGCTAGGAAACCTAGCTGTGGAATTACAGCCTCCAAAAATAACACCAGAGCACAGTTACCTGTCCACACACACACACACACACATCCAGCCCTGCCTCTGAGTAAGTACCACCTCATCTCCCACACTCACTCCTTCCAGGCATGTTCCCAGAGAGAGTCATCAAGAGGAAGGAAACACTGTAATTCTTTCAGCTCCAGTGGGATCCACCCCCATTTCTAGGGCCAGCTGAGTGATTTGCCAAAACCAAGGGCTCTGCTCTGAACTCACCGAACCGCATTAGCACTGGCCGTGGTTTATTTAATGACTTTAGGAAATAATAGAAAAAGCAGTTGATTTGAAAAGACAACCACACTGCATCTGTAAATTATTTCTAGGTATGGGTCTAGTTTATTTTTCCTTTTGTTCCTCCCAGCTCTCTCCCTTTGCTTTCAGGGATAGAAAGGGAAACTGTATACTCTGAGAGTCTGGATTTGACTACACTTTGCTACCCTTATTCAGCATGTCAGTTTCAGGAAGCACTCTTCCACCCATGAGTTCTCTGTCCTTTGTACTGCCACTTACAATAAAATATCAGAAGAATTTTGTACATGAGTTTTAGATACAGGAAGAAATACTTACCACGTTCCTGGAATGAATTTTAAAAATCATCTGTTTTGCTTTCCTAAAACAAGAATCAGTATTTGTTCTTGTTTGCATATGCCCCAGGGAATTTCTGGAAGGTGATACAGGAAGCTAAGAACAAGGGTAACCCATTAGGGGAGAATGAGGTCATTGGGGGGGACAATGACCGGGGCGGGGGTGGGGGGGGAACGACACTTTTCACTGTATACGTAATGTATACAATGTTTTTGAACCATTGGAATATTATCTACACATAAAAATTAAATGTAAAAAAGTAAATGTTAACTGCTCTTCCCTTAAAAAGGTGCATTTGCAAGGGAACCTAGAACCAGAGAAATATATATGTCTCTCATCATTTATCCCTACACTCACTCCAAATCTTTTTGGATCACATCCATATAATGCATTTTCTTTTCCTCTCAACTTTGGACTAGTAATAGAAAATGTGACATCGCTCCACAATGCTGAGAAAAAAATTGGTTAAAAGAAAAGAAAAGGGGGGAGGAGAGTGGCCAAACTTCACCTTTCAAAAAGAAGAGAGAAGCAGAGGCCCTACTGCCACAGGTACAATTGTAGCCTGTGGCTTCTCAAAAGGGTTCTGCTACTGGCATAGTGAGAGGTGTAACTGCTACTGCGTGACTGATGCTACCCAGGAATCTGCTGTTGGTGACATTTTCCTGAGAATAAACGCCAAGAGACAGAGCCCACCTGGGCTGGCACAGCTATCCGTCCCCACACCAACACCTTTTCTTCCACTACAAAACTATCCTCTCCGAGTCCTACTGCAGACCGGTTTTGAGTTGTTTCACCACAACCACAGCCTGAAGAGCTTGGATCAAATTCATTAATTAGTTCAATTCACACTTCTAACATCAAGACTAAGAGTCTGCCGTAAGTAAGATGCATATGGAATTTCACACATCTTAACGTGTTTTGGGGATTGATATTATTTTTCCTCAGCAAAGATCTCACAAACACTTTTCAATATTTGCATAAAAGTGTCTCTTGTTTGTAAGGAGATACTGGCCAATGTAACACAGCAGCTATTGGGTTAACAAATGACTGTTCATCACAGTTGAAGCACAACAATATCCCACAACATTGTTCTGCTCATTATGTTTTCTGTGTGCCGTACTGAACAGCATCTAACATTTTGCAGTAACATTTTCTCACTAAATCTCACTGTGGTGAACACAAAATGCTGCTTAAATCTTCTTTTTGCGTATAGATTTTCTCTTTTTTTAATTTTAGTAATTTTTTTTCTCTTTTTTTGGCTTCATTTGGTCTTAGTTGCGGCACGCGGGATCTTCATTGAGGCGCACAGGCTTCTCTCCAGTTGTGGCGCGCAGGCTTCTCTTTAGTTGTGGTGTGTGGATTTTCTCTTTCTCACTGAGGCGCGCCAGCTCAGTAGTTGTGTTGCGTGGACTTAGTTGCCCCACAGCATGTGGGATCTTAGTTCCCTAACCAGGGATCGAACCCACGTCCCCTGCACTGGAAGGTGAATTCTTTACCACTGGAGCACCAGGGAAGTCCCTGCATATAGGTTTCCTTATACTCAGTATTGCTTCTGTAAAAATAAAATAACACCCCCTGAGGAAACGTAAAAATAAGAGAAATCCCTTAAGAAGGAATACAGAAAATGGACCAGGTGTGGCTGACAGGGACCAAAAATAAAACGGAGCCAGGCAGTCACGACAGACCTGGGACTGAGTCACGTAATTCTTTCTTAGAAAAACCACACACAAAAAAACCCTATAAGGACTTCTGATTCTGCTAAGGTCCTACCTGGAAAAGCCCCTAATGAGAAGCTTGGATGACAGCCAATCATCTAAAACTTGTGGTCAGGCTGCAAGGGCCATCCAGTTCCCTTATGACTCTCCCAACCGTGGCTTCTGCAGCGTCCCTGGTTTGCAAACCTTGAGAACAACAAAACTGTCCTTTAGGGCTTCCCTGGTGGCGCAGTGGTTGAGAGTCCGCCTGCCGATGCAGGGGACACGGGTTTGTGCCCCGGTCCGGGAAGATTCCACATGCCGCGGAGCGGCTGCACCCGTGACCCATGGCCGCTGAGTCTGTGCGTCCGGAGCCTATTGCTCCACAACGGGAGAGGCCACAACAGTGAGAGGCCCGCGTACCGCAAAAAAACAAACAAACAAAAAAACTGTCCTTTTGCTTCAAGATAACCCTGATTCTTTCCTGGGATTGATTTCTAATTTAGGATGACACTTCGAATAATAACCCATCATCTAAGACATGGAAATATCTTTCTTTAAAAACAGTCATAGAAAGGACTCTGGACCTAAATCTACACCCATAGAACCAAATAGAATTAGAACCAAACTGAATTAGAAATGAGAGACACAGTCATGCTTTTCAAACTGTGTTTCAAGGAGCTGTTATTTCTCATTTTCTAAAAAAGGTATTCCAGATCTTTCTGAGAGTGACGGAGGTGAAATTAACAGAGCGCATTCCAGATGTCCCCACATACATACACACTCTCACTGAGCAGCTCAACTTTCATCTGTTTGTTTTATATTTCAGCTCCACATAAATTTTCATTTGGGAGAAAGGAATTTGCTTAAATAAAACATATAAAACCTCAAAGGTCATCACTTTTAACAATTTTACTTTTACAGATGAAGAAAATGAAAGGTTAAATGAATAAATAGCAATGAAAATACATGTCCCTGCCTCACAAGGTGCTGACTCCAATTAGTCTGCTGTGCCCCTCCCTCCACATTCAAGTTCAGCACAGCTGCAGAGGCAAGTTCTGATTAACACAGCTCCCCAACCTTTGAAGCACTTGCCAGCCAAGCGGAAAAAGCAGGTTAAATTACTGCCGAGTGTGGCTATTCCCTTGCGCTTCTTATTACCTCAGAATTGTGCTGTCGGGTGGAGTTTCACTAATATGTGTTTGGAACAACGTATCACGTCTTCGGAACAACTGTCTGTATGATTTCTTGGAAGTTTGGCATTGACTATGTTTCAAATTTTTCCAAGGTGTCCTTGGTTGTCTCAGCTTCCTAACAGCAGCAGATATCTTAGAGTTCTCAATATGTCAAATGGCAATGAGCACTACACCTTGGCCAAAAGTATTTTTGAAATCAGGGGATTGGCAATGAACTGATAAGGTCTTGGCCAAAAGCATTTCTGAAATCAAGGCCCTGACAATGAGCAGAGAAGCAAAGACATCCCCAAAACTATCCAAGATTATTTGGTGGAGCTGTTTGGATTTTGGTTTAGTTATTTTTTATGGTGTCCAGAAAAGGAGAATTCTCTTCAGTTTAAAAAAATGAAACTCATTAAATTACTCATATGTCTACTCATCTGTTAACAAATTTATTGAGCACCTCCCATGTGCTAAGGTACTGTATTGGACCCTGGAGACACAACAATGAATAAAACAGATCTGATCTCAACCCGTATGTAATTTACAGGCAAATGTGGAAGACAGATATGGCAAACCAATCACATAAATAAATATAACACTGGAACCATGATAGGTACCATGAGAGAGGATTATAAGGTGCTATGGGATAGCATAACAGTGAGCTTAATCAAACTTGGCTGGTGTGGAGAAATGGTTTAGGAATCAGGTAAGGCTCCCTGAGGAAGTGACATTTGGCACCTGAAGGAGAGTTGGAATTACCAGAACAAAGCGAAAGGGATATGAGAAGAGAGTCAGGAAAGTTTTCCCCCAAAGGGTAACTACTGAGCAGGATTTGAAGAATGAGTAAGTGTTTAATAGGACTCACCACTAGAATGTTCTCTCTTGGTTAATGTCAACATCCTAAAGTTGACACTAATTTCTTTTTATCGGATTCTAAGAACTACTGGCACCATTTCTATGTGTCAACTCTATGTTAAAGTAGTTTTCGCGTCTCCTCTCCCTTCTTGCGTTCCCAGAAGAAATCCCGTTCCCAGGCATGTTTTCAATATTTTAATCTTTTGTTTGTTTGTTTGTTTGTTTCTAGGATACTTTTATGTATGTAATAAGTCTCTGAGCAATAACTTCATCCTCAAATTTCCTTCCGAGAAGATAGTGGGCAATTAACGAAAAGATACCAACATGCACAAGCCTGGAAATACCCAAAGGAAGTTGCTAACTTTTTACATGCACAGTTGGGAGTTAGGCAAGGACACCCTTGATATGACTAGGCTGAGTCTCTCTAACAACAAACTGCTCTCACTCAGGAGTTGCTCCAAGCCTGTTTGCCCCAAGGGCATGCCCATTTCCCATCCCCGCCTCCCTGACAAACAGGATCCTCGTCGACTGACTGCCGGAGGAGACAGCATCCCACCCCACCACCCGGTGAACGCCAGAAATTTTCCATCCAGGATAAATACCGCATGCTCTAGTTAGAACATCAGAATTGTCACCAGTCAGCAAGCAAGTTTCTATTTTATACAGGAGTAGACACAGCATCCACAGAGTGTGACTTCACTAAATGCCCAGCACACATGCACACTTACACGCAAAACTCCATTTCTGTAAGGCGGGGCTGGAGGAGGCATGGCACCATCAAATCAAGGGTTGTTTAAACTGGAAAAGACTTTAGAGATTGCCTGGTGCAAGCCTCCCACTTTATAAAGGGCAAACTGAGGCCCATGGAAAAGAGACTGGCCAGTGGTCACACAAAGGCTAATGGCAAAGCCAGCCCTCAAGTGTGAATTTCTCCCCAGGGCCTTTTCTGTCACCCCGGGGTAGCAGGGTAAATGGACAAACCTTTAATGTGAGGGAATTTGGAATGTGCATCATTTTGACAGGATGGTACCTGAAGAATCCTGGAGCTTGGCAGAAACTGGGCCAAGAGAGAGAAGACATTGAGGAGAGGCAGCCAAAAAGCTGGGAAGGGTACAGGACAGAGAGAGTGGGAATTCCCAGAAATGAGGTTTGCCCACCTCGTAAATCCCCGCAAGCCTTACAATGCTGCCTTATAATCTTTCCTGTCATTTCGCCCCGAGAGAGGGATGCTCTCTAATTGAATCGTATTCGTCCATTGCCAGCAAATTTATCTGGTGTGAGAGGAATCCATCTTTGGAGCCAGGCCACCTTCTCTTTCTGGGTTCTTCTGCTTCAATCACCTGCCAATTTCCCTTCTCCCTTCTGCTGCCAAAAGATGTGCACAGACGTACATACTCACTCCCACAACCAAATATCTCTATCGTCCAAGACAGAATTCAACAAGCTCTTTAACTCCTAAGTTCCCTGTTCTCCAGATCCCAATAAGGAAGGCAATTTGGGTTGATCTGCTTGCACAAAAAAGAGAAGAAGAATTTAAGAATAGCTTAAAGTGACAACTCTGAGAGCTATCAGAAGAGCAAACCAAAGAAGTGAGTCTGTAATGGGAGAAGTTCAGGACCACGATCATTTCTAAGAAGAGACGGACAAAGAAAGAGGGCTAGCGTTCTCAGCAGGCTTCAGATTATACCGTGTCGGGAAGAAAGATAACACTGTTTATTACAGACTACGTAATAGGTACTATGCAAGGTGTTTTACAAACTTCGTGCGCTTGAATTCTTTGTGCACTTGAAGGAAGGGATTTATATTCCATTCTATAGGTTAAAAAAAGAAACTCACAGATGTTCTGTAATATGCCCAGCGACAGACAAATAGAATTTGAACCCATGTCTCACTAAGTTCCATAACCCGTCACAATGCTTCACTCCAAACACCACAAGAGAATTCTATTTTGCCCTTTGTCCACTATTGTATCTCTAGCAATTAGCACCGTGCCTGGCATATAACAGCTCTTCAATAATCGCGGATGAAGGAATAAATAAATAAATGAATAAATAAATAAATAAGCAAGCAAGCAAGCCTGGCCTTCGATGAGTGAATTTATTCAATAAGCACTTACTTAATAAGTACTATGAGCTGGGCCCTATGCTGCCTTCTGTGGACGAAGAAAAGAATAAAATATGGTTTCTGCCTTCAAGAAGCTTACAGTCTGGCCATCCAAAGGCATGAATATACACAAATCCACAAAGGAAAACACTGACAGATTGCACTATAGAAAATGCCAAAATCTTTTCTAAAATAAATAGCCAACTGCAGTAGATTGAAATATAATGGTCACAATAATTTGCATTTCCTTCCATTGAGAAGTGAAATCTACTTCTTTACCCCTTGAATCTAGGCTTGGCCATGAGACTATCCTTGACCAATGAAACATTAGCAAATGTGACAAAAACAGAGGCTTTAAAAGTGCTTTTCCCCTGGGCCTGCCCCCTCCTACTGCTGTATGGGACCCTGAGACCACCATGAAGAAAAGCCCAGACTAATCCACTGGAGGATGAGAGACCACATGATAGACACATGAGCCATTCCAGCTGAGGCCCAATAGACCAAATGCCAGATATGTGCATTAACCATCCTAGACCATCCAGCCCCAGCCAAGCCATCAGCTGACTACAGATATCAGCCAATCCACCCTAGAGCAAAGAACTTTCCAGCTGACCCACAGAATCTAAGATATAATAAATGTTTGTTGTTTCACCATTACGTTTTCAGATGACTGTTACTCAACAAAAATTAACTGATACAATAATTACCATATGAAATGATAATTAATTTGACTACAAATCCCAAAACACAAACTAAAAGGACATCCCATTATTCGTCTATCAAATTAACTAACAATAGAGAGGGTCATAATATCTAGTGCTAGCAGATAAACAGGAAGGTTTACACCATTGGTGTAATAGATAAAAAGGCCAAATGGGAAAAATATTGTTATGGATAAAACTTAAGGAGTTAATATGTATAATACATAAGTAAATTCTATAAATTAATAAATCAGTAGTAATTCACAGAGGAAGATACACAAATAGGCAACTGTAGTAAATTGGAAAAAAGGGTCACGATATTTCTAATACTCCTTGGAAATGCATTTCTGGGACATGCTTGCAAATCTATAGTTGTAAAGTTACATAAAAGCTAACCCTAATTCATCACATTATATGTCAGGCACTTTTCCATGTGTGTAACATAATAACTTAATCCTCGTGGAACCTTATGGAATAGGCACTATGATTATCTTTTACAGATTATTTTACAGAAAAGGAGACTAAGACAAAAAGAGGTTAAATACTTGGTCATTGTCATACAGGTAATTAGTGGTAGAACTGAGATTCAAATTTAGGCACACTGATTTCAAAACCCACTCTTTTAATGATTAAACTATACACATATTACACTGGTTCATATCAAAAATGGATCTTCTAACAATTCAGTGAGGAAAGTTTAGTCTTTTCAACAATAGTGTCAGAACAACTGGACATCCATATGCCAGAAAAAAAAAAAGCCCTAAACTAAAACCTCCCACCTTGTACAAAAATTAAATGAAAATGGATCATGTAAAATGTAAAACTATAAAACTTTTGGGATATGGGAGAAAAATCTTCATGATGTTGGAGTTAGGCAGTGAGTTGTTAGCTATGACACCAAAAGTGTGATCTGTAAAGAAAAACATTGATAAATTGGATTTTATCAAGATTTCAAACTTTGATCTATGAGAGACACTGTTAAAATCAAAATACAAACTCCAGACTGGGAGAAAACATAGCTGACAAACAACTTACATCCAGAATATATCTTAAAACTCTCAAAACTTAACAGTAAGAAAACAAACAATTCAATTTTTTTAATGGGCAAAAGATTAGAGACACTTCACCAAAGAAGATATGTGGATGGCAAATAAGTACACAGAAAGATGGTCAGTATCATTATCCACTAGGAAAATGCTAATTAAAACCATGTGAGACACCACTGCACACCCATTAGAAAGGCTCAGAAAAACCCTGACAATACCAAGTGCTAGCTAGAATATGTAGCAACTGTAACTCAATCACTGCTGGTGGTATGTAAAATGGATGGTCCAGTCACTGTGGAAAATGGTTTAATCATTTTTTATAAAGTTAACTATACATTTATCACATCACCCGGCAATCCCACTCCTATGTATTTACCCTACAGAAATGAAAATTTATGTTCATACAGTGAATGTTTATAGCAGCTCCATTTATTCATAATCACCCCTAACTGGAGAAACTCAAATGTTCTTCAACAGACAAACGCATAAACAGCCGTTGTACATCCAGACAACGGAATACTACTCAGAAATAAAAAGGGGTTAGACTATTAATACTTGCAACAATATGGCATTATGCTGAGTAAAAGAACCAATATAAAAAGGCTACATACTGTATGAATGCCTTTATATAACGTTCTGGAAAAGGTAAGCCTATAGGATGAAGAGCAGATGAGTGGTTGCCAGGGATTAGGAGTAGGAGAGATGTGACTAAAAAGGGCAGCACAAAAAAGATTTCAGGGGGTGATGGAATTGTTCTCTATTCTAACTTGGGGGCAGCTGCATTAAAACTCATAAAGCTGGGGCTTCCCTGGTGGCGCAGTGGTTGAGAGTCCGCCTGCCGATACAGGCGACACGGGTTCGTACCCCGGCCCGGGATGATCCCACACGCCGTGGAGCGGCTGGGCCCGTGAGCCATGGCCGCTGAGCCTGCGCAGTCCGGAGCCTGTTGCTCCGCAACGGGAGAGGCCACAACAGTGAGAGGCCCGCGTACCGCAAAAAAAAAAAAACAAAAACAAAAACAAAAACTCATAAAGCTGTACACACAACATAACTTAACTGTATTTTAATTTTTAAAATTATAGTAAAAAGGTATCCTCCATAATTACCAATACAGATATGCAAAGATACGGCAAGAATATTCACTGCAGCCTACAGCCTCGACTGGAAGCAACACAAAGTTCATGAATGAGAGCACGGCTAAATAAATGATGGTTCATACATTTAATTGAATATTATGTTTGCATGGAATTATACCTTTGATATATTAAGTGAAGAAAAGATGCAGAACAGTATGTTTGATCTCATTTTTGTCAAAATATTGAGAAAAGCCTAGAAGTCACACACCAGTAGTGGTACTTCTGGCTAATGAAATTGCCAGGCTCAGGGATCAGGGGTGGGGTGAGGAGGAAGGGCAGATGTTCACTTATTGTTTTACATATTTAGTATTGTCTCTCTTTTGTAATATTAAAATGAAGACTTTTATTATAAAAACACATGCAACTAATCAACCTAATGGCAGTTTTTTGCTTAATTATTTACACATCTGTCTCCTTCCTTAGACAGTGAGCTCCCTGAAGAAAAGACCTCTAGTTTGTTCATCTCTAGCTCCTAGCACCAAGCACTGTGTTTGACAGACCGTGCATATTTTTAATATATTTAAGTTGAATTTGAAGAAATCAACAGTAATTGAAAGTAGAACATCTTTTTTTTCTTTTTGGAATTTTAATTATAAGTCCAAGAATGCTCCTTTGACTAAATTTTGATGTAAATTATCTTGAAAAGATCTTTGTTTACTGACTCTTTTTTAAATTAATTTTTATTGGAGTATAGTTGATTTACAATGTCGTGTTAGTTTCAGGTGCACAGCAAAGTGAATCAGTTATACATATACATATATCCACTCTTTTTTGGATTTTTTTCCCACATTGGTCATTACAGAGTATTGAGTAGAGTTCCCTGTGCTATACAATAGGTTCTTATTAATTATCTATTTTATATATAGTGAAAGTAGTACATCTTAAACCCAGGTGACAATTCTGTGAATTGTTATTAGCCTGGCACCATCAACAGGATAGTGGAGTAGTTAAGAGCTTTGGTCTTGACGTTCTGTCTCATTTTCCTCATCTGTAAAATGGGAGAATAACCTCTAAATCATTGACTTTTTAAAATATTTATTTATTTATTTTTGGCTGTGTTGGGTCTTCGTTGCTGCACGTGGGCTTTCTCTAGTTGTGGCGAGTGGGGGCTACTCTTTGTTGCGGTGCGCAGGCTTCTCACTGCGGTGGCTTCTCTTGTCGCAGAGCACGGGCTCTAGACACGTGAGCTTCAGTAGTTGTGGCACGCGGGTTCAGTAGTTGTGTCTCACAGGCTCTAGAGCACAGGCTCATTAGTTGTGGCACACGGGCTTAGTTGCTCCATGGCATGTGGGATCTTCCCGGGCCAGGGATCAAACCCTTGTCCTCTGCATTGGCAGGCGGATTCTTAACCACTGCACCACCAGGGAAACTCTAAATCATTGACATTTGTGTAAAGAGCTATCTGTATTAGCATGACATGAAGCCAGTTTGATCAAGTTAATCTGTATGAAAATATGGTCTGTGTTAGCCCCAGAGGAAGGGTTTTTTTTTGTTTGTTTGTTTGTTTTAATTTTTAAGTCATCTTGGAGCTAAGTCACCCACAAAAGGAAGAACTTCTAATGGCTTTGTGTCCTGCTGTGTGACCACCCTCCCACACACTTCAAACCCACATGAGCAGGAAACAGGCTGATCATGAGCTAAGGAAGATTCCCTGTGTTTCCTTCTAAAATCCTTTGATTGCTGCCCCCTTTCTTACAGGACTGACCTTAACAGGAAACCAAATCTCTGCACATGCAAGTGATTCTGGAAAAGCAGTTTCACAACCAGCTTGGTGGTGTGGAGGGAGCCTTGGAGAGAGAGATGAGGGGGCTACTCAGAGATGGACACAAGCTGTCACTCCATGGCCCTCTGCCAGCTAACCCTCGGGAAGACCACTGACCTAGCCCAAAGGCCTCCCACCGTGTCCCTGGACCAGAGAAACTTCCTTACATTTTCTTCCTCATCTTTAAAAGTGAGAACTAGGGACTTCCCTGGTGGCACAGTGGTTAAGAATCAGCCTGCCAATGCAGGGGACATGGGTCCGAGCCCTAGTTGCGAAAGCAACTGAGAAAGATGCCGCGGAGCAACTAAGCCCGTGCACCACAACTACTGAGCCTGTGCTCTAGAGCCCGCGAGCCACAACTGCTGAAGCCTGCATGCCTAGAGCCTGTGCTCCGTAACAAGAGAAGCCACCGCAATGAGAAGCCCGTGCACCACAAGGAAGAGTAGCTCCTGCTCACCACAACAAGAGAAAGCCTGCGCACAGCAACAAAGACCCGACGCAGCCAAAAATAAATTAAATAAATAAATAAATACATGTATTAAAAAAATAAATAAAAGTGAGAACTATACTCCGATAAATTTTTTTTTTTAAAGTGACCCTCTGCACAGTCTATAGCTCTTCTACTTTGCTTCACTTTACTCTTAGAGCAGGACAGTAGCTCTGTATTCTGAAGCACCACCCCCACCACTGACTAACCAATGGGGTCATGATCTTAGCTCAGTAGTGAAAGAGGGCTCAGGGACCCTCTAGCCTCATTTCATTTAGTTTAGGAATTCCTTTATTACAATTCTGGAATCTACTGTCCTCTGGGCGTTACCTGAATTATTTCTGTGACTGGAAGTCTCCTATTTGGGAAGCAGCTTGTGAGGCCATATTCCCTCCCCTCCATCAAAAAAAAAAAAAAATCTTGCGTACTTCCAAAGTGCAGATTCATTTGCCAGGTAGAATTCCAACTATAAAATTTATGTCAGTTTTTCCCCTATCAAACTGCAGGCCTGAATGTCTCAAGAGGTGCTAATCTATGTGTCTTTGTTAAGAGAGGCTTCTTGAAAAACCCTGAGTATCATAGTTAGTGTCATCTCCTTGGGCCACAGTGGCAATGACATCATTCCAAACATGTTGGGAGCTCTTCTCAAGGAATCGTCCTTGGAATCTGCACAAGCCATACTGCTTAACTGCATTGCATGAGCCCTCCTCCAATGCTTCTTTTATTTCCCCATCAACTGGCGAACACTTGCTTAGCCTCCAAGGCTTAGCTCATGCTCTCACACACTCTGGGGAGCCTCCCAGATGCCACAGGGCAGAGGCTGTTGTCTTACAGACTGCACAGATATCTAGTAGGCATGGCAGTGTGACAGGCCACGATCCTACATACAGCAGCTGCCTGGGAGTTTATCACTAATGGCTTAGGAAAACAGCTCCTCCTTTATCTTCCCAAGTAGACAATCTAAGATCGACTGAGACTTTTCTGGCAGCAAGGAGACAGAGCCTGTCTGTGCAGTCATTTGAGGGAAAACAGTCCAAAAACATGAAAGCCAAGAGGGAATTTCATTACATGTTTGAGTCAGATACTCTTGGCATAGGCTGGGTCCATTTTCAAGTCAAAGTTAGTATAAAATGTAAACGCCATCGGGTAAGAGTCTCGCTTTCTAAGCCCAAGACATGCTCCGTTTCTTCTCTTCATTTTGACAAGGGGTGCCCTTCACCAGCTGCTCTCCAACCTCCTCCACCCAGCTCTGGGACTGTGGAGGTTACCTGTGACCCGCTGGGTTCAGCTACAAGGGGGATCCAGATGGAGACAGGAGGGTGGTAGGCGAGTGTGATCAGGGTGTTTATTCTCCCACCCCACTGAGCCATCTACAGAAGCCACAACTTGGTGGGGGGTCTTCTCATGCCACTGCTCTATCAGGGTTTGAGAACCACTCCTTCCTCTTGTACCTTCAGGTCTATACGCGTTTCAAGAATCGCTCATGTTTCAGTCGTTCCCTTTATGTAAATGAAATTTTGTGTTGAGGTCTGAGAATTAACCAGATAAAACCATGCTTCCTGTGTCTCGGCAGGGAGACAGGAGCCCAGCTTGGTACCTGCTCCCCCCACCCTTGACAGCTCCTCAGGCACCTCCCTAGACAGGCTATTTCTTTAAGAAGCACAGTTCGCAAATGACTGCTATCAAGTATTTGCTAGTTCTGCTTTGCAATAGCGGTGTGTCAGTTACACATAAATAATTCCTAAAATTATTAGTCGTAATATAAGAGCTATAAATTATTAAGTACCTACCACCTTGTGGATACTTTAAATACATTGTTGTACCTCATTTTCACAATGGCCATGTGCATTAGTCATTTATATCTCATATCACAGATGAGGAAACTGACTTAGACAAAATAAGCAACAGTGATGACTAAATGAGATCTTAAATGTAAAACATCCGGAACAGTGTTAGAACTCATGTCTTCCTTTTCCTTGATAGAGAGCTTGACACAGTAGGTTCTTCATATGTATGCACTGTTTGACTGGGTATACATTTGCCTTAGCACCTTGATCATCCCAGTAGAAAAGTGTAAGCCTATGAATCTTAAATAGCAGTTTTCCTTTGGATCTAATTTCCCATTCATCCTTCTTGCCAAGACTCAGCAAGTGGCCATGGCCTTAGCCCAGAGATTATAGCTTGACCAGCACTATGGAAGACTCCATTTCCATCTTCACAGTGATCTCACCAACTCCCAAGACTTCAGTTATCACCTGTTCCAAGTCTCGGTCTCTAGTTCCAACCTCTTCCCAGCTATAAAACATGTTATAAACAGGCCTCCTGTTCACCTAGGTAGGCGTCTCAACTGCGATATGTCTAGAATGAACTCGGCATCTTCCCCTCTCTTCACCTTCTCTCTCTCCTGATCTCTTAAGTCTCCATCTTTCTAACCACAGATGCTTGAAAACTCTGAGTTATTGTCAACAACTCTCTCTCCCTCACTGTTTACAGTGATTGGATAATCACCATATTCTGCCCATTCTAGCTCAGTACTATCTCTCACATTCAACTCCTTTTCACACCCTCATTCTCTCTCACTTGAACTCCTGCAAAATTTTGGTGCCATTGTCTCTTTAGCCCCAAATGCTCTACAGGCTTTCCTTTCCTAGCCGTTGATGACATTGTTCCTTCTGCCGAGGATGACCTTCCCTACATATATTTATCTGTTCAATTCCAATCTCTTCCAAGATTCAATTCAAATCTCAATGGTAATAGGAACTTATTTTCTATTATTTTGCACAGTTCAAAAAATAAAGTTCAAGTCGGCAGACTGTTGTAACTGAAAATTCAAACCCACTACACCTGTTTTTTTAGTGAACAAAATTAAAGAAAACAAAGGAATTTAAGGTACCCAAATGTGAGGTGATATTTAATTAATTACATCGTGAAATGGAAATGTATATCTTAATAATGAAGTCTGGATCTCAGCTTTAAAATGACATCTGACTAGCACCTTTGATGTAGGCTTTCTCAACTTTCTCCTAAAGACATGGGGAAAAAAAAAAGAGAGAGAATTTCAAATACCTACAGTGCTAACCAAGATTGTCAATCTACCTATTGTCAGCACCTAGTAACCACAAAGACCAATAGGATTAGATAGAGAAAATGAATTTTCATTGTTAAAATATTTTTAATGTCAGAAATTCCTCTTAAAATTAAAAATATATGCTGTAAAAAGTAACTTGGATCTTAAATTCCGGATTAAGGTGGCAAAGAATTTGAAGGGAAAAGGCAGGAGGAGAGAAAGTTAACATGTGCTGAGTCCCTCACTGATACACTGATGTTCAAAGTATGGTTTCACTATTTACTGTTATAAACAGAGAAGTATAGGTTAAAGAGTGTTTTTGAAAAACATAAGGGTAAACCACTAATAAAATAAAAAACAGGAGGCATACGCCAAAAATGACTAGAGAAGATAAATGTAAACAAAATGTAGACCCAGTAAGCAAACGACAGGAAAAAATAAAAGACTAAAAGGAAACAGCAGGAAAGTATATAAAAAAATCAAAGTACAAAACCAAATGTCAGACGTTAAGATTAAACATATTATCTGTGATTTAAAGATATTTAAAATCACCTATAGAATGACAAATACTCTCAGAAAAAATGAAACCTTCCAAGATGATGCTTAAAACAAAACCTTGAAAACAAAGATATGGGCAAAGAACTTATCAAGAAATGAAAAGAAAAAAAATGATGAAAGAGAAGAAAACAAAGGTAACAGTATTAGTTTCAGACAAGTGGATAGAAGGCATGGAATGGGATAAAACCTATTACATAGACTGATAAAAAGTAAAGACCATAATGAAAGCATAGTGGTTATGCATCATTGTGCTATAAATCATATAGAATCAAATACAGAAAAAAACTGGTAAAAGTAAAAAGAATGTGAGAAAAGCACAATAGTTCTGTGCTTTATACCTCTCTCAAATTTTGACTAATGGGGCTTCCCTGGTGGCGCAGTGGTTGAGAATCTGACATGGGTTCGAGCCCTGGTCTGAGAAGATCCCACAGGCTGTGGAGCAACTAGGCCTGTGAGCCACAACTACTGAGCCTGAGCATCTGGAGCCTGTGCTCCGCAACAAGAGAGGCCGTGATAGTGAGAAGCCCACACGTCGCGATGAAGTGTGGTCCCCGCTGACCATAACTAGAGAAAGCCCTCACACAGAAACGAAGACCCAACGCATCCAAAAATAAATAAATTAATTAATTAACAAAATTTTTTTGACTGATGAAGTTGACTAAAAATCAAACTACAATTTAGTAATAATTAGACATATGTGTAGTTATATATGTATCTTTCAGATATATATAACTCTATACATTAAAATATGGAATTTGCCTTTTTCTTCCCCAATCACCCCTGCAGTACTTATCAAAATTGAGTATATCCAATGGAGCAACACATTTAATAGGAGTGAGAGTCCTAAAGATCAGTGGCAAAGGTAAAAGTTGTGTATACATGACACTACTCTTGACAATCCTTTAAATCGGTCATGAAGGATAATGTGGAAGTATATCTTCTATGCACAAATATAACAGCTAGGTTTTCCTCCAGCACTGGGACAGATCACTGTTGCTTTGGATAAGAACCAGATAAAGCAGTTGGCTGGAATTCAGGAACCAGGCAGCACAAAAAGTATTTACCTCCAAACACGGGGGTCACAACTGGAGCATGAGAAGCCACAGAACAGGGACCAAGCTGTCTATGAAGTGAAAGGGCAACTGAAATCACATGCACTATTTTATATTTGTAGACCTTTTAGACCAAACAGGTATAGTTGAACCTGCTTAACTTAACTTGGCATGGCTCAGAGGTGATATTCAAAATATTTACCAACCTGGGCCCATGAACACCGATCTGGGTAGTGAAAAAGGTTCTGAAAGACCCTGATGGGCCAGATATTAACACTTTAGTTGCTGAATTGTGAAGTGGTCCAGAGGTCCTGAGGGAGTGACTTAGGCAGCCAAAGTGGCAGATCAAGGGGAACTTAGGAGACCCAAGCAGCAGTTATTTACCAGATGGCACAGAATTATTTCACTCTTCTAACAGCTGGTACAGATGAACCAGTACTACCCAGTGGAATATCAGCCCTGCTGTAACTCATGCTATCCTAGACACACACACACACATACACACACACACACACACACCCCTCAGTGAAGTCCAACAAAGGGAAACTGTCTTTGCAATAATCCCAAATCACAACAAAACAATCCCACACCACACACAATAAATCAAGTTTAACAACATATCACTGAACAACAAAAAAGAAAATCAACCCGCTAAAAATCATAAAGCAGTATTCTAAATAATCATTAATTCTCAAAAAAAAATAACTGAAAAGCACATGAGGGGGGCTTCCCTGGTGGCGCAGTGGTTGAGAGTCCGCCTGCCGATGCAGGGGACACGGGTTCGTGCCCCGGTCCGAGAAGATCCCACATGCTGCGGAGCGGCTGGACCCGTGAGCCATGGCCACTGAGCCTGCGTGTCCGGACCCTGTGCTCCGCAACGGGAGAGGCCACAACGGTGAGAGGCCCGCGTACCACAAAAAAAAAAAAAAAGCACATGACTTGTTAAGAACCCTATTTTCAAAACTGCTACAATGAGTCCAAAACTACTTTTGGAGAAAAATTTATAGCTTTAAACACTTTTCTTGTTAATGAGTATTTAAAAAACCAAGAAATGTACTCAGGAAACATTTGTGAAAGAACTAACAAGACTTAAGAAAGTCAGGGAGAAAGAAAAACTAACGCTAAATAAGAATATTAATAAACTTAAAAATAGAAAAAGGAGAATTCCGAGAGCTGGTCCTTGGTGTGGGTAAAATTTACAACAGCAAGCCTCTGAAATCTATTTAGAAACTAAAACTGAGAGTAAAACAAGAAGTAAAATAGCTCTTGTGGAAAAGATGCTTTAAATCATAAGAAAATCTCATGTATAATTCTCAGCTAATAAATTTGAAAAATGTATATATAATGATTAGGAAATATAAATCCTTAAACTCAAACTTATGAAGCCTGAATTATCTCATCAAAAATTCACAGGGCCAGCTGGTTTTGCTGATGAGTTTATGTAATGCAAAAAAAAATTTTTTTAATAGAAAGCTACCAGTTCTTTACAGCTAGTAAAATCCTATTACCTAACATAAAATAGCTGAAAAAAGAAAACTACTCCTTATCTCACTTGTGAAAAGGCAAAAAATCCCAAACAAAATATTAGCAAATCAGTTCAGCAGTTTATTAAATGAATCTTCTACAGATACTATGGGTTTATCCTCAGAAGGCAAGAATGGTTTAGTGTATCACAATTGCCTTAGTATATCACTTATTACTTAACAGCCCAACGTGAAATGTATAGGACTTATATGAAAATATCTATGAAATTTTACCAAAGATAAAAAAGATTTAAAGACATGGAGAGATGTTCTGTATCCTTCAGGGGAAAAGCACAATCTTGGAAAGATGATAATTCTTCCTAAATTAATTTATAAATTTAACATAAACCCAATGAGTGACACAAAGAGAAAGAGAAGAAGAAAAGATAAAGGCCAAGCAGCATGATGGGCAGCTGAAGGACTTTAATAAATAGGCTAGTGTGATATTCGTGGTGGAGTCGTTTGGATTGCCACAGTGCAAACCTCCTCTTTTTCTCAACTCAGGAGTTACATGCGTTATACTCACAATGCCTTATCTGTCTGCATGCCTCTGTGTTTGTGATTATGTCTGTCTGTACCTGTGTGTCTGTCTGCATGCAGAAAAAATTGTTGCCATTTTTATTTTTAATTGAAGTAAAAGGCTGAGCTACATGTCGAGGCTGACACCAAGTTCAACAGAGACCACACGTGTAGAAGCGAGCAAGGGAGTGCATGCATTTACTTAAATCAAAACTGAAGCCAGAGCTCAGTGTAGGAGGCAACCATGGGAATGTAAGTGCACTGGGAATTCCAGGGGAAACCTGGAGGAGGGCATTTGAATTCCCCAGGGAGAGATATAAAATTCAATCTTATCTAGAAAATGTTAACCGTGGCTATCTCTGGATGGTGGTATACTGTATACACAAAGTTACAAGATAAACATTTAAAAAATTGAATTCTTTGAAAGGAAAGCAAGTGACTTGTGCTCTACACACTAAGCCTTGGATTTACAGTAGTGTCTTTCATCATGCTGAGGTGTCAGAACTGCCTTCTGTGTGTCCATGTGCCCTGCACAGGGTTATGTTTATCTCAGAGCAGATCACATTGCAGTGGAGCGCTGGGAAGCTTAGCATGGCTGAGCAGCAGAGAGATGCAGTGTGTGGTCAGAGGCTAGGGAATCAATCACCTTGGGTGTGAACCCCAGATCTGCCACGTATTACTTGTATAACACAGGACCATATACAAATTACGTAGCCTTCTGTGCCTCGGGTTGGTCATCTGGAAAATGGAGGTGATGATACTTACCTCTAAGCACGTCACTGAGGATTAATAAATGTATAGATCTACACACTATGAAAAAATCTTTTGTAAGTTTTATGAATGATGTGTGTGGCAAATGGTGGAACGGTCAATAAACAGTGAGGATAATGATTTACGATTTTCTAAAGTTGTGGGACTAATGAAGAGGAAATGGGGTTTGCTCCTCTGCAAAGTAGTCACAACTGTATCCTCCTGAGGTGTGATCCTGCCTGCAGAGCTAATCACAGGGAAAAGCTAACATTTTTAGTATTATTTTCATCTTATATCCAAAGGAAATGAGGTCCCGAGAGTGAGCTAATGAATACTACCCAGCACAATAATGGTGGAGTAGCACAAGGATCCTTTTTAAAATGTATTTCACATCCTTTTTTCCATGTAGTAACACACGAGAGAAGCAACACAAACATGGGCAAGAAATGAGCTCAGTTAGCCTGATTGGTCTCTGGACGCCGGGAACTACATTCCATCCAAGTCCTGGCATTCTGGGCTGCACTGCTAAAGCTCCCATCTTCATTTGTTAGCTCTTCAAATGGACTTGACTTCTAGTAGAGGCCATAAAATTTTAATCTGTGGGTTTTTTTTAATGATGAAATCTGACTCCATCTAAAAATGACACACATTTATAGTCTAAAGTCATCAGTGGGAAACAAGATTGATCATGTGTTCTACAAACTGAAGTCCAAAATCCCTGGATTCAGAATTTTAAAATGTGACTAATCTGCTAAAGTCCTAGGTTTCAAATAGAATTTTTGATTCTCCTAATTTTGGCTGCTAGAGGAGTCAAAAATTGGATTAAACTGACTTTAGTTCTTGGACGGTAGAACGTACAATGTATTCAAAGGAAGCCAGAATGTTTGCTCTATTGCGTGTACTTGAAATTAAAACCTGATTGCTGAGGCTAGTGTGGCTAATTTCAAAATTTTAACGTTTGAAAGGGAGGAACGCTCCAATGGTCAACTTAAAAAGAAATAATCACACATTCAATAATCTCCCCCAAGAGTCTTCAGGTTTTTCTTTTCTTTTTTTTTTTTTTTTGGCCCTGCCACAAGGCTTGCGGGATCTTAGTACTCCGACCAGAGATCGAACCCGGACCCCCTGCAGTGGAAGCGCCCTAACCACTGGACCTCCAAGGAATTCCCAAACTTCAGGTTTATAGGCAGTACATCTCACAGAGTAAATGAGACGATGCTAACTCTCTAATTCAAGTATACATAATATTAATATCCATGCAATAACAGTTCATCCACCCAAAACTCTGCTCTCTAGCAAACAAACTTCAACATAACACTGACAAAAATCAATGTTACAAAGTTCATGACTTAAGATGCATCCCTTTTACTCCTATAAGAGTCTCAAACCTCCATTCAACACCTTACCAGCCTTTACATAGGCATGATTATCCTGTTTCCAGTCTACAACAAATAGAAGAAACAAACTAGCTTGCCACAGCTCATACTTCAGTTTCAAGACCTGTACTTTGAGCCACTACTGATTTAGCCAATAATTCCTCATACATGATACCGGTCTATCACTCCCAGCTCTGGGCTGTTTTGCCAGAGCAAATCCTACAGCTTATGCCAGCGGTTCCCTAAAGTGCTTTTGTGTAAGACATACTTTTAACAAATGTCATATCATAGAGAAGATAATATGTGAACTAAATAGAGTAGAGTTACTCTGGGTGAAGGTGGGGCAAAGGAGAGGCGTAGGGCCCAGAGACGGACAGGCACAGTCTGCATCCTCACCAGCTATGGCAGCCGCATGGCCCCTCCTTGGAACACCCAGAGCTCTATAACACAAGTGTGAAAGCCACTGGCCTACAGCCTAGTGGGAGATTGGTAGAAAATCAGATGTACTCAGGTAATTAGTTTTGATATAAATACCAAAGAGCAGCAATAAGCTGAGAATACTGGCTCTCGGGTTTGGACATGTCACATGGCCACTAAAATTACA
Organism: Stenella coeruleoalba; assembly: GCF_951394435.1. Classification (NCBI taxonomy): domain Eukaryota; kingdom Metazoa; phylum Chordata; class Mammalia; order Artiodactyla; family Delphinidae; genus Stenella; species Stenella coeruleoalba. The sequence continues at coordinate 48,277,966 of NC_137153.1, forward strand.
AAGGAAGCCATGGTGGAAGACTGTGGAGAGCAGTGGTGGGCTGCATCCCTCAGCTTACTCAATCTCAGTTGACGGTGGCTCCCAAGGTTGTTAAGGAAGATGGTGACGGGAGAGCTAAAGACAGAGCCAGAAGTCACACCACGTTGAAAGATGCCCTTTGACACCAGGCATTCTTGGACATTCCCAACTATTTCATGACCCTAAAAACAAGCCATGACTCTTTTCTCTATTAACAAATAATAGCTTTTCTATACTAACAAAGAGTGTGTGTGTGACACTCAAATCCCATTTCCGATACTTAAATCCTCATCCCTCACACTTCCCTGAATCCTCACTCCATCTCTCAGGGTTAAGTCAAGTAATGAGAAGAGGTCCAGGGATAAGAGGAAAGTATTTGTTTCATACACTACTTGATTGTAATGTGGCAGCATCAGAAGACTTGGGTTAGCTCTGTGACTTCACTTTCCATGGGGTCTCTTCCGGCTTATGGTCAATGATCCCGTGGTTGAGACCTTTATTTTTCTCTTTCAGTCCCCATGACAAAAGGGAGTTTGCACAACTGGGTTTATGTTTAAAGGTGATAATTAACAGATGTTAAAACCAAACAATCAAATCTGTCTCTCTGTCTCTCTCTCTGTATATACAAACACACATGTATACATACATATATATACACAGAGAGATATGATATATATCCTATATCATTAAGAAGTGTGTTGAGTTAACTATAGTGGCTGGATTTTTAAAATGTTTTTCTGTGTCCCCGAATTTTTCTACATGAACATGAATTATTTTTGTGATCAGAAAAATATGTATCTTTAAGGAAGCTAAAGCAAATGCTATAATTTGGAATAACTACCCAGAGTTTTAATCTGTATAGTAGTTTTTATTCCCAAACTTTAAAAATCAACTGAATAGGGCTTCCCTGGTGGTGCAGTGGTTAAGAATTCACCTGCCAATGCAGGGGACACAGGTTCGAGCCCTGGTCTGGGAAGATCCCCTGTGTTGTGGAGCAACTAAGCCTGTGAGCCACAATTACTGAGCCTGCACTCTAAAGCCTGAGAGCCACAACTACTGAGCCCAGTGTTACAACTACTGAAGCCTGCGTGCCTAGAGCCCATGCTCTGCAACAAGAGAAGCCACTGCAATGAGAAGCATGCGCACCGCAACGAAGAGTAACCCCTGCTCGCCACAACTAGAGGAAGCCCGCGCACAGCAACGAAGACACAGCGCAGCCAAAAATAAATAAAAGAAATAAACTTAAAAAAAAAATCAACTGAATACTGTGAAAGAAACATTTCTCATTGTCTTTCCTGGCCTTATTTCAATAAGCCATCTGCATGTCCCAATAAAAATGTCCAAGGAAGAGATTGTTTCTGGAATCCCTTTTCTGTAATAACTCAGCATTAATTAACATCTTTACAATCACAAACATTTTATGACTCAAAATAGATTGCAGTCCTGATAAAGATGGGTCCTTTTATATTTATTTTTATCCTGTTAGGTGATAACAATTTAATAATAAAAATCAACAGAGTATCTCTAAAACCACAAAAATAATATATTTAATGGTCCTTTAGACCATTCAGAATATAAATTACTTTAAAATATATCTCCTTATTATGAAATCCTTCTTAAAACACCAGATCAGGCCTATCCAAACATAGTGAGAAAGGAGAAATGGTTAGAAAGGAACATTGTTACTCTTGTTAACATTTTGATATACATCCTTTCTTTTTTTCCCAGAACATATATAAAGAGAAATTGCAGAAACCAACATATATAATTTTTTTGTATGGTAAAAACCAAATACAATTTCTCTTGAATTTTTACTTACTCCTATGATAATATTTTAGATCTTATTACAACATTTTGCTTTACAGTGCCACATTTCTATCTAAAAAGCTACAGTGTATGAGAGTGAACACTTAACCAACCCCAGCCATGTATTATTAAGTATTCTCTTTTGTTTTTTAAACTTTGCTAAGTTGATATACAAAGATAGTATCTTACTTTGATTTTATTTTAATTTAGAGGGTGAACTTTTTCACATGCTTATTAGCCATTTGCATTTCCTCCTTTTGTGAATTATTTGTTCCTCTCTTTTTTCTATTGATGTTTTGATATTTTTCTATCAATTCCAATAAGCTTCTTTTATGGAAATATTTTAATCTCTTATACAGCATATTTGTTGCAAGTATTTTTCTTTCGTTCTTTGCCTTTTAATTTTGCTTATGTTTGGATTAACAGTTTACATATTTATGAAGCTATATGTATTGATTTCTATTTTTGTGGTTTCTTCCATTGTTTTTAAACATAAAAAGGCCTTTCCCATATGAAAAGTCAACAAATATTCACTTCCATCTTCTTTTGATGGCTTGATTTTTTTTACATTTACTCTTTAATCCATTTGGAATTTGGTATATGGTAACAGATGGGTTTTTTAAACAATTTTTTTTTTTCCAAACAGAAAACTAATTTTCCCAGAGCTATTATTCCTTTCTCCACTGATCTGTGTCCTTTATAGGATATTAAAATTTTATATAGGGCTTCCCTGGTGGCACAGTGGTTAAGAATCCACCTGCCAATGCAGGGGATACGGGTTCGAGCCCTGGTCCAGGAAGATCCCACATGCCGCGGAGCAACTAAGCCTGTGAGCCACAACTACTGAGCCTGTGCTCTAGCGCCTGCGAACCACAACTACTGAAGCCCGCGTGCCTAGAGCCTGTGCTCCGCAACAAGAGAAGTCACCACAGTGAGAAGCCTACGCACCACAACCAAGTTGCTCGCCACAACCAAGTTGTTCCCCGCAACTAGAGAAAGACTGCGTGCAGCAATGAAGACCCAACGCAGCCAAAAGTAAGTAACTAAAAATAAATTTATTTTAAAAAATTTATATAAACTCAGATTTGGTTCTGGCCTATCCAGTCTGTTGATTTGTGTGCTTATACCCTTGGCCTGTACCCCACTGTTATTACACTATTATACTCTGCCTTAAGATCTAGTAGAGCTATTCCCAAGCTCTTTATTCTTCTTTTCCCCAGAACTTTCTCAACTATTCCTCCTGTTCATTCTTCATGATAAAATTCATAATTATTTTGTTAAGTTTTGAAAACAATCTCTTTTTTTGAATTCTACCTTATATTTATTGTACGTATCATTTACAGGTATCTTCACAAATAGTTCCATTTGGTCCTCAAACTCAGGGTAGACCAGTATATGCTAACCCCATTTTTTAAAAAAAATTTTATTGGAGTATAGTTGATTTAAAATGTTGTGTTAGTTTCTGCTGTACAGCAAAGTGAATCCATTATATATATACATATATCCGTTCTTTTGTAGGTTCTAGAAAACAATATCTTTTGATGAGAATTATTAGGAAGAAATGTTTAGAACTTAATGTGATGAACATTACAAAACCTTGCTGTGAAATATATAAGAAAACTACAGTAATTAACATTACATATCAGTTTTGTGGAAGAAAACATGACAAAAATGTATCTTTTCCCCCAAAGCATCAGATTAGCAGAAATCTATTCAGTTATTGAATATCTACTGTGGCTACAACCTGAACTAGGCTCTTTAAAAACTGCAGAAACCATGAATCATATGTCCACAATAAGAAAATCCTTATTCTGTCAGGAATGACCTGCAGGGGCAGTGTTAGGGAGTGGTAACTCATCTGGGACCTTGTACTTTATTGCTTGTGCCAAAATATGGAGGAAGTAGTTTACTGGATGAATACTTGGATAATCCCCTTGGAGTAGGGAATGGAGGGTAGTAAAAACTCCCGAAAGCCAGGCTTGAGTAACAATACAGGGCCTCTGCTAAGATTCCAGAGGAGAAGGGGCCAGACGGCTAGCTGGCTGTTGTTTTGCAGTGCTGTATGCAAACGACAGTGAAAGTGGAATTGCCTGGAAGAGTAGAGGCAGAGGGAGGTAAGGAGGAGAAACGAGGAGGCTAGGAGCTGGAGAGGAATTTAGCCAGAGGACCAGAGAGTCATCTGCTCGTGAATTTATTATTCTGCACACTAGACAACACAAATCATCTTCTCCTTTGACCCACCAAAAGCTCTCTGTTACTTGCTGATCGACAAAGTTGGATCGTTTCAGGACCTTGTTTGGTGTCTCAGAGTGCTGAGTCTTGCTTCTAAGAGGATGAGAGTAAGAAAAGGCTTGAGGCCATCCAGTCAAATCTGGGCTACACAGTGCAGTGCTGGAGGGGCAGAAATCCTGCCCCCACGAGCCCGTCTGGCTGAGCTGACTGCACCCTGCCACATGGTTCCATCCCGTCACACCTCCACCTCTACTGCCTGCTGTCAGAAACACCCTCCTGCGTCTGAAAGTCTGATTCCAGCCAGAGGACCCTGATTGCCCCAGACTGAATCTGTGCTTGCTTTCCCTCCTGTGCTTCCCCTGTACTTCCATGGAAACGTTATTGCAGTTTGAGCCGTTTAGGCATTTGTATCAACCGTGGATCCTCATCATTTGTTGATTCCATATCTGTGAATTTGCCTATAATTTATTTACAGCCTCAAAATCCACACTCTCGGTGCCTTCCCAGTCACTTGAACACATGTGCAAAGCAGGGAAAACCCTGAGTCCTCAGATGCATCTGTTCCAGACTGAGGTGAAACAACGCATCGTTCTACTGGGCTCTCATACTGTAAACCAGTGTCCTTTGGATGGTATATTTGGTGCCACTTTTTCACATTTTTGTGCTTTTTTGGCAGAAGAAACAAATGCAAAACTGGTTTATGTATTGATCAGGTGACAAAAATGTTGCAGCTGGTAGAAATCTAACCCAGTTTTTGTGGTTTACAGAATACAACTACTACGAATAACAAGAATCTACTATATGTCTATCTGCAACTCACATCCCAACAGGAACCTCCGTAGCAGCACGGACTTTATATCTGCTGACCTAGGGTTGGGCAAAGAGTAGGAGCTCAAAAACTGTTAAAGACTAGAATGGGTTAGGAAGAAATGAGATAGGTTGAAATGGGATGGCATGGAACATAGTAACGTTTATACAGCATCTTGGAGACAGGATGCTCCTAGGAGCAAAGAGCTAGTGGCACAGAGATTCAGAAGAAATAACGATAGCTAATATTCATTGAGCATTTCTTATGAACCTGCGCTTGGCTAAGCATTTGACCTACATGTATTATGTAATCCTCACAACTTTTCAGTGCGGTAACATTATTATCCCCCTTCCACAGGAAGGTGAAAATGACTTGCCTGAGGTCACATAGCTATCACATTGCTGAATGGGGCTCCAGCCCAGATTCATCTGCCCCCAGAGTCGGTGCTCATAACACCACCTGGTGAAGATGAAAGAGGGGCTTGTGAGGGTTCTGAACTTATGGACCTCTAGGAGAGGAAGAGGGCCTCTAGCGAAGTTAGCCTGAGTCACTGGCTCTCCCAGCCTTCCTGAGAAGACAGTGATGCAATTAATGGTGATTTTTTTTCCCTCCAGCTGGCAAAAACACTGTTTTTTGTTTGATTCCAGAAGCAGCTGGCAGAATTCACGTATTACTCACGATGGAATTACACTCTGCTGATGGTTTATGTACTCTAGAGTCAGGCAGTGGTCAGGGCTGTGTCTAGGACTGTTGTGAGATTACTACAGGCCTCTGAATACGGCTGAGCTCCTGCAGCTGTTGTGTGTTTCTGGATCCAGTTCCACACCTCTTGGCAGATGGTTTGTGTGAAAAGGTCTGCTGACTCTGGGTGTGAGAGACACAGGGTGGAGGGGGCTAGGAGAACGAAGCAGCACAAAACCAGCCCACGCTGCGTTTTAAGCACTTATAAGCAAAAGAAAGGAATTTATAGATGAGTGATCTGGAGGACCTTCAGAAGGTCACTCCTTTGAGCCCTTCTGCTAGTGGAGAATGGCTGATGCGAGCCAGTGTATCAAGTCAACCTGAACCCTTCCATAGCTGCTCCGGTGGCAAACACCCCAAATATCCTCCATCACCCATGGATGGTGATGGGTGGATGGATAAAATTAGTAACGATCTTAATATTTACCTAGCATTTAAGTTTAAGTATTGTTCTAAATGGTTTACATGAACTAATTCATTTAATCCCCACCCACCCCCAGAAAAAATCTCAAGAGGTAAGTGCTATTACGATGCTTATTTTACAGGTTAAGTCAAGTAACTTGCACCACAGCACAAAGCTAGTAGCGGCTATAGTAGATCAAATTGTTGGCCCCAGCTCTTCAGCCCTCCTTGTATCAGACCCTTGCTTTGGCCTCATCATGGGCAGAGTGTAGTTCCCGAACCTTGACTTTGGGAATGACAGTGTGTTGGATCACAGCCTAGGCCTTAAGAAGACTCATTTGCTGTTTTGTTTCTAATGGTGATGTGTTTCTAATATCACCAATCAGAACAACATCCCCTGGGCTGATCCAAGAAGGATGAGATACATGTGAGCAGAGTCACCCAGACAACCCACATACGTACAGCAAGAAGCAGAGCTGCACCAGCTGCTGCAATCTGAAGCAGAACCTCAGAGCTGTGCTCAACACAGATGAGGCGAGCCGCGAATCACACAAAGACTTATGAGGGATAATAAATGTTGGTTGAGCCACTGGATTTTGGGAGTAGTTTGTTACACGGCAATAGCTAACCAATTCAATGATAAAACTGGAATGCAAGCCCAGGCAGTCTGACCAAACAGTACATGCATTAAGCTCTAATTTATATTGCCTTCCACACTCTCTGTTAAAGTGAAGAGACAGCCTCTAATGAGCTGAGTGAGCTTGAGCAAAGTGCTGAACTCCCTGGGCCTCAGTGCCGGCATCTATAAAATGAGCAGGTTGAATCAAACCAGCATTTCTTAAGGTATCAAACATTAGCTCCATGTGATACTCAAAAAAAAGGGGGGGGGATTCAATGATTCTCTTGGAATTAGTATTATGAGAAAACAATTCAATAACACTGGACTAGATCATCTTTTGAGTCTTTGACCGTTCTAATATTTCTCATTCCAGGTAACAGTGTGTGGTACCTCCATGTACCTCTATTACCATGTATTTGTGAAATTAAAATAATTATCTAATTCAGGCAACTTGGGGACAACATCCATGGGAAGGAGAGAATGTCTGTGATGGAAGAGGTTTTTCTCTACTTCCTTCAAACCTTGGCATATTCTCCTAGTACCTTGAACCAACAATGGCAGAGAAGACCTCACCCCTTCTCCTGCCAAATCACCCTAGAATCAGGCTTACAGAAAAGCACATGGAAACAGGAAGCTGCCGTGCCATGGGACATCTCTCAGAAAGGAATCTATGCTTACTTACTCCACTTCCTCACCTCGCCCTTACTCTTCAACCCAAGCCCTGCCATCCACTGAAAATGCCTTGCAACAATAACTAGTTGCTAAATTCTCTAGTCTCTCTCCTTACGCTGGCTCCTGCCTCTGTAAGTTTTTACGTAGTTGAAAGTCCCTCCTCCTTTGGCTTATCTCTTTGAATGCCTTCAGTTTCCTCTTCCTCCACCCGCATCAGCCCTTGACAGAGGTGTTCCCAGAACCACCCTCTCTCCTCTTCTTGGGCAGTGTCATTCCCTCACACAGCTTCATCCTATATCCTGACAACTCCCATAACTGACTCTGGCCCTACCCACTCAGCCAACCTCAAACCAAGTTACCTTCTTCCCAGCCCACCTCCCTAGCTTTATTCCCTGTACCTTAGAGGGTAGCCACATAGAACCACTGCACAAACATTTCTTAAACTTTTTATTCCTCATTTTTCATGCTTTTTCCTCTTCCCAGAATACCTTTCCTCCTCACTTCCGCTCCTGCTTTTCCACAAAGCGTAATTCTTCTCGAATGTCACCCTCTTAGTGAGACTCCTGTTCTCTTCCAGAATGACTCCCTCCAGCCTCGATGCTTCCAACATGCACTGTCTGCCTCTAACAGAGCAGAGCTTCTCACCCACCAGACTAAAAGCCACCTGAAGTCAGAGCCCTCTCTTAACCATGCTTGTAACTCTAATGCCCAGCAGATTCCCAGAACATAGAAAGAGCTCAGTAAATGTTAGCTTGAATGAATGCATATAACTGACCTATCCATTCCTCTACTTTGGGCATGGCCTACTATTTTCCTGGCTGACTACTGGGCCTTTTTTTTTTTTTTTTTTTTTTTTTTTTTGCGGTACGCGGGCCTCTCACTGCCGCGGCCTCTCCCGTTGCGGAGCACAGGCTCCGGATGCCAGGCTCAGCGGCCATGGCTCACGGGCCCAGCCGCTCCGTGGCATGTGGGATCTTCCCGCACCGGGACACGAACACGCGTCCCCTGAATCGGCAGGCGGACTCTCAACCACCACGCCACCAGGGAAGCACCTGGGCCTTTTCTGAGGAACACTCAGTATGCCCAACATGTAAACTAGGTCTTGTCTGTAATTTATTAATAAATGTCCACTTTCCAGGTTTCCTGAGAGGAGCAATATTAGAGTCCAAGACAGTCTTTTGAGACAGGTTGATCACCAAGAGACTCTCTTCCACTTAGTCCATGTCACTAGGATAGTATTAATTATGTGCCCAAATTACTTTTCTATTTTTTATTTGAACATACACACACAAAAGAGTCCTAAAAAGGATTGGCTCTGTCATTCAGTTAGAGCGGTGTCTCTTAAACTGCACTGATGAATATGTCATTTTCATGATTTTTGCTGAGTCTATAGGAGCCTTGTACAATTATTCTATTAACCATTCTCTTTAAATTAACTCATCTATTTTTTTCCTTAGCCTCAAATAATGCCAAAGTACTCATTAAATTACATGACTGATATGATACATACACACATACATCTATATAGACAAATAATTTTTATAATGAAAAATGTTCTTCCAAACACCACATTAAATGATCTTTCAGGCCAGCAGTAGTATAGGTAGCACACTTAGGAAAGCACTAGGTCAGAACATTTAATCCAATGCAAAACAAGTTATTAAAGCATTTCTCTTACTGATATGTCAAACACAGACCATAGCTTAGTGGGCAAACCATCAAGTAAACTGTAAATTGTAATTTAATATTCTAAGCACTATGGCAGAGACAAGAACAAGGGTGCCTGTATCCAGCACCTCTTGGGCACCAATGCAAATCTTCCCCATTCCAGGGCTTGCTTCAGCTGCTTCTGCAGCCGCAGCTAAACAGAGCTCCACAAGCTTTGAGCAGGTGTAATATCAAAGTAGCTCACACAAAGCCCGTGGGAGGATATCTCACTTCCTCCCTTGGGACTTTCTCTGGCACAACAGCATAGGACCCCAGCAGTAGTTTATCAGCTTCTTGCATCTATATGACCCTTGAATAAAGGGGAGGAGAGCAATGGATGAATGCCCTTGAGTCTCATTTCATAAGGCTCCTCAAAAGGTCTGGAGCACCAGGCATTTGAGGCAGTGGCCAACCTGATAACACATGCTTGTACACTTCCATTCCCCTAGTCCCTCACTCTTGCTCCCTGGGATCACTTCCCAAAAATCTACCTGCACATATGCCTTTGCCTCAGTCCACGGGTTTTTTGTTTGTTTGTTTTGGTGGAATTCAGGCTAAGGCGGGGACCTAATCCATGCAAGAAGGTTAGGGAAGACTTCTTAGAAGAAATGACACTTGATATAAATCTCAAAGCATGAATAAGTCAGGTGAAGAAAAGAAAGTGAAGAGGATATTCTGGGCAGAAGGGACAGTGTACACAGGGTACACAGTGTTCCCAGACCAGGGCTCGAACAAAGGCCTGGATGCTTGAAGGTGTAGTTTTAGAAACTGCAAAGATCCTGGAATGACTGGAATACACCCCCAGTGTAGCCTGAGGGACTAAGAATCACAAGAGCCTGGTGAGGTGGGCAAGACTGGCTCCTGAAAAGTTGCTGACCACAACCAACTACCACCGCCACCTTGCTCTTTGATTCTGGAGTGGTAGCAATGAATAGCAAAATAGGGGGTATTTCAATCAACTCTGGAAGATTAGAAAGTGCCTTCCAGATTCAAGAGGTGCTGGACACAGAGAGGAATTGAGACTAAGAGGAGGAGGAATTAAAGGCAAGATGGTGGTGGAATATGAGCAGAGCTATGATCACGCACACACGCACATACACACAGGTACTCCAGGACGGGTCCAAAAATTCAATAATAAGCTTGAAGTGAACCACACTGCACTGGGAATTGACAATGCCACAGAAAATTTTCAAGGACTAGGAATTAATAGGTTTGGAATAAATGAGGTGGGAACAATCTAGGGCAAAGCATCCTAGAGCCTCTGTTTAGTCAAGACCTGAGAAAACAGGAAATTGAGGGCTGGCAGGAGAAAAGTCGGGAGCACCATCCTGCCAGCTGGTAGGGCCATGGGAAGGAATTCCCTCACCTGCACTCCAGATTTTTAGCAAAAACCCAAGAACGCACAGCTCTAAGTTTTTCTCTCTTTGTCCCTGAGACAAGGCCAGGCTTAGGGTACCAATGCTGAGTTATCCCAAGGGAAGCCAGGGAGCTCCATCTGGCATAGAATAGGAGTTGCCTGCCCTCATGGATGGAGATGTGCTTTGAAAAGATTGGCATAAAGTGACATAAGATCCTCCAGCTTTGTTTAGAAGTAAACAATTTAAGAACATCTGATTTTTATTGAGTGCACATCATGTACCCACACCATACTAAGTAATTTTAAGTAGTATCTTTTAAAATCTTCCCCTAAAACTACACAAATAAGTATTGTTATCAGTCTCGTTTTCTGGAAACCAGCCTGAGGTGACCATGAAGCACTAGCTGGAACACAGTGAAGTGTTTGAAAGAGTCCAGGATTTGGGTTCAGGTCATTCTCAGTTTAACTCTTTTTTTTTAATTAATAAATTAATTAACTTATTTTTGGCTGCGTTGGGTCTTCGTTGCTGTGTGTGGGCTTTCTCTAGTTGCGGCGAGCCGGGGCTACTCTTCGTTGTGGTGCACAGCCTTCTCATTGCGGTGGCTTCTCTTGTTGTGGAGCATGGGCTCTAGGCGCACAGGCTTCAGTAGTTGTGGCTTGCAGGCTCTAGAGCGCAGGCTCAGTAGTTGTGTCACATGGGCTTAGTTGCTCCGCGGCATGTGGGATCTTCCCAGACCAAGTCTCGAACCTGTGTCTCCTGCATTGGCAGGTGGATTCTTAACAGCTGTGCCACCAGAGAAGCCCTCAGTTTAATTCTTGCTGCCATCATTCCTACTGAGATCGTGTGGTCACTCAGTACTATTCATTTTCAAGAGACAGAAAACAACTCAAAATAGCACTAGCAAATAAAGCCAGCTGGCTCCCATAACTGGAAGGGGCAGGGATGGGTCTCCAATCTAAAAACATTGGATCCAGGGCTCAGATAATTTCAGAGTGCCTGTCTGGGTTCTGTTCTCTCTGTCTCTGTCATCATTCTTTCCTATCAAATACTAGCTTCAAGTGCCAAGGGAAGCTGGCGGCTCCAGGTAAACAGTGTCTTCACTGAAGAAAGAGAACATCTTGCTCATAAATTCCCAGAGAAGAGTCTATCTGGCCCTACTGGGTCATGCACCCTCCATCTGAACCGACCGCTGTCTTCTGATGGACAGGACACTCTGATCAGTGATTGGCAGTCCCATCAATGGAGGGAAAGCATGGTGGCTTTTGAAAACTAGGAATGTTAGGCAGTCCCAAATAATGAATGTCCACAACATTTTAACCTTAGTCAAGTTACAACCTGTGTGAGCCTCAGTGTCACCATGTATTTTTAAAACAAAACAAACAAATAATAATACCTGTTGTGTGAGATTGTAGTGAGATATTAAAAATCATATTAGGACTTCCCTGGCAGTCCAGTGGTCAAGGCTCCATGCTTCCACTGCAGGGAGCACAGGTTCGATCCCTGGTTGGGAAACTAAGATCCCGCATGCTGCGCAGTGCGGCCAAAAATAATAATAACAAAACTAAAAATAAAATAAAGGAGAAGAATTTTGAAAAATCATATTAAACACTTGGCACATAGCGACGTTCGGCAGATGGTTGCCATTTTTGTTATTCCTGGTACTATTATTGTTTTGCGGTTGTTTTTGACACAGGGATCAGAATTCGAAGCCCATCCCAGATTCCCAGATGTCTAAAGCACTCCTGTCACCAGGGTGGAGTCCCCTTTGGCTCTGGAGCCAGACGCCTTGCACAACCCAGGCTCTGTGTGCCAAGGTTAAGTTGGTTCACCATCTGACGGCCACGGAGCAGCAAGTGCCTTCCCAGCCCCAGCAATGTCAATACTGCCTTCCTGACTCCGCCTATTGTATCTGGAGGAAAGTGGCCGAGCATTGTCTTCCAGCGCTCCCCCCAGGAAGCATGATATCACCCTCTAACAAAAGCGGGAAAGCTGACAGATCTGCTGAGATGGGTGTGACCACCACACACACCTCACTGGTCAAGCCCTGGGCAGGCAGAGCAAACAGCAGCCACCCACATGCCCCTCAGCTGGCTGCCTAATGGGCTCCTTTTGCTCATCTTTAGGTTTTCTCCCTCTCTTTGTTACGTAATGTGCGTACCACGTTAGACATGGTACCACTAGGCAGTGGGAACGCACTCCCTCTAATCAACAGATGTGTTGAAAAGAGTCAGGACTCTGCCCATCTGGCAGATCCATGTCTCCACACCTGCCCCTGCAGCCTTCGGGAAGAAACACAGGGAGAAGGATGGTCAGAATCCTGAAGGGACAAAAGGAGGCGGTGGGGGAAGGATGTAGAGGAAAGCACACAAGGCTCAATCTAAAAAACATTCTGCACGTGTGATGCGAGTTGAGGAACAGTCTGGCTAGACCGGTGGGAATCGAGTTATCAGTTTAAAATTCCAGAAATAAGGGAGGCAACGTTAGACATTCCCTTTCTTGAAGGCTGGGAGTGATGCTAGCTGATCTTCTGACACCCTTCCAGTTCTGGCACGGTAATGCTGTCAGTGCAGCTGGCTCTCTGTAAAATAACACACCTGCAGTCTTGTGCCCCCATGCCAAGCCCAGAGGCTGTCACTCTGCTCTCCCCATCTTACTGTCCCCTTCTTTAAACTTTCTCCTTCCTTAGCTACCACAACACCAATTCTCTGAAATCCCAGGGAAGGAATCTGATTGGGTTTGCCTCTCCTGGCAACTCCCTGACTGCTTCTTCGTAGAACCCTTGGCTATCTGCTCTTTCTCTTCCTTTCACATAAGTCTTGGTACACGACCCGTGTCTTCGCTTACCATAAACAAAGATTTCTATGTTTCAATCCCTTGCCCGACCCTCTTCTTCTGAGCTTCAGACCCAGAGAGCCAAATTTTGCTACATATCCACCTTTAACATGGAAATTCAACATCAACATGTACAAAATAATTATTTGCTTCATGCCAGCCTGTCACCAAGCAGTTCCTTCTGCCATGTTTCCCAACACAGAGAATGGCAGAACCATTACCCAAACCAGAAGCCGGGAGCAGTGCTTATTCACCCCACTTCCCACAACCTCCAATATATAACCAATTACCAGTCCCTACAGTTTCACCTCCTAAACACTTTCAAACCCCTTCTTCATCTAAGCCTCCCTTGCGTGGAGTGTTGGGAAGCCAGATTGGTCCAGGCCTAATTCTCTGCCATGTCGATACATGCTTCAGAATATTATCAGAGTGAATTTTCCAAGACATAAATCAGATATGATAGAACAAACACCATACTAAATTTCCATGTGTACAGAAAGAGGTACAAATGACTTAAAATGGCCTATGAGGCCCTTCCTGATCTGAACCCAACCTTAAGTCACCACCTCCTCCTTACATTCCAGACTTACTCAACTTCCCTGAGCTTGCCCAGCTATTTCACACCACCTGCTCCCTCTGATGGGAAGTTCTTTCTTCTCTTTTCCCTTTTATCTACTTAGTTTTAAAATCATTTGGCTATGAGTAACTGATAACTACACTAGCCATAATTTTTGGCAATATTCATTTTTAGGAGTTCTTGCAAAGTGAGGAAAATCTATCATACAGATTATTTTCAATATAAATTTTATTCATATTAAATTTAGCAATTAATGAAGTTGACATTATATGTTTTTAGCCATTTATGTTTAATTTGGATTTTAAAGTTGCTTTTATTATTGAAGCCAATAAACATTTTTTATAGCTCTTGAGAAGCTAGATTTTGATATACCCCTACTACATTATTTATCATAGCATCTTACAATTTATATGCCTATAGTCATCCTTCCTACTAAGATGTGAGTGTAGCAAGGGGAAAAAATAATTCATTCTTTTTTTCATTCCTGGTATCCAGTACAGTACTGGGTGCAAAGTAAGTCCTCAGTATGTCTTCATTGATTGAAATGATAGTTAAGTGACTGAATGAATGAATGAAAGGTGGGCAATAACTCAATAAATGTCTATTGAATAAAACTATGTGTATCTTTAAAGTAATATTCAACAATCATACAATACCTAATATTATGTAAAATCTTGTTAAACCCACTTTCGTGAGTATATCTTTTACGTTTCACACCTAAGGGAAATAAGGGATTTTCTTTTGACCTTATTTACATCAAATATTTAACATAAGCCAACCTTTTAAGATATGAGTGAATACTACTTGCAATATATATGAAATTGATTCTTATTGTTATCCTTTCAATGTTTAAAAGCCCTTTGTACAACAACAATCGATTTCCCTCTTTTTGTCAGGTCTGCCATGGTATACCAAAATTTTCTTACTATGGCATATCAAACTCCATGCACTACGGAGAATAAGAAGTAAATAATATCTGTTGTCAACAATGTTAGAGGTTAACTGGGCTAAACCTATGTGTCTAAAGCTCAAACGCGCAGCCTGTGTGGGAAGGGAACTCAGAATTAGGGGAAGAACACGAGGAAGAGTTGGCCTAGGCAAACTAAGTTGAATTTTGTTTGCAGACTGAACATGGTGGGTGTCATTTCCAAATGGATAGAACAGCATGAACAAGAGCCAAGGGGAAAGTATGCATAGATGGTGGAGATGGGCCTGGTTGAAGTAGAAGAGCCGTGAGCAGGGATGCGTGAAGGAAAGCACTAGAGAGTAGGCCAAGTGTTCTGGCTTGTTGAGTGGGGAGAGATCAGCACAAAATTTGAGAAACTGGCTTATGTTGAAGTCTGTTAGGAGAATGCTTCTAAGAGTAGTAAGTGACTCCCCCACACCTGGAAAACATTAGACTGGTCTTGAATGAGCCCAATGGTCCTCACAGCAACTCTTCTCTTTTGATTACACTAGCTTCACTTACTAAGAGAGTTCTTCCTGGCTGAGTACTTTACATGCATTATCACACTTGATGCTTATAACAACTCTGGGAAAAAAGTATTCTCAAATGTAAAAGATGAGAAAACAGTGCTTTGGAACAATCAAATAACTGGCCCATGGTCATCCAATTTGAGCTTAATCCCAGGTGTGTGACTTCACAATCTATACTCTTAACTCCTTCTCCTGCCTTCTTGATGAGATCCACCTCAGCCTCATAGAGCAGTGTCTTCAAAAGTGAGTCATAATAGCACAGGTGCATGTGGTTTTTCTTCTCCTAAGGCATGTTAACTGAGTTACAATTCAGCATAAAGTGACCATATCTGGGTCCACATTCAGAAAACAAACTCAGTTTGATTTCAGTGGGCAAAGATCTAGTGGCTCTTCTGACCTTTATCTACCTGCTAAGTGGTCGGTGAGGAGCCACAGGTAGTGAAATGAAAAGGATTTTCTTTTCACATTCCTAAAGACTATCGATCACCCAACACATGCCCGAACCCTCCCCAGTGTGGGAACTCACTCCCCAGGGGGATAGTGATCCAGTTTTTAGAAGGTTTCCATCAACAAAGCTAAACTCTGTCTTTTGTGCAACTCCCTCCACCCCTGGATCCTAGACCTGACAAAATACAGTGTCAATCTATGGTGTCTACTATGTGGAAACCCATGAAAATGCTGCTCCTTCATCTCTTCTCTCCTGACTAAATGTTCCCATACGACAAAGTTTCTAAAGCACTTACCTTCCCATTTGCCTACAATGTTTGCTGTCAAGCTTTTCAGTGTCTTCAGTGTTTAATGGATGTGCTTTGAGCAGCAGATTGAAGTGATTACCATCTCTAATTCTGACCCTATATCTTTACTATGCAAACGGTTACAGCTTACGTGTTACCTTTTTAGCAAGTAAAGCATGTTTTGGCGCCTATAAATTGGCTCCTTGCAATTCATCAGATTTTGTGTATCACCAAAACTTGGATGTCATTCACTAGAACTCTCAGCAAACCAGGTCTCTCTCACATTGAACAGACGTCATCTATTTATTGAATCCAAATGCATAACTTGACATTTATCTATTTTGACATTTATCTGTTTATCTTTTGGGTTTGGTTCACCCTTCCAGCCTAGACAAATCTATTTGAATCCTGATTCTGTGCTCTTACCAATAAGCCATCTACAGGGAATAAGCTGGTGACACAATCACACACAGAGCTCCAGGAGATGAATTGATAATGTCAGAAAAAACTGGACCTCACCCATCTGAATCCCCCAGAGGATATAGCATAGTCTTCTGGATGAAATTAGAAGAGTTCTTCCCTCCTGGAGAGATGTCTTAGAAGGACTAGACTCTCGAAGGAAGCTCTCCCAGGGTAAGGCTGAAAGGGAAATGCTGAGAGCTCCCAACAAAAACAAAGTTTAGGAGGGAGCATCTGAGAAGGGAGCAAAACTCCTCCTTCTGAGAATAATTCCCAGGTGTGTCTCTGTTCCCAGCTTCTATGCCTCCACCCTTGATTACTCAGACTTGATAACTAGCCTTCTAAGACCAGCCCTAATCAGGAGGTTCCATCTGGGACCACTTCCCTGACCTTATAACTGAATTTCCTCTGCCACTCCAGACAAGATATCCACTATCTCTGAACCCAGGTTGTTACTTAAAATGTCACATGAGACAGGAAAGAGGCATGAAGGCATGCTACTTGAGGCTTCACATGGGATCAGTGTTGATCACAAAGGACATATTATGATAAAGCAGAAAGAGTGACTCGTTTTATTTTGTTTTTCTCTTTGGGAGAGCAGCCTGGTTTGGTGAGAATGAGAGAGTAGAGAAAATCTAGTACGTTTCTTAGAACTTGTTTCTAAGGTGGTATTGGCCATGATCTGCTCTTGGGAAGGGAATCTACCAGAATCTAGGTGGATTTGAGGGAAGCCTTCTAAAAACTAGACACCTCCTCCAACCCTTTTATAGGTTAGCATCTACCACCCAGAGTCACCTTCACTGAGGCAAATATGATAGTTTTTTCAGTTCTATTTGTTCAGAAAAAAGGAAGGACGAACAACCCACTAGACTAGAGAGAGAAATCCATAAGTCATGAGCCCCTTGCTCCATTACTGTAGTCTACCAGTGGAGTTTGGTTTGAAGAATGGGATCCTATGCCTGTAGACATAATCATGCTGGATTCTTGTTGTTGCAATTATCAGGCCTTCAGTATTCATATTCATGGAGGCTTAGATGGAAAATCTAAGTTAGGATTTAGCACAACAGACCTACTCCAGAAACCAACCTTGCCGGGGTTACCCTTCCTTTCAACAAGAGCACGAAACCCCTCTCTTTGGGCTTCACCCTGCTTAAGTTAGTGCTGTGCTTTTGGTTTAGACACAGAGTAACTATTTTGCCACATAACTTTTTTGTTTGATTTTATGACATCTTTTCTAAGCCTATATTGCAAAGTGCCATAACATGGTCACTATGGGGAAAAAAGATGAATTAGAACAGAGTGTGTGTGTCTCTGTGTGTGTATATTATTTAACCTAAAAAGTATCTCAGAGCAGCTGTGGACCCCTGGGCTTTGCATGACTATAATCCCTGATGTAGAAGCAGTTCCAGATTTCATGTTACTGATAAATGTCACACAGAAAAAAAGCAAACCGAAAATGGAATTATGATAACTATTTGGCTTCAAGATGCATATTTTTGGAGAAATCAACATTATTTCTACATGAATATAAAAAATTTCTACATACTGAAACTATCTCAGATAATCTTTCATTTTCAGCAGTTTACACATTCTTAGTCTTAAAATATTATTAAATCCTCAATATAATTGATCACTGAAAACAAACTGAAGAGCTATGAACATGCAATTCTGTTATCTTATTTGCTTAATTTTTTGAATATTTAATAATATAATATTGCAAACATATGAAAAATATAAAATAATTAGCAGATACTTATGGATACTTGGATCAAATTCTACTAATATAATATAGCCCACACCATTAAGTTCAGTAAATTTTCCCAAATTCATTTCCTATATCAATTCTATTTTCATTACAATCATTCAAATGCTTTCAAACTGAAGGGGAGAGATTGATGGCCATTATAGTTGTTATTTGTATTTTGTGATTTGATACCACTTTCATAGGTATCTCATAGGGTGAGTGAACTATAAGCCACGCCGCCAGCTAGAGAATCTGAACAACAGACAACCTAAATCTAAAAACATTCAAGCCAACCATTCCTTAAACCCACAATAGGTTTTGTTACTCTCCTGTGCCCAGTGATCTGGGTAATTGCTTAAACTTTCATTTCATTGGGCCAATAAAGACTTTACAAATTACTATGTGCCAAATATTTTTTAAATAAAACAAAAATTATATAGCCCTAATCTCCCTGACCCCAACTATAAGATAAAAACCAAAAAGCCTAGCGTTTGACTGCTTTGATTGAAATAGGATACAAATACGAAATCTTTATAGAAAAGCATTTTTGTTCTCATTTAAAAATGTCAATCTGTACAATGCCTTAAGTGAGTCCGAATCATTCTCAGCATGAATTTGATATTTTTTTTAATGACTGAAGATTTTCTTTGAAGCAGGTAAAGCCAGGTTTCTTCTTTTTCTATAGAGTAAGGAAACAATCTAGAATGAGGAACAGTAAAATAATGCACTATGGTAAGCGCGTCTCTTCAAATAAAGTGACCTAATCAGTCCTCACAGAGTCTGTGGTAACACAGCGGGCAATAATCCAGAAGAGAAACTCTAGAAAAATCAGTTCATGCTACAAGGACTTTCCATGTCAATCCTTACATATATTAAACGGAGACTCATGGAGAAACAATCCCTGTGCCACAGCTGCCCCTTGTTAACCAGCACTAAGCATTGGTGAGAGAGCCCAGAATCACTAACTCTGTTAAAAATATAGTTTTTAAAGATAATAAAGCCAAACCTTACCAGAAAGGAGCAAGCTGACTCCATAGAGAACTAAGCCGGCTAAAGAATCCATGCTTCCCCAAATCTCTCCATCCAGTTTCCACAGATGTGCATGAGGTCCCAAGGATCCTTTCAAACACCCAGAGGTTTGTGACTTTCCATTCGCATGTCCTACTAGGTCTTGTTTACAAGTCAGAGGCAAGAAGGAACAGCACAGAAGCGGGCTGTAACAGTCTCATTTCTGTCTGAGCACAGGGAGTTTTAAGTTCCTTTTTCCTGTTTCCTTTGTAGATTAGGATGGGAAAAGCTGTATCTTAAAGGCATTTGGTATCAGCAAGGCTGGGGGCACTGTAAGCCCTATCCATCTTGCAATTCATCAAAACACTTATCTATTGCAGTTGCTTCTGCTGCTGCTTTTGCTGCTGTTGGAGGGATAGAGGAATTTTAGTTGGAAGTGTGGGTCCTGGTCAGCACTTTCAGAAACAATAGGGGTATCCTCTCCTAGGCGGGAAACTGAGAATAACAAGCCCTCCACCTATGTATGGTATGCGCTGATGACTGGCCCTTCTCAGCCCTCTAACGGCTCTCCCGGGTCTACTTGGGAGCCCTGACAGAAGGGGTTTTTGGGTGTGGGGAGCAGTTTTGGCTTTTGTTTTCTTGTTTTAACCCACATGGTTTGAATTGGGAAGAGAAGTTTTCGTGATGAGAGAACACAACCCCTAAAAACAATTAATTTGGGTAATTAACAGTGAGGTCAATGCTCACTGTGGCCACAGAGACCAGAGTCCAAAATTGTTAGCCTGTTTTCTTACACACAGATGGCTTATCTTTTGGCCAAGAGCCCAAAGATATCCATGCTACTGGCCATCGCGTTAATTTTTTATTAACAATTCATCTGAAGATGATCTAATTTCTTAAAGAATTGGCAGACAAGGGTTTTAGTAATACTAAGAGGGATTTCGTGGTTACTGGCCAACTTACTTTCAGAAGAAAATTGTATCCAAAATTTTAAAAATAACCTGTGTAAAAACCAAATACTATAAGTGATTAGATTGGGATAAAAATATTATTCATAAGAGCAGAGAGAGTACATAGGCCAAAAGGAAAATAACCACTGGGGTAACCATACCTGCAATGAAATCGGAGGCCCTAAATTTATCCAGATGACAATTTCACCAAAATACGAATTCTGACTTTAGCATAGAGAGCCGATACTTCAGTCATCACCTCGCCTTCATGCCGGAGGAAAGAGTTGTCTGATCCTTTTTCCTACTCACCACAGGAAAACGCAGATGCTCCTAGTCTTGCCTGATTTCTGTCCCATGTTTTATCACATCAGTGATGATCTCAAGAACCAACTGATGGCAGCTGAGGTGAAAAAGCTCAGGCTGCGTTTTCATGCACACCTGGGTTCAAATACTGGCTCAGCCATGTGTGGTCTGAGAAAAGTTACTGAAAGTGTGAGTCTCAGTTTCAACAGCTATAAAATGACAAAAATCTCTCCATCAAGGGGATTTTTGAGAGGATTAAATGAGGTTTAAAAATCCGTAAAAACATCTGGCACTGTGTCTAATTCATAGAAGGCTTTCATTAATTGTGTTAACGTATTCACTTCCTTTCGTCTTTCCATTCTGTCTCTGATTTCAGTCCTAAAAGCTTCCTCCAGAATGCCATTCTCTATTCCTATGAGATGGCTTCAAGTTTGGCCGTAAAGAACCAGACTAGGAGTCAGGGATTCTGGGTTCTAGTTTAGTTCTGCCATGATCTGCCTGTGAGGCTTTGGACCATTCACTTCCCATCTCTAGGCCACGTTTTCCTCAACTGTAAAGTGAAGGATTTAGACTGGATATGACTAATTTCCCTTCTGATTGTAACACCTCATAGCCTAAATGACTAAACTGTCCGACTCTCAGCATCTCCAGGTTGATTCCTAGGACCTTTCATCTGGGCAGTTCAAAGAAGATGTTAGCTTTGTATATCCGTCACTGTGAAAGCCTGAGGGGGTCACCAAAGTGATCTACTTAAGCACATTGTATCTGGGACTTTGTGAGGTCCACCGGCCCCAGGCCATGTGGAGCAGCTGTGGAAGGAAGACCTTGGAAACAAACCAACCCCAGGGAACCTGCCTTCCCAGGCACAGCTTCCCCTGTTTGTGCTTGATGGGCAAACAAGGAAGCCATCATTGCTCTCGCTCTCTCCTTTTTGCTGGTTCTTGTGGGCTGAATGTGTTGTTACCTTGCGTCCTTTCCTGCACTGCCTGCCTCTGTTATCCACAAAAGCAGTCCAGCTTCATCCTTCCACATCATCCAGAATGATCTCTTACCCAGAACTGTGAGTCAGGTCCTTCCTCCCTCCATTATCCAGGTTGAGTGACTCAATTTCACTCTTCTCTCTGTAATCCGGAAATATTGCTCAGTTTAATTTATTTCTTCATTATCCCAAAGATCCATGTAGCTTAACTTCATCTTCCAGGATCCAGAAATATTATTCCATGTAATCCTTCTCACTGTTATCCAGAATATTGATGCCATATAACAAGTACTGCTGGATTTCCTGAGCCTATGATTATACAGCTAGTCAAAAGGCTAAGCAACTTTCATGTGGGAGGTCTGAATCTTTGGCATGTAAATTCCAGGTGTAAAGCGAAGATAACTTGTGGACAAAAGTGTCCAGACATGCTCTGCTCCAGCTTTCTGCCCTATGGATCTTAGAACATGGAGAACCTATTGAGGAATAACAATATGAGCTTCACTACCAAGTGCAAGGCCAATAGGTCAGCAGAGCTGATTGGCAACAGGTTGGGAAGTTGCACAACTGGATGGCATGCCAGGATTTCCAAGGGAAGGGAGAGGCCATTTCCATGTCTGGACAGGACTTTCCCCAATACATAATGTATTAAGGAAATACCACACACTTGGACATGGCCACAACCCTTCTCTACAAAGCTGGCTGTGGTCATCATCAGGGCATCTTCATCCCCTGAAGAGCCTTGGTGGGGACCAGCTGGATCAGCTCTTTATCCTCAGCAGCTCCATCCACCCAGAAATATTGAAAGGCTCTTCCCATTCTTGCCTGATTAACACCTAGTTATCTTCTGGGTCTCAATTTCAGAAAGGTCTTCCCTGACCTATTCAATCCAAATCAGGTCTTCCCTGTTATTGAATCCCAACACTCTGTCCTTTTTTTTCACAGTACTAATCACTATTGGTAATCATATATTTGTGTCTTCATCTTTTTAATGTCTCTTTTCCCCCAGCTGACTGATATCTTCATGAGGCAGGAAACATATCTAATTTATTCACCACTGAATTCCCAGATCTGACCACAGTGCCTGGAAGGTCACAGTATGTCTTGAATAGATAATTAATGAATTAAGAAATGAGTGAACAGGGCTTCCCTGGTGGCGCAGTTGTTGACAGTCTGCCTGACAATGCAGGGGACATGGATTCGTGCCCTGGTCCGGGAAGATTCCACATGCCGCGGAGCAGCTGGGCCCGTGAGCCATGGCTGCTGAGTCTGTGCGTCCGGAGCCTGTGCTCCGCAACGGCAGAGGCCACAACAGTGAGAGGCCCACGTACCGCAAAGAAAAAAAGAAAAAAAGAAATGAATGAACAGACTCCCATTGTTACTTATATACTCATACCTTGAGAACGCTTTGGAGACAGGCAAACCTAGATTACATGTTATAGCTGTAATTTACTCTCTGTATGACCAGGGCAATTTAATTCACATCTCTGAACCTCAGATTCCCCATCTTTAAAATGGAAGACAATAATGCCTAATTCATGAGATAATATATACATAGTATCTGGCACAAGTACATATTTAATAAAGGCTTTCTATGGGTTTCTTCCCCATCTACAACCACCACACTACCCCTGGATTGTTATATAGAGCTATTTGCAATGAGGAAACAAGGTCCCACACAGGCTAAGTAACTTGCTTAGTGTTGGGTAGTATCAGAATCCTGGTCTCTTGGCCTCCAATTTTTGCAAAGTTGGCTCTTTTTTTTCATAGTTCATCTTTAGACCACAACGTGCAAAAAAGTAGATAAAGAGAAATGTGGCAAACATCACAAACACCAACAGGGTATGCCCAGACCTTAGGAAAGTATTTGCAATGAAACTTTGACAGATAATGGAAAAGTTTGATGACACTGATAAATGCAGACATTTATCATTGTGCTTCCGAAATAGTGGTAATAACATCAGGATCTGGGGGCACCCCACTGCCATGCTCCAGGGAAGTGAAAGGGGCTTCCTTGTTAGTCAAGCTTACTCAGCTTACTTTAATTTGATTTTTCCAGACACACTTATAGCAGCACAAAAAAGAAAAACAAACCAATATACAAGCAAACAAAATATTCAGAGAAACAAGGCACTTGGCTGATATTTCATTTTCTAGTCTCTGCCCTTTGTACTTAATATGTGAAAAAATAATCTACAGAAAACATTAAAAGTCTTTGAGATGGATTAATCAAAATAGCAATGGATAAATTTAAAATGTGAAGAGGTGTGGAAAATAACTTATACAATGTTCCTATAAGCTGGTACCACCTGTCTAGAGGCCACGATCACAAATATGTAGCAAGTCTTAGATGCATATCCTTTGGCCCAGAAAATCCACTTTTATGATATAACCCAAGCCCAGATAAAAGATGTGCCCAACATTTATGTATGAGGGCATTACAGAAGTATTGTTGATAATAATCAAAACCTGGAAACAATCTAAATAGCCAACAAAAATGGATTATTAATATAAATCATGGTACACGGAGAAATCCCATACAAATGTCAAAATGTTGTGATGGAAGCATACTGACATGGAAAGATGTAAGGATGTTTATGCTGTATTATTGATTGGGAAAAACAACAGTTTGGACAGCATGAAATTTATACACATGCATACATTCTCTCTCTCTATATATATATATTTATATATTATATACTTATATATGTATAAAATATACAACAAAATGTTAAAAGTTACTATTTCTGGGTTATTGAAAAACTGATCCTTTTTATTTTCTTTATAATTTCTAGAATTTCAGCATTATAGAAATGAATATATATGTACAAATGAAGATGATTAGGGGGAAATCCTTGAGACAGTGGACCCAGGGCAGTAGGAGGTACCTTAAAACACCCATTGGCAAATACGAAACAGAATGCAGGTGAACCACAGCCTCCAGGAGGTGAGCAAACAGGGTGGGGTGTTGACTTCTGGCAGTGCAGCGCTGGCGCTCTGCCTTTTGCAGGGCTGTGGGCACTGAAGCTCCAGAGTCATCACATCTGTCTTCTTAAGGACTTTCGTGAACTTTTTTCG
This sequence comes from Stenella coeruleoalba, assembly GCF_951394435.1. Lineage (NCBI taxonomy): Eukaryota > Metazoa > Chordata > Mammalia > Artiodactyla > Delphinidae > Stenella > Stenella coeruleoalba. Next base: position 48,302,466 of record NC_137153.1, read on the forward strand.
TGAAACCACTGCACCTAACGGTGGCTAGAAGAAAAGGAAGGGTCATCAACAATTAAGTCCTGGTCTTCAGCCAGAACACCACAGTTAAAGTGGCAACACCCACTCTGGTCTGGAGCGGAGTTGATGGCCATGGAAAATACCTGACCCTCTCTGAACCCCATTTACTCTAAACCTTTTTTTTTTGAGCATTGAAGTGGCAAGCACTGTACTAATTGTTGTAGGAAGAGACACAGAGAGAAGATGTGGTCTCTGCTCTGGAAGCTCACAATTATACAATCCCAGCCATGGTGACAATGCCTCAAAACAGGAAAAGTTAAATAACAAAATCAGACACTGTGTGGTTAAATACCAAAGGGTGGTACTGGCAGTAAAAGTTGTAGTAGTCTTTGCTTTGGGATCCTTGAGGACATGACGCACCAATTCTCATGGCTTTTTTTTCTTTTTTTTCTTCTCCTGATATTTCCTTGGCACACATGGCATCTTTCCAGATAGACTATAAGCCCCTTAGGCAGGGGCTCAGGTCTTTTACATTTGTTTAGGTTTGTTTTATGGCCCAGAATATGGTATATTTGGTGAGTGTTCCACGTGCACTTGAAAAGAATATGTATTCTACTCTTGGTGGTTGGATTATTCCAAAAATTACAGTTAGGTCCAGTTGGTTCATAGAGTTGTTTAGGTCCTCTCTATCCCTACTGATTTCTTTTCTACCTCTTATGTCAGTTTCTGAAAGCAGAATGTTAAAGGTTCCAACTATAATTATGGATTTGTACTTATGCTTTAAATTCCATCAATTTTTCTCCACGTATTTTAAAGGTTATTTGTTAGGTTCATTCATATTTAGGATTGTATGTGTCTTTGTAAATTGACTCACTTATCTTTATTTATTTAATCAATGTCTATCTCTATCTCTGATAATATTGTTCTGAAATCTACTTTGATATTGTGGTAATTTTTGAAATTTATCACAGTAGACTTATTCTCTGTTCTTCACAGTTACTTAATTATTCATAGCCTAAAAGGGCCATACAGAAGAAGGAGATTTTGAGCTAGGTACTGAAAGCTAAGGTGTTTACCAGGTGAACCATGACAATGGCATGGAGGAGGGCAGGACAGGCATTTCTGACAAATGGACCGGTAGTCTGAGCCAAAACATGAAGGTATAAAATACTATACCATGTTAGGGGAAATGTAATATTGAGCAAGGCTGAAATAAGCCTGAGAAAGGGCTTAGCCTGAGACGAGGTGCATTAAACAAACTGGGTCCAGGTTTGATATACCCTACTAAGGTCTATAACAAAGGGAAATAGAAGGTTTTAAATCAAGGAGTGCTATGACTAAATTTTCATTTTAGGATGATCACTCTGAGAGCAATAGACATGTTACATTTGCAGAGATTAAAGCCAGGAAAACTCATGATAGATAACTATTGCAGTGTGGTATTTAAAGATCGTTAAGTCTGAATTAAGGCTATAATTGCATCAGAAGTAGAAAGAATGACAAGTGTTAAAGTGATAGAAATATTAATTTTAATGACTGTTTGGGGTTGACTGAGAGGAGGGAGACTAGGATAAGTCCAAGGTTGCTGTTTTGCATAACAATATGAACCTGGTAGTACTCACTGTGAAAGGGCCAGAGGACATGAAGTTCTTTTGTGGGGAAATACAAAATATTCAATATAGAATTCTATTATAGATACGTGGGCTTGGATTGGGTATGGGATAGCCAAGTCCAGATAGATGCTTTGTTTGCAGTGGATACATTGGTATGAAACTCATGAGAGAAATCTGAGCATTGCCATGGGGATTAATGAGCTCACCCAGATGGCATGCAGAGCAGCCTGGACCATAAGGAGTAGATGCAGAAAGGAGATGAGCAGAGGAGTGTGATAGGCCTCTGAGAGGCAGGAAGAGAGGTTTTGCAATGACTCTAGCAAAGTACTGTCGATCTGCCTTACAATTCCTTGTTTCCCTTCTAGGCTGAGTTCTTCAGAGGCAAGGACCATGTCGTAGTCATCTTTGTATCTCCAGTATTTAGCACAGTGCTTCACTCACAGATACTTAATGAAGTTTTGGTAAATGAATACAGAAGGGTCCATGTTTCAGAGAACAGTTTGACCATTCAAAACAAAACCAGTGCAAATGTCCTTAGAGGGTTGGTGGTAAAGTACTTACCAAATTGTCTCTGATTCAATCCATATACACATCACAGAAACCAATTTTTAAGGAGTTGGTAGAAAAGCAGGAAGTATGGGGCTTTAGAATCGCCAACCTAGGACTCAACACAGACCCCACACACTAGCTGTTTCACCTTGGGCTAACTCAGGTCTCTGAAGTTTAGTTTCCTCATGTGCTAAATGGGGGAAGGTAGGGGAGTGGCTTCTCTTTGGAAATAACATTTAATCTGTGTAAAGCATCTAGCATAATGCCTGAAAATGATGATCGGTATCATCATCATCAGATATAACCCACACTTTTTACAGGTTTAAAAACATCAACAACCACATGTGACAACTGTAGAAAAAGCTGAATTGGCCTCTACTGGGAAATAAATCTACCATGCTTCATTGTAGAAAACTGTCTGCCCATCTTTCTCTTATACTAGACTCTGGGCTCCCTGAGAACAGGAATCATATCCTATGTATCTCCAGCAGCTATTTTTACAAAGGTTTATAGAGTTGAAACATTAAATACAGAGCCTTTAAACTCTATTCAGGAGACATTCCAGTTTGGAGAAATTTATTTTGATACCTTTATTTGAAAACCAAATAAAGGTGGTTTAACTAGTTCCTACATAAGCAGAAGTTTGTTCAATTCAGTGCCATTAGCACTGATGGGTTAAATGTCCAGGAAAAGGTCTCTGAAAAGTCTGTTTTTTGCATATAAGATTTATAATGTCCACATATATGTGTCCACAGATGAAACTGAAGTTACCCACACCAGGCCAGTCAGGAATACAGGCATCTCACTGTAAAATAACTAAATCGTAATTCTTTGACTTCTAAAACTGCCTGGAAAACTGCTAGACACTCAGGCCCAAATCTCTCGCTTTGCTTCCTTGGGGATGAAGTAGTGGGGTCATGAGGCACTCTCTTCTGCCTGGCATTGCCCCATGGAAGGCCCCTGCCTTTTGTGACTCATGACTACTCATCGGCTCTGTATTGTGGACTCTTGGCGCGGCCTGCCATACCCTGCATGAGCCATCCTGCCAACCTCTCCAATTTTATAGGAGCCGCCCTCCCCTTGCCCTCTGCACTTGGGCACAATGGCCTCCTCACTGTTCCTGGAATATTCTAAACTCATAGCCCCATAAGCCATTCCCCGCCTTGGGGCCTTTATAATAAGTTTTCCCTTTGTCTTGAAAGCTCTTTCTCTTAATCACTTCAGTGAAATGGGAAAGAGATGGAGAAAGAGAACAAAATTAACCTTAGATTATCTTAGATCATCTCTTCAGTCACACCCACCCACTGAGATAGCAATCATAGTCCTTCTTGTCAGATACAGAAACAAACAAACAAAAATTGTAATGAAGAATTTAACAAAACAACTCAAAATAGAAACTTTTTTTTTTTTTTTAAGTAAGGGGGTCTTTTTTTCCCTGCATTTGGCAAAATACGCTTTAAGTCAGGGACATAAGAGTCTGTCTGTGCTATAAATTTCTTGACACCGGAAAGCCCATATTTGAAATGACTTCTGAAACTGGCATTCCCGCATCACATTAAGTTAATAATATTAATTGATGATAATTGTCTATACTTTAACCTGGCTTAAAGGACAGAAAATCCAAAGCAGGAAAAAATCCTGTTTAACCAAAAACTTATTTAATCATGTATACATGTTTAATTTAAAATGTAGATACATATTAATAATACCTACAGACCCACGCACAATTCATGCTATGGCAGATTTAACCAACCTAGACTGTCTATAAGTTGAATACGCAAGGGTCTCCCCAGTACAGCACAGCATATTGTTGAGAACAAGGCTCGAGATAAGAAAAACAAGCATAAAGGACTAAGCCCACCATTTCCTAGTATGTTGCACTAGATATTTCAGCCTCTGCTTCCTTATCTGTAACCGCAGTTTGAAAGTACTCCCCTTATGGGGTTGTTATAAAGACTGTATGAGATAATGTATATACAATGCTTAGCACAGTGCCTGGGATAGAGTATGTACAAAATAAATATTACTATTAATATTCTTAAAGCTTTAAAAAGAAAGTTAATAGCCATCATGTATATGAAGCTTGAAATAATGCATCTCAGTGATTCATTTAAAAGATGAAACAATATAAGTAATTGTGCATATAATTTTTAAATGATCATAAGAGAAAAGAACCATCATAAATACTTCAAGTATACTTCTGTTTTCATTTATTCCCAAACGTAATGTCTTACTCAAGTGTGGCTTATGCCTCGATTGCCTCTTTTAGAAACAAGAAATGTTTGTTAAACCTCATTCTCCTCAAAACGTCAAACAAAAAACTTCAATAGGCAAATAGAATTGAAAACGAATTTCCAGTTTAGAGATGGTGAACTAATCATATGCAGAACTACTCCTCCCTCTCAAAATCATTAAAATAGAGTAAATGAATTCTTCAAGGATGTAAAGCCAACCAGCCAAAGAAAATGGGAGAGAAGGCAGAAACCACAACATTTCAGAAGCTGGAAAACTGTTGAGCCAGAGTTACCTGATATAACAAGCACAGACATGCTACTGCTTAGTGATTGGTGGAGGGGAAAGCAATATACACTGCAGAACCTCTAAAAGATGGTAAGTTAGTGACTACCTATACCTCTGGAAGTGAGGATAAGGTGGAATTAGGACTAGTTGAATGTATATTTAAAAGCCAGTTAGACAAAATGAGATACCACTTCACACACACTAGAGTGGCTATAATGGAAAAGTCAGATAATAACAAGTATTGTCTAGGATGTGGAGAATTGGAACACTTGTACATTGCTGGTGATTATGTAAATGGTGCAGCCACTTTGGAAAACAGGCAGACAGTTCTTTAAAGGGTTAACTGCAGAGTTACCATGTGACCCAGCAATTTACTCCTAGGTATATACCCAAGAGAAATAAAAACATGTCCATATAAAAACTTGTACATGATTATTCATAACAGCATTATCTATAATAGCCAAAAAGTAGAAACAACCCCAAACCATGAACTGACAAATGAATAAAATATGATATATCCATAAAATGGAATTTTTTGGCAAAAAAAAAAAATGACGTACTGATACATGCTAGAACATGCACAGACCTTGAAAACATTATGCTGAATAAAAGCATCGAGTCACAAAATACCACATATTGTATGAATCCATTTATATGAAATGTCCAGACTAGGCAGATCCATAGAAAAATAAAGTAGATTAGTGGTTGTCTAGGTCTGGGGTAGTGGGGGCAGTGGAGGATGAGAGGAATGGTCGGGCAGGTGACTGCTAAGGACTCAGGCTTGTTTATGAGGTGATGAAAACATTCTAAAATTGATGTGGTGCAATGGAATATTACTCAGCCATGAAAATGAAATCATGCCATTTGCAGCAACATTGATGAACCTAGAGATTATCATACTAAGTGAAGTAAGTCAGAAAGATAAAGACGAATACCATATGATATCACTTATATGTGGAATCTAAAATATGACACAGGGCTTCCCTGGTGGCGCAGTGGTTGAGAGTACGCCTGCCGATGCAGGGGGCATGGGTTCGTGCCCCAGTTCGGGAGGATCCCACATGCTGTGGAGCAGCTGGGCCCGTGGGCCATGGCTGCTGAGGCTGCGCGTCCGGAGCCTGTGCTCCACAACGGGAGGGGCCCCAGCAGTGGGAGGCCCGCGTACCACAAAAATAAATAAATAAATAAATAAATAAAATTAAATAAATATGACACAAATGAATTTATGAAAGACTCACAGACATAGAAAACAAACTTATGGTTACCAAAGGGGAAAGGGGGTGGGGGAGGGATAAAGTAGGAGTTTGGAATTAGCAGATACAAACTATTATATATAAAATAGATAAACAACAAGGTCCTACTGTATAGTATAGGGAACTATATTCAATGTCCTGTAGTAAACCATAATGGAAAAGAATATGAAAAAATATATATATGTAACTGAATCACTTTGCTGTACACCAGAAATGAACACATTATAAATCAACTATACTTCAAATAAATAATAAATGAAATGAAATTGATGTGGTAATGGTTGCACAACTCTGTGAATATAATAAAGACCATTGAATCATACACTTTAAATACGTGAATTGTACAGTACATAGATATCTCAATAAAGCCGTTCCAAAACCCCCCCCAAAACCCACACAACAGTTAGATCCTTGACGCATTTCCTCTTCCTCTCCACACAGTGGAGTAAACATACCTTTTCCACCACATAGAAGACTGGGGCAGGGGTGTCAAAGAGGTCTTTTTCTCTGGAGGAGGTATAAAAGAGAGGTTCTCTGGACCATACAGTTGTAGACAGCAGGTAGGATTAAGCTAAAGTTCTGAACTGAATTTAGACCTTGGGCTTTCTTCACCCATTGTCTCACAGAAGGCTGGCAAAAGTTTATTCTCCACACAGGAGTTCATCAGATCTCTGGGAAATCTGACCAGCCCTAGTGAATAAGTCTGAAGATGTTGATATTTCTCCAACGGATATATCAGTAGGGCACCTCCAACAAAACCATTCCGCTAGTTTTGCTGCAGAGAGGTGCAACACACTGAACTCATGCTCAGAGCTTCCAGTCAGTTTTTTGACGTCCCACTCTTAAACAGCCAGCCAGGACAAACAGATATTTGCAGAAAGCCTTTAATGTAAAAGTACAGGCCTACAGAAAGGCCAGAGGAAAAGCATCTTGGCAGAAACAGAGACTACTAAGGAAGAAAGAAATGGCAAAAAATTTTTAAAGGATTATATGAATATCAGAAATATATATGGATAAAGAAGATGTGTTTTATATATACATATATGTATATATATATATATATATGAATACTACTCATCCATAAAAAAGAGAGAAATTTTGCTACTTGCAACAACATGGGTGGACTAGGCGGGTATTATGCTAAGTGAAATAAGTCAGACAGACAAAGACAAATACTGTACAATATCACTTATATGTGGAATCTAAAAAATACTCCAAACTAGTGAATATAACAAAAAAGAAGCAGATTCACAGATATATAGAACAAACTAGTGGTTACCAGTGGGGAGAAGGGGCAGGGGGGCAATATAGGAGTAGGGCATTAAGAGATACAAACTACTACGTATAAAATAAGCTATATGGATATATTGTACAACATAGAGAATATAACCAATATATATATTTTTTAATTTATTTTTTATTATTTTTTTATTTTTTTGTGGTACGCGGGCCTCTCACTGTTGTGGCCTCTCCCGTTGCAGAGCACAGGCTCCGGACCCGCAGACCCAGCGGCCATGGCTTATGGGCCCAGCTGCTCCGCGGCATGTGGGATCTTCCCAGACTAGGGCACGAACCTGCGTCCCCTGCATCGGCAGGCGGACTCCCAACCACTGTGCCACCAGGGAAGCCTATAACCAGTATTTTATAATAACTATAAATGGAGTATAACCTTTAAAAATTGTGAATCACTATATTGTACACCTGTAACATTACATTGTACATCAACTATATTTCAATAAAAAAGAAATACATGAAAAGATACTGCATGCATGAAGCAAGAGCAGGATGCTATTTTTTAAACATTCAGATACATCCATACAGTGGAATACTATTAAGTGATAAAAAGGAGGCGCTCTCAAGCCACATAAAGATATGGACGAATCTAAAATGCATAATTACTAAATTAAAAAAGCCAGTCTTAAAAGGCTATATACTATATGATTCCAATCACATGACATTCTGGAAAGGGCAAAACTATAAAGATAGTTAAAAGATCAGTGGCTTCCAGGGGTTTGGAGAGAGTGATGAATATGTGTAGCACAGGAGATTTTTAGGGCAGTGAAACTATTCCATATGATATAGTAATGGTAGATATATGACATTGTGCATTTGTCAAACCCATAGAACTTTACTGAACCAAGAGTGAACCTTACTGCATGCAAATTTTTAAAAATTGTTTAGAAGGCCAGGGGATCTCAGAATGCATACAGAATGTAACAAAAGAATCGAACTGTATTACAATTGTATGAAACAACCTCACATAAGGAAGTGGGGAAAAAGGAGTCTCCTTACTATTTTTGTCCCAGTATTCCAGACATTAGATCATGGAATTCTATTAATGTATAAAGTTAGAACACCTTTTCAAGGGACATCTCCAAGTAGATACCGAAATACTCTAATAAAAATGACGGGGTAGTTACAATATGTTTCCTTTGACAAAGAAAGAAACCTGCTTTCTTCATAGGGTATCCTTAATTTTTGAGAACAAGTTAAGAAGTCCATTTTTTAAAAATTTTCAGAAAATAGCTGTTGACAAAAAATAAAGAAAAAAGACATTTAAATCATAACACAGGCCAGGCACTTACATATATGTTATCTTATTCAATTTTCCACAACCTTAAGAAATAGGAATTTCCATTCCCATTTTACAAAGAAACATTACATAAAGTCCTAGATCTCAGAGTATGTAGTAGACTTTCAATCAGTTTACAGGAAGTAAATAAGAGAATGAATAATTTAAGCACAAGTCATGCGTGGATAACAAATAGTTTATTATACATTGCTAAGGGTGGAAATACATAATGAACTTAAGTATTGTTATTACAGAAATTTCAATTATTGTTTAATTTTCACTGAAATATTCAGATATGGTTTCAGTGAGAGGATGAGACTTGAGTTGGGCTTTGAAGTGAGGCTAGAAAATAGATAACGGACATGGGGAGGAGGACATTTCAGGTGGAGGCAGCTAGAGGCAGTCAGGAACATGGTTGTGGAGAGAGTCAAGTGGATTGAAGCACTTTCCTAGGAGCCTTTCAACTCTAATTTTTTTTTTAAACACTACAATATATACAAGCTATGCAATCTATGTCTACTAATTTTATGGCTCTCTTAAAGCTAATATTTAACTTTCTTCAATATGTCAGCAAACATGGAAACATTATCAGATAAATCATTAAGTCAAAAAATGTAAAAACAAGGAGACTGATGCAGATAAGTTGCTAAAATTTTCCAAGACAACACACATGGTAAGTGGCAGAGTTGGGGTATGAACAGATGTTTCTGGTTTTGAAGTTCTATATTCTTTTGACCTACATGGCTTGATTCCTCATTTACAAATGAGGAACTGAAGTCTGGAGAGGTTATATTACATAAAATTTGTTAGAATTAATTCAGTGAGGTTTTCCTGTTCTGATTTCTCTAAAAATACAGATAGAATAACACAATACAAACTATAAATAGAACACAGTTAATAGGCTCTGTCATACAGAAAAGGCGTCAAAAGCAGAGGAGCAGGTTAGGAAGATAATTTGCTTGATTTGTGTTGAATTTGAGTTGTTATTAGATAAGCTTTGGATGTCTAGGCACCCTTCTTAAAAAATCCTCCAAATTATGGGAAGAACCGCTTGGAGTTTTGTCAGATCTCGTACAACTGTTTGTATATATGTTTGTTTATTCTAATCCCAAATATTCTTTTTCTCCTCCAGTTATGCAACCAAGTTGTGAATCGTCCCTTTGACAGTTAGGTATTAGGTGTGTGCATTTCCTTGGCTTGATAGTTTAAACTACCCTCTAATCATTATCCTCTTTGAAGATTTAGACTTAAAAGAAGAGATATGGTACTTCTTAGCCACTCCCACTCTGTGAGATATGCCTGGTTGTACCTTCACTCCTTTCTCTTCAGTTCAGTGGAAACCTGATGAAGACCAGGACTAGAGCTTATCCAAACCTAGAGCTGACGAAGAAAGACAATCCCAACGGTACTGAAAAAGAATATTACATATCCTGCCCCTTTTTGCAGGAATAGAGTAAGAATCTCTCGCTTTTTTCATGAACATATCACCACTTATTATGAGTTAATGTTATATTTTTTAAAAACTGTAAAATCGACTCTTAGTCCTTTTAAAAGTTGACAAATTTCTCAGTAAAATATAAATATTTTCCAGAATGCTCTCATCTTAAGTACAATAATGCAAGAAGCCAGAAAACGAAAGTGATAAGAAATTAAGGTAGTATTCTCATTATCTAAGTTTCTCAATGTGTTGAGAAAGCAAGCTAAGAATACTTCGACAAAATTATGTTGAAAACTATATTTTCATGTTTAATGAAACATATTTGTAGGAGCGTTTGATTTATTCTTGCAATAATTTAAATTTTATATCTACTTTGTTTCAAATTTCATCTTCATGCTATCTTTTGTCATTAGCTCACTTGACCATGAATTAATCAGGCTCTTTTCCTGCTGATATGTAGGAAAGAGGTTTTACAGTTTTAAGTTTTTACCATTTTGACCAGTTTCCTTTTTAGCCAATTTTCATCTTTCTATCATATTTTTAAAGTAAATGTGCAAATTAAGTATATAAATATTTCGTACTCATTATATATCTACTATGCACAGAACTCACATTTCCTCATGGAAATTACTAAAGGAGAAATTTTCAAAATGCTAACTAGCGTCTATTAGTGTTCTTCCTATTAACAGGAACAGTTTGATAAATTTATCAAGATGTTTTTCATTCCAATAAGTAAATGATGGTATTTTATTCTACTCCCTACAAAGATACACTATAAATTTAGTGAACTGAGCAATTAACTTTGAACTTCCTGAAGGACTTGATAGCATCATCTAAACTTTCACATGATGGACTATCTTCTTACCAGAGGAAATTAGTGAAAAATGTTTAAGTGTTATATTTCAGCATTCTGTACACCACAAAACATTTAGCCAAAAGAATACGAAGCCACTGAACTTGCAAGAAAAAGTGTGTAACAGCCATATGACCGTGTATTACCAGGATGCTCAGACATCCTGTTTTAGGACAGCCCACTTGCGGAGGGGAAAGTCACCTATTGATGAAAGTAAACGTGGAAGGATTTCTATTTCACCACCCTTTCTTCTTCAAGTCTCCTGCTCCCTGCCCCCATCCCCTACCCAACTCGACTTCCCAATTACAGTAATTAAAAAAGGAGGACATAGCCCAATGGAATGCTTCTTTTGTTTGAAACTTCCTTACCAGAAGTTTATTGTTCTTTTTTTAAAAAAAGATGTCACATTTATTGCTACAACACTACTATGTACAAGTGCCATTTTCTGTAAAAGTGACACAAAATGTTTTTACATTTCTTACTGTTGGTAGAAAAGATTTGTCAGTATCTATTAAAATTAAAAATAAACATGTCCTCCAACCTAGCAATCCTTCTCCTCGGAATCTGTCCCAAAGAAATAAACACATCAGTAGATAAAGACATATAAATATGTTTATTGTAGCACAATTTGTAGTGCCAGAAATGGAAACAAAATGAATGCTCAGCAGTTGGGGGATTGCTGAATACATAATGTTATATCTAAATCATAGAATATTGTATTGCCATTAAAATATGAATTCACATTATACCCAAGTGAATTGTTCCTCTGGGCATTGCTGGGTGAGAAAAGCAACATGCTTGAGAATATGGTCTCATTTTTTAAATTAATAATCAAAAAACCCTGTATTTGCATAGGTATATAAGTATATTAATTAATAGGTTTGCACAGAATTGTATAAATCAAGAGAAAAAAATGGATGGATACATATTAGGCTATTAACACGGGCTACTATGGGAATGGGGTGTAAAGAGGCTCAAGAAGGGCGAGAGAGATATTTAAAAAAAACTTCACTATGAAAACATGTATATGATCACATTTATGCATTATCTAAAATGTTATGTACATTTATATAAATGTATCAGTAAAGTAATGAACTTTTAAAAATAAAAAGTTTAGTCAATATTGCTTGAAATTTGCACAAATCTATAATAATTCATCCATGAAAACTAGAAGTCAAGACAGGAAGTAAATCATCTAAGGCAATTTGTTCTTACAGTGAAAAAGTATTCCTCAGTACATTATAACCAGATTGTAGTCTTAAAATGTCATTAAAAGTTAAAATCTCTGTATTTCCATTATATAACATCTGGGAATATATAATAACTTCCATTTAATAATATTAACTGTTACTATTTATTGAGCACTTTGGTGGCAGGCACTGTGCAGATGCTTTACTGTATCAGTTCATTTCATCTATATGCTATAAAGAAGACATTGTTTTCCTTATTTTGCAGTTGCTAAAACTGAGGATTAGAGAAGGTAGGTGGTCCTGGGTTACCCTAACCAGTGGCAGACCCAGGAATAAAACCCGGATTTGACTACCTCCAGAACCCATGCTCTTAACCACTATTCTATATGTGTTCCCCATTGTTCTGAAACCAGATTTCCTCTGTATTGTAACCCTTTCTTCTCCTGGAAAGGCTGTTGTAGTGATATCCCAAACCTCTTAGCTGATGTAAGTCTGGTTGTAGGGCTTCTATGATATGCAGTATATCTGGAAAGAAGGAAATCCCATCAAGAAAAATGCTATGATGAGTGTTGCTTATCTAGTTTTGTTCACTATGCAACACTTTTTTTTTATTATCTAACACTGAGCATAAGTTTCTTAATTCAGAATTTTATGAGAATGACAAAAACAATCATCCATTTATCAAAAAATATCTGTTGAGAACCTACCATATACAAAGCATTATTCTAAGCATTATTGAGGATGGGTCCACATTCTATTATATACCAATATATACTACAAACTGTACAGAATTATGGTAAGGTCATTGTTTCATTTTGTTAATAAAAACCTAAGTGTGCACTAGCATTGTTCAAGGCACTGGTGGGTACCACAGTAAAAAAGACAAAGTCCCGTCTGTTATGAAGCTCAAATTCTAGTTGGGTTGAAGTAGGCTAGCGGGGCGTGGTGGTGGGGGGAATTAATCAAACACTTAAGAACATACCATGAAGAGATAAAAACATACGTGCCGGGAAGAGAATTAAACAGGATGATGTAAATAGTGTTGCCGGGTGGGAGGAGGGGGGCTGTGTTCGACTGGGTGATCAGAAAAGGCTTCCCCAAGATCACGAAGAACAGATTTGTGGGTCAAGGCAAAATGTTTAGCAGTGGGAGGTCACTGGAGGTTTTAAGCAGGGGAAGACTGTGATCTAATTTGTGTTTTAAAAATATTACTTTAGGGGCTTCCCTGGTGGCACAGTGGTTAAGAGTCCACCTGCCAATGCAGGGGACACAGGTTCGAGCCCTGGTCTGGGAAGATCCCACATGCCACGGTGCAACTAAGCCCGTGCACCACAATTACTGAGTCCATGTGCCACAACTACTGAGCCTGCGAGCCACAACTACTGAGCCCGTGTGCCACAACTACTGAAGCCCATGCGCCTAGAGCCTGTGCTCCGCAACAAGAGAAGCCACCGCAGTGAGAAGCCTGCACACCACAAAGAAGAGGAGCCCCCGCTGGCCACAACTAGAGAAAGCCCACGCGCAGCAATGAAGACCCAACATGGCCAAAAATAAAAAATAAATGAAATAATTTAAAAAACTACTTTAATTAAAAATTTTGAAATACAAATAACATCTTACATAAAGTGAAAAGATAAGGCATAGACTGAGAGAAGATATTTGGGAGATATATATCAATATATAGATATAGATATAACTAAACTATATATGGTGTAAATAATTAGGATCTAAAACAGTAATAAGTAATAGATATGAACAGATAATTCACAGAAGAAGAAAAATTAATGTCCAAGAGTCACGTGAAAAGATACTTCACCTCACTAGTCATCATGGAAATCCCATTAAAACAACAATTTGAAAAAATTTAAAGTTTGAAAATACCAAGTTCAGGAGTTGATTGGTGGGACTGTAAATCAGCACAACTACTTTGGAAAGAGCTAACTGAAAATGTGCATGCATACCCTATGATCTAGCAATTCTACACCCAAGTAATGAAAGTTGTATGCATGAGCACAGAAAGTCACATACCAGGATGTTCACTGGAGCACTGTAATAGAGAAAAATATAAAGCAACCTAAACATCAATCAGTAGCAAAACTGAAGAGTAGGTTGTATTTTATTCATACAGTGGAATACAATACACAGCAATTAAAATGAATAAACAAGATTTGTAAGAATAAACATGGATAGCTTTCAACAAAGTAATGTTCAGTCGAAAAAAAGAAGGTGCAGAATGATAGCTTTTATATAGATGTTTTAAGCATACAAAACAATTCTATATTTTGTTTATAAACACGTATATCAAGTAAAGGTATAAAAACAGCCTTGAGGGATAAACACCAAATTTAAGGCGGTGATTAGTTCTGGGCTATGGGGCTGAAGAAAGAAACAAACACGACATCACCATACATGTAATACCTATTTTAATCATATTTGTAATGTCATTCATATGTAAAGACAAAATATTAATAACTTACTAATTCCAGGTGGTGAGTACACTAGCATTTGTTGTAAAATTCTTTGTATTTACTGAGTTTTAAAATTTTTTCAACAAAATCAGAAGTATTATCATGGCTGCTCTTAAAGAATGGATTGTAGAGAGGCAAGGGACCTTAACTTTTGCTTAGACCTTAACTGAACAAAGTTAAGGTCTAACTAAAACATGATGGTGGCTTGAACTGGGATTATAATAAAAGAAATGAAAATAAATAGACTAAACAGGTGATATTTTGGAGATGAAGTTTTAGAAGCTGCTGTTAAATTGAATATAAAAGTTAAGGGAAATAAAGGAATGAAGGCTGTCTCTTTTTTTTTTTTTTTTTAATTTATTTATTTGGCTGCGCTGGTCTTAGGTGCGTCATGTGGGGTCTAGTTTCCTGACCAGGGCTCAAACCCGGGCCCCCTGCATTGGGAGCGTGGAGTCTTAATCACTGGACCACCATGGAAGTCCCTGAACGATGTCTCTTAATTTTAAATCTGTTTTTGCATGTAGACTTACTTCCTACTTGGAGTTTAATTTTGTTGGGCAAAAACATAGATAGTATGAAACTACCTGTGCAGTTCCATTAAATATCACTTATAGTCACTTGAGATAGTTACTGGTTAATTATTTCAGGCATAAAGGTAAGAAAAGTATACTTCCACATTTTGTTGGGAGGTGCTCTACTCCCAAGTAATGCAAAGGCAGCACATTAAGAGAACTTGGTTGGTACATGCCATATGTCTAGCTAACTGTGCTTTTTGATTCCCTTGAACTCAACCTTCCCTTCATTTGGACCAGAACTTCTCCCAAGTTGCCCATGGCAGTAACTAGATCTTCTTCAGCTCTCTATTTACCTGTGTTGTAGTGGCAGTACCAAAGAATAGCTTAGGGGAAGCTTTTGAATTCCACTCCCAATCTATATCACTATTCCCCAAATAAACAGTGTGCTTGCTAGTCAAATACAGCTTTAAGACAAGTCTCCTAGCCACACTTTCAATGAAATTACAATCCTTAAGGCCCTCTCATACAGACATTCTGGAGCCAATGTGAGACTAAACAGTCCTGGGTTATTCTGGGATGTTGGTCAGAACACCACATTTAGGCTAGAGATGGATCCTAGGGACAGAAGCTGTGGTATTCACTTATGCCTTTAATCACTTTAGAAATTGATTATCCCATAAAGTTTGAGAAAGTTGATATGAAATAGATGAGATGTCTTGAAGAACCCCTGGAGGTTTTACTTGAATGCCTCAGGAAAAACATATTTTATGGTAGTAAAGGGTTCATGAACTTGGCAGTTGGGTTTACAAAGAGACACTTTAATTTTCCAGTATCAGCCAGTATTGACATTTACCAGGAAAAGTTATCACCACATGAACTTGCATTGTTTGTTTATTCCTCCATTAGGATGTAAGTTCCATCTGGGCAGAAATTTTGTTGGTCTTGTTCACTTCTTTATTCAATAAGCATTAGTTGAATGAATTTGATAAATGAAAACAGGCAGCCTTACTTGCTGGTATGTTTGGCTTTATATATACAGATACGTTTTGCTTTCCGCATATGATGGACTTCACACCATTAGAAGTTCCTGCTATTGGCAATGAAATTATGACAAATAAGTATGAGGATGGAAACTATAATTGGTGAAAAAGTAATTGCAGAGGGTTGTGGTATATGTTGCATAAATCTGGGCTGTAGTGAATTACCACAAGCTTAATGGCCTACAGCAACACAAATTTATTATCTTACAGTTCTGGAAGTCAGAAGTCTGAGAAGTCTTAGGTTTAAATCCTTCTAGAGGCCCTGGGGAGATTCTGTTTCCTTTCTTTTCCCAGCTTCCAGAGGCTGCCTGCATTTCTTGGCTCATAGATCCTTCCTCTACCTTCAAAGTACATCATTCCAACATTTGTTTCTAACCCTCATGTTTTATTTCTCTGGCTTTGACCTTCTTGCCTCCCTTTCAAAGGGAGATTTGTGATTTCACTGGGTCCACCCAGATAATCCAGAATAATCTTCCCATCTCAATCTTTAATCACACTTGCAATGTCTCTTTTGCCATGTAAGGTAACATATTCACAGGTTCTGGGGATTAGGATATCAAAATCTTAATTCTGTGTACCACAGCTACTTAGAAATCTTACTTGCAATGAAGTTTTCACTCTCTGCTCATTCACTATGTTGTTGCTTCCGTGTAAAAAACTGAAAATTTTTGAAAAGTTTAGAGGCACACAGCAGAGTTTTACCCTGAATAAACAAAATTGGAAATTTATTTCCATCTCAACCAAGAAGACCTGATTATTTTTTATAATAGCTGAGAGCAGGGGGAACACTACTTCTTTTATCAATTATTTCAATAGATTGTAATAGGAGTTATAAACAATGATTTTCAAACAGTAAGACTAATCCTCACCTCACTCCCATTCCTCACCTTCCAAACGTACTGAAATCTGCTTTTCAGTTAAATTCAGATGTGTGTTGAGCTTCAAAGCAGCCAACTTGGTAGGGCAGGTTCCTAGCTGAAGGATGTTGCCTTTAAACATTTTTATAGCTTTTTTTTTTTGGAATTGTCTTTAAAGACAGTTCACCAGACACACAGGAAAATGTGGCTCGTTATTTTAAGGTCACAAGGTACTTCGCCTACTCTGTCTTCTTCCCTTCCCCATTGTTTTAATCCACTTGCCTTCATCCTCAGTCTTTCCTCTGCTGATACTAGTGCCAGAAATCTGTGAGGTTGAGAGGAAGGCCTGGGGAGCCAGAGTATAGCTGGGAAGGGGGCAGGGAGAGCTTCATGCAGAGCTCAAGAGGTAGCAGACTGCAATGTAAGTTTTTTTGTGTAACCCAGCCTATTTCACACACTATTAAATAACAATATTTGATAATTTTCTAAGTGTCCAAAAAATCATGCTGTTAAAATAAATCCCTATTGAGAACTGCCTATAAGTTCATCTAAACTTTCTTTTTTTTTTTTTTTTTGCGGTATGCGGGCCTCTCACTGCTGTGGCCTCTCCCCATTGCCGAGCACAGGCTCCGGACGTGCAGGCTCAGCGGCCATGGCTCACGGGCCCAGCCGCTCCACGGCATGTGGGATCTTCCCAGACAGGGGCACGAACCCGTGTGCCCTGCATTGGCAGGCGGACTCTTAACCACCGCGCCACCAGGGAAGCCCCTACACTTCTTTTTATGGCCGAATAATGTTCCATTGTGTATATTTATACACCCCATTTTATTTATCCATTCATCAGTTGATGGATACTTGGGTTGTATCCACTTTTAGACTATTATGAATAATGCTGCTAAGAACATTTGTATACAAGTTTTTGTGTGAATGTATGTTTTCAAGTCTCCCGGGTACATATACCTAGGAGTGGAACTGTTCGGTCACATGGTAACTCTATGTTTACCATTTTAAGACACTTTCAAACTGCTTTCCAAAGCGACTCTCATGCCTTCTCAATTTGGCTTAGTGTAACCCACCCAAACTAATTCAATTCGATAAGCATTCACTGTGAGCTTATGTGCCAAGTGGTCCACTTGGCAGAGAGGATGCAGCTGACTAAGACATAATCCCTGTCTGCAGGGAGCTTACAGCCTGGTAGAAGACCTCATAGTTTAGTAGAAATGAGTGAGAAGTTCTTCCTACCACCTGGTGCCTACCTTAAAGAGAGAAGAAAATACTTGCGGCCCAATAGTACCAGATGAGGACAAGATGCTCAAATGACTGCAATACTTTACAATAACAATAGCATTCAGGGAATGTTTAATAATGGTGTTTTTGTTGTTTTCATTGCTGCTACTGCAGCTTTTTTTACCTTTAGATGAGGCCACAACTGAACTCATTAGTTGTACTAAAATTTATCTACATCTAGTGACACTTTAGAAGTCTATGGGAAATAAGTAGTCACGATCCAATTTTCATTATATAGTTATCTTATTCACAAAATCATTATCAAAGTATGAAATCAGCCTGACACATAGGACTCTTTGAGATAATTCCAATAGCCAAGAAGAAAGAATTCAATTTGGCAAGTTAAAATTCTCTAAGCCTCCTGTAGAAGCAGAAGAGATGCCTGGGAAAAGAATGAAGAGTAGACAAAAAGGTAGAAGAATTAAGTGAAAATGATGTCACAAAATGCAAAGGAAGACAAAGTTTCAAGAAGGTAGTGGTTACTAATTTTAAACCCTACACAGAAGTTTTACTGGAATAAAACCTAAGAGTCCATTAACTTTAGTAATTAAGATAGCAATCCCACTACTAGGCATATAACCTGAGAAAACCATAATTCAAAAAGAGTCATGTACCACAATGTTCATTGCAGCACTACTTACAATAGGCAGGACATGGAAGCAACCTAAGCGTCCATCGACAGACGAATGTATAAAGAAGATGTGGCACATATATACAATGGAATATTACTCAGCCATAAAGAGAAACGAAATTGAGTTATTTGTAGTGAGGTGGATGGACCTAGAGTCTGTCATACAGAGTGAAGTAAGTCAGAAAGAGAAAAACAAATACTGTAAGCTAACACATATATATGGAATCTAAAAAAAAAAACAAACAAAAATGGTTCTGAAGAACCGAGGGGCAGGACAGGAATAAATACGCAGATGTAGAGAATGGACTTGAGGACATGGGGAGGGGGAAGGGTAAGCTGGGACAAAGTGAGAGAGTGGCATGGACATATATACACTACCAAATGTAAAATAGATAGCTAGTGGGAAGCAGCTGCATAGCACAGAGAGATCAGCTCAGTGCTTTGTGTCCACCTAGTGGGGTGGGATAGGGAGGGTGGGAGGGAGACACAAGAGGGAAGAGATATGGGGATGTATGTATACATATAGCTGATTCACTGTGTTATACAGCAAAAACTAACACAACATTGTAAAGCAATTATACTCTAATAAAGATGTTTTAAAAAAAAGATAGCATTGGTTACGTTAACAAAAGCAATTTCAGTGGAGTAGAGGGAGTAGTGTTTGGAAAAAAGCTTGGGGTATGAAGTAAACTAGTCTTTTAAGAACTTCAAATGTGAAAATAATGGGCGGAAGATGAACGTGTTTCTGCATTGAGAGGATGAAATCAATGGAGGAAAGGCTAAAGCCATAGGAGGAAGGGGATGAAAGATAGAAAATAAAGGAAGATTCATAAGGAATCTGGACTGGATATGATGAGCACCAGTGTAGGAACTAGTCTTGAATAGAGAGGGGACTTCTAGAAAGACTTAGAAACCATGCTTCTAAGACATGCTTCTGAGAAGGGACAATTATGCTTCTGAGAGGGAAGAATGGGTACTGATGCAGATGTTTGCATGCAGGTAGTGGTACAAGTGAAAGGAATATAGTAACTACTACTTTATTTATATAGTATTTTATACACTAACGTAATTTCACACATATTAGATACATGTGAGTCTCATAATAACCCTGGAAATAGGCTCAGGGAGACTGAATGAGTTGCCCAAAGTCCTTCAGCTAGTGAGCTGCATGGGTGCTTCTTCAAACTCAAAGTCCCATGCCTTTTCCATTATGCTGCATTCCTCAATCATTATGTACAAGCAGAAGAGAAAGGTGTGAAGGAAAGATCCACAGGAAGTGTATGACTAGCTTGGGTTATATGAAGGGGGATTATTTCTTCTAGTAAGTGAGGAAAATCTTTGCAGACGGCTGCTTCAATGAGGAAAGTTAAAGAAATGACTTATTATGCTTATATGGTGGATGCTTTTAGCACCATGGATGAAACAGGGATAAAGTCAGATGACAGGACAAAGGGTCTGACCCGTGTGGCAGTCAAAATTCCAGCGATTTTTCCTTACTGAGGTGCCATGTGTTAGTGCTAAATCTCCTCTCCAGTCTTTATTTGGAAATGTCCTTTCTGTTTACATTTCTGAGGCTGTGATCACATAATGTCAAAACATTAGCTTGGTATGGAATTCCAGACAATCAATCCAATATACTCTTTAAAAAATTCTTTTCATCAGGTCATACCTTAATACTTACTGAGAAGATAATTAAGAGATATGGCTTGTTGAGCTTATTGTTTAGGGAGGGGGATGGCAGTGCACAGTGAGGTCAAGAAATTTCTTAGGAATCAAAAGTCTGACAAATCAGAGTATGTGATACAGAAAACCTGTCCTGGAAATCTAATCTGTGCTCAATAAAAAGATACTGGATCACAGAAACTTTGAATGTTTATTTTATGGAGGCCTTTTATCATTTTTTTTGGCTGACGTGGGGGCACCTTAGAGATAATACAGTGGTGAGTGCTTTTGTAAGAAGCTTGCTTATCTATTACCTGACACCTCTTTCAATTAGCTGTTTCTTAGGGTCTCTTATGGATACCTCTTATGGTCTAACTGGCTACCTCAAGTGTGCCACAGACAAAGGAAACAAGGCAACTGGACTTTTACAGCTTCACCAGCCCCCCTTCTCTGACTTTGATATTTCTGGCAGAAAAAGGAACTGAGCCAAGGAACATCTTCAAGGCTAGAGGCCCCCAGGGAGGTAGGGCCAATTGGTAGTAAATGTCCATTTGGCCTTCTGATAACCACCATGAGCAAGGGACAGAGCTTATGTGGCTTACAAAGGCAAGAGCTCTGGTACTCTGCAGGGATTTAGGCTTCATCCATCCATCTACTGTTTGGCACTTTTGTTATTTCCTCCCAAGGGATGCTTGCTTTTCTCTGTAGGCTACATGGGAAGTCAGAGAGGCTGGAAAAGCAATTTTCTCTTCCTCTCCTTCTTAACCATTTCCCCTAATCCTGAGACACAAGGTCCTTGCTTTGTCCTTGGCTGGGGCGGGGATGGAGTGGTAATCGTTGGCCACTAAGGTGGCCCTCCCTCACTCCAGTAAACAGAGGGAAAGTTCATTTTAACAAGAAGCTGTTTAAAGATTGAGAGAGGCTTTTAAAAATGAACTGTGGTTTCCTCTGATAAAAAAAAAAATTCAGGTTGAGCTCATGGACTGTATCAGATAAATATTTTCACCGTCATGTCATTTGAGACTTCCTCTAATAGGGTGAGTTTATCTGTTGAAAGTGACAACACAAAAATAATATTTCAGTTTGGCTAGTAGCAGTTCTTTCTTGACCCTATGCCAAATACAATTCTAATCAATTAAGTTTGCTTTCTTCCATGGTATTACTATGTTGTTATCATGGTAAGAATACCGTTTTACAAAAAGATTTTGAAATAAAACAAGTTAATTTTGAAAATCTCATTTTAGTTTTTATATTTTTCTTGTGAAGTGCTCATCTAGTGTGTCTAAGCCTCTTTTAGGTAGGAGACCACTCAAATCCTTCTGACTCATGCTTCCTCCAAACTCTGTTCTATACTAGACTCTCCAATGGGTGTTATTTTCCCTCCCATGACACAGCTTCTCCTTATGTGTAATCACTCTGACCTCGAGGAGGATAAAGTGACCAGGCAGAACAGCCTTGTTTACTGATTAGGTTATTTATACACAGGTTATTCCTATGCCCCTTAAGGTTATACAGTCAGGTTTCAGAGCAGCAATTCATTACAATATGTTATGAGAGAAGATATTGAGGCAGCAAAGTATAATCTATTATCTTCTAAATATAAGCAGTAAGCATTAAGCTTTTGTTATTACAAAGTTATAATGAATAAATATTTTTAATAGTTTTTAAAATATTTTGTTTTCTTTTTTTAGTATGAAAACACATTCTGCATTGTGCTTTCTTGATTAAAACACAAGGTTTCTAGTTGTAGTAATGGAGGCAGTTTGGTTTACTTAAAAAAACTAAAACAAATGAGGTAGTGCAACGTCAACCTGGAAAACGCAGGTAGTGGTGAGAGTGCAGGAAAACAAGCACTCTTGCACACTGCTAAGCACGCCACCTTTCTGAGAGCCTTTTGTGTCAAAAGCCTTGGACCCTGCATACACTTTGACTCAATCCTATGAGTTAAGCACTACTACTTCATTCTATAGATGAAGAAACTGAAATTCAGAGACTAAGTAACTTCCCAAGGTCATATGACAAGTTAGTAGTGGAGCTGTGATTCAATCTCAGTTACCTTAGTCAAAGCTTACACTTAACCCCACCCCTTAAACTTCATTCAATAACATGGCATTTGTTTTCAGAAAGTATTCCTATAATAAAATAATACGCAGCAATTTAACATGTTGTTGTACATGAATATATAATGACACAAACAAATGTTTGCAAAACTATAAATAGCAAAAGTAAGTTTAAGAACAGTATATTAATTTTATTAAAAATACATAAGTATATAATGCAAAATAGATATGTGTGACAAGACACATAGATGCACATCTAGAGACTAGTGTGATCAGAAGTAATTTATTTTCTTCATTTTGTTTATCTGTCTTTCCTAACTTTTCTACCTTTGTATTAAAACCGGTCTTTTTAAAGATGTTTAATCTCAGTTCTCAAACTATGAATCTGCAATTTAAAGACACAACCTGCTTTTATTTAAAAAGGTACTCTCTAGTAGTCCATCTTGATTTCTTCTTACTTCAAGCCTAAGCATTCTAATTTATTAAGGTTGTTTATGCTGGAATCATATAGCTAAAGGAAAGAACAACAGAGAAATTGGGCAGGGGGACAGCAAGAGCCCCTGGAGCTTCTATTATCGTCTATCTTCTTTCATCTCTAGTGTGAACAGCATTACTCCATGCTCTAATCCTCTCACCCTGCCTGAATTCTATACATTAACACAAACCAGAATATGGTCCAAATCAGGGACTCCCATTAGTGAAAAAGAGTATAAAGAACTCATGTTTATTTACTGATAAAGATAAGGATGGGAAAAACAAAGACTTGCTAGCTTTCCCATGTTGACGTTCATTAGTAAGACTATTCAGCATGTTTGTTCAGTCTGCAGCTTCTTTCCACATGACTTACAAGGTGTTATTTTAACAGGAATGAAACTCACTGAGCAATGTGACTGACTGAGGAAGAGCCGGTTCATGCAGATAGTAGCCTCCAGGTCTATCCTAGCAGAGAGAATATTCTTGTTGGATTTGTTGAAAAGCTCTGAGAGGAAGGAAGAGACATTAGTCAAGAATTTCCCTCAGATAACACGTTTTAGTTTAAAGAAATCCTGCTCAATTATGTTCCCCAAATATCATATATGAGTAATTTAGAATGGAAGTTGAGAAACTTGCTTTTTTCAAGAAATTTTCAAAATTTTTTTCTGCCAAACTTCACATTGTTATAATGCAAATGCATGTATCTAATGAATAGGCAATTTTCCTCCTACTTCCTTTCTGGGTAAAGACTGGTTCAGTTCTAGTTCAATGACTACAGAGTTGTCTTAACTATCATATGTCCTTTCTACAAGTTAAAGTACTAACTGTATATATGACTTTATTTGAATTTTTATTGCATGTCTAAGTATTATATGTTCATCACAGAAAATTTTGAGAACGTATCAGGAAGTCCAACGAAGATGAAAAGACCCACAATCCCACTACTCAGAAAAAAAGACCCTAATATTAATAGTATATACTCTTCTTGAACTTATTGCACATTAGCACATTAAGGGTTCTGAGCAGTCAAGAAGAAAGAAAACAATTTACCTTTGTTTCAAATAATGTTTCCCAAATTCCTTTGACTATGAATCCTTTGGTGGTATAACACCTATTAAAAATCTGAGGAGCTCAGGATCTGAAGAGCACACTTTATGAATGCCACCTAAATGAACTTATCACTGTGCAAGATCTTCAGCCATACTAGTAATTCAGAATTAATCAAACTCAACAATGTTCACCCCTCTACCTAAACTCACACAGAACTAAAGTTGAATAACTTAATGATAAATATTTACTTCAAGAAAGCAACATGCATGGGTATTTTTTCGTATATAAATTGTATCTCAATAAAGCCTTTTAAAAAAGAAACTAATATGCTTGTGTTTCATGAATACTGAGAAGAAGAATAACTTGATGAACATGATATCAGAGCGAAGGAAGGATAGTTTTAAGGAATATTTTATGCTGGTGCATATGCAAGGTGACTCATTCCTGCCCAAAAGAGAGGATACATCTTTAGTTACCATAATGTCTCCCAGATTCCTATAACACAATTCTACTCCTTCCACCTTTTCCTTTCAAATGTTCTAGCAATGCTTATAAATTAATCTACTTAAGTCCTCCTATAGTACTAAAGAGTGAATGTATACTCCAGGGTGGAAATGAACAGCAGTAGCCATAGTCCAGAAGAGCCGGCCATAAGTACAACATTTCTTTTAAATTTCATGTTTTTCCTAGCAAATATTTACATGTGAGAAAGTATTTTAAAAATGTAAAGATTAAAAGTCTTAATTCGAAATCTTTAGGAATAACTGATATATAAAGTTATATATTTACATGTGACTTTATATGTCTTAAAACACATCAAATATACCCTATTTGAGAAGTAAAGCTCAAAACTAAATATCTCCCTTCTATTCTTACTTTTTCTAGAAGCAAAAATTGGCAAGGTTGATAAGTGCTAAATCAGAATCATACTCCACACACCCCTCCTAGGCTTGACATATGAAAAGACGATCTCATGTGCTGCCATAGATGTATTATACCAACTAAATGAGTAACAATGGCCACTTTTAGTTTGTTTTTCTCCTGGTTGTTTGAGACATTTTATCACCCACGCAAAACAAATACAAGTATAAAAGGAGACGATACTTTTTTATAAGTAAACTATTTATTTAACTATTATACTATTTAAAATTTCACACTTCAAAGAGGCCACAAAAATTGTAACATTCAAAAATTTTAGGTAAAACTCTTCAAGGGTAAGCTATTATTTTTCAGCCGGCATGTATGAAGTTTAGCAGCAAAAGGATATTTCTATAGAGACTTGTAGTTGGTTCAGACTCAGTTTCTGCTCATGCTATGTAGAGCATCCATGATGGTTTTATTATACTCTGTAATCTGCTTGGTCACATTCTTCATAATTGGCCGGTAATCACTCTCTTGACTCTTGGTTGCTATGACTAATTACATGAGTTAAGGGGAAACAGTATCAAAACAAATATTAATCTAATTTTGTGACTCAGAAAGGACCCAAATTGTACTAGTATTTTTCTTATTGAAAACTGAAGATGGCACAAAAAAGCACAATTAGAATAGTTATTAAAAAAAACAGATTAAGCATCAATTGAAACCTAAAAGGCCAGGCAAAACTTGTTTCAAAAAAGTTCACCTATGGTATAAAATCTTTTTTAGACTTAACATTTCATTCATCTCAATCTTAATCTGGTCATAGAACAACTCAATGTTCAGAAGAACTGTCCTTTAAAGTACTACACAGGATTTCAGGCAAGTCTCTAGACTTCACTCTGTTTCAAAATCACCTACTTTATGTTGCACAAAACCAGAATTCTGGACTTTATCATATTGTGAATGGGAATCTTCTGCTTTTAAAATAAGTTGCACACCCCCTGGGAATAAAGCCCTTAAAGCATCTCATCTGGAGGTAAGCTGGGGTCCATGCTGCCCTGAGCTGATGTTCAGTAGTGTCCTAGAGGAGAATCTATGCAACCAGTGAGTCAGGATCTAGTTCTCTAAGCAGAGATGTCCGTAAATAGGTCAAAAGGGGACTAGGAAACAACCTTTGGGGAAATGTTTCTTACAACTCCACAATACTTGTCCTCAGCAGCTGCTTCCTTCTATGTCCATACAAAAAGACAAGCAAGAAGACTGAATATAAGAACTATCTTGATAGAAATAAGATGGGACATAAGTACTTATCTTGGTAGATGAAGCTGAATTGGCTGAAACACAGATGAGTTCGAAGGTCAAATTTCTCATGATACTACTTGGTTTATCTCTCCCTTTGCTGCCCAGATATCCAAGGTATAGCATTATAAGTAACAACAAATGACTATACATACATACGTACATGCATACATACATATACATATATATGGTTATATGTAATTCTCCCAACAACTCTATGAGAAGGAAGTATTAACTGTATTTGAGATGATAAAATTGAGGTTTAAACAATTAAGTAAACTGTCCAAAGTCCATAACCTATAAGTAGTAGAGTCAATATTTAAAATTAGATCTCCTGACTCTAAAACCTGTACACTTAATCACTATGCTGCACTATGGCTTTGTACAGTCTGCTTTCTATTAGTTTGGTGTATACACACACACACACACACACACACACACACACACACACACACACACACACACAAAATCATAGAATGGAAACTAAGTCTTATTCATTTATTTCCCACATAGTTTAGCCAGTGTTTTGTACATATTAGGTATTTGATGTTGAACTGAATTTCATTTCAGTCTTTAAAGAAATTCCTAAAAAAATCACTCAGTCAAGCTCATTCGCAGTTTTTTAAAGGATACATTCTTTCATCACAAAATTATTTTGCTCATGGTGTTGCCACTTCCTCTCCAAATTTGTAAGCTAAAAACACAAAAGAAAAATGTTAACCAGTGCCCATATTCAAAACAATTATACACCCCTTTGAGATAAGAAAAAAAACACCCCCAATTTTAAATCTTTTCAACTCCCTGCATTTTATTGAGATAAAGCCATGATAGACAAAAAAGGAATTTAAAAAAATTAAATAACAGTAATACAATAATAAATACAATGCTGAATTTGACAACAGGTTTACTCTGTTTACTTTAATTGGAAATTATTTATTATACCAATGAACATACCAACTGAAAGACAATTTATGATTTTTCCCTTTCCTAAAAGAACTTAAAACAGAAGAATGGGACATGATAGGAATCTCTCCTTGAAACCTGAAGGTCTAATGTCACAAAAGTACTATATATTCTAATACTGCAAAGGTTCAGCTATATAGGAGAAACTTCCTTACTTCCAGGGCTAAATTTCCTGTCTAATTCCACAGGCTGTGATAAGAGCCGAGCTGCAGTGTGAAGATTATAAGAGGGCTGGTAAAAAGCTGGCACTGTTACAATAATTTCTGCATCAACAGGAAGCTAATGTGGATATTATATTGATGGTTGCTTCCTCCAAAGACAATTTTACTGTTATAGAATTAAATTGTTTTTCTGATTTAATTAACCTTGTAACTCTGGGTTATGGTCTTTCTTTTTTAAGATGCACATAGTTTTTTTCCTAAACAAAGGACAGTCTGAAAAATGAAACATTAAAATAATGTTCTGCCTGGACATTTCCAAGAAGTAATAATCATTTTAAAAAATCTGATAATTGAAACAGCATTATTAATATTTCTTTCTAATCTCATGTTAAAATTATTTTCAGGGCATAAGTTCAGTCTTAATGTAGCATCCATCCCATTGTTTCCTCCAAAGAGATAAATCTAGATATTAGGATGAATCATAACTAATTAATTATATGAACTGTATGTGCTGTGACTTAATGCTACTAAATCAGATCTAGCTTCCCCTGATAGAACCTTGAAGTTAAGATGGACTTAAGGAAGCAGTCAGCACTTTTTGACAATAAATCTCTAATAACCTTTTGCAAAGTCAAGTACCAAATTTTTCCTCTTTGTTTCATACAAAGGGGTGGCCTTATAATGCAGCAGACCCCTTAAGTGCTACATGAATAATGATATAAAAGCAACACTGTGTCAGATGGTCAAATTCCTTCTATATTATACATCTATTTCAGTTACTTGCCTTTAAAGCTCCAAGGATGTTATGAAGCACACATCTGTCTTTTTCTCCCTACAACTTATTTTACAAGTCTGTTATGAGTTCTTTATATGTTTTGGATATTAACCCCTTATGAGACATATAACTTGCAAATATTTACTCTTATCCTGCTTTTTCATTTTGTTGTTTCATTTGCTGTGTAGAAACTTTTTAGTTTGATGTGGACCCACTTATTTATTTCTGCCTCTGTCGTTTGTGCTTTTCGTGTTATAATAAAAAACTTGTTGCCAAGACTAATGTCAAGGAGCTTTTCCCCTATGATTTCTAGGAGTTTTACAGTTTGTTCCAATATAAATGTGTTTAAATGATTTCAAATCAATAACCACTCAAAAAAAAAAGGTCTATTGTATAAATTACAGATCTCAAAAGCCAGTTTTTGAGTAAATAACTGCAAAAGATAGGGAGACCAGGATGTGATTCAAACAGTTGGGATTCACAAAAGGCAACAAATAATACAGAGAAGCATTGTAAGTTGTGGTTTATGTTACAAATTCCTGTACGTGGGGTTACGAATAAGATTAGTACTTAATGTGGGAATAAATGAGGTAGCCACTGACTGGCTCTAAGAAATTGTGTTTGTCAAATGTTTTCCTCTTTAAATCATCCATTCAGTGGAAGAGGAGGCTCAAAAATCCATATGAAATATCAGTATTTTTTCCTATGAAACATAAGACAATGGCCTCATGAACTTTTTCTTATGTTTCTTCTCCAGTATCCATTCCCACTCTAAACAGACTAGGATAATTTTGCTATTCACAAGTCTATATCCAGGCCTGTATATTACAAAGTAGAGACAGAGTAATTGACGAATAAATTTGAAATATGTAAATTAGTGACTTCTAAGTTTTTAGTAGTTGTGGCAAACTCTGATGAGAGTCCATCCCTTTCAAGAAGAATACAAGGCTTGTCTTTTTTTTAAATGGTACATCCACGCAATGAAATAGCTGATGCCATAAAAATATCATCAAAAAAAGCGCTTGAAAACACTTAAGAAAACAATTGCTTAAAGAGCATATGCATAGAATGATTTCATTATTTGTAAAAATCAATATAATTAAGGGTGTATAACTGCAAAGGAAAAAAAATTTACAAGGATATTATACCAAAATGTTAATGATGGTTGTCTATCATCATCATCATATTACTACACGAAGGAAGAAAACATTTAACGCATTTAGCATTAATAAATCATAGTTGCAAATTGCTAATGTAGATAATTAGATGTGAGAATGACCAACCTTTATCAGACCACAATTACTGATTTTGTATATGACACGCATGCTTCATTTAATCCTCCAACAAATACTTATTGAACACCTATTATGTGCCAACCACTAGCACAGTGCTGGGAAGAAAGTGAGGGAAAGAGACATCATTTCTGCCCTTAGAAAGAGCTCTCAATGCAGAAGACCTTAGACCTTGTTCAGGTAATTATCAACAGGATGAGTGATATGAAAAGGGGGCTTGTCTATGCATCCTGTGTAATAATCAGAGATGTAAATAAAGAAATTCAAGAACATTACTGCTCTTTATAGCATTATTTGAATAGTTTGAAAACAAGAAATAACCTAAATGTCCAACAATTTGGAATTGACTCAGTAAATTATGCTATATCCATATAGTCAAATATTATATAGAATCATATTTTTACAAAATCTACTGACAAGGGAAAGTATTTATGATGTATAGTTAATAATGAAAAACAAGTTTCCAAATAATAGGTACAATATGGTACCATTTCTATAAATATACAGAAATAAATGTGTACGTATGTACATGTATAAACTAAGTGTACACATAACATAGAAATATAGACTAGAAATATCTGTCTTCATATACACAGAATCATCTCCTGGGTGGTGGGATATTAGTCATTACGGCTCATTTTTGTTATCTGCAGCATTTATGTATTAGCAAAGTTTCTGCATTAAAAACTTTACTTTTGAAATTTTTAAAAGCCATTACCATAATGGCTGTGCCCAGGACAGTGCCTAGCATAGAGTTGGCCTTCGATATAAGTTTACAGAAGTCAGGAAAGCAGGAGTAAATTCATTCTGAGTGGAGACTATACAGAATCTAGTTATCTTCAAAGCCAGAAAATCTGGAAGGTAAATAAAGCAGGTGAAAAAAAAAAAGGGAATGGATTGCTTTGGGAGTGAAAATATAGATCAAGAGAACAGGCCAGATAGCCTAAAAACAGAATGAATTTCAGTCTTATTTTTTTCTTTTTACCTGAGAATGTGTCTCGTTTTCTTGCAATTGTGTTTTTAGTGTCTCATATTCTGTGTTTAGTTTCTGAATTAGTTTTTTAAAGGCATTTCTGCGGGTTGATAATACTGTTCTCTCCTGATGCAATTTCTAGATAGATCCAAACAGAAGTAAGTAACAGGCTTTAGCAGATACCTAGTAAACCAATATAAACAGCATTTGACTTAAACAATTTCAATAATATTCTGATAAAATTCTACCAAGGCTATAATTACTCTAAAAGCTGTTTGTAAAAATATCCTTTTAATGATAATAAGCTAAATTAACTATATTAATAATAACTTATTAGGGCTGTCATATGTGTTTGTACTCCACCAGATTTATTTTATTTTAAAATTTTTTTGTAAATTTATTTATTTAATTTATTTATTTTTGGCTGCATTGGGTCTTCCTTGCTGCGCGCGGGCTTTCTCTAGTTGCAGAGAGCGGGGGCTACTCTTTGTTGTGATGCACGGCCTTCTCTTTGCGGTGGCTTCTCTTGTTGCAGACCACGGGCTCTAGGCGTGCGGGCTTCAGTAGTGGTGGCTTGCGGGCTCCAGAGCACAGGCTCAGTAGTTGTGGCGCACGGGCTTAGCTGCTCTGCGGCATGTGGGATCTTCACTGATCAGGGCTCAAACCTGTGTCCCCTGTATTGGCAGGTGGATTCTTAACCACTGCACCACCAGGGAAGTCCCAGATTTACTTTAAATTAATGTAAATGGCAATGAAAAGCCACTGAGAAGTCTTAAGTACAGAAATATCGTTATCAAATTTGCATTTAACAAAGTTTATATTTGAAGTACACTATTACTTGCTTTTCAATGTTTGTCTTTTGTTTTGAAACTTAAATCACTCTAAATTCCTACTATATATGTAAACTTCTTTATTTTTTCTTAGATTATATATCAAATAGTCAATTGAAAATAATAAATTTTTAAAAATACATATATTATTAAATTTAATCAAGAAAAAACCAACTTGAATTACAATTTCATAGAACTGTTACCATTTACCTTTTTCTTTTCTTCACCTGATGATTTTAAAGCTGGCAAATCATTATATGTTTCCAGATCAGTTATCATTTGCTTAATTTTGCTTTTTAGAGACTGTTGTTCCTCAGTCATTTTACTTTCCAGTAGCTCCATTTTTTGTAGATCCAACTGTAGACGCTGACTATCTGAAACGCAGGAAGATTCAAGGCCATAATTAGTCGAAATTTTATTCCTTACACAAAAGGAAATGCAATCATTAAAAATCATGCATTTTTTTACAAGAGTATCTGCAGAAGAAACATGCATTCACTGCAACTAGTGAGACAATACAAAGATAAATTTTTAAAAAATTACTTACCCCCCAGGTAACAAACATAAACCGATGTATATTAATCACATTTGTCTCCATTCTCATACAAACATGTAAGAACACACATAGTTCTTTTTCTTACTTAATAATATATGAGATAAAGATTCATCATTTTTAATATGTGCATGACATATACACACAGTTATGTGGAGAAAAAAGCAAGTTATGAAACGTTATGAGCAAAATTTTTTAAGTACATATATAGTCAGTTCTCATTATTTGTGGTAGTTATATTCCGAAAAGTCATTGTAAACACTGAGTTAGCAAATACTGAACTCCTATGGGAAATACAGGATTAGGTTTCTGTGAGTCTCTGGTTACGATACTTTTATCAACTTTGATGATACTTTTATCATCAAACTAATACATAACCTTGTTTTATATATGTTTCTCTTTAAATATGTTATTTAATATATATTATTGATTTGTTAACATTGAACTCAAGGCCAACTTATGCCTCAGTGAAGCTTATATAACTGACATATTTTCTCTGTAAGGCACATCACAGCCTTGCGCTTAGGAACACTAGCCAACACTTCAGCACTATACTTGGGAGCCATTTTGAATAGCAAAAGCACTAGCAAAAACACACAAAAGTGTGGTTAAAAAAAAAAAGTGACATTAAATAATATACCATGAAAAGGATACTTGTTTATAGTATGAGAACTAATGCAGGAAGGCATAGTGCTGCCTTAATCAACCTCCACTGGGAACTCGAGCATTCAAATTTTTCAAATTTGAATTCCAATTTTTCACCTCTGCGTGTGTTCACAAATGACCATGAAAGTGCTGCAAATATGAATTTGGGGTTACAAATTAATTTCAGTGAGAGAGCAAGTTTACAAATACAGACTCCATAAATAATGAAAATTGCTCATGTGTGTGTGTATGTGTGTGCGCGATTCTTTCTTTCAAAAGTATTGAGCATCTACTATGTGCCAGGTGCTGAGGATATAATGGAAATCAACAGAGACATCATTGTTTTCACTCGAGGAGCTATATTCTAGAGGTTAAATTAGGAAATTAAATAAGCACTTACAGTAAACTGGATAACTACTATGAAAAGAGTAATACAGGGTACCACAGAACATGTGGCATTGGTCAAAAGAATTCTCTGAAGACATGCCTTTTAACTAAGGCATTAAGGATTAGGAATCAACCACACAAAGGAAAAAGTGAGTGTTCCAGAGAAAATAATCAACATGTGCAAAAATGTCTAGAGGTAAGAAAGCATGAGGTAAAGTCTAAAAGTCTAGAGGTAAGAAAGCATGGTACCTTTGCACAAATAAGAGAAGTATGACTAGAACCCAAAGTTCAAAGTGGATGGTGGTAGGAGAGAAAACTGAAAAATTGAAGGATTTCAGTTCATGAAGGGCTTAAGTCAAGACAGGGAGTTGGGACTTTATGCTAAGGGCTGTGGCAAGTCATCAATGAGTTTCAAATCAGAGAGTAACATAATTAAATTTTAGAAAGTTCTCTCTAGTTGCCATGTGGACAATTAATCGAAATAGCATAACTATGTGCAGGAAGACCAGTTAAGTGTTGATTCAGTGATCTAGGCAAGAAATCTTAGACTGGTGGGGATTTTTTTTTCATTAAACAATATTTAGGGACTTCCCTGGCAGTCCAGTGGTTAAGACTTCACCTTCCAGTGCAGGGGGTGCAGGTTAGATCCCTGGTAATGGAGCTAAGATCCCACATGCATCACGGCCAAAAAACCAAAACATAAAACAGAAGCAATATTGTAACAAATTCAATAAAGACTTTAAAAATGGTCCACATCAAAAAAAAATCTTTAAAAAAACCCAGTATTTATTAAATAAATGCTTTCTATGTGCCAGGCAAATAGAAAGGCATGGGGAATATAGCAACAAACAAAGAACTTATATTCCAGTGGAAAAAGACTATATATATAAAATATACAGTTACGTCAGATAAAAATAAATGAAGAAACAGTGCAGGAGAGATCTGGAGGGACTCAAAAAAGATTAGGCATTTAGGATTAACAAAACAGGCAATCAACCGGATACAGTACTTGAGCGAGAGAAAATGCGGAATCCCGTTTCCAACTTGAATAAATGAGCGTATGGGAGGGTAAGCAGAGGGACATATAAATTTTTGTCTGTTGGAGGGATTTATGATACACTGAGGTCGATTTAGGATTTGTTGAGTTTGAGATACCTCAGAAACATCCAAACAGAGATAAGTAAAGATGTCCATATACAGAAATATGGGTCTAAAGCCCAGAGGGAAAAATGTGAGCTCTGAAGATACAGATTCTGAAACCACCAGCATAGAGATGGCACCTGAAACAATGGGAGTGGTTCAAATCATCAACAGAAAAGGATTCATGACTGCACCTATAAGAATACCAAATTTTTAAAGAATAAATTAACATGAAGGATCCATATAGAATAAGAAATGACCAAAGAAATAAGAGAAAAATCAGAAGTCATGGGGAAAGGATATTTCAAGAATAAAGAAGTGGTTTGTAGTACAGAATATTACTTAGAGATTAAAAGAAAAAGATGGCAAAATATGTGTTGAATTTACTGACCAGGAGAACCTGGATGTATCTTCTGAGAACAGATTTCACAGAAAGAAATGGAATCAAGAGTGAGAGGAAGGTTTTAAGAAATTTGACTGTGAAACCTTTGAAAGAGAGGGATAATAGCTGGGCAGAGAATACTCGGAAAAGGCTTTTTATTTTTTTCCAAGATGTGATAAAATACGGAAAAAAGACTAAAAAGATACCAAAATTTTAATAGTAATAAACTTTTGATAGTGGGATTGTATTTTTAGTTTTTATTTATGCTTGCTTACATCTCCTAAATCCTCTATAATGAATATGAATTCCATTTATAATCAGAAAACAGTATTTTTAAAAATATTCCATTCTGGTAGGATTATATAATACCTACCTTCTCTATTTCAGAGACTTCTTAACTTTGTGATGCTGGCTTTAAAGGTCTCTTTTTTAAAGAGAAAGAAAGGTTTAAGAGGAAACCAACATTACTGAGAACCTGGAATGTGCCTGGCTTTATATATTATCTGATTTACTTTCCCTAATAGCCCTGGGCAAGGGTAAATTTTATTATATGAGGAAACTAAAGCTTAGAAAGGTAATTACTGCCCAAGGTCAACAGCCATTCAAGCTTTGGTGCTGAGTGATATTGTTATCACGTTTATGAAAGGTTCATATTTTACAATAGCAAATGTTACTTTACGATCCAAAGATGCCTCAATGAGCAACAGTGAGTTGTGGGAAGAGGAACAGTAACACTTGGTCAATTTTGCTACTTCAGGCTTCTTTCCCCAGGCCCCATCCTTTGTTCTGCCTTCCTTATAGATACCAAAATAAAATCTGATTTCAGCTAACTCAAAAACAGATACTAAAATGGAATTGAAATATATATCCTGTATATTTAGATGAAGAAATCTGGATTCAAACCTGCCTTGGCCAGTTTCTTCTCTTCTGTGTTCCCAGGAATAGGCATGGGAATAACCCAATACATCCTGTAGTTACTTATTTGTAGAGGCATACAGTGATGCATTGTCATCTTAGAACATTTTACCTTCGCTTTTCCTCTAGTTTAAAGTAGGAATATGAATACCCTCAAAAAAATAGTGGTATTTCAGAGTGTCAAAAGCCAAATATGAGCATCTTCCTTAAATTACTTAGATTTAGGGGTAGATTTTTATATTAAAGTAACATATTTCAGAGTAAAATACAAACTTCACAATGATTTTTATGATAAAATTTAATCTCATAGTGGGATATATTGTACCCTGTGTATACATATTATTTTTCTCTGGCTCCTTTTATTGTTCTTTCTTTATTGCTGCATTTCAGCAGTCTGATGATGATGTGCTTAGGTAAGGAATTTTTACATTAACCCTGTTTGGGGTTCAAAGAGCTTCTTAGATCTGTACAATTAAGTTTTTCATTAAATTTTCAGAAAAATTTCAGCCATTATTTCAACTATCTTTTCTCCCCCATTCGCTGTCCCTCCTCTCCTTCTGGGACTCCAATTACATGTAAATTAGACTGCTTGAAACTGTCCCACAGGTCATTTAGGCTCTGTTCATTCTTTTTTCTTCTTCAGATTAGATAATTTCTATTTATTTATCTTTAAGTTCACTGATTCTTTTTTTCTGCTGTCTTCAATCTTCTATTCAGGTCAGTGAATTTTTCATTTTAGTTATATTTTCAACTCTAGAATTTTCACCTGGTTCTTTTTTGTAATTTCCATTTCTCTGTGGGATTCTCCAATCTGTTCATTTTTTATGCTTTTATTTTCCCTCAAGCCCTTAAATATGTTTATAAACTTTTAAAGTCCTTTTTCTTTTCATTTCAACATCTGGATTATCTCAGGTTCAGTGTGTAGTGATTCCCCTTGACTCACATTTTCTTCTTTCTTCATTTTTACTAAATGTAAATTTAGTAAATTTACTAAATGTAAATTTTTATAATGGACATTTTAAATAACATGTTGTAGAGACTTTGCATTCTGCTCCTTTGAAAAGTGCTGATATATATTATAAATAAGCAATTAACTTTGCCGAACTAAATAAATCTCTAAACTTTTCTCCTTTGGAGTGGGTAGCATCTTAAATCTCTGTACTCAGTTCTTTCAACTTCTAGCTGCTGCTTTTTCCTAGGTCCCATAAAGCCTACTCAATGCATACACATTTCAGTAGTCAGATTAGGATTTGGTTAGAGTTTATACATAGATTTTTGGCACTCCTTCTTACCAGGATGTCTCTCTTATACAGGGCAGGCAATGAGTAAGTAAGTTGGTTTCTTCATGTAAGATTTAGCAAAATTTACTTGGACTTAATTTAAGTTTTATTACCTATAAAGATTCTCTAATGGAAAAATCAATACAAAGCCTGCTAATTATTAAACCTTCCTCTTCTACCTATGAAATCAGAAAGATTAAAATATACCTGGAAGGTGACATTATAATAAAAATGTCATGTTCAAGAATCGAGCAACTCTCTACTTATGAATATAACAAAAATCACATAGAGTATAAAATACCAAATAGTAAAAAAAAAAGCTTCAAAAGACATTGATTTAAGAAAGGAGGTTGTTACCAACCAAATTTGTCCTAAGTTGGTATAATTAAATGTGAACATTTCCTTCTGTCTCTTTAAAGAGTCTTAAGACTCAACCACATTGACTATATGTTATTTTAAAAGATATACCAATATATGGACTGAAATGTTGAGGGTTTTGTTTTATTGGATTAATATTTCTACTAGGGTTGGAAATAGTTAAGTTGAGAATCAAAGTGCTGAATCAAAGTCACTGAAGCTTATGGTGTTTCAATGCTCTAAATAGGAAATGTACTTACTTTGTATATTTTGGCTGTTCGGTGAAAAGTTATATAAATCTAACTACAAGTTTAATTTAAAGATATATTAGGGAAATACATTTTTAAACTATATATACTGCTTTTTCTAGAGAAAGGGAGAAAACGGTTGGTTGGTACAGGGTAAAGTTTATCTTCCTTCAACCGCAGGACCCCATGAAAAGCTAAAAGCTTCTCCAAGAGAAGAGACAGGAAGAGGATGCAGACTAGTTCCTTCTGATATGCTATGAAGTTGCAAAGTTTACCAAGTAGTGTGTACATAGTAGCAAAACTCAGAAGGAACCACTTTGACCTGGGGAAATGTTCCTGAAATATTCTGCCATCAGCGCATTTGTTTATTCCCTGGAGCTTCCTTTCCAAAAATATAAATAAAAACTATTGCTGACAGGTTCCTTGTCTCTTTACTCATGCAGTTTATCAGTGTATCTTAACCTTTTTTTTTTCATTACTGTCCCCCTAAGGAGCCTTTTGTAGACTATTGTTTTCACAGTCACCTCCCATGAATTTTTTATATTACAGATGTATATCTGTTTATGTACAGTGACCTTTTGGAGGGCCACACACCTTTATAGTTAGTATATAAAATTTTTTTACCCTCCCCCCAAGAAGTAATTTTGCCCCCTTGGGAGTGATATTGCTCCATTAAGAAGCACAGAGTACACTAAGAAAATCAGGTGAGTTCCAATTTTATCTTCAAGGGTCAAAGGGAGGCAGTTCACAAAAGGGGAATGTAAAATTCATTATCTCTGAAAGATGAACCAGAATATTATAAACCTCTTATGGTGATTTCCAGATAGAAAAAGTTTCTTGTGGGGGATGGTATTAAGAGAAGAAAAACAATTTATATGCTTGGCTTAAATTAACACTTAAAAATAACTGACTAAATGAAATTAATTGTAGGGGTCAGATAATTCAAACTTTAAAAGGGAAACTTTCAGTAAAATCCTTATCATAGTAACAAACCAGATTTTTATCTCCATTGAAGCCAGTTCTCAT
Source organism: Stenella coeruleoalba (assembly GCF_951394435.1). Classification (NCBI taxonomy): domain Eukaryota; kingdom Metazoa; phylum Chordata; class Mammalia; order Artiodactyla; family Delphinidae; genus Stenella; species Stenella coeruleoalba. The sequence goes on from NC_137153.1 coordinate 48,340,582, forward strand.
TCTTTTTTAATTCTACATCTCTGGAGAAGACTAGGTTTTTAAAAGAAATGTAAACACAAAGTATAAAAGTATGAAAGGAATACAAAGTCCTGATTATTGAATTCATTTCCCAGTATTGATATTTACCCTTTTAAAAAATGTATGTTTCTCGACAGCCATTATACAAAGGTAGCTTAAAGGAGGCAAAAACTTGTTGAATTAGTATTGACTTTAGAAAATGAAAAATTTAAAACTATGGTCTAAAACACAAAACAGAAGTTTCTTAGATGAAATAATTAAACATAAAATTCTTCAGCTTATAGAAAAAAGAAAATAAAGATGTAAAAACACTCATAGTTGTATACATCCAAAATAATTGAAAATGGGATCTTGAAGAGATATTTGCACACTTATGTTCACTGCAGCAGGATTTCACAATAGCCTAGAGGTGGAAATAACCTAAATGTCCACCAACGAATGAATGAATAATGAAAATGTGGTATGTACATACTACAGAATATTATTCAGCCTTAAAAATAAATCCTGTCACGTGTCACAACACAGATGAACCTTGAGGACATTACGATGTGAACTAAACTGGTCACAAAAAGGCAAATATTGCCTGATCCCACTTATATGAGGTATCTAAAATAGTCAAACTTTTAGAAATATAAAGTAGAGTGTGGTTAGCAGGAGCTCAAGAGGAGGAAATGGGGAGCTGCTGTTCAATGGTATAAGTTTCAGTTCTGCAAGATGAATATGTTCTAGAGATCTGTTGCATTAACAATGTGTAGATAGTTAACACTACTATACTGTACACTTACAGATAGTTAGGATGGTAAATTTCGTGTGTTTTTTATCACAATTAAAAAAATACTCATAATTAAACCAACAGTAGGTATAAATCAAATTTAGAATGCACCTACTCCACTTACGTGGAATATAATTCAGATATACAAATAAAACTATGGCAAACAAACTTTAAGCAAATCTGGGCAGATAAAATAAATGTACAGAATGACAATTTTCCACCTATATCATCAATTTAAATTCAACTGCATGTTAACAGCGTTCAATATGCATTTGTGGATTCACAATCCTTTATATAAAACTCCTAGGCAGTTGTGTTTTAGAATGCAGAATTCTTTGAATTTTAGAAAAGTAATATAGTGTATATACTGATTATTATATAACTCCCATGACAGGGTCTGAGGCAGCATCCGACATCAAGTAGATAAATATACTTCTGCAGCAAAAAGTATGAACAGTCACACTAGGTAGGACAATTAAAAAGCCTCATGTCAGTTCAGGTCAGGTTAGGTTTTGCTGTAAAGAGCTTTTTTAGATTTGGGGATTCCAGATAAAGGGATATTATGGAAACTATTCCATTTTGGGAATCTTTAAACATTTTTAAGTTAGCAAATAGCATCTTCCTTCTCCATGATCTCACAACTGCCAGAGTAATTTCCAGTAGATAAATAAAACATAGCTAATTCAAAGTCACCATACACCATCATAGTTAGAATCCACCACTTCAGAAAACCAAAGATACTATACAAATTTTGACTTGACTTTATCCTAGGCTCTTTAAGCTCAATTATATTTGTTTCTAATCTCTACCTGCACTATCCAAATGGCAGCCACTAGCCACATATGACTTTTGAGCACTGGAATGTGTCCAGTCCAAATTGAGATGGGCTGTAACTGTAAAATCTCATTGATCATTTTATATTGACTACATGTTGAAATGATAATATTTTGAATACACTGGGTTAAATATAATATATTATTAAAATTCACCTGTCTCTTTTTACTTTTTTAATGTGGCTACTAGGCAATTCAAAATATATATGTGGCTGGCATTACATTTCTTTTGGAAAATGCTACTCTAGTCTCATGTTAGTCATAATGGCTGAAACTATAATTAAAACATTACCACCTCTAGGATACCTCTCTCCTAACTACCCAAGACCACAGTGGATATGAGCCCTGTGCACGTCCATTGCTCCTTATCCTTCTATCTTAACACTGTTTCATTACACTTCAATTGTTTGTTTGGCATTCCACCAGATTGCAAGTTTCTTGAGGAAACAGACTGGATTTTTTTTTTTTAATCCCTGTATACTCAAGTTACAGCAAAGGCATAAAGCAAATACTCAATAAATGTTAAATGAGTGAGAATATTCCAATGAATTACTATTAAGTTGATATGAAAAGTCACAAAAAATTCTAAGCCTATGAATGACTGCAGCAATAGGCAGTCATAAATTATATCCTCAGTCTTTCAAAAAAAATCAAAGAGAATAACATTAGATTTTAAAAGTTCCAGTTTGTTACAGAAAAAAAGGATATTAAAATCTAGGTTGTTTCCTCACCTGAAGTCAGATTCCTAGCCGTACTTTGTGATTTCTGCATTTCAGTAGATTTAAAATTGAGATCATCCTGCATCATCTTCAGCTCTTGATTGGTGATAGAGGATATCTGTTTCATACGATTTATATTCTGTATTTGCAGAGACATAAAAGTGGAAAAAATTCCACTGATTTAACTTTCCAATAAAACTCTTGAAAATGCTGCTAAAGGACTGGATGTTTTGAAAGGGTATTCTTTTTTGAAATACATCATTCATTATATATATATTTTATAAAAGAATACAGTGAGATTCAAAGTGGTTTTCTCAATAAGGAGAGGTTAAATTAAAATTCAGAATCGTTTCTTTTACATTTGCTTTATTTTACTGTAGAAAAAATTCAACTATTCTATTTTAGGAACTGACTGGATTTTTAAAACACTTAGAATATTGAAAAGAGACCACGCATTTTTCCTCCTATGGTACCACACAATAGTAGCTGCTCAATAAATGTTTTTTGAGGAATCAAGATACTCATTAGGTATCCTGTACTCTTACATAATAGTGAACCACTGCAGTTTTTGAGTTGTATTTAGAAAGGTAATCACAGTAAAAATAATGAAGACACTAAGACAGGTACATGGTACTTACTCGACTACAGTGCTCCAAGAGTGCAACAATGTTGGCTTCTATCTGTGCCTTCCTTTCCAGTTCCTGGTTCTTAGTTTCCTCAAAAGTCTCAATAAAGGCTGCCAATTGAAAAATATGATGAGATGCTACTGCTGATATAGCTAAACACTACATAAGCTCTGATTTGTAGGTGTGAAAAGTACTTTTTAGAAATTCAAGGCAAATTTTAAACTATCACTGTTTAATTTTTTATTAACCCAAGGGTAATTAAACTACTCAATAAGAACATTTCTACATACTTTCAGGCTTTTAAAGTTTGTTATGACCTTAATATAAATAAACTAAAAATTTATAAATTCAGGCTCAGAAGTAACAGTTGATAAAATGGAGATGAGAATAAATCCTATGTTTTTACACTAGGATCTCACTGATACACCTACAATTAACATCTATAATTAGCCACTAACTTTACTTTGGAAAATATTACTAACTACCTGCAAACTGAGTATTTTATAATGCCAAATTAGTCTCAACTAAGTAAGTTTAGTAATTTATTGTTACAAATAAATATTCTAAGAAATCCTCCCTTTTCTTCTCTAACATAGAATTAGTACATAATTTGCTATTACTTACATTCTTAAAATATTTCTATGGATCTTCCAAAAATTAACTTAAAATAATTTTACTATTAGCATGAAACAACAAATTAATTCTGAGATAATTTTTGGTACTTGCTGAGATTTTAAAGAAATCTTGGGATATCGTTAAGCCAGAGTTGGTAATTACTGCTTTATGACATGTTTCTATGAAGGTAACAATCGGCCTCAGACCTATAAAAATGTCAGATTTTTAAAAAATAATAATTTAAAAAGGAAACCAGTAATTGTTAATATAGTCAATTTTGATAAACTTATGAATGTACAACATAAGTTTAAGTGAAGATCTATTTACAAAGTCAAATTCAGATTTTTTTTTCAGATTTTTTAAAAAAGTGAATAAGAAGCTACAATAGAAGGCTACTAAAGCTTCAGTCAGTAATAGAACCAAGAAACAAAATCAGAGGTGAGGGCTAATAAATAATGAGATAAGTACTATGAAAAGCTTAAAAAAAAGGTGAAAGATATTAAAGGTGAAGCATGTGAAAGAGAACATTCAACAATCAATGAGTGGTCTATAGATTATACAGACTATAAATGTACGTATTAGCTTTAGAATCTATCCCTAACATACAGTCATACACATACATACACATGTACAAAATCTTTCTAGAATTCTCTACCCATCTAAACTATGCTAGATATTTAGTAATACTTCAAGGCAAATGCTTTGAATGTCCACACTTCTGCACTTCTATTATTAGTCATTAAATCTTCTCAAAATGAGATCTCTGATTCAGTATAAATGAACAACTGGGAATATATTTTCACATCTATAAGATTATCACTTACTGTCCATATTTTCCTCCCTTTTTTTTAGCTCCTTGTACTTCTGATTCATTTCACCTATAAGAGATAAAAAATTTAACATTAGTTTCAAGAACTTAAGATATAGTACTCTAAATTAGAAATATCTCTTAGGTTCTCGATATGCCATTAGTCATTAAATATTCAGTATTTTCAATTAGGTGAAATTCATTTACATTGACTTACAGGGTCTTTCAAAACAGCTATATATATGTGTATGTTTGACTATTTGGAAAGAACAATCCCCTGACTGGAAAGGACTGAAAGACTCTCCAATGGTTCTCTATTTCACTTCCAACTTGGAGCTATTCAACCTACGCATGCACACACTGGTGACGGGAAACATAAGCTCCCATGAAATTTCATTTCATCTCTGAATAGCTCATAACAGCAAACAAGATGGCAGGGTTACTTCCCTCACAGAGCTTAAAGTCTAGAGATTTAACAATTAAAATGTACTAAGTGCTATCATATGAAAGTAAAGGGTGCTATAGCAGCACACAGCAAGGACAATTAATCTAGTTCAGGGATTCAGGAAATTTTCCTCTAAAGAAGTAATATTTAAGCTGCATTATAAAGAATGGATGAATAGGAGTTACTTGGTCAAAATATAGAAGGAGTTGAAAGTCAAAGCATTATAAGTACATAAATATGAAAGTGAGGATGAATATGGTAGCACAGAAAACCGAAAGAGTTCTGAGGCAGAGAATGTGAAGTGAAAAAGTGGCACAAAGATGAGGCAGGTTATGAGAGACCTTATAAGACACATGTTATAAAAGTCTGGATTCTCTCCTAAGGGCAAAGATTACTGAAGAATTTTAAGCAAAGGAATAAAATTATCAACTTGCATTTCTGATCTGGAGAATAAAAGAGAAGTAAGAGTGGAGGCAATAAGACCAGTTAGGAGGTTGTCAAAGTAATCCAAATGAAAGAGGAAGACTGCCTGGGCAATTAGGATGTAAGGTAGAGGATTTTCATTTGAGACATTTAAGAGCCAGAGTAAGGTGAGGATTTTGGTGAGGGTCAGAGAGGGAGAAGTCAAGTGTGACTCCCAGGTTTCTGGCTTGGGTAATCGAGGACATTGTGGTACTGAAAAATAAATAAATAAAAAGAAAATTGAGGAAGAAACTGCCATGTTGCATTTAATATATGTAAAAGACATGATTAAAAGGGCAAAAATCCATGGCCCGTACAGATGGATGAAATCGGACACTTTAGCTGCATAAAGGGACCATTAGTAGAGGTGGATCATGATTATTTTAGAAAAACAGGATTTTCAGTGTAACAGAAATTGAGATTTGGAGGCCCAGGGCTATTTTCCTGAACTAGTGAGATGGCTGCAGTCCTGTGCTCCCAGAGCCCCAGGTAAAGAAAGCAGAATAAATTTGTGCTTGATCCAATCTGTACAGTTTCTTCATTAAAGTCAGTTAGATCTTAGCATTCTAGAGAAACAAAGGAAGCTTACTAAGACAATGCCCAGCAAAGATGGAGAGAATAAGAGATTCCTAAGGGTGTTCCTGGTAAGAAGCTGGCATTTAGAAGGACTTTAGGAAGAAGAGTTCTAAGAAAATGGGGGAGCCAATAGTTAGAGTCCAGAGGCTAAAACCCATTGGTCAGTCTGTGTTCTATCTATCCTCCTATAAGCTCTACAGTTTTGCCAAGTACCGGCTAGAGCAGCAATAACATTAGGGAGTGGAGGTAGACAGTCAGAATAGAGCCCCTAATTACGTGGAGGCTACGGACTTCCACTTGTATACTTGCTTGGGTGGGAAGTGAGTTACAATTACACAAAGGTGATGGCAAAGTCAGAGACCCAGGTCAGCAGACAGCTTTTCTGCTTTCTGGTCTGAAAACATTTTTCCCAAATTGACCGAGGACAATCCTTATACAGAGAAAACCTTGTCAAGGCCCCCACCACCAGTACTCATAGTAAAAAGGCTGAAAGCTACTGTATAAGGATAGTAAATACCCAGAGGTCATGAATTCCCAGCCAGTGAACACTCAGAACGAATGGGAAACATTTGGTTCACTCTAAGACTTTGGATGCATTAACAACTTTACTGATCAGTTCAGATGATTAACAATGGTCTCAGGGCATAATGATGCAGCACGATTAGTTGTAAGGGGAAGGGGAGAGATCTTTTTGTTTCACTAATAACAAAGTTTGTATATGATTAAGTTTTTTTTGAAAAATACATTATAGACAGATTAAGATTAGCCCTATAATGATGTTACCATTCAGTAATTTATGGCAATAGTTTTTCGGATGGGAAACAAAGAAAGAATATGAGCTTGCAGCATACATGATCTGGAATATCCTCACAGGAGGCTTATATGCTCGTAAATATTATATAACATATGTGAAGTAGCAGAAAAGCTAGTATCTGCTGAATCTGCCATGGCCTAGGTTTCTAAAAAAGTCCTAGTTCCTTGTGTGGCTGTCTGAGAAGTTGTCCTCTTGGGAGATTGGTCAGGCATTAAGGGATTAAGAAGAAGGCCTGCATCCTAGGCTTTATAGGCATTTAACTACCATCTTATCTTTCCTCTTCTAAACTTAAGAGAATTTCCTACACATGCTGTTTCCAGCTCCTCATCTTGCTATTAGACCTTACGACACTGCAATGAGGCTTCTCCTCCTGACATTCCAATGAAATTGTTCACAGTAAGATTATATGACTCCTTAATTATCAAATCCAAGGGGCAGTTTCAAGTTATCTTACTCTGTAATATTTGACACTATTGATACATCCTTTCTTCTTCCAATTATTTTTCCGCTTATGTTTTTTGTTGCTTGGGGGTTGGGCTTTTCTGGTTTTTCTTACTCTCATTCCTTCTTTGTCTTCCCTTCATAACTTTCCCTTTCTTCATTTAAATTCTGGATTCTGCTCTTCATTGACTTCTAATGCTACATTATATCCAAGGAAATCCCACTCATTCTTGTGGTTTAAAAACTCTTAAATTTGACCTTTTTCCTAATTTTCAGATTGTTTTATCCAATTGTTTACTACATATATTCATGTGGGCACATTTCATGACATCCTAATACACAGCCTATCCATAATTAAATGCATCAGTCTTCCCCCTCAAAGTCTGTACCCCTCTGTATTGCCTATTATGTTTGAAAGCCCTTCACCATACACTTATCAACCAAGTCAGAAACCTGGGAGATTCCTCCCTCCTTCTCCCCTCAAATCCATGCTCCAAGTTGCCATCAGATTGAGCTGGAAGACATATCTGGTCAATGTCTCCCAGCTATACAGCTGGCCAGCTGGATTAGCTAGGACAGAGCTCCCATATATCTTAGCAAATTCCCAAGCTTCATAAAACCTCCTCCCATATCACTGTTGCTAAAAAGAGAAGAGATCAGGGCCCTAGTGAACTCCTCTATTTTGTGATTTCTCAGTTGGTGGATTAATATCTGAGCTTCTCATAAGAGGCAATGTACAGATGTGGGCAGTCCTAAAGTAGGGTAAAATATAGGGCTTGTTACAAAATCTATCCTTAGATTTAATATTATAGGAGAGGACAAGATCATAGACAGGGGAAGCTAATCAGTTATCACACTGGAGGTGCAAAGCAGGCCATAAAAAGGGTCTAATCATTTTAGAAAGATCAACAATGAAGAGACCAAAGGAGAGGGAAAAGGACACATTCATAAAATGAGGGTTATTTTAGAGCTATCCTCAAACTCTGAGTATTTGATGTGATCATAGTTCTACATAATTTATTTCTTCCAAGTTTAGTGAGTACCTATTATGTGCCAGATACTATAATAGGTGCTGGGGATATCAAAATGAACAAGACAGTTGCCACTCTATCCTAGAAGGGTGTACAATCTGTTAGGTGAACAAAAGCAAAAAGTTACAATGCAACATAAGTACTGTAACTAAGCTATATATGAAGTACTATGATAACTAGATGGGTGAAAAGAGTTCAGAAGGCTTTTATATAGAAAGTATCATATCAGCAAGGCATTTTAACAGGTAACGGAGGAATTATAGAGATGAATAAGATATTTTCCTTCAAGAAATTTATGCTGTAGTAAGACAAGTACCCAAAAATTTCCACTATAAATTCAGGCCTCTTTCCCCTTACAAGGGGGGAAGAAGAAATGAGTACGGACTGTTACAAAAGACTTGGGATATTGTAGAAAGGACACTATTGCTTTTTGATACTCTCAGCTATAGCCAGCCAGTGGAGTAAGGGAACTAGGCTCTTCTTCCAGCACTAAAGGGCTGAGTACCACCATAACCACCTTTCTCCTCACTTGTCAGTAAGGTCATCTGACTCTTTTACCTCTCTATCATAAAATGTTCTCTTGAATCAAGGCTTAACAGAGCAATCTTGGCTTTTATACTCTGAGAAGCAGTTCTGACCCTGGAGAAGGGTCTGATCACCATTTTCCAGAACAGGTAGCCACCCCAATCTTCTCTCATGATCAGTGTACAACAAGGCACAAGCTAGTGACTCCTCTGGCTGCAAGGCTCCCAAGTCAGCAGACCTACTGATTTTAGAGGTGAAAAAGTAGCAGATAGTAAATAAAATTAGAGAGGAGGGGCAAAAATAAACACCAAGGTACTTTTGCTGGAAGGTAGGATTCTTTCCTTTCTAGCACTTGGGGTCCTTCTGAGGCAAGCTAAATATCCCAGTACCTTCGAGCATTCAGTACCTTCAAGTGTTCCTTATGTGTCATAGTTTCAGTCTTGTTATCATTCTGTTCATTCTACTCTTAGCCCAGTTCTTCTGGACTAAGAGTTCATTCTACTCTTACTCCAGTTCTTCTTCATTCCTTTTAAAGTATGATGCCAAGAAACAGGATTCCAAGCAGACTATCACTTCTCATCTCATAGTCCATATATTCATCTTTTGTTAATGTAATCTACGATTCCAGCTGTTCTGGAGGCTGTATCACATGAATTCACATTGAGCAGTTATCTAAACCCCCTCTAACATTTTCACATATTTTAGTAAGATACAGCACTTTCTCCTCCCCCATTCCTGCTTCAATTTTAATTAGTTTTGGAGTCCTATTAAACTTCATCTTTTTACATTCAGGCTCTCTCTCACCTACTTTTCACACATCACTATAGCAGTAAGTGATAAACTAATATATCAAATATTGCTAAACTGGTATGCTAAAATGAGTACATATAAGTTTAATGTTTTAAACTAACTTTTAGCTTCAAGCTTCACCCAATTTATCAATTATACATTCAACAAAATGTTTTAAATTTTGGCAGGAAAGTTTCTTTACAGCTATGCAGACAAGGTCTGATTATTCTATCTACTAGAGGCATTTAAAATATATACAATAAAAATTCTCTAAATATGTAAAAGTTAAATTATTGCCTAAAGCCTCACCATTTCTAAAGAAAATAAAAAGGACTATGAAGAAGTTTGTTTCAACAGAGTAATGTCCATAAAATCAGATGGTATAATGAGTAATCCTTGGCATGTATACTAAACACAATGTAAGTTCTTAATTATTTCCTAAAGCAGTGGTTATCAAACTTTAGCATGCATCGGAATCATCAGGAGGGTTTGTTGAAACACAATTTGCTAAGCCCTATTCCCAAGGTTTCATGTTTAGTAGGTCTGGGGTAGAGTCCAAGAAGTTTTATTTCTAACAAGTTTCAGATGGTGCTGAAGTGCCTGGTCTGAAGATAATACCACCATACTAATAAATAGTTTAACCAATCCCCAAATTGAACAATAAGCAATGATTCATTCTTCTTCATTGTATGTATATTGAGAAGCTACAAAACAGCAATGTAAAGATGCCATTTGAAACTCAGATACCAGCTGATAAACTGAATATATTATCTTGTACATCCTGGGGAAAATACTTTCCAAATATGTTTTGGGAAAATCTCCAGGAAAGTTATTAAAGTTTCAGTTTATAAATTAATAGCATTACATATGGTCACCTTATCTTTGATAAAGGAGGCAAGAATATACAATGGAGAAAAGAAAGCCTCTTCAATAAGCGGTGCTGGGAAAACTGGACAGCTACATGTAAAAGAATGAAATTAGAACACTCCTTAACACCACACACAAAAATAAACTCAAAATGGATTAAAGACCTAAATATAAGGCCAGACACTATAAAACTCTTAGAGGAAAACATAGGCAGAACACTCTATGATATAGATCACAGCAAGATCCTTTTTGACCCACCTCCTAGAGAAATGGAAATAAAAACAAAAATAAACAAATGGGACCTAATGAAACTTAAAAGCTTTTGCACAGCAAAGGAAACCATAAACAAGACGAAAAGACAACCCTCAGAACGGGAGAAAATATTTGCAAATGAAGCAACTGACAAAGGATTAATCTCTAAAATTTAAGCAGCTTATGCAGCTCAATATCAAAAAAACAAACAACCCAATACAAAAATGGGCAGAAGACCTAAATAGACATTTCTCCAAAGAAGATATACAGATTGCCAACAAACACATGAAAGGATGCTCAATATCATTAATCATTAGAGAAAGGCAAATCAAAACTACAATGCGATATCATCTCACACCGGTCAGAATGGCCATCATCAAAAAATCTACAAACAATAAATGCTGGAGAGGGTGTGGAGAAAAGGGAACCCTCATACACTGTTGGTGGGAATGTAAATTGATACAGCCACTATGGAGAACAGTATGGAGGTTCCTTAAAAAAATAAAAATAGAACTACCATATGACCCAGCAATCCCACTACTGGGCATATACCCTGAGAAAACCATAATTCAAAAAGAGTCATGTACCAAAATGTTCATTGCAGCTCTATTTACAATAGCCAGGACATGGAAGCAACTTAAGTGTCCATCGACAGATGAATGGATAAAGAAGATGTGGCACATATATACAATGGAATATTACTCAGCCATAAAAAGAAACAAAATTGAGTTATTTGTAGTGAGGTGGATGGACCTAGAGTCTGTCATACAGAGTGAAGTAAGTCAGAAAGAGAAAAACAAATACCGTATGCTAATACATATATGGAAGCTAAAAAAAAACGGTCACGAAGAACCTAGGGGCAAGATGGGAATAAAGATGCAGACCTACTAGAGAATGGACTTGAGGACACGGGGAGGGGGAAGGGTAAGCTGGGACAAAGTGAGAGAGTGGTAGTGTATATATGGACATATATACACTACCAAATGTAAAATAGACAGCTAGTGGGAAGCAGCTGCATAGCACAGGGAGATCAGCTCAGTGCTTTGTGACCACCTAGAGGGGTGGGATAGGGAGGATGGGAGGGAGGGAGACGCAAGAGGGAAGAGATATGGGGATAAATGTATATGTATAAGTGATTCACTTTGTTATAAAGCAGAAACTAACACACCATTGTAAAGCAATTATACTCCAATAAAAATGTTTTTAAAAAAAGCAGATTTCTAATCAGAAACAATGTAAGTGAGAAGACAGTGGATCAACATCTCTGAAGTATTAAAAGATAACATCTGTCAACCTTGACTATACCCAGCAAAAATATCCTTTGAAAATGAAGGCAAATAGGCATTCTCAGACATACAAAAGCTGAAAGCATTCATCACCAGCAGACCATAACTACAAGAAATGTTCAAAGTCCTTCAAGCAGAAAGAGAAAGATCTCAGATGGAAATCTGGAATCTACATTAAGGACTGAAGAACAGCAGAAATGGGTAAATAGTAAGATTTTGCTCCTTATTAGTAATCGTTTAAAAATATAATTGACTGTCAAAAATAATAGCTATGCAAAATGGATATCTCAGAAATAACTAAATTTCCTTGTCAATTGCATTATTATGAACTTTCATCAAATCTTTAACCGTGGTCATTTTAAAGTCTTTTGTCATTTACAAACAGTTCTGGGTGTACTCGGATGCTTTTGCAAAAATGTTCCTATAAAAGGGTTTCATCTTCAAGGAATTCATGGAAAAGACTCTGAGACATGCAGGTTTCTGGTAACTGACTGTACTGCTGAACTGAATGAATAAGCATTTTCAGAAAGATCAAGATGAAAAAAAAACTAATGACATGGGACTGAGTGAACTGATGAGGATGATTATAATTTTTTGACTTTCTGTTTGAATTAAAAAAAAAATCCCAAAAGGACTCAAGAGGCAAAAAATATACAAACCAATTTTCACTGCAAAGTAAAGGAGCTGTTGTTACAATGGAGGATTACTGGACTGAATGTCAATATTATGACATAGTATGAGTGTGTTTTGTGTTCAGTAATTGCAATCATTGTTGCTTTTGTTGTGGTCAACCATTTACAATGCTTGGTGTCAGTTTATCTCTTGTAAAAATAAAATACAGTGTATGTGTGTGAAAAAAAATAGCTATGTAGTTATTACCTTATAAAATACGTAAAAGGAAAATGTGTGATGACAATACCACAAAGACCAGGAAGGGAGAAGTAGAAGCATGCCATTGTCAAGGTTCTTATACTATACATAATGAGGTATAACATGAAGGTAGACTATGATAAGTTAAAGATATACACAATATCCTAAAGCAACCACTAAAATAACAAAACAAAGAATTATAACTGAAAGACCAATAAAGAAGATAAAATGGAATCATTAAAAATAATTAATCCAAGTCAGACAAAGAAGAATGAATAAATAAACTGTGGTTTATCTTCACAGTGGAATACTACTCAGCAATGAACAGGAGCAAACTGGTGACATGTGCAAATATATGGATAAATCTTAAAATAATTATGCTGAGTGAAGGACCAGAGAAAAATGTGTACATAGTTATGATTCTGTTTATATAAAATTCTAGAAAATGTAAATTAATCAACAGTGACAGAAACAAGATCATCGGTTACTTGAGGATGGGAGAGTGAAGCAGGTAGGAGTGGGAGGGAGAGGCTGCAAAAGGGTATTAGGAGATTTTGGGGATCGTTGAGTATGTTTACTCTCTTGATTGTGGTGATGGTTTCACAGGTGGATGCATATGTCAAAACTTATCAAATTATGTACTTTAAATATGTTTACTGTATTGTATGTCAATTAAACCTTTGTAAAGCTGTTTTAAAAAAACTAAAAAAATTAATTAATAGCATTAATAATAACAGCCAATAACTAACATTTATGTGCAATTTTTAAATTGCATGCTATTCTGAGTCATACACACACACACACACACACACACACACACACACACACACACACACGTTCCATTCATCTAATCTTCACAGTAAACCTAAAAGGAAGGTAGGTACTGTTATTATTGCCACTTTAAAGATGAGGAAACTAAGGTACAGCAAGGTCAAGTAGCACGTCTGAGATCAGCCAGTAAAACAGCACAGCTCAGATTTGAATCCTAGCATGCGGGTTGCAGAACCCGTGCCCTAAAACAAAACTATTCTGTCTTTATAAATTCTATTTTACCTGACATAACCAGAGAATAAAAGCTTCTAACCTGGGCCTTGGAACTATGAGTAGGAAGAAGTATCCTACAGACAAACCAAAGAAAAGGGTTGTATTTTATGTTTTTACTACCCTTGAAAGCAGCATTTAAATTATAGAGTAAATTGCAATGAATTCATTTGAAGTTTAGGGCAGTAATCCAATGATCCTGTAGCATTTTATGCATACTTCTATTATGATACATATTTATCACATTGTAGCTGTTAGATATTTAGATGTCTGTGATATGCTGTATTGATAACCACATGATATTCCGTTTTATCAATCTTTGGGAAGATACTGTACTCTAAAATTGAAGGAATAATTTGTAGTGAGCAATAATGCCCAAAAATCCTTCTTGGGGAGAAATGTGACTGTACTTTGTAAACTGTGTTCCTTAAGCCTTGTCTGAGCACGCAGATGTCCAGAAAATTAGCTCCACCTCGTGGATCATGGTAGTACTACAAATTCAGGCCTTTGAGAACAGTGAACTGTCAGAGAAGTAATTAGCACTGGTGAGGATGCACTTTCACATACTGCTGCTGGATGTATAAACTGGTACAACCATTTCTGGAAAGAAATTTTCAAAAATAATCAAAATTGTATACATAAGTAACTTTCTATTCAAAATTTCACTTCTAGAAATTTAGCCTATAGAAATATACAAATTAACAAACATATATGTATCAAGGTTATTTAGTGCAGCATTGTTCTTGGTAGTGAAAAATTAGAAACAACCTAATGTCAATGTGGATACAGCTAATACTATTTAACAAGAATATCAACATGACTACAGCTAATAGTTTTTGTAAGTACTTAAATATGTGCCAGGGACCATTCTTAGTCTGGCTTTAAAGCCCTGACATTGGCTACTATGCAATACTTCTTAGAATGAAGTATATACATCCTCATACGGAAGAGTGTTCATTATATACAGTTAAATGAAAAGACTCAAGCTCAGAAGAACTGTATCACTCAATTAAATATATATACATTAAATATATATATATATATGCTGTGTATAGAAAAAAGTCTAAAAGGCTATACATATCAAACTGTAAACAATGATTACCTCTGAAGAATGGGATGCGTATGAGGAGAAAGGAGATGATTTTTACTTTATACACTTTTGTATTGCTTGAATTTTCCACATTAAGTACACACCAGGTTTGTACATAAAAAGTACACAATTAAAAAAAATAAGTTAATTGGAGTCTTTAAAATAACTTTAACTACTTTAAGGAAAATTTTTTAAAACTAGTAAGGGGTAACCTCCTAGATGCTGACTGATAATTTGCACAGTTAATGACAATACATGAGAATGGTCATTTGAGGCAACACACACACACACACACACACACACACACACCCATAAAATGAAGTACATTCAAGGTGATTAAAACGCTTCAGAAATTCTGGGTAAGTTTATAACTGGTAATTTTTTGACAAAGATGGTAGGTTGAACATGCACATCTAACCCTAACCTGCCCCACCCCCCAAACTCCACTAAAATTATAGTAAAAAGAATTTTTAAAGGTCAAACTCCCAGCAATGAGAAAAATAGGAGAGGAAACAATAGTAATAAAATTTTGGAAGCTGGAAGCAGATGGACAAATGGTAACTAATTTAGCAGACCTGAGAAAGTCTAAACCTAAGCTGCACTGGGTAAAGATGAGAATTAACCAGATTTCAAAAGGCTCAGGAGTTCTGCATAGACAATCACTTATTTTGTGTTCCTACACCATGGAAGGTTTTGTCGTGTCTTAAAATAGTAACACTGCTCTTTTTAGAATTTAACGGAATATAGTGAAGAGTACAGTAGAGGCCTGAGTTAAGTGGACCAATAAACACCATTTACTTTGAGGGACCTTCAATATGAAATATACAAAAATTAATTTGTGGTGAGAATAAATTTTCTTAGTCAACAATTACCTTATCAAAAACTAACTACTCAACCATATGTTAGAAGTAAATCTTTAGGTAAAAGAATAATAAAAATAATATCCTATGTTGAATGAGAATATAGGCTACTATTAGCTTGTTGCCTTCACCTAGATCTACAACGCCTTTTCCATTACTTTCCCTTTCTCATACAGAAGCAGCATTTTAAAAAGCAACAATTAAGTAAATATTTAATGGTTGGCACTTCAGCTTGAGAAAGGAGAAATCAGGATGGATTCCAGGAGAAATCAGGCTTTTCTGAAAAGTAGCATGGCATCTGCCAATAGTACTCTGCTTTAATAATGATGCAGATTGTAGCCGAATTCTGACCATATAACAACTTTCAATAGAGCTATTTCTCACTGCTTCTAGTTAGCAAAAATAGTAACAATTCCTTTCCTGCTAAAATATAGGATAGTACACATATTTAAACCTAAGTATTTTTTAGAACCCATATAACAAAGTTACCTGATCCAGCAATAAAGTAAAACTACTGTAGGGGTGAAGTCTAACAAATACTTAACATAATAGGATTAAATCCCCCAGCAGTTTAAAAAAGTAATGACATCTTATTATAATGAAAATTCTCTGTTATCAGGTTATTTCTCCTTAAAAATTACTTACAAAGACTAAATAAAGATTTGAGAGCAAAGAAGCCCATCTAGAATTGGTCAAAAGTGTAAGTGTATTATGAGGATTTTTTCTGCATTATCCAGATTGTCACAGAAACTGATAACTCAGCATCTAGGAATAACGAAGATTTTTGTAGAATAGCCAAATAACTGTTAATTGATTTTATTAAGTTAACTTTGAGACAATGTAACTTTTAGCAAATTGTAACTTTAAGGACTTAAAAAGTGCAAAAATATGATGAACTTGAAGAAGCTGTTGGATTACAGGACCACCATTAATATCTAGCAGAGAACATAACTGTACCTAAACCAGTATCAAAGGATGCCTTTAAATTTAGAATGAATTATGCAAACCTTTTAAAAGTTTATTTGAAAACTGAAGGGTTGGAGCAAGTACTAACAAAGTCAGACATGTACAAACACATTTACAGTTTAAGTGTTATGTTAACCAGAACCCCTACAAGGCAAAAGGTGGCCTAGCTGGATTACACACAGGTGCCATAAATGGAAGAAACCAGGTAACATCTAAGAAATTAATAAAATGGCCAGAAGGAATAAAGCTGGGGGCAGAGATAAGTATGGACCAGAAAGTCAAAATAACTTGATAATCCTCCACATCTTAAGGAGCAGATTATCCACAATCTTGAGTCAAGGGACTGCTGAGAATGCAGATGTAGATAAGAATCCACCTCTTTACTGGAAATCATAAATCGAAGGTAGGAATCCTCTAAAAAGTAATAAAACTGTTGCTAACTAATCAAGCTCTCTCTGTAGATAAGAGTGCATTTGTATATCTTAAGAACTAGAGGGCCCAAAGAAGTGACTAGAGCCCAACTCTCACCTTTAATTCATTCTACAAATCCTTCCCTTCTAAAATACAGGACTGGGAATTCCCTGGCTGTCCAGCTGTTAGGACTCCATGCTCTCACTGCTGAGGGCCAGGGTTCAGTCCCTGGATGGGGAACTAAAAATCCCACAAGCTGCACGGTGCAGCCCAAAAAAATAATAATTATTTAAAAATATATAAATAAAATACAGGACTGTTTAATTCATTCCACAAAGACTTATTGAATGTTTATTTTCCCAGGCATTGTGTTGATGAAAGAGGTTACCAAAGTGAACAAGACACAGTCCCTGTCCTGGAGGATGTAGAGCTTAAGGGAAAAGACAAACACCTAAGTAGAAAGTGGTAAAGTAATGTGGTCAATACATTTATGCCGTGTGTTCTGATAACAGAGGGGATCACTCACTTAGCCCAGCCCAGAAATAGGTCAGGGAGAGAAATTAGGGTTACTATGTTGGATATGAAAGGATACCTGAGCTAGATCTTAAAAAATGAGAAGTTAGTAAAGTAAGTAACAGAGAAAAGAACATTCAAGAAAAGGGAACAAATAATAGGAGCAAAGGATTGAGCATGAAACAATCCTTTGATGTATGATAAGAGGGTGACGTGTGAGGTACCACTGGTAGATTATTATTATTATTCTTAGAATGTAAGGATAGAGATGCTGAGGGGTAGGAGAGGAGGCTGACAATGTACAGGTCAGATTATGGAGGGACTAGAATGCCACACAAAGATTCTTAAACTTTATCTTGTAGGTCACGGGGAACCACTGTTAAGTGGAGAATGATACAGAATCACATTTCACATAAGTCACTCTGGCAACACTGTGGTGGATGAATCTGACAGGGAGCAAGATTGGAGGTCGGGGACCAGTTAGTAGACTACTGAAATAGTTCAGGAAAGAAATAATGAGGTCCTGAACTAACAAGTGACCTTCTAATAAAAACCCCAATAATCCAGGATGATCAAAGTGTAGTAGAACAAAAAACTAATGCATTGATATATATGTGAACATACAATACATAATATTTATATATCACATATATTTTTATATGTACATATATATATGCTTTTTTGCTACTATTACATTACATTATAGATTGTGCCTTTCTACATTAATCAAAAAGGACAGGTAATTCCCTGGTGGTCCAGTGGTTAGGGCTCCTCACTTCCACTGCAGAAGGAACCGATTCGATCCCTGGTCTGGGAACTGAGAGCCCGCAAGCTGTGGTGCGGCCAGAAAAAAAAAAAAAAAAGGACAAAGAATTTACGAAAACAAAAAGGAAAAGGGAAGCTACAATTCAAAGCATTCTATTTATCGTAGAACTAGCAATTAATAATAAATTGTTTAAAAACACAGACCTACTAGAGAATGGACTTGAGGATATGGGGAGGGGGAAGGGTAAGCTGTGACAAAGCGAGAGAGTGGCATGGACATATATACACTACCAAACGTAAAATAGATAGCTAGTGGGAAGCAGCTGCATAGCACAGGGAGATCAGCTTGGTGCTTTGTGACCACCTAGAGGGGTGGGATAGGGAGGGTGGGAGGGAGGGAGACGCAAAAGGGAAGAGATATGGCAACATATGTATAAGTATTACTGATTCACTTTGTTATAAAGCAGAAACTAACACACCATTGTAAAGCAATTATACTCCAATAAAGATGTAAAAATAAAATAAAATAAATTGTTACCCCCAAATGAGTTATTTTACTGGAAAAATAAATAGAATTCTGCTAGAAATTTAAATTTAGAAGGAGGAATATTATTTAAAATGTATCCCATAAAGCATCTGAAATCAAGAACATTATCAGATTTCTCAGAATAATTTATTAACAAAGAAAATCTATATACTAGATCTACATAAATTAAAAGCAATAAAATAATTTAATAAAGAAAACAACATGACCTTAGTAACAATTTATTGTGAACCTACCTTGCCATGTGTACCACTTACTATTTGTAAATCTTAGTGAGGTAGGACCACTATATTCATTTTGCAGATGAGAAAATGAAAGCTCAGATAAGTTTACTTACCTAACAACCAGGACTTAAAGTTTGTCTGATTTTAGATGTCTTGTTTACATGTAGCCACATGTAAATAAGACTGTAAGCATTTCACAAGAATATTTTTATTTCACAAATACAGCACTTCATATCAGAAAGCCAAGATTAGGTTTGGGCAATAGAGCTAACACTGGGGTCAAAGAGAATTTGATTTATATCTAGACTTTACCCCTTACTAGCTGTGAGAATTTGAGTTAACTTCTCTGAGTTTCAACAAGCATAAAAGAGGTTAGAAGCCTTCAAAGTGTTCCTGCAAAGATCACAAAGTAACCAGTCCAGGTAAGTAATCAATTAATAGTAGCTAATGCTATTATTCATAAGTCAATAAAATGTATAAATAAAACTAATACACTGCATTAAAATTGAAATAAAAAATTAATTTAGGAAAAGAACACCCTTTTCCCCTGCTATGAATGTTTCTTTAGCCATAATAGGCATATTATTTACAATAGAATACCTAACTCATAAGAATATATAGTCAACTCTTGATAATCCAATAGCATATTAACTGGCTTGCAGTTAATCTGTGATTAAAGTGCCATAGTAACCCAGCTTTTCCTCCCTTGTTAGAGACAAGTTGGTTAGGAACCTGTGATGCCCAAACTCTTCCCTCAACCACACATACACTGTAGCTCCCAAATCCCCACCACAGCATTTCCACCCGAAGTGCTCTGGTCCCTGCCTTGGCACTTCAAATCCCACTGCTGGGGAAAGCTGAGAGAGGACTGGAATAATCAGTACTTGCCACCACATTAGTGGGTCCCCTAGCGAATAATTCTTCCTACATTTTTTGTGATATTTGTGATGTGATCCTCACTCCCCTGTAACTCTACCACTTACGCCAGTTAATAGCTGACAATATTGAAGAAGTATAACTTAGAAATCTGTGAGCAACTTTAAACCATTTTACTTGATTAAAAAAAAAAATTTCTTGGGCTTCCCTGGTGGCGCAGTGGTTGAGAGTTCGCCTGCCGATGCAGGGGACACGGGTTCGTGCCCTGGTCCGGGAGGATCCCACATGCCACAGAGCAGCTGGGCCCGTGAGCCATGACCGCTGAGCCTGCGCGTCCGGAGCCTGTGCTCAGCAACGGGAGAGGCCGCAACAGTGAGAGGCCCGCATATGGCAAAAAAAAAAAAAAAAATTTCTTGCTGTATAGCACAGGGAACTCTACTTCACTTCGCTGTACAGTAGAAACTAACACAACATTGTAAAACAACTACATCCCAATTAACAAAAAAATTTGTTTGCAAAACAAAATAAATTCTTGCCATTATATAACCATTTTAAGTTATATAAGTTTTTAGTTGGCTTAAATAGTTCAACACTAACTATAATATTTAGTTACTATTAAAATATTTAGTTACTATTAAAATTCAATACTAACTATAACATTTAAAATATTACTTAAATGATTCAATACTAACTATAACATTTAGTTACTACTACTAAATATTTTAATAGTTTAGTATTTTAATAGTTAAACTTAGTGATATCACAAAGAATTAAATAATAAACCCCAGGTAAACAGTCCCTGAGGCCCAAGTTAATACTGTATAAATACTGCTATGTATCTATATTATACTTCATAAAAATATTTAAAAAATTACCTTGGTGTTCTTCTAAATCCATGTCAAGTTGTCTAATTTCTTCATTAAGCTGATTTATTTTTTCTTTTATATCTGTTAACCTGTTGAAAATATTATTTAATGAATTTATGGCAGACAATTTAGATATTCAGTAAAAACATTTAGTGACGATGTTATGAAATCTTACATCTTTTTGAATCTGCAGAAACAATATCAATAAATAATATGCTTTATTCTGAGGGCAATACTATAAATTTGAGAGAAAAATCTTTTTTCATGATTCGCATTTAGAGTACAAAGTGTGTTCTGAGAATGCTGGCTTGCCTGACTTCAACAGTAGACCCTTCCCTGCCAGCCATCTTTTGAGCTTTACTTGTGATATTAAGAAAATAAAAAATCTTTAGCAACCTTCTTTTTGTAGGTTTATATAAACTAAACTAAGTTGGCAAGTTTGTCTTAAAAGTTAGAAAATAAGAGAAAATTTACCATTGAGAGAAGATTATATGGGTTGAAATTTTAACAAAAGCAGTTGTACTTATTACAAAGCTATAGTAATCAAGACAGTATGATACTGGAATAAGGATAGACATATCCTTTTAAGGATAGACAATGGAATAGAATTGTGAGTCTAGGAATAAGACCCTGTATCTATATACAACTGATTTTTGACAAAGGTGCCAAAACAATTAAACAGAGAAAGAACATTAAATAATATTTCTTAAAAGAATATTTCAACAAATGGTGCTGGAATAACTGGATATACACAAGCAAAAGAATAAAACTGGACTCCTACCTCATACCATACACAAAAGTTAACTAAAAGTGGGTCATAGATCTAAACATAAGAACTAAACTATAAAACACAAATAAAAAAACATAAGCATAAATCTTCAAGAAATTGAACTAGGCATTGCTTTCTTACATATGACACCAAAAGCACAGATGACAAAAGAAAAAAATAAATAAACCAGATATAATCAAAATTTAAAACTACTGGGACTTCCCTGGTGGCGCAGTGGTTAAGAATCCGCCTGCCAATGCAGAGGATACAGGTTTGACCCCTGGTCTGGGAAGATCCCACATGCCACAGAACAAATAAGCCTGTGCACCACAACTACTGAGCCTGCACTCTAGAGCCCATGAGCCACAACTACTGAAGCCTGTACACCTAGAGCCCACGCTCCGCAACAAGAGAAGTCACTGCAATGAGGAGCCCGGGCACCGCAACAAAGAGTAGCCCCCGCTCGCTGCAACTACAGAAAGCCCGTGCACAGCAATGAAGACTCAATGCAGCCAAAAATAAATAAATAAAATAAATAAATTTATTTAAAAAATAAAGTCTTAAAAAAAATTTTAAACTTTTGTGCTTCAAAGGACACCATAAAGAAAGTGAAAAGAAAACCCAAATAATGGAAGAAAACTTTTGCAAATCATTTATCTGATAAGAGACTTTATTTAGAATATATAAAGAGCTCTTACAATTCAATAATAAAACAATAAATAACCCAATTTAAAAATGGGCAAAAACACAGGGAGATCAGCTTGGTGCTTTGCGATGACCTAGAGGGGTGGAATAAGGAGGGTGGGAGGGAGGCTCCAGAGGGAGGGGATGTGGGGATATATGTATGCATATGGCTGATTCACTTTTTTGTACAACAGAAACTAACACACTATTGTGAAGCAATTATACTCCAATAATGATCTATAAAAAATAAATAAATAAATTTTAAAAATGGGCAGAGAATGTGAATAGACATTTCTCCAAAGAATATATATATATGACCAATAAGTACAGGAAAAAGAGTTTAAGATCATTCATTAATCATCAGGAAAATGCAAATCAATGATACCACTTCACACCTACTAAGATGGCTACACAGTAATCAAAAATGACAGACAATAACAAGTGTTGGTGAGGTCATGGAGAAACTGGAACACTTATACACTGCTGGTGAAAATGTAAAATGGTGCAGCTGCATTGGAAAATAGTCTGGCACCTCCTCAAAAAGTTAAATATAGAGTTACCGTATGAACCAGCACTCCTAGGTAAATTCCACTCCTAGGTAAATACCCAAGAGAAGTGAAAATATATATGTCCACACACAAAAACATGTACACGATTGTTAATACCAGCATGATCCATCACAGCCAAAAAATAGAAACAATCCAAATGTCCATCAATTAATGAATGGATAAATAAATACGGTATAGCCACACAAATGGGATATTATTTGGCAATAAAAAGAAATGAAATACTGATACATGCTACAACACAGATGAACCCTGAAAACATTATGCTAAGTGTAAGAATCCAGCCACATAGGACCATATATTGTATGCTTTCATTTATATGAAATGTCCAGAACAGGCCAATCTACACAGACATAAGGTACAGTGGTTGCTTAGGGCTGGGAATGGGGGATAAGAGGTGTGATGGTTAAGGGATATGGGTTTCTATTGTGGTGACTGAACTGTTCTGAAATTGACTGAGGTGGTGGTTGCACAACTCTGTGAATATAATAAAAAACTCTGAATTGTACACTTTAAATGTGAATTGTACGGTATGTATTATACCACAATAAAGCTGTTTTTAAAAAGCAATTATACTATGTAATGGCTCTTAACTAGACATTCAAAGAATTATTTAAAGCTATAAATAAAACTGAAAGCTGCATCAATATTGTCAGTGTGAAACACAGAAAAAATTACTGTAACAATATGCACCTCTTACACATTTAGAATGCAATTTAAAAGATGAGAAATGAATGTAAAATGTCCTAGTGTAAAAGTACTTACTGTCGCTCCATGCTGGCTATTTCCTGATTATCTTCTTTAACCTATAAAGGCATGAAGAGAAAACAGAATTTAAAGAATTACTCATTGTTAGGCTATCTTAAAGAGATTTTCCTTCTAGGGTGTGTACTAAAATATCAAATCTAGTCGCTTTAAACTTATTTCTTGAAATTCAGCCTTTGAAGTTAAAAGGAACATCATTAGGGAACTATTCACAGATTTTTCTTTCCTCCTCAAAGGAAGAGTGGTGACTGATAAATATCCATACCTATCCACGTGGCACCAAGAAGTTAACACATCTTCAGGCCTGGATCAATTTACATAAATATCTAGGATTTTTGAGCCTGTCTCCCCCGCCCTGCTCCCCCTGCTCCCCACCCCCAACCCATGCACACGGTAGGGCTGCCAGATTTAGCAATCCTCATTACATCTGAATTTCAGAAAAACAATGAATAACTTTTGTGGTATGTATTTGGAATACACTTATTGTCCTTACGTGTATACTTATTCTAAAAGATTATTCACTGCTTATCTGAAATTCAAATTTAACTAGTCATTCTGTATTCTATCTAGAAATTCTATACCAAGATCACACTCTTCGTCCCCTGCCTTCAATGATCTCTTTCCAAGGAACTTCAGAGATTCTAGATTTTGATACCTTTCTAGAATGATTCTAACACTTAAATAGCTCCTGAGTTGATCCCTAAGCCTCCTACAAACCCACTGGATTCAATCTAAGACCACAAAGGAGTCCCATTTGTAGGTTCCTGACTAGAGGTGCTCCCAAATATATAGGCTCCTAAGGGCTGTATATTTAGGGTGTCTCAGGATAAACAATAGGATAAATTAAAGCCAGTCTTGGGATAGTAAGAAAGCTACTGAACACATCTGACATAACATGGTGACATACTGTGATTTCACAGGACATTTTAATTCCATTCACTTCATGGTGGCACTGATAGAAATAACCACACAAAGTTGTCAGCCTTGGGGCACTTCATTTTCTAAATATGAGGCCCAAAACAAATAATGGAATACATCTTCAATAAGATTAATTATTTACTGATCAATAAGAAGAGTTTCAAGTTTTTCTTATAAGGATCCAAAACATGAAAAAATGACCAAAATATGCATGAAGACCATATAAAATTAGGATTTAAGCAAAAAAAAAAAAAACAGTTTATTTGAGAAATGACTTTTACCTAGATCTTCTTAGTCAAGCAGTTCATATTAATTTAGATGGAGTTCACTTTTCACTGTTTTTTAAGAAAATAAACTTATTAGTTTTCTGTTCAATTCATATGCCTTAAATAAAACAGACTGATACATTTACCAAATCCTGACATATTAAAATACATATGTTTGTTTTTCCTACCTGCTTAAGTAATCTCTCTCTCTCTTCCATTGGGGATCCCATGCTTTTTTCTTCCGCAATCATTTGATCTCGATGGGACTCCAACTCATAAAGTTTTTCATGCAACAATACAGCCTCCTGTTTTACCTGGGAGTGTGCTATTTCCTGAAGAGAATTAAAATAATTTTAGTATTTTATCAAAAACTATTCAAATAGTTTTCAGTTTATAAGACTAAGGACAAATTTAAACTACCAGCATCTTTAAATAGAGATATCAAGAACTTAGAGTACTCAATAATGCTACAAAGTACGTTTCTAAACATTGAAGAATAAAAATAAATCCCTGTATACTTTCATAAGCAATTTTCAGTCTAAGGTTCACAAGAAGGTGGTAGCTTTAGTTTATCTTCTAAATATAAGACCTAAACAAAGATAAAGACATCTCTACTAATGGGAAGATAATAAAGAAAATGTAACGATGTATGTATAACTTTAACCACAAAACCCAATCCAAAGTCCAAGGAACTGATCGCTAGAGGGAAGATATTTTCCCCTGAATAGATCATATATATGCTTTCCTACAAGTTTATGGGTTGAACTATATCCCCCAAAAATGTATGCTGAAGTCCTAATCTCCAGCACCTGTGAACGTGACCTAATTTGAAATGGAGTCCGTGCAGATTTAATCAAGTTAAGATTATCTTGAGGTCATTAAAGTGGACCTTAATCCAGTATTAACTGCTCTTTATTAGAAGAGAAGAGATAAAAAGCAGAGACACCCGAGGAGAATGCCATTTGATGATACAGGCAAAGAATGGAGTGATGTAGCTACAAGTCAAGGAACAAATGCCAAGGATCGACAGCCAGCACCAGAAGCTAGGAAGAGGCAAGGAAGGATTCCACCTAGTGTCCCAAAAGAAGTAAGTCTTTGATTTTAGACTTTTAGCCTCCAGAACTACAAGAAATTTCTGTCGTTTTATGTCACCCAGTTTGTGATACTTTATTACAGCAGCACTAGGAAACTAATAGACACGAGTAGCAAAATTATCATGTATTCACCACTGTTCTACTGTTCACAAAGAGAAAATAAGGGATGTGATAATTTTAAAAGATAACCAAAAGAGCTAGGGATGTTGGTGGTAGTGGTGATGATGATGATGAAAATGACATTTGAAGCTGTTATTTATTGAGCACGTATTCTGTGCCAGGCACTATACTTCATATTTTTTATATACTATCTCTAACACTCAAAGCAACTCTGTAAGATAGTACTATCATCTCTGTTTTACAGATGAGAAAACTGATGACCTGATATCTAAATAATTTTTCTAAGTTAACAAAAATAAAAGTTAATCATGAAAAAAAAGTTAATGATATCTGAAAACAGGCTCACAGTATGAACAAGATTTTTAAGAGGGGAGACCTCCTCCTTTTTGAAAGCAAAAGAGAAGGAATCTTAAAAAAAGGAAAAAGTGAACAAGAGGAAATGTTTGAAAGTCCATAGGCAAAGGGTTATATACACAGCTTAAGTAATGTATTAGCTTCAGGTGAAAAGGCATGATAATAAAATACCGATAGAAAAAATGCAGACATTTTGATGTATCCCTTTTCATAGTACCTCCCCCGTCCCTTTTGCTTAACCACCTATAGACATGTTCATCATTGCATCTTGATAAAACCACTCCTGAAGACTCAAGCTCTTGTTGACCTTTCACCTGATTTTTTTCACACTCCTATGAACTGGATCAGCAATACTTAGCACAGTAGGGAGCATACAGCAGATATGCAATAAACACTACTTGATTGATATTTGACATAATGTTATCTTGAAGAACAAATCTTCCCCCCCCCAAAAAGACCCACAAAGGAATCCAGCTAAAGTTAAACAGAATTAGGATATACATTTTCTTCATTTGAGAATACTGTAAGTTTTTTTAAATTCATGTAATTTTAGGCATACATGTACTAATGCCAAAGTAGAGTGGCATCAATAGAAACACTAATTCCAAGGTTATACCCTACACCTCTTCCTGTGGAAACTAATCTGCCAATGAAATAAGACCTAACTCTCTCCTACACACCCTAAAAAAAGATAGTGAGGAATTCTGAAAGCTGGCTGTATTAATACTATATAAATGCAGTCCTTATTCCTTGAAGCATATTTTTATTACCATAGAGATCAAAGAAAATAAAAATTCTGTGTACCCACATGTATACAACTGGATATAGAAAATCATCTTAATATTTTTAAGCAAACTAGTTTTTTCAATAGCAAATTTCCAAAAGAATGATTACAAAATACTCATGGTTTATTTCTTTTGCAAGCTAGGTGAAAGCAATCATGTCAATTTACAATTGTTACTAATCCTATCATCATTATAGCTACCTGAATACATAGGAAATCAAGAAAGGCAGGCAAGATTTGATGTACAGACAGTGGGAAGGTAGTCTGCAGAAAAAGAATGCATTGGCCAACAAATATATAAAGAGATACTCAACTTTTTGTATAAATAAATGAAAATTAAAACAAGATACTAATTTTAAACTATTAAACTAGTAAAAATGGAAAAGGTGGATGGATAATGCAGCTGTTAATGAGTACGGGGGAAATAGGCACTCTCATACATTGAGATTAGGAGTAGAAAATGGAACTTTTTTGGAAGGCAATTTGGCAATGTTACAACGTTTTAGAAGTTTGTACCTTCTGACCCAATGCAAGCAATTTATCTTAAGATACACTCGTAGTAACTTTGCATAAAATGTGTTTTCACTACAGCATTGTTTTATAATCTCAAAAAACTATCAATATAAACAACCTAGTCATCTACAAGGCTGTGCTATATATAGTCATACAATGTAATACACTGCAGTAATTTCAAAAAATGAGAAATATCTTAAGAGCTGACATGAATAGACATTCAAGAGAGAATGTTAGGTTAAAAAAAAAAAAGCTGCAGACAGCATATCCAGTGTACATCCCACTTAAGGTTTTTCTCAACAGTAAAATGAAGGTAGGATTATAGGATTGCTGTGAAGATAAAATGACAATGCTGGTGACATATGTAAAGAGCTCAAAAAAAGCACATAGTAATCACTCAATAAATGTGAGAGCAGTTCTGTCTGGAAAGAGGGAAAATAAATAGGCATTTTTACTTTCATCTTATTCAATTTTTTAATAGAAAACATGTTTTGTGACTTTAAAAACTCTTTAAATAAATAATAAAACAAATGCAAGCTTTTACATCTTTAAAGTAATGAACTGACTTCTCCATCTTCACTTGTCTTTAGTCTCTTGCTTGTATGTTTTTTTTTTTAACATCTTTATTGGAGTATAATTGCTTTACAATGTTGTGTTAGTTTCTGCTATATAGCAAAGTGAATAAGCTATATGTATATATATATCCCCATATCCCCTCCCTCTTGTGTCTCCCTCCCACTCTCCCTATCCCACCCGTCTAGGTGGTCGCAAAGCACCGAGCTGATCTCCCTGTGCTATGTGGCTGCTTCCCACTAGCTATCTATTTTACATTTGGTAGTGTATGTATGTCAGTGTTACTCTCTCACTTCGTCCCAGCTTACCCTTCCCCCTCCTTGTGTCCTCAAGTCCATTCTCTAGTCTGCGTCTTTATTCCTGTCCTGCCCCTAGGTTCATCAGAACCATTTTTTTTTTTAGGTTCCATATATATGTGTTAGCATACGGTATTTGTTTTTCTCTTTCTGACTTACTTCACTCTGTATGACAGGCTCTAGGTCCATCCACCTCACTACAAATAAATCAATTTCATTTCTTTTTATGGCTGAGCAACATTCTATTGTATATATATGCCACATCTTCTTTATCCATTTGTCTGTCAATGGACACTTAGGTTGCTTCCATGACCTGGCTATTGTAAATAGTGCTACAATGAATATTGTGGTACATGTCTCTTTTTGAATTATGGTTTTCTCAGGGTATGTGCCCAGTAGTGGGATTGCTGGGTCAGATGGTAGTTCTATTTTTTGTTTTTTAAGGAACCTCCATACTGTTCTCCATAGTGGCTGTATCAATTTACATTCCCACCAACAGTGCAAGAGGGTGTCTTTTTCTCCACACCCTCTCCAGCATTTACTGTTTGTAGGTTTTTTGATGATGGCCATTCTGACCGGTGTGAGGTGATACCTCATTGCAGTTTTGATTTGCATTTCTCTAATGATTAGTGATGTTGAGCATCCTTTCATGTGTTTGTCGGCAATCTGTATATCTTCTTTGGAGAAATGTGTATTTAGGTCTTCTGCCCATTTTTGGATTGGGTTGTTTGTTTTCTTGATATTGAGGTGCATGAGCTGCTTGTATAGTTTGGAGATTAATCCTTTGTCAGTTGCTTCGTTTGCAAATATTTTCTCCCATTCTGAGGGTTGTCTTTTCTTCTTGTTTATGGTTTCCTTTGCTGTGCAAAAGCTTTTAAGTTGCATTAGGTCCCACTTGTTTATTTTTGGGGTTTTTTTCCATTTCTCTAGGACGTGGGTCAAAAAGGATTTTGCTGTGATTTATGTCACAGAGTGCTCTGCCTATGTTTTCCTCTAACAGTTTTATAGCGTCTGGCCTTACATTTAGGTCTTTAATCCATTTTGAGTTTATCTTTGTGTATGGTGTTAGGAAGTGTTCTAACTTCATTCTTTTACATGTTGCTGTCCAGTTTTCCCAGCAGCACTTATTGAAGAGGATGTCTTTTCTCCATTGTATATTCTTGCCTCCTTTATCAAAGATAAGGTGACCATATGTGCGTGGATTTATCTCTGGGCTTTCTATCCTGTTCCATTGATCTATATTTCTGCTTTTGTGCCAGTACCATACTGTCTTGATTACTGTAGCTTTGTAGTATAGTCTGAAGTCAGGGAGCCTGATTCCTCCAGCTCTGTTTTTCTTTCTCAAGATTGCTTTGGCTATTCGGGGTCTTTTGTGTTTCCATACATTGTGAAATTTTTTGTTCTAGTTCTGTGAAAACTGCCATTGGTAGTTTTAAATTACCATTAGATTTTGTGTGCCTCAGCAAGGCAGAATGATTTTTGTACAGGGTAGGTACTCAATAACTGAATCTGCTTTCTTACTAAACTAAGATATTTGCAGTCCTGAATAGGAAAAAAAATTATTACATTTCTATTAGTAAACTACTAAATAAATATGTACCTGAATGAGTTCCATTAATATATTTAACTGAATTTTCTTTTGTAGCTGAGTAATATGAAAACTTTTACTTGATTTTTACTTACAGATTCCAAGCTCTCTTTTTTCATGTTCAGTGAATCTAGTTGTTGCTGAAGTGTATCTAATTCCTAAGAAGAAGGAAAAAAATCAAATATATAGGCAAATTACATTAAGAATAATTTCCTTCTCAACATTTTAAATACAGATGTGACAAAGTAAATTTTGTAAATTTTTTCAACCCATATCTTAAAATCTGACTAGAATTTATTAACATTCATTATTTCTATTTTTGCCAATTTATTTCATTATTACTAAAAACCTTGCCAAGATCAACCTTTTAAAATACTTATGAGCTTTTTAAAGGGAGCCAGAACTTTTCACAGTGAATCATCACTGTATTCTGAGAATATCAAATATCAGAATACTTCAAATTAATGATGATACTGTTTAAAGTTATAATTTTTATTTGTCTTTTTAACCATGTTTCCATATCTTTTGCCTATTTTCTTTTAAGGCCAAGACCTGTAGCCATTTATATGGCTCACTCTTAGGGATAAGTCCCTTGAACTGTTTATAGTTGACCCCTGAATAAGACACGTTTGAGCTGCATGAGTCCAATGACATGTGGATTTTTTTCAAGAAATACGTACTACAGTACTACTCAATCCATGGATGGTTTAATCCGTGGATGTGGAACCTTCGATACTGAGGGTCAACTATAAATTATACACAGACTTAAACTGCACAGGGGTCAGTGTGCCTAACACCCAAGGTGTTCAAGGGCCAACCAGACCCATTCAAACACCCCTGTGTGATATTAGCTATATTTTGATAATATTTTGGTATTTTTATAATATTCTTTCATCAATGTTTCATTATATGTTATAAATTCTGTCTAACATAAAAAGTTATATTAAATTTTCAATAAAGGATTATCTGAGAAACTAGAACTACATTCATTATTGGCATTTGCAGGGACTAATTCTCTGTTAACTGGTTAAGGGATATCTGGACATGAAAGGGCACTACCTTGTAAACCTGAGTCACTACCATGAGTGAATGTTGAGAGGATTCTCAATAATCCCTCAGTAGACATCCAAATTTCTCATTTAAACACCATAATTAGGGGACAAAAGCTGTTCAAATTAAGGGCATAGCAAGTAAACGACTTGCTGTTTATTAGGCAGGAAGAAAAGGAAAGAAAGTAAATATCCATATGGCTCTGGTGTATGAGGACTTTTAATGTTTTCATTAAAAGTTCATTAAAAAACAATTGTTTCATGTATCTTTATGACCTGCAAAAATGAATGATGCATAGAACTGAATAACAGAGTAAAAGCTAGGTCATTATGCAACATAAGAAAACGAAATTTTCTAGATCAGTGCTTCCTAAATTCAAATGTCCATATGAATCATCTTGTTAAAATGAAGACTTTGATTAGTAGGTTTAGTCAAGCTCTCAAGGGATGCCAATGCTGCCCACCTTCAGATCACCTTTTTAGTAGTAAGACTGCTATATGCCCAGCACAGAGTAGTAATTAGTATTACCTGCAACAATTTCTCATTCATGGTTTTCATTTCTATATACTTGACTTGTTTTTCTGGAGGCATATTTTTGATAATGCCCTCTGCTGCTTGTTTTTCCTGTTCAGTTTCTTCTTCTACACTTCTAATTTGTTTTTCCTTCCTGAAATCAAAGGTATACAATATTCCTCTTACAATATTGAGGGGAAAAATCAATTAACTTTACTCAGTCTCAATTAAGTAGGATACGTAAAAGTTATTTAACCATAGTTTGTGATCTAAAAGTCCCTATAGATGTACACACAAATTTTATTTGACCTGTACAAAATTTGGCCCCATCAACACAGACTTATTGGGACTTCCCTGGTGGTGCAGGGGTTAAGAATCCGCCTGCCAATGCAGGGTACACGGGTTCAATCCCTGGTCCAGGAAGATCCCACATGCTGCAGAGCAACTACGCCCGTGAGCCACAACTACTGAGCCTGCGCTCTAGAGCCCACGAGAAACAACTACTGAGCCCGTGTGCCACAAATACTGAAGTCCGCATGCCTAGAGTCCATGCTCCGCAACAAGAGAAGCCACCGCAATGAGAAGCCTGCTCACCGCAACAAAGAGGAGTCCCAGCTCACCGCAACCAGAGAAAGCCCGCGTGCAGCAACGAAGACCCAACGCAGCCAAAAACAAATAAATTTATAACAAAACAAAACACAGACTTATTTTACATCTTTCTCTTCTCAATCTCCAAATCCTTGTATTTCCTTATTCTCCACTTTACTTTCTTATAAAAAACCACAAAGATTATCACAGAAAATCCTTAAAGTCTTATACATATGAGAATGTATTTGCACTTTTTGTTATCATACCCTCAAGAAAAACAAGAGAGTTAAATTTTAGAATAGTGGTTTTCAAGTATCTTTTAGCTATAGAATTCTTTGATCAAATGAAATCTTGCATGGAAGTTTACCACATAAATCATCTCAAGTAACACAGCTCTGACTGCACTGGGGAGTAGGAAGACCAACAGTGCAATTTGATTAAAAAATTCATAGCTTTAGATTAATATATTTTGCTTAAATTCCCTTTTATCTACTGCTTTAATTAAAACTGGTATTGATATTTCACAAATTATCAACTGTACTTTAGCACTGCAAAATAATAAGCTAATTTCCTTGAAAATATAACAGGAACATTATAAGTCTAATCATGTAAGTAGTAGTAATGAAATTAATTACAAACAATAACAATCTTTATCATATAATCACAAGAAATACCAGTGATGTGCCACTTATTACCTATGCAAGATCAATTATAAATAAGGTAAAGAAAAATTCTGAAAAAAATAGAGGTAAGATGCTAGTTATCATGTAAATACTTCAAGATTTACATATAAAAAGCTTGCTTGAAGATAAATTCTCAGTCTCAATATCATAAATTTCTACTTTGAGTTTCAAAATATAATTATTCTATTCAATCTCTTTCAAATGTAGATATCGTTAACAGTTTTCATAATCACTAACTGAGCCTCATAGATCCACATATCTATCCTCCACACACTTTACACATTCATACCCTAGTACCAGAATAAGATAATCTAAACTCAGAAATTTTCCTACAGAGAGCATCTCATAATAACCAAATAAAAGATGAACATAATGAAACAGACAACCTGGAATTTCTATTTATTTTTGTCTCATTATTGAACAGGAAGTGATGTCTTCACTTTGAGCCTCAATTACTATAACATAAAAAAATGTGTCTGCTGCTGCTACAATTTACACAGGTATATGCATGTGCTCATAGAAATTTCAAACAGAAAAGATTATCTATTTCAATCTCTTTGTTTCACAGATTAAGGATACTGAAGCCCAGAGAAGTTTGTTAGATCTAACTCATTCTGAACTCCATGATTATTTACTACCAACAATGAATCTTAACCATGTTTTTGCCCGATATATCTACTACAGTTAGATGGGAACTAATGTTGTAACGTATTCCATTTTACAGAGGGGAAGTTACACAAGGAAGCACAAGGAAGGTAACTGATTTTTTTGAAGGTCACGTAATGGCCAAGGGTCGGGTCTTGATGATTTGAGCAGTCTGCTCCTGTTATAACTTGGCAGTAAAACTACCAATGATGGTGTCATAAAAATGAGTAAACAACAAAGTTGAAACTCAGTGGAATACAAAACTTGGTGGAACCTTTTCAACTTGAATCTTTCAAAATACAAAGTACCTTTAGGATCAACACTTAAATCACTTTAGCAATGTATCTTTCAAATTATGCATTCTCAATATTATATACTTTAACTCACAAAGTAAATTTGTTAATATTTAAATTTTCTAAGATTAAGAATCACAAAGGTTAAGCAAGCCACCTTAGTTGTTACACTGAAAAAGTCAAAGATGACTTTAAGAAATTATTCTTCTAGTCAATCTTTTGCTAAGGAAGTCTAGTTTCTTTCTTTTTTGTTTTTTCCACCTGTTCACGGTACAAAGGTTAAAACAAAGTGAAATAAAATCATATGACATACTTTTTTTTTTTAATGGTGTGGAAGAAAGAGAGTACATTCCTTACACACCAGTCTCGGAGACAAAAGAAAAAAGGAAAGGTAAGATCCTATATATTTATAGGTTCAGTGATTACTGATGAATTTTTTTAAATCATATTTAAACTTGTTAAGTCTATACAAAAATCTCTGTCTCTAATAAGTGATGAAAGAGAAGAAAATATTATTGTATTTTTCACAAGATCTACCTTAGAAATATAAACCTGGGACATGGCCAAAAAATCTTTCCCAAATAAATTGAAAACGTAATAAAAATTAATTATTTTTCTTTTGAAAATAAAAGGTTTCATCTAACCAATCAAATTTATAAGATCTTTTTATTTTGAAATATGTTAATCACAGAGCATTTTGAAGTGATATTAACTTAAAAACAAATTTGTAAGATGAAAAAAGACTGACTACCAGGTGATAATTGTTGAAACTACGCAATGACTATCCTACTTAGAGGTTTTTTCTTGATAGTTTCCATTATAAAAGTTTTTAAGTTTGAAAAAAGAAGTTCTATAAAATTACAAGAGATAAGTTAATTGTGAATTATTAATACCTTACTCCAAATACATTGAATTCTGGTATAAATATCTAAAATATTTAATGACAAAACTGTATTACAGTATATACATTTTATTTAACAAAACCAAAATAATTGCAATATCTTTTTATTTCATGGTATATAATAGTCATATAAAGTACATGACCAAAAACTTCTCAGAAACTTGTACTTGAAACTGCACTAAGAAGAACATTGTTTCTTTTTTAATATCTACCATTTCCTTTTGTGAAAATTTTGTGTAATATAGGTTATAGGCTATATAAAAGGGCACTTAATTTTGTAAGATAGTTTTTAAAAAAACTGATATTCCATTTATTCTCTATTTTTTAATCACTAAACTCAAGCCCACATATCATTTCAAAATAAATATCAAATTGAAAAAAAAAATCCAAAGGGAGAAAAAGGCAATAATAGCTGTTTCCTTTTAAATCAACTTTTTAAATAGGGTAAACTGACTCAAGAACAATTTCTGCATAAACTATTGGCTAGTTATTCTGCCAATCTGATGTCTTCAAGATAGCCAATAAAGCTAGCAAATGCTGCTGTCTAAGGATTTGTCTATTTAGTGTTGTGATGGTCAACATACACCTACCCCATCTTTCAATCTTTCCCCTCTCAAAACATGTACAAATATATGAAAAGCCCCATGGACCTTGTGGCTCAATCAATGCATTTCATAGCTTTAGACCTAATAATGGTTTAGATCTATTGACTGCTTTCTTGTACAGAATCTATCTTAAGCTCTAAGTATATATAGTTTCTAACTCTAAAATTTATCAAATAGAAGGAAAAAAAAGATTCCTTTTCCAACCCTTACGATTTTATTCACTTTAGCATACTGGAGAAGACAATTATTAGTATAACACAGATGATAAAGATAATAAATACAAGACAATCCTCTGTCTCCATTTTCACAAGTCTCACAGTCCCACCTGACCTCCATTACCTTCTCCGGCTGCTTCTATTCCACATAAACTCTTTAGTTTAGTTAATTTTCTTTGTAGCCTATCTGCTTCCTTTATTCACCCTTATCCTATTTATTTCTTGGGGGAAAAAAAGAAGCTCTTTTTCCTTACCACTGCCCTACCCACATGGGCATCCTACAAAAACATCAGGAAGAATTTCACTACACCATTGAGAAATACTGAAACAAGCCACTAGAGAGGTTGCACACTTATTCCTAGAAATCACTAAATACGGGTAAACTACCTTTTATTTATGATTTAGGGATCTCCTTTTGTAGGCAGTGGTCTGGAATAAGTGATAGCTTGAATTCATTTCTGACTCTAAAAGGGATTCTATTATGATCTACGTTCAAATTGTAAAATCTAGGAGAACAGTGGCTTTTTCTTCAAACTTTGATTTAGCCATGTAAAGAAAGAAAGTGGAAAAGGAATAAACATAAACAGATCATCAGATGGAAGGCAATGAGGAAGTTAACTAGAATAGACCAGTACTCGCATAACAATAAATTCCTCATTGCTAATGCAGCAACAGACTTTAGTAACTTGAAATGAATCTTGCTCACCGAGTAGTTTCTTACCTCCTGCTCTCGTGGAATAAATTTTCCGAAAAAATCATAAGCAACTAATTGTAACAAGTGCAATAAGAAGGCTCAAAAGACTAAATTTTAACCACTAAGGATGATAGTAACAGGACATATTCATATCATTTCAAACAGATCATTTGTTTGCAGCAGTTTCTTATTTATTTCTTATTTATTTATTTATTTTTGATGTGGACCATTTTTTAAAGTCTTTATTGAATTTGTTACAATATTGCTTCTGTTTTGGTATTTTGGCCACAAGGCATGTGGA
The DNA here is from genome assembly GCF_951394435.1 of Stenella coeruleoalba. Lineage (NCBI taxonomy): Eukaryota > Metazoa > Chordata > Mammalia > Artiodactyla > Delphinidae > Stenella > Stenella coeruleoalba. The sequence continues at coordinate 48,377,265 of NC_137153.1, forward strand.
ATCTTAGCACCCTGACCAGGGATTGAACCTGCACTCCCCTGCATTGGAAGGCCAAGTCTTAACCACAGGACCGCCAGGGAAGTCCCTATTTATTTATTTTTTAATAGATCTTTTTAAAATTAATTTTTATTGGAGAATAGTTGCTTTATGCAGCAGTTTCTAATGTTGACTTTAACAAAACAGAAATAAAAATAAGAAATATCAAGGTCATGAATAAAATGACTAAATGGAAAGTACTTATAGTAAGAAGAATTACTGAAATAAATGGCAGTTTCCAGTTAAACATGGCATGTTGAATGTACCCACTAACTTTGACTCCTGTCCAAAACCCTACTAAAATGAAAATAAAAGGTAATTTGAAGTATATAAACTCATAAAGACAAAAAGAATGGAAGAGGAAACAACAGCAATAAAATCTAGAAACTAGAAAGCTAACAGTTAAGGGCAAACTGACTGGGAAAGCAAAATTCTCCCAAGCCAGCAGTGGGGAAAGCTGAGAAGCCACTTGATTTACACTGCAGAATCCCTAGACGGCCCAGAGATTGGCAGTACCAGATATTCTAGAAGTAGAAAAGGAGGGGCTGAAACATAGTTGAAAGTCTTTCTCCCTGACACTGCCCAGCCAGGTAAAGGTCCTCTCCTACCTAAGCAGAAAAATAAGGCTTCTGTTTTTTTGCTCTGGGGAAAATAAAACAAACAGAATCTGGGCACTAGGCACAAGTGACTGCAGGGACGTTATGCCAAAAGCAGGGAGAGTAAGTTAAAGTTTACATACTAATTACTGAGGTAAACTCAACTTTTCCACCACTGAGCTCTCAGAATGCTGGCCACTTGGCCTCACCTTTTCAGGCAGATTAAAAATGTCATTTTGGGGAATCCAAGCAGCCCAAGAGAAACAATCTAAAGATAATGACATTTAGGGATTCCCCCAAAAAACAGTCCATTAAGGTCACTCTACAGTAAGATCTAAAGTTAATAAGAACTGGGAATTCCCTGGTGGTCCAGTGGTTAGGACTCCACGCTTCCACTGCAGGGGGCACGGGTTTGATCCTTGGTCAGGGAACTAAGACCCCAAAGGCCATGCGGCGTGGCCAAAAAATAATAGCGAAGTTAATAAGAACCACACAAACGCACAGTTTCCCATCAGCTTTTTTGTTTCCCACTCTTATATGTAAGTCCTAAACCAAATATTAACAGATACACAAAGTTCAAAAGAAAACCTCTAACATAAAGGATACTTATAAAAATAAACTGGAAAAACACAACTTGAGAGTACAAAGGCTATTCAAGGAAAAAGAAAACAAGAGATACAAGAAAAAAACAAGGAAAAAATATATTCATACCACAGTATACTAAAAAAGTAATTTTCAGAATTAAGAAGATGACAGGAAAAAGAAAACTTTAACAGAAGAGTTTGATGATAAAGTTCCAGAAAGCAGAGCAAAAACACACAGAGATGAAATGTGGAAGAGTAAACATAAAAAATTAGAAAATCATACCAGGAGATCCAACACCTAATTAAGGGGGTTCTAGAAAGAGAAGTGAGGTTTTTTTTTTTTTTTTAATGAGGAAGAAAATTATCAATACCATCAATCAAATAATTCAGAAAATTTCCCATTGTTTCCAGATTGAAAGTGCCCACCAACTGCCCAGTTTCACGAATGAAAACAGACTCTCATAAAGGATCATGAAATTTCAGAATATCCATATTAAGGCTATATTGTACAACTCAGAGAATATAGCCAATGTTTTATAGTAACTATAAATGGAGTATAACCTTTAAAAATTGTGAATCACTATACTGTACACCTCTAACTATATAATACTGTAGAGCAAAGAAAAAGCTTTGGGGTTAAGAAACGGCAAGTTACATAAAAGGATAAAGAATTAGAACGGCATAGCATCACAGTTCTTAACAGTAATACAGTCATGGTTGGTTGAATCCACAGATGTAAAACCCGTGGATACGAAGGGTCCACTGTATTCATTATATTGCACCATTTTATGTAAGGGACTTGAACATCTACAGATTTGGTATCTGTAGGGACTCCTGAAACCAATCCCCTGCTGATACTGAGGGACGACTATACTAGAAACCCAAAGACAATGGGGCAATGCCATCAACCTTTTGAGGGAAAATTATTTCCTACTTAGAGTTCTATTTCTAGCCAAAATATCTTTCACGGTCTAAAAAAAATTCTCTTCTATGGACCTTCTCAGGAAGCTCCTGCAGGAAGCTCCATGGAAAAAAGGCAGTAATCCAAGACAGGGCATTCTAGAAAACAGGAATCCAGTAACAAGGGCAAAAGGGAGTCTTTACAATGAGGGTGGAAGGAGAGTGGAAGTCAACGGCTGTGTAGAGGGCCTAGTGATCAGCTCATCTAGATCAGAGCATGGCAGCAGGCTCTGGGAGAGACTTCTTCAAGCAAATGAAACAAATTAAACTATCTAATATACATAAACTATTGAGAGATTTGCTAGGGAGAGTTTGGGTATAAATTAGTGAGAAAAAAAAAAAAAAACCCTAAGCACATGAAAAGAAAACCAGGACAATTAATTAGAGGAAAAACAGTGTGCAGGAACAGAATAATAATCCTGTTAACAGGGCTCAGTCATTGACAGCTTTATACATTCCTGATAGTATAAACACTGAGTACTCATCTAAACAAAATTACAAGTGACTATGCTCGGAAAGTAAAGAGACAGTAAGTATATATTTGATGCATTGAAGATGAAGGTAGGGAGTGTTTGAAAGAAAGCTGAGGACTCTCATCTCCCAAAGTGTTAAGTCAAAGGATAGTATCAATAGATAATGCCTAAAATTGAAAAATCAAGAAGTAGCAATATAAGCATATACTTAAACGTGTATATATACATAAATATATATCCTTCTGGACTTGCTTTTGTGCACATATATTAAAATTTTAAAATGTACAACCACTTCAATTGTTTTAAAGTTCCTTTCACTAGATCTAGGAACTAAAAAGACACCCTGAAAATTACTGTCTTTCATTCTCCCCAGGAGCTTTCCAGTTTTTTAAGATTAGAGTGCAGGGAGGGTGAAGGGATATTTACTTGTTTCATATTTTATATATTTTAAGAAAAAATAGATTTAAAAGGAGAAAAATGGAAATCAAAATGTCCTAAAAAATCTCTAATGTTCTAGTCTCCTAATGAGATATAAATACTCTCTTTTCTGTCAGGCTTGCAATATGAAAATCACAAGCATCACAATCTTGTTTTGGCCACTCTTCATGCTATTGTTATCAGACGAAAGCCAGACGTCTAAAACCGTAAGTTTTTACAATCAAGCTAGTGAAAATATTTTCAAAGGTACACTTTGTGTAGATTTAGTAAAATATTGAAGGCAATAAAAGAAAGAAGAAAAAAGTCAAGCTATCAAAACAAACTCTTTAGTTAGCTGTGTATATTCAAAACATGTGATCTCTGAGCCAGATTCTAATTTGACAAAAGCGGTCTTCATTTTTTAAAAAACTGAGTTCTTTAAAAGCTGACAAAAGGAGAAATACGTAAAATTTCACTACAAAACCGGAGATTAGTTAAGACATAAAAAACACACTTTAAAATGTAGGAAACTTTTTAAAAAACCACATATTTATGAGGGAAATTGCTGTTGTTACATTATTATTATTATTGGGGGACATTTCAGCTACAAAAACAGTCAAATCAAGAACTATTTCTTTGGATTTATATCCACATAAGGAAAGCACTTCTTCCTGTTGCCTGACTCTTTAAATTCAACACATGGCTCAATTTCTGTTACAAGATATTTTCTTTTAAAACACCAAATTTTGAGCTGTTAACCCTATAGAGATATATATTGAATATTGTTTCTTAATTATTTAATAGTCCTAGATGTAGTGCTGGTAGCTCTGATTTTTAAAAATTACATTTTTACATTATTTTCTCATTATAAATGTCAATCTTGCACACTGAAATACTAAATAAGTTAACAGAATTATTATTTACCATTTATTTCCACATATATAAATGGTAATATACCAATATTTTCTTTCTGTAATGATTATTTAATAACAGTTGGAAGATACTTGTATGACAAACTACAATCTCCTTCCTCAATTATATATATCAGAATTCCTTAATCTTCAACATTCCATCCCAATAAAAAAAAAAAGTATTTGCTTTACCTTTTTCATATTTTAACATAAAAAGATTAGATAGTAGGGCTTCCCTGGTGGCGCAGTGGTTGGGAGTCCGCCTGCCGATGCGGGGGCCGCGGGTTCGTGCCCCGGTCCGGGAGGATCCCGCGTGCCGCGGAGCGGCTGTGCCCGTGGGCCATGGCCGCTGGGCCTGCGCGTTGGGAGCCTGTGCTCTGCGACGGGAGAGGCCGCGACAGTGAGAGGCCCACGTGCCGAAAAAAAAAAAAAAAAAAAAGATTAGATAGTAGATTTTCTTCTAAAAGTATTTCCTTCTAATGTCTAATTGCCTGCATATGAAAATTTGGGAAATTCTGCTAGCATTTTTCCTTATTAATGCATTTCTAATTTTCTTTTTAGGAAGTCAAATGTAATTTCACTGCAAAGAATTATGCTTTGATTCCAGCAAATATCAATAAAAATGTTACTATACTTGACCTCAGTTATAACCAAATTACTCTGAATGTTACAGATACAAGAGTTCTACAGACATATTTTTCACTCACCGAGCTCTATTTGATTGAGAACAATGTCATTATCCTACATAATAATAGTTTTGGTAACCTCTCCAATCTAGAAATTTTAAATATCTGTAGAAACTCCATCCACATAATTCAACAGGGTGCCTTTACAGGCTTAGATAAACTAAAACAGTTATATCTCTGCCAAAACAAAATAGTTCAACTGAATCATGATATATTTGTGCCTCTAAAAAGCCTGATACTATTGAATCTGCAAGGCAATTTGATAAGCTATCTTGATGTACCACAACTGTTTCATCTGGAATTCATAATTTTGTACGGAAATCCGTGGAACTGCTCTTGTAGTCTACTGAATTTGCAAAACTGGTTGAACACATCGAATGTGACACTAGGTAAGCAATCATAATTTAAATTAGTCAAAACCAAAATGTGATTGATTTTGGATTGTTCTACCCCAGAAAAGTCTCTTGTTTCATGTCTAAAAGAAAAGGAAACTTCCTGTTTAAGGGAAACAAGAAGAAACACTGAAAAGAAATTGCTGAGTACAAGCTCTCCCTCTGCCTCTCCAGAAAAAAAGAAAAAGAAGAAAAGAAACTTAAATGTTCTATATATATGAGATGAAACTGTCACTTTGTATACTAAGTTTGCAGTTTCGATATATAAGACTAATTTTTAAAAGCACTTCCTTTTCTTAGGATAGCTTGTCAGAGAGTAGGTGAAAACAGGTGATCCACTTTCTAAACTACATGCCATGTTCCAGATGTTCACCATAATCTAAATCATAACATTTTTACATTACTAACACAGACAAACTAAACAATAAACAGATACTGCACTTAAGCTACATTTATAACATAAACAGAAATGGGCATTTCGCTTGTTGTGTTGCTAGGCAAATACAACAGTTTCTTTTTTATAATACCTTTAATGATGACAGATAAATATGTCAAAAAATTCTAGATAAAAAATTATAAAATGTTAACCATAATAATTTATTAACCATAATAATATTATTTTCCATAATAAATCTTATTCTTTCTAATTTACTAGAAAATGAGAACATCACCATGTGCAGCTATCCGGATACACTGAAGTGCTACAATATCAAAACAGTACCTTACAAGGCTGAATGCTACTCAAAATTTCCTTCATCTATAACTGAAGATCTTTACATTCATTTTGAGTCCATTAGCAATTCAACATTTAATAGTTTTCTGAACAACTTAACAAGAAATTCAGGTAATGTACTGGTTTTGAATAATAATATTGCTGAGGATAGCATACCAAATAAATCGAGATAGTTTTCATTATTTTTTTGTATTTTAAATTTCTAGAAACTATGTAAAAGAACAATTTCTCCACCCAAGAAAAAACTGACAAAACACTGGGTTTCTAAAGTAGGCTCTGCTAGCTATCAGTCAAATGCCGTTATGCAAATTATTGATATTTAACTTCTCTGAGACTTGGTATTAACTAGTTAAGTCACAATTCTTAACAGGTATAAATCAATAATGTTCCTAGGTGAACGGATAAACAATACCTGCAAAGACAGGTAGATATTTTGAAAAAAGGTATTCTTTCACCACACTATGAAATATCTTTATTTTTGGCAGTTTTAGTAACTTTTGCTTAAAGAAGATTATGTACATTTATTTCTAATACCAATATTGGGGAGTTATTAGGACATGTAATTATGATTATTTTATTTTTGTCAATTTAACAAAACTACCCCCACCCTCTCTTTCTCGGTATTCCATTTAAGAACGTGAATCTCAAGGAAAAAGCTGGACTTTTCTTGTCAGTGTGGTAGTCACTGTACTGATGACTTCACTCCTCATTTCAATTGCTATCAAATGTCCAGTATGGTATAATTTTCTGCTTAGTTACAAGCATCATCGCCTGGAAGAGCATGAAGCAGAAACCTATGAAGATAGTTTTACCAGAAACCCAAGTCCTCCTCCACAGATACCAGACACAAGCTCCGAAGAAACTATAGTAATATTTGAACAACTACGTCAATTTGTGGTAGATGATGATGGGTTTATTGAAGACAAATACATAGATACTCATGAATTACGTGAAGAAAATTAATTTCTTTCAATGTTTGATTCTTTAAAAAATGTTAACAGCTCACTCACAGTTTAGACGTGGAGATTTTGATACATGACATACTGAACTATAGCTAGTAGACCATCATATTAATTGCAACACACATATATATCATAAAATTATGCTCTTCTCATTGGCATTGTGCAAGTAGGTCCAAATACAGTAACTGCCACTCCTTGTTAGCTAACAGTTAAAATACTAGCATTACTATTCTCAGCAGTATTCAGGGGACCATACATAACAGTAGAAAAGGCCTAAAGTAAATTATTCATTAATTAAAATGAACAGATTTTCATATTAGTCAGATATGTGATGTAATACATATTAAAGTTTTACTGATTGGAATCAGTAAAGAAATAAAGATTATGGAATTTTATCACAAGTCAAAGTGAAGAACAGACATAGTTTAAACTGACAACACGCTAAGGTTGATTTTATGCCCATAGAATGAATTCATGGAACTGGAAAATGCTTTTTAAATTTTTTTAATTTTTTTAAATTTCTGAAAATTTAGTAGCGACTTAAAGCACAGGTTCAATGTCCAGGCACAATCTCTTGATTTTCGTTACAAAGAAAGACTGTCATCAAAATGTATGACTGTCACAATTGAATAATATGGTGGCTTCCAAAGTGGGAATCATCTATGAATCTTGTTTTTTAAAATACCTATTTCTGCCTCTCTTTAGATTTTTATTCAAATGATTCTGTGCTGTGGCTGAGGAATCTTCAGTTGGTCCGTGGTCAGTTCTTTGCCATGCTGTAGATAGAGCAATGTTTCCCAAATTGTCTTCTAGAACATTAATTTCCAGAGAGACATTCAGAAGTATTTACAGGGTGGGGGATTAAAAGGTACATGGACAAACTACTACAGAATTACTAGGAAATACTGGGTTTAAACAAAGTCAAACAAGTTTCTTTACTATAGGACCTACCCAAGGCTTTACTAAACTGCTCTCTGCTCTTCAAGAGCGAAATATTAAGAATTTGCCAAACTTCCTTGACAACAAAACCTTTTCTTTGATGTATGGCTGCTAATACCTCATAGGACAACAATGGTCCAAAGAATACTGGCCTTGAGACTATTATAGGAAGAGTCTAAAGTGAATTATTTGCCAATTCCTTATAATCCATTGGCTACAATCATAATTTTAACAACTTAATGCAAATAGTGGCATTAAAAACTGTAACAAAATCTATCATTTTTACCTTCCATATGTGAGGAAATTTAGTATACAGTATTCATATCTTTTAGAGAAAGGAATATCTCTAAAACACTGAAATATATTTATGGATTAAATAATATGGGGTTTTAAATTTTCTTCATCATTATACAGGGAAGGCAACAGTGTCTAGTGGTCTGGATGGAGCAGGGTTGGATAAAAGCTGATGGAGATGGGTGTATAGGAGTATAATACACTATTTAATTTTTGGGTATGTTGAAATTTCTCTGTAACATAAAGTTTTTAACACATGTACATACCTGATAATTTCTTAGAAAAAAGAGACTAAAAATAATGTAGATGTACATTATATCCTAAAAATAGTCATTTTTAAGGTTATATCAATAGTAAATTCAGTTCAAATGTCTACTGAGGAAAATATAAACTGTTTTGGATGATATACCCTGTGAAATAAAAGAACTGACTCATTTGTAATGCGTATTTGTATTTATAGGAACATGTTTTCAATAAAATATACAAATGTTTTAAGTGTAATATTTCCTAACAGATAATGTAAATTATACGTTATGGTTTTAAATCTCAATTATAAGAGTAGATAACTTTAAAAATAAAAGTCATCTTTTTCTAAATAATCTATCATTTTACCAAAATATCATTTCTTAATTTGAGGCAAATATTCATATTTGAGAAATGTAGTAAAATGAAATATAATTATGAATGAGCAAAAACTACCTTTCATCTCTTACATTCAAAAGCCTCTTATAATTAAATATTGGGTATTCAATAGATATCTGACTAAACAAAGAAAAATAAATGGGTTTAAAATTATAATTTCATATATTTTTAACGGATAAATGATTTTAGCTAACACCAAACTAGAAAACTGTAGACATTAGAATTGGAAGAGAATCATTAGTTCAAGCAGGCACATGAAACTGAATTAAAGCCACAGGTGTCATAGTAACATATTGAAGCTATATACTATAACCAATTTATTAAAAATAGGTGTTCCATAATAAACTAGATGGTCTCATACCACAGTAAATGGTGGTACTAAAAGAGAAGAGAATAAAAACAAGATTTTTATACCTGCTTTCTCAAGGTATGACATTTCCTGCTCCCTTTGAATGTACAGAGTCAAGGTAAAGTCTCGTGTTATTAAGATGTTGGCTATCTGATTAACACATGAAATAAATCTATCCTGTGATATATAAAAATAAACTTTATAAAAATAATTTGTTATTAATTTAAATTTCCTGTTAAAGGGTCAGTAGAACCTATTTCACTCAGCCTTAGTTACAAACTACAGATATTAAGTTTTGAAACTGCTGACATTTTCAGGACAAAGTACCTTATTTTAAGAACATTTTCCTTAATCAAATGAACCAAGTAGACATAAAAACCTATGAAATTCTTAAATTTATAATCTGGGAGTTATCTTTTTAGATAAAATATCTATAAAACATGTACATATAATATTTATAAATCTGACCTGGGTATCATATAACTTTTCAGATAAATGATGAAATAAATGAGGACCTAAATGTTCTAAACTATATAAGGTCCTCAACAGGGTATAGCTTATTATTTCTTATTCTTTAGGTACCTAGGAAAGTATTTTATATGTAGTAAATGATAAATATTTGCTAAATGGTCTAAAACCAGAACAAAAACAAAAGGAAGTTTTCAAGTAAGTGCTTGGTCACCATGAATATGGAATTTTCTTTGTAAAAGGGAAGAGACTTCCAGTATATTTGTAATTTTTAAGATAGCACTTTAGGGACTTCCCTGGTGGTCCAGTGGTTAAGACTCCGCGCTACCAATGTAGGGGGCCTGAGTTCAATCCCTGGTCAGGGAACTAGATCCCAGATGCCGCAACTAATACCCAGTGTAGCCAAAAAAAAAAAAAGATAGCACTTTACAGTAGCATCAAATGATAGACGGGGAAAATGAGATTCCTTTGTTTTTCATCAATAGAAAATTACATTTATCTTTCAAATAGTTCATCCTTATATTTAAAATCCTATTCTTCATCAAATATTTACTGTACATGCAGAGGTAATATGACAGTATGTTTGATGTTACATAATTTTGGTTAATTATTATCCTTGCTCTCAAGGAAATTGATATTGATAAGTTTATGGAACAAAATGTGTGCAGTATTAGTATGTACAAAATAGCTCATCTTCTGTTTGCACTGCTTTAGACAGTAATTAAGATCAAAAAGTCGATAAAGAATAATTATGTTAACTAATGCTGTTGTCTGAATATTTGTGTCCCTCCAAAATTCATATGTTGAAATCCTAACCACCAAAGGTAATGGTATTAGCAGGTTGGGGCCTTTGGGAGGTGATTAGGTCATAAGGGTGGAGTCCTCCTGAATGGGATTAGGGCCCTTATAAAAGAGATCCCACAGGGCTTCCCTGGTGGCGCAGTGGTTGAGAGTCCACCTGCCGATGCAGGGGACATGGGTTCGTGCCCCGGTCTGGGAAGATCCCACATGCCGCGGAGCGACTGGGCCCGTGAACCATGGCAACTGAGCCTGCGCGTCTGGAGCCTGTGCTCCACAACGGGAGAGGCCACAACCGTGAGAGGCCCGCGTACTGGAAAAAAAAAAAAAAAAAAGAGATCCCACAAACCTCCATAGCCCCTTCCACCATGTGATGATACCTTGATAAGGTGCTAGGTATGAACCAGTAAGAGGGCCTTCACCAGAATAGGACTATACTGGTGCCTTGATCTTGGACTTCCCAGCCTCCAGAACTGTGAGCAATAAATTCCTGTTGTTTATAAGTAACCAAGTCTATGGTATTTTGTTATAGCGGCCCAAATGGGCTAAGATAACTACACTACATCCATTTATTATCTTTGTAGTCATTACTGTCACTGCCACATTTACCTTATAACGAAACTCAAAGTTACTTGGTATTTGGTCTTTAACCAGGTTATATATAAAGATGCACAAATAATCTACATCTATGATTAGATTACTAATATAACAACTAATTATCAATTAATAATTGAATAATGAAATAACATAAATAGCCCACTGAATAATAATGTGCATTTCATTAGACTGGGGCTTAAATCTCATAATTTGAATTAGTTAAAAAGCTCAGGTTAGGGACTTCCCTGGTGGTCCGGTGGTAAAGAATCCATCTTATAATGCAGGGCGGGAGGGTTAGATCCCTGGTCGGGGAACTAATATCCCACATGCAGCGGGACAACTAAGCCTGCGTGCCACAACTACTGAGCTCACGTGCCTCAACTAAAGCCCACGTGCCGTAAACTAGAGAGCCCACGTGCTCTGGAACCTGCATGCCACAACTAGAGAGAAGCCTGTGCACCACAATGAAGAGCCTGCATGCCGCAATGAAAGATCCTGCATGCCTCAACAAAGATCCCGTGTGCCGCAACTAAGACCCGACGCATTAAGCTGGGACGAAGTGAGAGAGCGGCATGGACTTATATACACTAACAAACGTAAAATAGATAGCTAGTGGGAAGCAGCCACATAGCACAGGGAGATCAGCTCGGTGCTTTGTGACCACCTAGAGGGGTGGGATAGGGAGTGTGGGAGGGAGACGCAAGAGGGAGGAGATATCAGGATATATGTATATGTATAGCTGATTCACTTTGTTATAAAGCAGAAACTAACACACCATCGTAAAGCAATTATACTCCAATAAAGATGTTAAAAAAAAAAGACCCGACGCAGCCAAAAATAAATAAATAATAAACAAATCTTTTAAAAAAAAGAGTTCAAGTTAAAATTGCAAATGGTAGAGATGAAGATGTTCTTATCCATCTTAGATTTTAAACTCCAAGACGTAGAAATTTTATTTCTCTGAATGAAGATAAGATACATAAACAATACAATTTGTATTGCAAATATTCAACTTTTTAAAATAAAAAATACATCAGGGAAAACCAATTAACAAAATTGTAAAGAAATAAATGGCTCAGAAGGTAAACTACCTTATACAAGTCACTTATAAATCTGTTTGATTTCTAAACAGAGTGTACTCACGCTTGTCTCTCAGTAAATATAATATCCATACTTTGTGTTTCTCGATCATTTTGAGCTTTAAGCTGAATAAAGAGTTAACACAAAAGTTATTGATAAAAATTACCATTAGGCCAAACTATCTCTTTAAAGGTTGTTCTGATTATGAACCAATTAGAGATTATTATAATAATCATAATGCCACAGGCAAAGTTTTAAAAAATACAGTATGCTTCATTTAACAAACCACTACAAACACCAAATACAAATAAATGGTCTTTTTCACAGGCACTGTAATCTCACACCAAAAATATTCACTGTTTACTGATCTGTCAAGTAATCTAATGTAAACTTCATTAATGTAAACAGAATTTCAAGATTTTTTTAAGTATTCAATAGTTGATTAGTAATATGTTAAATTTACACCCAATGCAAGTTGCATTCTTAAATCATTTAGGATTTTACCTGAGTACTCCTAGTTGACTCTACCTGTGCATATTCAGCCTAGAATTTGGACCCATCCCAAAAAACTAAGAAAACACAAAGATTTTACTTTTTCACATTTGGCATTAAAAATACAATTTTTAAATTGGGAATTCTCCTGTGTTTTAAAGCTAAGAATAATTTCACTACATTATCATTGCTTTTATTAATAGAATCCCAATTTAGAAAAGTCATTTTATAAATCCTATGCTTTTATAAAATAGTCTTTGATTGTATAAATAAATTATAAACTATGCTATAAGTTGTATGTTATTTTTTTCCAAATATTTATAATCAATTAAGCTAGCAATTATCATTTTACTGTTTTCTACCAAATAATCCAAGACCACTGAACATAAATTCTCATTTACTAATCAAAAGTAGTATTATGTCTGGCATCATATGGTAACTATTCATTTTCTCCCTTTCTAATAAAACTCTTCATTGAGTACTCAGCTCCATTTGCACAAATGTTAAACCAGAAGTATTGCAAACTAATTTATATACAATTAGTATATATATATACTAATTTATATAGAAACTAATTTATATACATAATATATATGTAGACGGGACTCCCTAACTAATGCTTAGTGAGAGACCAGTTTAAACACAGCCTTGCAGAAAGACACTGAAGCATCCACTTGGGAGAGCCAACCAACAGGAAGAAATTTTAAAAGAGCAACTAAAGGAACTCAACTATAACAGTAGTATTTAGGATCAGAGTAATACCTATCTCCAAGGTACATAAGGTTTTATCAAATTATTTCTACATATAAATGCTTTGTTTTAGAGGCAATGTAGATCTATTGCTTATACTTATAAATTTTCTTACCATGTTGTAATCATTCATTACTTCTTCCATTTCAGTATTGGTATTAAGTTTATCTACCAACTAAAAAGAAAAGTACAAAAAAACCATATTATATTAGTCTTCATAAATTTTCTCTGTAATCCATAATATAGGTATTCAATCTTACAACTAATGAGTAGTCATTTAAGTATTAATACTTCCAAGTACTTTACATTCTAAGACAAAAACAAATATTGAGCTATCTAAGTAAGCATATACTATGAATTACGGCAATCAATAAACTACGTCTTTAGGGTGGAAAAGTAGGCAGTAATGAACTACTCTTCCTGCCGATCGTACCTCAAAGAGCTTTGTCTGCTCTGAAAAGATGTCTGAGCTTATAAAGAAGGATGTTGAGAAGACAAAATCTGGGGGAAGATCTCACACTCTCTCTTTTTTTTTTTTTTCAGGGGGGAGGAGTGTTAACGGATTTACAAATTTACACCAGTGTAAATGTAAAATGATTTTCTTGGTCTTCTAAAAATTAAAAAAAAAATTTAAAAAAAAACAGGGCAAGGCACAAACAGAACACTAGTTAGCGTACTTCAAAGAGTTAGGCAATGACAGGAATAGCAAACATATTTATCTATTTACCTTGTACCAAACCCTGTTCTGAACTTATTAGATGTATTATTTCACTTAATTTTCACAATTACCCTATGAAGTAGATATTTTGTCCACATTTTGCAGATACAGAAATTTAGCAAGTTGTAGAGCCAGAATCTGAACAGGAGGCTACTAAAAGCAAACTATTTGGATGTAATTGATTTTAAAAGACTAAGCTTTCCTAATATAATATAAATTACTATATATCACGTTTTCACTTGTGGTATGAATAATAAGTGCTAATGAGCTCTAATATTTATTGAGACCTTACTATATGTTAGATATCTGGCTAACTAACTGCTTTCTCTGTATCAGAGAAAAACCTACAAACAGCATATTTTACATGTTATTAATATTTTTATATTAAGTAACTTACCTAATGCATTCTAGTACAACTAAAAATCCCTTTCATCTAATGTCTTTTTATATTTTATAAAAAACTATTTTTCGGGCTTCCCTGGTGGTGCAGTGGTTGAGAGTCTGCCTGCCGATGCAGGGGACGCGGGTTAGTGCCCCGTTCCGGCAAGATCCCACATGCCGCGGAGCGGCTGGGCCCATGAGCCACGGCCGCTGAGCCAGCGCATCAGGAGCCTGTGCTCTGCAACGGGAGAGGCCACAACAGTGAGAGGCCCGTGTACCGCAAAAACAAAAACAAACAAACAAAAAAACTATTTTTCTCATATTTAGAACAGAACATCATTTACAGAATATTATGGATTATAAAGTCCAACAAATGTGAAAATTACAATATACTATAATCAGAGAAATTTTGTTTATGAGTACAATGTAACAATATCAAGTAGGTATATCATAATTCACCTAACCGTTATGGTGGCATGTTTCTTATTTTGCGTAACACTATTTTTTTTTTTTTTTTTTTTTGTGGTACGTGGGCCTCTCACTGTTGTGGCCTCTCCCATTGCGGAGCACAGGCTCCGGACGCGCAGGCTCAGCAGCCACGGCTCACGGGCCTAGCCGCTCCGCGGCATGTGGGATCTTCCCGGAACGGGTCACGAACCCGTGTCCCCTGCATCGGCAGGCGGACTCTCAACCACTGCACCACCAGGGAAGCCCTGTAACGCTATTTTTTAGTTGGAGAAGTGAGATAAAAGTTTTCAATAAGTCCAGAGACCACTGCTGCCTAAAGTACCTACAGAGTAGGAAGGAAGAAAATTTTGCCACTAGAAATTTTCATGGGGCCAAGATTACCCCAAAGATTGAGGCAGTAATCAACACTGCCAACGGGATCATTTCTTTTGTAAATCCACATTAGGAATCATCTTCTGGAAGTCCACATTAGGAAGCAAAACTATGTTTATGTTAGATACTCTATTTTGACAGAAGGCAAACACTGTATTTTGAATGAAACATACTGATGAAGGTAATTTGTGGACTAAGTAATTAAATTTTTAAAATTTCATGATGACAACACTCCATAGAAAGACAAAAACATTTTTAAAGTAATGACATTGCTAGTACCCAATAAATTTTATCTACTTTAAAAATTATTATTTTAACATTGTTAGGGAAAAAATGTGTGCATGTTTCTGTATTTTTAAGTATTGATAAATTCTTTTTTTTTTTTTTTTTAAAGGCTTGAAGAATACTTATCAATCTGTTAAGCCAAATTATTTCTGGGGAGGGAAAGGAGGGAGAAAGCAAAGCGAAACTTTAATATCTACACTTTCTATGGTTTCAATCTTTCTCACTACGCATGTATTCATGTATTATTTGGTATTTAAAATAACATTTTTTAAACTGGTAAAAAACAATGAAAATATTCAAAAGAGATTCAGAAAAGAACAAATACCATGTTGTAGTCTGCTAGTTGTCCTTGAAACTCTTTGATTTCAACAGCTAAAGTCTCAGCTCTGGAAACATAAAATAAAAACATTCATAAATACAGAAATAGGCAGATGAACATTATGAATATTATGTATAACTACAAATTCAGTATTAAACTCCTGATACATACTACATTAAATGTTACTCATAATAAAAACATATCTTGCATACTTTAACTGCAAAATTACTCACCTCTTTTCATATGACAAATATACTGAATTCTCTTGATTGTACATTTCTATTTCTTTCTGAAGTTTATTGATTTCTGTTGTAAGTTCACTTATTTTACTTCTAAGTGAAAAGAAATTAAAAAGTCAGTAATACTTCCAATCCAGAAAACAGTCTCTAGTTAAACAAAACAAACTTTTCATAAATGTGTAACAATAATATAAATGGTTTTGTGAAATTTCACTAAAAAAAGAAAAACAATTTAAGTGGCTTATTTGATTAAGGAGGTATATCCCAACTGATAAACTGATACAGGTTCTCTATTTATTAAAAAAGATGAAACAGTACTGGTATGGAAACCTGGGCAAACTGGTACAATCTAAGACAGAAGTAGATACCTAATTGTCACCCTTACAGCTCTTGCTACCCTCTAGGACAGGGTTTCTCAAGAGCAGCACTATTGACATTTTAGGTCTTTGAATAATACCTTGGTAGGGGGGTGGTATTCTGTGCACTGTAGGATGTTTAACAGCATCTCTGGTCTGGATGCCAGTGGCACACCCCCCAAACCTAATTATGACAACTAAAAATGTGTCTAAAAATTGCCAAATGTTCCTTGGGGGGCAAAATCACTGCCAACTGAGAACCACTGCTCTACAGTCAACTACACAAATAGGTAAAACTATTTTTTAATACAGAAGCACAAATCCTGGAGAAGAGAGGCAATGCAATGATGAGAAACAGCTCTATCACCTTCCCTTCTTTTGATTAAAAAGTGGCTGGATATCAAAAGATGCAATTCAACTGATGGCCTCACTATCTTTCTTACTGATGTCAACTTTGAGGACAAATGGAGAAAACCTACCCTTCTCCTATTGCCTTCTGGAGTTTGAGAATCAAAAGGATTCAGGTAATTGAACAACAAAAGAATTAAGAAGGACTAAGAAAGAAAACAGAGCTTTCAGGACACAATACAAGGATGCATTAAATGGAATGCAAGTCAGAGAGAAAGAAGATATAGAGGATGAGCCAACAAGAAAACAAAGTGTAATGGAAAAATGGAGATAAGAAAGTAGGACACCTGAGCAGAGAAAAAGGTAGGTATAGAAAGAGAAAAGAGTTCTTAATTTAGAGCTGCATACTTAGAGATATATAACAAAGCTTATGAATTAACTAAAATTAGGCCACATTTATAGCAACTGACCAAATACATACCTACTTAAAACTCTGTACTAAATATATTAAATAAGCATATATATTTTATCATTAATACATATATATTAATACATATATGCTTCTTATAAATAAGCATATATATTTTACCATTAATACAGATATCATTAACACATAATATATTATTCATATATGTATGAATAATATATTTCAGAATAACTAGTGAAAGAAGCATAAAAGATTATTATTATTAAATGAAAAACAGTGAACTTGAAATATATAGTTCACATACATTCAAATACATAAAATTTAAAACCTCAGCCTAACTGTATCACCACATTTTGTGATGACATCTATTTACAGCCAAATTAACCAAAAATGATGTTAGAATACAAAATTCTTAGGAATTAACAGACACCTAATTATCTTTTTTTCATCTTTATTGGAGTATAATTGCTTTACAACCTAACTATCTTAATAAGTACCGTAGTTAAAACTTCATGATCATGCATAGAAAAAAAGTATTTAACATACCGAAGAAGCCCAAGATAATAAGATTTGTCTAAAATTTGCCTCTGGGGACCTAAAAAACATTTTTTTAAGTATTAGTGTTCAGTTTGAAAATGCCACCAAAATAGCAAATCCAAAGCACAACCAGAATTACACTCAACAGCTCTCTAATAATACTGACAAATGCCCCAATAAATCTGAAAATAAGGAAGAAGCACTGAAATAGAAAAGAGAACTAATATCTTAGCATCATGACATAATGGAAGCTTGAATTAAGACCACAAAGAGTGTCAGGACAATGGACTCAAAAAAACAAAAACAAAAACAGTGGATTCTACAGGTCAGGTTGGCTGAATGGAAACTGGGTCTAAGGGGGTCTAGAACAGGGCTAACCAAAAGAACTTTCTGCAACAATGGAAATATTCTATAGCAGCACTGTCCAATAAAGTAGCTGCATGGGAATACTGACCACTTGAAATATGGCTGGTGCTACTGGGAAGTGTATTTTTATTTTACCTAATTTTAATTAATTTAAATTTAAATAGCCACATATACCTATTGGCTATCATAATGGACAGTGCAGATTTAGACTACAAATTTCTCAATGTAGGCAAGATATTATGATTTTACATAATTTTTTCAGAGACTTTTTAGAAAGAAACATAATCTTACATTTCAGTAGGACTAAAAAAGTATTCCTAGGTTAAATGTCCCAAACCTGGAGAGAGGTAAAGTGCCCTGCAAGGCATGAGAGAAACGGCTAGGGAGTACTGACTGAGGTCTATACTGAGAAGAGGGAGAGAATGTCTCACTAGAATGGGAAATGAGAAACTGGAACAGGTAAGAGCAAAAGTCACAGCAGACAGTGGTGCATGATGGTAACAATCAGAACTCTTTCGCACAAGGCTTTGAAGTAGAAAATTACTATCTTAAATGATACTGGTTCTGTTTTAAAGGAGAAATTAATACAGTAATAAAATTTGATGAATTCTCTATAGAATTGTAGTATGTTTCTACTCTTGTTTTTAAATAATATTAAACATAAACACTTCTATGAAGACATTTTTAAAGACTAAACAACTACAAAATTTTGACTCATTTTCCTTCACAGTATTGATAATTATTAAGCAAGCATTTCTAAATAATCAATTGTTTTTTTTTTCTCATCTTTTGGCCACGCCACACAGCTTGTAGGATCTTACTCCCCAACCAGGGATTGAACCCACACCCCATGCATCGTAAGCATGGAGTCTTAACCACTGGACCACCAGGGAAGTCCAGTAATCAATTGGTTTTTAATATTTAGTGAGCTAAGGGTATTATAATACAAGTAAGAAAATTTAAGTCTCCTGAAAGGCATGATATACTGTATTACAGAATGTAGTATGACATCTTATAATTAATTTTGTACCAGTAGAGTATCTTCATCCCTGATAAGTCATTTGCACAAATACAGAAAATAAAAAGCTCATTATAAAACAGTTCACCGTGCTTTGAATTATATATATATTATAGACCAACTTTCTGAATCATAACATATATAATTATGCCTTTCTAAACACAGAGAGGCATAATGAGAGATGTAGTACATAAATCTATGTGTTAGCCTCACTTCCTTACTTAAGCATTATAATGGAATATTATTACCAAAAGTAACAATTCTTGATTCACTACTCATCAATACACAAGTACCTTACCAGTGTCACTTTGGTATAGAAACCAAAAACAAAAAAGTATTTCAGAATATTTCTATATAGTACTAGAAATCTAATTTTTATTCCTGAGCTTTTCTTTTCTTCAAATTATTTCAAATTTCTTCAAGTTATAGCAAAGTTTACCAACAAGAACCTACTGTATAGCACAAGAAACTATACTTAATATTTTGTAAAAACCTATAAGGGAAAAGAATCTGAAAAGGAGTATATATATACATATGTATGTATATATAACTGAATCACTATGCTGTACACCTGAAATTAACATGACATTGTAAATCAACTATACTTCAATTTAGGAAAAGTTATAGCAAACTTTTATGTTAAGAAAAATGAAGATTAAAATAGTTAATATATGTATATAACTCCCTAGTTCACAATGAATTTTCACATTCATTCTTTTATTTAACCCTTACAATTTTGTGAATCAAGGAATAAGAATTGAGTAAAATAGCCTCTTTCAGTCTACAATTCTGATTTAGTAACATGATACTGTAATACTTGTACAAAATATACTCATCTTCTTAAAATAGATACCTTTCATCCCAGTTTTCATTCCACTCAAACCTTGTTGTGTCACAGGACGATCAGCAACTCTGATTTGAGAGGACAGAACTCCTACTGTCCCTATGGGACCACCACGAGAGCCCAGTCTTGCTGTTCCAGGTGGCATCTAAATGACAAACAAGATTCAGTTTTAATAAACAAGAAAAAGACTGTGCCTCTAATATTGTTAAGACTGCAAAGAGAATATTAAAAAAAACTAAGATTCTATATAATTTGTAAAATTTTCCTTATATTTTAAATGTCTGAAATATTAAATAAAATTAACCTCTAAAATTCTATGATAATTAAATAATACATTGCTTTAAAATTTAAAATTCTATGTGTAGATGTATTTATAGTACTCCCAAACTGGAAAGGAGCAAAATGTCCACCTATTTGTTCTTATTTAATCATAGGAAATGGTTATAATTCCATTTTTGTAAAATAAAGTCTGGAGGATTACATTAAAAAATAGTAACAAAGTTTACCCCTATATAATGATATAATAGTTCATTTTTATGTTTTATATAATTTCATATTTTCAACATCATTACAGTAAGTATATATTACCATTAAAATCAGAAAAAAATAAAGAAATTTTCATCTTGAGAAAAAAAGATATAATTACATCACAAGATAGCCATATAAGTATTAAAGAGTTTCCATCATTCAGCAAGCATTCATATTATTACTCTACATGATTCTCTACTTCAGGTCTGCAGAATCTAATGTAATATTATACACCCTGAGGAAAGGTCAAAAGACTCCCTTCTTGTCAGTTCATATAGTATGTACAGGCATGGGAAGGTATAAAGGACAGCCTGAAACTGTTCCAAGATATCCTTCTTTTGTTTATCTTCCTTTCCCTCTTTTCTTTTTTCTCACTCTTTGTCAAAGAATAAACTAGTAGATTTAAATATGTAGTAGAAATTTTAGATAGAGTTTAGATACAACCATTCTGGTTGATTTTGATTGTTTTTAATTCTTTTAGCTGGTAGCCTCAAATTCTATCAGCTAACATAGTTCTCAAGTGACTCTGAGAAGTACTTGGTAATTAATTTGAGTATGGGGGCCAGGAACAGTAACACATTCCAAAGAATACATTGTATACAGGAATACTGTCAACTACAAATTCAAATGAAATGAGTTCAGGATTATCCTGAGTGATTTTTGGGAAGGAATGCTAAATCTCTCCTTGGATAAACCTTCTGAATAATTTCCTCTTTGGCTCTATGCAAGCATAATTATGACAGCTACTCAAATAACTATATCACTTAAAAAAAATTTACCAGATGAAAGTATAGAGAAGAAAGCATAAATTAAAACTGCACAGGGCTTCCCCTGGCGGCGCAGTGGTTGACAGTCTGCCTGCTGATGCAGGGAACACGGGTTCGTGCCCCGGTCCGGGAGGATCCCACATGCCGCGGAGCGGCTGGGCCTGTGAGCCATGGCCGCTGAGCCTGTGCATCCGGAGCCTGTGCTCCACAACGGGAGAGGCCACAACAGTGAGAGGCCCGCGTACCGCAAAAAAAAACCCAAAAACTGCACACATTGAAAAGAATGGAGTAGGTATTCATGTGTTCACACAGAAATATATTTACAATACCTTATTGAAAGAAAAGGACAAGATAAATAAGAATGTATACATATAGCACTGTCCTCATTCTGGAAAATACTAAAACCATACAATTATATATGGATGTGTGTTAGTGTTTGTAAATGGATAGAAAAAGGTCTAGAAGGATACACATCACACCTTAGACAATGGTTATACCTGGGGTAGAAGGAGGGAACTCTGACACTTTTCCTTTGCATGTTTTACAGCAAGCATTACTATTTTAGTAACTGCAAAAATTAGTTAAAGCACCTGGCAAACAGTAGGTGGCCAATATATTTCAGATTCCTTTTATAAATATTTAACAAGCATAAATTCTTACTCTTAGAATAATAGAAAAAGATACCCTCGCTCAGTACCATATATATGAAGACTTTAGAAAAATCATTTCAGTATAAGTTGATGATGATGTTGATAATATTACCTAAAACTCTAGAAAAATCTTAAAACTTTAAGAAAACCTAACTTTAACAAAATTATTCCCTCCAAAAATTGCTGCTCTTCTTATGATTTAAACACAGGACCCAACATTATCTCTAGTTTGCAATTAGTCTACCGTCCGAGCTTGAGTACCTCACACGCACCTTGAGATGGGCAAAACCATCTCTTGTGAGCATCAGAGAAATAACTATGAATATTTTGGTGTATTCATTTCTTTCTATGTAAATGTAAATATATATATATCTATCTTTATGTTAAACGGACACCACACTGCTTTTTTCACTTAATACTGTACTATAAAGATATATTATTTCCTGAAATATATTTTGAAAATAATTTTTAAAGGCTACTTAATAGCCGATTATAGGGATAGACATATCATAATCTATTTAAGATTAACCTGTTGTAAGGCCATTTAGGCTGTTCTCAAATTTTCACTATTATAATTATAATGAAAATGTAATAAATATCCTTACAGGATATTATTCTGCTTAGAATTATCAGCTTATAAAGTTTACCAATTCTTTCTAATGTGGTGTGTTTCTCTTACTGATTCACTGATTTATGACACTCTCTATCTTACATTAAGCTCTTAACATTTACTAGAGTTTGTTTCTAGGCTGCTGTAGCAACCAGAACACTGATTTACTTCTCATATTTTTATATTAGAGTATTGTACTTTTTCTTATTTTTGCCTTTGTACCGTTCTAAGTGAATGCTAGAATAGTTTTACAATGATATTCCTTCCTCTACCCCAAGAGAAATCTCAAGGAATTTTGATTGGACATAGGATTTATAGCTTTAATACAGAAAGAGCTTTTACAAATGAGTAAACTTTCCTTTTTCATTTTAAGAGTCTGAATTCTATGTATGACATATATGTTGCAAATACTTTTTTTTAACCAGTTTATCATTTTTCTTTTAACCTTTTTATGATGTTTTCAATTTTTTTAAATTCAAATATATAAATATAAAAATACTTTCCTTTTCAGTACTCGACGTTTCCTGTTATTTTTACAAAGGCCTAGCCTACGCCAAGTTTATACAAAATACTTACCCATATTTTCCTCTAATACATTTATGGTTTCATTTTTTAAATATAAAATTTCTAAAATATCTAGAATTCTGTGTGAGGGAGGGACTTGGTTTTTTAAAAAAAATGGTTTACCAGTTATTTGAGTGCACTACTGAATACTCCATGTTTTTCCAACTAATTTGAAATGTCACCTTAATCATTAATTAAATTCTTACATGCCCAATTCCATTTCTGGTCTTTTCCATTTCACTTGGTTCACCAATACACTATACCACTTAAATTATTGTAGCTTTAAAATAAATTTGAATATCAGCATGAGCAGGCCTCTTTCTCATAACAGTGTCTTTCAAACATTCTCCCACATTTATACTTCTAGATGTTTTCCAAAAAACATACTTATATAATAATATGTTTTCTTTATAAAGAAAAACAAAGAAGAATCTCTTATTATAGACAAGCTTTCCAAATTCTACCAGGATATATGCATAATAATTCAATTATTTTTAAACTTACTCCAGTTGCCACTCGAATATTTCCTGATGGGGGCCGTATTCCAGAAGGAGGCCTTCCTGTCAATCCAATCCCACCTCGAGAAACAGGCCGAGCTGCTGAAGGTTTGTGATTACTGGCCATTGCTTGCTCACTTTAACCACTGTTTGGAAACAAGGAATAGGTCTCCTTTGGTATCTTCTGTAGCAAGATAGTAGTGACCTGCATACCCTTCCTTCAAACATTTAATCCATGATGACTTTTCTTGCAAATTGCCATTGCAGGTATCACTACGTACAAGGTTGAGCTTGCTTTAATTCTGTTCAGATTTGACATTAATGTTCTATTTAGAACCATGAAGTCATTTATTACAACATGCCCTCCTCATTTCCCTGTTATCTTATCAAAATGCAAGCCCCTCTAGATATCTTTCTCTCTTGGACTCTCATCCCATACTCTAGTAAGCTTTCTCTCTCCCGGCAAAACCAGTATCTTTCTTCTCTGCCGATATTTTCTCTGTGACTTCTGGTCTATAATAAACTCCTTTATATTCTCAATCCTATTATAAATAGTTCCTTTTACACTTTGCCGTAACAGGTTCCTGTCTTCTCCTGAAAATGCTTTTGGTAGTGAAGGCTGTTTTAGCTTCCTGTCCCACAATTCCAAAGCAAAGGAGTACACCGCACTCTCCTTGCTCCACAATGTCACTGTCAAAACATTATTCTTCCAAGTTTTTAAAAAAATAAACAGGATTCTCTTCCTTTGAGGACCAAATAATGCAACTATATTGCCTTGCATCTTTCTTGGTTGCTTTTATCTAGGGACCTCCTAATCTCTCCCCCATGTTTACTAGTCTTTTGTTCACAGTCCTCTATTCCAGTACCATCAACATCCTGGATGACTTCCATATGGATCCTGGATTCAATATGTAACATTCTAGCCTCACAGTTCCCTGACCTAAATTTCAATAATTATTTCAACTCTATTTTAGTCATTCATAGCCATGGCCAGAGCTGGAGCTTGTCATCATCTGGAATTGCTTCATCTCAAATATCTTAATTGAAACACTTTATTCTCTGGCCTTAATTTCCTCTCCTTCTACCTTTTTCTCACCTTTATTCTCACTACACCTCCCCTTAAACTATTTCCTTTATTCACTCATTCTCTCCCAGTTTACCAGCCCCCTCCTTTACTCATCAGAATATATTATTGTTTAAAGTTTGGGCTAATAATTTAAAATAGCATTTTAAAATTATGGGTCACAACCTATTAGTAGCTTATGAAAACAATTTAGCAGGTTATGACCAATATGGTTTAAATATGAAATAAAATAGAAAATACAAGGGAGTTCACTGCACATAGGAAGAGTACTGTTTCATTAAATTCTTTTTCAGTTATATTTATATAAATTTACACATATGTGTATACTGGTCTATAATGTAAAATATATGTCCTATTATAGGTCATGTTCAAAAGAGTTTTAAAGATACTGAACTAGAGAGAGAATATGGAGAAAGAGTGCCCAAGACTCTGGCCTCAGGAATGTCAATACCTAGAGATTGCACAGAAGAGGAGAAACTAGTATGAGACTGAAAACAAAGACTCAGAAAGCAAACAAAAAACCAGGAGTATGTGTCAGAGATGCCAAGAAAAGGCAGGAATGGTCAATGCCATTTTCTGCTGGGAATTCAAGTAAGATGAACACTGAAATGTCCATTGGAATCCCCATCCAAGAAACCATTAGTGACCTTGAGGAGGTCAGTTTCAAGGACTCCTTTCCTTCTCAATATTAAATTACTGTCTCAGGAGCACCATCAACAAATTTGCATCCTCGAACTCTTCTTCAACCGTTCTGGCAAAATCAGAAACCATTCTCTACATTCAACCTGGACTGCTGAACACTGTTGATGGAAATCCCAAGACTATACAGACTGGAGAACTGCAAAGCCATAGTAACCAAATTTAGATGGACCCTCATCTCAGAAATTATTTTATTAATCCTTTATAAGCTACTCCATCCTTGATGATTCCAATTCTTAACCACTTTTCTAATTAAGTCTGTTCCTGCCACTCTCAGCAGATGACTCAATTTCATAATTGAGAAAATTAAGACATGAAATCTATCACATTTGGAGCACATAAACTTTCCTATATCCACCCTGACCTCCAATCTCAATAGCCATCCTTTCTTTCATTCAAGATCAGTCTCTATTCTGATTTATCCTCTTGATCCCATACCTCTGGGACATTAGCTTCCCTCTCCTTACCAACCTCCTTCTCCCTCACGCCTGCCCCAATTTCCTTTGGGGCATTATCCAGCTCTTACGTATGTCTTTAAACTTTCTCCTTTCTTTCAGTCTGTTATCATGTTCCATTCTTTCCTAACCTTAAAAACTAATTTCTTGATCCTGAAACCACCTTTAATACAGTCTTATATGTCCTTTTTCTACACAGGCAAACTCTAAAAAATAGCTTATATCCATTATTCTCTACTTTTTCCACTTCCTCTATCTCCTGGATTCCTACTATTCCATTCAAATGGTTCCTGCCAATGCAGCTAGGAATGTAAATGTCATCTCTCTGTTACTGGTGTCCACTCCTACATGAAACCATCTCCGTGACACTCCCCTCCTCTGTTTCTCCTTTTTCAGTCTCCATCTTATTCTACCTGCCTTTATTAGCAGCATTTCTCAAGATATCATCCACAGTCTATTTTTCTTTTTCCTCTTTAAGCTCTCATTGTGCCACCTCATCTACACTCAGGGTTTTAACAATAAGCTAATGACTCACAACACCGTATCTCCAGTCCTGACTTCTCACACTCTAAGATGTTTATATCCAAATAATTACTTGACATTTCCACTTCAATATATCATCAGTATTTCAAAATAAATATATTTAAATGTAAACTCATTGTCATCTCCCCCAGATTTGCTCTTCCTCTTGGTACCAACTTCTAGCCACACAAGTCAGAAACGTAGTCCTTGATTTCTCCCTCTCCCTCATTTCCCATAGCTAATGAAATAATACTACTGATTGTATGCCTAAATGCTGAAAATCTAACTTCCTCTCCATTCCTACAGTACTGCTCATGGCCTCATGGACTCAAGTGGATTATTATACTGGCCTCCTGAGTGGTCCCCTTGCATAACACACATCTTGCCTGTTATCCTCCCTAGGAATCCTTCAATGACCAGACCATAACCACCCCCACCTTCTTCAATTTGAACTTACAGGGCTGACCTAAATGCTACGATGGATCCATACACATCTCTGGCCCAGGACCTATCACACCAATTGAAATAATCTGCTTAAGTATTTCTCTACCTTGAAGGCAAGAGCTGGATCTTATTTATCTTTATATCCCCAGCATATATCTCAGGGCCAGGCAAAAACTTTGTTCTTTTGTGCCGTCTGAATTTCCTCCCACATGAAGGCATTGCCAGTTACAAAAATTTAATAAATTATTAAAAAGGAAATAAATCATTTCTCGAACTAAAATGGTTTCTCAGTTTCTATAGCCCATGCCCAGTACTTCTTCCCTGGCTTTCCTTAGCATCATTCATGATCAGTCCTTGGATTACTTCTCGTCTCTCCATAATATTTCATCCTTTTCTTATAACTTGAACTAGGCTGTTTACTCATAAATCAGTATCTCCTGTTCTGTCCTTTAAACTGGGCACCAATTCTAAGTTTTCAACTGTTTATTGGGAATTTCTATTCAGATATCCCATTATCACTTTATACTTAATAGGTTCACGCCAAACTTACAACATTCCCATTCCAACTAGCTCCGTGATTCTATTTTCTTGCCATTTTGAACTTTTCGGACAAAGTAGTAAAATTACTACTATTATTATTGCAAATAGAAAAGAGAGTTTCATGAAACAACTTTTTGAAAGGCAGACAAGATCTGTGGTCAAAACGGTTTCTCCCAGAGAAAGCTAATACAATAAACCTGTTTCCAACAGAATTAGTCAGTGTTAATCCAGCTTTCCTGAGGAAATTTAAGAAAATGTACGATATATAGAATTTCCACCTGATTTTCCTTGCCACTGCTTTACTATCGTGGAAGAAGTTTAGTTAGCATTAGATCAGTTCCACCGGGTAAAATAAAAGGGAGAGGCACTAGTAACAAATATGCCACTAACTCCGGGGTTAGTCATTCAAATGTTCACACAATCGCTGGGGTTATTCACACAACCAGAGAGGTTCCAGAAAGTT
Source organism: Stenella coeruleoalba (assembly GCF_951394435.1). NCBI lineage: Eukaryota > Metazoa > Chordata > Mammalia > Artiodactyla > Delphinidae > Stenella > Stenella coeruleoalba. The sequence goes on from NC_137153.1 coordinate 48,404,925, forward strand.
TAGGGACGCTAACGGAGCTCCGTCAGTTACCAGCCATATTATCCCCTCTGGACGTGTTTCCCTATCTGCAGTGTGGAAGCGAGCTCTAGCTTGCACAGCCGCTGTGACGATTCCAGATACTTCACATGAAACATCTGGCTCCTAATTATTACAATCATTATCCTCCCCAAATCAACCATTTTAACATATAGGAAGAAGTGGAAAGTTGCTAAGTCCCTTCCGCTCTGACCAACAGACAGAAATCTATTATTACTTCGCGTAAAATCCCTCAGCCCACAGTGAACTTTATCTTTGAGGCGCTCGAATCGTTCCCTCTGGTCTCGCCTTGGCAGGTCTCCACAAGGGACTGTTTGAGGTCTCTCCTCACGCTCTGCCGGACTATAAATGGAACTTCCTTGGCGGAGGAGAACACCTAAGAGCTGGATTTATTTTGTTTGAAGCGCATCAGCATCTCCAAGGCTAAAATAATCGGCAAGGGAGGCAAAGAGGGATCGGGATTTCTCACCTCCGCCAGCGCTGAGGGCGCGGAAGGAGGGAGGTCGCTCCGCGGCGGGGCGCGGAAAGAGCGAAGTCGCACGACTCAAGGGCACTCGTACTTCTTTCCGAGCCCTCCACCACCGCGTAGCCCTCTAGTCGGGCCCGCGAACCCGTTAGCTCACCCGAGACGCCCCGCTCACCTGCGCGCAGCTTTCCTGGGCCCTCAAGGCCTAACCCCTAGTGGCCGCTTGCCTTCGCGTCTCCCGGCAACGGGGGCTGGTCGCGGTGAGGCCCCCTCCTCCTGATTGGCCAATCCTCGGCCTTCGCTCAGTGAAGCGAGAGTGAAATGCTCTCGCGATGTTTGAGGACTAACTTCTGTTACCTCGATACCTCTGGAAGACAGGGAAAACGGCGAGTTGGCTAGGGAAGAATATTTTTTAAAAACCTTGGTTTTCTTTGTAATCAGAGTAACCTCTCTTGATTGTGTGCATGACCTGAACTCACTCCAGCGAGTTTTATCATATCGCTGTGTAACATCATTTGTAATACATCAGACTTTTTAATAAGACTTATTTGAAGTTATTCCGTGGTAGGCAGCATTCACTGTACAGTCTTTTTGTTTCTCATAAGTAGTAGTTTCCTTCCTGTTAGAAGGAAGGAATACAACATAGACGATACAGCATTAAGTATTGATGCGATTCTGGTACCATGTTTCATTTCATTGAAAGTTTTATACCTTTAGGCTTCCTTTCAGAGTTATTTTGTGAGGGCTGAATTAAAAGCAAAGTTGTTTTAAAATAATGTTTTTTAAACATGTTTTTTTAAAAAATGAGAATTACGTCGTCTCAAATCCTATTTCTCTAATAAAAATAACTTGCAGTTTGTTTTTTTTCCAGTCTTCCAATAGACAGCTTAAATATGATGGGAGTTCAAAAAAAAAATGTGATGGGATCTCTAAACATACATACATATTGGACTTTTAACATTTTCACATTATTCCCATCTTGCATACTTTTTTTTTTTTTTTTTCCCGGTACGCGGGCCTCTCACTGCTGTGGCCTCTCCCGTTGCAGAGCACAGGCTCCGGACGGGCAGGCTCAGCGGCCATGGCTCACGGGCCCAGCCGCTCCGCGGCATGTGGGATCTTCCCGGACCGGGGCACGAACCCGTGTCCCCTGCATCGGCACGCAGACTGTCAACCACTACGCCACCAGGGAAGCCCTTGTATACATTTTTTACGCCCAGATTTATTCTCTTGTATACCTGCCTTCAAGTGGGTTAAAACCAGTGCAATACAAAATGAAATAATGTCATGTGATTGAGTTCTCAAAGTTTGTAAAACATTTTTACGTAATTATTCCATTTGAGACCAACATATTTGTAATGGTCATTTGTTATACTTATGGTCGTTGCAGTGAAGGGTGGTAGAATTTGCCATCCCAAAATATGCCACTTTGGTATTATAAGGATTACTTGGAGGGGAAGGCAAGTGAAAAGCAGGTACAGGAAAAGTTCTCTACTATTCTGCTATTTGCTTAAAAGCAGAATATAAATTTTCAAAAGTGCCCTTCCTTGCTTCTTAACCAGGAAGGACAAAAGTTAATCATTGGAGACAACTTCAGACCTTTACCATCCTGGAGACTGCACCAGTAGAATCTACATAAAAACTTTACTAATTAATTAGCCTTTAACTACTGCTAGTTTCCCATATAGTCGGCTTCCCATAATTTGCTGTCTCTAAAGATTTAAAAGTTCTTTTCTTTTATCGCTTGTGTAAAAACTTATTGTTCCTTTGTTAAGATGCCATATAAGCCCAAGCTCTCGTCACCTCTTTGAGTTATTCATCTCTGAATTTCTCCCTTGTATATATGACATACACGTTAAAACACCTGTTTTTCTCTTGTTACTGTCTTTTGCTACAGAGCCCCAGCAGAAAACTTTTCTGCTAGAAGAGTAGAAAGAAAAAAAGATACTTCCTCTCCTACAACCTCTAACTGTCCAACTATTCCGTATGTTGTCTCACAAAGAAGCTACTGACATTTCTCCCTTAGTGTTTTCAGACGTTAAGGACCCAGCATTTGCCATTTGTATAGAGATGTGACAGTTTGAGAGAAAATTTTAAATCTTTAACACGTAAAATAAAACTTTTTTCAAAAACCCGGCTTAGTATTCACAGAATTCAAGGAAAGTGACTTGTTTCCAACTTGACCCCAAGCTCTCTCGTTTTAATTTAAAAAAGTTTAGATTAAAAAAAAAATCTCGGGTAACTACTCAGAGAAGGTTTGGGGAAATCGGCGGCGTAAACCTGCCCCCAACTCTACACGCGACGCAAATTCACTCAGCCACAGAACGGCCCTCAGCACAGCGGACTAAGATTTAAAATATCCGGATTGGCGCGCCTACGACTCACGCCCCGCTGGCGCGTGGCATTGTGGGATTTGTAGTCCGGCCCACATCCGGCATTACAATAAAAAGCTCAGCCGGGGCTCGGTGAGGACGCGGGCTCGGGAAAGTCAGGGATTCGGGCGCCCACTCTGAGGGGCTGGACGGTGGTATCTCTTTCTCCGTTGGCGGTCCAGCGCGCATGAGGGAATCGAGCCTCAGTTCCTCAACGGCCTCAGCAGTCGGGACGCACACACACTGCGTCATGGCGGGCTAAGGCCGATGATGAATTCCGGTGCGCACGTCAGGGTTGCTGTGTCACTCGGCTCGCTGGGCGCGCCCCTTCCCGGCCGCCCTTCCGCACCGGCCTTCGGGCTCTTCCGGTCCCGACGCCTCTCACCTTCAAGGCCCTCTCCTGCTGCACGCCCGGCCTCTCAGACGGACTGATCTTGCGCGGTGCTCGGGCACCGGGCGCCGGACCTCCTAGGGCCATGGCGGGTGGCGCCGCCAGGTACCGGCTGAGCTGCTCGCTCCCGGGCCACGAGTTGGACGTGCGGGGCCTGGTATGCTGCCTCTATCCACCGGGGGCTTTTGTGTCCGTGTCCCGAGACCGCACCACCCGCCTCTGGGTCCCAGACAGGTGAGCGCTGCGAGTCCCGCTGTTACCCGGCTGTGCTGCAAGCTTCCTTCTCTGGGAAGAGAGTGACCCTTCCCTGCCCTATCCTGCCCTTTTCCTCTTTTCCCGGCCTTTCCGACGGTCCACGCTCCCTCCCAGTTCTTAGAGCACTGGCAGTCTGGGCACGCAGTGTAAGAAACTAGTGAGGTTTACGTGGAAAGAGCACCGGGTTGGGGGAACAGAGACCTACTTTCTTGTCCTAATTTGACCACTAAACGACTGAGTCACCTTGGACGAACTTCTTATTTTTTGTGGCTTCAGTTTGTGGACGATGATTTCCTGTGTTTCTTTTCGATTTGAAAAACTTTTGACGCCAGGTGCACCCTCCTTAATGAGGCCGTGTGAAAGCATCTGGCATGTGTAATTTAAGGAAGTCCACTTCTTTCCCTGGAATTTGTTCTGTAGTCTTCCCTCAAATTTGAGAATTAAGGTTCTCAAAAATTGCATTGCAAAAAGTTGTCTTGGCCCCTCTCCACGTTGTCCAGCTCAGACTTTCTTAGTCTGGGGTATGTGATAGACTTGGGCGGAGGGGATGAAACCTCTCAAATGTCTTCTGGATGTGGCGGAGTGTGTTTTCTTGATGTGGCGGAGTGTGTTTTCTTGGGGAGAGAAAGCCCATTGCCTTTAAAAGATTTTCAGAGAGATTAATCAAAAAAAATATTAGGAAACAGAAGGTTAAGCTCCAGTCCAAATCAAGTTCAAGGGTTTAGCCCTGATTTAGTTGTTGTAACAGGAAATTTAAGACCTGGAAGACAGATTTCAGTTCAGATAGGGAAAAATTGAGGTAAGTTACTTCAGGTAGTAACTCTCCCATCAGAGGTTTCACTCATTGAAACCATACGTTTTCCTCCATAAATTCAGATGACAACTGTTTATTGAGTGGCTCCTATTTGTTTGTGATCCGGAAGAAGAAAAGGACAGACAAATTTCCTGTGTTTATAGATCCTGCCTACAGTCTGGGAGGGAAGATGGATGAAAAAACAACCAAGTAAATAATTACTCATTGGCATGTGTACTATGAAGAAAACAAATATAGATATAACATACAGAATTGAGTGGAGGGTGATGTTAAAGAAAGAAGCTTCTCTGAGGAAGGTGTTTTTGGTATTTGTTTTTTTTTTTTCTTAAATGATACTGAGTTTGAGCTGGTCTAGGGAGTGAGGAACCAGAAGGGTTGAATTGGAAGAGCACTGTAGACTGTAGGAGGAGCAAACACAGTGGCCCTGGATTGAGAAGGAGGAAATTCCCAATGTGCAGGAGGGAATGAACTGTGAGGTGAGGGCAGGTCTTAGAGGCTGGCGGGAGCCAGATCATGCCCTGGGAAGAGGGCTGAGGAAAGAAGTTAGTGGGTGGAAGCCTTCAGAGTTTCAAGCAGAGGACAACATTATTTGATTTACCTGTGGAGAAGTTTCTGCTAGCTTCAGGTGGAGAATGAATCGCAAAGGGATAAATGTGGAACCAACCTGTTTAGAGGCTTTTGCAGTAGTGCAGCCAAAATACGACAGACTAAACTAGGGATATTGTAGAGGAAACTCCTATATTGAATTAGATAAGGTCTTCTCTAATGCTTAAGATTCTGTGATATTCCAAACCACTTGGTAACATTGATACATAACTTCTGTGTATTTGAGTACAAATTACTGATTAAGCTTGTACATTTAAAATTTTGTTCAGTAGAAGCACATGCCCAGTAGGATATGAACATTGCAGTAAAGAGTAGCTAAAGGATGCTTGTTGTAGTAGTTGAATTCTGTTGAACAGCTAAATCCTCAAACTTTTACAGTGGAGGACTGTGGTAGGTTGACGGGAGCTTAAATCACTGGATCACAGGAACTTGACAAACTTTGAGCTGCAATGACCCTCTCTTTGAAAACTGTTTTTTTTTCCACTTAGTTCATGTTGTCTTTTGGTTTTGTTTTTTAGAATTCATGTGGTATTCAATTAACACTGATTGAGAGCCTGCATTGTACCAGGCACAGGACTCCATAGTGAGGGATTGGTGAGATAAGGTTGTTTTCCTCTCATTTCCAAGTGCTGTGGTAGAGCATCTCATAGTCACTCTTAGGCATCCTAACAAGTGTCTCAGCCGTACCTTTAGTGTGATAAAAAGTGTCCTCAAGGCTGACATCCTGACAATTTCTATTTATTTCATGGTATATTAATAAAATTAATGAAGTGCAGTGAAATGTTTGGAGCCAAGTAGTAAACATTTTTATTTTCTCATGTACATTGTTGATAGGACTCTGAATTGGGGTGGGTAATGTAGGGGTGGACTGGTAATGATGGGGGATTTAATTTAGTTTCAAGGAGGCAAAATAGTTCTATTCTAGGGTGGACTAAACCAGATATTTCATCTTTCACAAGAGCCCACTGAAAACCCAGAAAGCCTCCGGGTCTTCTGAAGGCGCTTCAGAATGGAGATGCCATTTTTTGGTTGTACATTGAACTGAACCAGTCAATATGCCTTTGTTGCAGACTGCTTCAAGCCTCTAGAAGCCCACCTCAGAGTAAACTGGATTTCCCAAGTCTGTCACCAACGATTGCTTTGCCTTTTGAAAACTACCCGTATTTGAAAGACGCCAACTTCAGATTCAGCATCATGTGTTAAATTTTCCCTGACCATGCCAAGGCTGGAGTGACTTCTCCCTCATGTAAACACTCAGCACCTTGGGTCCTTAGTCAAGTAGTTATACAGAGTTTAAGAAATTAGAGCCATTCCCTTCCTACCCTCCGACCCACTATTCCCTTTTCTTGGAGGCAAAATTTTCATGTCTTTTAATGGCTTATTTTTGAATTTTGCTTCTGTATCTGTATATAAAGTGCTATACTACTATTTCTTTTCATTTAAAATTTCTTTTAGTTTTCTGTTTTAGCATTTTCTGTTAGTTCTTATTATGGAATATGAAAATTTAGCTCTCATTTCTACCCTCTACCAACCCCCATCACATATGCATCCTTTCTATGTCCTGATCCTTATAACATAGTTTAATTTAATGTAGACTAAATCAGTGTTTTGTGACTGTACAGAGTCTACACCTGAGCTGTGGAATAAACTATGATAACTTTTCCTCAACAATTTTATGATCTCCCTATAGCTAATAATTGTCTTATTTTTGGTTTTCATTTGTTTAATTTTCTATGTATTTATCATTAATTCAACTTCATATTGTTTGCTAGTTGTCTAACTCTCCTCTCAAGACCTCTAGACACATTGAATATATAACAGTTTCATTTTCCTGATGATGAAAACTTTCTGACCTGGTCTGTCTGCCTCTGGTGCATAGCTGATCCTGGGATCTCCCTTCACTGTCTTCTCAAGCATCCCTTTTTGGACCTCTTGTCAGATTTCTATTATCAATATCCTTTAACTTTCTTGGTTTTCTTCCTTGATACCTTATTGGAGCACATCCTCCAGGAGCTTCCTGAAATACAGTGCAGTGATAATAAATGTATTAAGACCTTGCAATTGGAACATGATTTTAGCCTGCCTAGCTACTTGAATAATAATTTAAATGTTTGTAGCATTGTAGTTTCCAAATTTTCTTCAGAATTTTGAAGCCATTGCTCCACTGTATTCACTGTGTTACAGTTGAGAAGTCTGAAGCCATTCTTATTCTTGACCTGTTACTTTTTCTCTCTGGGAGGTGGTCTATATTCATTCATTTTTCACGTTCATTAAGTATGGTCCCTTTTAATGTCCATAAGTCATGTCCATAAGTTCTGGGACATTTTCTTAAATTCTTTGGTTTCGTCTTATTTTCTCTGTCCTCTTTTCTGGAACTTTTTATTCATATATTGAATTTGTTTCTAAATTGCTTTTTAATTTCTCTCTATAAATTTTTTTCTTTCTCTCTCTACTATACTTCCTCAGAAGTTGCCTTAACTTTTTGTGAAATTATGTTTTTGTTTCATGGTTGCAATATCTTATACCTAAGGATGGCAATGCTGATTTTTTTTAAGTTATTTTCTCCTTAGTGGTCTGTTTCCTCCAAATTGGTTATTTCCCCTCCCTGTTTGTTTTGGTCACTATTTTACCCCAAATGTCTGGTAATTCTTATTCTGTGCTTTCCATTAAGGGTGGAGAACTAAAAAACTTGAAAGATCTGTGTATCCATGGAGCTTCATGGCTATGAGCTTCACTGTAGGGTTATCTGGCTGGACTGTTTCATAGGACTGATCTCCTGCCTAGAGGATGATTGCCTGGCTTCTAGATTTTGTCTTTGGTGGTCTTGGCCTCTATGGTGAATGTACATGTTTCTCAAACCCCAAGGATCAACTGTGCCTTTTGTCTACCCCCAGCCAAAGACTTTCACCTTTTCTAAAGAAAAAACTTCAGACTTTTGCTGGGTACAAGAGGGGCAGTTGTCTAGCTGGAGTGTCTTGTCTTTTTTTTTTTTTTTTTCTTGATGCTTAAAGCATTTTTTCACTGATTCAAGAAGTACTTAATGATTACCCTGTACAACATTGTGCTACAAACTTGGGCAGAAACAGCTCTGGATTCTGCCATTAAGAGCTTCACAGATCATTACAGTAGATACACACAAGCACCCATCTGTACTGGGGAGTGCTAAGGGACACATTTAGGTAGATTTAGTGGTTTATATAATATAGATTTTTAAACATGTCCTATCTTTTACATTTCTTTGGGCTTATTGATGAAATGGTTTCTAGGGCTTCCCTGGTGGCGCAGTGGTTAAGAATCCGCCTGCCAATGCAGGGAACATGGGTTCGAGCCCTGGTCCGGGAAGATCCCACATGCCGCAGAGCAACTAAGCGCGTGTGCCACAACTACTGAGCCTGCACTCGAGAGCGTGCGAGCCGCAACTACTGAAGCCCGCACGCCTAGAGCCCGTGCTCTGCAACGAGAAGCCATCGCAATGAGAAGACTGCACACCGCCACAAAGAGTAGCCCCCACTCGCCACAACTAGAGAAAGCCCGTGCCCAGCAACAAAGACCCAACTCAACCAAAAATAAAAATACAAATAAAAAAAAAGTTTCTAAAACGACACTTAAAAAAAAACACCACCAAAATAAAGTAAACAAGTTAAAACTAGCTACTACCAAATACCTTCCTTTGAAGATTTTTTGATATGATTCTGTGTCTGATTCCAAAGACTTTCAACTAGTCTTCCTAATTCTAGTTTTTTGTTCCCATTTCCTAGTGATACATAGTGCTGCTAATTCTTGAGCCTTCTGCAGATTCGTTGGTAAATTGGGCCTCTTACTTTCCCTGATGCCTGCTTAGAACTCATTTTTTTCAAGTATCCTAAGGCCTTTACTACTTTTCTGTCAGCTTTCAGTATTCAGTTATATTTCTGTTCTTTTTTTTCTTATTCTCTCTGGCCTTGTGGGTTTATGCCTTTCTTAAAATATACATAGATGGATAGATAGATATAAAATATACGTTATACATATTGTTGTAGTGGTGTTTGGGAAAGGAGTGAATATAGATGAGCATGTGGGCAGTCTTTATCTGGGAATCTTCCCTTTTATGTTCAGTTGTTTTATCTCCTTCAGCTAGATCACAAACTCCTTGATTTAGCTTGAATCAGGGATATAATTCTTTTATCCCCCTCTACAGCTAACTTACTGCCTTCCACATATAGTATATCATAATCTGTTGTTTGACCTGTTATGTAAGGGAGTGGTACTAAGTGAAGGATGTGTATAACAAATTGGTAATCATTCTAATTCCCAGGCAGTTATTAATATGCTGTGTCCCTAGAGCAGTCATTTGTATGTCCTGTATTAGTTCCTTTAGTTTGCATATTGAAAGTGATTGATAGTCTAGCTATTTAGATACACATGCTATACTAATGAGTACTAAGTTAACGTTTCAGAGTGTGCAAATGTCCTCAATGTGTTTACGGCTTATTGATAGTAGATTCCATTATCCTAATTGCATGAATGTTTCACTTCACCAGGGATTTCTTAAGGTAACAATCACTGATAAGTAGAAATGCAGATGGAGGAAAAAAAAAAACCACTTATGATATTTGTCTCCTTTCCTTTCCTTCCTTGTTCTTTCTGTTAATTAACATACTCTTAACAGTGAAACACTAATTAAACTTCTCCTAATCTGATTAAGCCTCTGTAGTAGCTAAGACAAATTAGGTATTTAATATTTAATTTAAAACAATAGATTCTTAAAGTGGTATATAAAGTTCAACCTAGATACTAAAAGAAAATGAGTACTTTGACAACGTCTCTCTTAGGCTAAGTCAGAGGACAAATGTATATCTTATGAATTATCATGTCTTTCCAGTCCTAACAGGGGCTTTACAGAAATGCACTGTATGAGCGGCCACTCCAATTTTGTCTCTTGTGTATGCATCATACCTTCAAGTGACATGTACCCTCATGGACTAATCGCCACTGGAGGAAATGACCACAATATTTGCATTTTCTCACTGGAGAGTCCAGCACCACTTTATGTACTAAAAGGTCACAAAAATACTGGTGAGTATAATGCTTTAGTATTTTTCTGTTTGAATAAGTTTCATCCTTTTGAAGATAAAATTCTTATATCTGCTTTCCCTAGTTTTTTTTTTTTTTTTTGCGGTACGCAGGCCTCTCGCTGTTGTGGCCTCTCCTGTTGCGGAGCACAGGCTCCAGACGCGCAGGCTCAGCAGCCATGGCTCACGGGCCTAGCCGCTCCGCGGCATGTGGGATCCTCCCAGACCGGGGCACGAACCTGTGTCCCCTGCATCGGCAGGCAGACTCTCAACCACTGCGCCACCAGGGAAGCCCCCTAGTTTTTATTATTATTATTTTTTACCTATAGCTATGGCTTAATAGTGAAAACCTTTTGGATCATCATTGTTCTGCAAATTCTCTGTTACAGACTTATTGTCATCAGTAATGGTTGACATGATTATATATGTAAAAAGGAAAAGATTATGGTTTTATATACTTTGTAATTTTGGTTTTTCAGCTATCTTGTGCAAGAAATTCATTTACTCAGGAAAACTGAGAGCACTTCTTTATCTTTGGGCTGTTATGTCTGTATTTATGCAGCAAATTAAAGCCCCAGAAGGAATGTATTTAGGGTTCTGGTATCATTATTTGAGAGTATTTAATACTTTTGAACAGCATTTTCTGTGATTTGTATTTCTGATTCTTTTATATTCCTGGATTTGTGTTTGCTTAACAGCTCTTTGTTATAAAATGATATGCTTAATCAGTGCAGTATGTATACTACTTTTTTTTTATGTATCTGGAATAGTTTGGGACATCTGTAAGCAAATAGTATGGCCCATAAGCAGTCTAAACTTAATTTCTTTAAGGAGTTTGTAAAATGTTTTGTGTGTAGGTATGGGAAATCGTCAATACAGGGTGATACAGATTTTTTTTAACTTTTTGAAGGAAATCTTCAAATGTATACAAAAGTAGAGACATAGTATTTTATAAGTTATATATAAACAAACATAAAAGAGAATAGTGTAATGATCTTTTCTACTCATGTATTTACATAGCTTCAAGGATTATCAACACAAGGCCTATCTTGCTTCATCTTCTGCTTCTTCCAAAATATTATTTTAAAGGAAATTTCCAATATACTCTCTCATTTGTAAATACTTCAATATATAGCACTACAATAGGGTTTGGCAAACTTTCTGTAAAGGGCCAGGTAGTAAATATTTTAGGCTATGCAGGCCATACAGTCACTTTCACAACTGCTCAGCTCTGCCATTGTGTGCAAAAGCAGCCACTGACAATAAATGAGTGAACATGTCTGTGTTTCAATAAACCTTTATTTATGGACACTGAAATTTGAATGTCATAATTTTCACATGTCAGGAAGTACCTTTTTTTTTCTCTCAACCACTTGAAAATATAAAAACCATTCTTAGTTTGTGCACTGTACAAAAACAGATGGCCTACAGGCCACAGTTTGCTGACCCCTCAAAAATATAAGGATTCTCTTTTTTTTTTAACTAATTAATTAATTAACGTTTGGCTGCGTTGGGTCTTCATTGCTGTGTGCGGGCTGTTTCTCGTTGCGGCGAGCGGGAGCTACTCTTCGTTGGGATGTGCGGGCTTCTCATTGTGGTGGCTTCTCTTGTTGCAGACAACAGGCTCTAGGCGCATGGGCATCAGTAGTTGTGGCACGTGGGCTCAGTAGTTGTGGCTCGCGGGCTCTAGAACGCAGGCTCCGTAGTTGTTGCGCACAGGCTTAATTGCTCCACGGCATGTGGGATCTTCACAGACCAGGGCTCGAACCCGTGTTCCCTCCACTGGCAGGCGGATTCTTAACCACTGCACCACCAGGGAAGTCCCTCTCTCTTTTTTAAAAACAATATCATTATCACATCTAAAACAAAACAAAACCTAATTTCTCGTTACCAAATATCCAGTGAGTGTTCAAATTTACCCAGTTGTCTCAAATGTTTCTTTTTACAGTTTGTTTGAATTGTGACCCAAAGGTCCACTTGTCTTTCCATCTATTGGTTTCTTTCTTTTTTTAAATCCCCTCTCTATTTGAAACCAGCTTATTTTACCTGTAGAATTTCCTGTAATCTGAACTCCGCTGGTTAAAGCCTCATTTCTCTAGCCTCATGTTCCTCAGTCCCGTAGTCTTGTAAGCTATTAGATCTAGAAGCTTGATCAGATTCAGATTCAAGTTTTGAGCAAGAATTTTATACTTTCTGTTGTAGCACAACAGGAGGCATGTAATATTTCTTTTCATGATGTTAAGATTCATCCATTCTTTTTTTTTTTTTTTTTTTTTTTGCGGTACGCGGGCCCCTCACTGTTGTGGCCTCTCCCGTTGCGGAGCACAGGCACCGGACGCGCAGGCTCAGTGGCCATGGCTCACGGGCCCAGCCGCTCCGCAGCATGTGGGATCTTCCCGGACCGGGGCACGAACCCGTGTCCCCTGCATCGGCAGGCAGACTCTCAACCACTGCGCCACCAGGGAAGCCCTATCTTGATTTTTTTTAATGTGTTTCTCATAGAAACCTGTGCAGTAAAAATACTGCTTCACATTTTAGAGTATTTTTTCTGCCTGGTTTGTTTCTACTTTATCATAAGGTCATCTTTTGTTATTTTGTTAAGTTACTTGATGGTTTGAAGCCAAATGTCATTTCTTCCTTCCTTCCTCCCTCCCTCCCTCCCTCCCTCCCTCCCTTCCTCCCTTCTTTCCTTTCTTTCTTTCTTTTTTAAATTTAAAACATACCACATTAGTGAGTAGGAAATAAAGAAATTAATGATTGACATCTTTATGTCATGTCATTTTTCTGTTAGCTTTCTAGCCCAAATTTTATTTTCTAAATGGTAGAGTGGTACTGTTTTTTAGTCAGTGTATATATATAACACTTTCCAGTTACATTACAAGTTGCGGTTTTAGGTAATGGAGGAGGAAAGTGCCATCCCACACTTCGGGGCAAGTGCCAGGGCCCAAAAAGAGAGCTACCACAGTTTGCCTCTGGTCACTAGTTATTCAGCTTGCTCTCTCTTCTGCAGGCAAAATATACCCACTTCTCTCTGAATGTCAGACAAGCCAAAAGTCCCATCCAGTTGCAGCATCAAGTTCAAAATTAAGAATTTCTGGATGATACATAGTATTCTAAATATCAGGGAAATGATGCTCAGGTGTTTCTACATCAGGTCCAGACATAGTTCCTCTTAAATTTGGAGATCCGTGGACCAAAAAACACAAGTTATCTGTCACCCATTCACTCAGTATACAACTGTGGAATATTGAGGGTAGTCAGAGGAAGCACTCCCATTCAGAAAAGGGAGCAATGCAAGACAGCAGTTTCTAATCTGTAGTCATCTGAAATTCAGATGGGTGGCTGTTTCAAGGACCCCCTACTCTGAGAGTGATAGGTTTTTGTGATCAGTTCCCTCTGGTCTCCAAAAGGGGTTTCCCAATCCATTGTTCTTCATGGCTCTCCTTTAACCCTCTGGGATTCTTTTCTGTTATTCTCCTTGTTCACATTGACCCTCCTTGGGGACTACCAACTTTTTCAACTTGCTTTCTGCTTGTGGGAGCCAGGTGCACAAGGGTCGTGTTAAGTCTTGAACAGTCACAGACATTTTTAGTTATTGGCAGCATAACTCTCTGAAAAACTTATGTTTTTTACCTGTTTGATTTCCAGTCAGATCTCTTTGTCAGTAGTCATACCTCAGCTGTAGTCTAGATTTGCTGTATTACTCCCCATCTCTCCTTTCTTTCCCTGTGTGCCTCTTCAGATTTAGCTACTGAAACCTTGTGCCTTTCAGACGTTAGTTGGAAAGCTGAACCTTTAGGTTCTTTTCCCTGAGCTCTTTTCCCAGGTGAAAGCATTTATTTTCAGGGCAACAACCTTAATTTTCTTTGCTTTGAAAATGCTTTAAATCCATTTGGAAGTTTTGGCACTGTGCAGGATGGATGGCCATGTTTTTGATTTGTTCCTGTTGCATGGCTGGGTTTCAGTTGTCCTTTGCTGCTGAAAGGACTTCTCGGGTTTACATTTTTCATTTGGGCTTGAGAAGCAATTGGCTCTTCCAACTCTGCAAATCCCTAAGTTTGGACTCTTCGTTTCTGGCTGGGAACCAGCCAGTTCTTGATCTCATTCCATTCTTTTAGTACCTAGCCAAATGTGGCCAGTAGTAAGCGACACCCATCACTGAAGTCCTGTTTTCCAGCCTCTTTCTTTAGACTACAAGTTTGTCATGTCCTGAGTTATTGCCGGTAACAGCTTTATCAAATGTTCCTTACTACATGATAAGGAGCACCAGCCTTCTATTCTGTGGTAATAGTCTCCTCATTACCTGCCTGTTAAACCACTGCCGTATATTTCAGCTTTTTGCTTCAGCAGTGCCTCACTTTTGCTACTAATTCTGAATCGGTCAGGTAGGCTAGGTGACCTTGTGGTAACAGACAACTCCAGAATCACAGTGGCTTAATGCAATAAGTTTGCTTTGCTTCTTATAGATCCAGTGCAGCAGGGGGCTCTACTCCTTGTGGGATCCGGATGACAGAAGCTTCACTGCAGCATGTGCTTTCACAGAGATTGGAGTAGTGGGGAGGGAGCATGGCTTCATTGTGCACGTATCCTTAAAGCTTCCGCCTGAAAGTAACATTATTTCTGCTCATTTTTCAATGCCAGAACAAGTCATGTAGCATACCTAAAGCCAAAGGAACTGGGGAGTTCAGTCTTACCATTTGCTTAGAAGGTGAAGAGCAGAAAATATTTGATGAATATAACTAATGGCTACCACACACGTTAAAATATTTATATGTTCCATGTATTTCCTGGAAACTTCCTCTTGTAACCTTCTAGCCTTTTGTTGGATTGGTACTACCTGGGCTAAAGTCATCCCGGATTTCCCTATTTCCTAGATCCCGTGTTTTGTCATTCTTAACTTACTCTTTCATTTTAGTGTAATACAGCTGTTGCAGCTTCCTAAGAAAGCTGTGACATGGGGGTTAAATATATTGTATTTGCATATTGGAAAATAGCTTTATTCTAGTCTTATTGAATATTTGATTTTTTGGCTAGACGTAGAATCCTGTGTTAAAACCATTTAACCTCAGAATTTTGAAGGCATTGCTCCATTGTCTTTAATGTATAACGTTATTTAGAAGTTTGTCCCGTAGAAAAGAAGGGGAATCAAAATAGCATCACTTTTCTGGTCCCCTCCCAAACTTTTGGAGTCTTCTCTATTTCTAATGTTATAAAATTTCACAATGCATGTCTATCTCTGTTTCTCAAAGTGCCTTTCATTGGGCACTTCTGTGGGTTCATTCAATCTAGATATCATGACCTTCATTTTTAGGAATCTTTCTTGTACTATTTCTGTGTTCTTTGCCTCATCTTTCTCCTCCCCCTCCACAATTATCTCTTTCTGGAATCCCTGTTAGATGTTGGACATTTTGAAATTACTTTCTAACTTTCTTAATTATCCTTTCCTATTTTTCATATATTTGCCTTTTGGGTCTAATTCTCAGGAGACTTTTCTCCCCCTAGTTTTTTTTTTATTATTTTTTCAGTTTGGTTCTTCTATTTTTAGCATTTAATTTTCTCGTTCTCTCATTAGTTCTTTTTTTATATAATATCTGTTTGCAAATAATACTGTATTGAAGATTTTTCTTCTGCTTCCTGAAATTGGATTTGTTTCTTATGGGTCCCCCAAACCCCTTCCCCCTTATTTTTCTGTTTCTTTGTTTTGGTTTTTCTCTTTCATGTAGGTGGAACTTGATGTTTGGTGGGCTTCGTTAGAGGGTGATCTGATGGTCTGACTTTTTAGATGGAAACCCTCTCGAATGTCTGCATCTGGAGTTCTTTAACATTATTCAGTCCTCTAGAAAAGAGTCCTCCTGCCTCTTACTTAGGTGGAGTGGGATGTATGCCTGGCTGCGGATACTGTGGGAGCAGGGACACTGTAGGTACCACATTTCAGGATGGAGACTTTCTACTTATTCCCCTTGTGTTTCTTAGGGTTCCTTATTCCAGCCCTTTATTATGCCTGATGACCAGAGTCTAGAAACTCTGCTTCAGTTCCTCCAGAGAATAAACCTCCAGTCTCCTTCCTGCAGTGGATAAGGATGTACTTTCCTGACACTGTAGGCTGAGAGGAGAGGTCTAGTGTTTCACTCTGTTGTGTGCAGCCTTTGAATCACTGTTCTCATTTTTCAGGTCCTCTGCTTAGCCCCATCCTCTATGGAACCTAGTGGCTGGATACTTAGTCTCAGTTTTGTGGGGCCAGTTACTCTGCTTCTAATCGCTTTCTGTGTAACCTCCTCCATTTTGCTAAGTCAGTTATGTTGTTTTCTGTTTTCTTTGTCCTTGTAGATTAATACCATTTATAGCATTACTGTGGATAATCTGCCATTTTTAATCAGAACTCTGTCTTTTTTGTTTCCATGTTTTTAGATAATTTTTCATACTTATAATTTTTAGCTTGTACAGTGTTACATCAAGATCATAAGGCACTTAATTAACCATTTCACTACTGTTGAGTAATGAAATGAGTCAGCTTCACTCTAGTTTTTTCTGTCATGTTAACTAAAGTGACCCTAAATAACTATATAAATAGCGTTTGAAAATCATTTGCATTATTTTCCTGTGTAGTTTCTTAGAACTGGAAGGGATTGTGCAGCCCACTTAATCCTGCTCCCTCATTTTACAGTCTAGGAATCTGATGTTAAGTAATATCCCTGAGGTCAGACAGCTCCTAAGTGGTATAGCTAGGACTTGGACACAGTCAGTCTGGCACCAGAGTCTGTGCTCTTGACCGCTGCACTCTTCTGCATTTCCATTGAGTTGAGCCTTAATTAGCTAATACTGTCACTTCATAAAGTGTTTTTAAAATTGTAGTGTTTTAGTAACTAGCAAGGTTGAGCATTTTTCTCTATGAAAATGTGTTAATTAATGCCTTTTTCCCCTTTAGTTTGTAGTCTTTCATCTGGAAAATTTGGGACATTACTTAGTGGCTCATGGGACACTACTGCTAAAGTCTGGCTGAATGACAAATGCATGATGACCTTACAGGTACAGTAGTTCTATGTGAATATTCGAGAAAATAATTAAAGATGATGATTCTGTGGCAATTTAACTTAATACCCATTTTTCTCACAGGGTCATACAGCTGCAGTATGGGCAGTAAAGATATTACCTGAGCAGGGCTTAATGTTAACTGGATCAGCAGACAAGACTATTAAACTTTGGAAGGCTGGAAGATGCGAGAGGACTTTTTCTGGTAAGATCAGAGTAGACAGCTTTTGTAATCTTTTTGCTTCCTATTTGCACAGGTGATTTTTTTCAAAAATTTAGAAGTTTTAAAGTGGTATTTGAGCCATTTAACTTGGGTGAATGTAAATTTTCTGACAGTTAATATGTAATATCTTTTTTTTTGAATTATTTATTTATTTTTGGCTGTGTTGGGTCTTCGTTGCGGTGCACAGGCTTCTAATTGAGGTGGCTTCTCTTGTCGCGGAGCACAGGCTCTAGGTGCGCGGGCTTCAGTAGTTGTGGCTCACGGGCTCTAGAGCGCAGGCTCAGTCGTTGTGGTGCACGGGCTTAGTTGTTCCGCGGCATGTGGAGTCTTCCCGGACCAGGGCTCGAACCCGTGTCCCCTGCATTGGCAGGCGGATTCTTAACCACTGCGCCACCAGGGAAGCCCGGTAATATCTTTTTAAAATATGTACTGAGACCTCTCATAAAACAACCAGATATGGACTAATAAATAGCTACAATATGGGTATGTGCTTCTGTGTATTTTATATATGTAATTTTTGGTACTCAGTTATGTTTTGGTTGTCATTTGAACAAGTTCAGCCTGAAACTTCCAAGCATAAGTCTTACTGAGGGTGGGTCAGTAGTGTTATCTTCATATATGAGGAAAACATCAGTTGTGCTTTTATTAATATTGAAGTACATTGTTTAATAATAACAACTTTCAGGCTTTGTTTATGTTGTGGTTTCAGGTGGGTAGTCTTTTAAAACCTCAGCTATTAAATAACTCCTAAAACGAGGCATCTGCTGTCTAATATTAGAACTGATGATTTATTTGTGGGGCACTTAACATTTTTGGTATGATTTTGTTTGTTTGTTTTTCCTTTTATTTATTCCTTAAAAGTTGATCAGCATCCTGGATAATACTTCAAGAAGTCCCTTTGTGCAGATAAAACTATCTGTAGGTGGAAAGTAGACAATGAGTTGTAACTAAACATCCCTTTGTTTCTGCTTCCATACATACCAACATATGTGTTAAGTTTTTATTAATCTGCTATAGATAATCTGAATCAGCATAGGAAATACTGAGCATGGGAAAGGTTTTGACTTCTGGTCTCCTTTATTAGGTCACAAACTTCTGAGAATGTTTTGTCTTTTAAAAAAAATTGTAGTGGCATCTACAATGCCTCAATTAATATTGAAAAAAATGGAATCTTATCAAGTTTTTAAAAACATTTAATATCCTTTGATGAGAGGAATAAATACACACACACATGTGTGTGTATATATATATATATATATATATATACAATCAACATAACACAAGAAGTTTTCATTCCATAAATTCTTGCCCTTTTAAAAAATCAATAGTCATTAATTTTTATTTTATCATTTTAATGCCTGCATTTATATAAATTATGAAATATTTCCCTTGGTAAAGCAACAATGTTTGGCTTTATATTTATGTTTTGGTTGAATCGAAAGAGGCAGGAATAGGAGGCAGGAAACTTGAATTCTTGCTTTAGCTCTGCCACTGATTGTGTGGTTTTAGATAAATTAATCTCTCTCAACCTGTTTCACATTTTAATAAAGTTTACTTTTCTATGATATTTTATTTCAAACTCTTAAATAATTGAAATCTTTTTTGTAATCTTAGTTTTTCTTTTCTTGGTGCTTTATAAATATTAATCTCAGTATTATGTGGTGAGAAATTTAGGGGATATTTACTCTTCGTTATATATCTGTTTATATTTTAATATTGTGTATGTTATGAATTACTCTTGTTATTGGGGAAGAGAAGTTGACATGAATTGTCAAGTAAAAATTGGAGGACTTCGCTGGTGGTCCGGTGGTTAAGACTCCGAGCTTCCATTTCAGGGGGCACGAGTTTGATCCCTGGTCGGGAACGAAGATCCCAAATGCCGTGAAGCCAATCAATCAATCAATCAATAAAGGATTTCCTTTAAAAAAAATTGTGGGGATCAGAAACTTATTTCTGGAGGGGTTTAAGAAATTTTTAAGAAATAATTTAGAGAAGATATGGTAAATATAGAACTTCCCAAGACTGGTGATAAAAAATACTGCCAAGCCTACAGTACAAATTTTGGCTATCAGGTTTTTCTACTGGAAAAAAAAAAAGTATTTCTCTAACTTGAAAATCAGTTTTTAATATTCACTGGTATGTGTTTTATAATGTTAATAAAATACATAGAGCCATCAACCAAATGATCCATTTTTATTGATTTATCATGTTCTTTTTTTTTTTTTCATACAGGGCATGAAGACTGTGTAAGAGGCTTGGCAATTTTGAGTGAAACAGAATTTCTCTCCTGTGCAAATGATGCTAGTATTAGAAGGTGGCAAATCACTGGCGAGTGTCTTGAAGTATTTTATGGTCATACAAATTATATTTATAGCATATCTGTCTTTCCAAATTGTAAAGGTAAGACTGTCTTATACTACATATTTTAAATTTTGTATTGAGCATTGTTCTATTCCATCTTGAGGTGGGGGGCAGAGGGCTAATGATTTAAATCAATTTACTAACTGTAACTTGAGTAATTTAGTAACTTTATTTCATAAGTATCTTTTTCCTAAAGGAGGAAACTGTATGATCATCTTTATATTAATTCAGACTTGATGGTGTGTTGTAAAAAGTTCTTGGGCGGGTTCCCTGGTGGCGCAGTGGTTGAGTCCGCCTGCCGATGCAGGGGACACGGGTTTGTGCCCCGGTCCGGGAAGATCCCACATGCCACAGAGCGGCTTGGCCCGTGAGCCACGGCCGCTGAGCCTGCGTGTCCGGAGCCTGTGCTCCGCAACGGGAGAGGCCACAGCAGTGAGAGGCCCACGTACCGCAAAAAAAAAAAAAAAAAAGTTCTTGGGCATCTGAGGAAAGACTTCTTATAATTTATTGGTATAAAGTATAGTGTGTAAGATGTTAAATATATAAAAATGTGATTCTTTGAAGTTGTATATTGTATAAGTGACAAATACATAAAATTTAAAGCTATAATTTATAAATACTTGGGGTTTAAAAATCAGTATGCCTATTTAGAAAGGTGGTATATATAAATGTACTTAATTTTATATATTCAAACTAATTTTTCCTGTATTCATTAATTTTAGATTTTGTGACAACAGCAGAAGACAGATCTCTGAGAATCTGGAAGCATGGGGAATGTGCTCAAACAATCCGACTTCCAGCTCAGTCTATATGGTGCTGCTGTGTGCTAGACAATGGTGACATTGTGGTTGGTGCGAGGTACTCATATTCTAGTCAATCAATCAATAATATGTGTCTAGGCCTTAGGTAGGTGTTAGAGTGCACAGAGATAAGCCATAGGAATTTCAGGTGAACTGGGGAGACCACAGGCACATTTGTGTTACTAAACAAAACAGTAGTAGGTATAACAGGTTTTGCACTAATGATACATGATATATTATAATAGTATTGCATTGTAAGTTCTGCAGTCGAAACATGAAATTAGAGAAGTTAGAGATTGGTGTGGGCAAACTTTCTGGAGAAGAAGAAATTTGAATTGGGTTTTGAAAGATAATGAAGGAAAATGGTGGAGGAACAATGCTGGGGAACAGTGGGTGACAGGGGAAGATGGTAGCGTGGGGCTTAATTATGGAGAACCTGGAATGCCCAGCATTTGTTAGATTCAGTGCTTGGGGTTAAAGGGTTGTAGCTCTTGAGCAAGAAGTGCTGTGATTAAAGCAGAACTTATGAATTATTAAATACGTAGGTTAGATTTAACTAGTGGTGACAATGGGCAGGAAACCAAGTTGGTAAGCAATTGCAGTAGTAGGTGTGAAGTTGTGAAATATTGACCCTGCAGTGCTAATGGATAAAAGACTGGAAAATGAGATAATGCGGAGGGAAAATGATCAGAAGGGGGCGTGTCAGAAAAGGATAGAGTTTCAAACTTTGGATGATTAGAAGTCCACATTAATAAAAATGGACAAGAGTGAGAGTTGGTTTGGTGAAGAAGGTGATAACTTCCTGGGATCCGAGTGGTGATAAGCCACACTCATGCAGATTGGTCATGGGCATTTGGACTGGGTCCTAGTGTAGCAACTGAGACTGAAGATCAAGATTGGCACAGAGCTTCCAGAGTCAAGCAGTAGGGCATCTTTCTCTGAGGGAAGAAACATAGAAGGGGAGGAACAGAACTAAAGACTGAACTTGTGATACACTGTGGGTAGAAAAAGAAGCCAGTAGCCTAAACAAAAAGCAATCCAGATGTTGAAATTCAGAGATGGAAAAGAGATTTTGGAGGGAGATTGTGATCAGTGTCAATAAGTACATGAAGGGGTTAAGGAATGGAAAGTTAGGAAAGCTTTTGGATTTGCTTTGAAAGATGTTAGCAGTGACTTTTTTGACATCACATTTTCATAGAAAATGATAGAAAAAGGTAAATGAGAGGAGACAGATAGAAAGAGATTTTTGAAGAAATGGATGAGGGAAAGGATTATAGACTACTGTGGCACTGAAGGCAAGAGGAAAAAGGGCGACAGCCATAAGGGATACAGTGTCTAATAAAGCGGATGTATTTTACTCCTTGGCTGGGCCAGAGGTTGATTTGTTGGTTTAGTTATTTTTACCCTAAAATCATTTAAAGTTGAAGAAAAATAAAGGGGTAACACTGCTGTTAGTAGAAGGTTAAGTAAGAAAGTTTTTCTGCAGAGTTGAGTAGGATTAGTACAGTTGAAAGTGGCTAACTTGTCTCCCCTACCCCAAAATTTCACAAAGAGAAATTATGGAAATGAAGTCATTTTTCTGAGAATAGAGGCTGGGACTGTCATCTATTCCAGAGGTGAAGCTGTTTTTTTCTTGATTCGGGTTAGGTTACATTGCTAGTTAATGGCATAGTAAGGACAGGCTCCATGCATTTCTGATTAACGGATATCAAGCATCTGGTATTTTCTAAGCCCTGTCCTGGGTATTTGAGCCCTTTATAAGTTAAACAGTTTACTACCCTTCTTTATACCATAATACCTATGTGTGTAATGTTCACTTTAAAAGTGTATGCTATGTCTGTAGATTTTTATGAGGGTAAATATTTAATTTGGAATTGAAAATTGTGTTAAATATATATTTCTTTGTTCTTTCCCAGTAACTTTTTCCTTAAATAGTCTTTTTCCACCCTTTCCATTGCTTTAGAAAGTAATAGAGGGTAGTGTGCTGAAATCGGCATAGTTCTACACTCAGCAATAAATACATAGTAACATTTCTCGTATTCACAAATACAGATTATTTTTGCTTTGGATCATTGAAGTGTGATAATGTTAACCTACTGTGGCAGTGACTTAAAATCACTTTCTGTTTCCTTATAGTGATGGTATTATTAGAGTGTTTACAGAATCAGAGGATCGGACAGCAAGTGCTGAAGAAATCAAGGCTTTTGAAAGAGAACTCTCTCAGGCAACCATTGATTCCAAAACTGGTGATTTAGGGGACATTAATGCTGAGCAGCTTCCTGGGAGGGAACATCTGAATGAACCTGGTAAATATTTCAATGTATCTAGTAGTAAAAAATGCTGCCTTGTTTGCCTTTTGGAATAATGAGTGACAAGAAAAAAAGATTGTTTTGTTAAGTCATTCAGTATTATTCTCATTGCCAGGTACTGATCTTTGAGACTTTTTATTATGCATAACCACAGTGAAAAATCATGTTCTTTTTGCCTCTGCCTCACAGTTTTAAAGACTTCGAGCTAAGTTCCCATAAACAGGAATCTTTTTCTTTAAATAAATCACCTAATACTTAGCTCATATATAGTAGGTGTTCGGAAATCACTCATTTAATACCTTTTGGTTGATTGGATTCTCTGAGAGGTTGTAGAGACTAAAAATAAAAATGAGTTTAAATAAAGCAATGTCTGCTTAATGCGTTAGGGATCATTTGATTTTAAAATCAGAGGACAGTAGTTGTCTCAAATGAAATCTTAGGTTGGATATGTCCATGATCCCTTGGTCCGTGGACCCCTGGGGATTCTGAGATCCTTTCAGGATATCCATGTGGTCAAAGCTAGTTTTATAATACTAAGATGTTATTTGCCTTTTACACTGTGTTATCATCTACATTTATGGTATAAAAGCGGTGGTGGGTAAAACTGCTGGCTCCTTAGGACGTAGATGGAGGCAGTGGCACCAAACTATTCAGGTAGTCATGGTGTTCTTCACTGGTATGCAGTCGTCATTAAAAAAGAAAAAAATGCCATCTGCCCTTAGGAGTGTCCCTGATGAAGCATTAAAAATTAATTTTGTTACATTTTGGCCCTTTAGTATGTGTCTTTTTTAACATTCTGGATGACAAAATGTAAAGTACACATACAGTTTACCGAAGTACCATGTGCCTCGGGTAAGTACTTCTGCAGTCATTTGAGTTGCAGGCTGAACTCTCCCTTTTTTCAGGGAATTCCATTTTTATTTCAAAGAACAACTACGGTTATTCAGGCTTAGGTATTTGGCAGATATTTTTTTGAAAATGAACAAAGCGAGAATGTCACTTTAAGGAAAACAACTGACAGCATTCGTTGCCAAAGATAAAATTCAGACTTCCAAATGAAAATTGAATTTTGGAAAACTTGTGATATTAGTGGTAATATTAACAAATGCAGTTTTTTTATATTGAATAATAAAATGTGTAATCATATGGAAGATCTGCATAGCTCAGTGAATCAGTATTTTCCAAATGACCAGTTCATGGTCTTACAAAATCATACATGGGTAAAAGAACTGTTCAGAGTATAACATCAATGGATTTTAGTATAATAGAGCATGAAAAGTTCATTGATACAGTTTCAGATTCTAAATTTGTAACCTTTAGGATCTACTACTTGTAGAATATCCACATTTTTCTGAAAAGGCTATTAAACTAGTCCTCTGTTTCTCAACTGTATTATCCGTGTGATGCTGGATTTTCTTTGTATACATCAACCAAGCAACAGATTGCAACAGGTTAAATGCAGGGGCAGGTATGCTAATCCAGCTGTCTTCTATTAAGAGAGACAGTAAAGAGATTTACAAAAATGTACAACAATGCCAGACTTCTCACTAAATTTTTAAAACTATATTTATTTTTCATTGAACTATTACTTATTCAATATGTAATGGATCTATTACTGTTTTCCATGAAGTAAATATACTTTTTGCTCTTCTCATTTTTAATTTCAAAT
Source organism: Stenella coeruleoalba (assembly GCF_951394435.1). Classification (NCBI taxonomy): domain Eukaryota; kingdom Metazoa; phylum Chordata; class Mammalia; order Artiodactyla; family Delphinidae; genus Stenella; species Stenella coeruleoalba. Next base: position 48,429,307 of record NC_137153.1, read on the forward strand.
TCAGTAAATCAACTGATATAACCTACATAAAAAAAGCTGTTTGGGCTTCTGAATAACATTTCTGACTGTAAAGAAATATTGAAACCAAAAGTTTGAACACCACTGTATTATTTCATGTTTTTAATATTCTTACAGTTCTTTGCAAAAATGTAATCTTTTTGTCTATATATACACAGTCAATAAATATTTACTAGGTACCCACTGTCTGCTCTGCATTGGTCTAAGCTCTGGGGAATACAGATAACAAAAGGGACAGAAATCTCTGTTCTCACAAATTTATGTTGTACAGGAGGAGACAGATAATTAAAAAGTTAATAAGTAAATATACAAGTATGTCAGATAAGTACTATGGGAAAAGTAAAGCAGGCATTGAGTTTTAATAAAAAATAAAACAGGAGTTTGAAATTCAGTGGTCAGGAAATGTATAATACTTAGGATAGCACTGGTTGCTGTAACAGATAAATCCTAAAATGTCAGTGGCTTAACACAAGAGAAGGTTATTTGTTGCACATTTGAAGTTCAGTTGACAGCAGGGTATGCTGGAACATGTTCGTAGAATAATTTTACTCCTCTAGGTCATTGAGGGACCCATGCTGAAATCACCATCTTCATCATGTGCTTGCAGGGTCCCCCTGAATTATAGATATTCAGCCACTAGACAGCATAAGAGGGGAGGGTAGAAGATGATGAACTAGGCCTAGAACTGGCATTTATCACACCTACCCAGATTCCACTGACCATTACTCAGTGTGTAATCTAGGGACTACAAAATGTAAGGGGGCGGAATAAGGTAGTCTTCGACTAGACAGCTACAGCTCTACCCATTGGAATAGGAGCAGGAATCTCTGGAGGACAGCTAGCAGTCTGTGCCACTGAAGGCCTTGCTGAGAATGTGGCTTTCAGGTAAAGTCCTTAAGGAGACAAGGGGGCAAATCTTGCTAACATCTGTGTGGAGAATGTCGTAGGCAGAATAAACAGCCAGTGTTATAGACTCTAAGGGGGCTCCAGGGCCTATAGTAGGAGGCCATTGAATCAGTGCAACGGAGAAATAATGGTGGCTTGTACCAACAGGTAGCAATGGAGATGGTGAGAAGAGGTAGTCTTTTAGCTATATTTTAAAGATAGAGCTGATGGAATTTGCTGAAGGATTAGAATTGAGAGAAAGGAATCACACTCTTCTATTCTTTTTGGCCTGATCAGCTAGAAGAATGGAGAATCATTTACTGAAATGAAGTATTGTCAGAAGATACTCGTTAATAAAATTTGTTTTATTTTCGATCAGCCAGCTGCTTTTTAGTAGAATCACATGTTTTTAACCATCCTTTACTTAATAGAGTTTTTTTTTTAAATTAATTAATTTATTTATTTATTTTTGGCTGCATCGGGTCTTCATTGCTGAGCACGGGCTTTCTCTAGTTGCGGCGAGAGGGGGCTACTCTTCATTGCGGTGCATGGGCTTCTCACTTCTCATTGCGGTGGCTTCTCTTGTTGCGGAGCACGGGCTTTAGGCGTGCGGGCTTCAGTAGTTGTGGCACGTGGGCTCAGTAGTTGTGGCTCGCGGGCTTTAGAGTGCAGGCTCAGTAGTTGTGGCACACGGGCTTAGTTGCTCCGCAGCATGTGGGATCTTCCCGGACCAGGGCTCGAACCCGTGTCCCCTGCATCAGCAGGCGGGCGGATTCTTAACCACTGCGCCACCAGGGAAGTCGCAGTAGGGTTTCTTTTAAACTGTTATTTTCTTTTTGGCCAGTTTCCAGTAGAATTACATTTTAAAATATTTTGTTTCATAAAATTTTCTATTAAACCAAAATACATATTTTCTTTTATATATAAACTTTAATGTTAAAACTTTTCGATCTAATGTTTGTAAAATTTACTCTGCCATTCTCTCTTTGATTCTTAAAATTTTTATTTTAAGGTACTAGAGAAGGACAGACTCGCCTAATCAGAGATGGGGAGAAAGTCGAAGCCTATCAGTGGAGTGTTAGTGAAGGGAGGTGGATAAAAATTGGTGATGTTGTTGGCTCATCTGGTGCTAATCAGCAAACATCTGGAAAAGTTTTATATGAAGGGAAAGTATGTCGACTTCTTTCTAATTGCTATTATCTTAAAGCATTAGACAAATTAAAAGTTTTTGTTTCCCTTTCCCCATGCTAATAAAATTTTCTTTGGTGTTTTGACATTTAAAAATAGATTTCAATGGGGAGATTCTTAGTCTTGAAGTAGATTTTTTTTTTTTTTGATATCTTTGCATGTAGAGAGAGCTGCATTTGTGATGGACACTGCCATTATTTGCCTTTTGGTAGTTACATAGATAAGCTGTTCCCAACCATTTTGGATTAGGCGCTTCTGTGTCACCTTTCATCTAATGCTTTGTGCCTAGTTATATTTAACTTGACAGGCCATGAGGGACCCTGCAGGGCTGTGCTTATAATGCCAGCATGTTTTCATGAGTAGGGTAAGGTAACAGCTAATACTTTTGGCCTTGAGATCAATTAATTGGAAACCATCCTTTGGTCTTACAATTAATATGTAGTAATAATCCATCCCCCACATCTACCTGCCAGTGAACTACTATTCTTGCACCACATGCATATGGTTGCTATTAAACATTATTTGCCAAGTGGAAGATTTTAAAATTGTGCTTTGGAGAAAGTTTAGCACTATAATTATTAACATAAATCTGTGTTATGTATGTCATTAATTTATGTGAACAGATAGTAATCACTTATCTCCTTTTTATATTCCTATTAAAGGAGTTTGATTATGTTTTCTCAATTGATGTCAACGAAGGTGGACCATCATATAAACTGCCATATAACATCACTGACGATCCCTGGTTAACTGCATACAACTTCTTGCAGAAGAATGATTTGAATCCTATGTTTTTGGATCAGGTGGCTAAATTTATTATTGATAACACAAAAGGTCAAATGTTGGGACTTGGGAATCCCAGTTTTTCAGATCCGTTTACAGGTAAGTTAGGGTTTGTATTAAGTCTTATATACTTCCACCAATGTTGATTATTTTTTTTTCTTTATTTGTTGTGTTTAAACACCTATTATGATTAGCTGTTTAAATAAAAACCAAGATTTACAGCAGGTTTTTGCCGCAGATATATATTTTTGAGGCTCAAATTATATAGTAATTTTGTATTTATGGAAACAGTTGTAAATCGTTCTCTTTCAAAAATACAGCCACACTGTAAACTAAATAAAATTAAACTGAAACTAATTCAGTCATTTGAAATGAAAAGAAACCTGTAAGTTCCTTCATGTTATTGCTTCTTTTTAAAATATATATTTTGGTGAAATTTAGTAAATAGAAATTCTGTTTTCACATGAGGCGAAACTAGTTAGTTATGCATCAAATCTAGAACTGAACTATGGGTAGTTTTAGTTTACATGTTATTTGTATTCCACATGTTCATTTTTTTTTTTTTTTTTTTTTGCGGTACGCGGGCCTCCAGCTGTTGTGGCCTCTCCCGTTGCGGAGCACAGGCTCCGGACGCGCAGGCTCAGCGGCCATGGCTCACGGGCCCAGCCGCTCCGCGGCATGTGGGATCCTCCCGGACTGGGGCACGAACCCGCGTCCCCTGCATCGGCAGGCGGACTCTCAACCACTGCGCCACCAGGGAAGCCCTCCTCATGTTCATTTTAAGTCAGTTGTTTATAACATAGTATACAGCGTCTAAAATGTTATTAATGGGATTAGGTTCTCATGCCAGTAGTATTATAATCCCAGTAGTATTAGTTTGAGTCTGGGATCCTTGGAAATGGAGTTTAATTCTAGAAGTATTAGCCTGAGCTCTGGGCCCTGGGAACTGAGGCCATGATATGGGATAGATATAGAGCTGACCCTATATCTATCTTTTCTTAGATATAAGGCTAGTTCTAAATAAAAATTTGAAATTGACACTTTATTGTTAATGGGTTCCTATTATTTCTGACTCTATCTTTCATGTGCTAGTGCTCTTCCTCGTATTGCAAGGATCCCATATCCTCTTCTTGTCTCAGGTCTTTTTTTTCTTCTTCCCTCACAGATGCTTCATGCTCCTAAATTATCTCCTCTCCTTCTAGTTCAAAATTCCATTGTTTGTTCACATAATAAAGTTAATCTCACCTGCATGTGGACTTAAACAGATTATCAGACTGATTCACTATGAACTATAAATGATAGGACCCTCCCAGCAGATGCACTTGACAGAACAAGAAAAAAAAATGTTTATTACCTGTATATTTCTGTTGGTTGGAATATCAGTCTACAGTACAAAAGAGTACTGTATTTCATAAGCTATCTTGTGGGATGGAGGACCGAAAAGCAGCTGGCTCTGTCTGGAAATCTAACAACAGTTTGGCTTTTTTGCTCCTCTGAAACTCTGTCAGCATCCTTAGATATATCTTTTTGTAGACACCTCTGATTATTTCCTTAGAGATACTAACAAAACGTACTCACACACACCACACATTTGTAATTGTATAAATGGGAAGCCTGTTTCCTTTGAACCACTCATCCCCTTTGTGATTTTCTCCAGTAGGTTGTAAGCTTCAGTGGATACAAGCAATCTTGTTCCCTGCTAGATCTCAGCACTGAATGCACTGTTTGACACATGAATTAATGAACCCAGGGGTTCTCTAAAAGATTCACAGTTGGTGCCTGTGGTTTGATAGCAACAACAGCAGCAGGAATTCTAGTGAATTCGTATAGGAACAGGAACTGATTGTATGTGTATATTATGTAGGTCAGAGACCAACTGCAATTTATCTTTTTGTATTTGAATTCCTAGTTATTTTAATATTTAAGTGCAGAAGCTAAGATATAATAAAGGATTAAAGTTAACAAAAGCAAAACTTGGAGAATCACTGAAATTTTAGTTTCTTACTAACCTTTCCAACTATAAGACTTCTGACTGTAACTCCTCTTATTCTGTCATGGGACAGCCTTGCTCTTTTATTTCTCCCCAAATTTAGAGTCTTCTGATGTAAGCAATGTGCCATTTATGAAATGCAGGATTCTGGCGTACTTGAGACTTTTCTTTGTTTGCATGCACAGGTGGTGGTCGGTATGTTCCAGGCTCTTCATCAGGATCTTCTAACACACTGCCTGCAGCAGATCCTTTTACAGGTGGGAAGCAGTTTTGATCAATATGTCTTTCTTCACTAAATGTATAACATTTTGTATTATACAGCTTTACATTTTGAAGATATTATCCAGTAACTGATAATTCCCTTATTATCTGTGTTTCCAATTTTGATGGATCTCCTTTTCTTTAACTTCTAATTTTTTCTTTTTCCTCGAGTACTTTTATAGCTTTCCTCATGACTTTTAATAACATATTATTAAAATTCATCATTTTCTCCAGTGGTCCTTCCTGGAAGGAGAGCAGAGTCATTAAGATCATAGATTTTAGAGTCAGACAGACCTTGGTTCAAAATCTGGCTCTACCACTTACTTGCTATGAGAAGTTGGCAAGTTACTTAACCTGTCTGAGCCTATTTTTTTTATCTGTGAAATTAGATAATAGGGGAATCCACCAACCAAGACACAGCATGAGTGCTATCACTGGCGAGATGCTACTGATCACGAGCAGAGAAGGAGCCATGTGAGTCCCTGAGATTGGATGGAGCAGTGCAGTCAAGAAGTTTGCCCAGGCATAATTTGCCTTTAGCATGGAAGGAGACAGTCCACCCAGCTACCCAGGATTAGTCTTCCTAATCTAAGTTATTAATGGCCTTCATGAAGCCCTGGAGGTGTTGGTGTCTCTTCAAAGTGACTTTATTTACCAAAGGTATGCATGCCTCAGCATCAACACTACTGGAAAAAAATTGGACTTTAATACAACTGAAGAAATCTCTGTTTTCAGAATAGCATTTGATGTATTTTATGATGCTGTTGTTGGATCTTCAGCCAGAGTTCCTGGACAATATACCAAATTTGGGAAGAAATTCATAGTATTTATGGTATCTATTGGCCTTGCAGACTTAGTACTGTGAGCTCTAAAAGTGACCGTATAGTCCTTTCTAAACCATAGATGCGACCAACACACAACCTTGGGTCAGTATCATGAAGTTGTGAACTGCTCTCAGTGAGCTTCCCTTCTCCTAAGAATGCATTGGTGGCCCAGATGCAAATAAATAGCTGTACCCTGTGCAGTGTACCAGTGTACTACAGAAACCAACTATCAAGCTAAATGTTGTGATAGCATGATGGCTATTAAGGAAGTCTTTGGTGACCCTGAAAAGGCAGTAAAGATCTGAAGAGTAGATAAGATGATAACTTTCTCTATCAGCATATTCAGGCACAGTGATGCTCTGAAACTTAGAACAACAGAGTTCCTGAATCTCATTAGCAGCTTTTTTTTGGAACAGAAAGAATATACCAAGCTTCAAACAGTACCAACAAAATCAAGAGAACAACTGGGGCCATCGTAACTGGAGCATGTCTCACTGTTGCACAGTGTCAGTAACTCAGAAGATGCACTGATTATGGAGATATGCAAGATAGCATACTAAAAGTCCAAGAGAATTATGGAATTAATAGGTTAACTGAACCACACTGTTACAAAAGATAGGTAAAAACGTTTGCCGTATTGAGATATTATAAAAATTAAGTGGTATAGTACATATAAAGTGTTTAGCAAAATGCCTGGAATATATTTAAGCCCTCAATATATGTTAGCTATTACTATTGTTGATGTTGTTCCTCCAGTTTTACCAACAGCACTGGGGCCAAAACATTACCCATCTTGCTTCTCACTTAAGGTCAATCTTAATTCTTTTTTCTTTTCCTCATTTATATGATTCTCAAACATTTAATGTCAGTTAGAATCACATGGGATGCTTGTTTAAGTTAGTTATTGCAAGGTCCCACCCAGAGTTTCTGATACACTAGATTAGTGAGGAGGTTAAAAATACTCAGAGTCGGATCCCTTCCCCAGGAATTCTGATTATATGGTCTTGGGTGTGGTTTGCTGTTTAGGTAGTTTTAAAAGCTCCCTATTGGTTTCTAAAGTGAAGCTAATTTGGAGAACTACTAGGCTATTATGGGCAGGCCCTGGGAGTCTGCATATTGAACCAGTGACTCGCATTCAGGTGGTCAGAGAACCACATTTGGAACAGTGTAGGACTACTTTCTGCCTCATAATAATGCCTTGGGCAAATTATTCAGCCTTCCTCTTCTGAAATATTATATAATAATGATCTCTAATTAATATTTAAATGATTCATGCATATAAGATGCTTAGCATGCTAGCCAGCATATGGTAAAAACTCAGCAAATCCACTTATTCTGTGTTCTTCATTATTTTAATGAATCCTGTTCACATCTGCAGTTTTGTTTTTTAGTTTTGTTTGCTTTTTCTGTATCTGTTGCACTGGTTATACCAACTCCTGAATATTAAGCTTAGAGGGGCTAGAACAATAGCTCATCTTTCTTCTTCCCACAAAGGCTGATCCAGGACTCCGAACATCTCCAAATCCTGCTGATTCTCTCTCTGCACTTGTTTTTCCTGTTTCTTTCTTTCTTTCCATTTTCAATAAAGCAGCTACAAGTATTCTCAAATCTGAGACTGGGCTATTATCATAGCATCCCTAACTCTTACCTAGTTTCTTTTCTATTTGTCTTATGTGCCAACTAATCCCGTCTCTATTTCAATAAAATAGTGTTCACATTTCATTATGGAAACTTCTGACTTTCTTTCTCTCCAATCTATTAATGCTTTTATAATTCATTAAACTTCTATAATTATAGTATATAAGGCATGTAATATTTATTTTATAACTTGAGAATTACTTTTCCGGCTAATTTTATTGAGATCTAACTGCATGCCAGATACTGTTCTAAGCATTTTGCTGTATTAAATTTACAGCTGTTTTATTAAGATGTCATTCTGAAGTGTGACTAATAATGAAAATAAGTCATTCTGTGTAAAGAAGGAGCAGTTTGAACTTTATCATTTGCTGTTACCTATGCTTACTAGGAGTATTATTGCATTTTAGGTGGTGGTCGGTATGTACCCGGGTCTGCAAGTATGGGAGCTACTATAGCTGGAGTTGATCCATTTACAGGTACACATTTTTCATTTCCTCTTTTTTTTTTATGTAATGAAAGGTTAAGGAAATTGGCATCTTCTTCTTGCTGGAAAACTTTTTATACAGTAAATCAAGACCAAACTTTTGACCTGGCTTTTAGAGTGTTCTCAGAATTGTGTCATTACTGCACATTAGAATCATCTGGGGAGCTTAGAAAAACTACTTCAACCTCATCCCCAGCGATGCTCACTTGATCTAATGTTGCTCTGGGTTGGGATCTTAGCAAGAGTAGTTTTATAATTTTCTCATGTGCATCCAGGATTGAAAACTGCTGTTCTACTGTGTTAAGGCTGGTTTCCTCACTATCCTTACAAAATCTGAGCTATTCCCATCTCTTCCACTTCATTCTTACATACTTAATGTGTTTAGAATATTATTTACACATTGAGAGGACTCAGGAAAGAATTTGCTTTTACGATTTAGGCCTGGAATATTTGGCTTTCCCCTGAGCAACTAACTTTTTTTATTCTTAGTATCCAGCCTAAACCCTGACACATCTTACTTGTTTAGCATTGTTGAATATGTGCAGGCATACTTTTTTACTCTGTATAGGCTGCCATAAAACGCAGAACCGAACTTGTGGTTCACCTCTTGTAAGCTTGACAGATCTCTTGGCATATATATTTCCCTATTATTTTATACAAGAGAATATGTGTGACATATATGTTATTGAGCATAATAAAATATTCATAAACCCAGCACTCTACTTGAGAACTAAGTTGGTATGTGATTTTTTAAGCTATTTTTTCATTGTGAAAGTAACATTGGTTGGCAGTATTGAAGTTTAATGTAGTAAGTAATTAAGATTAAGGACTCTGGAGTGAGAATGCTTAGACTCAAATCTCAGTTCCACTACTTTTTATGTGTTTTTACCTTGAGCAAGTCATTCTGTTTCTGTGCCTCTCTTTTTCTCATTTGTAAAGTTATATCTACTTCCTAGAAATAAGAGTTTAAAATTACGAAATATATGTAAATCATTTTATATGGAATAAATTCTTAGTAATGTTATACCTGTTGTATTACAAAAGAGTCTTAAAGTTAACAGTGCTTCCTCTCATTTTTAAGAAATTAAAGTTTTTAACAGTTTGGTGTATGTAATGGACCTTTGTATACCTTATCTAAGCCACTGTCATCTCTCACCTAGACCAATGAAATAATGGCCTCCAAATTGGTCTCTCAGTCCTCCTCTGTTTATGCCCCTCCCTTGATTAAAACCCTGTAATAGCTTCCCATTGACTATTTTCTCTTGCCTTGTATCACATTCCTCTCTGCCTTTTTTCTTCCATACTGGCCTGCATCAGTGTCTTGAGCATGGCATGCAGTTTTCTACCTCAGGAGTTTGGTACTGCTGTTCTCTTTGGGAATACTTGTGCCCTCTACTTTGCTATTTTGACCAGTAATTATTGTTTGGCTTTTTCCCTCCTTTTTCTTTTTTATTTAATTTTGCAGTATAGTATTTATTAAATGAATTCAGTGAAACTTCCTGGATATGCACATATACCTCTTGCTAGATCCTCTAGTCTATCATAAGCTCTCAATGCATCCTATACTTTTCCTTCAGAGAACTTTTCATTGTATTTAATTGTTTGGATGATAATTTGATTTGCAGTCTCCTTACCACAACTAGACTCTAACAACCAGCAGTACAGGCAGTGTCTTTGATCATGTCAATAAATATTTTATGCTTTGTAAGCAATTAGAATTAATTTTGTGCACTTACCTCATTCTTCATTTATCTACCTTCCCCCTTTCTATTCCTAATATACTCAGAAGATTAAAATGTTTTATTCATATTTTTGCAAAATACCTTCATTTTACGTCAGAACAAAAATGTTGTATAAATTAAGATTTGAAATGAAAGACATAAATGAGATTTAAATTATGCTTTAGTTGAAGTAGCTTATACACTGAGTATTGTTGAATTTTCATCTTGTGGCAGTTTTTTGTTCATCATCAGATACTGAGTTAGTGTTACTATAATGGGGACTTAAGAAGTAAATACATATGCCCTTCAGGAGCTTACAACTTGGGAGGGATTTATAAAAATGATGTAGAAAATGATTGGAGAAAATGACAATGCCTACTACATGATTTGGAATGAGAAAAGAGAGATTAGTATGCCTGGAGAAGAAGGAAATGGAAAGTTTCATAATTGTTTTGTGTTCTTTGATCTTTTAAAAACTTTCAATTTAGATTGAATCTTAAAAATATGAGAGAAGTAGAAAATATGAAATGGAAAGGCTTTGTTTTACAATGAAGCTCCCATTCCAAAAACTAAAATTATATTAACAAATATATACAGTATATAAAATCTTACGGATTTATTTTCTTTTTTTCTGAAGTTGATTGTTATTTTATTGCATGCACTGAATAGTTATGTATCTCAGTAATTTTGAAAACAAAAATCAGTTAGAAAAATCTTGCTCTTGACCACTCTGAACGATTTTCACTTTCTTCTGTTCTGTAAATAGGGAACAGTGCCTACCAATCAGCTGCATCTAAGACAGTGAATATTTATTTTCCTAAAAAAGAGGCTGTCACTTTTGATCAAGCAAACCCTACACAAATATTAGGTAAGTGTATTTTAATTAAATAGTTTTCTCACATATCCACAGACTCCTTGAGTTACTCTCAAGGCTGTTTCTGTCCTAAGCATGTGCTGGGAACCAGGTGCTTACATGATAGAGACTTGTATTTTGGTATTACACAACTGAGTCAACTAAAAATACACGATCTGATAATGGACATTAATACTTTATAAGAAACCTTACACAAATATAAGTAAATGCTTTTTGATGACGTTAATGAGAAAAAAAATTAAAGGGGAAAAATATCAGTCACATTCCCTAAGCTCTTAACTGATTTCAGAAAAAAAATAATGAAAACGAATGAGTAAAGCATTTAAAAAACAAAGATCTTGTCTGTAAAAATGAAACTGCTCAGTTGGCTTTCATTGCTTTTTCTGTTAATGTTTTCCTCAAAACAAAATGACTAGGTTTTGTTTCTTGTTTGTTTATTTTTGACTGAGAGTATTACTAGCTCTGTTTTCCTCAAAGATTATGGTGGGAGTCTATTGAGATAAGATAACATACATACCTGAATATATGACAGGGGTGTTATTGTTTTGGGGAGGTTTGTTTTGTTTCTCATCATCCTTCATACTGTCTTTATAAAAATCATTCATAGGTCTTTTCTTAATTGCTTTATTTTTGAACAATAAAGAAGTGTATACACACTTTTAGACAACTTGACATTTTTAAACTCTTGTACAAATATAAAAGATCTCTTTTTGTATTCCCTTAATAAACTGTTTTAATATTCTGTTAGTGTTAAGCAATTTTTAATGCCAAAGAATAATGAAATAGATCCAAGTTTCCAGTTATGATAGATAAAAATTTGTAAATTTGGACATTGTATCTTCTTAAACCTTTTGTGATGGAAATTTGGCCTTTTTTATTCTTTGAGATGAAAATTTTTGAGGAAATAGTGTTAGATGACTCAAAGTAACATTAATGATGACAAAGATGCTGATATTGAAGATGCATGTGAAGAGTTTGAAAGAAATAGTTTCATGAAATGTCAATATTATGGGAAGCAAATTAAATGTTTTTTTTTAAATGTGATGTCAAATGTACAGATGAAACTAAGTCAATAAATTAAATATAAATACACATTTAGCTTTTTGACTATTTCATTGGTAGTCATAGAAGTTGCCATAAGTTGGCTAAAAGATGTTATAAATTTTCTCTCTGAGAAAGTAGGGGATTGACTTATATATGACATAATATTACTTTGAAAAGCATTCAAAATGATAACAAATATGGTATACTTAAAAACTTATTCAAAGCAAAAAGCTTTAGAAGATCTTAGAAGACAACAGGTAAAATAAAAATCATAACAGTAATCTTTCTTTTTCTATACTGTACTCAGCTTAAAATTACTCCCAGGCCTTATTCTTGTTTTATGGTCTTTGATAATTGCTGTGAAAAGTCTTACCTCCCCATGGTGTGTGGTAGAGTACTTTTATTGAAAATGTTGGCATTTATGTGATATATCTGCCTAATTACAGTTAGAGAAAATTGAAGGTTTGGATTTGGGTTCTAGGTAAACTGAAGGAACTTAATGGAACTGCATCGGAAGAGAAGAAGTTAACTGAGGATGACTTGGTACTTCTTGAAAAGATACTGTCTCTAATATGTAATAATTCTTCAGAAAAACCCACAGCCCAACAACTTCAGATTTTATGGAAAGCTGTTAACTGGCCTGAAGGTACAGAAACACTCTTTAAAATGTAACTAGAAAGCAGAAATTATATCTTTTAATTTCATACTACTGGTGTTTCTGGATTAAATAAAAGTTGACATGTTAGTTGAAATTCGCATTGGGAAAAACTTCACAAAAAGGATTCACTATACCACCGTAACTCATAGTCTTGCTTTGGTCACATACCTTAAGAGAATCTGAAGGTAATGTAATGATCCCATACATGGACCATTTTGTATACTCTTTCAGAGCATTTGTGGGTTCCCTGCAAGCCATCCACGAAACTCTATCTGACCTGTTAAACATAGGCTACAAACATTTGCTATAAGTATGTTTTCTTTTATTTAGTTAATTAACTCTTTTTTATTCTAAAAGTGTCCTCTTCCCCGTTGTTTTTTCATGTAATTGATTTATTGGAGAAAAAAATCATTTTTCCTGCAAAATGTTCTATATTTTGAATTTGGCTGATCACTTAATGTGTTCCTCTATCTGTGTTTTTCCTGCTAGACATAATTAGATTCTGGTTCAGTAGTTTTTTTCAGGTGAATATCCTTTATAAATGATGTTGCATACTACCTCTATATCACAGGGCCCATAATTTCTGCTTTCCTCACTTTTAATGATGTTAAGATTGTTTAGCGCATTCATTTACATGGTGTCTACCCAGTCCCTTAAATATAAATCCTTCTACCAATGTGTATAATAAGCATCCTATTGGCATTTGTGAACTGGAATTCTCCTATAAAGAACTTTCCCTCAATTCTTTGGTCTTGTTTTAGAATTTTTTAAAAGCAAGGTCCCAATCCTATTCTTTGCACAAAGATTTATTGAATACTCACTGTATGTCAAGCTATTTTAATAACCCAGGAGAGTTACCATATTTTTAAAGTAATGTGATCTTGTAGCAATAAATACAGTTTCTATAAATATGAAAAATCAGTTAACACAAGTTTCAGAAGTATACACATTTTGTAAAGCAGGCGTATGATTTTTAATGTTTAAAATTTTTTTTAACATTAATGAATTTTTCTTTTCAATAGATATTGTCTTTCCTGCACTTGACATTCTTCGGTTATCAATTAAACATCCCAGTGTGAATGAGAACTTCTGCAATGAAAAAGAAGGAGCTCGGTTCAGCAGCCATCTCATCAGTCTTCTGAACCCTAAAGGAAAGCCAGCAAACCAGCTGCTTGCTCTCAGGACTTTTTGCAATTGTTTTGTTGGCCAGGCAGGACAAAAGCTCATGATGTCCCAGAGAGAATCACTACTGTCCCATGCAATAGAACTGAAATCAGGGAGCAATAAGAACATTCACATTGCTCTGGCTACATTAACCCTGAACTATTCTGTTTGTTTTCATAAAGACCATAACATTGAAGGGAAAGCTCAGTGCTTGTCAGTAATTAGCACAGTCTTGGAAGTTGTACAAGACCTGGAAGCCACTTTTAGACTTCTTGTGGCTCTTGGGACACTTATCAGTGATGATTCAAACGCTGTACAATTAGCCAAATCTTTAGGCGTTGATTCTCAAATAAAAAAGTATGCCTCGGTATCAGAACCAGCTAAAGTAAGTGAATGCTGTAGACTTATCCTGAATTTACTGTAACAGTGGGCTTGGGGACTGAGATTTTAAATTGATAAGTTTTTTTTTTTTCCTCACATTTCACATGTCTGATTACAGATGATGAAAAGAATGCTGTGGATTAAGTAAAATTTCAGATCTTGTAAAGTGGGGGCGGGGGAGGGGAAACAAAGGAGAAATAAAATTTTTGCACTGGTGAACTGTGAAATTTTCCTGGGTAATGGGGATAGGTTTTTTAATAGTTCAGATATAAATTAAGAATGAGCTGTGACCAACAGCAACACAACTACAGTGGTGTAGTTCCCTTACCTTAGCCAACTAGGAGAAGACAAGGGCTTTTATTTATGTAATCTGCTTTACTACTTATATACCCCAGACTGTTACTTGTTGGTGGTTGTCTTTTATTTAATTTCTGCTCTACTCATTTTCATTGCTGGATTCTTTCAACAGCACTGATTGATTTCAAGGTTTTGTTTTAGGACAACTACTTTAGAATTTTTAAAATTAAGTTTGTTATAAATTATTCCATATATTGAAAAGATATAAAATAATTTCTTCATTTAAGTCCTCTGTAAATAGAAAGTTTGTTTGATGGCTTATTTTCAGTTGAAGTAAAAGCAAATTACTAAGCTGTGTTATGTGTATCAGTTCAGACAGATGAAGCCCCAAATTGACTACAGGCTTATGATCCAGTTTCTTTTCCCCTTCACTATTTGAGGTAACTTCATTATTCATTCCAATTTCGATATCTGATTGTCTATTTTTGGTCATTTCCATTATATCAAAGGGAATTTGGAATGTGTTGAATATTATCAGGCAATTGAGCGAGCAAGAATACATCAAACTGTTATTTGCAAGTCCAGAGACTGTCATGGGAAATTAGTATTTTTGAGCCTCTAACATGGTCCCGGTATAGTGCTAAACACTTGGATATTTAATTCCCAAATCCTGTTAAATGTAGGGTGATGTTATCTCTATTTTCAGAAGTAAAGATAGTGGGATGAATCATGATGGAAAAAAGGAAAAGTACAAACCATGCCATACTTCCTAGAGAGGGAGGGGTCACAAATTTGTCTATGAACATCCTAGCAACTAACACCAAGAAGGAACCAACCCATTAATTATATAATTTGTTGTGTCTAAGAGAACCTTAATTTCTTAAGAGAAGTGTAACTATTCTTAATCTGAAATAGTGAGCATCATTCCCAACATTTATGATATTTAGAACCATGAATTTCCTGGCTTAATGCCAAATTGCAGTCTAAGAAGAACAGTTCCTCCCCAGTAAGAGAGGAATGGTTTGATTGTCTAGATTAGTCCAAGGAAAAACTTTTGGAATATCAAAAGAGAATGGGTAAAATGTAAACTGAGGGGATATGTATTTTGCTAAGTATTAAATTGCAATTTTCTGGTGTGTACCCAGACGTTAAATATTGTTTGCTGGTTCCATTAGTTACCTGTGCTTTGCTTTTTGTTGAATTGGGATTTAGGGGGTTAAGTCAAAGTTAAATGACTGCATTAAGAGTGTAACTGGGTCAGCCTGGTTCAGTGCTTACAATACAGTGCTTTCTTTTTAACATGTCATGTTTAGCATGCAATTGTAAGTGCAATTTATTTGCAATATTTTGAAATACTAGGTACCTTTGAATAATGGTAGGATGTAAAGTCTTCGTTAAGAATAGGAGTTTACTCTTCAGAATGTAAGGGGTGGCAAATGGTAAACACTGTTTGCTTCCCATTAGTGTGCAAGTTTTTATAACCACTTTTATTATACTGTTATGTTTATTGAAGAAAAATTACAAAATACAGTTTAGCAAAAAGGAAAAAAAATCCCACTTGAAAGATAAGTGATAAGTGGTGATCTAATTGTTTTAAAGATTTTTTTAAGTTATTTAAAGTTACTTAAGTTACTTTTTTCCATTCCCTTATTATTTTTTTCTGAATAGAAAAATGCACATTCATTGAATAAAACACACACACATTAAATAAAAATTGCCTATAATTCCACTACCCAGAGAGAATCATTCTTGACATATTGTGCCATATCAATTGGTATATAAACATGTTTTATTTTTAAAAAAAGGATTGTATGATACACATTGTTCAATAACCTGATTTTTAAACTTGACATATAGTACACATATTTCCACCTTAATAAATATGTTATATCGATGTGCCCATTTCCTATTATCTGACATTGTTTCCTATTTCAGCTATCAAGCAATGCTATGGCAAATCTCACAAGTTTCTTACTAATTCCTTCGGATACATTTTATACTTGGAATTGGTGGGTCAAGTTAATGCACATTTTTAAACTTTGATAAATGTTGCCAAATCACCTCCAGTGGTAAAAGTCTTGGAGTTAATGTCCTTCATATTGCATTAGAAACAGTTGCCTGCAAAAGAGCTAAGTTATCATTGTCTCTAATTCATTAACTATTGTAGTCCCCCTCTGGCATTACATTTTTAAAAATGAGCATTTTAGGGAATTCCCTGGCTGTCCAGTGGTTAGGATTCCATGCTTCCACTGCAGGGGGGCAGGGTTCGATCCCTGGTTAGAGAACTAAGATCCCCCATGCCACACGGTGTGGCCAGTAAATAAATAAATAAATAAAATGAGCATGTTATGATTATTTTTCATGACTAGCTGAATTTATAACTAAATAACAATGTGACAAATTTTTTTTATCTACCTCATAATCTTCTTAAAATAATGGAAGAAGCATAGCTAAAAACCTTCACAAAGATAATTCTGGGGATAAGACTGGGTTATGGCTTCCTTAGCAGTTATCACTGTATATTATGGTTATTTTGTGAAAAAATAATAAAATGTATAGAGGATCATTAGTGATGTATCATCCTTCCTAGAGGTCTTGAGATATAAATTACCCACCTGAGAATAGGGAATGTTATTCAATCATTAGAAAAAATAATTTATAATTACTCTAAATTCTAGTGCATTCTTCTGTAGAAAATTATACACAGTATCTCAGTCTGTTTCGGCTGCTACAACAAAAATACCATAGATTTGGTGGCTTAAACAACAAACATTTACTTCTCACAGTTCCAGAGACTGGAACGTCCAAGATAAAGGTGCTGGCATATTTGGTGTTTGGTAAGGGCCCACTTTCTGGCTCTTAGATGCTGTCTTCCTGTGTCCTTGCATGGCAGAAGGGAGGGGGGAGCTCTCTGGGGACCCCTCAATCCTGAGGGCTCCACTCTCATGATCTAATCACCTCCCAAAGGCTCCACCTCCAAATACCATTACGTAGGAGATTAGGTTTCAACATATTTTGAGGAGGCACATTCAGTCTGTAGCACAGTGTAGTTGTCATTATAAATACAATTTTGAAGGCTCATTTAACATTTTTCCATGTGTTTCCTTTCAATTTTTTAATGAAAATGTTCATACATAAAATGAACACCCATGGACTTGCCAACTGGGTTCTGCAGTTGTTAACATTTTGCCATATTTGCTTTATTATTAATACTTCCATTTGAAATTATTTTAAAATAAGTTACAAATAACACACTTATCAACCAAATAATTCATTATGCATCTTTTAAGAAAAAACATTTTAAAGAATATTCTTATTAATAACCACATACTAAAAGAATTAGTAATTTCATAACATCTAATATCCAGTGTATATTCAAATTTCCTCATTGTCCTAAGAATGTTTTTTATAACTTTTGTTCTAAAGGCTCTAATCTAAAAAATCAAGGTTTATGTATTGAATTTAGTTATTTGGTTATATGGCTGTTTGGTCTCTTAATCTACAACAGTTCCTCCATCTCTTTTTTTTTTATCATTGACTTTGAAGTGTGTTGGCCAATCCAGAATGTTAACTACTCCCGTTTTGTATTTGTAACAAACATTCTTATAACCCTACTGTATTATCTACTGTTGCTTAATAAATTACCTCAATACTTAGTGACTTAAAATAACACACATTTATTATCTCAAATTTTCTGTGAGTGAGGAATCCTGCCACAACTTAGCTGCTTCTTCTGCTTCTTTGTTTCACATGAGGCTGCAATCAAGGTGCCCACCAAGGCTGGGGTCTCATCTGAAGGCTGGACTGGGGAAGGATGCATTTTTTTAAGCTCACTTATGTAGTTAGTGTTCAGTTCTTTTTGATTGCTGAGTTAAGGACCTCAGTTCCTAGCTGGCTGTTGGCCAAGGCTGCCATCAGTTTTGCCTGGTGGGCCTCCCTGACATGGCCAGTTGCTTCATCAAAGCCAGGAAGAGACAGTCTGCTAGCAGGACCAACAAGAATCTTTATAATTTAATCACAAACATGACATCCCATCAACATCAAGATACTCTATTGCTTGGAAGTAAATTACTCAAAAAAAGTGGATTACACAAGGTTATGAATACCAGGGAGAGGGATCTTTGGTGGCCCTCTTAGAATTTGCCTGCCACACCTATTTCCTATAAACAGAAAGCTAAATCCAAAGGCTTGGTTAGATTGAAATTAGACTATTGTGGCCAGAATATTCACAGGTGATTAGTACTTGTTTTTTGTTTGATTTTTTTTTTTTTTACTTGATTGCATCATATCTGAGCTTCCTTAGTGATGCTTTCCTTCCCTTAACTAAAGGAGGTTAGGAGAATAAAAATGGTATAATTGGCATTCTAGTTACCATCTCAACAAAGATGGGGGAACATTTTTTTGAAGTTTTCTTGTTCTTAAATATTTTTCCACCTGTCTGCTTCCTAAAGTGGTTATCAGGTTTTATTTGTTTAATATTTGAAATTAGGATGCTTGTTTTCCAGGGATACTAAGAAAGGCAGGATCTTGACTTTGAGGGCAAAAGTAAACCACTCGTGCCTGTCATGGAGGAAAACAGCCTTCAGAATAAGGTGGGTAATGGAAGTTTTAGAGGAGAAAGTTGACCAACATACTTCTGTAAAGTAGGTAAGCTGATATTGATGCTAGGCCTAAGATGAATTCCTGGGACTTAAAACTTGACCCTGGGTTTCCTGGACACTTTATAATAAATCACAAAAGTATAATGTCCAAGTGGCAATGATATTTTCATTAGATATGATGTGATAGAGATAACATCACTCTACATTTAAGGCATATGATATAGCAATGTTTACTCAATGGTTTGCAACTGTATTTAAAACCAACCAGTTGAGCAGCATTGCAAAGAACAGATGAATTTAAGTAAACTAAATAGCATGCATTAAGCAAGTACACTATGCTATTTCCTATGTTTACCATTATTTCCATGGGGCAAGTACTGCTAGTAATCTTACAGGTGAAGAAACTGAAAGAGGTCAAGTAAATTTTTTTGACAAGTCAGTAGTAACAAAACAAAATTATATTTAAAAAATGATGTTGGCAAAACTGGACATCCATATGGAGAAAAATCTCGACTTGTAGTAGCCACTTCACTTTATCATAATAGCAACTATGATGGTTGGTAGTGGCATGTAAGGTTGATACATAGAGCAGAAAAAAGTGGCCTGAAACAAGTCCTCAAACCACATTTCTTTCATTCTTGTGTCCTCAAAGGAACTAATAAATTCAAGAAATGTTTGCTTACGTCTACATTATTTAAAATTTCAGTAGTAAGAGCAACCAGAGATGCAGTGTAATATAGCAAAAGAGTACTGGCTTTGGAGTTAAAAAGCCATATAGTTCAGTGATATTTCCACCACTTACTAATGAGTTAAGGCAAGTTGCTTAACCTCAGTCCCAGTTTACATATCTCTACATTGAGATTTCATAAAATAGAAGAATAAGATATTTGTGTAAAAGCCTAGCAAAATATGGGCTTCCCTGGTGGTGCAGTGGTTAAGAATCCACCTGCCAATGCAGGGGACACAGGTTCGAGCCCTGGTCCGGGAAGATCCCACATGCCGCGGAGCAACTAAACCCGTGCGTCACAACTACTGAGCTTGCGCTCTAGAGCCCTTGAGCCCAACTACTGAAGCCTGTGCACCTAGAGCCGGTGCTCTGCAACAAGAGAAGCCACAACAATGAGAAGCCCGCGCACCGCAAGGAAGAGCAGCCCCCGCTCGCCGCATCTAGAGAAAGCCCGCGCATAGCAATGAAGACCCAACGCAGCCAAAAAAAAAAAGGCTAGCAAAATATCTGCCACATATGTGTTTACCAAGCATTACTTTCAAAGATAACAAAGTCTAACATCTTCTTTAACAATGAAAGTGACTGCTGTGTACAAAGAATATTTAAAAGGAAAAGAAAAATACTAGATTTTATTGCTACCGGGGGAAAAAGTGCCCATGTAGGTGGTAGGGGGTGGTGGTGTCCTGATGATTTTTTAATAAAAGCAGTTGGTTGGAACTCTAAACACAAATATCCTTACACTTCTTTATAATGCCACAGAACCTCACCATGAAATATAAAGGCATTTCTGTTAGAATATAAGAATCACATCTACCCATCGTACAGCTGTAGCATTGAACAGTGACTCATTTGATATCAAACAGCGTTGAAGGTCCTTCTCATAACTAGCAGAGAAATACAAGGAAAGAGGGGGCAGGGGGAGTCTAGAAAGTATGCATATAAGTTAACTATAGCCACAGTAATACTGCACAGAAAACAATAACAAAAACGATAGCATTTATTTAGCTCAGGAGTTAACTCATTTGGGGTTTGGCTGATCCTGGCTAGGCTCATTTGTGACTCTGCTCTACTCTGGACTTGACTGGATAGCTTACCTGGGGCAGCTGAGCCCTATCTGTCTCCTCTTTCTCCTGGGACCAATGGGCTAGCCTGAGTATATAATTTTTATGGTGATGGTGGAAGCACAAGAGTGGACCATCTTAACTGCACAAGCTTTTATTGAGACTGCTTGCTGCACATCTGCTAATATCCCCTTGGCTTCATTAAGTCATATGGTTGACTCCACTTTGCAGGAATTATGTCTCTAGTCAGTGGAAGAAGGACATTATCAAATTACATGGCAAAGGGCACGAATACAGAGAGGTGAAGACCTGGAGCCATTAATGCCATTTACCACAGTGACGACATAGAAAGAAGCTCTGTGTGGATCTGCAACTTCTCAGTACAGAGTTTAACAAGCAATGAGTTTCTAGCATGTGCCAGATACTGTATTATATGTTGAGACTACAAAGCTATGTAATACACAGCCTCTGTTCATGAGAACTAACAGTATTTTGAAGAAGATATTAGCAAGTGCCTGCAGTAGAGAGTTTTGGTTGCTCTGTAGGGAGAACAGTAGGTTACAAAGGAAAAAGCGGCTAATCTTAGCAGGGTTCAGAATGCAAGTGATTTGGAAGGGTTTTCAATAAGAAGTGATACTTGAAGTGAAATCTTAGATGTAGTTAAGGTGAGTGGAGGTGGGGTTTTTGAATAGTCTCGGAGGGTATATTTCTAGGAAAGCTATGGGGCAGCAGAAAAAAATGCTGTTCCTGGAACATCTTACATGTCGTAAGTTGTATTAATTGGGACTCTAGGCTGCAAGTGACAGAAAGTAACAAATCAGCTTAAAAAAAAAAGAATTATTGGCTCACTGATGAAAAATGACACCATTAGGACTTTCTGTGTCTTGTTTCAGCAAGTGTCTCTTGTTGGTCTCATTCTCTTAGCATCCTTCCCAGGACAGGGAACACGACAACTAGCAGCTATGAGGTAACTTCCTTATAGTTCATAATTTAAGATGAAAGAGCAAAATTCTCATCTAATGTCTCTTTATAAAATTCCAGAGAAGTACTGATTGGCCCCAGCATTAATGCATCCTGTCCCTAGCCAATCACTGTGATTAATGCTCACTGGGTTAACTCACTGAAGAGTAGTTATGAAAATGGCATATAAATCCCAATCTCTGTCCACCCTCCCATATATCTGTTCCAGGGCAGAAAAGCAGTCCTGCATCTGCTTGCAGAGCTTTTAAGTTCATAACAATATTTAGTGCTGGGCCTCTTAAGCTCTATAATATTGGGTTGAACCATATGAAACTGTCACCATTCAACCAGTTTTGACTTAGAAAAAAGGCAATTTCATATGGTTCAACCTAAATAGACAATGGCATCTCACTGACTCTATGACAACCTGGATGTCATATTCACACCATGAGTCAAAGCCCTTTCCCTCATGAACTCATTTAAGCTTAATTACCTCCTTAAACTCCCTACCCCAAATATAGTTATATTGGGTTAGTTAGGGTTTCTACATATAAATTTTGGAGGAACATAATTCAGTTCATAACAAGGTCACAACAATTACATGTTATTGATTTTATGTATTTATTCTGTCTGTGAATATACTGTAATATTCCCATTCCTTTCAGGCATGAGATTTAATGAGGCCAATATGGAACTCCTGAGGGCACAGTGGGCTTGGCCTCAGCACTGACTTTAGAAGGCAAATATAAGGGTGGAATGGGGAGTGGAGACAGCTATTTTCCCAGACCTGGGATTGCCCCTGCAACCTGGTTTGTTTTAGGCACTTACTAAATTGTTGCTGAGTGACTGAGACAGGTAGGAAATGTGGTCAAATGTGCTTTCTGTCACCTCAATGAAAGTTAGAAAATTACTACCACCCAACTAGTGTTGCCCTATCCTTACCTTTTTCCTTCTGTGGCTAAAGGCCTCAGCTGAGACCACCGAAGCCAAAAGGTGACACATTTTTTTATGTGTTCTTGATCTCTGATTTTAAAACCTGGTTTGTGTTTAGATCCAAAAATCCCACACAGCAGCCCACAAAAGCTAACATTCATAAAACTATGACCCATAATCTATTTTCAAAAACTCACTCGTCTTTTTCTTGTCCCTCATGCACTCTATGCAGGAAATACATAATCTCCGGAAGTACTCCCTAAATTCTCTTCTATTCTTTTCCATTGCTGCCTTCACACACTGCTCCTTTTCTTTTGCATTTCTTGCCTCAAATCCCTTTAAAAAATGGTCTGGGATCTCCTTATTGGTCACCTCCACTCCTAAACTCTTCTTGTTTTCCTCTCCTTCAAAACACCATGAACTAGTGTGAAACGGCAGTTTATGAGGAAAGAATGAAGAGAGAAAAGGTAGCAACACTAATATGCCAAGAGTATTTTATTCCTGCTCCCCTTTCCCCAACATAAAGAATTAATTTACATTTAGCAGTTCGCTATACTTATTCTGGTAGATAAAAGGTTAAACAATACCGGACTACTTGATGATGAGGAAACAGTGTTTCAATCAGTGGAAAAGTATTCAACACTGTAAGTCAAGAATCCAAGTTAAAACTACTATTATCATGTGTTAGAACAAATTCTTACAAAGATTTCAGTGTATGCATGACATTCTAAGTTGGTTCAGCCCTTCTTTTTCAAAAGAACTCGATTAAATAGAAGAAAAATAAGATGCTTATATCCTTTGGTCAATTTCTTTTTTTTTTGAGTACAAAATAATGTAAATTTTTTCTTAAGTTATATATAGCGGCATTTTTCTGACAATGTGCCAAGCTGTCAACAACCTAAGCGCCAGTATTTGAATATTAAATAAATTGAGAAAGAATAAATACAAGCGTCAAGGGCCTTTAGAGTGAAAAGGCATCATGCCCAGTGAGTAGTGTTAATGGGGAAAAACAAAGAAGCAGAAGACCCTACTCTTGTACAACTCCCTATAATACATTAAAAAAAAAATCTATACACGTGATGATGATAATGAGATTTCCCTTAAATTTTCTTTATTGTTGTCATTGTCAACCAAAAACTGAAAGACAAATGACACTGGAGAATCAAACAATATACCTTTACCTTACTGTTTATTGTATATAGACAAAGATTGAAAAACAATATCAATAAGGCAAAGAGTTGTCGTAATGCTCCGCCTTCGGCCCTTTGTAGGGGTATGAAAACAAACAACAAAAAACCACCCGCGCTGCTCACCTGCCGCAAACTCAAGCCTACCTCCTCGTCTGGCGGAGGCAGCGCTATTGGCCCCGGCCCCGGCTCCAGAAACGCCTCCTGACGTCAGCGATGCGGCCGGAAGTGACGTCGAAGCTGCGACGCCCCGTGCCCGCTGCTAGCTGCTGCGGCAGGGTTTCGGTCGATCCACAAGCGGCGGGCTTTCCCCGGATGGTTGCAGCAGAGGGATCATGACGGGGAAGAAGTCTTCCCGGGAGAAGCGGCGCAAACGAAGCGGTCAGGAGGCGGCGGCGGCGGCGGCGCTCGCGGCGCCGGACCCGGTTCCCGCCGTCGCCAGCGGCGGCAGTGGAAGCACCAGCGGTTGCGGGAGCGCCAGCGGCTGCGGGAGCGTCACCTGCTGCGGGAACACCAGCTTGAGTGGAAGTGTCACTGGCGGTGGGAGCTGCGGCAGCTGCTGGGGTGGGGGCAGCGTGGAGCGCAATGAGCGCCGTAAGCGGAGGAGCACTGACTCATCTGCCAGCGTCTCCGGCTCCTTGCAGCAGGTGCGTGCGTGCTCTTCTCGCCTCTTCTCGAAGCGGCTGCGTTTCCGGAAGAAGGTGGGCTAGGAGCGGAATGTGGCAGCGGGATGCGGAGCCGGAGGTATCTTACGTTAGCGCTGCGATCCTAAGGGGTCCCGTGTTTGAAGTTCACGTTCCTAAGTTCCCTTGAACCCCACACTCGCACGTCTTGAACTTAAAGTTTCCGATTTACCGATCGTCTGACTCATACTGCTTTTGGCTTCTTCCACTCCTGTGGTCTCCTCAGTCTCCTTGAAAAGTATGGGTCAGAAACTACCCTTCAGTGCCCTTGCGAGCTGCGCTTTATTTCTCTCTTCCTCCACGTTACAAGATGAGAAAATTGAGGCTCAAAGAGTTTAAGGAAGTCTACCCACAGTCACAGTTTGTTAATAACGCCTACATTCGAATGCAATATCTGATTATAAAAGCCATGTTCTTTATGCTCCATCGACCTAGCAAGATATTAACGTTTTTTTTAAAAAAGTTTGCTTCCATTATAAAACAAATGCATGAATACATACTTTAAATGTATACAACACAGAAATGAAGGGAAAATCATGGAAGTCTCTGTGCTTCCCCATTAATAGTTTGATATGCAGCCTCTTTATTAACTCTTGTCAGCCCTGATAATTCTTTTTTTATATAATTTTTTTAATTTTTATTTTTTATTGGAGTATAGTTGATTTACAGTGTTGTGTTAGTCTCAGGTGTACAGCAAAGTGCTTCAGTTATACATGTACATATATCTATTCTTTTTCAGCCCTGATATTTCTTATTTTTTGTTCTTTTCAAAATTTTATTTACTTATTTTTCACTGCGTTGGGTCTTTGTTGCTGCGCACAGGCTTTCTCTAGTTGCAGTGAGTGGGGGCTGCTCTTCATTGCGGTGCGCGGACCTCTCATTGCAGTGGCTTCTCTTGTGGAGCACGGGCTCTAGGCGCACGGGCTTCAGTAGTTGTGGCACGCGGGCTCAATAGTTGTGGCTCACGGGCTCTAGAGCGCAGCCTCAGTAGTTGTGGCGCACGGGCTAAGTTGCTCTGCGGCGTGTGGGATGTGGGATGTGGGATCTTCCCGGACCAGGGCTTGAACTCATGTCCCCTGCATTGGCAGGCAGATTCTTAACCACTGCGCCACCAGGGAAGTCCTTTTCTTTCTTTTTAATCTAAGGCTTTTAGTATAGTGTTGAACACAAGCGTTCATAGTAGGCATTCTTTTCCCATTTTTTTTGTAGTGGAAACATTTCTAATTTTACACCAGTAAGTGTATTTGCCATAGGTTCTGAAAGATACCTTTGATCAAGTTAAGGACATTTTCTTTAATTCGTGGTTTTCTGAGGGTTGTAGAGTTCTATCAGATGTCTTTAGGGCATTCTGTTGAGGTGATCAGTAGTTTTCATTCTTAATCTGATTATGTAATTTTATTGATAAGTTAACTTATATTGAATTGTCCTCAGCATTCTTGGGATAAATACTGTTTGATTTGTTGATTTGGTTGTTGTACTCGGCTGAAATTCAGTATTTTTACTTTTGTACCTATGTTCTTAAGTTAAATCAGCTTATTGTTTTTATTTTTGTAGTTAACCTGTCTTGTTTTGGTATCAGGGTTATGGTAGCCTTACGGATTGAATTGGGAAAGCTTTGCATTTTTTTTGGTGTGTTCCAGAGTAGTTTATATCTTTTTCTCAAAGATATGTCGGAACTTGACTGTTGGACCATACAGCTGTCGGGGTCTGGTGGATTTTTCTAGGGGTGTTTTTTTTTCTCTTAACTGCCATCTATTTTTCCCCAAATTCTTCAATAGTTATAGATCTATGCATTTTTCCACCCCTTTTAGATTCAGTTTTGGATATCACCATTCTTATCTTAAATAGTTTCCATGTCTTTAGTACTCTTTATTATTATGGGGAGACCAATAATAAGGATTCTATAAGCATTTGCATACAGAACTAAACTGTACTTCTCATGAGAAGTAACTGTAGTTGTAAAAAAAAAAAAAGAAGTCATTATATATTAGGCATGTAGAGAACATCGCAAAATTCCAATAGTGCCATAATATTTGTTGTGTATTGCATTCCCTATTGTTGTTAACAGCTTTATAGAGATATAATTCACATACTGTACAATTCTCTAATTTCAAGTATACAGTTCACTGGTTTTTGAGTATATTCACAGAGTGGTGCAACCATCACTGTAGTCAATTTTAAAATATTTTCATCATCCCCAGAAGAAACCCTATATGCAATTTTTAGCTGTCATCCCTACTAGCCCTACACCCATACTCCCATTCTATGCCTAGGCAATCACTAATCTACTTTCTATCTCTATAGATTTTTTTCTTTTGGCTGCATTGGGTCTTCGTTGCTGTGTGCGGGCTTTCTCTAGTTGTGGCGAGCGGGGCTATTCTTTGTTGCGATGTGTGGGCATCTCATTGTGGTGGCTTCATGTTGCGGAGCACGGGCTCTTTGGCGTGCCGGCTTCAGTAGTTGTGGCACACGGGCTTAGTTGCTCTGCGGCATGCGGGATCTTCCCAGACCAGGGCTCGAACCTGTGTCCCCTGCATTGGCAGGCGGATTCTTAACCACTGAGCCACCAGGGAAGTCCCCTCTATAGACTTATAAATTTCCCTGTTCTGGGCATTTTATATGAATAGAATCATATGTGGTCTTTTGTGTCTGGCTTCTCTCACCTAGCATATTTGTTTTTCAGAGTCTGCCCATGTTTTAACACATATCAGTACTTCATTTCTTTTTGTAGCTGAATAATATTTCATTGTGTGGCTAATACCACATTTAAGTTTTTAATTTGTCAATTGATATAGACATTTGGATTGTTTCCAACTTTTGGCTATTATGCATAATGCTGCTATGAGCATTTGTGTACAAGTTTCTGTGCGGACATTATGGTTACATTTCTTTTGGATATATATCCAGGAATGAAATTTCTGCATCATATGGCAACTTTATAAGGAACTACAAACCATTTTCCAAACCAGCTGCACTATTTTATATTCCTACTAGCACTGTATGGGAGTTCAGTTCCTTTACATCCTTGCTAACACCTGAATTGCTTTGTGAGCCATTAGAACAAGAGCTAACCTTTGCTTTTTCAGTGTAATTATCATAGTGTTCTTTAATATTAGCCTGTTTTTAAACTGCATTTTAAACAATTGTGTTAGAAAGTATAAAAAGGAAACCTACTTGAATAATATAGTTAGGGATTTTCCTGAGGAAATGACTTTTAAATTGATACCTGAGTTTGTTGATCTTGGGAGTATAGAGTGATGGGGAAGTGGGGAAGAAAGACTCTCCTAGACAGAAGAACAGTGTGTACAAAAGCCCTGCCTGTATGAAATGAAGGGAGAACACCTTATGTTTGAGTAGTTCAGACAAGGTCGTTGTGTTTGGAACACAATGAGCATGAAGGACCTAATAGGCTATATTACCCTAAGAACAGTGGGAAGTCATTGACAGCTTATATCAGTAAATAGGGAGGATGAGTATATGTGCATTTTATAAAATCCATTTTGGTGTCAGTATACAAAACAGATTGGCAAGACCTCAGATTAGATGTAGGGAGTCAAGTTAAGTGCTACTGAGGTAATCTAGGCAAAAAGAGGATGGTACCTTGGATCAGGATTATGGCAGTAGATTTGGAGAGACTGGATAGATTTGGGAGATAGGAGGTAAAATTGATAGAAATGTCTTAAATTACTTGCCTGCTTTGAATATCATTAGATATATAACAGTTTTTAAAATGATAGAGACTTCCCTGGTGGCCCAGTGGCTGAGAATCCATTTTCCAATGCAGGGGACACGGGTTCGATCCCTGGTTAGGGAACCAAGATCCCACACGCCTCGGGGCAACTAAGCCTGCACGCTGCAACTACTGAGCCCATGCGCCTCAACTAGAGAGCCTGAGCCCGTGTGCTGCAACTAAGACCCAGTGCCACCATAAATAAATAAATAAATATTTTTTAAAAAGAAATCTTTATTTTAAAAAATGACAATAGCTTCTGGTAAGCAACGATACTTTAGTATATAATATTTGTGGTTTATAACATTTTTGCTGCTATCCCATTTCTTTTTATGAATTAAGAAGAATGACAATGCATACATAAAATTCTTGGGTGAATTGTCTACTGGAGGAATATCGTATTCCACAAGTATAAAATTGTAGGAAATCATTCAGTATTGAGTATATTTTCATTTGTGTGTCCTAGGATATTATCTCTTCACTTTTTCTCAATTTATTGATAATTACAGAGTGGGGAGTAACTTCAAAGAATACTGAGCAATTAAATAATCTTTCCTATGGTTTTAAATAAATAATTTGTGCAAAAAAAGAATTTGGAAATGTTTAATGAAGATTTTATGAAATGAAAATGTATAACATTATAGACATATCTCTGTTGTTTAATGGTTCTTTATCTCTTTTAATTTTAGGAAGCCAAATATCTTTTGCCAACTCTGGAAAAAGAGTTATTCTTGGCAGAGCACAGTGACCTTGAAGAAGGTGGATTAGACCTGACTGTGGCATTAAAACCAGTTAGTTTCTATATATCAGACAAAAAAGAAATGCTTCAGCAGTGTTTCTGTATCATAGGAGAGAAGAAGTTACAGAAGATGCTTCCTGATGTGTTAAAGGTACTTCATTACATACATTATCAGGCTATCCACATATACAGAATATACAAACACTTTTTTTATAGCAGTCATTTTACTTAATGGAAATTATAATCGGACGTTTTCAACTAATATGAGCTACTTCGAAAAGATATAAAGAAGGGATTTTGTAGAACCATAAATGGCTTTGTATATTTAAAAATTTGCCAGGAAGAAATAGGGTACTTTACTATATTTAGATAAGGAATTTTTTGACCTTCTGGAAATTATTCTATTAAATACAGGCAGTTTAAGTAACTAAGTTAGAGGTATACTGATTCTTTCTGGTGCTTTAAGAAGTAGTGTACTGCTGTGTAACAGTATGCAATGATAGTTGGTAATAGCCTATATTTCATTAAATTCATAAATGTTTTCATATATTTATCTCTGAAAATTATTCAGGGAAATACATGGTATTCTAATTTTACAGATGTGGAAAAAAAGCCGTGGACACGTTAAGCCCAACATCATATATATCTAAGATGTATGGAGCTAGGACTTGAATATTTAAGCCTTTAGAGGTATTACCTAACATAAGTAGGCTGCTATTAAGAATATCTGGGCACCTACTTATTCTTCAGTTCTTTCATAATAAACATGACTTTATATATCCAAATCAAAACTCTATAAATTATAATATTTACATGTTAACTGGCAGGTCTTCACATTTCATCCCAGAAAAAAATTTATGTGGCTTTTAATTTGTTTTACTGTAGGATTTTGCTTAGCAGACTTTTTTTTTTAAACGGTTGCTGTTTTCTAGTTTATATTGGTGCTTTGTTATATAAATGCATTTTTTAAAATGTCATTTTCTTTAGAACTGTTCCATAGAAGAAATTAAAAAACTGTGCCAGGAACAGTTAGAGCTCCTGTCTGAAAAAAAAATCTTGAAGATTCTTGAGGGTAAGAATGCGTATTTCTACCTTCTGGTAACTTAGTGGTTAATACTATACTTAGCATAAATCCTGAGGTATTCTTTTTTTTTTTTAACTGCTACTTTAATTTTATTATTGGGTAATCACTGAGTATTTTTACTTCTGTTTGTACAGAAATATAGTTTACATATCAGAATAGCATCTCAGGAATGGACTTTTTGATGTATGTATGGTTTCTCCAAATCAGTTGTGTAGGTAATAGCATTAAGTTTGTGCACAATAAAAAAAAGAAATAAAAAATGTTTATCCAAAATACTATAAAAAATTACTTATTGAGAAGGCAAAGCCTTCTCTTAAAATATTTTAAAATTTTCTGCTTTATATTCTTACTGCTTTTAATTATCTGTTGAATACCATTTCTGCTCTGATAAGACCCAAATGCAGAGTTAGAAGAATTGCCAACATTTATCTGTCTGCCTGAACTAAGACTCTTCTTTGTATATATTACCTGTAGAATTTTGGATTTTAAAGCTTTTCTTTTTGGACTCTACAAGGATATTAGCATTAGCATTACAAGAGAAGGAACAAAAAAATGGAGAATTTCAATTTCCAGAGATAACATCTTTTTAAAATGTAAAATGGTGATAGATGTATACATGCGTGTATGGTTTGTAAGTATTATATGTACACACCTTCTTGCTTATATATATTTTGTACATTTATAAAATAGATCAAGGGAAGGCAATGACAAATACCTAATAAGGCATTTTAAATATAAGCAATTAAAAATGTCATCTTTCAGCAACACTGAAGTTATTTAATCGTCACTTTATACATGACACTTTCTGTATAATGATTAAATCACTCTGACATTTTATGAGCATGCTTTCAATTTTTTTTATGTCATTCATAAGGTGACAGTGGTATGGACTCTGATGTGGAAGAAGAGGCAGATGATGGCTCTAAGATGGGATCTGATTTAGTTAGTCAGTAAGTTAAAAACTTTCATTTTTATTTCAGAATTTCTTTGTTATCCCTTTGGTGATTTCTTACCTCAAGAATGTGATTGTTTTTCTGTGTTATGTTTATATAAAGTGATTCAACAATGTTGGATTGATCTTTTTACTTGTAATGATTAGTCCTTTTGGTATATATGAGAATGAAGTTAATTGTGTTCAGGATTAAGATGATTTTCTTTAACTACTGCTCAGATATAGGACTGCAACAATGCCAACCTCAAGCAGAATCACATTTCTCATTTGGAATTTGAATATATGTATCACTAGTGATCCCACTATTTATTAAATATTATACTTACTCTACCAAACATTATGTTAGTAGTTTAGAAGACTTTATCTCGCTGAATATCTTCTACATACCTATTAATGTTTGGTGATAATAGCTTCTTTTCATAGCTGAGATAGTAAGGTGGTTCACTTTATATAGGTACATATAATTTGATTATTGTGATGATGAAAAATACCTGATGTTTTGAGATGCTGACTAATCAAGAAGCAACATGCTAATTTCTTTTTCTAGATTATTCTGCTCTGCCATGGGCTCATCAAACTTTCACCCACTGATTTTATCATCTATTGATGATTTTTGACTAAAACAATTTTTTTTTGGTAGTTGCCAAAGACTGACTTGTATCTCTGTTTGCAGACTTTGGCTATAGGCAGGAACACAAATAAAAACAGGTAACCAGAGGCAGTAGCATAAATAAGTAGCACAGATTTAACCTGAAACCTTGAGTATATTTTCATTTCTAATACAATGCTATTGGGTAAGTATCACTGAAAAAAGATAATTTCATGTTATAACTGTAGAGGGCATCAAATAATCTACTTATACTGAAGCATTGAAGAAATCGTTGTATCTTGGTTGCCTCATAATCAGTAGATTTTTGGTCATCACATACATCTTGCCTAGGAGTGTCACAGGATGATTTATACTTACCCACAGAGTAGAAAATGTGCACATTTCTAAGAAGCCTTGCTATTGATTTTCCTTCAAAATACTTAGCTTTAAATTGTCTATGTAGTATGCTAATCTAGTTCAGGTAGTTTAACCATTTACAAGGCTGTCACTTTTTAGTACTTTTTAGTTTCTTTTTTAAATTTTATTTATTTATTTATTCATTTATTTTTGGCTGCGTTGGGTCTTTGTTGCTGTGCACAAGCTTTCTCTAGATGCAGTGAGCAGGGGTTACTCTTTGTGGCGGTGCGTGGGCTTCTCTTCGCAGTGGCTTCTGTTGTTGTGGAGCAGGGGCTCTAGGCGCGCGGGCTTCAGTAGATGTGGCACGTGGGCTCAGTAGTTGTGGCTCGCGGGCTCTAGAGCGCAGGCTCAGTAGTTGTGGCGCATGACGGGCTTAGTTGCTCTGCAGCATGTGGGATCTTCCTGGATCAGGGATCAAACCCGTGTCCTGTGCATTGGCAGGCAGGGAAGTCCTTAGTTTCTTAAATTATCTAAATTAACCGTCTTGCTTCTTGATGTTTCTTACAGAGCATCAACTTCTGTTTGATTACATTTGTTTGCCTTTATTTAAGGCAAATGTTTTGCCTCTTTGTTTGCCTCTGCTTATTTTTCCCAGTTTTTGA
This sequence comes from Stenella coeruleoalba, assembly GCF_951394435.1. Lineage (NCBI taxonomy): Eukaryota > Metazoa > Chordata > Mammalia > Artiodactyla > Delphinidae > Stenella > Stenella coeruleoalba. The sequence goes on from NC_137153.1 coordinate 48,461,782, forward strand.
GGTGTCAAGTTTAAGTCCGTTATTGTTCACACCTGAACATTAATGCTACCTTTTCTACTGTTAGAAGCCATTTGATGGATAGCCAATCAGATTAGAAACTTAATTCTCTTAAAAAAAATTACAACAAAATAGAGTAGTATTTGACTTCTGAACTTTTCTAATGAAAAAAATGGTGATTAGATTCAAAGTGACTATTGCAAAGAACCCACTTTTACAGTGTTACTGTAAGACAGATCATGTTAGCTTTTAAACGCTGCAATGAGCGTTTATTACCCAAAACTGTCATAGTAGCCACTTGTGGATCTGATAAGTGCCAGATCATTGGGATTCTTTTGAGTTATTTGAGAATATAGGCTTTTAAAAAAAAAAAAGCTACAAGATGCCAAATAAATAATAATACTAAGCTAGAAGATGCCAAATAAGCTAAAGATGCCAGATAAATAATAATATTAAAGCTAACACTTACTGAGCCAGTAAGTGTTGTATGCCACACACTGTTCTAATCACTTTATATGACTTCATTCACTCATTGGGTTTGTACAACAACCTTGTGAGGTAGGTGGTATTAGCATCATCATTTTACAAATGGAAAGATAAGGCCCAGAAAGATTTGTGTGCCTGAGGTCACACAAATGAACGTGGAAGTAGGAGGAATGTTAGTTCTGAAGAGATTATATAAGCATTCATGTTAATGGACCTGGCTTTAAGACACTTAACCTTCCCTAAAATCACTTTATACATTTGTAAAATGTGGGTAATCCTTGCTTCAATAGGATTGTTGGGTTTAAATGAGCTAATGTGACTTGTTTGTTATTATTTGTTTACTATTTTATTATTAATAATCTTAGTTATGAATGGGAAGATATACTGCAGTGTGAAACAATGAAGGTGGGACAGGGAGTTAATGTGAGAAGATGCTGGCTTTAGTGCATGTTCCTGACATTTGCTATGTGCTTTGTGCTTAAAGGGACAATTCAGTCCTGTTAATCTCTATAGAAGAGAACTGAACCTGGTGGGCAGACTTATAAAAACCTCGTTCCAGTGCTTCAACAGAGGGCTAAGTTAGTTAACATGTTTGGTCCTTGGTGCTGAAAATTTCCATGTTTTTTATTACCTGCTGGTTTTTTACTCTCTAATAAATAACAGTAGTCTGAGCTGTCCAGATGCTGAGGGAACAGTTACGAGTAGGCAAAGACCAATGAAAGGAATTCAATAATTTGAGAGAGGAAAATGAAGCTGAATAAGTTGAATAGGTAGCTTCTGTGGAACACAGAATTAATAGACTATAGGAAAGAAAACTTTAACAAAATAATGAAAACTCTCAAAGAAGTACAATTAGAGCACAAGTGTAGTTTTTTTTAATAAATTTATTTATTTATCTTTCTATCTTTGGCTGCGTTGGGTCTTTGTTGCTGCACACAGGCTCTCTCTAGTTGCAGCGAGTGGGGGCTGGTGGCTTCTCTTGTTGCAGAGCATGGGCTCCAGGTGTGCGGGCTTCATTAGTTGTGGCACGTGGGCTCAGTAGTTGTGGCTTGGGCTCTAGAGCACAGGCTCATTAGTTGTGTCACATGGGCTCAGTAGTTGTGGCTAGTGGGCTCTAGAGCACAGGCTCAATAGTTGTGGCATGCAGGCTTAGTTGTTCCGCGGCATGTGGGATCTTCCCGGACCAGGACTCGAACCTGTGTCCCCTGCATTGTCAGGTGGACTCTTAACCACTGTTCCACCAGGGAAGTCCCCACAAATGTAGTTTTAGGAACTAAAAATAAATTCTGAATTCCTAAACTTAGTAGACAAACTGATAAAGAGGTTAGCTATGACTGGGGGCTACATCATTTTCCTAAGAAATCAAGTTGAATAAATAAACACAGAATAATAAAAACCACACACAAAAAGTATAAATCCTTATGTTTAACTCATGGCTACCTGGAAGACAATTTTAGACCTATCCTGAACATACTAGAAATTATAGAAAGAGAAACAAATAGCTAGAAAAGTATTGAAGAAATGATAGAATTAAAATTTTTGATTTAAAGACTTAATACTGTAAGGGCAAGGATAACGAGAAAACACCTGGTTATGGGCTGAATTATGTCCCTTCAAAATTCATATGTGGAAATCCCTAACCCCTACCACCTCTGAATGTAATCTCATTTGGAGATAAGGTCTTTAAAGAGGTAAATGGGACTTCCCTGGTGGTTCAGTGGTAAAGAATCCACCTTACAATGCAGGGGATGTGGGTTCAATCCCTGGTCAGGGAACTAGGATTCCACATGCCGTGGGGCAGCTGAGCCCATGCACCACAACTACTGAGCTCGCACGCCTCAACTAGAGCCCACGTGCCTCAGACTACAGAGCCCATGTGCCCTGGAGCCTGTGCACCACAGCTAGAGAAGAGAAAACCTACACACAACTAGAGAGAAGCCCACGCACTGCAAGGAAGAGCCCGAGTGCTGCAACTAAGACCTGATGCAGCCAAAAATAAAAATAAAATAAATAAACAAATAAATAATACATAATATTTAATATATTAATAAAAATAAATTTATTATATATTTATATATTAAATAAATAATCATAAACAAATAAATAATAAATCTTTTTTTAAAAAAGAGGTGATTAAGTTAATCCAATCTGATTGGTGTCCTTATAAGAAAAGGAAATTTGAGTACACTGAAAGACTCCAGGGCTGGGCACACACAGAGAAGAGCCATGTGAGGACACAGCCAGAAGGCAGCCATCTGCAAGCCTCAGAAGAAACCAAACCTGCAGACACCTTGATCTTTGACTTCTACCTTGTGGAACTGTGAGAAACACATTTTTGTCATTTAAGCCAGCCAGCCTTTGGTATTTTGTTATGGCAGCTTTAACAAACAAATACAAACTTACATGTACGTGTGTGTGTATATATTTCCCAGTGAAATTTTTTTCCCCAAACTTTTTATTTTGGAAAACTTCAAACTTATATAAAAGTTGAAAGAATGATGTAATGAACATCCATATACCCTCTACCTAGATTCAGCAACATTAACATCTTGCCATTTTTGCTTTTGCTCTCTCCTTATATTTATCCTTTTTCCCCAACAGCCATTTGTATTAGGCTGCTAGAGCTGCCATAGCAGAATACCACAGACTGCCTGGCTTAAACAACAGAAATTTATTTTCTCACAGTTCTGGAGGCTGAAAGTCTAGATCAGGGTACAGGCAGGGTTGTTTTCTCTGAGGCCTCTCTCCTTGGCTTGCAGATGGCTACCCTCTTGCTGCCTTTTCACTTGGTTGTCTTTCTCTGTGTGTGTCCCCCTGGTGTCTCTCCCTGTGTCTTAATCTCTCCTTATAAGGACACTAGTCAGATTGGATTAGCACCTACCATAATGGCCTTATTTTAAGTTAATTAGCTTTATAAAGGCCCTATCTCCAAAACAGTCAACATTCTTAGGCACTGGGGTTAGGGTTTCACATATGAATTCTTTGTGGGGAAACAGTTCGGCTCATAACCTATTAAAAAATAAGTTACAGATGTCATAACATTTCATGCTTAAACAATTCAGTGTGCACTTCCTAAAAATAAGGAGAGTTTTACAGCCACAATGCCATCATCACTTTTCAGAAATAAACAGTAATTCAAATAATATCATCTAATATATTGCCCATATAAAATTCCCCCAATTACTAAAAAAATTTATAGTTTACTTATTTATTTTAATTAATTAATTGATTGATTCTGATCCAGGATCCAGTTGGAATTCATGTGTTCTGTTTGATTGTTAGTATTTCAAAGCTTAATTTAAAGAGAAGATTTAGATATGAGAGAGAAAAGCTTAATGACTAGCCCAGGAACTTAGTTCACATCTTAAAGGAATTTTAAAAATAACAAAATAAACCAAAGGAAAGTTGGAAAAATGAAACAACAAAGGTAAACATTAAAACTAAGAAACAGAAAACAAAAGGATAATTTAAATTTATTAACTTGATTTTTGTAAAGACAAGAAAATAAGATAAACTCTTCTTCGGTCTGATTAAGGAAATAGGTAGAGAGCAATTAAAATTGAGATTAGTGAGAAAGGAGGAGACAGAATCATAGGCATGTATGAGTTTAAAAGAATAATGAGAATCCAATGAGAATCCACATGCAGCATTGTATAAACAAACTTGAAGCGAGCAAATGTATGGTATTCTATCAAAATACAAATTAACCAAATTAACTTCTCCCAAAAGTGGAAAACTTGAAGAGATTAACAAAGAAGAAATTAGAAAGGTGAATAGAGATCTGTTGAAAAAGACAAGGTGAATTCACAACGAATTATTATTTGCATGATGTAATGTGTTTAATGTGTTTACAGCTAATAAAACATTCAATAATGCATGCCATCTGTTACTATTTTCAAACAGATTACACCTGTGTTATTTAAATTAGTCCAAGCCCTAGAAAAAGATGAAAAGATCTTCAGTTTACTTTATGATTTCTGCATAGCTTTAATATCCCAGATTTCATAAATAGTGCCAAAAAAGTGTTCAGGGGATTATAGGCCTTCTCACTTGTGAATATAGATGTAAAAATTGTAAGTACAATATTAGCATATCGAATCCAGCAGTGTATCAGTGGGTAATTATGCTACTGACCAAGTAGGATTTACTCTAGGAATTTACAGGAGACTTCATTAGAAGTCTATTAGCATAAGTCATTTCATCAAATTAAAAGAGAAAAATTACATGGTCAGATAAGTAGATGCTAAAAAGGCCTTTGCTAATATTCATCAGTCATTTCTAATATAAGCTGTAGGTAAAAAAGATATAGTAGAAAACTATTCAGATATGTAATGACCATTTGACCAAGCTTAACTACCCACTTGGTAAATTAAAATGACGAATCAGACAGGATCATTCATTTTCAATGTTTCTTGGAGGTTCTAGCAAATGCATTTAGACCAGAAAAACAAAAAACAACCGCGCCCCCCACCCCCACCCAGACACACGCATGCAACATTGGTGGTAGGGAGTAATTAACTGGTCAAAGGCAGCTAAAAGAGATGGGATGATGGAAGCAGAGATTGGAGTGATGTACTTTGAAGATGGAAAAAGGAGCCACAAGCTAAGGAATGCAGGTGATCTTTCAGAAGCTGGAAAAGACAAGGAAATGGATTCTGCAGAAGAAATGTAGCACTACCTACACCTTGAATCTAGTGTCGTAAGACTAATTTGGGATTTCTGACCTCCAGAACTGTAAGATAATAAATTCACATTGTTTTAAGCCACTAAATTTGTGGTGATTTTTGTTACAGTGGCAATAGAAAACTATGCAAGGTACTTGATTAAAACCTAGACATAAACCAGAGTTTTAGATTGTTGCCTGTAACCATAGAGATGTTTTGCTCAATTTAAATATTAAAAAAATTTTTAAATAGTTCCAACATTTAAAAATCAAGTGATAACACACCAAAGTTTGGATTTCTGACTTGCTTGAAAATCAGATCAAGCAACCTTTCCTGAGAGGGCAAAAAAAATTTGGAGCTGAGTGTAGGTACTCTCTTTTTGAGTGGCATATATATGTTTCACTTTGCCACATAGTACTTCATTTGCCTATATGCTTGATGTACAGAATGTCTAGAAAGTGAAACTCTGATTCAAGGGAAAATACATAAAGGCCAAAGGTTTGCCTTGGAACCAGTTCTGTCAGTTTGTCAGTGTCTTATCAACTGAGACATACACCTTTACCTTTTTATCCCAATTTTTTTTGTTTGTTTTGCGTTACGCGGACCTCTCACTGCTGTGGCCTCTCCCATTGCGGAGCAACAGGCTCCGGACGCGCAGGCTCAGCGGCCACGGCTCACGGGCCCAGCCGCTCCGCGGCATGTGGGATCTTCCCAGACCGGGGCACGAACCCGTATCCCCTGCATTGGCAGGCGGACTCTCAACCACTGTGCCACCAGGGAAGCCCTATCCCAATTTTGATGAACAAAAAGAATTTTAAATAGGTCTAGATAAAGCAGTCGGTATTAAAGACACGTGAAAATTTTGATATTTTCTTTTAACGGCAACCTGTGTGCTTTATTGTGGTGTTTATGGGAAAGGACATAACATTAATAGCTTCTTAGAATTATCTAAGAAGCTGTAAAGTGACAACTTTCAGTATGAGGTATATGTATGCGTATGTGTATGTACATGGTATTTAATATGCCCTATGTAAATTAATTTTCTCATAAACCATTAAAAGTTTGAAAATACAGAAGTACACACAAATGTTTATGCACAAGGGAAAAAAATCTTTATATTTTCAGTTTTATATGATCTCCTCACATTGTTAGCTTTATATTTTTAAGTTATATTTATCTTCTAAGGTCAGCTTTCAAATACATGTTTTTGCCCCCAAGCTCTCTTGATCTCTACTGCTTTTTAAATTTTTGATCGCTTACTCTTACTTTACAATAGTTCTTTTTTACAACCCAAAGGAAAAAGAAAGTAGTAGTTGTAAGAAATTTTTCACAGTGTACTACTTTGAAACTTGAAATTAGTGTTAACTTATAACAATTTTAATCGGAATGAGATGCAGGAACTGTGAAGATAGAACATTCATAGTTTCTAAATACCTTCATTTTTAAAAAGGTGAGGGATGGGTTTGTCTGTCACTTTAGTTCACCTTAGTTAAGTAAATGAGCAACTTTGTATTGTACTGAGATAGTCTAAAAATTTTAGCATTTACAATTTTGCAGTGTTTTAAAACTTAGATATTGTGACAAGATTTGCACGTTACAGATTACAAGCTGCTTAACAAGAACAACAATTTTAAGTAAATAAGGTAATATGCCTGGAATCAGAGCGCTGTCTTCATTTGGAAAAGAAGCTTTATTATAGCTAAAGTAACACTAAAAATGAGAACAGGTATTAGCTTGGCCTATAATGTGAGATGATTACACCCTAAAGAATATGTTTGTAGTGAAATTTAAATCTTGAATAGTGCAATAAAATAATCAGGATCGAGGTTTTATATAAAAAGAATAAAAATACAAACACTTTAGGGAAATCTTAACAATGTTTTAGAATTGATTTAATAAATACCTTTATGAATTTTAAATTAATATGCTTTTAGTGAATGATATTAAGGGAGATGTCAGTGGAAATGAAGTTGTATTTCTCTATGGATAATAAGCAGTGATGAGATAATATTCCAGTTCTAGAAGGCAAAGAAATTTAAAAATCGAGATTCTCAAACTAAGGTATACTGCAAAGTAGGTTCTATAGGAGTGTTCTGGAACTATTGATCCTAGTCACTGCTTCTTAGCAGAGGATGGGCATGTTCTAAATTAGTTATTATCAAATTCTAGTTTTGGGTGATTAACTTTCTGAAAAAGCAAGATACTCCTGAACAGGCCTTAGAGCTTTTAGGTAATACATATAATTTGGACAACAACCCTTATAGTGATATGTGGTAGAACTCTGATGCCATTTGTTAGTTGAATAAAAAGCGTTAGTTTTGTTTTTAGTAAGGGAGAAGGATTCATGTCCTTTTTGATGAGTTATAGCTGTCTTGTGGGTTCAGCTCAGCTGGCATTAGAGTATTGAGTTGAATTTGTTCCAATTCAGGCAACGCACTCCTTGGATTATGTACGTATAAGTAACTTTCAAAGGGGCAATAGTACTAAGCCAAATGCTGAACTCTCAGTAAGTGTCAATAAAACTAAACTTGTTGGGAATAAAAGAGTCCTTCATAAACTGCTATTATTAAGCTTCAAAGGAATAAAGCATTTGAATAAAATTTACAGTGCTCCGGAGCATTGAATTAATGGACAGCATAAATCTACAGTACATAATTAAGTAAGCATTTTTATCAATAGATACAAAAATAGGCCTCAGGTAGACCCTAGACCCGGGCTTATTAGTAATAATACCTTCACAAATTGACCTGTGATTGATCTAACTCACATAACCCACTCTGGAATGTATGAGGTTGTTTTGTAACAGTTATTCGTTTGTTTTAACTCTATTATGAAAAATTTCAGTGTACGATGAACGCTTGAATACCTATCACCCACCATGTTTCCTCCCATATTATTTTAAACCCCCTGCTTTCAACTTGATAACTTTGAAGCAGATGTTGACCCAGTTCTTTTAAAATATTTAGCAGATAGGCACCTCTCTAGAATCTTTAGAGCATTCCTTGAAATGGGAGGGCCTGAGCTTCTCAGAGGTCTTAGATAGGCTCTTCATTTGAATTGCAACTGTGTTTTCCATTGGGGAATTTTGAGGGTCTTGGGAAAGATTTTCTGGTTTTGTAACTGTCTACACACAAAAAAAATCTTTGTGTTACAGAAAGCTGATTTTTAAACTGTATCTGTTGTTGTTTTCCCATCAGTCGTTTTAATGCCTCAGCTTGCTGCTCAAGCACTAGATTAGATGTAAGCAGGTAGTTTTCCTTTTTTCTGCTCTTCCCTTATGACTTTTTTAAAAAATGTAAGATTTTAATCACTTATCTGATTCTTTGTATTAACTGTCTTTTCCATTTCACTTGAAAAATAAATTCACTGATGTTAAGTGCACTAAACTGGTTGTTAATGATTATTCTTTAATACGCTGGTGCACTTCTCCCACCATTTGAAGTTTTTGCTTACCAAGAGTCACTTGTATTTGTTTCCAGTGCAGTTACTGTAGTTTTACAATATAGTTATATGAAAAAACAGGTGAAATATCAGTATAAAAAGATTATTTGATCACGCTGAATGCTTTGGAAAAACTCAAACTGCAGTTGTTTTTAGCTGTGGGATAACAACAGTAAAAGTTTGGGCAGCACTGTATAAATAAAGAGGGTTATTTTTTTCTGCACTCAGATTTTTGTGCTTTAAATAAGCCAAAAGTAGAGATGTAGTCAATGGCTTATATGAGTAGGATGAGACTGAACTCTTTTCCATGGATTCATATCAAAGATAAGACTTCATATCCAAAGGCTGATGAATGAAGATACATTTCTGTTTTATGTTAACCTAAAAAGCTTAAATTATATACGTAACTTTTTTTCTTTCTCTTTTTTAACATCTTTATTGAAGTATAATTGCTTTACAATGGTGTGTTACTTTCTGCTTTATAACAAACTGAATCAGTTATACATGTATCCCCATATCTCTTCTCTTTTGCAGCTCCCTCCCTCCCACCCTCCCTATCCCACCCTTCTAGGTGGTCACAAAGCACCGAGCTTTTCTCCCTGTGCTATGCGGCTGCTTCCCACTAGCTATCTATTGTACATTTGGCAGTGTATATATGTCCATGCCACTCTCTCACTCTGTCACAGCTTACCGTTCCCCCTCCCCATATCCTCAAGTCCATTCTGTAATAGGTCTCTGTCTTTATTCCCGTCTTGCCCCTAGGTTCTTCATGACCATTTTTTCTCCCCTAAGATTCCATATATACATGTTAGGATATGGTATTTGTTTTTCTCTTTCTGACTTACTTCACTCTGTATGACAGACTCTAGGTCCATCCACCTCATTACAAATAACTCAATTTCGTTTCTTTTTATGGCTGAGTAATATTCCAGTGTATATATGTGCCACATCTTCTTTATCCATTCATCTGTTGATGACACTTAGGTTGCTTCCATGTCCTGGCTAATGTAAATAGAGCTGCAATGAACATTTTGGTACATGAGTCTCTTTGAATTATTGTTTTCTCAGGGTATATGCCCAGTAGTGGGATTGCTGGGTCATATAGAAGTTCTCTTTTTAGTTTTTTAAGGAACCTCCATACTGTTCTCCATAGTGGCTGTATCAATTTACATTCCCACCAACAGTGCAAGAGGGTTCTCTTTTCTCCACACCCTCTCCAGCACTTATTGTTTCTAGATTTTTTGACGATGGCCATCCTGACTGGTGTGAGATGATATCTCATTGTAGTTTTGATTTGCATTTCTCTAATGAATAATGATGTTGAGCATTCTTTCATGTGCTTGTTGGCAATCTGTATATCTTCTTTGGAGACATGTGTATTTAGGTCTTCTGCCCATTTTTGGATTGGGTTGTTTGTTTTTCTGATATTGAGCTGCAAGAGCTGCTTGTAAATTTTGGAGATTAATCCTTTGTCAGTTGCTTCATTTGCAAATATTTTCTCCCATTCTGAGGGTTCTCTTTTTGTCTTGTTTATGGTTTCCTTTGCTGTGCAAAAGCTTTGAAGTTTCATTACGTGCCATTTGTTTATTTTTGTTTTTATTTCCATTTCTCTAGGAGGTGGGTCAAAAAGGATCTTGCTGTGATTTATGTCATAGAGTGTTCTGCCTATGTTTTTCTCTAGGACTTTGATAGTGTCCGGCCTTACATTTAGGTCTTTAATCCATTTTGAGTTTATTTTTGTGTATGGTGTTAGGGAGTATTCTAATTTCATACTTATACATGTACCTGTACAGTTTTCCCAGCAGCACTTACTGAAGAGGCTTTCTTTTCTCCACTGTATATTCTTGCCTCCTTTATCAAACATAAGGTGACCATATGTGCGTGGGTTTATCTCTGGGCTTTCTATCCTATTTCTGTTTTTGTGCCAGTACCATACTATCTTGATTACTGTAGCTTTGTAGTATAGTGTGAGTCAGGGAGCCTGATTCCTCCAGCTCCGTTTTTCTTTCTCAAGGTTGCTTTGGCTATTCGGGGTCTTTTGTGTTTCCATACAAATTGTGAAATTTTTTATTCTAGTTCTGTGAAAAACGCCAGTAGTTGGATAGGGATTGCATTGAATCTGTAGATTGCTTTGGGTAGTAGAGTCATTTTCACAATGTTGATTCTTCCGATCCAAGAACATGGTATATCTCTCCATCTATTTGTATCATCTTTAATTTCTTTCATCAGTGTCTTATAATTTTCTGCATACACGTCTTTTGTCTCCTTAGGAAGGTTTATTCCTAGATATTTTATTCTTTTTGTTGCAATGGTAAATGGGAATGTTTTCTTAATTTCACTTTCAGATTTTTCATCATTAGTGTATAGGAATGCTAGAGATTTCTTAGCATTTATTTTGTATCCTGCAACTTTACCAAATTCATTGAATAGCTCTAGTAGTTTTCTGGAAGCATCTTTAGGATTCTCTATATATAGTATCACGTCATCCGCAAACAGTGACAGTTTTACTTCTTCTTTTCCGATTTGGGTTCCTTTTATTTCTTTTTCTTCTCTGACTGCTGTGGCTAAAACGTCCAAAACTATGTTGAATAATAGTGGTGAGAGTGGGAACCTTGTCTTGTTCCTGATCTTATTGGAAATGGTTTCAGGTTTTCACCATTGAGGACGAGGTTGGCTGTGGGTTTGTCATATATCGCCTTTATTATCTTGAGGAAAGTTCCATCTGTGCCTACTTTCTGGAAGGTTTTTATCCTAAATGGGTGTTGAATTTTGTCAAAAGCTTTCTCTGTATCTATTGAGATGATTATATGATTTATCTCCTTCAATTTGATAATATGGTGTATCACATTGATTGATTTGCATATATTGAAGAATCCTTGCATTCCTGGGATAAGCCCCACTTGATCATGGTGTATGATCCTTTTAATGTGCTGTTGGATTCTGTTTGCTAGTATTTTGTTGAGGATTTTTGCATCTATGTTCATCAGTGATATTGGCCTATAGTTTTCTTTCTTTGTGACATCTTTGTCTGGTTTTGGTATCAGGGAGATGGTGGTCTCGTAGAATGAGTTTGGGAGTGTTCCTCCCCCTGCTATATATTGGTAGAGTTTGAGAAGGATGGTTGTTAGCTCTTCTCTAAATGTTTGATAGAATTCACCTGTGAAGCCATCTGGTCCTGGGCTTTTGTTTGTTGGTAGATTTTTAATCACAGTTTGAATTTCAGTGCTTGTGATTGGTCTGTTCATATTTTCTATTTCTTCCTGGCTCAGTCTCGGAAGGTTGTGCCTTTCTAAGAATTTGTCCATTTCTTCCAGGTTGTCCATTTTATTGGCATAGAGTTGCTTGTAGTAATCTCTCATAATGCTTTGTATTGCTGCAGTGTAAGTTGTTACTTCTACTTTTTCATTTCTAAATCTATTGATTTGAGTCTTGTCCCTTTTTGTCTTGATGAGTCTGTCTAATGGTTTGTCAGTTTTGTTTATCTTCTCAGAAAACTAGCTTTTAGTATTATTGATCTTTGCTATCATTTCCTTCATTTCTTTTTCATTTATTTCTGATCTGATCTTTATGACTTCTTTCCTTCTGCTAACTTTGGGGTTTTTTTGTTCTTCTTTCTCTAATTGCTTTAGGTGTAAGGTTAGGTTGTTTATTTGAGGTGTTTCTTTTTTCTTAAGGGAGGATCGTATTGCTGTAAACTTCCCTCTTAAAACTGCTTTTGCTGTATCCCGTAGGTTTTGGGTCATCGTGTTTTCATTGTCATTTGTTTCGAGGTATTTTTTGATTTCCTCTTTGATTTCTTCAGTGATCTCTTGGTTATTGTGTATTGTTTAGCCTCCATGTGTTTGTATTTTTTTCAGATTTTTTCCTGTAATTGATATCTGGTCTCATAGCGTTGTGGTTGGAAAAGATACGTGATACGATTTTAATTTTCTTAAATTTACAAAGGCTTGATTTGTGACCCAAGATATGATCTTTCCTGGAGAATGTTCCATGAGCACTTGAGAAGAATGTGTATTCTGTTGTTTTTGGATGGAATGTCCTATAAATATCAGTTAAGTCCATCTTGTTTAATGTATCATTTAAAGCTTGTGTTTATTTACGTATTTTCATTTTGGATGATTTGTCCATTGGTGAAAGTGGGGTGTTAAAGTCCCCTACTATTATTGTGTTACTGTCAATTTCCCCTTTTATGGCTGTTAGTATTTGCCTTATGTATTGAGGTGCTCCTATGTTGGGTGCATAAATGTTTACAATTGTTATATCTTCTTCTTGGATTGATCCCTTGATCATTATGTACTGTCCTTCTTTGTCTCTTCTAATAGTCTTTATTTTAAAGTCGATTTTGTCTGATGTGAGAATTGCTACTCCAGCTTTCTTTTGATTTCCATTTGCATGGAATATCTTTTTCCATCCCCTCACTTTCAGTCTGTACGTGTCCCTAAGTCTGAAGTGGGTCTCTTGTAGACAGCATATATACTGGTCTTATTTTTGTATCCATTCAGCCAGTCTGTGTCTTTTGGTTGGAGCATTTAATCCATTTACATTCAAGGTAATTATCGATATGTTTGTTCCTATTACCATTTTCTTAATTGTTTTGGGTTTGTTATTGTAGATCTTTTCCTTCTCTTGTGTTTCCTGCCTAGAGAAGTACCTTTAGCATTTGTTGTCAAGCTGCTTTGGTGGTGCTGAATTCTCTTAGCTTTTGCTTGTCTGTAAAGGTTTTAATTCCTCCATCAAATCTGAATGAGATCCATGCTGGGTAGAGTAATCTTGGTTGTAGGTTTTTCCCTTTCATCACTTTAAATATGTCCTGCTACTCCCTTCTGGCTTGCAGAGTTTCTCCTGAAAGATAAGCTGTTAACCTTATGGGGAATCTCTTGTGTGTTATTTGTTGTTTTTCCCTTGCTGCTTATAATATGTTTTCTTTGTATTTAATTTTTGATAGTTTGATTAATATGTGTCTTGGCGTGTTTCTCCTTGGATTTTTCCTGTATGGGACTCTCTGTGCTTCCTTGAGTTGATTAACTATTTCCTTTCCCATATTAGGGAAGTTTTCAACTATAATCTCTTCAAATATTTTCTCAGTCCCTTTCTTTTTCTCTTCTTCTACTGGGACCCCTGTAAGTCACATGTTGGTGCATTTAATATTGTCCCAGAGGTCTCTGAGACTGTCCTCAATTCTTTTCATTCTTTTTTCTTTATTCTGCTCTGCAGTAGTTATTTCACTATTTTATCTTCCAGGTCACTTATCCGTTCTTCTGCCTCAGTTATTCTGCTATTGATCCTTTCTAGACAATTTTTAATTTCATTTATTGTGTTATTCATCATTGTTTGTTTGCTCTTTAGTTCTTCTAGGTCCTTGTTAAACGTTTCTTGTATTGTCTCTTTTATATTTCCAAGATTTTCGATCATCTTTACTATCATTATTCTGAATTCTTTTTCAGGTAGACTGCCTGTTTCCTCTTCATTTGTTACGTCTGGTGGGTTTTTAACTTGCTCCTTCATCTGCTGTGTGTTTTTCTGTCTTCATTTTGCTTAGGTTACTGTGTTTGGGGTCTCCTTTTTGCAGGCTGCAGGTTTGTAGTTCCCATTGTTTTTGGTGTCTGTCCCAAGTGGCTAAGGTTGGTTCAGTGGGTTGTGTAGGCTTTCTGGTGGAGGGGACTAGCGCCTGTGTCCTGGTTGATGAGGCTGGATCTTTTCTTTCTGGTGGGCAGGTCCACGTCTGGTGGTGTGTTTTGGCGTGTCTGTGACCTTATGATTTTAGGCAACCCCTCTGCTAATGGATGGGGTTGTGTTCCTGTCTTGCTAATTGTTTGGCATAGGGTGTCCAGCACTGTAGCTTGCTGGTCGTTGAGTGAAGCTGAGTCTTGGCGTGGAGATGGAGATCTCTGGGAGATTTTTGCCGTTTGACATTCCATGTGGCTGGGAGGTCTCTTGTGGACAAGTGTCCTGAACTTGGGTCTCCCACCTCAGAGGCACAGCCCTGACGCCTGGCTGGAGCACCAAGAGCCTTTCATCCTCACAGCTCAGAATAAAAGGGAGAAAAAATAGAAAGAAAGAAGATAAAATAAAATTTAAAAAAATAAAGTAAAATAAAGTTATTAAAATAAAAAGTTATTAAGAAAAAATTTTTAAAAAGTTAAAAAAAGCAAACACACACAAAAAACAGACGGAACCCTAGGACAAATGGTAAAAGCAAAGCTATACAGACGAAATCACACACAGAAGCATACACACAAAAGGAGAAAAAGGGAAAAATATATATATATATCTTTGCTCCCAAAGTCCACCTCCTCAGTTTGGGATGATTCGTTGTCTATTCAGGTATTCCACAGATGCAGGGTACATCAAGTTGATTGTGGAGATTTAATCCTCTGCTCCTGAGGTTGCTGGGAGAAATTTCCCTTTCCCTTCTTTTTTTGCACAGCTCCTGGGGCTCAGCTTTGAATTTGGCCCCGCCTCTGCGTGTTGGTCGCCTGAGGGCATCTGTTCTTCGCTCACACAGGACGGGGTTAAAGGAGCCGCTGATTTGGCAGCTCTGGCTCACTCAGGCCTGGGGGAGGGAGGGGTATGGATGCAGGGCGAGCCTGCAGCAGCAGAGGCCTTCGTGACATTGCACCAGCCTGAGGCACACCATGTGTTCTCCCGGGGAAGTTGTCTCTGGATCCCGGGACCATGGCAGTGGCGGGCTGCACAGGCTCCCAGGAGGGGAGGTCTGGAGAGTGACCTCTGCTTGCACACAGACTTCTTCGTGGTGGCAGCAGCAATCTTAGAGTCCCATGCCCGTCTCTGGGGTCCGCGCTGATAGCCGCGGCTCGTGCCCGTCTCTGGAGCTCCTTTAAGGGGTGCTCTTAATCCCCTCTCCTTGTGCACCAGGAAACAAAGAGGCCAGAAGAGTCTCTTGCCTCTTCGGCAGCTCCAGACTTTTCCCGGACTCCCTACCCGCTAGCTGTGGCGCATTGGCCCCCTTCAGGCTGTGTTCACGCCTCCAACCCCAGTCCTCTCCCTGCTCTCCAAGCCCGAGCCTCAGCTCCCAGCCCCGCCCGTCCCGGCGGGTGAGCAGACAAGCCTCTCGCGCTGGTGAGTGCTGGTCGGCACCGATCCTCTGTGCGGGAATCTCCCCGCTTTGCCCTCCGCACCCCTGTTGCTGCGCTCTCCTCCGTGGCTCGGAAGCTTCCCCCCTCCGCCACCCGCAGTCTCCGCCCATGAAGGGCCTTTCTAGTGTGTGTAAACCTTTCCTCCTTCACAGCTCCCTCCCACTGGTGCAGGTCCCATCCCTATTCTTTTGTCTCTGTTTATTCTTTTTTCTTTTGCCCTACCCAGGTACGTGGGGAGTTTCTTGCCTTTGGGGAGGTCTGAGGTCTTCTGCCAGTGTGCAGTAGATGTTCTGTAGGAGTTGTTCCACATGTAGATGTATTTACGATGTATTTGTGGGAAGGTAGGTGATCTCTGCGTCTTAGTCTTCCGCCATCTTGAAGCTCCTCCTATATGTAACTTTTAAAAGTGTTTCCCTGTGTTAATAAAATTTTTTTTTTTTTCAGTTAAGTGATACCATCTTGTCCGAGTTAGACAAAAGGGACTTCACTGTATTAGGTTGTTCTTGTGTTTATTTTTTTATTACGAAAATTGTCAAGTGTATAGAAAAGTAGAGAGAACAGTATAATGAAACCCCCAAATAACTATTGCCTAGGCCTAACAATTATTACAGTTTTCCATATTTATTTTATCTATTTTCTTGAAGTACTGTAAGTTGATTCTACATATTTATGTTTGAATTTTCAGCAAATGAGGACATTTTCCCACATAGCCATATATCTTGCGTGTGTTATTTAACAGCTTATTTATTTGAATGGTAAATGTATGCGCATAGTATAAAGTTTTTTAAAGTATACAGTGAAAATAAGTCTCACTCTTTTTTCTGTTCCCCATTCTGAATCCCTTCTTGTAGGCAACCACAGTAAACCAGTTTCTTGTGTATCCTCCCAGAGAAATTGTATACATTTACAAATGTATAAGTGTATGTATAGTTTTTCTTGTCACGCAAATGGTAGCATACTGTGCAAACTGTTCCATACCCTTTTTTGTTTAATTTTTTCCATTTAATAGTATGACTTTTTTGGATTTTGTTCTACGTAGTGCATATAAGGCTTCATACACACACACACACACGCGCACACACACACACCTGTATACTATTCCATTGTTGAATATAGCAAAAGTCTATAGACATTTAAGTGTTTACTGTCTTCTGTTACTGTATATGTTGAGTATCTCTGTATATAAGTAATCTTGTTCTTCTGGACATTTAAGTGTTTACTGTCTTCTGTTACTGCATATGATATGAGTATCTCAGTATGTAAGTCATCTTGTTCTTCTGTGATTATATAAAGCCCTATAAGTTAATTGTTGGATCAGATGTTTGGGCATTTGAAATTTTAATAGATACTGCCTAATTGACTTTCAGAGTTTAAACCAATTTATACCCCTCCCCCAAAATGTGGAATACATGTTTTCATATACTTTAGCTAATATAATGTTATCTAACATTTTGATCTTTGTTCATCTGATAGGTAAAAAAGGATATCTCATTGGAATTTTAATTTATATTCTCTGAGTGAAATTGACTGTTTTTCCATATATTACAAAGCTATTTGAATTTCCTTTTTCTGTGAGCTTTGTCATTTTTGTTTACCTTGTGTGTGTATGTATGTAGAGGGCTTTGGTCTTTTTTTTTAAATTAATTTATTTTATTATTATTATTTGTTTTGGGCGCACTGGGTCTTTCTTGGGGTGCATGAGCTTTCTCTAGTTGCGGTGAGTGGAGGCTACTCTTCATTGCGGTGCACAGGCTTCTCTTTGCTGTGGCTTCTCTTGTTGCAGAGCATGGGCTCTAGACGCACAGGTTTCAGTAGTTGCAGCATGCAGGCTCAGTAGTTGCAGTATGCGGGCTCAGTAGTTGTGGCTTGCGGGCTCTAGAGGGCAGGCTCAGTAGTTGTGGCTCACGGGCTCTAGAGCACATGCTCAGTAGTTGTGGCACATGGGCTTAGTTGCTCCACTGCATGTGAGATCTTCCTGGACCAGGGATTGAATCCATGTCCCCTGCATTGGCAGGAGGATTCTTAACCACTGCACCACCAGGGAAGTCCCCTCTGGTCTTTTTAATCCGTTGTTTGTGATGTGGGTTGCAATTTTTTTTCTTTTTGCTTCTTGCTTTTTTTTTTTTTACTTTGTTTATGGCTTTTATTGTTCTTTTGCACATGCATAAATATTTCATGTTTATGTAGTCTGATTTTATCAATCTTTTATGGTTCCTGGGTTTTATATTTACAAAAGTCCTTCTCTATTCTGAAATTATAAAAAGTATTTTTCATACTTTCTCTTAGTACTTTATGGTTTTTTAAAATGTTTAAATCTTTGATTCATTTGGAATTTGTTTTGGTTACCAGTTGTATTTGCTCATGTCTGTCTTTTCATTGAAATTTTCCACTGTAAAATAATAATTCTGTCTTGATGATTTAATAGCATATCTTAGTTTTTCCAATAGAAAGAAGTATTTTCCTATGAGGTCTTGGGGTCAAATTTTGAATGAAAACTGACCTGATACTTTGAGATATAGATGATGGCAACGTATAATTTTCAATATTACTGCTTGGAGAACTATTTCTTTAAGTAGGAGAAAGTCTGCATAAATGTAAAGAATGAAGGTTCTAGAGTTAAACTGCCTGCACTTTTAGCAGCAGAATTCCACAGCTTACTATCTCTCTGACCTTTGGCAAGTTAGTTAACCTCTCTGGGCCTCAATTTCCTTGTTTGGAGAATAGGGGTAATATCAGTACCTACTCACAGGATTGTGATGATGATTAAATGGGAAAAGATTGTAAAGTGCTTAGAATAGTAGTTGTTGAAATGCATTGAAAAAAATGTTGCTGTATTTGCTCTAGAATTTTTACTATGAATCACTGAATTTTTACTTTGAGTCACACAATCACTGTTCTTAAAATTCCACTTTACATTGATGAGTATTGGGGATTCCCTTCTCCAAATTCCTTTTATGAAAGCCTAAAGAAAGCAAAAGAATTCATTGTGATTTTTAAAATTATTATTCTTTACTGCTACTGCTTTTTAAAAATTTATTGCTTACAAGTGTCTAACTTTTTCATTTATTACAAACATAGTTTAAATTAAGAGAAAACTATTGTATACATATTTTAAAGCATAAAAGGATTTTTTTCACAAATGAGATCAATTTGTTAAATTGCCATTACTTCTGTATGCTAAATTCTTTTAGACATAGTATATGTATTATAAAGGGCTTGACTGTGTGCTTTTTGGCTGGTAAAGGGTAATAAATTGGTTATCTGTACCCCACTTATGTTCTTGTGTCCTTCTAAATTAGCTGTAATACTTAGGCAGACTATTCTATATAATAACTTTATCAGAAATAACAGAATACGTTTTTCAGAAAACCTTCACAGAAAGTACTACTAATCATTGACAGTATTGCGACTTAATGCTTAGATAGGACTCCACATTCAAAGTAGTAGGATATTTACACATCCTACTTGTGCACCTTTAAATAAAGCACTTATAAAGTGATCTCATACAAATTTTAAAACTGGAAAAGGCTTGAAAGCAGGAATATAGGGATAGAACAAAGAGGAGAACCTCTGTGATTCCCTTTAGTCACTTTTATATAGATTAGAGCCCCCATTTAGAGAATTGACTTATTTACAAAAACTTGGAGTTGTGGGGGGCAATTTATAGAATGAATTCTTAGAGAATCATGGATCAGAGAAACTGGAGTATGGTAACTGATTTTTGGAATTATGTTATTTGGGGAAAAGAAATGGAAACAAGGGTTAAATTTTGCTATCTTGAGGAATGAGCTTGCTGAGGGAAACACTAGAGATGTGAATTTATTTGCTATTTGGAAAGGCCCTTTGAGAAAGATTGTTTTGCTCCATTCCATAGTGTTTGAGGGTTACATTTGAGCACTAGGTGATTTCATTTTTCTGAACTTGTTCTAAGGCTTTGTGGTACCCCAACTTAAAAAATATTAACAGTGTAATTTAGATACAAAAATATTAAAGTGTAGTTTAGATAAAAGTGTAATTTAGTTTTGGTTTTTTTTTTTTTTACTATATAGTTATGCAGGTTTGGACAAATTTATCTACCATCACAGCCACAATATAGACCCGTTCCATCATACCCAGAATTTCCCCCATGGCTCTTTGTAGTCCACTCCTTCTCCTGTGTCCAACCCTTGACAACCTGATTTATGTCCTCACACTTTTTCTTTTTCCGGAATGTCATATAGATAAATACAGTATATAGGCTTCTTTCACTTAGCATAATGCATTTGAGATTCACTTATGTTGCTGTGTATATAAGTAGTTCCTTCCTTTTCCTTGCTGAGTAGTTGATATTCCATTGCGTGGGTGAACCACAGTTTGCTTATCCATTCTCCAGTTCAGGTAATATAGTAGGCAGAAAAATGACTCTCTAATCTCCAGAACTTAAGAATGTGTTACTTTATATATTGAGAAAAGGGACGTTACAGATTTGGTTAAGGTTAAGGACTTTGAGATGGGGAGATTATCCTGGATTATCCAGGTTATCCCAGTCTCGTCACACTGAGTTATTAAAAGTGGAAGAGGAAGACAGAAGAAGAGTAGGTCAGAGAGATGTGACATGAGAAGACCTTGACTGGAAGCTGGGTAAGCAGCAAGGCAACAGGGATTTTGGCCCTACCATCTCAGGGAACAAATTTATGCCAACAATCCAAATGAGCAGGAAATGAATTCTCCCCTAGAGTCTCCAGAAAAGAGTGCAGCCTGTGGACACTGATTTTAGTCCAGTGAGACCCCTCCCAGACTTCTGACCTACAGAACGGTGATACACATTTACGTTGTTGTTTTAAACTATTGACCATATATGTGTTAGATCTGTTTCTGTACTCTATTCTGTTTTATTAATCCAGATGTTTATCCTTTCTCTAATACCATTACTATCTTGGTTACTGTACCTTTTTACTCTTGAAATGTGATAGTGTGCATCCTTAAACTTGGTTATTCTTTTTCACAATTGTTTTGGCTACTCTAGTTTCTTTGCCTGTCTCTTATTTTTAATAGTAGAAAGCTCATTACATGATAAGCTGGCATCATTCAGCCTCTAGTTTTACTCCCAGGATAGTGGCGAGAACCAAGGGTATATCTATCGTTATGCCAGTTTGCCTGATTCTTTGTTAGCTGACTTTTTCCAAAGTGGGAGGAATCCTTCTGGTTTGGTTCTCTCTTTATCCTTCTGTTGAGGTCTCTTCCCAGTATTTTTCTTTTAGACAAGAAATTGATTTTTTTTTTTCTGTTTAGCAATATATTTTAAACCTTAGTAATTCACATGTGTGGTTGTTCTTGATTAAGTCCTACAGCTCTCCCCAGTGTATTACTCTGATTTTAAAAAACAAATTCATTGGAGTTATAAGAAAGCATCACTCATAGAACCATATTTGGAGTAAAAGAAAGAAAGTTGGACTGATATTGGTTTGAGAACTTAAATCCCAAGGATAGATATAGGGCTCTTTTATAATTCAAGGCCAAGATTGTAAATTAAGGTGCTTTAAGGAGCATTGCAGATGGGAGAAGAGAATTGGGGAAATAAAAACTGTCTTTTTTTTTTCTTAATGGAAAAGACGACAAAAAACATTGCAAGATTCTTAACCCAAGCCAGATTTTTAGTGTGTTCCTTCCCTCCCCCCTTTTTTCTCTTCACCTCTTCTCTCTCCAGTTGTTATAAAATTCTTATATGGTTTTAAAGCGTTTGATAGAAATATTTAAATGTAATTTAACTATAAATTGGAATTCCTTTAGTTTTCCTAACTCTGACACTTAGTATGTTTTATTATGTTGGGGGAGACATAATTTTCTTACACTTTAAGACATTTCCTTTTTTGTTTCTGTCTTGCCTTTTATGCTCTTTAGTGAAAATGTTTAAATTGCATTACAGAACTCTGAATGTGTATGATAATTTTAGTTGCAAATCTACGTCTTGGAAAAATTAAAATTCCAAACTATTTTCTGGAACATTTTTTCAGCTTCAGATGGTAGTGATGTAAAAGCATCTAGCTTTTCACTTTTCAGCCACAAGGTGGTGCACTACCTCTACTGTCTGAAGTTTTTTTTGGTGATTTTCTTCAGCAGTCTGATCAAATCCAACTTAAGAGAAAACAGAACATTATAAACATTCACTTTGGGCAATAAAAAAATTTGTTTATGACAGCAGATAGACTTTATAGAGGGGTCCAGTTTTATTTGAAGGGGATTCAAGGCGCTTTCACAGAGAAAATCAAATAATGCATAAAATAATGCACTTCACTACATTATTATTAATTTAAAATTTTTATTTGGAAATAATTTCAGAATTATTAAAATGTTGCAGGAATAAGAATAGTACAAGAAACATACATATATTCTGTACCTGGATTTACCTATTATTAACATTTAGTCCCATTTGCACACCTTCTCTTTATATACTTGTATATTTTCTTCTGAAACATTTGAGGCTAAGTTACATACATCATGACACTTTACCTCTAAATACTACATTGTACTTTTCCTAAAATAGTGATATTCTTTTTCATATAACTGCGATACATTGTTAACTTCAGTAAATTCAGCTTTAGTAAATTTAACATTGATACTTTTATCCAATCTGCCATCAGTATTTTAGTTTGTCACTTGATTCAGTAATATCCTTTATAATGTTTTCCCCTCCAGTTGAGCAGTCTCAAGTCAGTTATAACATTTAATTGTCATGACTCTTTAGCCTCCTTTAACCTGGAATATTTCCACAGCCTTTCTTTGTCTTTTATAACATTGACTTTAACTCCCCTCCCTCTTTTTAATAGAACATTACTCATTTCCACTTGCAGTTTGTCTCATGATTCCTCATGATATAGATTATACATTCTCAGCTATAATGTTGCGTGAGTGATGTTGTGTCTTTATTAGGTATTGCATATGCCCATGGTCCTTTTAATGGTGACGTTACATTATGTTTTTGTTCAAGTCATTTTTTGAAAAAGTTAGGTGTATGTGTTTAGAAGAGAAATAAGTGCCATTCAGGTATTAGAGCAAACAAACATTTTCTCTAAAGGAATATACTTAGAAATAGATAAATGTTCCCAGTAGGTAAAGTCTAATTTGACGTAAGGCTTGAGGTGGCATATTTTAACTTTATTCTTTTTTTTTTTTTTTTTTTCTTTTTTTTTTGGCTGCGTTGGGTCGTCATTGCTGTGCTTGGGCTTTCTTTAGTGGTGGCGAGCGGGGGCTACTCTTCGTTGCAGTGGCTTCTCTTGCCATGGGCTCTAGGCATGCAGACTTCAGTAGTTGTGGCTCGTGGACTCTAGAGCGCAGGCTCAGTAGTTGTGGTGCACTGGCTTAGTTGCTCCATGGCATGTGGGATCTTCCTGGACCAGGGATCGAACCCTTGTCCCCTGCATTGGTAGGCAGATTCTTAACCACTGTGCCACCAGGGAAGTCCCCTTTGCAAAGCTTTTAATGTGGTATATTGGCATTTAATCTGCCCCTAGATTGCCAGGGTGTGTTGTTGATATCCTCCTTGGGATCTGCTAGTCATTCTGGTGAAAGAATAAAATCTGAGTAGGCAACATTAGACAGAAAGAAGGATAAAAAATGGAGCTATCTTAATTATAAATCTCTAAGATGTCATAGTACCAAGTTAAATATTTTCATAGTTTCTATTTGAGTTTGTACTGTATTAGTAAAATTTTAATACAGAACAAACTTATAAGTGCCAAATGTGTTGACTGGAAAGAAAATTGTAAACTTCTCAAAGAAATAATCGCAAGTCTTTATCCTTTAGTTATTTGAGGGATTTGTTATTAAGTGGATATAAAAAGTTTTGTGAATACGAAAATTTCCTAGATATTTCTAGTATGTTAGTCTTAGGGTGTGTATAAAAATTCTCAGAAGGTAATAGATATGTATTTTAAAGAAGATAATTATTTTGAATATTTACAATAATTAATGTCTTGACTTTTGCTGTAAAGTATTTGTAACATCAATATTATAATGGTATAATGCTCTCTAAGAAAGAGTATTAGTTTAGTTTACAGCTCTTTTGCAGAAATAGTGAATCAAGAACTTTTTTTATGGCATGATCTTATACATAATCCATTTACTTTGATTACATATGTATATTACAAATAAGATATGTATTTTCCAC
Source organism: Stenella coeruleoalba (assembly GCF_951394435.1). Lineage (NCBI taxonomy): Eukaryota > Metazoa > Chordata > Mammalia > Artiodactyla > Delphinidae > Stenella > Stenella coeruleoalba. The sequence goes on from NC_137153.1 coordinate 48,485,613, forward strand.
ATCCTGTAGACACCAAAGCATTTGAGGTATGAAATTAGATGAATATAAAATAATTTGAGGCTTCCCTGGTGGCGCAGTGGTTGAGAGTCCGCCTGCCGATGCAGGGGACACGGGTTTGTACCCCAGTCCGGGAGGATCCCACATGCTGCGGAGCAGCTGGGCCCGTGAGCCATGGCCGCTGAGCCTGCGCGTCCGGAGCCTGTGCTCCGCAATGGGAGAGGCCACAACAGTGAGAGGCCTGCGTACAGCAAAAACAAACAAACAAAAATAATTTGAATGCCAGAGTGCCCATTAAATTTAACAGTTGAACTTGAAAAATTACTAGATTCTTCTGTGAGTTATGACTTCTCCCATCAGCTACCCTGCAGAGTATTGGAAGGGAGAGAAAATTAACCTCGGTATTCATTCCAGGTTTGTTCCTTGATTTTACAAAGTATACTACTTAAATTGGTAGTAGTTTATAGCCGCTGCTTCTGACCCTTGTATACATGTCTCTGAGTTTCCAGAATGTACTGAATGGTACCCTGGGGGCTGAGAAGAATTCACTGTCTTCTCAAGTGTATAACTTAATTCTAGGAACCTCAGCAGTAAATATTATTTCATTGAATAATGTTTAAAAGATTGTTTTTATTTATTTTCATTCCTCAGACAAGACATCTGTATAGATTCTACCTCATCCCTGAGAGAGAACAAGCAACCTGAAGGTTTGGAATTAAAACAAGGTATGGATCACGTACTTAACTTTTTCTGTAACATTTTACCTGAAAATTATAAGCATTTTACCAATAATAAATTTTCACAGTCTTCCAGTTTGCCCCCATTTTATAGATAGGGAAACAAAATAGTTTATTTAGTCTAAGATCAAGAGTAAGATATACATCCTTTATTTCATGACTCCTTTAGCCATTGGAGTGGTTCTGTCTTAGTGCTGTATGGTTACAGATGCCAACAGAAAGGTGTCATTTTTGAATAGTTTTAATTCAGTAATCTATTATATATTCTCACCTCCAAGATACTGTAGCTGTGTTAACTGGATATGGGTTGTATATGGGGAGAAAGTTTTATAGAGTAACTTTTTTCTGTCTTTTTTTTTGCTAGATATTTTATCCTTGTTTACTTTCTTCCTCATATATTATTTTCTATAAATCAGTAATTTTTGACATTACCAGCTAACAGAAGTAAAATGGTAGTTGTTATTTATTCAAGCCAGGTAGATGAATAGGGCTAATCTTTTAGATGTCTTTTTGTTGTTGTTGTTGTTTTCTCATGCCTAGTAGGGAAAACTGAATGTAAAAATAAATTTTTACTAGTTAGTCAAAGATTACTTCACATTTTTCCATTTTTCTGATGAAAATTACTTCACAGCAGTGAGAATCTGTTGCAGCCAAGAGGGTTATGTTGTTTATTTTGTAGGCAGCTAGTCTTTGATGGCTTAGAATAGTTTCTCTAAAACTTGAATCATAAGAACTTATTTGGTAGAGAGAAACAGGTCATCAGTTTACTTAGGCAGAATTTCTTTTTTTAAGCCGTGGCCTGTACTACTAATGCTTAATTAAGAAAGGGAGGGACTTCTCTGGTGGCACAGTAGTTAAGAATCCACCTGCCAGTGCAGGGGACACGGGTTCGATCCCTGGTCCCGGAAGATCCTACATGCTGCCGAGCCACTATGCCGGTGCACCGCAACTACTGAGCCTGCTCTCTAGAGCCACAGGCCACAACTACTGAGCCCTTGTGCCACAACTACTGAAGCCCACTGTGCCTAGAGCCCGTGCTTTGCAACAAGAGAAGCCACCATAATGAGAAGCCTGCACACGGCAAAGAAGAGTAGCCCCTGCTCGCCGCAACAAGAGAAGGCCCGTGTGCAGCAACGAAGACCCAATGCATCCAAAAATAAATAAATAAAATAAATAAATTAAAAACAAAAAAACAAAATATGTATTTAAAAGAAAAAGGGAAAACGTTGATTAATTAATTTTGTGATTCCTTCAGTTTATGTGTAGTGAGAACAAAATCTAGATTTTCTGTAATTCTAACTTACGTTCTCTGGTGTTTATAAATATTTCTGATGATTTTGAGAATTCCAGTGCCAGACAAAATTACATCTTTGTGCCCTTATCCTTCTCAGCACCCCCATAGACAGAAACTCAGATTCATAGTTTTATTTACATTTGTTTGTCGTGTATCAATACATGCCAAGCACACATCGTTTCCATATAATGTAGTCATGGTCATTTAACTCTTATGCCCCATGTGTAATTTGACAGCACTACTATTGTTTCTGCCTTTGTTCTGTTCTTTGCATTTAATGAGCAGAAGGTGTGGAGACTGTGCTATTAAATTATCTGTGGAGAGAAGAACACTGTATACGTATACGTACAGCTGATGAACTTTGTTTTGCAGCAGAAACTAACACAACATTGTAAAGCAATTATACTCCAATAAAGATGTTAAAAAAAATCCTGAAAAATAAATTTAAAAAAAGAATGCCATATAAAGGATAGAAAAGTCTAGAATGGGCAGGTTGATTCCAGTTCCCAGGGAAAAAGGAATGGAGACCTCATTGTGCACATTAGCCAGTGCTGCCCTCTAAGGGAAGGGGTTTTTCTGCTTCTGTGTTCAGGTACCTGGACCTCTCTTCAGAATTCCCTTCCTGGCGCTAACAGCCTATTTTGCTGTGATATATATATATTTTTTATGGTAACTTCAGTAATTGGAAAATTAGCAATGGAGGTGAAGAAGGAGAGAAAAATAACTCAGTAACCAGATATCACAAAGCCTAGTTTTTTATGCTCAGGAGCCTTTATAGACACTCTTGGGTTCTCACCTCAGCATCAGAAACATCAAGAACACACTGTCATCAGTAAGTGACAGCAAGCAGAGGAGAGGAAACAGGAGATCCAAGCACAGCAGTTACCATTTTGCAGTACAGTTCCTGTTCATACTGTAACTAAATTTGTAGAAAATGGTTAAATTAAATTACAGCTCTTTTTAGAAAGCAGTGAAATAAGTGAAGTCTTTTAGAAAAATGCCTATGAAGTGGTTAAAATTTTAAATTTTGTTGCATAATGGGATAAACGTAAGTCATTTAGAAGACTCAATTATATGGAACTTTTTACAGACAAATATTAGTATAGCTGAAATCTGAACCAGATAGTAACTAACTTGCTTGGAGTTAACCAAGAAGGTGAGGTACCCCAGGAAACAAATCCTGACAGGCTCAATAATCAGTAAAGATTATTGCCTTTATTTATTTATTTATTTTTATTATTATTATTTTTTTGCGGTACACGGTCCTCTCACTGTTGTGGCCTCTCCCGTTGTGGAGCACAGGCTCCGGACGCACAGGCTCAGCGGCCATGGCTCACGGGCCCAGCCGCTCCACAGCATGTGGGATCTTCCGGACCGGGGCACGAACCCGTGTCCCCTGCATCGGCAGGCGGACTCTCAACCACTGCGCCACCAGGGAAGCCCTTGCCTTTATTTTAAATGAACTAATATTGTCTGTCTTTAATATGCAGAACTTTCAAAATTGATTTAATATTATCTGTAACTTTCTATTTTTGCTTACAGTTATTAGCTCAATAAAAACAGAGCATAATTCTCCTTGTGAATGCGTTGTCATTTTATTTAATGGCTTGACCATTTAAGAAAATTAATTGAAGCTTACTTAGCACTAAAGTAACCCTTTGCTCAGTAGACCAAAATATAAAGCAGCACTGAATTTTCCCTTTGTTCTTTCAGGATAAAATAAATCTTATATGCCCTATTAATGGTATATGATATTGACAAGTTATTTAAATTATATTTTCAGTTTTTTCAGTTTCTGAAATACTCAATACTGAGAAACAGTGACTATGAATTAGGTAAATTGAAAATGGCATTTCTTTGTCTAGTACTGGTATTATTTATCTTATTGATAGGAAATTTATTTATGAAACTGGCTGTGCTGAAGGTATCAGATTGTACACTAACTTTCACCTTCACTGTGCAAACATTATTTAAATGTAAATATAATCTACTAGTTGATTGATTGGTCCTGTAGTAAAATAGGATTAGGATTAGTGTCCTAAGTCATTCATTTTTAGCAGGAGGGTAGTTGTATAAGAATGGTTTATATAAATTTTCTAAATTAGTCATTTGTGCTACAGTTAAGAAAAAAATGAAACTGCTGTTTGTCAAAGGTATTTAATGCATAGAAAATACTTTTAAAATATCAAACAAATCTTTGCTAATCTTAATGAGTTCTCTTCTATATATTTATCTATAAATAAATAAAGTTAAGACATTTAGTAATATTAAAACAATTTAAATTTTTGCTTTAAAGTTTACAACTGGGGTAAACTTTGTGTAATTTTGCAAATTATTCTCCTTTGTAACTTCAAGAATTAAAGTCTTATGTTTGCATTCCTTCTTGGAAATTGTTATGAGAAATTTTTTTTTTACTATACATGATTAATCAAATAGCTAAGTTAAAAATTGTGTATTTAGGTTGACGAGAAGAGTTGAGGTTTATAGTAGTCCCTTTAAAATATTTGAAGGGCTGTTAAATAGAAGACTGACTAGGCTTGTTCTGTATTGAGAATTTGAGAATAAAAGCAGGGCCAGTAGATAAGGTTATCATTAAACATGTTTGGATCGATTTATTTATTTCAAATAATCAGATGTATCAGAAAATGCATTGGGCTGCCTTCTGAGATACGTTCATCCCTATTGCTGAAGGTGTTTGAACACAGGTTGCACAAATGGCCACTTGGTGTTGCTGTTGTAGAGCAGATTCTCGCAATGTTTAAATATTTGGATGTTTGGCCTCGATCTTGAAGTTCCTTTCTATCAGATTTTCTAAAGAACAGGGCCTAGAGCAGTGTCTGCACTTGTGAAGAGTGCTTCTTAGTAACTGTTTTATTAAATTGTTTAATGGAAGAAGAATGAGATACACAATTTTTTCTATCTCTACATTTTTCTGTTAGAGAAAAAGATGCTTGAGTTTTTAGTCTTTAAGCTGTGTGATGGTTCCTTAAGATGCATTCATTTGAATACAGTTATAAAAATAAGTAATGTAACCACATGGTGTATAAAACGATTAAAATTAATAAGACATTGACTACATTTTACTCTGAATCTTTTACATTAACTTTCTCATGTGAAAATTATTCCTCTTTTCTATTAGAGAAAGATGTGCAAACACACACACAAAATGCACAGACTTTTGCTGTGGTTAGACTCAAATCTTGTCACTTTTTTTAAAGTAATGTAGTTGCCTCATGCAATTATATTTTGGCCTTCTAATTCAAGAGTTAATGAATGATAGGACTTCCCTGATGGCGCAGTGGTTAAGAATCCTGGGGTAGAGTGCAGGGCACACGGGTTTGATCCCTGTTCTCAGAAGATCCCACATGCCGCAGAGCAACTAAGCCCGTGTGCCACAACTACTGAGTCTGTGCTCTAGAGCCCGCGAGCCACAACTACTGGAGCCTGCATGCCACAACTACTGAAGCCCACGTGCCTAGAGCCAGTGCTTTGCAACAGGAGAAGCCACTGCAGTGAGAAGCCTGCATGCTGCAACAAGAGTAGCCCCTGCTCACAGCAACTAGAGAAAGCCTGTGCACTGCAACGAAGACCCAACGCAGCCAAAAATAAATAAATAAATTAATTAAAAAACAGTTAATGAATGATAGACAGCTTTAAGAATTACCTTGTTGAGAGCTTCAAGAATTTGAAAAGTAGACTTTAATAGGGGAAAATTGTTTTCAGTGGTTAAACCGTGTGATGAAAGTTTAGATAGGTATTTTCTTTGGGCTTCTTTCAGCCTTTCAGACCACTGGTCACCACGGTGTAATTATACATACTCCCTGGGAATGCAAGATAAAAATACTAGAGCTTCTAAAGTAAATAAATACATATAAACATATATTTAAACCTCTCCCTTTTAAAATTTTCAGTTACATGTATGTAATTGTAATGGTTCATATTAATTATGTATTAATTTATAAGTAAATAAAAAATATGTAGTTGGACAGGTACTTAAAAAATGTTTTCACTGATAGGTTTATGTAAATAATGAAGTTGAGAGACCACTCTTTTAGACTATTATAAAGGATTGATGGTGGCCATAATGTATTCATTTATTACTTCAAAAAAATTCAATTTTATATGGGATATTTTCCATCACTTAGCAAAGATTAAACGTAAAATTATGTGAGACTGTTTGAGTCCTTAAGGTGAGAGAGAAATGGAAAAACTCAATTTTTGTTCTTATTGCTTCTGTTGTTGTTCTGAGGTAGTACTGCACTAGGAGAAGGGAAGGTAGGTACGGAGAGGGACTAGAATAAAAAAGAATGAAGAAATCAGTTTGCAGTTACAAAGGGGTTGAGTTTTGCTGAAAAGAACTTTACAACCATGAAGGAATAAGTACAAGTTATAAAAAATTGAAAAGATAATGAGAAAAATGTCATCAGAGACTTTTATTGCACGGTAAAGGAAGAGAGAATGAAGATCATCAGTTAATTAAGTAGCATTTGTAGGCCAAAAGTTTTACGTGAAGAAGTCTGGATTGGCAGGTGAGCTCTGTGCTGCCTCTTCCTTTGAAAACCAAAATTGCAGGTAGGAGTGTTAGAGAGCTGAGGGGAAACTGAAAAGAAAGTGTTAGAAGGCTGTTCTGGAGTTGGAAGCAGAGAAGCATGTGTACTACTGATTTGTTTTCAAAGTTTGAGTCTAATTCCTTTCCTCCTTGCCCTTGATTATCTCCTTGACTGGCTCTAACAAATACGTATTCACAGAATGCAGCTTTTCAACACGAGTTAACTTCTTTAAAAGATTTAAAAAAACTTGTTCTGGGGAAATGTTATCCAGTTCAGCAATTGGTGAAGTAAGAAGAGATTGTGGTGTAACCATCGGTGTGGCATAAGAATTTACATTTCTTTTCTCATTCCTTTGAGCTTTTTCACAAGTTATTACCAGCAGTGACACCAACATGATCCTCCCTGCTTTTTAATTTGTCTCTTTCTATGAGTAGTAGTTGAATGAAAGGGTAAAAATTACATTTTATATGGAAATTAGCCCATACTGTTCCTGTTCCTTTAACACATACTGTTCCTTTTGAAGGCCCCTCTGTTGCATTTGAATGTGAGACTTTTCTGGATTTAAAAAAAAAAAGTAAACTGATAAGGTTTTTGGATGCATAATGCTCTGTGTGTTTTTTATCAAGAATGAAATTATGAATTTGGTTCAGTATTGAGAGAAATGTTTATTTCCATGTTTCTTTAAATTGTACTCATTTTAAACATTCTATCTTGTGATGCATTTCATAGGATCCTAGACACACTCTTAGGGGAGCTACTTTGGAGGTTGCATACTCCAACCCTTCCTCAGATGTTTGGATCCTCTGCGTTTTTCAGCCACTATGTTCTCATCCAGTTCATTGGGAAAAGTACCTCCTTATATAGAAGTGCTGCTACCAAAAGAAAGATAGTAAATACTAGGCTTGAAATCAATTTTGTTAACAGTTCCTGAACTTTTTATACACCTCACACCTAGCCTATGATTTAATCAGCCGTTTTGGTTGCCACATCATCTAGTTGATACATATTGAGCTTGTAGTTAACAAGCTTTATTTTTATTTTTAAAAACTAATACTTAAAAATTTTTTGAACAGCTTTAAATTAGGTTTACAAAAAATTGAGTGGAAAGTACAGAGCTCCTGTATACCCACTTACCACCGCTTCTCCCAGTTTCCCATATTATCATCGTGCATTAGTGTGGTAAATTTGTTAAAATTGATGAGGCACTATTAATACATTATTACTAACTAAAGTCCATAGTTGCCTGTTTATTTACTCCTGTTATAACACTGCCCAATAATTAATAATTGTTTTCAATTCAATAAGCATTTATGAGTACCTAAATTTAGGTACTTAAGGTAAAGGATTGTGTCTTAGGATTCTTTAAGTCTTCACTGCTTGTCTATAGTGGGTACTCATATTCTTTTGAATGAGTAAGTGGATGGATAGATGACTAAAAGTATTCCTTCTTTCTCTTCTGTCCTGTCCAGTATGGTCAAGGTTCTTAAAAAGAAGATAGAAATGAAATAGAATATTAGTTATATTTACCTATTAATATTCTACCACCTACCCCAAAGAGTGAGTTGCTTATAAGCTTGTTTTTCTTTCTCGTCTTAACAAAACTGAGCCATGTTTTGGTTTGTTTCCCTTAGCCTTTAGCTTTGTTTATATTGCTTGTATAGATTAATACCAGTCTTTTATATTAAGCATTGATCATGTGCCCTTTATAAAATATGTGGTCATCATAGAGATTCTTCTGTAGCTTATATTTCTTTGGATATTTCCTCATTTGGATAATTAATGTTTGGTTAGAGTTTTATTTTTTTATTTTTTGCGGTACGCGGGCCTCTAACTGTTGTGGCCTCTCCCGTTGTGGAGCACAAGCTCCGAACGCACGAGCTCGGCGGCCATGGCTCACGGGCCCAGCCACTCCGCGGCATGTGGGATCTTCCCGGACCGGGGCACGAACCCGTGTCCCCTGCATCGGCAGGCGGACTCTCAACCACTGCGCCACCAGGGAAGCCCGAGTTTTATTTTTGAGCATCTTTCTACACTCTTGAACTGTCCTTCCTCATGAGATTATCTTTTTTCCAACCATTCTGAAAACATACAGGACACTTTATACTGCATTTTCCACCTTCATACCATATACTCTAAGGCGACATAGTTATTTTTTCCAAAGACTCTCACTACTTCCACGTATTTTCTTTTATGGAAAGAATGAGGGTGAAACTGACAGTTTTCATTATTTTTCCTACTTCTTTAATGAAAGTGTTTTTAGTTTTAGGGTAGGATTTCTATGTTTTATGAAATGCACTACCACTTTTCTGGCATACTGATAATGACTGGCTGCTTTCTGCATGAGTATATAAAAGATACTTTTACATTATCTAAAATTAGAATACAGTCTTTAGTATCTCTTTGTAAGCTTATATTTAAACATACTAAAGCAGTGTCGCAGGAAACGTGGCCTATTGTGAGGTAGATGATGAGTTTAAGAACGCCTTCCTTGGATGGGCAGATTGTGGAGCACTGAGATGTTACTAGCAGAGAATATTTGAGTGTGATGCCCTTTTAAATTCATAAGTTCCAACAAATCTTTGGGGAGAACAGTTGCCTGATTTTAAACAGCAGTGCTTGTAAATACGCTACTCTGTCTTCATTTTTAACCCCATGTTTTATGTTTTGTATGTTTTCATATTAGAAGCCTGTTTAATCAAATGATAGGAGAAATGATGAATGACATTTAAAAATATGTTCCTCCTGTTTACTTCCAGATTACTAGAGGAAGGGTAGTCAGAAATCTCTCATGTGTTAGCCTGTTATTGTACCCCAGTGTGACCCCAAAATATTTACTTACCTGATCCATTGTAAAAGCCTGTTGTGTTTTTTATCCTGGAATGGTGATGTCTTCAGAGGCAGTAATTTTGGGTACTACCCTCTTCTGTATTCTCACGTCTGCGTTTTATTCTGTTAGGCTCACATATTGTACTGAGTTTAGATCTAATACTTTGCCTTTGTCCATTCTGTCCCTCACACTTGGAGTTTCCTCCCCTGTCAATATCACCTGTTAGATTCTAAAACCTACTTAATAATACATGTCTGTAAAGATCTCCTTGACTTTTCACTATTGCTTTATATACTGTGATATTCTATTATACTTTATATTGTACAATTTAGCATTTTAAAGTGTGATGTTCATATTTTAAGCATCCTCAAGCACCATGAAGGCAAAACCTGTGTCTTAAATCCTGCCACACATATTTAGTCTACACTACCTGTGGCATTTTGTAAGGCCTACTTCTGTGGCCTTTACGGCACATATGTAGATAGATACTGAGTGAATATTTATTGATTCTTGGACTAATCTCCAGATTCGTGTTTCTTAAAAGTTAGGTTTACAGGCTAGCAGACAATCACTTATCCAGAAGTTTAATGGATAGTTCAAGGGGTTTGGTAGAATACTAGACAGTTTTTCTGTATTAAATAGTTTGCATTTTCTTTTTTATGAGTAATATTTGGTTAATGTCATGATTAAGTTTTGAATATGATGGTTAACATCATGCACTTAAAGTTAAATCAATAGTTTAAAACACTGCATGAAAAAAAATAGCCAAGATCTGTTAGTTTTGCTGAGAGGAAGATTGAAGGCTTATCCAGAAAAAAATACTCTTATATATTAAAAGAACAGTTTTGTTTCTTTTTCAGAAAATAAAGTTTTGGCTTCTTGAAAAGGCTGGAACTCACTAAAAATGTTAAAAGTTATCAAGCTGACTTTCTACAGTTAGAATACATTAAAAATGTGTTCTTCATAACTTAAAAAATTTTTAAACCAAAATTATCTGTAGTCTAAGAAAAGAAATCCATGGAGGCATAGCATTGCTGTCCAATATATCATACGCTTTGTTACTAATGAGATTCCAGCAGATTGATAACGCCGGAGGCCTTGGAGAGTTAAGATTCTAGAGGGAAGGATGGTGAAATGTGTTGTTCTAAATGGCATAACCACTGAACGTGAATAACTTAAAATCAGATGAGAAAAACTAATTAAAATAGAAAAAGTAAAGTAGTTTAACCCTTCTAATAACTAACTCTATGTTTGCTTGATAGGAAAATTGGATTTCAATTTTCTCATTTTCTTTTCCATTGTGTGTGTGTGTGTGTGTGTGTGTGTGTGTGTGTATGTGTGTGTGTGTGTGTGTATTAAAACCTGTTGTTACAGGTTTCTAAATAAAAATCAACTTTATAAAACCTTTTTATTTGGGAAATTTTCAAGCAAAAATAGGAAAGAAAATAGAAATATTAATTCCCATGTACTCAGCTACATCTTCAACAATTATCCACCTATGTCTAATCTTTTTTCATGTATATTCCTACCTGCTTCCTACCCGTTATGTTATTTTAAAGCAAATCCTACATCTTTTCAGTTCATTTGTATATATTTTATTATCAATATATCTCAAAGATAAGAGGTGGGTTTTTAAACATAATCATAATACCTTAAAAAGTAGCATTTCTTAAACCATCAGATAATATTCAGAAAGTGTTCAAATTTAAACCTAGTTGTTCATTGGTGGGTATTGTGATATTAAGATTGATCTATTGGGTCAGGTGTTGCCAGCCTAATGGTTTTAATAGCTATTTAGTATTGTCTAGTTCCATTATTTCATTAGGGGTTACAGAACAATGATAATGTAATTTTAATCCTGAGATATTCAGTGTTCAAACTTCTCTGATTGTCTTATAGTATTTTTAAAACTATATTTGTAAGGATCGGGATCCAAATAAGGTCCCTACATTGCAATTGGATGGTACTGAGTCTCTTTTTAATCTACTCCCCTTTCTCTCCCTTTCTCCCTCTCTTTGCAGTTTATTTCTTGAAGAAGCTGGGTTGTCGGAGTTTCTCAGTTTAAATTTACTGATTGCATCTCAGTGTTTTATTTAACATTATTTTTCTGTAAATTGATAATTAGATATAGAGGCTTGATCAGATTCATGTTCCATCTTTTAACAAGAATATTTAGAAGCAGCGTTGTGTCCTCGAGACACAGAGTATGTCATTACTCCTCTTTTTTGTGAGCATGTCTGTAGCCATTGGAATGTATTGTCCACAGTGGCTGATAAGAATGTTCTTGATTTCTTGAGGCTATCTTTTCTTGGACATCTGTTTTCTCCCTCCTCGAAAATTTTAAGAACTATTTTTTTTTTATCGTTGAGTTCTGATATTTCACAGGATGTGTCTTAGGTGTGATGCTCTTGGCAGACCCTTTCAGTATGAAAGCCTTCTTTGTTTCATATCAGTTTTCTTCTCTTATTTCTTTATTTGTATTTTTGGGGGGTATAGTTGCTTTACAATGTTGTGTTAGTTTCTGCTGTACAGTGAAGTGAATCAGCTATATGTATACATATATCCCCTCTTTTTTGGATTTCCTTCCCATTTAGGTCACCACAGAGCACTGAGTAGAGTTCCCAGTGCTATACAGTAGGTTTTCATTAATTAACTATTTTATACATAGTATTTTCCCTCTTCACTCCCTCTCTTCTTGCTCTCTGACTTGTTCTGTTGCTTTAAGTCTCTGCTCAACTGTTACTGTTTCAAATCACAGTGATCACTCTGTATGAAAACATTCTGCTACTATCTTCTATCCTGATTTATTTTTTTCATAGCACCTGATGTTGATTTATTTATAGTGTCTCTCCTATGACTTAATGGTAAGGCAAGGAATTTTTAAAATTCACTGCTGTTTCCGCAGTGTTTAAAACAATGTCTTGTACATAGTAGGTGCTCAACAATATTTGTTGAATTATATTAGGTTGTTGAACTTGTGAGTCATTCATCCTCATCTCTTAACTTTTATTGCATATTTTAAATATATTTTTATTTTCTACATTTTGAAAGGTTTTTTTTTTTTTAAACATTGTCTTTCAACAGCCATTGAATGTTTGCTCTTGATAACTGTAATTGTAAATTATAATATTTCTTGTTCTCTGGTCCTTTTTCATTGCACCCTGTGCTTGTTTTATGGCTACATTGTCTACTTCAAACTCCATAAGGATACTAAGTAGACACCCCAACCCCTCATTCTCCTCCAGTAGAATATCTTCTGATCCCTAAATTTTCTTTATGTCCTCCTTTGTTCATCTTGGTTCTTCATTTATTGTAGTTTTTCTGGTAGCTGGTTTGGATTTCTTCAATAGATGTTTAGTTATATTTCTCTACCAGATCTCTTTAGTGTAAGTGAATGGGGTAGGCCTCCCAATAGAGTGCTTGGGCATGTGTCAGGGAAGGGGAGGGAAGGAAGGAAGGGTTCAGTTGACTCAACTATTCTGAATGAGTTTAATTATCTTGCTGTATGTTCCAAAGCCAACTCTTCCCTGCTTCCAAGACTCTAAGAAAGAATTACACTTATCTGTGGTGTCTTTGGCAGTGATTTTGCTTTTCTTTTATTTTTCTGTCAATTTTATCCTGCCTACTTACATTTTGTAAAAATCCAGCAAAATTTCTTTTTAGATGATACCCTTTCTTATCTAATATTATAATTTCTTTTTTAAACTTTCTACAAGGTTATATTCTTAGAAATGGTTGAAGAAATACATATGTTCATAGAGCAAAATTGGAAAACTCAATTTCTTCTCTTCCCCTTCTACTTTTACTCCCCTCCCCAGAAGTAAACCACTATTAATAACTTACTTATGTTATTTTTAACATAGTATGAGTATTACTCTTTAGCTTACTTTTTTGACTTAACAATGTGTCTTGATCATTTTTGCATCCTGCCAATTTATTATTTTTTTCTCCAGATGGCTGAAATTCTTATTTTTTACTAATGAGTAAAAAGTAATATCTTAATGTTTTAATTTGTATTTCCCTGATGAAAAATTATGTTGATCATTTTTTATATGTTTATTGATCCTTTGTATTTCATATTTTGTGAAATGCTTAACCCGTTTCTATCCTTTGCCCATGTTTTTAGTTATTTCTAACAATACCCAGACGTTGTATATATCCTTACATTTGTCCTGTTAAAAAATGTATTTTGCTAATATTTTCTTATAGGTTTGCCCCGTCTTATAATTTTATTTGTAGTCTATTTTCTTTCTCAGAAGTCTTACGTTTTTTCAGCTTTGTTTGTTGATATTTTTCCTTTGTGGTTCTCCGTTTTGTATTTTACTTAGGAAGGACTGATGTTTGTTATTTTCATTCTCAGTTAATTTACAGTTTTTTTTTCTTTTTTATAAATTTATTTATATATTTGTTTGTTTGTTTATGGCTGCGTTTGGTCTTCGTTGCTGTGTGCAGGCTTTCTCTAGTTTGCGGCAAGCATGGGCTACTCTTCGTTGCGGTGTGTGGGCTTCTCATTGGGTGGCTTCTCTTGTTGCAGAGCACGGGCTCTAGGCACATGGTCTTCAGTAGTTGTGGCACTTGGGCTCAGTAGTTGTGGCTCACAAGCTCCAGAGCTCGGGCTCAGTGATTGTGGTGCACGGGCTTAGTTGTTCCGCGGCATGTGGGATCTCACTGGACCAGGGCTCAAACCCTTGTCCCCTGCATTGACAGGTGGATTCTTTTTTTTTTTTTTTTTTGCGGTATGCGGGCCTCTCACTGTTGTGGCCTCTCCCATTGCGGAGTACAGGCTCTGGACGCACAGGCTTAGCAGCCGTGGCTCACGGGCCCAGCCGCTCCACGGCATGTGGGATCTTCCCGGACCAGGGCACGAACCCGTGTCCCCTGTATCAGCAGGCGGACTCTCAACCACTGCGCCACCAGGGAAGCCCGACAGGTGGATTCTTAACCACTGTGGCACAAGGGAAGTCCTAATTTACAGTTCTTATGCTATTATTTTTAAGTATCTCTCCTGTCACTTCAGTGGATTCTTGATAGGGAAAGGAATTAGATATGTGTGCTCAATTTGCCATCTTTATCAGGAATTCAGACAGGTACTTAATTATTCCATGTACTAGGGTTTGTCTCTTGGCTTAATTTAATAACTCACTATCAAGAAGTTTCACAAGCATGTAGTCACTCATAACATTAGATATGCTTTCATTTTATGCCTTAAAAGTATTCTGATATGTTGAATTATTTGCAAGTGGAATATTATAGGCCCTATCAAGGTTTAAATGTAATATAACGTAAAAGTCCTTTTTAATTTTTATTACTCAAAATATTTAATAATTCTTCTATGTTTGTTTACTTTGGATAATTAAAACTTTTATTTTAACAAAAAGCAAACATAAAACATAAAATGTTTTCCTTTATCTAGCTTAGGGGAATCTCTGTAGCTTTCAAGCATTGAGGTTTGTTATAGATGATAATAAAAATACAGGTATTGCATTTTAGCTTTTCTATTATGTAGTACACTCCCATTTTTAAATACCGAAACTATATTAATTTTAAAGTGATTGAGTCTTTTGTAGTTGTAAATTTTCTCCTTGTCAGTAAAATATTTAAAGAGTGTTGGGTGTTCTGTTTAGTTGTGAGATATTTTCCCTTTATGGTTTTATCCCATGTTTATAACTATGCCTCATTAAATAGTATAAACAAATATTTTCTCTGATAAGTTGTTCCATTTATTCATCTGTGTTAGTGATGAATTTAGATAGTGATTGATTCATTTTGCTGTCTAGATACTGAATCTAGATGGATTGATTTGTTATTTTAAAAGCTTTGGTACTTGGGTAGAGTTTGATGGGTATGAATCAAGTTGGTAGCACAGAAGATAGCAGGAAAACAAAAGAAAAGAGAAATGATGAATGTATCCAGATCAGAGGAAAATGGAATAGAACGTATATTTGTGAGTAGTTGGCTAGGGGATCAACCATAAGAGATGAATGCTCAATAAATCCTTGTATTGCTTTTTCCCTGAAAAATATTTTAACTCTACTCTGTGTTCCTTAGCCAAATTCTTCAACTCCTTTAGTCCTTTCCCTTAAGTTATTTGATTCATTTCTTTAGTTATGCTGCTTTTTCTCTGAAGTTCTCTAAATGGTATGTAGTATTTTAAGGGCCACCCATGTTACATTAATTCTGCTCTTTTATATAAGCTAGTAAGGAATATATCATACCCTCTTGTTTCTTTGTGTATATTTTAAAGTTACTTTATTTTTAAATTTAATTTGTTTATTTTAATTTTATTGGAGTATAGTTGATTTACAATGTTGTGTTAGTTTCAGGTGTACAGCAGAGTGATTCAGTTATACATAAACATATACATATATTCATTCTTTTATAGATTCTTTTCTCATATAGGTTATCACCTATATTCATACTCAATATGAATATTGAGTAGTTTCCTGTGCTATACAGTAGGTCCTTGTTGGTTATTTATCTTATATATAGTAGTATGTATATGTTCATCCCAAGCTCCTGATTTATTCCTCCCCCCACCTTTTTCCTTTGGTAACCATAAGTTTGTTATTTACAACTTTGAGCACTCAAAGTTGTAAATAAGCATAAATTTGTTTTCGATATCTGTAAGTCTATTTCTGTCTTGTAAATCGGTTCATTTGTATCTTTTTTAAAAATTAGATTCCACATATGAGTGGTATTATATGATATTTGTCTTTCTCTCTCTGACTTACTTCACTTAGTATGATAATCTCTAGGTTCATCCATGTTGGTGCAAATGACATTACTTCATTCTTTTTTATGGCTGAGCAATATTCCATTGTATATATACCACATCTAAGTTACTTTAGTTATCTTGCTGCTTTATGACATCAGTAATTTGGGTCTAATTTTATGCTTGCTCTCTTCCCTGAGCCATTTTTTATTGTAATGTCTTTAACAGTCAACAGTCTGAATTCTTATTCTTAATATTTTCAATTACATTTGTATTATTTTACCTCAGACCCGTCTTTTTATTTTTCTTGGTGGATTTCAATAGCCTTACTTTAACATCATGCATACAGTAAAACTGTTTTTATTTATTTTAGAGGAGTACACACAATTTCCCTGAGATTGATTTGTTACTCTCAGACTCCTAAGCCCATGTAAAAACTTGAAGATGCTCTTTTGTAGAATTCTCTTACAATTTAAATGTGTACTCACTTCCCTGTGAGCACACATGCGCACACACACACATTTTCACATATGTAGAATGGGGGTGTGGAAGGACAGAACTTTACCACACTGACATTTTGAGGGCTTAGAATGAGGCATTTTAGGTTAAAGTTACTTTTTTAGAAAGAGTGTACAAGTTATACCCCTTCTGATTTGAGGATCATAATTGACAACAAAAAAACCTGCTATTTCTAATACTTAGGATGAGAGTAAATTATCTTTGAAAATGTATTCATGTATTTGCAAGCTATACTTTAAAAGTGAGTCAGTAGAATGAAGAAAATTAAGAAATAGTGAAAAGACTTGAAGTATGATCCTAGATCTTTACATAGTTTGTCAGATTACATTGTACAAATCACTTACCTTATTTTCACATTTGTGAAGTGAAGTGCTTATGCTAAATCATTTCAGGTACAGATTCTACAAAGCTTTGGCATCCATGGTGCAGGTATAATGGGCAGATGGAACTTGTGAATGCTTTTACCAATACTGTGCTACAGAGAACTCAGTCACTTGGATTTGGATAATTTTTAATGTAAACTGAGAACACCAAATTTATAGAGCCCCATTTCTTCAGTGAATAACATGTATAGCTGTTTCTGATTAAAAAAATAAAGCAAACCCCACCTCTGCCCTCTAAAAATGTTTGAAACAAACCCATAGAAAATATAATCAAAAAAAGTTTTTTCATAAAGAATTTTCTCCTTTGAAACATTGAGAGGGTGTGTAGCAGAATCAAGGTCACTAAATCATTTATTTTAAAATCCATGGAGTAGAATTGTTTGTACATTCTATTATCAGAATTTTCCATCTGTCAATCTATATTTTGTCAATAAGTTCTTCCTACTACAAGAAAACTAACAAAGCTAACAATTGGGGGATCATTACTTTCTTTTTAAAAAACATATTAGGAATTTAAAAGATAAATAAATTGGAGGTATAAGGGAGCACTCAAAGTTGTAAATAACTCATGGACTTCAGTAATGGTCCAGGCCAAGGTGGTTGAGGGCTACAATCTGTGTTTATATGCAAGTTCTTAGCATCAGTTATAGAAGTTTTATAACAAACGTACTGTAAAAATTTATGGCATGCTAACTTTATTAATTAAAATCCTCTTGGTGAAAAGTTATTTTACCTTAGAAAGTGGCCTTAGGCATTCTCCTTTAATTTATTGATTTAGAACAAAGTGTTTGAAAAAGTATATGAAAAGCTTTGAAATAATTGCAATGCGCATGGTGTCCAGCTTGCCAGTGATATTTTTCCTTTTTTGTAGTTTATAAGGCAAAGTATTTTAAACTCCTTCTCAAATAGAATTTTGCTTCTTCAGTAATAAGCTATACTCTATCCAAAGGGTGTCAGCATTTTGTAATGTAGAGGCTTCACTGTGGTCTAAAGAGTTAACGATATTTTAATTAGGAAAATTGATCAGGGACATCCATATGATGGTATACATTTCCCAGTGCTTCCATATTCTTCTAAAGTGGAATGAAAAATACATTAAAATTTACATTAAATTAGATCTGTTTTCAAAGTTGAAGGGGGGAACCCTGGCAGTCCAGTGGTTAGGACTCGGCGCCTTCACTGCTGGGGCCTGTGTTCAATCCCCGGTCAGGGAACTAAGGTCCCACAATCTATGTGGGGGCGGAAAAAAAAGGAAGGGAGGGAGGGAGGGAGGGAGGAAGGAAGGAAGGAAGGAAGGGAGGGAGGAAGGAAGGAAGGAAGGGAGGAAAGAAAGGGCGGGAGGGAGGGAGAGAGGGAGGAAGGGAAGAGGGGAGGAAGGAAGTTGAGTCAGGGGAACAGGGGTTGGGATGGGGTTTATGGAATGTATTTGGGACTCCATGGTGGGAGGTGTGGGTCACAGCAGCCCTTTCATCATAAACAGAAAGGAAATTTTGATCAGGGCATTTAGGTTACATGGTTCTTTGCCTTTTTTTGTTTGTTACAGGCAAAGGGGAAGATAGTGATGTACTCAGTATAAATGCAGATGCTTATGACAGCGACATAGAAGGCCCATGCAATGAAGAAGCAGCTGCTCCTGAGGTCTCAGAAAATACAGTCCAAAGTGAAGCTGGTCAGATAGATGACCTGGAGAAAGACATTGAGAAAAGTGTGAATGAGATTCTGGGACTGGCAGAGTCTAGCCCAAAGGAACCGAAAGCCGCCACCCTGACTGTTCCTCCACCAGAAGATGTTCAGCCTTCTGCACAGCAGCTGGAGCTGCTAGAACTTGAGATGAGGGCAAGAGCTATTAAAGCCCTAATGAAAGCTGGTGATATAAAAAAGCCAGCCTAGTTTATTTAAATTGTATCTGAATATTAGATGTGTTTGAACAAAGCCACATCATATAATTTTGTATCTAAAGTTTATTTGGGGTCTTACATGATATTTCTCATGTAACTCTTATTAGATAAACTCATTTTAGGCCTAAAATACATGTTTTTGTTGTTGTTGTTACTTTTGTATTATATATGTTATTGTTTTCTGAATTCATGGCAAATATCATTGGGTAACCGGGATACTTTGTTAGATGAGTATTTAGCTATATCTGCAAATTAATACCAGAAAAGCCATTAGCAAAGAGTCATGGTATTTTTTTCTTTATTTTGAAATGTTTTGACATCAAACCAAAAAGTTTATGAAAGATTGACCAAGCATGTTGCCTTTAGGCTACCTGTATTTTGCGATAGAATATTAAATTATTGCTCCTAGATTTGTTAACAATTTAAGAAATTTAGTTATGCTTATATGCACTTTTAAAATATGTACTGCATTGAAGATGCCTTCTATGGGTGTGGACTTGCTAGTAAAAACTGAGTGACATTTTTGTTACAAGACTTAGAGATCCAAAATGGCTGAGAAAAGCTTTCTTTATAAAAGAGAAAAAGAACTTAATTTAAAGCATTTTTAAACAATGTAGAAGTAATTGCCCAACTTTAATTCCAGCAGACAAGTTATTCTAACAGGTATTTGATATTACTGGACGCTTAGTTCATTTTTTTTCCTTCAATAAAAAGGGAAGGGCTTCCCCGGTGGCGCAGTGGTTGAGAGTCCGCCTGCCGATGCGAGGGACACGGGTTCGTGCCCCGGTCCGGGAAGATCCCACATGCCGCGGAGCGGCTGGGCCCGTGAGCCATGGCCGCTGAGCCTGCGTGTCCGGGGCCTGTGCTCCGCAACGGGAGAGGCCACAACAGTGAGAGGCCCGCGTACCGCAAAAAAAAAAAAAAAAAAAAAGAAGGGAACACATTTTACATTCCAAGCTATTAGGAAAAGGAGACTATTTTATCGTACAGCCTTTCATCCGATGTTTTTGCTTGAAGATCTGATGTGCTATAATTAAAATAATTTTAAATTAATGAATTAAAAATAATAAAGACTATCATTCTGGATCTGAGGACTTTTGATACATTTCCAAAAATGAAACTAATTTCAGGAAGCTTTGATAAGTTGATGTAATAATTAATCTAATTTTGTATAGGTTTTGTAAATAACATCCTGCCACAATTATGGATGCTTGCCCCATCACTAATTGTAGTTGTTTGATACCAAAATGAATTTAGGCGGAGACTCTTAAAATAAATTAATTTTTTTTCTAAAAGATAAATCTGGAACTGTTGTTTTTATATTTGCTAACAAAAACAGTATATTTTATTTGTAAGCCATGTTCTGTTAATGTTGTATGAGGATTTTCCTTATACACAAAACTTACAGGGATTGTGTCTTACTAGCTGGCTTAATTAGATGTAAATTTTAGAGGGTTTCTTATGAAAATAGTATTTATGAAACACTGGAGTTGCAGTTAATAAATTCATTTTTGTTGTTCCTGAACATGCCTTTAAATAATCCTGTCATTTTTTTTCTTGTGGAATCTTTCTAATGAAGGACAGAGGCCTATATCATTTGAAATGCTTCTCTTAGGCTGATAAACATGGATATGATTTAAATAGTTCTCATAGTTACTGCTTCAAAATGAAAAAATCAGTTTCTATTTCCACTTAAAAGTTAAAATAATAACAAAGTAGTGCAGAATAAACTTTATTGCTGCTTATTAATTATAAGATGCAGTAGATGACTTTTGTGTGATCAAACATAGGAGTAGAAAAAGGTCTGAGTGCTTTGTAGCTGATTAAAGTCACCACCTTCATGAAGCATTGTGTGTCTGCTGTATTCACTGTGCAGAATTGTTTAGAGGACATTTGACTAGAGTGGGAGCGTTTGAGGTAGAATGAACTGAACAAATCAGAGGCTGCTTGGATTCTTACCTTGGAAAATCAACTTTCTCACTTTTTTTTTTTTGTAATGTTGAAAGATGAGGTTTTTGCAAATGAATGGCTTTAGAGAACAGGAATAAGGTTATTTTAGAAATGGGAAACGTTATTTTAGATATGGGAAAGGTTATTTTAGATATGGGAAAATATCATATATTGATCTGATGCTGTCATTTAAATCATCAGCTCACAGGTATTTATTGACTACCTCACAGGTGTTTAGTCTTGTTCAGAATCTTAAACTGTTATGGTGTAGGAATGTTGTGGTATAGATTTTAGCATGGAATAGACTGATGAATAAACAGATGAGCCCTGCTTCGTTTTATGCCTAATTCTTCCCTTTTGCCAAGGTAAAGAAAAATTTTAGGCCATGTTTAATTAGTGATTAAGAGGGAAAAAAATGGGCCGCCTAACTTTCCATCCAAAGTCAGGTAATTCTGATATTTGACTAGGAACTTGACCCAAGACTTGAATGATAGGTGGCAACTGGTAATAATGGGTCCTCTGCAATAGGCCTTGGCCCGCTTTTTGATGTTCCTATTAGTTCAGAGACTCAAGGTATATCCTAAAAACCTATCACTAGGTTACCAGTGTGTAGCATAATAATTATGAAAATCACCTAACACTCTCAAGTCCTTTGGTTGAACACCATCAGTTCCTTAAAACTATAGGGCAGTATATCTTTTCCTAGTAAATCTTGTTGTCAAAACCTACTTTCAGCAAATCGTTAGATCCTAGGGCATGATTAGCTATCTGAATAAAGGTGTTCTGAGTCATTTGAATAGTAATACAAATTGCAATAAAATATGTGTTTTCAATGCCATTTTCCAGGTAGATAAAGCAGGAGTGAACCCACAATTTAAGCAAAATATAGATGGCAGCCTGAAAGTTTTAAAAATTCTCGGTTCCATTTCATCATAAAAAGTAGGAAAAGAGAGTTTGGTTATAGATACTTTTCCTTTATTGTATAATGTCTAATTATTTAAAAGTAAAAGACCAATATGCTTTAACTTAAAACTAATAGATATTTTTACATTTTTTATTTTCAAGTAGTCTGCCTTTTTAAATAAAAAGAAAAGTGCTAATGAATATATCAGTAGGAACTCAATTTCCTTGATACTTAATTATTATTTTAAAATGCATTGTGATAAAATGACAAGAGTGTGAGAGTTAACAGAGGGTTCTGATTCTGCCCAAACCAGCTGTGTAACTTTGGACAAGTAACTATAAAATAGGAGAGATGAATCATTAGCAAATATATAAGGTTTCTTTCTGCTGTAACATCCTGTGATTCCAGTAGAAAATACCATAAAATTTGTAAAACTTAGGGAACTCTTTTGAGTTCAAGTATTTTTTAGGGCTTCCCCTCCTCTTCCCCCTATTCAAAATGAAACAGTCTAATCTTTCTTTGTCCCATAGGGTTGCTAGATATGAACAATAATCCAGTTTTTTTTTTCTTTTACCTATTTTTTTCACTATTTATTTATTTATTTACTTATTTATCGTTGCTGCCCGCGGGCTTTCTCTAGTTGTGGCAAGCGGGGGCTACTCTTCATTGTGGTGCGTGGGCTTCTCATTGCGGTGGCTTCTCTTGTTGTAGAGCATGGGCTCTAGGTGTGCAGGCTTCAGTAGTTGTGGTGCATGGGCTCAATAGTTGTGGCACACGGGCTTCGTTGCTCCGTGGCATGTGGGATCTTCCTGGACCAGGGATTGAACCCATGTCCCCTGCATTGGCAGGCAGGTTCTTAACCACTGTGCCACCAGGGAAGTCCTACCTATTAGTCTTTATTGTCAGGGTCACTTGGTAAGTATTGTCTAGAATTATTCACTTTGGTCTATAAACTTAGGTTACTATCTTTAACTTATTGCTTTATTTATTTATTTCAAAATATGTAGATAGTTTTAAGTCAAAAAATTTTTTTCCAAGGCTTATTATAATGAAAAACAGTACTGCCTTCCCTATTCTTTTTACACCAGCTCTTGCTACTGAGAGGTAACCACTTTCAAATCTTTTAGCCTTCTTAAAATTTTACCTTTGTATTTCTGAGTAACATGATTTTTTGCTATTCCTTGATATTTCAGTCTTAGATTTTATTTATTGATCTATTTTGGAATATGAAAATTAAGCTCTATTCCTTCTCCCTGTTCCCTAAAAATGTAGCTTCCTCTCTCATCCTCCCAATTTAGTGCAGTTACATCACAGTTTTGGTTCAATTAGCATTCAATATTTATACTCTTTTGACTGTGTAAATGTTATTCACAACTGGGTTGTGTGGTATCTGTAATTAGATTTCCTTTTTTGTTCCAATTTTTGTTTTAAGCCGTTTGGAATTAATTTATAATGACCTTATTCTTTCATTTGCTCAGTGTTCTCTGTAGTAGCAGTTAAATTGTACCCTAACTACCTTCCAGGAGTTTCAGTTTCTTAGTAGGTTCAAACACATCATGTAATCTAGCTTTGTTTTTTTCTTTCTTTAAAGACATTTCTCCTGGGGCTCTCTGTCCTATGCTAATCTGGATTGGTTGCTCTTCACCTCTTTCATGCTGGATATCCCATTTCCTGAATCCTGTCTTCCTCTTTTCGTTTATTCCCTCATTTTGGCGGTGTACCTCTTCCAGCAGCTTCCTGTGAAAAACTGCATAAAGAATAAATAGTTTTGATTCATTGGTGTTAACCAACATGGCTCAATTCTATCCATATGTTCAATTGAAACATTATGTGAGTGTTGACATTAGGCTGGAAATCATTGTCCTTTTCAATTTTACAGCATTACACCAGTGCCTTTTAACTTCCACTGAAGCTATTGAGAAGTCGTTTGTCATTTTGATTCTTGATACTTATGTGTGTCCTGTTTGTTTCTCTTTGGAAGCTGTTAGTATCTTATCTTTACTCCTAATATTCTGAAATTTCTTGATGATGTGTTAAAGGATGGATCTTTTTTTTCATCCTTGAGTTCATCATTGATGGACTCTTTTAAAAGGGAAATTCACATCATTGAGTTCTGGGAAGATTTTTAATATTACTTCTTGGATAAGTTCCTTCCCTCTAATTTTTTCTAATCTCTATTTCTAGAACTCCTTTTATTAAGATGTGGATATCTAGGCCTAATTTTAAAATTTATTTCTCTTTTCCATCTTTTTCTTCTGCTTTCTTATATATTTTCTTAATATTCTCTTCCAGTTCTTCCAATGATTTTTTTCTCCTATCATATTTTTAATATCCAAAAGATTTTTTAATTCTCTGAATATTCCCTTTTAAAAGTAGCAGTATGTTGTGTCTGTAGGGCCATGGCTCCACTCCATGGTGTTCTGGTGACCTTGTACATATCCCCGTAGGCCATGCAGTCAGAGCTTGAACCTCCTGGCCTAAGTCTTGGTGCAATGCCTTGTTATCTTCCTAGGAACGTGGTCAGACAGTCAAGTCTTGTGAGGAGCCGTCACAAGAACATTTTCTCATCGGCCTTTTCTTCTTGAGGGAAGCTCCCTATTTTGCAGAAGGATGTCTTGAGGCAATTTTCCCATCTGCCTCCCTGGTTCCTTGGAGACTTGAAACTTTCTATCTTGCCCCACTTAAGGCACAGCTGTAGGCTGTAAAATTTCTTAGCTGCAGCCTGGCGTTAGCAACTCAGCAGCAGTGTCCCGTTAATCCTGTTGCATCTGGTTCCTTTTACTTTGGTGTCACCCTACCCAGAGGCCATGGGGACTTGGCACCTTTGACTACGATGTTTTCACTGTGTAAGTAATAAGCTGCCTGCATCTAAAAGGAGCTTGTTGTTTTTCGTTAATGGCTAAGTCTGTTGGGCCTTGCTTGACCCTTGCCTTGGACTTGCGCTTGATAGTTTCGTGGACGAAACATTTTTACCTGTCTGAGGATGTTAATTTTAGTGGTTGTTTTCAAGTTTTCTTCTGCTTTTTTGCCTTCTACTTCCTTCAATTTAATTTTTTTCTTATTTTCCTCTCTAAGGTTGTCTCGAATTTCCTTCAATCTGTGGTGATGTTTAGCTGCTTTCATGAGTAAGACCCTAAAAAGCTGATTGGAAGCCCTGTTTATGGATGAGGCTCGCTAATTGGTACAATTCACTTTTCTTTGGGGCTGCCTGAGGATATCCACGGTTTGCTCTGAAGGCTTTTTCCTGAATGCCCTTAGCTCTGCTTGGTATGCCTGAGTTTAGAATCTCATGCTTCAACTCTGCCAGAGTTTTCTGTGGAGTTAGTGAAAGAAGGGTTGCCTGTTTGTGAAAACAACTTTCGCGTTTTGCCCTCTGCACTGTCTTTGGAGGAACCTAGGATCTTCATTACTTGGGTTTGTGTTTAGGAGCAAGTTGCTTCTTAGTTTCCTACGGCCCTTCGGGTTGCAAATTTCTTCACCTGCTAAGTCAATTCCACTCATTTGTGCTTCAGCTTCCAAAATTTTCTTATCATTTCGGTGGACTTTCATGAGAGAGCAGTGGCAAATGTGGTTGTTTAGTATACGTTTAAGCAGATGTGACTTGAATTTTTAACTTGTTTTTGCTTTGGTCAATTCTGAGTTTTTGTTTTTCTTAAATCCAAGCTCAGATTAATTGGTTTCAAGTGGAAAGGTGTAGGTCACCATGTGTTTTTCTTCTTTCACTCTAGTAATTTTTAAGAGAATACGTGTTGGCGTTAGTTATTGTGCTGATATTTTCAAATGTGCCGTGTGCTCTTTCATTATGTAATTTCACATTCTTTTTAATTTTACAAGTATTTACTTGCGTTCTTATCGTAGTATTTGTTCTTTTGCCCTTGCTTTGGTTTTCTTCTGGATTTCCTGTTATTTGCCATGTGTCTTTGCTTATCTTCAATACATGTCACTTTCTTGTGAACCTTCTTTATCCTCATTTTGAGTTAAATTTTTTTCCCTTTTCACCTGTTTCTCTTAAGGCACTATCTGTTATGTTTATTCACTCCTATGTTTCTTCTAGTTTTGTTTTCATTTCTGGAGTGACATTTTTCTTTCATTTCCAATTTCTCCCTAAATTCTGTCTCCTCATTTCTAATTCTGATTCATATTTCATTTTTTTATGGCTTGTATCATTTTTGTAATGACTTTAATCTCATTTTAAAATACAAGGTAATAGTTTTGATATGTTCTGTGGGTCTTTCTGGTGTACTTTTATTGTCTGGAGGGATGTTATTCTTTTCCTTATTCTCTGTTTTATTTATAACAATATAGCATAGGATTTGATCTTGATTTTTTTTTTTTTTTTTTGCGGTACGCGGGCCTCTCACTGCTGTGGCCTCTCCCGTTGCGGAGCACAGGCTGCGGATGCGCAGGCTCAGCGGCCGTGGCTCACAGGCCCAGCCGCTCCGCGGCATGTGGGATCTTCCCAGACTGGGGCATGAACCCGCGTCCCCTGCATCGGCAGGCGGACTCTCAACCACTGCGCCACCAGGGAAGCCCTGATCTTGATATTTTTGTTCCTCATTTTTAGTGAAGCTCATTTTTCTGAACTTTAAAAAGGAACCTGGTTCAGATTAGCTTTTCTATCTTCATACTCCTTTTGGTTTGCAGTAGTTGTGGCATGCAGTAGTTGTGGCATGTGGGCTCAGTAGTTGTGGCTTGCGGGCTCTAGAACGCAGGCTCAGTAGTTGTGGCACATGGGGCTAGTTGCTCCGCGGCATGTAGGATCTTCCTGGACCAGAGATTGAACCCGTGTCCCCTGCATTGGCAGGTGGATTCTTAACCACTGCACCACCAGGGAAGCCCCTCCTTTGTTTTTTGTTCTCTGCTGTTCAAAATTGTGCTGCCTTGCTTTCAGAGCTCTGTTCCCCTTTCCCACCTTTACTTGAACTCCTCTTTCCATCTGTTGATTTCCTCTATCCTGATCAGTTTTGATTCTACCACCAAGTGATTCTTTTTAGTGGGACTCTCTCCTAGAAGGGAGCCCTGGCTTGTCCGTTTCAGGAGTGCTTAGGGTCTAGAGTGCTCCTGCTGCTTTGAGACATTATTATCCTCACATTCACCTGCTATTATGAGAGGCAAAACCCATCCCACCTTCAGTTGCTGTCTCAAATTGCCTCACCTGATTTCTACTTATTTTGAGCGTCTCCTATTATCAGATCTGTTAGATGCCCAGTTGGCTTCCCTTTGTTTTCTCCTACAGAAGTGCTGATATTATGAAGGTAATAGGACTTGTTAGTGGTTTGTTCTACCTACTTATATTCTGAGGTTGTTGCATACCTGTACTTAGTCTTGTTTTAAATGTTGTCCATGGTTTTCGGGTTTTCTTTCCATTACTCTCCCTGGGTTTATGGAGAGATTCAAAAACTCTTGCTTTTGCTACCACTATCTTCCCAGGGTACCCCTGTGTTTTCATTTTAAGACATGTAGTCAGTCTTCATTGTATACAAATAAAAATGTACTTTATATAAAGGAGAGCTGACATATATATGAGATATCTTATTGAATTATTTCAAAGAATTCTTAAAATTATTACATTAATTTTATCAGAGTTACTTTTAAATTTTAAAACCAAAGCTTGATTGTTATCTGGTAGAAGCAGTTGTTACCCTGAATGTAAAACACGTTAGTACTGCTCCTTAATAGCAAAGGGAATTAGCTTTATTAGGTATATTCTTATAATAGTTATTGTCAGTTGTAAGATCTTTTTTATTCTCTTAAGATTAAAAGTCATTTGTACAAAAATAAAAAGATATGACATTATGATTCAGAGAACCAATATTTTAATGTTTTAAAATTTGGGGGGAAGATAATTCACTCTGTCACTTTTAAAAGATAAATTGTTTCTTATTCTTTGAATAACTTACATTTATTCATTAGTCTTCTGTTTTAGTATATCTTCTCTGCCTGGAACGTATTTCCTGAGGCCAAAAGAGAGCTATGAGTTTTAGTAACTGATTTTTTTCCCTCTAAATACATTTGGTGGAGGATTTTAAATAAGATTCTATCTTTAGTGTGATATTTAAAATCACCATATTAATGAAAAATTGGTACTATCGTATGCCATGTTTATCAATCTATTATAACATGGTCACAAAAACCAAAAAAAACTCTGCCTGAAAAGAGATTCAGAAAGTGTCAGTATCATTATTACATAAAGTTTTTCTCTGTCTTTTAGTTTAAAAGATAGCTTGATGTGGTTGATTACTGTAACACAATTGTTTTGGTATTAAATATCTGTGTAATAGCTTATTTGTGGAATTTTTCTATTAGTAAACATGGAGACTATATTAGGAACACTTAAGATATCAAATTAAAATCCGATTATGCCTTTGGCTTATTCACGATTATATAAATTTTCTTGTTTACATCTATGTCAAATATGCAATATGTAAAAAGAGAAAAAATGTTTATTATGTATATTTTATTTACAGCCAGATTTGAAGGTTAAAATACTGCATTTTCCAATCAGGTTTCATGTTTTATAGTTCTTGCTATTAACATTTAAATGCATAAATGGAATTCTTATGCATTCTGAAGTCTGCAAAAAGATTTTTGCTGCACACTAGTTGATCAAACTGCTGCTATAGTCCCATGAGAAAGAACCAAAGATGATAACTGTAAATACTGTATGTTTATGAAACTGTGGAGGACAAGTAATCATCCCTCTTTTTAAAAAAAATATATGTTCATACAATTGACTATTGTCTTTTCAATATACCTTCAGATATCATCTTTTTCCATTTACTCTTTAGATACTTCTGTCAAAACTTAATGTGAATATTATCTTTTTCCACTTAATCTTTAGACTCTTTTGTCAGAACTTAATGTGAATTTTAACCTATGGTAAAAATCAGTCTTATATAAATGCTTATTGTTTTCTGTGTTGAGTAAATGAAATCAATCCCTCCCAGTTATGGAACATGTTTAGATCGACATGTGACATCTATAAGAACTTGGTTTTCATATTTCCACTTATATATTAATTAAATGTTAATTGATTTTTTTTTTTTTTTTAGGAAAGCCTGCTAGTCTTTAGTGGAGGAGAGACATTTCATTGGCAGTTTTTTTTTTTTCCCCTGAATCTCCAAAATGAACCTTTATTAGTGCGTTGATTTGGAATTCAGAAGCTTTTAAATTGTAGCTCAAAGTATTTAAACATTGTGAGTTGGCAATCTTAAGCACACTTTACTGTGAATTAGTTTGAAATTATTTGTCTTTATTAGCTAGATATTATCAGAAAATAGAGTTTTGATTGGTAAGAGAAGGAACTTTAAATAGAGCTTATGGATCTAACAAATGGATAGGAGACCATGGGGTGCAGCTACCCACATTAGCTTGGTTGGTGTGTCTGTTTTGAAACAGCCCTACTGACCAAAATTTTTAGTAAATCTTCTTTGTTTGCTTTTCTTCCCTTTTTTCTTCCACCTCGCTATAAATATTAACTCTTTCCTTTGCTCTTTTTTCATTTTCCTGCTCTGCATTTTCTTCCTTAACTGATCATTATTTGAGAAAAATTTTTAAATTCTTTGTTGTATTCTCAATCTATATATTTAAAAAAATGTCAAAAACTTTATGTTTAGAAACCTGTTTTTCTTTAAAGTATATAATTGAGAATTTTATAATAATTGAGAATCAGAGAAACAGAACTTTTGATTGGATGAGATATTAAAGATCTAGTTCAAAATACCAACAAATTGAATGTCTATTTCTGTATATGATCTTCAAAAAACTTCATTTTTGAATTAGTGTTTTACCATTACAAGAAAAGATTAAAGCTTTTGGTCATGCCACTTCCTTCCCCCATTCCCCACAATCATTTCAGTGCATATGTCACCCAAATATTAATTCTCTTCCTCCTGTTTTATCCACAGCTTCAGTTTAAATTATCAAAAGTACATGAACATTAGGTGATTTTGAGTTCAAAGTTTTCTTTCTCTTTTTTTAAAGCTCTGTTTCCTAATTTCTCCTTTGCAGCATTAGAGCTTTATTGCAGAATACTTGGACAAAAGAGAAAAGCATAGAGAGGAACCTCAATGTCTAGACGTAATCTATTGGGTATTTTACCTTGTTCTCCAATGTTTAAAATCATTGTTGATCAAATTAGCAGTACAACACACACACACACACACACACACACACACACACACACACACACACACACACACAGTGTGTTGTCAAGATACTCAGTGTTGTCAAGAGTACAGAGCTTCCTTGACTTACAATGGTGTTATGGCCTGATAAACCCATTATAAGCTGAAAATACGGTAAGCTGAAAGTGTATTTAATACACCTAACCTACTGAACATCAGAGGTTAGCCTAGCCTACCTTAAACATGCTCAGAACACTTACATTAGCCTACAGTTGGACAAAATCATCTCACACAAAGCCTATTTTATAATCAAGTGTTGAATATCTTACGTGATTTACTGAATACTGTACTGAAAGTAAAAAACAGAACGGCTGTCTGGGTACAGAATGGTTGTAAAGGTATCGGTTGTTTACCCTTGTGATCACGTAACTGATGGGAGCTGCAGCTCCCCACCACTGCCCGGCATCATGAGTATCATATACTGCACGTCGCTAGCCTGGGAAAAGATCCAAATTCAAAGTACGGTCTCTAGTGAACATGTATATTGCTTTCACACCATCATAAAGTGGAAAAATCCTAAGTCGAACCATCATAAGTTGGGGACCATCTGTATAAGGAGTAAAAACATAAAAGGCAAACGATCTGGAGGAAAAAGAGCATGTGTACAAATGAAAGCCATAGGGTTGATATTCTTAAGATACTAAGATTTAATACATATAATCAAGAAATTACAAAGTGTTAATATCGTAGAATTGTGTGTTAACTGTGGTTGCTGATTCTTCAAGCTCAGAGAATATTGGAGGGGTAGGAGACAGCGCTGGGAGATGTGCGGAGTAAGCACATCCAGTAGGAGAAATGACAGCTCACCATGAAAGAAGTGAAAGAGCTCTGGTTCCGTGGTCCCTGGAGACCATTTAGGGCAGGGGCAAATAGTTTCACACTCAAGAGGTTTTGTTTGCTCTAAGTATCACACTACGGTGTGATAACTGACGTGTCTAATGATGAATCCGAGTCTGTAAGAAATGGAGTTCCTGTGGAATTGTTTGCAAATTTAAGTTTTGTTGTAAAGTGTAAAAGCAGATGTTTGGGTATAAGAAGACTGTATATATGGGCAGCTTCTTTTCTTGATTTACTGGATAAATGAGACATCATCTTTAGGTAACTATTTGAGAACATCCTGTTATATTCTCTTATCTCCGCTTTGCGTCCTAGCTGCAGTTAGAATATATGTAATTTCTGTTCACTGAAACAATAGAATAGAGAGAATGGACTTGAGTATTCCTTGGTAGATGTCCACATAATGTCATTTGAAGCATAAAACATATTTATCACTGAAAACTGAAATTAGCCCCAGAACTAGGGGGCTCTGTTTGACACTTTAAAGGTATAAGCTCAGTGAGGAACATAATTAGGGATAACAGGCTTTAATGCTTGGCAGGAGTAGGTGGCGCATTTACTTAACATACAGTGCTTAATATTACTCTCTTGACAGATTCTCCAAATATCATTTTTTTCCATAGCAACATGTTCCCCCATGTGTCTGATACTTGATATGAACAAAATTTTAACAAATGGTTGATTGCAGTTAAATGAGAACCCTGTGGTATAGTCAAAGTGAAGTATTGTATACTTTGTATGTAACAACTGTGAATATTATAACTTACCTGAAAGTTAAGAAATCAAGTCAAGAAATCCAACTTTTTTTTTTTTTTTTTTTTTTTTGCGGTATGCGGGCCTCTCACTGTTGTGGCCTCTCCCGTTGCGGAGCACAGGCTCGGGACGTGCAGGCTCAGCGGCCATGGCTCACGGGCCCAGCCACTCCGCGGCATGTGGGATCTTCCCGGACCGGGGCACGAACCTGCGTCCCCTGCGTCGGCAGGCGGACTCCCAATCACTGCGCCACCAGGGAAGCCCCAACTTTTTTTTCTTTTTTAACATCTTTATTGGGGTATAATTGTTTTACAATGGTGTGTTAGTTTCTGCTTTATAACAAAGTGAATCAGTTATACATAAACATATGTTCCCATATGTCTTCCCTCTTGCGTCTCCCTCCCTCCCACCCTCCCTATCCCACCCCTCCAGGCTCTCACAAAGCACCAAGCCAATATCACTCTGCCATGTGGCTGCTTCCCACTAGCTATCTACCTTACTACGTTTGTTAGTGTGTATATGTCCATGACTCTCTCTCGCTTTGTCACAGCTTATGCTTCCCCCTCCCCATATCCTCAAGTCCATTCTCTAGTAGGTCTGTGTCTTTATTCCTGTCTTACCCCTAGGTTCTTCATGACATTTTTTTTTCTTAAATTCCATATATATGTGTTAGCTTATGGTATTTGTCTCTCTCTTTCTGACTTACTTCACTCTGTACGACAGACTCTGGGTCTATCCACCTCATTACAAATAGCTCAATTTCGTTTCTTTTTATGGCTGAGTAATATTCCATTGTATATATGTGCCACATCTTCTTTATCCATTCATCCGATGATGGACACTTAGGTTGTTTCCATCTCCGGGCTATTGTAAATAGAGCTACAATGAACATTTTGGTACATGACTCTTTTTGAATTATGGTTTTCTCAGGGTATATGCCCAGTAGTGGGATTGCTGGGTCATATGGTAGTTCCATTTTTAGTTTTTTAAGGAACCTCCATACTGTTCGCCATAGTGTCTGTATCAATTTACATTCCTACCAACAGTGCAAGAGGGTTCCCTTTTCTCCACACCCTCTCCAGCATTTATTGTTTCTAGATTTTTTCATGATGGCCATTCTGATTGGTGTGAGATATCTCATTGTAGTTTTGATTTGCATTTCTCTAATGATTAGTGATGTTGAGCATTCTTACATGTGTTTGTTGGCAGTCTGTATATCTTCTTTGGAGAAATGTCTATTTAGGTCTTCTGCCCATTTTTGGATTGGGTTGTATGTTTTTTTGTTATTAAGCTGAATGAACTGCTTATAAATTTTGGAGATTAATCCTTTGTCACTTGCTTCATTTGCAAATATTTTCTCCCATTCTGAGGGTTGTCTTTTGGTTTTATTTATGGTTTCCTTTGCTGTGCAAAAGCTTTGAAGTTTCATTAGGTGCCATTTGTTTATTTTTGTTTTTATTTCCATTTATCTAGGAGGTGGGTCAAAAAGGATCTTGCTGTGATTTATGTCATAGATTTTCCTGCCTGTATTTTCCTCTAAGAGTTTGATAGTTTCTGGCCTTATATTTAGGTCTTTAATCCATTTTGAGCTTATTTTTGTGTATGGCGTTAAGGAGTGATCCAATCTCATACTTTTACATGTAGCTGTCCAGTTTTCCCAGCACCACTTATTGAAGAGGCTGTCCTTTCTCCACTGTACATTCCTGCCTTCTTTATCAAAGATAAGGTGACCATATGTGCGTGGGTTTATCTCTGGGCTTTCAATCCTGTTCCATTGATCTATCTTTCTGTTTTTGTGCCAGTACCATACTACCTTGATTACTGTAGCTTTGTAGTATAGTCTGAAGTCACGGAGCCTGATTCCCCCAGCTCCGTTTTTCGTTCTCAAGATTGCTTTGGCTATTCGGGGCCTTTTGTGTTTCCATAGAAATTGTGAAATTTTTTGTTCTAGTTCTGTGAACAATGCCAGTGGTAGTTTGATAGGGATTGCATTGAATCTGTAGATTGCTTTGGGTAGTAGGGTCATTTTCACAATGTTGATCCTTCCAATCCAAGAACATGGTATATCTCTCCATCTATTTGTATCATGTTTAATTTCTTTCTTCAGTGTCTTATAATTTTCTGCATACAGGTCTTTTGTCTCCTTAGGTAGGTTTATTCCTAGATATTTTATTCTTTTTGTTGCAATGGTAAATGGGAGTGTTTCTTGATTTCACTTTAAGATTTTTCATCCTTAGTGTATAGGAATGCCAGAGATTTCTGTGCATTAATTTTGTATCCTACTACTTTACCAAATTCATTGATTAGCTCTAGTAGTTTTCTGGTAACATCTTTAGGATTCTCTATGTATAGTGTCATGTCATCTGCAAACAGTGACAGCTTTACTTATTTTCCAATTTGGATTCCCTTTATTTCCTTTTCTTCTGTGATTGCTGTGGCTAAAACTTCCAAAACTATGTTGAATAAGAGTGGTGAGAGTGGGCAACCTTGTCTTGTTCCTGATCTTAGTGGAAATGCTTTCAGTTTTTCACCATTGAGGACAATGTTGGCTGTGGGTTTGTCATATATGGCTTTTATTATGTTGAGGAGAGTTCCCTCTATGCCTACTCTCTGCAGGGTTTTTATCATAAATGGGTGTTGAATTTTGTCAAAAGCTTTCTCTGCATCTATTGAGATGATCATATGGTTTTTCTCCTTCAATTTGTTAATATGGTGTATCACGTTGATTGATTTGCGTATATTGAAGAATCCTTGCATTCCTGGAATAAACCCCACTTGATCATGGTGTATGATCCATTTAATGTGCTGCTGGATTCTGTTTGCTAGTATTTTGTAGAGGATTTTTGCATCTATGTTCATCAGTGATATTGGCCTGTAGTTTTCTTTCTTTGTGACATCCTTGTCTGGTTTTGGTATCAGGGTGATGGTAGCCTCGTAGAATGAGTTTGGGAGTGTTCCTCCCTCTGCTATATTTTGGAAGAGTTTGAGAAGGATAGATGTTATCTCTTCTCTAAATGTTTGATAGAATTCGCCTGTGAAGCATCTGGTCCTGGGCTTTTGCTTGTTGGAAGATTTTTAATCACAGTTTGAATTTCAGTGCTTGTGATTGGTCTGTTCATATTTTCTATTTCTTCCTGATTCAGTCTTGGCAGGTTGTGCATTTCTAAGAATGTGTCCATTTCTTCCAGGTTGTCCATTTTATTGGCATAGAGTTGCTTGTAGTAATCTCTAATGATCTTTTGTATTTCTGCAGTGTCAGGTGTTACTTCTCCTTTTACATTTCTAATTCTATTGATTTGAGTCTTCTCCCTTTTTTTCTTGATGAGTCTGGCTAATGGTTTAAATCACTTTAAATATGTGCTGCCAGTCCCTTCTGGCTTGCAGAGTTTCTGCTGAAAGACCAGCTGTTAACCTTATGGGGATTCCCTTGTGTGTTATTTTCCCCTTGCTGCTTTTAATATGTTTTCTTTGTATTTAATTTTTAACAGTTTGATTAATATGTGTCTTGGCGTGTTTCTTCTTGGATTTATCCTGTATGGGACTCTCTGTGCTTCCTGGACTTGATTAACTATTTCCTTTCCCATATTAGGGAAGTTTTCAACTATAATCTCTTCAAATATTTTCTCAGTCCCTTTCTTTTTCTCTTCTTCTTCTGTAACCTCTGTAATTCGAATGTTGGTGCGTTTAATGTTGTCCCAGAGGTCTCTGAGACTGTCCTCAGTTCTTTTCTTTCTTTTTTCTTTATTCTGCTCTGCAGTAGTTATTTCCACTATTTTATCTTCCAGGTCACTTATCCGTTCTTCTGCCTCAGTTATTCTGCTATTGATCCCTTCTAGAGTATTTTTAATTTCATTTATTGTGTTGTTCATCGTTGTTTGTTTCATCTTTAGTTCTTCTAGGTCCTTGTTAAATATTTCTTGCATTTTCTCTATTCTATTTCCAAGATTTTGGATCATCTCTACTATCATTACTCTGAATTCTTTTTCAGGTAGACTGCCTATTTCATCTTCATTTGTTACATCTGGTGGGTTTTCATCTTGCTCCTTCATCTGCTGTGTGTTTTTCTGTCTTCTCATTTTGCTTATCTTACTGTGTTTGGGGTCTCCTTTGGAGGCTGCAGGTTCGTAGTTCCCGTTGTTTTTGGTGTCTGTCCCCAGTGGCTAAGGTTGGTTCAGTGTGTTGTGTAGGCTTCCTGGTGGAGGGGACTAGTGCCTGTGTTCTGTTGGATGAGGCTGGATCTTGTCTTTCTGGTGGGCAGGTCCACGTCTGGTGGTGTGTTTTGGGGTGTCTGTGGACTTATTATGATTTTAGGCAGCCTCTCTGCTAATGGGTGGGGTTGTGTTCCTGTCTTGCTAGTTGTTTGGCATAGGATATCCAGCACTGTAGCTTGCTGGTCGTTGAGTGAAGCTGGGTGCTGGTGTTGAGATGGAGATCTCTGGGAGATTTTTGCCATTTGATATTATGTGGAGCTGGGAGGTCTCTTGTGGACCAGTGTCCTGAAGTTGGCTCTCCCTCCTTAGAGGCACAGCTCTGACTCCTGGCTGCAGCACCAAGAGCCTTTCATCTACACGGCTCAGAATAAAAGGGAGAAAAGGTAGAAAGAAAGAATTAGTAGAAGTAGAAAGAGAGAAAGAAAGAAAAAAAGGAGGGAGGGAGGGAGGGAGGAAGGAAGGAGGAAAGAAAGGAAAAAAGAAAGAAAGATAAAGTAAAATAAAATAAAGTAATATAAAATACAATAAAGTTATTAAAATAAAAAAATAATTATTAAGAGAAAAAAACAAAACAAACAAAAAAATGGATGGATAGAACCCTAGGACAAATGGTGGAAGCAAAGCTATACAGACAAAATCTCACACAGAAGCATACGCATTCACACTCACAAAAAGAGGAAAAGGGGAAAAAAATCATAAATCTTGCTCTCAAAGTCCACCTCCTTAATTTGGGATGATTCCTTGTCTATTCAGGTATTCCACAGATGCAGGGTACATCAAGTTGATTGTGGAGCTTTAATCCGCTGCTTCTGAGGCTGCTGGGAGAGATTTCCCTTTCTCTTCTTTGTTCTCACAGCTCCCAGGTGCTCAGCTTTGGATTTGGCCCCGCCTCTGCGTGTAGGTCACCAGAGGGCGTCTGTTCTTTGCTCAGACAGGACGGGGTTAAAGGAGCCGCTGATTCCGGGGCTTCGGCTCACTCAGGCTGGGCGGAGGGAGGCGTTCGGAGTGCGGCGCGAGCCTGCAGCGGCGGAGGCCGGCTTGACGTTGCACCAGCCTGAGGCGCTACGTGCGTTTTCCCGGGGGAGTTGTCCCTGGATCCCGGGACCCTGGCAGTGGCGGGCTGCACAGGCTCCCCGGAAGGGGGGTGTGGATAGTGACCTGTGCTCGCACACAGGCTTCTTGGTGGCGACAGCAGCAGCCTTAGCGTCTCATGTCTGTTTCTGGGGTCCGCGCTTTTAGCCGCGGCTCGCACCTGTCTCTGGAGCTCCTTTAAGCAGCGTACTTAAACCCCTCTCCTCACGCACCAGAAAACAAAGAGGGAAGAGAAAGTCTCTTGCCTCTTCGGCAGGCCCAGATTTTTCCCGGACTCCCTCCCGGCTAGCCGTGGCGCACTAACGCCCTGCAGGCTGTGTTCACGCCGCCAACCCCAGTCCTCTCCCGGCGCTCCGACTGAAGCCCGAGCCTCAGCTCCCAGCCCCGCCCGCTCCGGCGGGTGAGCAGACAAGCCTCTCGGACTGGTGAGTGCTGGTAGCACCGATCCTCTGTGCGGGAATCTCCCCGCTTCGCCCCCCGCACCCCTGTTGCTGTGCTCTCCTCCGCGACTCCGAAGCTTCCCCCCTCCGCCACCCGCAGTCTCCGCCCGCGAAGGGGCTTCCTAGTGTGTGCAAA
The DNA here is from genome assembly GCF_951394435.1 of Stenella coeruleoalba. Classification (NCBI taxonomy): domain Eukaryota; kingdom Metazoa; phylum Chordata; class Mammalia; order Artiodactyla; family Delphinidae; genus Stenella; species Stenella coeruleoalba. The sequence goes on from NC_137153.1 coordinate 48,523,039, forward strand.
CTTTTCCTCCTTCACAGCTCCCTCCCACTGGTGCAGGTCCCGTCCCTATTCTTTTGTCTCTGTTTTTGCTTTTTTTCTTTTGCCCTACCCAGGTACGTGGGGAGTTTCTTGCCTTTTGGGAGGTCTGTGGTCTTCTGCTAGCGTTCAGTAGGTGTTCTGTAGGAGTTGTTCCACGTGTAGTTGTATTTCTGGTGTATCTGTGGGGAGGAAGGTGATCTCCGCGTCTTACTCTGTGTCTTTATATTTAAATTGTGATTCTTGTAGGTAACATATGGTTGGGTCTTACTTTTTTTATCCAATATTACAATCTCTGACTTTATTTTTTAGAATTTCTTTGCAGTTTATTTTTTATACATATTATTTGCACATAGTGTATGATATGTAACACTATCTCTCACCTTTTAAATATCTTCCACACTATATTTCTATCATTTCTTTTATATTGACAGTCTTGTTGATATATAATTCACATACCATAAAGTTTACCCTTTTTTTCTTTTTTTTTTTTTTGACTCTGCCACTCGGCTTGCGGGATCCTAGTTCCCCGACCAGAGATTGAATCCAGGCCCCTCGCAGTGAGAGCACTGAGTTCTGATCACCAGGGAATTCTAAAGATTACCCTTTTAAAGTGTGCAGTTCAGAGACTTTATACCTATTAGCAGTCACTTCCCATGCACACGTTCTCCCAGCCCCTGGCAAACATTAATATACTTTGTATGGATTTGCCTATCCTGGATATTTCACATAAATGGAATCTTACAATAGGTGGCTTTTTATATCTAGCTTTGTTGTTTTCAAGATCCATCCATGTTGTAGCATATGTCAGTACTTCATTCCTTTTTTATGGCTAAATAATTTTCCATTGTATTAATATATCACATTTCATTTAGCCATTCATTAGTCGGTTAATTATTGGGTTATTTCTACTTTTTGGCTACCGTGAATAATGCTGCTATGAACATTCATGTACAAGTTCGTGTGTCAACAAATGTTTTCATTTCTTTTGGATACACACCTAGGAGTGGAGTTACTAGGTCATATAGTAACTCTATGTTTAACTTTTTGAGGAATTCGCAACCTTTTTTCCAAATGACTGTACCATTTGCCTTTCCTACCAGCAATGTACTAGGGTTCCAGTTTCCTTGCCAATACTTGTAATTGTCTGCCTTTTTAGTATTTTAAAGATGTTGCTTCACTGTGGTCTCATTTGCTTGTTTCCAATGAGATATCTCCTGTCGTTATTATTCCTCTGTATATAACATGTATTTTCCTGACTGCTTTTACAGTTTTCTTTATTACTAGTTTTGAGCAATTTGATTACAATGTGGCTTTATGTAGTTTTCTTCATATTTCTTGTGCTTGGGGTTCATTGGTATTCTTGGATTTGTGAGTTTATTATTTTTATCACATCTGGAAAAATTTCAGCCATTATTACTTCAAATAATTTTTATTGCCCTCTTTTTCTTTTGGGAACTCCCATTACACATATATAGAGTACTTTAAGTTTTTATCATAGCTCACTGCTGCTCTGTTCATTTTTTAAAAGTCTCTTTTCTCTTCATCTCTCAAATTCACAATTTTATATTCTGTAATATCTAACCTGCTGTGAATCCCATCTAATACTTTCTCAGATTTTACATTGTAATTTTCAATTTAAGAAGTTTGATTTGCATCTTTTTATATTTTTCATATCATTGCTTAACTTTTTGAAACTATAAAAAATAGTTATAGTAACTTTTTTAAAAGTCCTTGTCTGCTTATTCTGTGTCAGTTCTGAGTTCGTCTCAATTGATGAATTTTTCTCCTACTGATGGGTCACATTTTCCAGTTTCTACACAGGCCTGGCAATTTTTGATTGAATGCCAGACAGTAGGACTTTTACTTTGTTGGATGCTGGATATTTTTATTCATATAAATGCTCTCGAGCTTTTTTACTGGGACATCGTTAAGTTACTTGTAAACAATTTGATCCTTTCCATTCTTGCTTTTAAGATTTGTTAGGCCCAACTGGAACATGCTTATGCTCGGTGTAGTTTGTCTTCATTACTGAAAAAAGCCCTCTGTGTATTTAGCCTAGTGCTCTGTGAGTCATGAGGTTCCAGTCTGGCTGCTGTGAACAGGCACTGCTCCTAGCTTCGTGTGAATGCTGGGCCTTATTACCTCCTGTCCTTATAGTGGTTCTTCTCCTGGCCTTGGCAGCTTCCTCGCCTGCATTCCCTGTTCAATCCCCGCTGAGTATTTGAGAAGGCCTCTGTACTTCTGCAGAGTTCTTTCTGCGTCGCTCTCTTGTCTCTGGTTTAGAGTGCAAGTCAGAGTTTGTCTTCAGTGCAGATTTGTCTTTGGCTAGTTTATTCTGACTTCTGTTCTTTAGGGTGTTTCTCTAGTCTTAATAAATCTAGATTTATCATACTCCCTTCAGATGATCTGAAGCCTTCTCTCTCTGCCTCTCTTTACACCTATTTTCCTCTATTCCCTCACCCTACATAGCAAAGAACTGTCTTTCTATTTATCTTATATGATGTGTTGTCTGATTCTGGAGACGTACTCATTTCTGTGTTTCATAGAAGTAGAGAACTGAAATGTCAATCGTTTATCCATGTTTTGTTATTACGCAATAGGATACTTGCCTACGTAAGTGTATTAGTTAGTGCAGCCGTCAACTGGTAGTTATTTGTGTTACCCTCATTTCCTTTAACAGCGTGAGTTATAATTTAGATTGTCAGTTTTCCCTCTTAATTTTAGAGGTAATTGATACTGCTAATAAATTTTTTAAAAATTTCTTTTAGGCCTTCTTCATTTGCAATGAAATAACTGTATTGCCATCTGTTTTCCTTAGTATTATAGGTAATGAATTTTAAGGAGAGTTGAAATGATGGTAACTTTAGGCCCTTATTAAAGTGGCAAAGAAGAATTATTGGGGAATAAATGTACAATTCTATGAATAACTGTTTTCTGGTTGTAAAATAATGTTTATTCATATAATGTTTAAGTAATACAAAGACAGATGGTTAATAACTCCTATCTGCAGCCATAAAAGTAAAATAAGTTTGTTTAAAAAAATTTTTTTTGTCAAATGGACATGTGGGCAATTAATCTGTTGCCATCTTTCCATTGAGAACAAATTTAAAATGGTATAAAAATATTCAGAAACAATTTCTTAGTCATGGAACATAGTTTCTTATTTTGCTTCTCATTGGTACTTCTCTGTTCTTGTTGGAACTGCTGAAGTATTGAAATACTTCAATAAAAAGGGGGTGGACCTCCCTTTTATCCAGGAATAGATTTTGTGGCAGACCACTGAGCCAGCAGTTATTTTGACTTTCCCTGAAAGAGATGAAGTTCCTAAGAATTTATTATATATGTGTTTTGCCACTGAGTGAGCAAGAAAAATACATACCCATCAGTGCTGACTGGATGGTAATTTCTGAAACATGATGCCACCGTCCTCATAAATAACAGTGTAACAGAATCACGGAGAATTTGGCAGAGATCAATCTCTAGATGGATGAGTTAGTCTGCAAGCAAAGCGCTACTCAACTTCTCTTGACTTTTAAGAATGCTCTGTGGGTTTTCTAATCCAGACCCTTGGATTTCAGTGAGTCTCTGGAGATCAAGAAATTTTTACAGACTAACAAAGACTAACTGGTCAACCACTGAGCGTTGGTGTGTGGAGGTACATTGTAATTTCAGTGAGAGATGCCCCTGTGCTGCTTCTAGACACTCGACTCCACTTGCTATCATGGAAATTTGCCATGACTGTTTCGTGAGTTGAATTTTACCCTGATGTCGTGAGATGAGAAAGTATAGATTTCATCAGTGAAAACCTCACCAGATCTGTGAAAACCTGCCAATAAAATATTTGTGTAGTTTCATTTTTGGTGTATTTATGAGGCTGGGTTATGTGGTGTCTTTGAGATCATCTATCTATCTATATGTCAATTGCCTTGTATAAAAGTATAACCTTGGTAGCCAAAGACATTTCCTGCTCTTGCCATGTTTCTCTATAAATATGCTGCAGGGACTATAAACTTGTAGTTGTTTGATAGGTATGGTGCCTAATAGCCCCTGTTTCCCTGTTTGGAACCTAGTAACATTCCCTGGCTCTATAAGTGAACAAAGAGATGATCTAAAAGCAAGTGAATATGATTTGAATTTTCAAGTGAGATATGGACCCAAGCAGTCCTTTATGCATCTCTGCATATGAGGAACGAGGAACCAGGAGATGCCTGAAATGGTCCCTAACGTGCCATCAGCTATTATCTCGGGCTTTTGGCAGGTGTAGGCAGGCAGGGTGGTTAGAAGTTTGAAAACAGAGTTGAAAAAATTATGTCACATTTTTAACAGCCTTCATACAGGGTTTGCCTCATTGCACTGCTTTTTACTACCTCTGTACATTTGGACAAGCTGAGGTATTTTTTAAAAAAGATTTTTTTTCAATATGGCCCTTGGCAGGGGCAAAGCTACTGTATGGGGAATGTTAACTAATTTGGAATGGATGTCCTCAGACAGAGCTGTGAAATAGGCCAAGTGCCTTTCTGGCAACCCATTGCCTCTTTTGAAGTGTCCTTCCTGCTGAAGGGATTTGTGCCATCAGTGCTGCCTGGGCCCCAAAGAGGGAAGAAATCCCATCAAACAAAGACAGTGGGGACTTAATACATTACACATACCAAGAGCAGTGACATTTTAAGAGAGAACCCAGGGAAATGGCAATGCTAGCCATAAAGGTAATGGTAATACTAATAATGATAATGAGTTACCTGTATCAGGCACTGTGCCAAGTACTCTATATACATTGTCCTCCAGCATGAAACCAGTGGGGAGTGATTGTTCTCCCCATTCCTTAGATGCCACGCCCACAATAACACAGGAAAATAACAGAGCCAAGGTTCGTTTGTCTGACACCAAAGCCAGGCTCTTTCCTTTGTGCTGTGATTTTCTACTATGAATGGCTGGTAACTGGAATTTTGGATATCACAAGGGGACATGATTTTAGGATAGGGACCTTCTTAGCTTTCTCAGATTATGGAGAGACAAAGTTAATTCTGGAACCAGAGATTTTTTCACACCCCATACAAATGGTTTCCTGGCTCCGAGGATCTGAATCGATTAAAACGTATGCTGGAGCTATGAGCCAAGAAAATAAACAAAGTGCCTTGATGGTGACAGGAGGTTTTGTCTGATCACTGGAATACCACCCTGGGGAAGCATGGCGCCCACGGGCCTTCAGCCACTTTGCCCCTGTTTGTTCCTGAATGCCATTGGTGACCTTCTGTGAATGTCAGGGGAAGCAGCATCTCCCCACTTGAGTGGCTGCACGCCATGGGTAAGAGCATCATTAATCATCGATAGAGGCATTTTACATTTTCTAGCTGTGCTCCAATAGCATAGAAGTCACTAATCATAGATGGTGCAGGAGCAAGTGCCAAGTAGGTATTTTCATTTAATGGGAAAGTGAAGTAAGGGCAGATAATTGGTAGCTGTATATACATCTCTTTTTCAGTCAGTGGTCTATTTTGTGTGAGGGATAGTAGGTTTCTCACATGTCAACTCCAAATGACAGTAAGGCCTGCTCTGAGCTCTATGTTACAAAGGATTCTGAGAACCCACCTGGAGGCCATGATCTATTAATGATGTCTGCCAAAGGTGCAGGAAGAGCTAGTGAGTCATGAGTTTGCCACCACTTGTTAGATCAGTAAAATATATTCCAAAAAGACCCTCAAGTACCGGGTAGTTTTCTCAGAGTATAACCAAATACTACTTCTGCTCTGGTGTCGGACCTCTTGGTTCTAACCCTGGCACCTTTGTGACCTTTGGCCTCGAATTTCTCTGTGCCTCAGTTTTCCTCATCTATGAGATGGGGCGTAATAATAGTATTTAGCTCAAAGGTGTCGTTAGTTTAAATAAGTTAATATATGTAAATTTCTTAGAACAGTGCCTGGCACATTCAGAGTGTTCAATAAATGTTAATTATGATTAATACAAAAATGGCTTGAGTACCTATTATGTATAGGCACATTTTGAGTTTTGTGCCACACCTCTAACCTAACATCCTGCCCAATTTAGGCTAGTATTTATTGAAAGTGCATCTTGATTTTCACTTGGTATCACCCTAAGGACCAAGTGAATGAGAACCGTCTCCAAACCAACAAATCCTGTTTTGGTCTAATACCAAAATTTTATAACTGGAAGGTATCATAGAGATCATGGAATGTACTTCCTTATTTTATATAGCTGAAGAATCTGAAGCTCAGGAACATTGAAAAGACATCTCTTTTTGTGACTTAGGCATTTATCTTATTTGTTAATGAAAGAATCATAGGCTGTTATAGCAGATTAGGGTTTATGTTTCTTTCATGTATCACATGAAGTGGTTATGTGCACCGCGATGCCTCCTTAGAAGGAGATATTTAGGATAAAAGAGGAAAGTTGGGCACTAAAAAGGAATTGGACCCAGGAAGGCTTGATCTTTTCGGCAGTAGAGTGTGTCTGGCTGAGACAGTGCTCTTCTGAAAGAGATGAGCTGCAGGATGTCTTGAGCCCCCTGCAGGGAGAACAGCGCCAAGACTTAGAACACCTCTGCTGTGAAACCATATAATGAAGGATGGAAGTTTTACATTTTCAACACCTGATTCCTGATCCCACTGTCCCTGAGAAAAGACCCTGACTTATCATGTGCAACACAATATGGAATATGAAAATCTTAATAAAAACGTGTGTGTGTGTGTGTGTGTGTGTGTGTGTGTGAAGCGGTATTGTCTGTAATTAGATTGTCTTCAAACTTGGAAACAGCTTAAAAGAACTAAAGCCCAAACAGTCACTTCAGCAATCCAGGAAGGAGGTAGCAATTTACTGTTGACCTTGACCACAAATTCTTTATTCTAGCAGTGAGGCAGATGACAATTTGCCTAAGATATGTTTAAACAGTGAAGAGCTAAAGACTCTTGTTTTTGTGTGTGAGAGAGAGGAAAATGCAATATTTAATTTGGGACATTTATTTGGAGAACTCTGAGGATTTGAAGTAGAGCACTATAGGTATAGAAAGAATTGAAGAATAAAGATCTAGAACTCTCTTTCTCCCCTCTCCCTCCAAAGCTCTTCTGGAAGCTGCAGATAAAGGGTCACATTAGCTGCTCTTTTCCATTGATACTGGAACAAGACAGAGGCTGAGATTATACCAACGGGCATTTAAGTAATAAATTAAGAATTTGTTGCATGATATCACAGTTGCTAATGCCAGAAGAGAAACTAACTTTTCTAGGAACTTTTCCCCTTATCTTTTTTGAAAAGGTTAGTTCTAGTGTTGTAGCTTTGTAGACACATCTGGCTTCAAATCTTGGGTCCTCTACGGTTAGCTATAATGAATTGAGTCAAAGTTACTTAACATTGTTTAGTCTCAATTTTCCAAACTGTAAAGTGGAGTGAATAATACTCACCTGTAGGGGTCATTGTGCGATCTAAATGGGATAACATGAACAGTACCTAGTATGTGGAAGCAGCTAAATAAAGGTTACTTCTCTTGCCATTTATTTGGAAGATACATTTGAAGTAGTTGAAAAGAAATGAACAAGGTCATTGATTGGCACACCTAGATATGCTATGAAATTACATGAGGACTTTAAAAAAAACTACTGAACTACTGAATCAGAATCTCCAAACTATAGCCTAGAAAACTGTAATTTTTATAAAACTCTCAGATAATTCTGATGCCAAACTCAGTTTTAGATCAATAAACTACAAGAACTCTTGAAATTCTTTGTATTTTATTATCTCCCATCATCATTTAAAAATCAATTTAGTTAGGCAACGAATATTAACCAGTGTCAGAATCATCTGTACTGAGTTTAGAAATACTTCTGATCATGGGCTGAGCCATAGAAGACACTTGAATTGCTTTGATCACATCTCACTTTCTGAAAGCCTTGAAATAGTCTGATTAAGAATTATATGTAAAAAAGTTCATTCCACAGATATTTATTTACCACCTCCTATACACCAGACACCATGCTAGGTGCTTATGATTGGTTAAACAGGCAGAACTCCCTGCTTTGTGAAGCTTAATAAAGTTAAGCTTGTTTGTGTGTTTTTAAGACCTGAGCAAATAAGCCTTTGCTACAATTATAATTTTAACCTTAATAAATAGCCAAACCGGAAGTTTACTGCCATGCACATCATACTTCATATTTATTTTTTTCATGTTTTCTAACATTTTGTTATGAAAATTTTCAAACAAGTAGCAACACTGTAAGAATTTTACAGTGAACACCCACATACCCAACACCTAGATTCTACTATTAACACTTTACCGGACTTGCCTTGATACTTAGCTATCAATCCCATAAATAAACCCATCTTAGTATTTGTGATGTACTTCAAAGTAAATCTAAGACATCAGTGTACTTCCCCTAAATACTTCAGAGGCATATCATTAGCATCAGAGTTTAATATTTGTTGACATTTTTCTTTTGGTGTAACATTTACAATGAAATGCACCATCTTAAGTGAACATTCGCTGCATTTTGGCAAACGTATATACACATATAAGCTATCAAGACACAGAACACAGAAAGTTTTCTCACTCCCCTTCCTAGTGAATCCTTCCTCCAAACCCCAGCGGCAACCTCTGTTCTGAAGTTTTTCCACTGTAGATTCGTTTCGTATTTTCTGGCATCATGTCAATGAAATCATACAATATATACTCTTTTGTGTAAGACTTCTTTTGCTCTGCATAATACTTGTGAGATTTATCCATGTTCTTTCATGTATCAGTCATTTGTTCTTTTGTGTTGCTAGTTTCATTGCTTACCACCATGTATTTATCTGTTTTTCGGTTGATGGGCACTATGACTCTTTCTAGTTATTGGCTATATGAATAAAGCCATGATAAACATCACAAATCTTTTTTGTGAACGTATTTTCATTTATATTGGGTAAATACTTCTGTGTGGAACTGCTGGTCATAGGGTACATGTATGTTTCATTTTAGAAGAAACTGCCAGACCTTTTCCCAGCGTGGTTGTGTCATTCACCCCACCGTGGACAGCATTGCTCCAGGTGCTGCGTCCCTGCTTCCATGGGTAGCTGGTGTCAGTCTCTTTGACTGTAGCCCTTCTGATGGGTGTGTAGTCCTGTCTCCTTGTGGTTCTAATTTGCATTTTTTGATAACAAGTGATGTTGAGCACTTCTTTCATGTGCTAATTGGCCATTCTGCTATATATATTTTTGATTCTTCAAATCTTTTGCCCATTTTTAATAGTTTTTTTGTCTTTCTATTGTTGAAGTACCACAGTTCTTTGTATATCCTGGATAACAGTCCTTTGTTAGATATATGTTTTGCCAATGATTCCTCCAAGTCTGTTGGGTTGACTATTCATTTTCTTAATGGAGTATTTTGATGAGCAAAAGTTTTTTAATTTTGATGAAGCCTGTTTTTGTTCTCTTTTGTGGTTATTGCTTTCTGTGACCTAAGAAATCTTGACTACTCATGAGTCATGAACATATTCTCCTATACTCTGTTGTAAAAGTCTGATAGTTTTAGCTATTATGTTTAGGATATTTATTTCACTTTTTCACTAATTTTCACAATTTTTCAAAAATGGATCTCCTAAGCTATGTAAAATAATATCCAGTTAAATTTCTTATATATAAACAAATAAATGAATTTTATTCACTGTCAGGGAGGGGGAAATTTCCCCCTCTATCCCTTCTTGAGTTCTGTGGCTATACTAGTAATAAAATAGGCACAAGACAGATTAATAGGAGAAACAAATTTTAATTTTTGCACACAGAGACCTAAGAAGTGACCAAAGCAAGCAGCTTTTATACTATTTAAACAAAGAAACAATAAATTTCTAAAATTGAAGTATAGTTGATTTACAATATTATGTTAGTTTCAATTATATAGCAAAGTGATTCAGGTATATATACATATATTTTTTTTGTTCAGGTTATTTTCCATTATAGGTTATTATAAGATATTGAGTATAGTTCCCCATGCTATACAGTAAATACTTATTGCTCATCTATTTTATATATAGTAGTGTGTATCTGTTAATCCCATATGCCTAATTTATCCCTCCCCCACTCTCTTTCCCTTTTGGTAACCATAAGTTTGTTTTCTATGTCTGTGAGTCTGTTTCTGTTTTATAAATAAATTCAGTCATATTATTCTTTACATTCCACATATAAGTGATATCATATAATATTTGTCTTTTTCTGTCTGACTTACTTTACTTAGTATGATATTCTCTAGGTCCATCCATGTTGCTACCAAGGGCAATATTTTATTCTTTTTTATGGCTGAGTAATATTCCATTGCATATATATACCACATCTTCTTTATCCATTCTTTTTTTTTAATTAATTAATTTTTGGCTGCATTAGGTCCTCGTTGCTGCACGCGGCCTATCTCTAGTTGCAGCGAGTGGGGACTACCTTTGTTGCGGTGCATGGGCTTCATATATTTTTTTTTATACAACAGGTTCTTATTAGTTATCCATTTTATACATATCAGTGTATATATGTCAATCCCAATCTCCCAATTCATCACACCACTACCACCACCGCCCCCCCACCGCTTCCCCTCTTAGTGTCCGTACGTTTGTTCTCTACATCTCTGTCTCAATTTCTGCCCTGCAAACTGGTTCATCTGTACAATTTTTCTAGGTTCCACATATATGCGTTAACAAATGATATTTGTTTTTCTCTTTCTGACTTACTTCACTCTGTATGACAGTCTCTAGATTCATCCACATCTCTACAAATGACCCAATTTCATTGCTTTTTATGAATGAGTAATATTTCATTGTGTATATGTATCACATCTTCTTTATCCATTCATCTGTCGATGGGCATTTAGGTGGCTTCCATGACCTGGCTATTGTAAATAGTGCTGCACTGAACATTGGGGTGCATGTGTCTTTTTGAATTATGGTTTTCTCAGGGTATATGCCCAGTAGTGGGATTGCTGGGTCATATGATAATTCTATTTTTAGTTTTTTGAGGAACCTCCATACTGTTCTTCATAGTGGCTGTATCAATTTACATTCCCACCAACAGTGCAAGAGGGTTCCCTTTTCTCCCCACCCTCTCCAGAATTTGTTGTTTGTAGATTTTCTGATGATGCCCATTCTAACTGGTGTGAGGTGATACCTCATTGTAGTTTTGATTTGCATTTCTTGAATAATTAGTGATGTTGAGCAGCTTTTCATGTGCTTCTTCGCCATCTGTATGTCTTCTTTGGAGGAATGTCTATTTAGGTCTTCTGCCCATGTTTGTTTAGGGTTGTTTGTTTTTTTTAATATTGAACTGCATGAGCTGTTTTTATATTTTGGAGATTAACCTTTGTGCGTTGAGTCGTTTGCAAATATTTTCTCCCATTCTGAGAGTTGTCTTTTTGTCTTGTTTGTAGTTTCCTTTGCTGTGCAAAAGCTTTTAAGTTTCAATAGATCCCATTTGTTTATTTTTGTTTTTATTTCCATTACTCTAGGAGGTGGATCAAAAAAGATCTTGCTGTGATTTATGTCAAAGAGCGTTCTTCCTATGTTTTCCTCTAAGAGCTTTATAGTGTCCGGTCTTACATTTAGGTCTTTAATCCTTTTGAGTTTATTTTTGTATATGGTGTTAGGGAGTGTTTTAATTTCATTCTTTTACATGCAGCTGTCCAGTTTTCCCAGCACCACTTATTGAAGAGACTGTCTTTTCTCCATTGTATATACTTGCCTCCTTTGTCATAGATTAGTTGACCATAGGTGCGTGGGTTTACCTCTGGGCTTTCTATCTTGTTCCATTGATCCATATTTCTGTTTTTCTGCCAGTACCATATTGTCTTGATGACTGTAGCTTTGTAGTATAGTCTGAAGTCAGGGAGTCTGATTCCTCCAGCTCCGTTTTTTTCCCTCAAGACTGCTTTGGCTATGTGGGGTCTTTTGTGTCTCCATACAAATTTTAAGAATTTTTGTTCTAGTTCTGTAAAAAATGCCATTGATAATTTGATAGAGATTGCTTTGAATCTGTAGATTGCTTTGGGTAGTAGAGTCATTTTCACAATATTGATTCTTCCAATATAAGAACATGGTATATCTCTCCATCTGTTCGTATCATCTTTAATTTCTTTCATCAGTGTCTTATAGTTTTCTGCATACAGGTCTTTTGTCTCCCTAGGTAGGTTTATTCCTAGATATTTTATTCTTTTTATTGCAACTGTAAATGGGAGTGTTTCCTTAATTTCTCTTTCAGATTTTTCATCATTCGTGTATAGGAATGCCAGAGATTTCTGTGCATTAATTTTGTATCCTGCTACTTTACCAAATTCATTGATTAGCTCTAGTAGTTTTCTGGTGGCATCTTTAGCATTCTCTATGTATAGTATCATGTCATCTGCAGACAGTGACAGTTTTACTTCTTCTTTTCTGATTTGGATTCCTTTTATTTCTTTCTCTTCTCTGACTGCTGTGGCTAGGACTTCCAAAACTATGTTGAATAATAGTGGCTAGAGTGGACATCCTTGTCTTGTTCCTGATCTTAGAGGAAATGGTTTCAGTTTTTCACCATTGAGAATGATGTTTGCTGTGGGTTTGTCGTATATGGCCTTGATTATGTTGAGGTAGTTTCCCTCTATGCCCACTCTCTGGAGAGTTTTTATCATAAATCGGTGTTGAATTTTGTCAAAATCTTTTTCTGCGTCTAATGAGATGATCATATGGTTTTTATTCTTTAATTTGTTAATATGGTGTATCACATTGATTGACTTGCGTATATTGAAGATTCCTTGCATCCCTGGGATAAATCCCACTTGATCATGGTGTATGATCCTTTTAAAGTGTTGTTGGATTCTGTTTGCTAGTATTTTGTTGAGGGTTTTTGCATCTATATTCATCAGTGATATTGGTCTGTAAATTTCTTTTTTTGTAGTATCTTTGTCTGTTTTTGGTATCAGCGTGATGGTAGCCTCATAGAATGAGTTTGGGAGTGTTCCTTCCTCTGCAATTTTTTGGAAGAGTTTGAGAGGGGTGGGTGTAGCTCTTCTCTAAATGTTTGATAGAATTCACCTGTGAAGCCATCAGGTCCTGGACTTTTGTTTGATGGACGATTTTTAATTTCATTTAATATGAAATTCAGTTTCAATTTCATTACTTGTGATTAGTCTGTTCATATTTTCTATTTTTTCCTGCTTCAGTCTTGGAAGGTTTTACCTTTCTAAGAATTTGTCCATTTCTTCCAGGTTGTCCATTTTATTGGCATAGAGTTGCTTGTAGTAGTCTCTTTGGATGCTTTGTATTTCTGCAGTATCTGTTGTAACGTCTCCTTTGTCATTTCTAATTTTAGTGATTTGAGTCCTCTCCCTCTTTTTCTTGATGAGTTTGGCTAATGGTTTATCAATTTTGTTTAACTTCTCAAAGAACCAGCTTTTAGTTTTATTGATCTTTGCTATTGTTTGTTTCTATTTCATTTATTTCTGCTCTGATCTTTATAATTTCTTTCCTTCTGCTAACTTTGGGTTTTGTTTGTTCTTCTTCCTCTAGTTCCTTTAGGTGTACGGTTAGGTTGTTTATTTGAGATTTTTCTTGTTTCTTAAGGTAAGATTGTATTGCTATAAACTTCCTTAGAACTGCTTTTGCCGCATCCCATAGGTTTTGGATCATAGTGTTTTCATTGTCATTTGTCTCTAGGTATTTTTTGATTTCCTCAGTGATCTCTTGGTTATTTAGTAACGTATTGTTTAGCTTCCATGTGTTTGTGTTTTTTACAGGGTTTTTTTTTTTTCCTGTAATTGATTTCTAATCTCATAGCATTGTGTTCAGAAAAGATGCTTGATATGATTTCAGTTTTCTTAAATTTACTGAGGCTTGATTTGTGACCCAAGATGTGCTCTATCCTGCAGAATGTTCCATGCACACTTGAGAAGAAAGTGTAATCTGCTTGTTTTGGATGGAATGTCCTATAAATATCAATTAGATCTATCTGGCCATTTGTATCATTTAAAACTTGTGTTTCCTTCTTAATTTTCTGTTTGGATGATCTGTCCATTGGTGTAACTAAGGTGTTAAAGTCCTCCACTATTATTGTGTTACTGTCGATTTCCGCTTTTATAGCTGTTAGCATTTGCCTTATGTATTGAGGTGCTCCTGTGTTGGGTGCATATATATTTATAATTGTCATATCTTCTTCTTGGATTGATCCCTTGATCATTATGTAGTGTCCTTCCTTGTCTCTTGTAGCATTCTTTATTTTAAAGTCTATTTTGTCTCATATGAGTATTGCTATTCCAGCTTTCTTTTGATTTCCATTTGCATGGAATATCTTTTTCCATCCCCTCACTTTCAGTCTGTATGTGTCCCTAGGTCTGAAGTGGGTCTCTTGTAGACAGCATATATACAGGTCTTGTTTTTGTATCCATTCAGCGAACCTGTATCTTTTGGTTTGAGCATTTAATCCATTCACATGTAAGGTAATTATCAATATGTATGTTCCTATTTCCGTTTTCTTAATTGTTTTTGGTTTCTTTTTGTAGTTCCTTTTCTTCTCTTGTGTTTCCCACTTAGAGAAATTCCTTTAGCATTTGTTGTAGAGCTGGTTTGGTGGTGCTGAATTCTTTTAGCTTTTGACTGTCTTTAATGGGTTTGATTTCTCCATCGAATTTGAATGTGATCCTTGCCGGGTAGAGTAATCTTGGTTGTAGGTTCTTCCCTTTCATCACTTTAAATATGTCATGCCACTGCCTTCTGGCTTGTAGAGTTGCTGCTGAGAAGTCAGCTGTTAACCTTATGGGAGTTCCCTTGTATGTTATTTGTTGTTTTTCCCTTGCTGCTTTCAATAATTTTTCTTTGTCTGTAATTTTTGCCAATTTCATTACTGTGTGTCTAGGCATGTTTCTCCTTGGGTTTATCCTGTGTGGAACTCTCTGTTCTTTCTGGACTTGGGTGGCTATTTCCTTTCCCATGTTAGGGAAGTTTTTGACTATAATCTCTTCATATATTTTCTCGGGTCCTTTCTCTCTCTCCTCTCCTTCTGGGGCCCCTATAATGTGAATCTTTTTGCATTTAATGTTGTCCCAGAGGTCTTTTAGGCTGTCTTCATTTCTTTTCATTCTTTTTTCTTTATTCTGTTCTGCAGCAGTGAATTCCACCATTCTGTCTTCCAGGTCACTTATCCATTCTTCTGCCTCAGTTATTCTGCTACTGATTCCTTCTAGTCTATTTTTCAATTCACTTATTGTATTGTTCATCTCTGTTTGTTTGTTCTGTAATTCTTCTATGTCTTTGTTAAGCATTCCTTGCATCTTCTCGATATTTGCCTCCATCCTTTTTCTGAGGTCCTGGATCATCTTCACTACCATTATTCTGAATTCTTTTTCTGGAAGGTTGCCTATCTCCACTTCATTTAGTTGTTTTTCTGGGGTTTTATCTTGTTCCTTCATCGGGTACATAGCCATCTGCCTTTTCATCTTGTCTGTCTTTCTGTGAATGTGGTTTTTGTTCCACAGGCTGCCGGATTGTAGTTTTTCTTGCTTCTGCTGTCTGCCCTATGGTAAATTCACGGTGCATGGGCTTCTCATTGCAGTGGCTTCTCTTGTTGCAGAGCACAGGCTCTAGGTGTGCGGGCTTCAGTAGTTGTGGCACGTGGGCTCAGTAGTTGTGGCTCACAGGCTCTAGAGTGCAGTCTCAGTAGTTGTGGCGCACAAGCTCATTTGCTCCATGGCATGTGGGATCTTCCCGCACTAGGGATTGAACACATGTCCCCTGCATTGGCAGGCGGATTCTTAACCACTGCACCACCAGGGAAGTCCCTCCATTCATTTATTCATGGACACTTAAGTTGCTTCCATGTCTTGGCTATTGTAAACAATGTTGCTATGAACATTGGGGTGCATGTATTGATATCTTCTCAAATTTAAGTTTTCATCTTTTCCAAATATATGCCCAGGAGTGGGATTGCTGGATCATATGGCAGCTCTATTTTTAGTTTTTTTAAGGAAACTCCATACTGTTCTCCATAGTGGCTGCAGCAGTTTACATTCCCACCCACAACGTAGGAGGGTTCCCTTTTCTCCACACCCGCTCCAGCAATTACTATTTGTAGACTTTTTGATGATGACCATTCTGACCCATGTGAGGTGATACCTCATTGTGGTTTTGATTTGCATTTCTCTAGTAATTAGCGATGCTGAGCATCTTTTCATGTACCTGTTGACCATCTGTATGTCTTCTTTGGAGAAATGCTTATTTAGGTCTTCTGCCCATTTTTTGATTGGGTTGTTTGTTTTTTTTGATATTGAGTTGTATAAGCTGTCAAAGAAATAATTTGTGAGGAATTGACAGGACAAAGACACTTAAGTTTTGGGTGCTTAATTAGTGAAGAATCTAAACAGAGTTTGGTCTTGGGGTAGTAAATTAAAGAAGTAACAAGGTTTGTTTATAGAAGCTTCTCGGCCCAAACTCCTTGTCTCTGCGGTAAGGCTGTCTTACTTCCAAATGCAGGGTGTGCACTTTTCACATGAGAGATTTATTTCCTGCTTTCAGGGAGGCAGAGGAACATCAGAGTTTCCTCCTTGGGTCCTCTGCTTCTCAAGTAACTTCAGTTCAAAATAATCAATATGTCATTGTGGCATGTTTTGGGGTGTCCTGCTGTGAGCCCCAACATCACATTACAAGAAACCCATTACAATGTCTTTCCAGAGAAAATATGTGTAAACATGGGATTATTGAAAAGATCAGACTATCTTCCATATTCATGCTTTGTTTTCAAGCATATCATTTAAGAATAATAAAGGATTCTCTGATTAAAGAGCAACCTTGACTTAAAGAGGTTTGAAATATATGTTTGTTTAGTTAAAAGAAAATGGACTGTTCTGTGCATTTATAGGTAACAGTGAGGGGCAGGGAGACAAGAATAGCATCCACACGCTGGGCTTCGTCTGCTCGCACGGAATTTGGGAGGAAAGTGAGAGCAGAAACCACATCCTCCTTGATGACACAGGAGAGAGAAACTTAATCCTCCTGTTCCCAGTTGTCCTCATAACTTGTTCTTTTCTATCTCATATGTTCAGATCTGATAGTCAGAGGATGACTCTGGCCACCCTGCTTCAGGCGGAGTGTCACCTGTGTTCCTTTACAAGGCCTGGCTCCCAGCTGTTACCTGGTGGAGGAATCTGACACTCTGACAAATGAACAGGCCATCGGATAGTCTATCCAACAGAGGGCAGTGGCTCATTGAAACATTTGCTCTGAAAATAGATTTTCTGAAACTTTCCACTTAAATAGCTGTGGATTAACTTTTAGTGAGGCCAACATAGTGGAAACTAAGCAGAGCGTATAACCCCAGACTGTTGGGCAGCCGCACGTGGTCACGGTTCTGCCTTAATTTGCTGTATATTACTTCCTTTGAAATTTGCAACCAGATTGTAAACTATTCACCTTTTAATGTCTGGAAGTGCTGAAAGCATTTGGCCATTTGCTCACCTTGTTTAAGCTGAACAACCCAGGGAGGGTAAGACTGTATTTGCCAAAGCAGAGTGTACGTCTCTGAAAGTTTAGACTGGTACTTCCAAAATGTTCTTCTAGCCTAGACAAGCCATAGAAGGTTAGTGATCATGTTTTTATGCAGTCCAATAGTGATAACATTCTATGTTATGATGCCTCCCCCCAAAGCTTTTTTTATGAAGTTAAAAAAGTTTCTAATATAAAGGTTGTATTATCAACAAATGCTGGTTTGAAAGAACCAAATAGGATTTTGAAGATTACCCTTCTTTAACAATGTCTTAAATTTTTATCTCCTTATACATTCCTCGTTGCTTTCTTTCTCAAGACATTATGGTTTATTGTGTCTCCACTAGGTGCCTTGCATGTGATTTATACAGTGAATGGCCCTGCTTTTGGAGCAAGTTAATGATATAATATCCCCATTTATATTCAGAGCAGTCAACACTTTCTAGCTCCCAGAATAATAAAAGCACCTGCATTTAATATACATGGAAGAATGGGAAAGCAAAGAGCAGATAAGGCACAATCAGGTAAATGTAATCCGATAAAATATCACAATATTATAGTAGATCAGCATCTGGTAATGACTTGAATTTTGAAAGACTGACAAACAGCGTGGCCTAAAGCAGCCAGGAAAACCTCATTCAGAGCAACTCTTCCCGGAGCTGATTGCTCCTCTCATGTGTTTCCTGCCAGATCGTGCAGGTACGGTTTCTTATTTTAATTCTTCTAGAACAGCATTGTGCCACTGGAAAAACACTGGCAATGTTCCTTTTTGAGCCCAGATCAGAAACAAAAACAAATGATGTCTCCAAAATAAAACCTGGCATCTCCCAGCAGTTATCTCAAATTGATCCAAATCAATTTTATTAAAAAAAATAAAGCTTGTGGTGATAGGCAGAGCTTTCATTTCCATCTCTGTAAACTTGCCTGCCCAGCGTTGACATTTTATTCTTATTTTTTTAAAAGCAGGGAAAACTTAGTTTATTCGAAGCTTATTTGTCTCTGAGAGCTTCTTCACTTTTGACCCTTGGAAGCTAGTAAACCTAGCTGTCTTGGCCTTGCACAAGTCCTAACGTAACAGAACCATAAGGAGACAAAGAGAACGCTTCAGATGCGCAAAAGTAAGAACTGAACAAACCTGGTTTGTATAGTGGATTTAGTAGTTTTCCTCTCCTTTTAAGTTACTTTTTTTTTTTTTAGGTTTTTAAATTGAAGTATAGTTGATTTACAATGTTATGTTAATTGCTGCTGTACAGCAAAGTGATTCAGTTTTATATATATATATATATGTGTGTGTATATATATATATATATATATATATATATATATATACTTTCATTTTATATTCTTTTCCTTAAGTTACTCTTTGATGGAGGCAGGTGAGCTCTTCAATTAATTCACTTCCCGGTACCGCAGAGGCAAGGGAGGGTGGTGATGGGGTGCAGAAGGGCTCTTTGACCCACAGTCTGCCCCAGTGCTGGCCTCTCTGGTGGGACGATCAGGAAGTGTCTTTGCTTGTACCTGCTGCCACTGGACTAGACATCAAATGTAGAAAATGGCATCGACTGCTCCATCTTCTGAGAAGGGCTGTATCCACCCTCTTGTTCCTTAGTTCTTATCCTTCTGTTCCCTGTTCTAAGGGTGGTAGCCCTGGGCATGGCCAAGGGATGTCTATTTCAATGAAACTTTCGTAAATATAAGTATGAAGGAGATAAAATAACTGTCCATTGCATTTAGAACAACCATATCTTTATGGAGATCACTCTTCCCGGAATGCCTTTGTCTCTTCACCTGGTTTAGTCAGCTCGCGCTGTGATAACAAAATACCATAGACACAGAAATGAATTATCTTACAATTCCAGAGGCTGGTAGTCTGAGATCAGGGTGTCAGCATGGCTGGGTTCTGGGAAGGTCTCCCTTCTTGGCTTGCAGACCATGACCATCTCCAGTGGTGCTCACTTGACCTCTTCTATGTGCATCCACAGGGAGAGATAGAGCAAGCTTTCTGATGGCTGTTCTTATAATGATACTAATCCCATCATGAGGGCCCCACCCTCATGACCTCACCTAAGCCTGTTTACTTCCCAAAGACCCCATCTCCAAATACCAGCACTTTGGGGGTTAGGGCTTCACCACATGAATCTGGGGGGGCAGTGGTACAGGTCAATTCATAGCATCATCCAGTTGTATTATTGTGGCAAAGTTACTAAGGCTGAGACAAAGAGAGCTACTGTGTGGCCAACAAGGCTGACATGAAGGATATTAGTAGCTCAGTCCACGATGGAGCAAATGTCAATGAACCAGAGCCCTTGATGGCCATATTCTTCATCCCTTCTTCGAACACACCCACACCCACACTCACTCATCCCTGCCACACCCACTTGCAAATCTTAGGAAAAAGATCACAAGAGAAAGCATTTGTGTCAGGAACAAAATGGGAAAGCCACGGCTTCAGGATACTTATGGTGTCAACATTCTCTTGTATTTTTCTATCATACTTTTCACCCTTGCTATAACATGGACTGATCACTGATTTCAGAATGACAAATGAACCCACTTGGGAGGCTCACTCACTCAAGAATTTTCAGTTATATTCTGAATATAAAGGATGGCAAAAGAACTAATTTTCAGACGTCTAATGACAGGAGTAGAAAGTAAGAAGGAGTTTGTGGAGCATCATGGGTTTATTATAACACCCTATTTCCAGAGCATCCCATTTTATATAATGCTTTTTTTTCACAGAATTCATTATTCAATGCTTTGGGGAGGTGGGCTGAGATTTACACTGTACAGTTGAAAAATGTGAGCTTCTCCAAGGTCATGAGAAGAGATCTGGATTGTCAGTTTAAACATGAACTGTACAATATTGAAAATGGAAAACACTTACCTCAATGGTTCATTTGTTGTTTGGTTGATTGGGTTGGTTGGTTGAGGTTTTTCTGCACTTTAGTTTTGGCTCAAGAGGACAAACAAAGCAGTCTGTTGTTATTTTTTTTTAATATTTATTTATTTATTTTGGCTGTGCCGGGTCTTAGTTGTAGCACGAGGGATCTTCGTTGCAGCATACAGAATCTTTAGTTGTGGCATGCAGACTTCTTAGTTGTGGCATGCGGACTCTTAGTTGGAGTATGTGGGATCTAGTTCCCCGACCAGGGATCGAACCCGAGTCCCCTGCATTGGGAGTGTGGAGTCTTATCCACTGGGCCACCAGGGAAGTCCCTATTGTTACTTTAACTTGTCATTTAATGAGTCTGGGCCATGAAGAGCCATGGCCTTGTCAAAAAAGAGACATATCACTACCTGATTTGTGATAGAGACAACCTTAGACAAAGCCCAGTTGAGGCTACTTCAGCCTCCAAATTGAAAACATTTCTGTTTCTGCTTAAAGCCACATTAAGGGGTATTTTGTAAATAGTGATGGTGATATTGCAACCAGACAAATTCTTCTCTGGTTCCACCTGCATTCCTCACCCTTTCATCAGAGCCCCTGACCTGGAGAGACTGGCTACTGCAGTAAGTAAGCAGTAACACAGTTGTTTGAAGTATAGGGTGAGCATTGAACCATCCTGGGTGTTTCAATATAGACTGTGCTGTACGTAATTGGGTATGAAGCATAAGCCTCTCTGACTTAAGACTGTGGCTTATGTGTTTTGCTACCACCATCTCTGTTTTGGGCAGATAAAGTACTGATCTTTTAGAAATGATAGTGGAAATAGATTGAGGAGAATAAAAAGACTGGGGAGATATATGGGTGTGATGGCCTTCACCCACACACAAGAAAATAAGAATCATTACTTGAAGAGAGAATTTGTATTTTAGGTAACAGAAAAATATTTCTTACTTTTTCAATTATATTTGAGTTGTTTACCTTGACCCAGAAAAATACCTGAGTTTGCCTTTGTTAAATGCACACCCCAAATCTAAACTTGGTACATTTCAAGCTTCTGGAATTAAAAAGATTAGATCTTCATGCATGTTAGTTCTTAGGAATTCATCTAGCTCTATGCTTCAGCTTTCTCATTTCAAAAGCAGAAACATATTATTTTTATTCCACATTTCATAATCCACTCATTTCTTAGCTGAATTCTCCAGATACTTGTCAGAAGATTTTTTTCCTTCCGTGATGAGGCACAAATGTTTAATAAATCATTGCTATCAAGACATTACAAAATATGTATATAAATAGATTTCTTTTTTTTAAATTTATTTTATTTATTTATTTTTTGGCTGCATTGGGTCTTTGTGGCTGCACACGGGCTTTCTCTAGTTGTGGCGAGCAGGGGCTACGCTTCGTTGCGGTATGCGGGCTTCTCATTGCAGTGGCTTCTTTTGTTGCGGAACATGGGCTCTAGGGCGTGCGGGCTTCAGTAGTTGCAGCACACGACCTCAGTAGTTGCGGCATGTGGGCCCTAGAGTGCACGGGCTTCAGTAGTTGCAGCACACGGGCTCAGTAATTGTGGCTCGCGGGTTCTAGAGTGCAGGCTCAGTAGTTGTGGTGTACGGGCTTAGTCGCTCTGCGGCATGTGGGATCTTCCCGGACCAGGACTCAAACCCATGTCCCTTGCACTGGCAGGCAGATTCTTAACCACTGCACCACCAGGAAAGTCCCTATAAATAGATTTCTAAGGAACAAGTATATGCATAGTTGGAAATGACAAATTGTTAAATATCAGAAATGACTAGTGGAGAAAGCCCATCCGAAAAAAAATGGTAACCTAGCTGAGTAATGAGTGCTCTGATTAACATATTCTACAAATCTATCAATACTATGGCTCAGCATGTCCTTGTTACTCTGTAAAATTAATAATGACAGGTACCAAGACCCTTTTAATATTGTAATAGTCTAATAGGCCCAGGCAAGCATGCAACAGAGAAGAATGTAAATCATTTGTCAGGGTTGCTGGGTGGTCTCCAGAGAGTCTGCCAGGTGGGAGAGCTAAGTCCTTATAAAGCTTTCTTAACTTCTTCCTGCCTTCATTCACATCTCAGCAACCAGTTTCAGAAAATGTACTAATTTTGAACAGAAGGATGTGCTAGTACAAGGCAAAACCCATAGAGTATTTAGCATTCTTTATGCCCACAATGTATTTTAAGAAATACTAATGTTCGGGCTTCCCTGGTGGCGCAGTGGTTGAGAGTCGCCTGCCGATGCAGGGGACATGGGTTCGTGCCCCGGTCCGGGAAGATTCCACATGCTGCAGAGCGGCTGGGCCCGTGAACCATGGCCACTGAGCCTGCGCGTCCGGAGCCTGTGCTCCGCAACGGGAGAGGCCACAACGGTGAGAGGCCTGCGTACCGCAAAAAAAAAAAAAGAAAAGAAAGAAATACTAATGTTCATGTCAGTGTATATCCTTAAATGCTCTGTCATCTGAAAACTAGTAAGAACTCTTACAAAGAATATATGTACATGAGTTTGAAGAAATAGGCTTTCTCTGATTCTAGCACTAGCAGTCTCCTTGTTCTCGTCATCTCCAAATTCATCCTTAGTAGAAATGGCATAATGTGTATAAACTACTGAGAGATACTTGAAAGAATAAAACTGAATGAAATGAGCAAAGAAGGGAAGAAAACCATTCAGTAACATGTGTAAAGTACCCATGGTGGTGCCCAGCACAAAGGGGGTACGTATACAGCAGTGTTCGTTTCCTGCTCTTTTTCGCTTCAAGGAAGTGGTCCATTTCCTCAGGAACTTTCGCTTCACCTTCCTGTGTGGCCCACATGTATTTTGCAGCTCTCATAAAGTTTTCCTTGGAGTAGACTTTGGATTTGAGGGTATATTGATAGTTCCCCACTGTAATAGCATGTCCCTATAATTTGATGCTCATTGACGTTGTTCTTTAGAGAGGAAGCATCTGTGTATTGAGGGCTGTCATCATCGGGTAGTTTTGAAGGATCATTTGTTGAAAGCCGTACAGGTCCAGGGAGGAGAGACCAAATATTTTGGGGTTGGAATATCTAATCTAAATACCACAATGGATCTATAGAGCAAGGGGGGGACAAACCAGAAGAAGAGAGGCCAAATTCCAGAAGAAAAAGAGGGAATAAAGGAATTTTTGCCAGGAAGCCAGAATTTGTATATACACCCCAGGACTAGCACCCCCAGATGTAGGTTTTGTGGCAGCTGCTGGAATCTCTCCAAGACCAGAATTAGCTCTGTTCTTGGAGTCTTCTTATACCTCAGCTGGCAATGAGCACATCCTCATTTTTAATTACCTGATTATACTTAGAGCTCAGAGATAGGAAATATTTCTTCTCGCTCCCTCTCTTTTATATTTTCTTACAACTTGAAAGAGGTTGGTTTTTATTTTGGTCTTGACTCTGCTGCCAGTTTGCCAGACTGAATTTTCTCACCACAAGTCCCACCCAGCTCTCACTCCTGTATATGCTTGCTGTATTTTCTGTATTTTCCCTTACCACCTCTCACTAAGCTATTGTGCCAGGCATGTATTGGAACCAGCCACCTTCTTTTTTTTTTTTTTTGCGGTACGCGGGCCTCTCACTGCTGTGGCCTCTCCTGTTGCGGAGCACAGGCTCTGGATGCGCAGGCTCAGCAGCCATGGCTCACAGGCCCAGCCACTCCGCGGCATGTGGGATCTTCCCAGACCAGGGCACGAACCCGTGTCCCCTGCATCGGCAGGCGGACTCTCAACCACTGCGCCACCAGGGAAGCCCCAGCCACCTTCTTGTCCCTGCCTTTTGACCAACTATTCATCCTCAGGGTCTCCTCCAGCATCACCTGCAATGAAGTTTTCTCTTCCTTTCCCACCATCTCCGGTCTAATGAGCTCCATTTTCTTCATTTCCACAGCACAAGCACTGCAATCTGTACCTGTAGGATTATGCTTCTATGCAGGCAGGCATGCTCGTCTTTTTCACTGGATTGTCAGCTCCTTGGCGACAGGGTCTGTGCCATTCATTTTTATATGCGTGGTACATAGTAGGTGCTGATGGCACATTTGATAAACAAACATTCACTACATTCTCTTGTGTTTCATGCAACAAAATAATTTGAAGTTAATAGGGAGCTTCTGACGTGCAAGATATTAATGAAGAGATTAACTGCTTGTATTTTATTGTTTGTTGAAGACATGGAAGGCTACATATGTTTAATAAATATGGGAAAAAGTTATTGACTTGGTGAAGTTATGGGATGAACCATCCTGAAGGATGGCATGATGAGGTAGGACAAGAACCCTGGTCTCAGGTTCATAAGCCAGCATCCTAGGCAGAGCTTTGCCATAGAATCTTATCATAGTCCCTGGAGACTTGCCTTTTCTTGACCTAAGTTTCTCATCTTGTAGAATGGAGAGATAGGATGAGATAATTTTTTAAGAACTCCAGGTCATTCAAGCTCTGAAACTTTATCATCTATCATAATAATCCCGGTTAGGAATTGTCGTTAGTTCCAAGAAGCCCCATCTCTCTAGCCCCCAAATAAGGTACTTAAATTTCTTATACCTTATTCAGATTTGGGGTCCTCTAGGTACTTTTTCTTACTTCCCTCCTTCTCCTTCCTCTAGAACTATAGTGTTTGCCTTGAAGCTGCAGGGTAGTTTGAATGTGGTGTTATATGGTGCCCCCGTTCTTCCTGTAGGGTGACCTCATTCCCCGCTCCATGGCCTCATTACACCAGCCCTCATACAAGCCTTGGCCCCTCTCCAGCTCGGCCTTACCTCCTACTGGCCCAGATAAGATTTTAAAACCTCCTTGCATTTTGCCCTATCTTCGTTTTTTGTGTAAAAGCCATACCACCATGAAAATCTGCGGCCATTTCACCATTAGCTCATCTACTTTTTTTTTCTTTTTTTAAAGTTATTTATTTATTTATTTTTGGCTGTGTTGTGTCTTTGTTTCTGTGCGAGGGCTTTCTCTAGTTTTGGCAAGCGGGGGCCACTCTTCATCTCAGTGCGCGGGCCTCTCACTGTTGCGGCCTCTCTTGTTGCGGAGCACAGGCTCCAGACGCACAGGCTCAGTAGTTGTGACTCACGGGCCTAGTTGCTCCGCGGCATGTGGGATCCTCCCAGACCAGGGTTCGAACCCATGTCCCCTGCATTAGCAGACAGATTCTCAACCACTGCGCCACCAGGGAAGCCCTCTCGCCTACCTTTTATCTGTTTTTTTTTTTTTTTCAGAACTCTCCCATTTTTAATATGAATCAAGTAGTAAATGCTGTTTACAGAATGGTTACTATATACATGCCAGGTATTGTGGTAGATATTTACTTACATCTCTAATCCTTGTAGCATCCCTAAAGGGCCGATATTTTACATTAATTTTAGAGGTGAGGAAATTGATTCTCAGATTGTTTAAAGAAATCGCCCAGATTGTCTAACTCCAAAGCCAGTGCTATTTCCGTTGCATTAGGCTACATTTCAGCATATGTAGGTCCATATCAATTTTTGTTGTTTTGTTCATATCAGTTTTTTATTTGTTTCAGTAACAGTATTATATCACCAAAAAGAAAAACATTTCACCACTTTATGACACATCAACTTGCTATTTTATATTTCTTATACACTAGTCTATTCTTTGTTTATATTCACACATATTTTAAAGAGTTATGATTGTAATGTGAATGTAGGCCGTATTCTAAAAATAAGAATTCCATAACCATTTTCTTTGTTGCTCTCTTCTGTATTGTCATTTTAATGGCTGCCTAGTTTTCATCAGATTGGTTTATCAGAGATTAAAAATTTTTTTTCTCCTGTAGAACATTTAGATTATTTCCATTTTGTGCTGCAATAAATTGTTATAATAATGATGCTTATGTAGTTTTTTAGATTAATGGTAATGCATTGGCTTTTAAAACCTTTTTTATCACGAAAATTGTGAAATATTCATAAGAGTCTAGAAGGGACCTGCATCTACCTATCACTAGGCTTCAACACTAATCAACCTTTTGCCCATCTTGTTTAATCTATTTCCTCACCTTTTTCTTGAGGACATTAAAGAAAATTTCAAGTAGCTTGTCATTTCATGTGTAAATACTTCAGGATAGACTTATAACTGATAAAGGCTTTTCCCTAATATCATCTAATACTCAGTCTGGTTTAAATTGCCCTGATTATCATGAGTGACTTTTAATATTTGGTTTGTTCAAATTAGGATCCAGTTATGGTCTACAAGTTGCAATTGGTTGTTACATCATTAAAATTTTATTCATTCTAAACAGTACACACAGACACAATTTTTTTTTTAATGGCATCAGTTTATTGGAGAAACCATGTCAGAAGTCCTGTAGAGTGTCCTACATTCTGAGGTTGAAGTTTCCTTCAGGTTCATTTAACTTGTTTCTCTATCTACTATAGAAGTCTCTTGATATCTGTAAGGTATTGGTTCCAGCCCTCCCCCCAGACACCAAATGCATGGATGCTCTAGTCTTTTATATCAAAAGGCATAGTATTTGCATATAACCTACGCACATCCTCCTGTACACTTTAAATCATCTCTAGATTACTTGTACTACCTAATACAATGTAAATGTTACACAGATAGTTGCTAGCCATGGCAAATTCAAGTTTTGTTCATTGGAACTTTCTGAAAAAATGTTTGTTCAAATATTTTCCATCAGCGGTTGCTAGAATCCACAGATGGGGGACCTGCAGATGTGGAGCACCGACTGTATATTGGTTTTAACTGGCATTTAGATGTTGAGAGCCTAATAAGATTGTGGCTCAATTTTGAAGAAAGACTACGTTGTTAATAAGGTCCTTTTCAATTTGAATTCAAACTTAGCACACCTCTCAGAACATTTCGCCAGATCATAAGCTTCTTTTCTTTCTTGCTCTGTTAGAAAGCCTCTTGTACAGGCGGTTTATTAAAATAAAAGGCCACTTGTGTCAGATGCACGTAACTGGATCCCCGTTAATCCCAGCCTCTTCTGTGCTGGGTACTGGATCTAGTGTTAACATTAACCAATTTCATTCTAGCCCCTTCAACCTTGGTAGAAAGCTAGGAATTGCCTGAAATACTTTTGAAAGCTGTTAGAGACCCAAGAAAAACCTGGATTTGAAAGAGGAATAATTGAGAAATGAAGAAGGATGCCTCAACCTTAGACATTGAATGTTCTGTTCACAGGTTAAATTCAAGGAGATTGGGCAGGACCATCACAATGATGCCTTTGCAGGTTAGGCAAGGGTTGAGATACACAACTGTTCCTGCTTCTATACTCTGAGCTTAGGGTATAAATAAGTTTTCTTTTTTTTAGAGTGTTAATGTTGAAGGTCATCATAAAGCAGTAAGTTCTCATGAGTCTGGTTCCATCATCCTGAATCCCTGGGTGCAATGAGGAAGCCATGGCCAGAGCAGGGGAGTGGGGCACTTCCCTATCTCGCGATAACACATTCCTCCTCATAGTTTATTTTATTTATTTATTTTTTTGGCTACACTGGGTCTTTGTTGCTGCGTGCTGGCTTTCTCTAGTTGCAGTGAGCGGGGGCTACTCTTTGTTGCAGTGCATGGGTTTCTCATTGCGGTGGCTTCTCTTGTTGCGGAGCATGGGCTCTGGGGCTCGCGGGCTTCAGAAGTTGCAGCATGTAGGCTCAGTAGCTGTGGCTCACGGGCTCTAGAGCGCATGCTCAGTAGTTGTGGTGCAGGGGCTTAGTTGCTCCACGGCATGTGGGATCTTCACGGACCAGGGATTGAACCTGTGTCCTCTGCATTGGCAGGCGGATTCTTAACCACTGTGCAACCAGGGAAGTCCCTCTCCTTATAGTTTAGATGTGGGATTTGAGGCCTCTCTTCGGGGCCACATGACACCTAATGTTTCCACCAAACAGAGCAAAGGATGTCCAGGAATTGGGAGAGGCAGACCAAGTCTCCTTTCTCTCTGCGCCCAGGAAATTGGAGGGCGTATGTGGCTTTCCTTTTAGGTCATTAGGCAAAGTCAGATCTTCCATGTCCTGGTTTGCTTGACTTTTCCAACCCACTACATCTTCATACTCTACACACTCATACTCTACAGGTAAAACCTAGCATTACTGGGCAAGTAGACATATGTTCCCACTGCAGCCTTCTCTGGATTCCCTGCAACTGGAAAGGCTAGATCGAGGCACTATTACATTTTTCCCATATGTGCCAGAGGCAGTTATGCTATTGTGTTAATGGGAACAAGGATGGAAAGGGCTCATGACAATAGCTTCAGAGAGAGGACTGCGAAGCACTTTATATAACAGGGCGATTTTGGGGACTAAATTCAAGTACCTGAATTTTTCTCTTTTATCTTATTGGACAGGCTCTGGAATGGTGACTCTGAATTTTAACTTTGAGGGCGTAAGAATACAGAGACTTTCTTCATTCTTTTAGCTGCTGGTTGTTCATTTGTTTTTTTCATTACCATTGTATGGTATTGGCAACCTCACTGGAAGGAGTCACAGAAATTGTGAATTTGAAAATGGAAGACAAAAAAAGACTCACCATTAGGTTGTCTCATGCTATAAAACTCTGTTTAAAATTATATTCTGCAAGTTGATCTTTTCCCAGTTTAAGCTTAGTGCTAACCATTTTTCCTCTTTATTTTTCTTAAGAAATGGCTTTGGTGTGTATCAGGTATTACTTTGAATCCTTGTTACTCTTTTGTTTTTTCCTAATTGTACCCAGGTATGCCTCTTTGGGCATAGTAAGCAATTCTTTCTCTTCCTTATTTAACCTTTATAATATTTAGAGGTTTTTAAATTGCCACTGTGGCAAACTGCACTATTTGTACCATTTGTTCTTTGACCATATGATTCTTTTTACTCTTTTGATAATTCTATAATATGTGTACAAGGTGTAGTGTGAATACAATGAATAATGTGTGTACAATAGAGTACTGAATTCCTCTAAATGAGAGGAGAGAACAGTGTCTGACTTCTTTTGGTTTTGAACAAGTCATGTAAGGAAGAGAAATGAAATTGAAAGGAGGATGTTACTTCAGGCTGGAGTTTATACAGCTAACTAATTTTAAAGACCTCTTTCAATATTATGGTCCAGTATTTCTCAGACGTAGCAAGACCTAAGCTAAAAAGTGTAGTACTTTATTAGACTATCCAGTAATTAGTTAAGCATACTTAGAAGACAGAAGCTAATGTATAAGATTCTATACTAAATGGAAGGCAACTGTATCATGGCTCTTAGATCATAGAACTTTATAGCCAAAAGAGGTATTAAGAAGTCATACTGTTTCATACTCTTCCCTTGTCCATAGTGAAACTGAAGCTCCTGGGTTTTTCTAGGTCCCCTGGCTACTTAATTGCTGAGCCTAGTTAAGTCCCCGCCCCCTCCACTCACTATGCTTTGTTTAGTCAGCACCAAGTAGGAATGACCTTAAGAACTGCAAGCTTCTTTTTGCATTTTTAACCTTTATGTCATGAATTATTTATTACTTTACACTAAATGTTACTTGGATGTTCAATATTGTTGCTTATTATTATTTGGCAAATACTAGATAAATCAATGTTAAGTTCCTCCAATATGATCCCAGACTATGAATCCTTTAGCTGTCCACTCTGAAATTGTAGAAGCAGTGACTAACTCCATCATGATGTTTTGTCTGAATGTTCATCAGCATCTAAAATATACATGTTCACCAGTGCAGGGAGGCCAAAAATGAGTCAAGTAGTAGATGAAGAATGTTGCTAATTATTTCCAAGGTCAATGACAAACCTTTTGTCCCTCGGACTCCCAGAGGGAAAATGTAAATAAGGCAGCCCCTAAAATGGAGAATCAGCTTCTGACTTGATACCTGGCATGGGTCTAACTCTTTGCTAGAAAAGGAAAGTTTCCATTCCATTCCTCCTCTGTGTGCTTATCCGGATTTTGTCTTTTTCTTTCAGTGTCTTCCATTTGTTTAATTCTTTTGATTGTTTTTTAAACCACTTTATTGAGGTATTGACATACAAAAAGCTGTGCATATTTAATGTGTACAACTTGATGAGTTTGGAAATAAGTATACACTTGTGAAACCATCACTACAATCTGTGCTTTGCACCTTCCCATCACCTCCAAAAGTTTTCTGCTGCTCTTTTTACTTTTTTTTCCATATATTTAAGTCTTATCTCCTGACACTCTACATTTGAAAAAGACCTCTCTGTAATCCATGGACACCATCTGCTTTTTGTTTTATAGTGTTAATTTGCTATATCCTAGGCATTCCCTGTAAATGTATACACGTTGTAAGCTGGGTAATTGGTATACGCTACCTAGCAGTGTTCAGTCTACATTCATTTCCTTCTATTGCATAAGTAGTTCTGGCTTTTATGCAAACAAAGGAGTACATTTCTATATACAGTATATGGATGAAGCTAAAATGAAAAACAGCTTGGCTATCAGACGTGAATCCAATATGCTATACAGACTAATCCATTATTTGAGTATATCTGGGATGGCATGAATTAATCTTAATCGTGTTTATTCTTTAAAAAAATATCAACAGTTAAAAATTGCATATCTTATTATTAAAAATGGTTTTGGAGCTGAGATGTAATCTCCTAAATGAAGGAATAAAAATAAGAGCAGGATGATCCAGCTAACCGTTTTTCTTCCTAAAACTTGAAATAAATGGAGATCAAGAATGTTAGACATCTTTAAATAAATCAGAGGTCTTATGACATTTCTAATACTTTATCAACAAAATTTTGATTTGATGTATCTATCTAAAATAACCAGCAAGGTATTCCCTAAGTGCTGAAACATAAATTACAAACACGAAAACTTGATTTATGTTAATGGTGGATAATATGCGAGACATGGCAAGTTATCACGGACTTGGCAATATTCCTTTAGGCGGGGGATGGAATCACAGAAAAGTACTGAAGAAAGTGCTGCCTTAGGCTCCATTTGTTGATATATAGATGACAGCTGTCTTCTAAGAAATGGTATAATCCTGATGATGTGAACTTCACTTTTATTCCAGACACCTCCAGGTTAAGTGAAATCTGCTCGACAATTCTGAGTGTCTCCGTGTCTCTGTGATGGATAAGAAACATTCAGACCTCTGGAAAGGATGGCAGAGGAGTATTAAAAAAAGGTTCTGCATAGGTAATTATTGGATCTCTCTGGTCTCTTACCGAATGTTAACGTTTGCATATTTCTCAAAGCACCTTCATTTCTATCACATCTTAGACCTTTAATGATGCTCACTGCCAATTCCCAATTCTGTGTCAATTCAAAATATGTCTTCTGTGTCCTTTACCTGGGCTGCTAAGCGAGCATCAGTAGGGGGAAATCACATGGTTCTGCAAACTGACACCAGTACACATCTTTATTTTCCAACCTCAGGGACTTGTGTTTTTCTCCTGCACCATCTCCCTGTTTTTTGTATGGCTGTCCTCTTCCGATTCTTAAGGTCTCACCTTCAACGTAACTGCGTCAAATAATCCTTCCCCGATCTCTCTGCCTAACTGGGTCCCCCCCTCACCTGGGGCCTGTTCATTTATTTCATGACACTTTGACTCCTTATAATTCTTTATTTAGTGTTTGCCTGACTCTTTGTTTGTCTCTACAACTAATTTCTTGTGCAGAGGGACAGCATCTATTTTATTAATTACTGTGGTACAGCACTTCCTAGCATGTCGTAGGCACTCAGGAAGAATTTTTGTACAAATAAATAAGTTGTAAGATTACTTTTTTTTTTCTTTAAAGAAAAGTCATCCCTAATTTTAAAAAAGTTTAAAAAGCACTCCTTTAAATGATTGTTACCATAAGCCCAAGAGATATTCTTATAGATGTCACGTTGCATATATCTTTCAAATCAACTTCTCATGTGTGGTTAAATAGTTAAACAGACTCTTGTATTGTGAATTCGGAACATGTAGCAGTTGCTAAGTCTTTACAACAGTGGTTTTCACCCTCCCTCTGTTTGCAGATGTGCACAGACTGATGATGCTCTGTTGACACATGCCACGTGGACACACCCAGTTGTATATGGTTCCCAGAGCCCTGGCCGTTTTTGCACCTCTTTCTTCCCTGCTCGAGAAACCATATTGAGAGTGACTGAGTGTGAGTATAAGGCTATTAGAAGGATTACCTTGAATTTGTTCTCATTTATATGAAAAGTACAAGACAAACCCATTATAAATTTTGGATTAAAAAATAATAATAATGAATGGTTTGCTACACACCTCACAATTAATCAAGACATATCAGTGCGTCATGACATGGGATCTTTTGAAGTGGTGTTTCAGAAATTAGTTCCAAACCACTGGGGAGATTTTTACTGCTCATATAACTTTTGGAGAAGAAGAAAATGCATGAGTTGAGAGTGAAAAATAGCAAACCCTGTAGAAGAGGAACTCATGGAAATAATAATTGCTGTAAAGTGTATACTGTTGCTTATAAGGTATTGCCTCTGAAGGCCTCCCTCAATGATTAACACAAAATACTTGTTATTTAAGTTGCACCATATAGATGTAAATATTAGACATCTTTGGCCTAAAAATGCAATTTCATATGGCTCAAACTAATTAATTTGGTAATATTTTCTATCATTCATCTAAAATACACTTGGAAATGAGCCATAAGTGCTTGAAAGAAAGTGGCACAACAGTTGATTTTTTGGTGTCCCTTTTGGTGTCTTCTTTCTCAGGACAAGTCAACCAACCAATGAAGCTGTTGGTCTTGGTCGCACATCCTTAGCCCAGCACTGGTCTACGTGCTCTCTGGGGAACACCAGAGAAGCCCAGGATAGCTCTGACCCATAAGAAGTTATAGTCTAAGTGGAAGAACAAGATACATCTAGAAAATGAGACAGTTTATACATGCTAAATTATGCAGCCCTTACAAATAAAGAACGGCTTTTCTGCCACTATGGTTCCACTGTGGCTTGCCATATATGTATTTAAAATTTTTTTTATTTTGAAAAATAATTTTATATTTATAAATGAGTTGCGGTGATAGTACAGAGAGTTTCCATATAGCCTTATCCTCGGCTTCCCCAAGTGTTAACATCTTACATAACCATGGTACAGTTATCAAACTAAAGTACTACCATTGCTACCTTACTATTAACTAAGCAACAGACTTTATTCAGATTCCATGTTTTTCCATTAATATTCCTTTTCTGTTCCAGGATCCAATCTTCTGAGGTACCACATTACATTTAGCATATATGTATTTTAATAATGGATAAGATATAAAAGTAAGGAGGAAAGCATTTTATACATATTCAGATATCACTGCTGTTGGTATATTCTCTTCCTAACACACACACGCAAACACATACCACACACATTTCAGGATCAGACTGAATATCTATTTTTGTACCCTATTTTTTATCATGTAACAAATCATAAATATTACCCTATATTATTAAATTAGTATTTGAAATATGTTTGATGTATACATAGTTTTATCACATGGATTACCAGATTATTTAAAAACTTTAAAAAATTGAATAAAATCAATTTGTAACATTGTACGTATCATTACCAGATTATTGAATGCTTGTTTCCATTTTTACTCCTACAAATGACACTGTGATGATTTTCAGTGCACGTGAGCTCTGGGCAGTTTTCGTATTTCTGCAGGCTGATCATAAGGAAAAATATATAAAGTGAAGGTCTGTGGAATTTCCCCTTTTATTATCTTTTAAAATCCAACAGTAGCACGTTTAAACTCTACTGAAATCTCTAAATTGAAAATGAAAATCTCCCCCTGCTCTGGTAGACTTACTTCCCTGAGGAAAAGAACGTATCACGAGGTCTCTGGCTTTAGCCTGAACCCGTGCAACCGAAATTATTAGGGGTGTTTCCAGCACCCCTAAAGTAAAAATGTAGCTTTAATCCTCAGCTTTTCATAAGTGGTCAAAGTTCCAATGAGTTCACAGGAAGACTATTTCAGCCCTATGATCTTTTGATTTGTGACCAAGGGTGGCACTGGTTGAGCATTTCCTGTGCTTGTGGTTGGCTGGCTTTTTTTTAGGATTTTGCTGCTCATTTGTCACCGAGGAGTCAGTTTCATTACTAGGTAGGCATCAACATCAGGGAAGAAGGTCCTCCGATTGTCCCTGCCTTCAAGAATAGATAATTCATCCGTTCCCAGGACACTAAGTCTTTTAGGGGCAAACTCCTGACCTAACTCCCGTTGGTCATGAGAGCATCCAGGAAGCATCTTGGGACCCCTTAACTGCCAAAGCCGCCAGCCACAGTGGCTTGACTGGTCACGGAGAGCTCACTGCTCATGTTGGGGCTTACCACTACCAGCGAACAGAGCACGGGTAATGGAAAAAGTGTGGCTCTGGGCTTCCCTGGTGGCGCAGTGGTTGAGAGTCCGCCTGCCGATGCAGGGGACACGGGTTCGTGCCCCGGTCCGGGAAGATCCCATATGCCGCGGAGCAGCTGGGCCCGTGAGCGATGGCCGCTGAGGCTGTGTGTCTGGAGCCTGTGCTCCGCGACGGGAGAGGCCACGGCAGTGAGAGGCCCGTGTACCGAAAAAAAAAAAAAAGTGTGGCTCTGAAGCTAGTCAGGCCTGGGCTCAAATCCTAGCAGGCAGGATCCAGTACCTATCAGGGACTCCAAGTTTAAGCAAGTAACTGAACCCCTCTAACCTGAGCTTTCTCAGCTGTGAGCATGCGATTGTTACACAGGCAGTTGTATAATTTGAACAAGATTTGAAAATGTTTGGTACAGTGCTTGGCATAGAGTGTGTCATCGGATCAAAGTTTGTTAAATGAAGGGATGGATGAATGACTCGCAGAGCCAACTGAACACCCCTTTTAAAAAAAATAGAGGTGTGCCCACTTGTGATAGAAAGCATAAGAAATATCAATGCAATGAGTTAAATGTCAATTTCATTTCTTCCCCTGGGTGGCAGACAACATACACCACCTCCAGCTAGCTAACATAGAAGAAATTTATTGACAGGACACTCAGGTTCTGAAATCTAAGAGTTAAAGCAGCCAGTCTTTGGTTGGGTTGGAGCCAGGCAATGTCAGGGACCTCAGAAGCAGGAAATTATGGACCTTTTCTCTAGGATACTGACATCTATAATTCTCAGCTTTAGTGACCTGCTGTCAGATGGACCGACTCTGGCCAGGAAGGCAGGGTCACGTGGTCCAGGCATGACTGCGGGGGGGTTCCTCCTTTGTAAAAGGGGCAATCCCCAGGACAAGGGGAATATTGGAAACTAACTGAACATGCACACGTGTTTTCATTTCTCTTGGGTGAAAACCTAGGTATAGAAAGGCTGGGTCATATTGTAGGTATATATTTAACTTTTTCAGAAACTGCCACCAGTTTTCTAAAGTGGTTCTACCGTTTTACATCCTCACCAGCAATGCATGAGACTTCCAAATGCTCCATATTCTCACCTACACTTGGTACGTATCCAGAATTTATTTTTTAAAAAACCTCTCAAAACTTAATACTAAGAAGACCAACAACCCAATTTTTTAAAACTGTATAAAAGATTTCGACAGAGAATTTGGCAAAGAAGATGTAGTCCTTAGAGAAATTAGTCATTAGGGAAATGAAAACTAAAACCACAACTGACATGCTTATTTAAATGGCAAAGGTTAAAAGGGAGCAAAAATTTTACATTAGTATGATATCCATTTTATGGATGAGAAAAGTGATGTTCTGGGAATTACATAACTTGACTGAGGTTGACCAGCTATTAAGTGGTAGAATTTGAATTTGAACCCAGGTCTGCTAACCCCTGCTTAAACCCGATACTATTCAAGCAGTAGTCCTTTGAAGGAGGCTTCAAAAGCCAAGGTTGGGGGCTTCCCTGGTAGCGCAGTGGTTAAGAATCCGCCTGCCAATGCAGGGGACACAGGTTCGAGCCCTGGTCCGGGAAGATCCCACATGCCGCGGAGCAACTAGCCCGTGCTCCACAACTACTGAGCCTGCGTGCCACAACTACTGAAGCCCGCGCACCTAGTGCCCATGCCAAGAAAAGCCACCACAATGAGAAGCCCACACACTGTAACGAAGAGTGGCCCCCACTCACCGCAACTAGAGAAAGCCTGCGTGCAGCAACGAAGACCCAAAAATAAATAAATAAAATAGATACAACATTAAAGAAATAAAAAGTGATTTTTCTTTAAAAAAAACAAAGGTCGGAAACGGGGGAACTCACTTCTTACTAAGGAATACAGTTTCCATTTCCTCTCCTGATGGGGCAGCCTATCGCCAGTCACAGTGGATATCATAGAACTTCAAGTCTGGATATCTCTTTTGCCTAAAGGATAAAATTTATGTTTTCCCAACATCCAGCGTTGTCTAGATGCCTTTTTAGAGAAGAATTCAAAGTGTAGAATGCCCACCAAAACTTCATCAGTCCAACAGAGATATAGGCCTGTTGAACCATGATGATGAAGAATGTGTTTTTCTTTAAAAAAAAAAAAAAAAAAGAATGTGAGTTTTTTGGCTCAGAGAGATATGAGTTTGAATCACAGATCTGCTATTTTTTTTTAATTTATTTATTTTTGGCTGTGTTGGGTCTTCATTTCTGTGCGAGGGCTTTCTCTAGTTGTGGCAAGCGGGGGCCACTCTTCATCGCAGTGCGTGGGCCTCTCACTGTCTTGGCCTCTCTTGTTGCGGAGCACAGGCTCCAGACGCACAGGCTCAGTAGTTGTGGCTCACGGGCCTAGTAGCTCCGCGGCATGTGGGATCTTCCCAGACCAGGGCTCGAACCCGTGTCCCCTGCATTGGCAGGCAGATTCTCAACCACTGCGCCACCAGGGAAGCCCTGCTATTTCTTGATTACGTGATCCAGGACAAATTACCAAACGCTTTGAGCTTTGATTTCTTCATTTGTGAACTTGGAATGATACTGACATTACAGTGTTTTAAGGGTTAGAGGAGCTGATGTATATAATATATAGGTTACCACAATGTCCTACAGTTAATAAATTCTCAAAACACTGTTACCATGTCACAAATAATAATGTGCAACCACACTAAGAGTAGGTATATTAATCGTCTCACTCACTACAAAGCCTAAATGAAACACTAACTCATCATTACCTAACATCTTACATCCCTCCAGGGACTTGCTCCTTTATTTAGGAAATGCTAATCCACCACCAGATGATGGCATTAATTCTATAAGGATTATTAAGAAGTCAGTGAGATATTTATCCTTTAGTTGTCAACGTTAGACATAGTCTTTGGAGGGCGTATCTCTGGCTGCTCTTGGGCCACATCAGCTCAGTGTCTGTGCGGTGTTTTTACAGTTCAATTATCAGATATGCAGGGATCCCACGGAGTAAAGAAATCAAAGTCAATGTAATGAAAGAGCTCTACGCAGCCCTGTTACTTATGCTAAGATAACCAAAGCCTGGCTGCGGTTCCGTGGCTTATGAACCTTATCAGGTGTGCACACTCGGCATCCTTCCTTCATCCTTTACCGGTTCTAACTCCACCAGCTCTTTTCCCAGCCCCTGGACATGCTACTTTAACTACCAATGAAGTGTTTTCCTCTGTCCTACTGACTTTTTTTTGAAATACAATTGATGTTTTCAGTCAGTACTTAGGGACCACAGTGAAGCTTCCTCCAAGCACTTGGATGTCAGATGATGAGGAAAAACGAGCCATTTTCTCTCTGGATGCCTCCAGCAACTTTCTCTCATGTCGTCCAGTAATGAGCTGGCCCGGCAGAGAGAGCCAGAAGTTATACTGGTTGGCACCAATTCTGATACACAAACTTCCCAGAAGATGGGCATTGAGAAGAGAATGTTTTTTCACACTGGCAAGGTTGTGCCTCGTTTTCAGAGCAACAGGGTTAGGTGATCTCTGTCACCTCCCAGCTATAAATATGTGAGGTGGTGGGTACCAGAAGATCTCTCTCCTGGAGCACAATTTAAATTGTCTCCAGCTATGCCCACTTAAGCAAGACGGACTCAACTTAAGCCATATGATGGTGGGAGACGAGGTAACTGCCTACATTCTGTTCCTTGAGCCCAAAGGCACCTAAGACAATTTCTTCTTAGTGTGTCATTGTGGTGTTTGACCCTAGATCTCTTGCAACAGAAAAATAATGCTTTTTTTCTTTCGTAACTTGACTTAAAAAAAAGCACATAACACTTTAGAGTGGAGATACTGAAATTCAACTCCAAGGCCTGTAAGATATGCCTATAACTCATCCAATTAATCCATTTATTCCTTTTTAAAAAATTATGGTAAAATACACAAAACATAAAATGTATCATCTTTACTATTTTTGAGAGTGCAGTCCTGGGGTATTGAGTACATTCATATTGTGCAATCATCACCATCACCTATCTCCAGAATTCTTTTCGTCTTGCAAAACTGAAGCTCTATACCCATTAAACAATAACTCCACATCATGCCTCCACCACCCCACTTGCAGCCTCTGGCAACCACCATTCTCCTTTTGGTCTCTATGTATTTGATTAACTCTAGGTACCTCATGTAAGTGGAATCACACAGTATTGGCCTTTTTCCCCCTTTCATTCTTAAGATATATTGATAGAAGTTAGCCAGTTACTTTCTAGAAACTTTGGCAATGGAATTCCTATGGAGTTGGGGGAATCCTGCTGTTTATCTTAATGCCATTAAAATTTGTATTTCTGGATTTCTTCTGATCCCAGGTTTATAAAGCAACCCTCTTTACAGTATGTCTTTGTACAGTAGAATCATGTCGCTGCCTCCCAAGCATTTATCCCAGCCTATTTACACTGTATAGATTGTATTGTAGTTTGGCCATCCCTTAACTCCAGAGATTGGCTGTAAACCAATTTTCACAAACCCATACTCTTTGTCACAGTGATTGATTCAGGGATAAAAACTGACCTAGACCTAAACTAATCCTCTGGCTATAGTGATTAGATCATGGATAGGTACTTATCTCATTTATTCCAGTCAAAGTAAAGTTTAGGACCTTTATTTGATGGTTGGACAGAAAGAAGCCATCATTCTTTTACTAAAGTTGAATAGAAAAATGCATATCATCTTATTGCTGCTGACAACCATTTTGCCACCATGGAAAGGGTGCCAATATGATGGAAAATAGAGCCAATATATCAAAAGAAATTTAATTCTTGGTGATAGCCTTAAGCTGCTGGATCAAGCCTTGCCTGGAGTACTTCCTAGCACAGACCTTTTGGGTTATATAAAGCAATCAATAAATTATTGTTTAACCCAATTTGAGCTGGATTTTCTATGACTTGTTTTTAAGTACATTCTAATGGCTTTCCATAGAGATCTGTGAACAGAACCGGAAAACAGTGGTTAAATGGAATCCATGTATTCCCTTTGATACTAATTTCTCTTTGTGAAAAAATACATTGGTCTTCTGGTTTTACACATTAGTTTCTTTTGCTTGTTTAATATGAGATGTGGGTTAATTCTCAGGATCCTGAAAAAATTTAGTTTTTGACTTTGTCCTACTGGGAACCACGGTCTACTTTCAAGATAGTGAATATCATTCTGTGGAGGCATCTTGGGAAAAGACCTTAGCGACCATGCACGGTCTGCCTTGAAGGCACTCCTTGACCTTGAGCTTCTGTTTCATCCCTTTAAATTTCTGTAGCCACTGGAAATTCTTTTGGACATCAGCGAATGCTCTAAAAGTAGCAGTGCTAGTCCCACCATTGGCCACTTGTTCTCTGACACTTGGCCTCACAATCCTGGAAGCCTCCTACTTAGGTGCTATTGTATTCTCTGGTCAGCAAAGGGGAGCCAAGTCTTCCTGCAAAGGCCTGAGCCCTTTGCATGTGACCCATGATGGAGGTGATATCATCTAGCACAGTGCCTAGCAAGTATGTCCTGCATTGACTCTGAATCTGAGAGGTCCCTCTAGTTCTGTCACTGGCAGCCCTGAGAAGGCTGGAAGACACCAAGTTAAGTTCAGTGAAGGCTCATATTTTTCCTTGTCTTGTTTATCAGCTCTTCCGACTTATACAGATCCCTGGCTGACCTTTCTGGTAGTGTAGTTGTGTGTTCTCAGTATTTTCCCCCTTCCTGCTCCTCTTAGAGAAATCTATGCCTCGTTTCTCTTCTTCTGCTGGCCCTGGGTAAAAATATATTACACCCAGAATAGAAATAACACATTAGCAGTAGGGTTGTTCACACATGGTGTGCTCATGAAGCATTTGTTTCTAATGCGACTCAAAATGCAAAAAGAAGATGCTAACAGAAGATTGCAATTACACCAAAAACCTGAGTGTTTATTGTTTTCAATTTTACCCTAGAAGTTGTGGACTCCTTGAATTCAGGGAAAGTTGTGGATGAAGTGATGTTCAGACATACTTAGGGAAATGTCCATGGACACATATTCTATTAGTTGTGGCTAAATGCAGAGCTATTTGCCCTGTCAGCATCACGACAAGACATTCTTGGAATTCCAGTCTATAAACATCTACATGCAGTCACTCTAAACGTTTTGGGGCAAAGACTTGTATTTTCTCTTTTCCAGTGACGGAACCATTTTTTAACAGAGCATCCCGTGTGAACTGGTTGAACAGAGTGCCATGAAAGTCTTTAATAAATTATAGATGGATTCATGGGTTCTGCTCAGGACCATTGTAGGTTGGCTGAGTTGAAATAAAATGGCACATATTCATCCAGAAGGTTCAGTGGGTCCTAGGTATTAGGAAAAGGAGATTCATGAGTGGAAGCTATTTTTTTTTTCACCTTATAGTCTTCTTACTCTACATGGACAATTGTCTCTAGGATTGAATAGTCCCATCACATTAAAGTGCCGTATTATTAAGTTACTTAGGAAAGCTTCTTCAGAGAAACTCAATTTACCTTTTGCAAAATCATATCAGTGAGCAAACTGAGAGTCGGCCCCACAGTTCCAACAGGAAAGCATCACAGCAATCTAGGGTGGATGGACCTCATTTATATGCGTAACATCTCTAAGAACAGATATTCACAAGGTCTCTTGTGACTAGTGTTTTCCACCATGTATTACATTTCCTACTTCCTGTGCTTTCATTAAGAGGAGCAGAGGACTGCTGATGGAATGTCAAAGCCTCTGCTGACTTGGCCACTTCTAGGGATGTCGTTGGCTTTGTCGGTCCATTGTGACTTTCTGTACTCATTTATAAATAAACCTCTTGTGAGCTGTGCTCATGAGAAAAATGTGAAGATGAGTGGGAGTTAGGTTCTAAATTAAACAGGAGTGTTTCCTTAAATCAGGGCCAAAGTATTAGCAGAAGCAGTGGTGTTTGGAAATTATGGCTGAAATAACTGGGATTCTTGAGGGAAGGTTCAGAAACCTTGAAGGTTATCTGTACTGAATATGTATATTGAAAGTTCCACCTCCTGCCATAAGCAGTTACATGGACCTAATTTCTAACTGCATGATGTTGACCTGTTCTGTGCCTCTTCTTCCCTTGACGTGGTGCTTCTCTTCAGCTCTCTCTTCGGTACGGTTGATAACTAACATGGATATTCGCCCTCTGTCTTCATTGAACTTGTGTGTTCAGTTTATGCTGCTCAAGCTGGCGATGTAACCAGTCACACCACTCAACTAGTGACTAATCTTTGTGAAGCAAAACAAGGATAATTTTATCTAAAAGAAAATTTTCTTCCCCTTTTTTCCTCTTCCAGAAGATCACTGAGATGGCTAGAATTTATATGTTGTTTGTGCACTTGGAGAGCTCCCAGTAGATAGTGCGAAGGACAAGGAAAGAGTAAGGAAGAAAAGATAGTGAGCAAACTCTTTGTTGGCAAAAATAATATTGCTGTGTTGCTGCCTCCAAAGGTCTGTGTGATGTCTCCACTTACCTAGTAGCTTGTGTGCTTTCTGGTGAGTTTCCGTGAAGGTCCTACTCCGTGTAGGAAGGCCAACAAAAGGGCAATTTCCAATGCATGGGATGGAATTGTCTCTCTTTCCTATAGAATCAAGTTAGAAAATGAATCTCGACATTTATCAGGGGGTGTCATAACACTGGAGACCGTCTCATGCAAGTAGGCAGCATTGCTTTTAAGAGGCTCTTGTGAATCACACAGGGAACTCTTTCCTTATAGAAGTGCTAGAAAAGTCATCTTCAAAGAGATGAGGATGTACACTGGCCCCTCTGCCTGGAATACCCTTCCTTTGCTTGACCACCTGCAAAATCCTGATCTTGTCAAGCAGAGCACAAGTGTCTCTGACCTCTCTTTCCTCTGTAGAATTGTGCCCCTAGTATATTTAGTTCTTAGTTTATTGAGTTCTTGCCACTGTTATAACACCTTTTAGAGTAGAACAAATATCTGTTGCCTGCTTTATGTTGGGAACTGGCTATGTGCTTTAAGGGTGACTCTTCATAACCACCCAAGTATTATCTCCATTTTACAGATGAGGAAATGAGGTAATGTATGAAAAATGGTTAGTATCTAGCATAAAGTAAAGATGTAAAATAAATTATTAGAAGTAATCAATATTATGTGTTTACATATTGACCTAATATTCCTTTGAGATAAGGGCAGAGTCAAATTCTTTGTAGTCCTAGCACCTAACAGAGCGCTTGGGGCCTAGTAGGTGCTTAATAAATCTTAGTTAAAGGTGTGAGTAATTGGCCAGTAGATCTGAATCTTCGTAAGAGTTTAGAGTAGAGCGAAAGTGATTCAGGTTAGATAGAAAGCAGAGCTTTATATCTCTTATAAGGTATTTGTCTAATTATAAAAATAATAGAAGGGCATTGAAGAAAATTAGGACAATACAGAAGAATATATACTTTTCACAGTCATCTATCACTCAGAGAAAATAATTTTCCTTCCATTCTTTTCTCTGTGCTTTTACTCTGATATCATAATATATATGCAACATTGTATGTTGCTTTTGTGCTATTCCCAGTATTACAAGTATTTTCCATGTCATCAAAAACTTTCAGTAAACTTTACTTCTAATTGGTGTATAGATAAATATGTTTATTATATGAATTTACTTATACATTCCCTTTACATTGAACATTTAGGGTGTTTGTAAATTTTTACCATAATAAATAACACTGTAATGAACATCTTCGGGCATATATAAGTTTTGTGCACATCTTTGATATTAACTGTTGGTATAGGGATTTCTACAAATTGAATTAGTGGTCAAAGTGTATCAATATTTTTAGGCTCTTGGTACATATTGCCAGTTTGCACCCAAGAGAGGTAATAACAGTTTATTCATACATTAGCTGTGTCTGAGCACACTCATGAACATTATTATTACCTTTTACATCTTTGCTACTTTGATAGACTAAAAAAGACATTGAACCAGGCTCAAAGGCTACTTAACTTTATGATTCTATTTATATGACATTCTGGAAAATGAAAAACTATAGGGAAAAAAATTGGATCAGGGTCTGGGGAAGAGGGAAGGGATTGAAAAGAAAGGGGTCCAGGGGAACTTTTTGGGGGTGATGGAAATTTTCTGTATCTTGATCTTGATGATGGTTTCGTGACTGTGTATATTTGTGAAAACTCATTGAGCTATATACTTGAAAAGAATGAGTTTTCCTGTGTGTAAATTATACTTCAATAAACCTAACTTATAAAAAATGACATTGCTCATTTTTTAAAGTCACAGTTCTTTTGCTCTCCAGTGAAATTGAACGGCTTTATATTGATTAGTCATTTAATGGAGAATTAG
Organism: Stenella coeruleoalba; assembly: GCF_951394435.1. Lineage (NCBI taxonomy): Eukaryota > Metazoa > Chordata > Mammalia > Artiodactyla > Delphinidae > Stenella > Stenella coeruleoalba. The sequence goes on from NC_137153.1 coordinate 48,567,029, forward strand.
TTCCACTGGAGTTCTTTGGAGACTTGTATTTAATCCCATTATAGAATTGTCTACTAAGTCTGAGAATTTTTCCTATGAATTTGAGTGATCTTTTGATAGTGTCTGTCCTACTTGCTAAAAATAGTTTTCTAAAGTTCTTTTAACTTTGTGAATATTTTATGTAGTTATTTGATCTAGCCAAATTTGCTGACATTACTTTCATGGTTTCTTTAATTTTTTAGCAGGCCTTCCCGATAGAAACCTTTGAAACATCGCATTGTTTCAGTAAATTGTACTTCAGTTTCTCTGGGGAATTTACCAGGTATGCTCTGGGAACACTTTTCAAATTAAAAGAAGATGACCTCTCTATGCATAAGTGTAGTTGTTTACCTTCCAAGATGCATGTTGGGTTCATCCTCTCATCCTTTTCCTACTGCACCATTGGGCTGAGTGACTGGAGCCTGTGCCTGTGACCTAAGTCACCACGCTTTCCCCACAGTGGCAGCAATGCCCTGTAAAGTGATTTTAGCGATAGAAATGGACTAAAACCTCAGTTAATAGAGAACTCATTTAACTTTTCCTTCTGCTCTCCAGTTTTTGGAAGTTCTGTTTTGTCTTGATTTGCTCCATAATTGGATTGACGGAAAAGTATTACTTAACTTTGTACATTTCAGTAAATACCTACTGATTGCTTACTGTGTGCCTGGAGCATTGCTAGGTGCTAGACATACAAAGGTGAATAAGATAGACAAGTTTCCTGGCCTCATAGAACTTACGGCCTAGTTATGTGGATAGACAATGAATAAGTATCAGACAATGACATCAAATAATTGGAAATTATGATAAGTGCTATGAAAGGAACAAAGATGATGTTGTCTGCCTGCTGCAAGTAGGGACGTGAAGAGTGACCCTGTTCTCACTCCAGTCTGAAAAGTTTTGTTTGGCCTCAACCTTCCAATAAATTTTCCCTTCTTGGAAGACTTCAGCAAAAGGAAAATGGTTGCAAACCAATGCCCTATGGAATTATAAATAAATGTGAGAAGCTGAGTGAGCTTGGGCAAAGCCAGGTTTCCTCATCTATAAAACATAGTTAATGTTATCTGTCCTAGGGGTTGCTGGGAGAATTACCAACTATAAATGTAAAAGAGGCAGAAGAGATACTGGCTGAAGACTCTGAAGTCAGACAGCCAGGGTTCTGGCTTCTCCACTTACTAGCTGCTGCTGTGTCAGGTAAGTTATTTAGCCTCTCTGTGCCTCAGTTTCTTCATGTAGAGGGTGGTGATGGCAATAGTGCCTAGGGTTGATTGGAGAATGAAATAAGAAAAAAATATATATTTGGCTTTTAAAATAGTGCTTGGTGCATGGTAAGTGATAAATCAAGGCTAGCTTCTCTCCTTGTCATCATATCATTGTCGTCGTCATCATCATCATCATCTTGGAATACAGGTCCTAACACAACCACAGTGAATCCTCATGCATTGTAGCCATGTAGTCAGATGACCTGGAGCAGTCGGGCCCTGGGTCTATGAGGAATAGGTACGTGCATAAAGAGAGAAATGTGAGCAGCACGGTGGCTGTAGACTTTCTGTGTAAAAGGGGTCAGAGATCTCATCTCAGTCCCAGCCCCATTTCCCTATCCCTTTTATTAGGGAGAATGACCTTGAAGGAGGGAGAATTGCACTCTGAGTAGGTAGTACAGCCTTGGCTACAAGCCCAGCTTCACCAGCCAGGTGCAGAGGACAGCCCTCTGATACCTCTGCAATGATTTAGCTTTATTGCCTATTGTCTCTCTCTCCAAACTGCCTCCAGGATGAATGTCCCAGCCAGAACCCCTATAAAGGACACCAGCTCCCCAAGTACCTCCCGAGATGCGGATACTCTCCCTGTGTGAAACATCCTTCAAATTGACCATTAGTGGAGGCTGTATTTTGCACCTTACGAAGAGGAAATTACACTGCATTAGAAGTTTTGCCCTCTGGCTTAGGGAGTGAATTAGATGAGGGATGCAGGCTGGGCTGCTTTCCTACTGGGCATAATACCCAGTTTATTTTCATTTACATTAATTTCTCTACATCAGTGACTGCATGAGGCGTTAAACTATTAAATGCAAACAACTCCCAATTGCTTGACACAAATAGAAATGTTTAGTGAATATTAATTTTTAAAAAGTAGCCTATGGATCCTCCAAAATTCAAAATTGTGAGAACATGTTAATCAACTTTTCACATTGCATAGAGCTTGACTCTCTTTCTCTCTCTCTTTCTCCCTCCCTGTCTCCCTTCTGTCCTCCCTGCTTCTTTCCCTCTCCTCTTTTCTTTCTCCCTTTTTTTCTTCCTTTCTAAGTTTCCTTTGAAAAGACAAAGCAAATACTTTTAAGTGGAAAAAGTTAAAGTAGTATAACATTGGTAGCACAATGAATAGAATGCATGGACATGAAAGCCTTTATCTGGAGGATTCCAAGATGCAAAGAATTAAAAAAAAAAATCTCCCTTCAGCTGTATGAATGGAGCAGTTTGGCTGCTGGTATGAAAGGGGATTTTAATTTATGCATCTCATCTAAATATCAATTACATCTATCTAGTATCTTCCTGGCCTCACTGGCCTGTTAGAAGGAGAGTCAGTTTAGGAAAAAGGAAGATGTCTCTACTGGGGTGTCTCATCAGCACCTCGTTCCCAAGCTTCCAGGAACCTTGGGACTTACTTGAGCAAGAGTGGAATCTTAAAGCCTCCATAAAAATTGACGGATCGGGCTTCCCTGGTGGCGCAGTGGTTGAGAGTCCGCCTGCCGATGCAGGGGACATGGGTTCGTGCCCCGGTCTGGGAAGATCCCACATGCCGCGGAGCGGCTGGGCCCGTGAGCCATGGCCGCTGAGCCTGCGCGTCCGGAGCCTGTGCTGCGCAATGGGAGAGGCCGCAGCAGTGACAGGCCCGCGTACCGCAAAAAAAAAAGAAAAAAAAAGAAAAAAATTGATGGAGCTTTCCCCCCATAGTTTTATTCTCATCTCCTAACTTCATTGTATGCTGTGGTTAAAAGAGTTTTGTTGTTAAGAGAGATCTGGAATCCAGGCTCTGTCCTTCATGAGTTGTATGACTGGGCAGAATGACTTTCACCTCTCTGGTCCTCAAATTCCTTACCTACAAGATGGGCAACAAAGACCTGTCTTCCATGGATATTTCCAACACTCTGATAGTAAAAGCTCAAGTATATAAAAATAAACCTAGAAAAGACACTGGAAGGAAAAAGTAGAATGTTAAGAATGGTTGTTTATTTTTCCTCTTTGTTTCGCACCTTTCAACTTTCTATATAGGCAAGCATTATATTTCAATAGGAAAATTATGGTTTATAAAATCACATTTTCTTTTGTTCAAGATCACATGGATTATAATAATATCTATTGAATCTCCTTTTCCTTTTCCTCTGCTCCATAAAATCTACCCTTCTCTCTTACTCTTTTGAAAGGAAAGCAGATATGGGGTGTATTCATTTCCAATTGCTGCTGTGACAAATTACTGCATACTAAGTGACTTAAACAACACAAATTTATTCTCTTACAGTTTTGGAGATCAGGAATCTGCAATGACTCTTAGGGGGCTAAAATCAAGGTGTGGGCAGGGGCGGTTCTTTTGGGGGCTGTGAAGGTAGAATCCGTTTCTTTGCCTTTCTTGGCTTCTGGTGGCTGCCCGTATTCCTTGCCTTGTGGCTCCTTCTTTCTCTTCTCTTTTTTTTTTTTTTCAGTAATAAAGTATTTCTATTTTTATTTTTTAAAATTTATTTCATTTTTTAAATTTAATTTTTATTTTGTATTAAAATATAGTTGATTTATTCGGTTGGCTTTTTGGCCAATCCAGAACAATGTTGCGTTAGTTTCAGGTGTACAGTTATACATATACATACAGCCATTCTTTTTCAGATTCTTTTCCCATATAGGTTATTACAGAATATTAGGTAGAGTTCCTTTTGCTATACAGTAGGTCCTTGTTGATTATTTTATATATAGTAGTGTGTATATGTTAATCCCAAACTCCTAATTTATCCCTCCCCCCACCTTTCCCCTTTGGTAACCTTAAGTTTGTTTTCGAAGTCTGTGAGTCTGTTTCTGTTTTATAAATAAGTTCATTTGTATCATTTTTTCAGATTCCACATATACGTGATAGTACATGATATTTGTCTTTCTCTGTCTGACATATACACAAGGGAATATTACTCAGCCATAAAAAAGAATGAAATAATGCCATTTGAAGCAGCATGGATGGACCTAGAGATTATCATGCTAAGTGAAGTAAGTCCTTCCCTCACTTTCAAAGCACGTCACTCCAGTCTCTTCTTCTGTCATCACATCACCTTCTTCCCATGTAAGGACATTTGTAATTACATCAGACATAGCCGCTTAATCTGGCACAGTCTCCCATCTCAAGAATCTTATTCACCTCTGCAGAGTTCTTTTTTGCCATATTAGGTAACATATGGAGATCTTTTAATGAGGGGACATCACTAAGCCCAGCACATGGGGCTTGTGTATAAGAGGTGATGAATTAAACAAAAACTGGGCAAGGGAAAGCCACAACAAAGTTTCTGATAATGTGAAATAAGAAGTACGTTACACAGAATATCTGTTCATGTCTTAAAGATCATAGCTGTACTGGACCAAATGCACTGGCAGGAGATACAACGTGTTTGGGTCTGGTGTAAATGCAGAAGCTGGTGTGTTCTATTAAAAAACCCAAATCATGACATACAACAATGAAAAATGATCAAGTCGCTTCTCCCCAAATCTCTAAAAGGCTAGAAATTCAGTCTAAAATTATTCTGATTATTCTTTGAAATGTTAATTCTTACTGCTAAAAGGCACCAGAAAGACTCATATCAGGGACTACTCCTTGATTCAAAAGCAGCCTGGTTTCTCCAGCTTGGTACCAAGATATGGCAAGGATGACTTTTTTAAAAAGCAAAAAGGTTCAAATGATTATTTTTTGTTGAAAAAGTGCCACAGGTTATTAAACTAGCATCAGGAATGGATATAATCAGATCTCATCTATTATTAATGAGGTTCTGCCTTAATGTGATCATTGTAGGTGTGTGCCTTACACCTAGAAGCTATCATCTAACATAATAACAACCTGAAATAATGAGTTGCCAGCAAGATATTTTTCTTCTGTGAAGGGTTATACCTATAGGGCTGCTTTTTCCTTTTCCTGTAACAACAACAACAATAATAAACTGTAGCATTTTAGACAGAGACAGGTGTAAGTTTTATTTGTAATATAACAGTAACTGCTTATCATCTTTACAGTTAAGATTGGCTACAGAGCCTACACAAAAATGTTTTGAAAACCATATTATTACACCTTATAATAATGATCCCAGAGCCAAAAAAACTCATGTAACTTTTTTTAACATCTACTGTGTGGATGTGTGAAGGACAGAGACAGAGAAAGAGACCGAGAGAGAGAGAGTAACAGAGATCCAAGATATGATTATGCTTAGAGGTCAATTTACTAAGAAATTTAAAAATATTTTTTCTTGTACACAAGCCTTTTAACTGCAATCCATTTCCTTCTCTAAGGCATAAAGCTCAGAAAAGACATAAATTAAGCCTCTATGAACAGAGGAAGAGACAGACCACATCCTGAATAGGTTAGCTTCCTTTATAGCTGGTTATTACATATAGTTGCGTGAGGCTTGCTCACAAAAATCCTATTTAATCCTTAACGCAGTTGAATTCTGTGGGGTGCAGTTACCTGGAAACCAGATTAGGCAAACTTAAGTGTCAGGAGTGAGAGTGAATGAAGAAATAAGGCAATAAGTCCCAAGTACCCGAGCATGTGACAACAGCAAAATCAGTGGCGAAAAGCTCAAGGTTGGCCAATTAGAACCTTGATCTCTCCAGTGGTTATTCCACTAATTCCCCCACTCTCTCCCTTCCTGGCTGGACTCCACTTCCTTACAATCTGCTGGATTCCAGCTCTGCAGTGTGACTTTTGCTCTGCTGGCCTGGTTTCGGGGCAGGGTGTCTTGGAAGTATTGGTGACTTGATCTCGGTCAAGTTAGTGCTATGGCGTCTGGAGGCTCTCCCCTCCTCCGCCTTCCTCAGCACGAGGCTTTCCTGGCTCTTCTTTTCTTTCTTTTCCTTTAAAAATTTTTTATTGGAGTATAATTGCTTTACAATCTTGTGTTAGTTTCTGCTGGACAGTGAAGTGGATCAGCTATATGTATACATATATCCCCTCCCTCTTGGACCTCCCTCCCACTGCCCACCCCATCCCACCCATCTAGGTCATCACAGAGCACTGAGCTGAGCTCCCTGTGCTATACAGCAGGTTCCCACTAGTTATCTATTTTACACATGGTAGTGTATTTATGGCAATCCTAATCTCCCAATTCATCCCACCCTCTCCTTCCCCCCTGTGTCCACACGTCCATTCTCTACGTCTGTGTTTCTATTCCTGCCCTGCAAATAGGTTCATCCGTACCATTTTTCTAGATTCCTCATATATGCGATAATATACGATATTTGTTTTTCTCTTTCTGATTTACTTCACTCTGTATGACAGTTTCTAGGTCCATCCATGTCTCTACAAATGACCCAATTTTGTTCCTTTTTATAGCTGAGTGATATTCCATTGTATATATGTACCACATCTTCTTTATCCATTTGTCTGTCGATGGACATTTAGGCTGCTTCCATGACCTGGCTATTGTAAATGGTGCTGCAATGAATATTGGGGTGCATGTGTCTTTTTGAATTATGGTTTTCTCTGGGTATATGCCCAGTAGTGGGATTGCTGGGTCATATGGTAGTTCTATTTTTAGTTTTTTAAGGAACCTTCATACTTTTCTCCGTAGTGGCTGTATCAATTTACATTCCCACCAACAGTGTAAGAGGGTTTCCTTTTCTCCACACCCTCTCCAGCATTTGTTGTTTGTAGGTTTTCTGATGATGGTCATTCTGACTGGTGTGAGGTGATACCTCATTGTAGTTTTGATTTGCATTTCTCTAATAATTAGTGATGTTGAACAGCTTTTCTTGTGCCTCTTGGCCATCTGGATGTCTTTAGAGAAATGTCTGTTTAGGTCTTCTGCCTATTTTTGGATTGGGTTGTTTGTTTTTGTTTGATATTGAGCTGCATGAGCTGTTTGTATAGTTTGGAGATTAATCCTTTGTCCGTTGATTCATTCTGAGGGTTGTCTTTTTGTCTTGTTTATGGTTTCCTTTGCTGTGCAAAAGCTTTTAAGTTTCATTAGGTCCCATTTGTTTATTTTTGTTTTTATTTCCATTACTTTAGGAGGTGGGTCAAAAAAGATCTTGCTGTGAATTATGTCAAAGAGTGTTCTATGTTTTCCTCTAAGAGTTTTATAGTGTCCAGGCTTACATTTAGGTCTTTAATCCATTTGAATTTATTTCTGTGCATGGTGTTAGGGAGTATTCTAATTTCATTCTTTTACGTGTAGCTGGCCAATTTTCCCAGCACCACTTATTGAAGAGACTGTCGTTTCTCCATTGTATATCCTTGCCTCCTTTGTCATAGATTAGTTGACCATAGGTGCGTGGGTTTATCTCTGGGCTTTCTATCCTGTTTCATTGATCTATATTTCTGTTTTTTTGCCAGTACCATATTGTCTTGATTACTGTAGCTTTGTAGTATAGTCTGAAGTCAGGGAGTCTGATTCCTCCAGCTCCCGTTTTTTTCCCTCAAGATTGTTTTGGCTATTCCAGCTCTTTTGTGCCTCCATACAAGTTTTAAGATTTTTTGTTCTAGTTCTGTGAAAAATGCCATTGGTAATTTGATAGGGATTGCACTGAACTGTAGATTGCTTATTGCTTTGGGTAGAATAGTCATTTTCACAATATTGATTCTTCCAATCCAAGAACATGGTGTATCTCTGTATATGTGTTATCTTTGATTTCTTTCATCAGTGTTTTATAGTTTTCTGAGTACAGGTCTTTTGCCTTCTTAGGTAGGTTTATTCCTAGGTATTTTATTTGTTTTGTTGCATGGTAAATGGGAGTGTTTCCTAATTTCTCTTTCTGATATTTCATTGTTAGTGTATAGGAATGCAAGAGATTTCTGTACATTAATTTTGTATCCTGAAACTTTACCAAATTCATTGATTAGCTCTAGTAGTTTTCTGGTGACATCTTTAGGATTCTCTATGTATAGTGTCATGTCATCTGCAAACAATGACAGTTTTACTTCTTCTTTTCCAATTTGTATTCTTTTTATTTCTTTCTCTTCTCTGATTGCTGTGGCTAGGACTTCCAAAACTATGTTGAATAATAGTGGCTAGAGCGGACATCCTTGTCTTGTTCCTGATCTTAGAGGAAATGCTTCCAGTTTTTCACCATTGAGAATGATGTTTGCTGTGGGTTTGTCATATATGACCTTTATTATGTTGAGGTAGTTTCCCTCTATGCCCACTCTCTGGAGAGTTTTTTTATCATAAATGGTTGAATTTTGTCAAGAGCTTTTTCTGCATCTATTGAGATGATCATATGGTTTTTATTCTTTAATTTGTTAATATGGTGTATCACATTGATTGATTTGCATATATTGAAGAATCCTTGCATCCCTGGAATAAATCCCACTTGATCACGGTGTATGATCCCTTTAATGTGTTGTTGCATTCTGTTTGCTAGTAGTTGGATGAGGATTTTTACATCTATGTTCATCAGTGATATTGGTCTGTAATTTTCTTTTATTGTGATGTCTTTATCTGGTTTTGGTATCTGAGTGATGGTGGCCTCGTAGAACGAGGTTGGGGGTGTTCCTCCCTCTACAATTTTTTGGAAGAGTTTGAAAAGGATAGGTGTTAGCTCTTCTCTAAATGTTTGATAAAATTCTCCTTTAAAGCCATCTGGTCTTGAACTTTTGTTTGTTGGAAGATTTTAAATTACAGGTTCAATTTCATTACTTGTTATAGGTCGGTTTATATTTTCTACTTCTTCCTTGTTCAGTCTTGGAAAGTTGTACCTTTCCAAGAATTTGTCCACTTCTTCCTGGTTGTCCATTTTATTGGCATATATTTGCTTGTAGTAGTCTCATATGATCCTTTGTATTTCTGTGGTGTCAGTTGTAATTTCTCCTTTTTCATTTCTAATGTTATTGATTTGAGTCCTCTCCGGTTTTTTCTTGATGAGTCTGGCTAATGGTTTATCAATTTTGTTTATCTTCTCAAAGAACCAACTTTTAGTTTTATTCATCTTTGCTATTGTTTTCTTCGTTTCTATTTAATTTATCTGCTCTGATCTTTATGATTTCTTTCCGTCTACTGACTTTGGGTTTTCTTTGTTTTTATTTTTCTAGTTGCTTTAGATGTAAGGTTAGATTGTTTATTTGAGATTTTTCTTGTTTCTTGAGGTGAGCTTGAATTGCTATAAACTTCCCTCTTAGAAGTGCTCTTGCTGCATCCCATAGGTTTTGCATCATTGTGTTTTCATTGTCATTTGTTTCTATGTATTTTTAAATTTCTTCTTTATTTTTTTTGGTGATCTCTTGGTTATTTAGCAGTGCATTGTTTAGCCTCCATGTGTTTGTGTTTTTTACAGGTTTTTTTTCCTGTAATTGATTTCTAATCTCATAGCGTTGTGTTGGAAAAGATGCTTGATATGATTTCAACTTTCTTAAATTTTCCAAGGCTTGATTTGTGACCCAAGATGTGTTCTGTCCAGGAGAACATTCAGTGTGTACTTGAGAAGAAAGTGTATTCTTCTGCTTTCGGTGGAATGTCCTATAAATATCAATTAAATCTATCTGCTCTATTGTGTCATTTAAACCTTGTGTTTCCTTATTTAGTTTCTGTCTGGATCATCTGTCTATTGGTGTAAGTGGGGTGTTAAATTCCCCCACTATTACTGTGTTACTATCAATTTCCCTTTTATGGCTGTTAGCATTTGCCTTATGTATTGAGGTGCTCCTATGTTGGGTGCATAAATATTTATAATTGTTATGTTTTCTTCTTGGATTGATCCTTTGATCATTATGTAGTGTCCTTCCTTATCTCTTGTAACAGTCTTTACTTTAAACTCTATTTTATCTGATATGAGTATTGCTACTCCAGCTTTCTTTTGATTTCCATTTGCATGGAATATCTTTTTCCATCCCCTCACTTTCAATGTGTGTGTCCCTAGGTCTGAAGCGAGTCTCTTGTAAACAGCATATATACGGGTCTTCTTTTTATATCCATTCAGCCAGTCTGTATCTTTTGGTTGGAGCATTTAATCCATTTACATTCATGGTGATTATTGATATGTATGTTCCTATTCCCATTTTCTTAATTGATTTGGGTTTGTTTTTGTAGGTCTTCTCCTTCTCTTGTGTTTCCTACCTAGAGAAATTCCTTTAGCATTTGTTGTCAAGCTGGTTTGGTGGTGCTGAATTCTCTTAACTTTTGCTTAGCTGTAAAGCTTTTGATTTCTCCATTGAATCTGAATGAGATCCTCGCTGGGTAGAGTAATCTTGGTTGTAGGTTTTCCCCTTTAATCACTTTAAATATGTTCTGCCACTCCCTTCTGGCCTGCAGAGTTTCTGCTGAAAAATAAGCTGATAACTTTATGGGGATTCCCTTGTATATTATTTGTTACTTTTCCCTTGCTGCTTTTAATATTTTTTTCTTTGAATTTTTGTTAGTTTTGCTAATATGTGTCTTGTTGTGTTTCTCCTAGGTTTTATCCTGTATGGAACTCTTTGCACTTCCTGGACTTGTGTGGCTATTTCCTTTCCCACTTAGGGAAGTTTTTGACTATAATCTCTTCAAATATTTTCTCAGTCCCTTTCTCTTTCTCCTCTTCTTCTGGGACCCCTATAATTCGAGTGTTCGTGTGTTTAATGTTGTCCCAGAGGTCTCTGCGACTGTCTTCAATTCTTTTTATTCTTTTTTCTTTATTCTGCTCCTCAGCAGTTATTTCTACCATTCTATCTTCCAGGTCACTTATTTGCTCTTCTGCCTCAGTTATTCTACTATTGATTCCTTCTAGTGTATTTTTCATTTCAGTTCTTTGGATCATCTTTACTATCATTCCTCTGAATTCTTTTTCAGGTAGATTGCCTATTTTGTTTCCATTTATTTGGTCTTGTAGGTTTTTACCTTGATCCTTCGTCTGTAACATATTTTTTTTGGTCATTTCATTTTTTTTTTTTGTTTTGATTGATGGGGCTGTGTTCCTGTCTCACTGGTTGTTTGGCCTGAGGTGTCCAGCACTGGAGTTTGCAGGCAGTCGGGTAGAGCCGGGTCTTGATGCCGAGATGAAGACCTCCATGAGGCCTCACTCTGATTAATATTCCCTGGGGTCTGAGGTTCTCTGTTAGTCCAGCAGTTTTGACTCGGCGTTCCCACCACAGGAGCTCAGGCCCAACCCCTGACCTGGGAACCAAGATCCTGCAAGCCACATGGTGCAGCAAAAGAAAAGAAAAAAAAAGGAGCATACAAAAACAAAGAATACAAGATAAAATAAAATTAGAAAAATTAAAAATATGTTAGGAACAATAAAAATATAAGTGAAATAACTACAACAAGGTAAAACTGAACCACAACAGAAAAAAAACAAAAAGGGGAAGAAGCCAAAAGGAGCAGAGCAATAACAAAGTATAAAGAATAAAATAAAACTAGAAAAATGAAAAATTTATTAGAATAAGTAAAAATATAAATGAATCAACAACAACAAGGTAAAACAGAACCACAACCTAAAAGAAAAAAAAAAAGGCCGGAAAAGGCCTTGGCTGTGGGGGGCAAAGCTTAGGCGGGAGGATGGAACTCAGGTGGGGGCGGGGCTTGGGGTGGTGTTTAAGTGTGGGGTGGGGCCTATGCTTAGGACCTGGGGACAGGCAGCACGGCCTGAGGGGGGCCCCGGCTTAGGCTCAGAGCTGCTGGAGGGAGCCTCCGAGGCCAAAGGATTAGGCTCAGGACCTCAGCAGGCTCCCTGGAGCCCAAGTGGGCAGGGGAAACACTGGCCGCGCTCCCTTCCGTTCCTCTGCTCTCCCGAGGGTCTCCCCTGTTCCCCCTCTGCGTGTGGGAACCCCTCCCCTTCTCCAGCCGCCCCTCAGGGGCACCGGTCCCGTCCCGCCTCCACTTTTCCTCCCCGCTCACTTACCCTCTGTGTACTACCCAGTTGCTTGGAGGTTCCTCCCACCAGTGTCCTTGGTCCTCCACCAGTGCCTGGTAGGTGCCCGAGTTGTGTGGAGCTGCGAACTCTGCATTCTCCTCGACTGCCATGTTGACTCCGCCCCTCCTGGTTCTTTTCTTGCCCCTTTTCCCCACTGTGCCCAGCTGGGTACTGTGCCTCCATCCACTCTCCAAACACTGTCATCCTCCAGGTGCTTCTTCACATCTGTACTGATGACTGCTGAGTCTGTTTCTCTAGCCTTGTCCTTGCTAATGTGATTCAGGCTTGAATTGTCACCCCCTCTCTGGCTGGGTCCACAGGAAAGTTCCAGCAGCCTCTCAAACTGTACAAGTCTGGTTTTGCTCAGCAGCGTCTCTTCTCTCTCCATCATCTGGCCTCACCTACTCTGTCCTTACTGACTCTTGGATAAAGGCCTCACCTTCTCTGACTCCTTCAGTCTGGAAACACCTTTGTCTTTTTTTGCCAGTTTCTCTACTTTCTAGGTTCTGCACTTTCTTGTTTGACCAGGGCATGTGTGTCTCCCCTTGTTCCCAGTCCTGCTATCATTGCCCCAGCAATTATAATAACCTCTTAACTGACCTGTGTGCCTCCAAAGTTGCCTTTGTTGTGCTGCTAGAACTAGCTTCTCAAAACACCTAACTCGTGATACTGCTTGTTGTATTGCTTTGCGTAATATTTACTCAATAAATGCTACTTTATTACTTCCACAGCTTCAGTGACTTTATCTGATAAATTGAAAGATTTAGACGAGATAGCTCTATAATCCAGCCTTCATCTGATATTTTATATGCCTCTAAGAAAGAAAGGATGGGGTTTCCATTTGATCTCTGCCTGAAAATCTTACCATTGATGAATTTGGGCCCAGGCCATCCCAACATTTGAGGCTCACTTTTAACTCTGAAACTCTTTTTCTCTGCCCCGTGGATTTAACCGATGTCAGAAAATCTCAAGTTCTCAAATCAGTGTTGCTCAGAATATAAAATATACTCTTGAAAAATAGGACATCAGACATTTTCTAAAGGGTGGACTATTTGAAATACCTTCTTATCTGTAAACACCTTGAATTAGGGAGTTCTGTGGTCCATTCTGCTTCCAAAATGTCAGTGTCTTTTTGGAATCTCATTTATATGCTGCTTTGGGGTTTTAAAATGATTTGTTTCATAGAGTCACGCACTTTTTTTTTTTTAACATTTTTTCTCCTTTTATTCAAACATAAAGTCACAAAAATTATAATCATCCTCATCAGTTCACTCAGTCCCATGTCATTAATTTTTTTTTGTCTTGATCTTTTGTTAGCACTTTTATGAGTTCATCAGTTTTCCATTAGAGTTCTGAAAATGCTTATTCATTCAGTTCAGCAGTATAGTCAGTTACCAGAAACCCGTACTTGTCAGAGTCTTTTCCATGAATTCCTTGAAGGTGAAACCCTTCTATAGGAACATTTCTGCAAAAGCATCAGAGTACACCCAGAACTGTCTGGAAATGACAAAAGACTTAAAAATGACCACGGTTAAAGATTTGATGAAAGTTCATAATAATGCAATTGACAAGGAAATTTAGTTATTTCTGAGATATACATTTTAAAGTAAGTACTAGAATTATGACTTATAACATTATACCAGAACATATAAGATTTTTAGAAATTTCATGTAATGTCTGAAACATTTATATTAACATATTTCCATACAGATAACCCAAAGAAAGTTTAGTATTAGGTTTGGTTTTTTTTTATACAACAGGTTCTTATTAGTCATCAATTTTATACACATCAGTGTATACATGTCCATCCCAATCGCCCAATTCAGCACACACACCCCTGCGGTTTTCCCCCCTTGGTGTCCATACGTTTGTTCTCTACATCTGTGTCTCAACTTCTGCCCTGCAAACTGGTTCATCTGTACCATTTTTCTAGGTTCCACATACATGCATTAATATACAATATTTGTTTTTCTCTTTCTGACTTATTTCACTCTGTATGACAGTCCCTAGATCCATCCACGTCTCAACAAATGACTTAATTCCATTCCTTTTTATGGCTGAGTAATATTCCATTGTATATATGTACCACAACTTCTTTATCCATTCGTCTGTCAGTGGGCATTTAGGTTGCTTCCATGACCTGGCTATTGTAAATAGTGCTGCAATGAACATTGGGGTGCATGTGTCTTTTTGAATTATGGTTTTCTCTGGGTATATGCCCAGTAGTGGGATTGCTGGGTCATATGGTAATTCTATTTTTAGTTTTTTAAGGAACCTCCATACTGTTCTCCATAGTGACTGTATCAATTTACATTCCTACCAACAGTGCAAGAGGGTTCCCTTTTCTCCACAGCTTCTCCAGCATTTGTTGTTTGTAGGTTTTCTGATGATGCCCATTCTACCGGTGTGAGGTGATACCTCATTGTAGTTTTGATTTGCATTTCTCTAATAATTAGTGATGTTGAGCAGCTTTTCATGTGCTTCTTGGCCATATGTATGTCTTCTTTGAGAAATGTCTATTTAGGTCTTCTGCCCACTTTTGGATTGGGTTGTTTGTTTCTTTAATATTGAACTGCATGAACTGTTTATATATTTTGGTGGTTAATCCTTTGTCTGTTGATTAGTTTGCAAATACTTTCTCCCATTCTGAAGGTTGTCTTTTCGTCTTGTTTATGGTTTCCTTTGCTGGAGTCACGTACTTTTGTGTGTGTGTTCTTTATGGTTTTCTTTGAGGTGACCGTGACAGTGTATCTCTCAGATCTCTGATTGTAAGGACTGTAGTTCCTCAAGGCCCCAGCTCCTGGCCTAAAAATCCATTCCTGCAATTCCATGAGGGCACGTTTCCTGCCAGCTGCTGTCAGTCAGTGACCTGAGCTAGGCTAGGATATGAAGCTCGTGCATCACTGGGAGAGGCGGGTTCCACTGACAGATGGTTTCGGCTCAAGAACTCCTTGACAGTCCTGAACTTTTCTTAGAACTGTACCACATTCTCAGACGCTGCCGCCCAATCTTCCTTTTCTTTCCCTTTCACTTGGGGTCAGACCAGCGTTACACAGCCTCTCAGCTCCTCCTCATTTTCTCTCACAGGCATTTCCCCTAGAAAGTTCTTCCGTGTCTTGGGTACTGCTTCTTGGGTGACCTGGACTCATATACAACCTATATTTGGTATCATAAGAAATTCACCTTTCTCCATGGAAGGAGATGGAAAATTTGGTCTGGTTTTAGCATCATTTGTACACCTGCAACCAGTCCCACAGATTCTTTTTTCCATAGCAAAGGCATCCATTCGTCTTTTTCTTAAAAATGGTTTTTTTCCTATTAATAATTAAGAATACATAACATTTGTGGGAAAAAAAACACATCTGTAAAAAGAAGGAAATAAAATTCTCCATAATCCCTCCATCCCTGAATAACCACTGTTTTCATGTCTTTTCTAAAATATACCGGAAAAGTTTTAAAATAACAATGACTAATAAAAGTTGATCGCTATAGTGGTTTAGTAGAAGAGTTGGCAAACTTTATCTGTAAAGGGTCAGATTAGTGAATATTTTTGAATTTATTTGCTCTGCAGACTCTTGTAACTTTACAACTCTGCCCAGTGGGGTGAAAGTAAAAGTAACCCTAGAGGAGGTGTAAATAGAAACGTGGCTGTATTCTAGTTAAACCTTACAGTATTTAAAAATCAAGTAGGAGACTGGATTTGACCTGGGGGCCGTGATTTGCTGACCCAGGATTTAATAAAAAGAGGAGATCTTGTTGAAAGGCCTAATTTGTGGCTGAATGGGAATTTTCAGACCTTATTTAAAATGACCCACTGCAGCCTGTAGAATCAGCCTGAGCCTTTTGCCAAGTGGCTGCTGGAGCAGAGGCCCCAGCAGTGTCCTGTAAGAGTGCGACTGCTACAGGCAGGGCTCGCTTACCTCTGTGGAGTGGGTCCCAGGCCACAGGGGGCAGGCCCTAGGATGTGTGAGAGGCTCCTGTTTGCTTGGAACTTCCCAAAAGGAGTAGCCATGATTTAAATTGGGAAGGAGAACCACTAAGCTGACAGCTACACTGTGCTCTTTTGCTGTTGTCAGGCATGAGTTAAGTAGGTTGCAAACCCTTCCTAATGGGCTTTTCTCATTTAATTTTGTGGCTACATAAACTTTCATAGCAAATAATGAGTTAGGGCTGCAGCCCAAATGTTATGGACTCTTTATGTATCTGGAGAGCCTGTGTGTGCAGCTCTGCATTCTAATGGCCGCTTAACCAGGCGCTGCCTGGGCTGAGCAAGCTTGTTTTGGCTTGAAGATGGATTCTGCAGAATGCGAGGGGAAGCCACCAGGGAGCTCCTTGGCCCCACTGCCGCCCTCCCCTCTCCACGGAAGCATTTTTTCCCCAAGACTTGACAGCTGTTCCTCTTGGGTCGGAGTGAATTTTTCCCTCGGCTAGAATTCTGACTCTGTCTGTCATGATTTGAGTGCTGAAGGATAAATTCTTACCTAGGAGTCCTGTTTTCAGCATCTACACTTGATACTCCTATCTGTCCCAGGAAATCAACATTGACTACCTATTCTCTGGCCCATCTGATGGGGTGGCACGCTGCCTGGTTCCTGGCAGGGCGGGGGTAGTCCAAAGGGCTGAAGTTTCAGTGAGTGGTATTTGGAGGGATGGCTGGGAGAGGTGGGGAGAGCAGTGCGCTTTGGAAGGACAGGAGGTGCAGGAAACTCCTTTTTCTTGCATTGTCCTCAACCTCAGGCTCCTGGCCCCATGTAGCAGCAGACCTTGCTTTACCCCTCGAGGGATCCTGCCATTTAGAAAACCTGGGCGTGAGAACTGCATGTCTGCATGGGGGATGGTGAATGTTGGAATCTTGTTTCAGTGCTCTCCCCATCCACAAATCTAGAGGGGTCGTCACCTGAGATAAGACAGAGTGAAGTGGGTAAAGCAGGTTAAAAATGATAACGTATAGTGTTACCCCATTCATGTAAAATGTGTGGTGTGTGTGTGCACGTTAGTATTTTCGGAGGTAGGTAGGTGGTGGGATTATTGGTGACTTTTATTTTTCATTTCTTTTTTATTATCCGCTTTTACAAATTCCTACAATAGATATGTGGATGGTAATAATAAGAAAGCAAAGCAGAACAAAAATAGCTGCAGAATAGTAGGTATAAGAGACTTTCCTAAAGGACCTAACCTCTGACTGAGGAAGAATTTCTCAGCCCTCTGTAAAATGTTAATCAACGGGTGCTCGTGAAGTTCAAGCTGGGACTTCAGGACATGAGACAAAGGACCTGGCAACAGAGGAGATGGGGCAGTGGCTGGAGTAGAGGAGGATGCAACTGCTGGTTCTGAAAGTGCTGGGGAGGCGAGTAAGAGCAGAGCTGGAGCTACGGAGGAGACTCAGCATCTGTGTTATTTTCCTGAGAAGCCTTCAACTGTCCCTCACCACCCCATCCTTCCCTGGACGAGTTGATGGCTCCCTTTTCTGACTCCACAGGCTGCTATCAGAGAAGTTTTCCACTGTAGGTCCAATTCATTGAAACAATCCAGTTCCTCTCTCTAGAGGTACATGGGTTCTTTGAGAAACAGAACCATCTCCCCAGTGCTAACAAGGGAACCTGATTTATGGCAGAGGCTCTTCCCCCAGCCTTCCCCCAGCCAGAAAACTTTTTTTTTTTTTACCACTCTAGTTTATTTTTATTTTTTGTGGTAAAATAGATAGAACATAAAATTTACCACCTTAACCATTTTTCAGGTGTACAGTTTATCGGCATTAAGTACATTCACGTTGTTATGCAGCCGTCACCACCATCTATCTCCAGAACGTGTTCACCTTCCCCACCTGAAACTCCATCCCGCTCCTCCCAGCCTCTGGCAGGTACCATCACCATTCTACCTTCTGTTCCTGCGAGTCTGACTTCTCTAGATACCTCGTCTAAGTGTAACTGACAATATTTGTCCTTTTGCCACTGGCTTATTTCACTTTGCATAATGTCCTCAAGGTTCATCCATGTTATAACGTGTCAGAATGTCTTTCCTTTTTAAGGCCCCATTGTATGTATTTACCACATTTTGTTTATTCACTCCTCTGTCGATAGACACTTGCGTTGCTTCCCCTTTTTGGCTATTGTGAATAATGCTGCTGTGAATGTGGATGCATAAATACCTGTTCAAGTGACTGGTTTCATTTCTTCTGGGGTATATACCTAGAAGTGGAATTGCTTAGAAAACTACTCTTTAGTAGCCTGGCATGAGGTTGAAGCCAGATGTAAAAGGGGTCGTAGGTGGAGGGATCAGATTCCCGGTATAGTTGGAGAGCTACCCACCACAGCTATACCTACTGAATCAGAATCCTTCTGGGTGCTGGGCTACGAATCCATATTTTTAATAAGTACTCTGGATGATTTGATGACCGGCTAGGGTTGAGGAATCATGGAATTCTATGATTTCAAGGTTTCTTTCCACTCTGTGATTGGATAAAACTCTGTCACCGCTCCTACCCATGGGGCTTCTATGAAATCTTTGGATGTTTTCCTCGCAGGTGGAAAATAGAATTTGAAGAGTGCTCACTAATTCTCACAAAAAGAGAAAGAATGGTAAACCAAGTTATATTTAATAGGGTTATTTTGTTTCCAGGGGAAACAAAAATTCCCATACCTCACCTGAAGCCCATTGCTATATCACTGTCTTTATCCTGCAAAGTTGTTGACTTGATAAATCTACCTGAAGATCTATAGTAATTCTAGCTACCATTTATTGTACCAAAGAGTATTCCTGACTGTCTTTTGGAAGTATTGCTTTTAATTTCCTCCAGATCTTGCAAGGCACGTATCCAACCTTCCATTTTACAAATAAGGACACAAAGACATTGAGGGCTTAAGCAAGTTGCCTCCAGCCACGTGTAATATACACCTGTTTGTATATATGCAATGACATATCAGAAATTTAGGGTCTAAAGGAATTTCAATGCAATACCCTCATATTCCAGATTCATATTAAGACTGAGAGGTGAATTGTCCTGCAGAGGATGCACGGTGGACGGCACTGGATCAGAATTCATCTGCCCTGATTGACACCCTAATGTGTCTGTAGAGACTCACTCCCTTGAAATTCTTTCATGCTTTCTCCCAGCTAGGCTGTGAGTTTCTTATAAGTATAACCTCATTGTATCCCTCAGTATCCCATTGTGCCTAGGATAGGGCTAGACACATAACAGCGGGTGACTGAGGGGATAGGAGTGACAGTGCAGATGAAATGAAGAAATATTTGACAAGTGGAATGACCGCCCCTCCCGAAATGGTATGATTTATTTCTGTGAATGTAAGTGGGAAGAGTTGTTCCTATTAATTATCAATGTAGTGGGGAAAGTACATGGGTTATAGAGCCCAAAAGACTTGGAATTTCATTTCATTTCACTTTTTACTACTGAAGGGGATCAGGATATGCCACCCCCAAATATACCACTTTGGCATAGCATTATTTTGAGTTGAAGGCAATGGAGGATCAACAGATGCAGGAAGAGTCTCTGCCCTCTTGTTAACTGCCTAAAAGGCAGGTCATAAATGTCCCTTTGTAAAAGTGTCCTCCTCTACCAGGAAGAGAAGGACTCTCTTATTACCAGAGATGGAGAGTCAACACTGAGACAAGTGTGCATAAACAGACTTTACTAAAATAACCCTTATTTTCCATTAGTTCCCCCATATATCTCCTAGTCGCTAAGAAATATACTGCCTTTCCTTTGTTAAAATATTATACAAACCCCAGAGACTAACCTCTTCTTTGAGTTTCACTTCTTTTCTGTGAACTTCTGTGCATGTAAACATTAATAAAAATTGTGTGTCTTCTGTTAATCAAGTTTTTGTTAGTTTAATTTGCAGCCCTCCGTACAATCACCTAAGAGGATAGTGGAAAATATTTTCTTTCTGACACTACTTTGACATCTTGGGAAAATTGTTAAACTCTTAGCCTGAGGATCCTCATTTGTAAAATAAAGAGATTAATATCTACTTCAAAGGTTTATTAGGAATAGAAGATGAAAGCACCATTCACAGAGACTGACACATACTGGGCATAATAAATATTAGATCTTTTCCAAATTCCCTCCTAGGAAAAAGCATACCAATCTCAAGGAAAAGGCTGGTTCACCCGTCGCAGGGGGGATGCATTGCCACTGCAACTGGGGCAACTGGAGGTTGAAGTTAGGGTCAAATTTTTGGACCAGAAAAATGTGTCTGTTTATATCAAATCAAGAGAAGAGTCCAGTTGTACACCCATGTTCACAGCAGCATTATTCACAATAGCCAAAGGTGGAAGCAACACAAATGTCTATCCACAGATGAATGGATAAACAAAATATGGTATATACATACAATAGAACATTATTCATCCTTAAAAAGGAAGAAAATTCTGACACAGATTATAACATGGATGAACCTTGAGGACATTATGCTAAGTGAAATAAGCTAGTCACAAAAGGCAAATACTGTATGATCCCACTTAAATGAGGGATTTATAGACTACCTAGAGTAGTCAAACTCATAGAGATAGAAAGTACAATGGTTTGCCAGAGGCTGGGGCGTGGGGGGCGGGGGGAATGCAGAGTTGTTTAATGAATATAGTTTCAGTTTTGCAAGGTGAAGAACTTCTGGAGATTGGTTGCACAACAGTATGAATATATTTTTAACACTACTGAACTATACATTTAAAAATAAAGATGGTGGGCTTCCCTGGTGGCGCAGTGGTTGAGAGTCCGCTTGCCGATGCAGGGGACATGGGTTCGTGTCCCGGTCCGGGAAGATCCCACATGCCGCGGAGCGGCTGGGCCCGTGAGCCATGGCCGCTGAGCCTGCGCGTCCAGAGCTTGTGCTCCGCAACAGGAGAGGCCACAACAGTGAGAGGCCCCCGTACCGAAAAAAAAAAAAAATAAATAAAATAAAGATTGTAAATTTTGTTATATGTATTTTACTACAATTAAAAATTTAAAAAAGAAAAGAGCACAGGAGCAATGAATAATATTTTATTCCAGCAGCATGTAAAACCACATCTTTTCTTTCTGAGTCCAACCTGAGAACCTGAGGCCATTTCTTTGCAGGCAGAATTCCAACCATGCTGCAACAGGTAAGAAATAGCTTCATAATTTTCAGATTAGCAGACTTTCTCTTCTAATGTCTCACTAATTATCATGTAGACTTAGCATAGAACCATACTTATTATCAGTTAATTAGACCTTAAAATGTATCTTTGATAACACCTCTGGCATTTAATTATGTAACTGGTAACTTATGAATGTTATTATTTTCTTTTAGTTACAAATTGAATTTTTTATTATTTCTTATTTGATTGTATTTTCAGTTTAGTATTGCTAAATACACTCTCTTTAAATATAAAATCCCCATGGAATTTTTACTAATTAATTCTTTTTTTAACACCTTTATTGGAGTATAATTGCTTTACAATGGTGTGTTAGTTTCTGCTTTATAACAAAGTGAATCAGCTATACATATACATATATCCCCATATCTCTTCCCTCTTGCATCTCCCTCCCTCCCACTCTCACTATCCCACCCATCTAGGTGGTCACAAAGCACCGAGCTGATCTCTCTGTGCTATGCAGCTGCTTCGCACTAGCTATTGGTTTTACATTTGGTAGTGTATATATGTACACGCACTCTCTCACTTTGGCCCAGCTTACCCTTCCCCCTCCCCGTATCCTCAAGTCCATTCTCTAGTAGGTCTGTGTCTTTATTCCCATCCTGCCCCTAGGTTCTTCATGACCTTTTTTTTTTTTTTTTTTAGATTCCGTATATATGTGTTAGCATACAGTATTTGTTTTCCTCTTTCTGACTTACTTCACTGTGTATCCTGGAGAATATTCCATGAGCACTTGTGAAGAAAGCGTATCTCGTTGTTTTTGGAGGGAAGGTCCTATAAATATCAATTAAGTCCATCTTGTTTAATGTATCATTTAAAGCTTGTGTTTATTTATGTATTTTCATTTTGGATGATCTGTCCTTTGGTGAAAGTGGGGTGTTAAAGACCCCTACTATGATTGTGTTACTGTTGACTTCCCCTTTTATGGCTGTTAGCATTTGCCTTATGTACTGAGATGCTCCTATGTTGGGTGTATAAATATTTCCAATTCTGATATCTTCTTGGATTGATCCCTTGATCGTTCTATAGTGTCCTTCTTTGTCTCTTGTAATAGTCTTTGTTTTAAAGTCTGTTTTGTCCAATATGAGTATTGGTACTCCAGCTTTCTTTTGATTTCCATTTGCATGGAATATCTTTTTCCATCCCCTCACTTTCAGTGTGTATGTGTCCCTAGGTCTGAAGTGGGTCTCTTGTAGACAACATGTATACAGGTCTTGTTTTTGTATCCATTCAGCCAGTCTATGTCTTTTGTTTGGAGCACTTAATCCATTTACATTTAAGGTAATTATCGATATGTATGTTCCTATTTCCATTTTCTTAATTGTTTGGGGTTTGTTATTGTAGGTCCGTTCCTTCTCTTGTGTTTCCTGCCTAGAGAAGTTCCTTTAGCATTTGTTGTACAGCTGGTTTGATGGTGCTGAATTCTCTTAGCTTTTGCTTGTCTGTAAAGGTTTTAATTTCTCCATCAAATCTGAATGAGATCCTTGCTGGGTAGAGTAATCTTGGTTGTAGGTTTTTCCCTTTCATCACTTTAAATATGTCCTGCCACTCCCTTCTGGCTTCCAGAGTTTCCGTGAAAGATCAGCTGTTAACCTTGTGGGGATTCTCTTGTATGTTATTTGTTGTTTTTCCCTTGCTGCTGTCAGTATTTTTAGTTTGTATTTAATTTTTGACAGTTTGATTAATATGTGTCTTGGTGTGTTTCTCCTTGGATTTATCCTGTATGGGACTCTCTGTGCTTCCTGGACTTGAGTAAGTATTTCCTTTCCCACATTAGGGAAATTTTCAACTATAATCTCTTCAAATATTTTCTCAGTCCTTTTCTTTTTCTCTTCTTCTTCTGGGACCCGTATGATTTGAATGTTGGTGTATTTAATGTTGTCCCAGAGGTCTCTGAGACTGTCCTCAATTCTTTTCATTCTTTTTTCTTTATTCTGCTCTGCAGGAGTTTTTCCCACTATTTTATCTTCCAGGTCACTTATCTGTTCTTCTGCCTCAGTTATTCTATTGATTCCAATTTCATTTATTGTGTTGTTCATTATTGTTTGTTTGCCCTTTAGTTCTTCTAGGTCATTTTTAAACATTTCTTGTATTTTCTCTATTCTATTTCCAAGATTTTGGATCATCTTTACTATCATTATTCTGTATTCTTTTTCAGGTAGACTGCCTATTTCCTCTTCATTTGTTAGGTCTGGTGGGTTTTTACCTTGCTCCTTCATCTGCTGTGTGTTTTTCTGTTTTCTGTGTTTTTCTTCTCATTTTGCTTAACTTACTGTGTTTGGGGTCTCCTTTTCACAGACTGCAGGTTCGTAGTTCCCGTTGTTTTTGGTGTCTGTCCCCAGTGGCTAATGTTGGTTCAGTGGGTTGTGTAGGCTTCCTGGTGGAGGGGACTGATGCCTGTGTTCTGGTGGGTGGGGCTGGATCTTGTCTTTCTGGTGGGCAGGACCATGTCCAGTGGTGTGTTTTGGGATGTCTGTGACCTTATTATGATTTTGGGCAGCCTCTCTGCTAATGGGTGGGGTTGTGTTCCTGTCTTGCTAGTTGTTTGGTATAGGGTGTCCAGCGCTGTAGCTTGCTGGTCATTGAGTGAAGCTGGGTCTTGGCACTGATACGGAGATCGCTGGGAGATTTTCACTGTTTGATATTACATGGAGCTGGGAGGTCTCTGGTGGACCAATGTCCTGAACTCGGCTCTCCCACCTCAGAGGTACAGGCCTGATACCTCACTGGAGCACCAAGATTCTGTCAGCCACACGGCTCAGAAGAAAAGGGGAAAAAAAAGGAAGAAAGAAAAAATAAATTAAATAAAATTATTGAAATAAAAAGTAATTATTTAAAATTTAAAAAATTTAAAACGTAATAAAGAAAGAACAAAATAAAGAAGAGAGCAACCAAACTAAAAAGCAAATCCACCAATGATAAGCGCTAAAAACTATACTTAAAAAAAAAAAATGGACAGACAGAACCCTAGGACAAATGGTGGAAGCAAAGGTATACAGACAAAATCTCACATAGAAGCATACACATACACACTCACAAAAAGAGGAAATGGGGAAAAAA
Organism: Stenella coeruleoalba; assembly: GCF_951394435.1. Classification (NCBI taxonomy): domain Eukaryota; kingdom Metazoa; phylum Chordata; class Mammalia; order Artiodactyla; family Delphinidae; genus Stenella; species Stenella coeruleoalba. Next base: position 48,591,298 of record NC_137153.1, read on the forward strand.
TCATAAATCTTGTTCTCAAAATCCACCTCCTTAATTTGGAATGATTCGTTGTCTATTCAGGTATTCCACAGATGCAGGGTACATCAAATTGATTATGGAGCTTTAATCCGCTGCTTCTGAGGCTGCTGGGAGAGATTTCCCTTTCTCTTCTTTGTTCTCACAGCTCCCAGGAGCTCAGCTTTGGACTTGGCCCCGCCTCTGCGTGTAGGTCGCCGGAGAGCATCTGTTCTTCGCTCAGACAGGACGGGGTTAAAGGAGCCGCTGATTCGGGGGCTCTGGCTCACTCAGGCCGGGGCGGGGGGGTGGGGCAGTGCGAGGCGGGCCTGCGGCGGCAGAGGCCGGCGTAACGTTGCACCAGCCTGAGGCGCGCTGTGCGTTCTCCTGGGTGAGTTGTCCCTGGATCCCGGGACCCTGGCAGTGGCGGGCTGCACAGGCTCCCCGGAAGGGGGGTGTGGAGAGTGACCTGTGCTCGCACACAGGCTTCTTGGTGGCGGCAGCAGCAGCCTTAGCGTCTCATGCCCGTCTCTGGGGTCCGCGCTTTTAGCCGCGGCTCGCGCCCGTCTCTGGAGCTCCTTTAAGCAGCGCTCTTAATCCCCTCTCCTCGCGCACCGGAAAACAAAGAGGTAAGAAAAAGCCTCTTGCCTCTTCGGCAGGTCCAGACTTTTCCCCGGACTCCCTCCCGGCTAGCCGTGGCGCAGTAACCCCTTTCAGGCTGTGTTCACGCCGCCAACCCCAGTCCTCTCCCTGCGCTCCGACCAAAGCCGAGCCTCAGCTCCCAGCCCCGTCCGCCCCGGCAGGTGAGCAGTCAAGCCTCGGTCTGGTGAGTGCTGGTCGGCACCGATCCTCTGTGCGGGAATCTCTCCGCTTTGCCCTCCGCAACCCTGTTGCTGTGCTCTCCTCCGTGGCTCCGAAGCTTCTCCTCGTAGCTCCGAAGCTCCCCGACTCCGCCACCCGCAGTATGCGCCCGCGAAGGGGCCTCTAGTGTGTGGAAACGTTTCCTCCTTCACAGCTCCCTCCCACTGGTGCAGGTCCTGTCCCTATTCTTTTGTCTCTGTTTTTTCTTTTTTCTTTTGCCCTACCCAGGTACGTGGGGAGTTTCTTGCCTTTTGGGAGGTCTGAGGTCTTCTGCCAGCGTTCCGTAGGTGTTCTGTAGGAGTTGTTCCACATGTATATGTATTTCTGATGTATTTGTGGGAAGGAAGGTGATCTCTGCGTCTTATTCTTCCGCTACCTTGAAGCTCCTCCTATGGATGTTATTAAGGGGATATATGACTACAGTAAAGTATAATTAGATCTCATTTTTGTTTCTTGATATCATATTGATTATGATAACAGTTTTGTAGTTTTTACAGCTTATATGGTTATGGTCACATTAAATTGATAGTCTCTAAAACAAATGCACATTTGAACACATATTGAAGAAGCATATTACAAAGAGAGAGACTTTGGGAAAAGGAAAAGTAGCTATCATTCTTGATACTATTTGGCAAAAGTCACAATAAATAAATTGCCTGTTTTCAGGGTCACTTTTTGCCTAAAAACCAATAACATTTAAGAATTTATGCCATAAAAAATTAACTCCTACTGTTGGAAAACAGAAACACACTACTCATCTGTTTCCAGTGTTGTGAAAGTCACAAATATGTTCTCCCAAAAGCTGTATGGACATCTAGTCATATTTTATTTGATTTTTTAAAAATATTTATTTATTGTTTGGCTGTGTTGGGTCTTAGTTGTGGCGTGCGGGCTTCTCTGTAGCTGTGGTGCACACATGGGCTCAGAGCACGCGGGCTCAGTAGTTGCAGTGTCTCTCGTTGTGGCACACGGGCTCCAGAGTGTATGGGCTCTGTAGTTGTGGCACACGGGTTGCAGAGCATGTGGGCTCTGTAGTTGCGGCAAGTGGGCTCTCTAGTTATGGCACGCAGACCCAGTAGTTGTGGCGCATGGGCTTAGTTGCCCTGTGGCATGTGGAATCTTAGTTCCCCGACCAGGGATTGAACTCGCATCTCCTATATTGGAAGGTGGATTCTTAACCGGTGGACCACCATGGAAGTCCCATCTACTCATATTTTAAATGTCCTACTGTACATTAGGAAATGTGCAGTGAATCTTTTTGTAAAATGAAGGATCCCTTTTTAGAATAACGTGATTAATTTCCTCTCTGTAGGAGAATTGTAAGTCAGTTAGAAACTAGATCATCTAGTCAGATTGGCTGGTAGATTCTAAGCCCCTTGAGTACAACATTCTATCTTTTTAAAATCTTAACATCATTTATAATTCCTCATGTGGTAGTTCACATATAGCAGGTGTTTGTTCAGCTTTCTTGGGGTATAATTAACAAATAAAATTTTAAGATATTTAAAGTGTACATCATGTGGTATGATATACATGTACATTGTGAAAGATTTCTTCCCATCTAGTTAATTAACACATCCATCACCTCATATACTTATCTTTTATTGTGTGTATGTGAGAACACTTAAGTTTTACTTTCAGCAAATTTCAATTATACAATACAGTGTTATTAACTAGAGTCACCATGTTATACATTAGCTCCTCAGAGCTTATTCATCTTATAGCTGAAAGTCTGTACACTTTTACCATCCTCTCCCTATTTCCCCCACTCCCCAGCCCCCAGCAACCACTTTTCTACTGTGTTTCCCATGCGTTTGACTTTTTATTTCGATTCCACATATAAGTGATACCATGCAGTATTTGTCCTTCTTTGTCTGGCTTATTTCACTTAGCATAATGTCCTCAATTTCCATCCATGTTGTCTCAAACAACAGGATTTCCTTCTTTCTCATGGCTGAATAATACTCCATTGCATACATATACCACATCTTTTTTATCCTTTCATCCACTGATGGATACTTAGGTTGTTTCTGTAACTTGGCTGTTGTGAATAATACTGCAATGAACGTGGGAGTGCAGGTATCTCTTTCATTTCCTTTGGATATATACCCAGTAGTAGGATTGCTGAATCCTACGGTTTGAATCTTCATTGCCTGTTGAGTGAGAGAGTTTGGAGGAAATTAAAGAAACTCTACTTTTTGTGCTTTCTCTCCAAAATGGAGACGATGAAACATGCCTTAGGAAAACAAGATTCTGATGTGGAAAGGTTACCCAGAGCCTGAAGAATTGGTGGATACTTGGTCACAGAGGAGACTGTGGGATATATAAGGAATAATGATGCAAAATAAATAAGGAAACTCTGGTAGTAGGGTCAGGTATAGGCGTGAAATCTAAGCTATGTGAAACATACTCAGATTTGAATTTCTACAACTAATCTTAGACAAATAGATGGATTGATTTATATAGTTTTCACTCCGTGTCCTGATTTGTAATAAAAATGTAATAAATTAGCTGGAATTTGGGGTACCATTTGAAGTGTAGCATAGATGAAGAAGCTCTTTGCTCAAAGCCACAAAGAAATCATTGTTTAAAATCACAGGAGTATGATGCATCAGTCATTAACTGAAAGTTTTTGTCAACATAATTCTCATTTTTCAATTCATATTAAATGGGAAGATTTTAAAAACAAATTTTGATAACTTAGTTTTGCTCTTCACAGAGTAGCAACTGCTCTGTTGTCTTCCTTTTGCTAAACAGCAGATCATTGGTCATATACAATCTAAGGAACAGAGTGTGAAAACACTAGCCTTCTTTCTTTTCTAAACATGAGCTTTCTTATCAAATCCAAACAGCTTTGATTTGAATATTTGTACAAACTAATTTACAGTTTCCTTCCCTGAAATGAGTGATCCTTGTATAGAAGGAAAGTATGTAGACGTCAACATGCTTTCTGAAAGAGCTGCGTCATAGGTTATAGGGCTTAGTGGGGAATAAAAGATAGACTAGTCGAGAGAGAGAGTTACACAGACATAGAATACAAACTTATGGTTAGCAAAGGAGACAGAGAAGGGGAGGGATAAATTAGGAATTTGTGATTAACAGATACACACTACTATGTATAAAATAAATAAACAACAAGGACCTACTGTATAGCACAGGGAACTATATTTAATATCTTGTAATAACCTATAATAGAAAAGAATCTGAAAAACTATATATATGTATAAGTGAATCACTTTGCTGTACACTTGAATCATTTTAAGTCAAGTATACTTCAAAAAAAAAAAAGGAGAGAGAGAACGCCTTGCTGTGTGGTCTTGGGCAGCCTGTTAAACATCTCTGAGACTATATCTTGACTTGTAAAATGGGGCAATGGGTCGTTGTTAGGATAAGAGAAAATATTTGGAAAGCATATGCCATTTGATTGGTGCTTAATAAGTGTTAGCTAATTTACTCTTATGATTGTAAGGAGCTGAGATGCAAATTGCAATGCCACTGAAAGGGAAACCAATCAGTTAACCAAAGAGGAACACAAAAATGGAAGTAAAACCAGAAAAACAAAACTGTTCAACACACAGAAGCTGTAGATGAGCTTTGGGGAAATAGCAGTTGTGTTTACCCAAAGCAGCTTCAGTGTATTTTGTTTGGGGAAGAATGGAGTGAGATCACGTAAGGGACCTTGGACAAGAGTGGGGCTAATAACAGTACTCATCTCATAGAGTTATTATAGGGGATTAAATGAGATACTATTTGTGATGCACCATGCATAGTACTTAGAACAAAATAAATGCTTAATGAACAGAAATAAAAGCGTCTTTTCAGACCAAACACATATTTCATTGATGAAGAAACTGAGGCTTAGGAGAATTAGGTAACTCTAAGCTTACACCAAAGGAAAAATAGGCCCTTGGTCACCTGATTCCCAAGTCCAAGACCCTTTCTATTTTACCATCCTTCTGAAGTTATTTAAGAATCATTGCAATATACTCCATAACTTCCTACATTTATTCAATAACTAAATCACATTTCTGAGGAATTATTCTGTTCACAATGCTTAGTGTCTGGGAACCCTGAATAATAATGGAATAAATGCTTTAGATGGTATTTAAGAGTTTATCAAGGTACAGGTAATGCATTTAGATTGTATTACTATCATTATCCTCTTATGAAGCCTGGCTGCTGCCCCCTGGTGCTGGCGGTGTGGAAGTCCTGAACTTCATGGAAGTTCTGCCCAATGTCTAGGTTTGAGTCAAATGTTGATAAGAAATTAAACAAGCAGTCCTTCAAACCAGACATCCGTGCTCATGATCTGGATGTGAAGTTGCAAGCCAGAGACCACCTAAGCATACCAGTGGGTAGCAGAATGACTTCACCTTACTCAGAAAGTAATCCATTTCTGAGAAACCATTGCAGGCAATTTGGCACAGCTGAACTTCATCTTTAACCTTTTACTGTGATTTATGTGATTAGGCTATGGGAGGATGTGGTTTTCAACAGCATGATTAAAGCACTTTGAGGAAATAATTTCTGTCTCAAGCACCTTGCGTACATTTTTGTTTTCAAGTGTTTGTCCTTTCTCATTAAAAGGAGAGACAGGAAGTGGAGAAATATTGACTTTTAAACATTGTCTTGGACAGAAAAGAGAGATGACAAAACAACAGAGTCAAAGCCAGGGTGTTGGTCTTTTGCAGACCTGTACAGTATGGTTTCTTGCCTCAGCATTCCCCAGATTTGTGAATTTCATCCATCTGCCAGGGATTTGTGTTTTTCTAAACTTAGGAGACCCATCAACTTTTAAATGTTACCAAGCAAGGACTTATTTAAAAACAAACAGGGCTTCCCTGGTGGCGCAGTGGTTGGGAGTCCGCTTGCCGATGCAGGGGACACGGGTTCGTGCCCCGGTCCGGGAGGATCCCACATGCCGCAGAGCGGCTGGACCCGTGAGCCATGGCCGCTGAGCCTGCGTGTCCAGAGCCTGTGCTCCGCAATGGGAGAGGCCACAACAGTGAGAGGCCCGCATACCGCAAAAAAATAAATAAATAAATAAAAACAAACACACATGACTATCTAAGAACTAATTTTATAAAAGAAAGGACATTTTAATACCAGAAAAATAAGACAAACATAATTGTATAATAATGAGCAATTTTATCCAAGGAAATATAATTGTTGTATTAGTCTTTTGTTTTCTCATTTTGCCAGGAAGTAGGTTTAGAGTTCCGTATATGGAGGACCTGCTCAAATCCAGTTCAGACTAATTTTAGGCCAGAAATATTAAACTCTGCTTCTGCATTTACCTCTGTGCCTCAGGTTATGTTTAGCGCTTCCCAAAGAGTCTTCAAAATGAATGAAATTTATAGGCAATATATGTTGTTCCACATTTATGGGAGTAGGGAGGAATGTTTTAAGAATTCAGCTGAGTAGTGAGATTCGCAGATCCCAAGATTCTGAGTCATCATCCTGAACTCTACTTGTCCTTTGCCATTTTCTTTGGAGAAATAGGATCTTTTGCTCTTGCACCATGGTACTTTACATCTCAACAAAAAGGAAAAGAGTATATGTTCTTTCTGGAGAGAGTAGGTTGTGGGTGACCTATCTGAGTTCACTGGCTCACTGAACATTGATTAACATTTAAAATGTATGCAAACTTGACTCCTAATTAAAGTCCAATAATGTAAGACTTTGAACCTGTTCCCTGCCTTTGGAAAGAATCACAGTTGCTGGCTGCTTATCATGAAAAAGTCATTCTGGTAAATGACCAACTCCCCCACCTTCTCCCATCAGTTGCAAAAGTGATTCTCCATTGTAGGGATCTGCAAATGGTGCATGTTGCAGAGTCCAGCGTCTCCTGATAGCTGGAATTGTTATGCAAATTATCTCGGTTATAGGAAGAATAAACTTTATAGAGCTCCTGTCATATGCGAATTTGCAAGCAAGTACCAAATTTGGAGATGGAGAACCCTAGCGTTGATCTGTAGGGTCATCAAGAGCTCTTGATGGTAATTTGAGCATGGTGGTGATAAAGGATGAGACACCCTTCTTCCCATTCTTTATTCTTACTCCCTTGCTTTGCTCAGTCTTTGTGGGAGGGTGTATATGGAGCACAGAGAGGGAGTCAGAAAAAAAGTGATGAAATCCAAAAGACGTTAAAGGACACAAATATTCAGGCACGAGGTATTAGTTGCATGTTGAAGAATTAGTCAATTTGTTTGCCAGAGATGGGGAGAGAATCCAAGTAAGAGTGAAAGACTCAGCCTCAGAAGAGAAAAAGAGGAAAAAGTGAGAACCAACATTAATTGTGTACTTGCTGTGTGCCAAAGATTCCAGTACGTATGTTACCCATTTTCTCATCTGACCTGTATTATAGCCTGATGAACCAGGTTGTGTTATTTTACAGGTGAAGAATCTGGGGTTCAGAAAGGTTGGTGTACATGTGGAAGGGTCTAATGACTCAAAGCCAAATTTCAACTCTAAATCTGATTTGAAGATTCATGGCCTTTGCCCCCTCAAGCTGCCTCTTAAAATTACTCAAAAATGCACCCTTGGAAATGAACCTCAGAAACATGATTTCAGAGCTGTAGTTTCAATTCTATGTTCGCCTGGACTTTAGTGCCGCAGAGGCAATGTGGTTACCATAGCTGTTTTTCTCAGAAGCAATTCTGGCAAGACCAGGGCACCATGGTCCTGGAACGGAACACGATAGAACAGGTAGCTACAGAAGAAGCTTTGGGGAGCTCTTCTGTGTGCTTCATCAAGCCCTCTCCCCATACTCTGAGTGGTAGATGTGGGGTTCTCACCCGATGGGAAGGGTTGTAGCTGGAGAAGATGCTGGAGCGGGGCCTTTTGGCTTGGGATCCAGGGCAGGCCCCCTTGCTGGTTTGAGTGGCACTACTGTCACTATTGTTCATGGTTACATGGGAGAGAAGGGCAGCCTGTAAGTGGGAGATGAGAGTGCAATTTGCTGCAGGGCAAATATTCTTCAATATTAAAATACATTTTAATTCCTTTTTATTGTACCAATCCTTCAATATTAAAAACATTTCAGTTTACAGTTTTCTTACAAAATGAAACTAGCCAGTATTACTCTAACTAATACAACTACAGAGTTCTTTGCACTTTCGTGATGTGGGAAGGTCATCAACTAGCTTTTGCAGACCTTATATTTTGTTTGTAGAAGAGTCTGTCAGGGAAAAAATTGTTGATGCATGTAATCAACAACTTTAATCTTGAAGTTATTGGAAAAAAATGAGCACAGAATTCATAAAGGCCATTTTCAGAAAGTCACTTTTCTGATTCCAGCTGCATTCTAATTAATATCACGGAGTGTTAGCACACTAAGTAAGGAGCAATTATTAGCTATCAGATTCTGGGTTTGGGAGAGAAATGATGGTGTATTGTGCATAATTTTTGCATCATTAAAAATTAAATCCCATAAGCATAATGACTCAAACATCAGGCCCTGACAGCATCTGCAGATGATAAACTATGGTATGTAAAAAAACAATTTACTAGGTAATGGTGCAATATTTTCTATATTTAGACAGCAGTTCCCAAAAAAGGCAAAATGATACTTTATATCAAATTATTTCTAGGCAGAAGTTAGCAAAAGAATAAGGATATATAAGATAGGCTATTGTACAGGAAACTCACAGTTTTTGTATTTTATAGAAGGTGATTTAACTAGAAGAACATGGATTTTGTTGTCAAGTAGACACAGGTTTCAATCTTAGGTTCACAATCTTTCTAGCCTTGTGAACTTGAGCAGGTTTCTTTTTTTGCGGTACGCGGGCCTCTCACTGTCGTGGCCTCTCCTGTTGCGGAGCACAGGCTCCGGACGCACAGGCTCAGTGGCCATGGCTCACGGGCCCAGCCGCTTCACGGCATGTGGGATCTTCCCGGACCGGGGCACGAACCCGTGTCCCCTGCATCGGCAGGCGGACTCTCAACCACTGCGCCACCAGGGAAGCCCTTCAGCAGGTTTCTTTATCTCACACTTAAGTGAAACTGATGGTGGAATCTTCAGTTTCACCAACTGTCAAAACAGACACCTTACCTTATAGAGTTTTTGTGCAGATTAGATGAGATAACATAGTTAAAGTACTCCACACGGGTCTGGGGCATAGTAGACACTTAATAAACATTAGTTCATTTCTCCCTTCTTTTTTCCATGTTGTTGAGCTCTTTCTCTGAGGAGAGTACCTTAAAATAAGATTCTGTTGCTCCAGTAGAAAGTCAAGCTCATGGGATGAATCACAATAGAGATCAAAAATTGCTGATTATGTCATTTATTTTGTATCTAGTAGTTTGTACTTCTTAATCCTCTTTCCCCATCTTGTCTCTGCCCCCACCCCTTTCCCTGCTGGTCACCACTAGTTGTTCTTTGTATCTGTGAGCACAGCACTGGAAATATAGCCAATATTTTATAATAACTCTAAATGGAGTATAATCTATAAAAATATTGAATCACTGTTATATGCCTGAAACTAACAGAAAATTTTCAATCAACTATACATCAATTTAAAAAAAAAAAGGGCTTCCCTGGTGGTGTAGTGGTTGGGAGTCTGCCTGGCGTTGCAGGGGACATGGGTTCGTGCCCCGGTCCGGGAGGATCCCTCATGTCGCGGAGCGGCTGGATCCGTGAGCCATGGCCGCTGGGCCTGCGCGTCCGGAGCCTGTGCTCTGTGACGGGAGGGGCCGCGACAGTGAGAGGCCTGCGTACCGCAAAAACAAAAAACAAAAAACACTGCTGATTGAAATTAAGCAGGAACTCTTGAAGACACAACTGTGAGATCTCTGAACTCTTAAGCCAATGATGCATACACAGCCAACCTCTATGGAAGCTGCTAAGATTTCCATGGGTGGGAGAGTGACTGGCATTTGTACCTCTTGGTTTGCTTTTCCGGGGGGACTTGGCATAGTTACCTCAGTGATGATTTTAAGCTTTCAAGGGAATAAAATGTAGCTGATGTCTGAGACCACCCAGGATGTTACGACAATGAGCTAATGAGAACAAGACCACAGATTTGATCTTGTTTCAGTCCTCGAGCCATATATAGCCTGCCATTGTACTGTCTGACTGGTCTTCTCACAAATGTGCCCGCTGGGTCCAAGCCGGGACTAAAAGAGAGACTTTGGGTGGTGACCATTAACTGGTGAGATGATTTCCATTCTTGAATGGCATTTGTGACTTCTAGGACCCTAAGCAACTGATGTATCTGCATTCCTCAGGTTTTCTTACTGTAAGTGAGATTAGCCACCTTTGTCTTACATTCTCCCTTGAGAATCCTTAGCAAACACAATTACCTGCACAGTGCCGTGTCAGTGATAGTTTTGCATCTGGTTCCATGCCTGTCGTATGTTAGGTAGTGTGTAATAAGTGCTTGTCCTTCCAACATGTGGGGAGGTGTCGGTGTAGTGGAAATTGCTCAGGCTTTAGAACCAGAAATACCCACGTTCCTGTTCCTTCTCTATCACTTATTAGCTACGAGGCCTTAGTGTGGTTACTTTACTTCTCTAGAACTCAGCTTCCTCACCTGCAAAGTGGGGATAATAACACCAAATTATAGAGTTATTTTGAGGATTAAATGAAATGATACATAAATATTGTTTCCTTTCCTCTTTCAGCTCCAAGCTAAAAGTCAAATAACACAAAGAAGGAGTGTGCTGTGGCTTAGTCATGAGGTAATTAATGGAGTATTGTAATAGGTATTCAGAATTTATTTGTAGCTTCCCAGAAGCTTTATATATTTCAGGGATTTCCTACACCTTTTGTGGTCTGTTGAAAGTTCTCCTCTTGTTTTCAAGCATCCTATATGTATCCATTCTATGTTCATTTTAAGAACATTTATTCTTTTTGTTCGTAAAGGGAAATACATTCTCTCCACCATCTTGAAACCGGAAGTTCCAGGCTTGCAAATGTTTTTAACATCTTAGTTTTCTTCTTTTCCCTTGAGTTGCCTCTGAGTTAAGAAGGCAGTGCCTGGTAGCAGTGGTAGGGCAGTGGGGTGCTGAAAATGAGTCATGGACACATTCAAATTTTTATGTGTACATTATGAGGTAGAAAGAAAAATAGAAAAATTATGTATCAGAGTGGAATGAGAGAGTGGTATGGACATACATTACCAAATGTGAAATAGATAGCTAGTGGGAAGCAGCCACATAGCACAGGGAGATCAGCTCAGTGCTTTGTGACCACCTAGAGCGGTGGTAGGGAGCGTGGGAGGGAGATGCAAGAGGGAGGGGATATGGCAGTATATGTGTACATATAGCTGACTGACTTTGTTATACAGCAGAAACTAACACAGCCTTGTAAAGCAATTATACTCCAATAAAGATGTTAAAAATAAAATAAGAAAATTTAAAAATAATGAAATGGTTCCCTCCAGATAGTCAAGATTTGAAAAAAGTTTAGGGTTTCCATAGAAGTAACAAGAATGAAGACAAAGAATATTGGTTTGAGATTCAGAGGATCCAAACTTCCACCCAGTTTTTCCATCCCCTCTTTGTAATCTGGCCAACCTGCACCTGCTCTTTGGGCCTTGGTTCCATCTCCTGTAAAATGGTGGTGAAGGAGGGACATCACACGGATGGCTTCCATTGTCTCACTCAAGTCTTGAAACAATTAAGGTCAACACCTAATTCCAGTGTCTGGGGAATTCCTTGCTGGAGGTTTAAAAGTAGAGTTCTGTGGAAAAAACAAATGATAGACCCATGATATGAGGATTCTATTTTAAGAAGAGGGACTGAGGGCAAAACTCTAGGAGCCAAAGATGTCATAACATTTTAATAGCAATATATTGGTATATAAATATTAAACTGTGAAACTTTTTGTTCAGTATGACCTAACCAAAGGGAAAGAGATCAGTCACACAAACCAATTAAAAAATATTCATATGGAAAGAAGGTCCATTTGTAAGTGTCTGCCTGCCTTACAACCTTGCTCATAATAAAGTAGATACAAATAAATAAATAAATAAGTTTTTACTAAAATGAGTGCAACTTACCAAATATTATGCACGCAGCTACAGAAGCTATAATTGGATACCAATAACCTAATACGGCTTGTCCATGCAGAGACTGTGCTTAAGTGCCTTATCAAACAATAGATCATACATAAAAAAATTGAAAGTAGAGTGTTTTTTGAGTGAAATCAGATTAGACATAAGGACATTGCTTTAGATCTTTGAATACCTTACATCCCTTTGTGTCTTTGAAGTTTTGTTTTTGTATTATAATCTTAATGGAGAGAGTAGAACAGAAAGATCCAAGTTCATTCTTCCTTTTGCTCAGAGTGAGGAAATAGCTTTCAAAAGGTAGAAGCCAAGGCATTTTGGAAAGGGTGGAACAGGAACGATTGATGATTGGGATAAATGGAGATTTCATTAATTTTTTCACTCAGTGGATATTTATCAGGGGCCTGTTATGAGCCATGCTCTAAAAGTTTCACAAAGGAAAAGTGAATGGACAAAGAGGAATTTCATGTTAATAGAAGACATGTGTGACCTGATGTGGAATTATTTTACCAATATGTGAAATTTCCAGGAAGCAAGGGAATGGAAGTGGGGAGTCAGTTGTGAAGGTAAGGTTGCATGGGAGGGTGAGATGGGGGGAAAAGGACCACTCCAGAAACCATATGGAGAGAGAATAAGAGATGCGGGAATGTCTTAGAGAGAAATGTCATGAACATCAGCAAAATAAGTCAAAGAGAAGATGGGCTGCCAGGAAACAATGGAAGAGTATGGTTAACATAAAAAGATATTGACAGGATCGACAGAATTATTGCGATGGTTGTGCCTGGAATTAAGGCATCATGAAAGAGCTAACGAGGGGTGATTTTATTTTATTTATATTAAATATTTATTTATTTATTTGGCTGTGCCGGGTCTTAGTCGTGGCACACGGGATCTTCATTGCGGCATGTGGGATCTTTTTAGTTGTAGCATGTGAGAGCTAGTTCCCTGACCAGGGATTGAACCTGGGCCCGCTGCATTGGAAGTGTGGAGTCTTAGCCACTGGACCACCGGGGAAGTCCCAACGGGTGATTTTAGAAGTACAGTTGGCACGATATAAGTTGTCAGGAAGCATAAAGAATGAATTTATTCTCAGTAGGGAAAGAGCATTAACTCCTATCTGTTGTAAATGGGAGAACTTGAACCTGTAGAAGGTGAAGGGGAAAGGAATCAACTTTTTAAAGCCTTTATTATATTATGTCACTTGTCATAGATTATCTCATGAATCCTGACAACTTTAGGATATTATACCCATTTTATATAAAGGAGGAAGGAAAACGCAGACATTTTAAGTAATTTGCCCAGGGCATACAGCTGGTGAGTAGTAAGGCTGGGATTTTCAACCCAGGTCTATCTGATTTGAAAGTAAACAAGGTGTATCAGTCAGGGTCCAATCAGGAGACTGAAACTACACCAACTAATTTTCAGAATTCATTATTAAAAATTGTATGAAAGGTATTAAAGAATTGGAAATGCAATAAATGAACATCAAGGCATCACAGAGGTAGCGGCTGAGGAAGCAGTGACCAGCCATTGAGGGAACCAAGGAAAGAGGGTGGTGTTACCAAGCCGAGCCACTTGGAGGACGGACCCTGGGGCTGGAACGGCCCCCACCCCCCCTTTGGGGGAGGTGCACAGTTTGCTGGCGCTGGTGTCTCAGAGTGTGAGATGAGGCTCCTTTTGCCCGTGTTGTAAAAACTGCAGTCGACTGCTGGTGCTGGTGAAGAAGCGCTACTGGGATGACACTCAGAGGGACTGGAAGTTGAAACCGTGAGCAAGGCCCCTCTTTCCCCTCGTGACTGCCAGTCTCCCTAGTGCCCCCTGTCGGCGAAGTCTAACAGCATCTGGCAAAGGACAGAAGGGTGGTTCAGAGTTCCAGTCTCAGCATCAGTGTAGAAGGGCAAGTCTGAAGCAGGGTACATAGCTTGATGATCAGAACAGAGAAGAGAAATTCAGGAAGGCGGTTGCAATATTTCACCCCTGTAAGAGTTCTGAAGAGTTTTATGGCCGATTTTAATATTGGTTTTGTTGAAAGGGGCATGAACAGCCACATCTCACTAATTTCTTCAAATTAATGTAAAATCTAAAGTACAGAATACGTTTGGAAGACATATAGCTTTAAAATTTTCCCAGTATACACAAAGCTGCTTTAATTGGACCTTAAATAAAAACGCATGTTAATTGCCCTGTGCAGTGAGGTAGGAAAAGACAATTAATTGTTTGGCTACTGAAGAGTCTCTGTTATTAGGACAGAAGGACAATTAGCTTTAAAAGCATTGCTCAGAACATGTGTTGGTTTTCTTTTTTCCTCAATGTTTCTCTTTTCCAAAAGAGAAGAGAACAAACCAAACCCTTTTCCACAATAACTACACTTTTGAGAAAGCAAGTGCTAAACAGGAATTAGGAAAGAGAAAACATTCCCCAAAGCCCATGGGGATGACAGTTCCTGGTTAACTGTAAAAAATGGAGAACATAATTGAGACAGATGACCAGATTTAGGAAAAATAAACCTCACCATTAAAATCTAATTAAATATTTGCATTTCAGCATTAAGTTTCTTCTCAAAAGTTTTGTGAGCAGCAGGGTGACAGTGAAGATTATTGACTATAATTTGCTGAAGTTTTTTAAACTAAATTAGTTTTGTGCGATGTATGTAAGGTTTACTCAGCAGTGCTTATCCGGTGGCTGCTTTATTATTCTTTTAAAGTGAATCATTTATAACTGTTCTCAGAGATCTTTTATCAGCCACTTATCTCCTTCAACTGGACTTGTGACGCCAAGGGATAAAATGAATTGCTGGCTAATATTGTGAGAATTAATCAGACCACAACAGCGGGAGAGTAATGACTTACTTGCACTTAGATATTTGCATTTGGCAGTAAAATCACAACAAAAATATAAGGACGTTTAATCTTCGGCTTTGACTTGAACACTGGAACATGTTGGCAATATAAAAAACTAAATACAAGAACTGTGTGCTTTAATTTTGGGTGATTAATCAGAGGCATTTATTATGTGAAGAAAGCTCTTATTTGATGCAGATATTTAAAATTTTTTAAAAATGTAATTTAATTTTTTATACAGCACGTTCTTATTAGTTATCTATTTTATATGTATTATTGTATATATGTCAATCCTAATCTCCCAATTCATCCCACCACCACCATCCCCCCCCCCACTTTCCCTGCTTGGTGTGCATACGTTTGTTCTCTACACCTGTGTCTATTTCTGCCTTGCAAACCGGTTCATCTGTACCATTTTTCTAGATTCCACATATATGTGTTAATATACGATATTTGTTTTTCTCCTTTTGACTTACTTCACCCTGTATGACAGTCTCTAGGTCCATCCATGTCGCTACAAATAACTCAATTTCGTTCCTTTTTATGGCTGAGTGATATTCCATTGTATATATGTACCACATCTTTTTTATCCATTCATCTATCGTTGGACATTTAGGTTATTTCCATGTCCTGGCTATTGTAAATAGTGCTGTAATGAACATTGGGGTACATGTGTCCTTAAAAAACTAAAAATAGAACTACCATATGACCCAGCAATCCCACTACTGGGCATATACCCTCAGAAAACCATAATTCAAAAAGACACATGCACCCCAATGTTCATTGCAGCACTATTTACAATAGCCAGGTCATGGAAGCAACCTAAATGCCCATCGACAGATGAATAGATTTTAAATGTTTTTATCATTTTTCAGTACCTTTGAATCAAACTGGTCTAGTTTCCTGAGTTTTTTTTTTTTTTTTTAGAGACCTCTGGACTAATGAAATGAGCCTTTTGCCCTTCATCTCACCATCCTTCAAAGTCTGCCAGAACTGTTTCATTCCCTTTGTTTCCTTTCTGTCTTTCCAGGTTTGATTTCCAGTCCCTCAGCCCCACAATAGCTTAGAAGAAAGCAGTGGCAAAATCAAGACCAAGGCGGTGGAAATATTCCTGCTGCTGTTCTGTTGACGTGATTTCCTACACTGCTTTCTCGCTTTCTGTAGGGTCTGACAACTTCAAATAGTAGGATTAGGTTCCTGGTTGCTCTATAAGCCCTGGTGAAGGTGTACAGTAGGAAATTTCCTGATTTGAGTCCATGGAATCAAATGCTTTAGAGGGCATTTCTTATGATCAGAAGCCACTTTTTTTCAATTTATACGGCTGCAGTCTGTGTTAATGGCATCCATTGCTGTTTAGTTCTGGTAATTCTTAGAAGTGCAGGTGTTCTCCTTAGCAACTGTATGGGTGTTGGTTTCTGCAACACCCATACATAGGACCGTATAGACCAGATAGATAGATAGATAGATAGATAGATGTGAGTGTACCTGTTCACATAAGCTCATACATACTTTTCCCCTCTTCAGATGTGGTGTGGCGTGGTGTTAAGCAAATGGACTCAGAAAGACCTAAGTTTAAATCTCATTTCCAAACCCTTAAAGGCTGTTTCCTGTTCATGGTACTTCACCTCTCAGAACTTTATTTTCCTCATAAGTAAAATGAGAATAATAATATCTGCCTTGCCAAGTTGTTGTGAGGAGTGGAGACTATAAACAAAAAGTGCTTGACACTTGCTCAACAAATGATAGTACTGAGTATTTCTATAATCAGTAGAGAGTCAGCACCTTTGGATTCCGTGAATTTCTTTTTAAATTTTTTATTTTCAAGGGCAAGTTTTTTTTTTTTACTTAGATGTAATTTATACATGACATTATATTAGTTTTAGGTGTATAAAATAATGATTTGATATTTGTATATGTTGCAAAATGATCACACAATTAGTCTAGTTAACATCCATCACCATGTAATACTTATAATTTTTTTCTTGTAATGAAGGATTCCCTGCATTTCTTGTGTTTTCTGGTTTTAGCAAAGAATAAAGCATATATGTTGACTGGAGTAGCCCCTGGGTTGTAGCTCTGGGAAATCTAACCTCTAAGTCTACCTTTGGATAAATGTAGTTCTAGTCAAGGAGAAGGAGCCCTCAGCAGAATCTTGTGTATCTTGTTTTTTGGTCTTTCTAAAGTCTACCTTCCTAATCTCTACAGCAATTTGCTGTCTCTTCCTGTAACATCCTCAAGGACAGAGAATGTCCTGTCTTAGTTTCCTTTATGTCACCAGAGCTGGCATGTATTGAGTAGGTGCTTAGTAGATGCTAAATAAAATGTATAACTATTATCATTCTTTTTCTAAGATTTTGTTCACTTTTACTTTGCTATTTTGCCAACAAACTCTTCCTTTGGTCTTTGGTCACAATTCGTTTCAGAATAGGATCTAGGATGGCAAATAAGTTTCATCCTGTGAACTAATTTTGTAGGGGGATTGTTATCCAATCTCCAGTCTGAAAGAATGCCATTGATTAGGGATGACTGTCATAGACCTGGGAGTGCGGAACAAGTGTGTCATGCATTTGCTCCCTATGTTAGAGTTATTTCTTTCACTCGTTGGATTTTAAACCCTCTTTGGATGTTTCCCCTGCACTCCAAACGTTTGGCTGGCTGGAGTAGGGAGAGGTTAGGAGGATGAGAATCTCCTCCTGAATCTCACTCCTTCCTGTAGCATAACTTGAATGTCACTGTACTAAAGGATGACCCTCTTGATACATGGGGAGAAAACTCTGGTCTCAAGGTGTTCCTGTCCTATCCCCCCAGGTCAATCTCTGGTGATATCTGAGTGAGGATCAAACTTCTTAAAGTCTCTTGCTGGTAGTGAGAAAGAAATTTCTACGGCAACAGCTGACAATGACAACACCTTCAGGTTTGACAAACCCTGCGCTTAATTTTAAAATTCTGCTCCAAAATCCTTAGTGATGTTAGAGTTTATCTCCCTGATCCTCCATTTTCTTTCAAATGGGAATGGAAGTGTCAGATTTATCTCAGGCATATTGAGGGTAAAGAAGGAAATTTTGTTATGGTGTAATTTGAGGGGGATATTATTATTATTACTATTGTTGTTGAAAATAGCTTAATTAAAAAAAGTCAATCATGCTTGCTGTAAAAAATTCCAAAAATACAAAAAAGGTGGAGAAGGAATCAACTCAAGTCATACTACCTAGAAATGACTAAGCATAACATTTTGGTGAACATCCTTCCAGGAATCTATCTTTTGGATAAATCATAAGATACCAACAAGTTTGGTGACCTATTTTATTCTATCCAACAATATGTTCACAGATATCTTTCCATGTCAATACATTTAAATCTACATAGTATTTCTTTTAAAATTTTCATTCTGGAAAGTTTCAAATATACACAAAAGCATGCAGAATATGGTATAACCCCCATGTACCCGTTATCTAATTTTGTCTTATCTATACCTCCCTCTGAGTCTCCCCTAACCCTCTCATCACTAGATCATTTTAAAGTCAATCCAAGATATCATATTTGTGTTAGTTTCCTAGGGTTGCCATAACAAATTACCAGAAACAGAGCGGCTTAAAATAACAGAAATGTATTTTCTCATATTCAGGAGACCAGACGTCTGAAATCAAGGTATGACAAGGCTAGTTCCTTCTGGAGACTTTGAGGGAGAACCTGTTCCATGCCTCTCTTCTAGCTTCTCATGATTGCTGGCAATCCTTGGCATTTTTTGGCTTGTAGCTACATCACTACAATCTCTGCCTCTGTTGCCACATGGCCATCTTCCTTGTGTGTGTACCTGTGTATCTTTCAGTGTCCTCTCTTTTCCTATAAGGACACCAGTCACTGGATTTACAGCTCATCCTAAACCCAGGATGATTTTATCTTGAGACTTTTAATTACATCTGCAAATACCCTATCTCCAAATAAGGTCACATTCTGAGGTTTCATGTAGACATGAATTTTGGGGGGTCACTACTTCGTCTACTATAGTATACCTTAATCTGTTAAGTATCTCAGAACTAATGTCATATTGTCTGAATATTCCATTCTTTACTAATGATAGAACGGGTTATATCTCATTTTTCACTAAGCATACATCTTTTCACTTCTGTGTGAGCTGTCTGGGTCAAAGGGGTTCATATTTCTCATTTTGATACACATGGCCAAACTAGCTCCTGGAAAAAGTGTACTAATGTACACCCCCAAAACAGTGCCTGAGTGTGTACTCATCAACCCTGGATTTTGTCCATTTCTTAAATCTTTACCAAATTGTACGTGGGAAAAAATTTTATTTGCGTTTTTTGATTTTAAGTGAATAGGCGTGATTTTTTTTTTTCTTTAAAAGAGGAAGAATATGCACCAGTAGTGGAAGTAAGAGGGAGTAACAGCTAGGAGTGCTTGAGTGCTGGTGTTCAAAACTGATTTAGATCAAATCATTTCCATGAACACTGCTTGTATCGAGAAGTTCAGGCGAAAAGTGCTAGAGAAATATTATTAATCTTCTATATGTAAGGTATACACATTACACTGTGGGATGTTTATAGTAGAAAATGAATGCCCCACAGAGCAAGGAAATAACCTCTTTAAGTTTCTGTGGACAACTGTAACAAAATGTTCAATCTAGAGGCATTATCGCCCATTGGATGTCACTTCTGTAACCAAGGGGCGATATTTTTCCAATTACATATTTCACAGCCAGGTTGTATATTAGGCTTTTGTTCATTTTGAAAAAAAGAAAAAAAAGATCATTCTAGATATTCTCTGTCCCATTTACCATCAGTCAGGCCTGTCAGGTTAGCTAACATATTTATAGGGACAGTCAATTCTCTGGCTAATGGTCAAAGTGCATTGGGGTAGAATCATCAAAAAGGATAGATTAAGACCTTAACAAAGTCAAGTTTTGTCCCATATTTTACCTTCCTTCCCATTAGTAACTTACATTTTAAAATATAACATATTTGTGTTTTAATTATCAAAGTAATGCACATTCATTTATAATATCTAGGTGATAAGGCATTGCATATAGTAGAAAGTGAAAGTCCCCTCATATTACCCTAATATAGAATAATTTTGAATATGTTTTCTTAGGTTTTTCCTATGCATATAAAAAATTTCTATTACTGTTTTTTACAGAATTGGGCTCATATTGCCCTGCAATTTGCTTTTTCACTTATTCATACATGTGGCACATTTTTATCATGGAACTATACATAGATCAATTTCATTTTAATGACTGCGATATACACCACTGGAGGGATATATCATAATTTATTTAGTCATTTCCCTATTGATTTGAGTTGTTGCTGATTTTTCACTCCTGAAAACAGTGTTTTACACTGTTCATGTAGAACTGTACATTTTTGCAGGTGTTTTTATAGGGTAAACTCTTAGATGAACAATTGTTGAATCAAAGGGTAATGCATACTTGACACATTGATAGATACTGTCAATGTGCCTCCCTCCCTCCCCAAGAAAGGTTGTTCCAGATTCTATATTCACTAACAATGTATCCGAGTCCCTAATATCTTCACTTTTTACTTATTTGCTTATTTTTTTGTAAATCAGAAAACGTCTTTGATTACATGAAAACAAGATGTCACAAAATACTTCAACTTCCTTGCCCAAGATCCAAAGTGGTTTCACGGGTGGCGAGTCTAAGACTCAGAGTTGAAGAGACTTTCTCACAAAATTTCTAAATGGAAAATACAGGATTTACATTCATTGTCTAACCCCAAAGCCCATGTTCTTTTCATGACCCAGGGCTTTCTCTCAACAGCAGCACCTTCATCTCAGGCTTTGATTAATTAATTCGTAATGGACTACTGTGGTTCAGTGGTGTGGGCTTTGAACACATCACCAGGTTTTTGAAGTTAAACATCACCTTCCCTTCCTTCCTCCCTTCCTTCCTTCCTTCCTTTCTTCCTTCCTCCCTTCCTTCCTTCCATCCTCCCTCCCTTCCTTCCTCCCTCCCTTCTGTCCTCCCTTCCTTCCATCCTCCCCCTCTTCCTTCCTTCCATCCTCTTTTCCTTCCTTCCATCCATCCTCCCTTCCTTCCTTCCATCCTCTCTTCCTTCCATCCTCCCTTCCTTCCCTTCCTCTCCTCCCTCCCTCCCTCTGCCCCCTCCCTCCCTTATTCATTCATCAAACATGTGTTAAATATATGTCATGTGCCAGGTAAAAGAAATGTGGCTCCTGCTTTTGAGGGTCTCAGAGTAAACTGAGGGTGACAGAGGTACATGTTACAACCCAAATGCTTACAGCAGTGAGATAACTAACTGTTATAATGAGGAATGTATTCAGCATGTCCTGGGAGCCCAGAGAGGGAGCATCCACTCTGACTCCAGTGGGCAGGGAAGGTTTTGAAAATTAGGTAACATCTGAATAAAGCTAACCCCTTCCTTTCCCACAAAATATCCCTTGATGCCACTGTTAAAATCTTGGCAGGATTGCCCCAGGAGTTTGACGTTTGAGAGGAAAAAAAGCAGGGACTTAGTGTTTCAAATGGAAACATTTTATCCTTTTTATCTGATAATATAGTTATTCAAAATTTTAAATAATTCAAAGACACTGAAACCACGGATAAGTTTGTTGTGTATCTTTCTAATACCTACACACACACACATACACACATGCATAATTCTATTATAATAATCTTCTATAATTTGCTTTTTTCACCTCAAAGTAAATACCGGTTATATATCAATATATAAACTTACTTTGAATCTTTGAAACAGGTATATACTATTCCAGTATGTGGATTTATCAAAATTAATTTTTTCAGTCTCAGTGGACACTGTGCTGGTTCCCAATTTTTTATATTGTAAACAACACTGCAATGAATCTCTTTGTATATACTGCTTTGGAACCTTGTCAATTATTCCCACAGGTTAAATTTCTAGAAAGCAATGGCTTCAGCAAGGAGATATATATTGCTAGATTGTCCTCAAAAGGATTATATCAATGACACTGACACCTGTTGTTTATGAGAGAAAAAACTTTGGAATCAGAAAGAACCAAGTGCAGATCCTGGATCAGCCACTTTGTATCTCAAGTTACTTGTACCCATATCTCAGCTTCCTCATCTCTTAAATACATTAGCAATACTTATTGTAAAAGATTATATAAATTAAGTGAGATTATCTTCATATTATATATGGATCTAATAGAGTACTTGGCACAAAACAATCACTTAATATGTGATAATTAGTGGGTCTACTGAAAACTGCATCTCTAGGAAAGCAAAAAGAATACTTTTTCATATTCATGATAATGACAGTTTCAGGCTTCTGGTGTGATGAACTATGTAATGCTCTTTTCCACAAGAAGCTCTTAGAAATTTCCTTCCTGTCCACACATGCCTTTGTATTATATAGCCTTACATGGAGGTCCCCAAGCGTCCCCCTCCTTCCATCTTATTTATCAGATTTAATGCGTCCAGGACACCACACTGTGTGCCTTAATGGCCAGGTTTAAGAATGCTTTTTCTTTTTATAACGTAAGGCCTTTAAAGGGTGTTGGTGATCTATAATTTGGAGGTATTTCATGAAGTCCTAGATCACTTGCAGTGAGATAAATTGGACCCGCATAGTAACACATTAAAAACGGACATCTGTGCAGCTTCCCACTAGTGCTTTATAACTGGTCTCTTCCTTTTAAATTCCTTTTAAATTTAAATTCCTTTTAAATTATTTATATAATTCTGTTATAAAGCTCCCAAGTAAATGGCACACATTTCACTTAAAGGCAGGACAGACTGTAAGGACTAAATTTTATTTTTCCTGACCATTAGTGCCCGCCACCAAACAGATTGTGAAAAACGCACACATTTTTGAGCTATAAGCAGGCATTTTGTATGCATTCCCACGAAGGAAACAATTTATTCCCCTTAAAAGTATGTATATATGTGTAATGTGTATAAGTTTATTTGTTAATATACATATTCACTTCTTTATTTAGGAAATATTTTGAGATTTGCAGTGGGGAATTCCGAATTTATACATTGTGATATGATTTAAAAGGGTTTTTTTAGACTACTTTTCAAGAATGGCAGGATCTTGATAATTGATGGAGCTGGGTGATGGATACATGTGGGATCATGATACTACTACCTTGGCCTGTGCACACTTACAATTTTGCTTAATAAAAATTAGATTCAAAAGATTATATTTTTCTGAGTCAAAATATAGCCCATGTCACTGTGCTTTGTCCACAGCAGAACATATAAAATTCCACATCTGACTGAGAAAAGATCCTTAGAGCTTAGTGTAAAATCAGATGGCTGAGAACAACCAGTGTTCTGTTGGCCTTTGATTAGAGTCAAGTGTTTTTGTGGTATTACAATCCGACTGTGCTATGGAGAGTCAGGGCAATTCACTTTGAATTGTAAATGTCCAATATAAGAATTATTTAATCCTGTTCCATGCTCTCATCTTTTGATTATTTGAGATTGCAGCCTAAGTCCCATTTACCCTCTTTTTTTTTTTCCCTTTTAAGGGCTATTTAACTTTTCAAGTGATACAAGCCAGACTCAGAACATGAGAATTAGCATTAGAAGATATGGTTTGAATCTCGGTTCTGTGTAACCTTGAGAAAGAGACTTAATTTCTCTGAAAATCCATTTCTTTTTCATATAGAAAATTGGTATAAAAATAATCCTTACAGGACTGCTGTGAAGATTTAAAAAGAGAGTGAATAAAAACATGCTTTACAAACTGTAAAGCCCTACAGCCTAAGAATAATGTGATTGCATTCTTGTAGGGCTCTATCATCTCAAAGAATAAAGAACTCTTGGGAACTCAGAGCACAAGATATACACAGGATAGGAGAGTGAGGAGAGGATAGCACCCCTTACCTTTCTCGGCTGAGGGAAAGGGTTTGATAACTTTATTCATACCAAGTAGTGGTTTTCAAGTGTTAACCTGCCCCTTGGAGCTTATTAGGATTCAGACTTCCAGACCAATCTCTGGGATACTGATTCAGAAGGTCTAGGGTGGGGATAAGACCATATATTTTTTTTATAAGCATCCTTGGTGATTCTGATGTAGATGGTCTGAAGATTACATGGCTTCTAAGGTATAAAAGTTAACCTTTAAAAAAAAAAGTTAACTGTAAGGTCGGATCTTAACAAACGGCACCGCGAAACAGAGGAAAGCTTCAAGTGAGCTCTATTAGGGAGCGCTCCCGGGCGAGGTTCACTGGTCCGAAAGAAAGGGGGTCAGAGAAGTCGCACCCCGGCGAGGGTTGGGCAAGATTTTATAGGGGAAGAAGGGAAAGGGGTGTGGTGAATCCGGGAGGGCGCAGGGTATTCCTTATTTGGTGGTCTTTTCGGGTATCCTGGGGGACCATTAGTCTCGCCCCTCGAAAGGCGGGAAGGCTGGGCTGGGTTCAAAGTCCCCACGTCAGTTCCTGGAACTGGGTGGTCCGGAAAGTCTCCAGGTCAGTTTCTGGAGCTGGGTGGTCCGGAGAGTTTCGGTCTGATTCAACCTGTGAGTCTGATTGCATTCCCCTGCCTCGGGCCAGTTGGCCTTACATTAACCTTTTAAAGCCTATTTCCAGTTTAAAAGACGACTGTTATCTGCCCTATGGCCACTTGAGATGACACACAGAGGCTTTACTATATTTGTATAATTGAATTCATCTGGGTGCTTGTTAATTGAATTGGCCCTTCAGGGGTATTCCAGGTGCTTCAGGGTAGGACCATTACCCTAATGGTTGCTGAGCCTGCGCGCATCCGGAACCTGTGCTCCTCAATGGGAGAGGCCACAACAGTGAGAGGCCCGCGTACCGCAAAAAATAAAAAAATAAAAGAATAAGACGACTCTGTGATCAAGAAGTATTATTTAACTTAGGAATGTTACCAGGAATGAAATGCCAGAGAGCAGTGCAGGAAAGTTTTGAGTGGAACCTCCCCAGGGTCCTTCCAACTGTGCTGCACAGCGCTGTGAGGCGTGGGGGGAGCGTGGAGGGGTGGACCTGAAAGTTCCAACCCCCTAGTCACGTGATTGTTTCCCCTGGCAACTGTGCTTTCCAAAAGTAGTCTTTTTACAGTAAACTCAGTTGTGGTTGAAAGGGGCTTGTTATGAATGCCAAAAAAAAATGCTCCTTTCAGCTTTATTGCCCTTATCACTTAGGAAATTGTTGGTACACGAGGAGAGAAGAAAGAAGCAGACAACTCCAGACTGGTAGGTGGTGGTTTTTTTGTTTGTTTGTTTTTGCGTTATGTGGGCCTCTCACTGCTGTGGCCTCTCCCATTGCGGAGCACAGGCTCCAGACGCGCAGGCCCAGCGGCCATGGATCACGGGACCAGCCGCTCCGCGGCATGCGGGATCCTCCCAGACCGGGTCACGACCCGATGACCGGGTCATCGGCAGGCGGACCCCCAACCACAGCACCACCAGGGAAGCCTTGGTAGGTGGTGGTTTTAATAAACAAAGGAATTCACAAATGAGGCTTGTCTTGAGCGGCCGGCCGCAAGATGGGTAGATCTCTGCACCAGCCTGCTGGAATCTTAAAAGTTTATATATAGGCCTTAAGAGGGTTCACTCGTATATGCTGTGCAGATGGTCTCAACAACACAGGGCTCTCTTAAGGCTGCATCCTTGAGAACAGTTCCAACCACGGGAATGGTGAGCAGGATGTACATTGCAAGGACAGGGGAGGGGGGTGAGGAGCGTCCGATTGCCGGAATCCAGCTCACAGATCAAGCGGAGGTCATGTCCTCTCGGTGACCTCCTCCGACAGAAATTTCAAGGGTTTAAAGAACTCTGTGCCAGGAATGGGAGGAAGGCCAAATATATATATATATATATATGTGTGTGTATGTGTGTGTATATATATATATATATATATATTTCATGTTCTAAATCACAACAACACAGACTGCCTTAAGTTGAAGCCTCTGTTAGTGACTTTGCCTCTACGTGGATCTATCCTTAAGGTAATGTTGTTCTGGAGACTTGATTTGCATTTTCTGAATTATTTTGAGTGTAATTATTGTTTTGTCAGAAAGCTATAGCTTTTCCTTTAGATAATTGACTTTAGAGGGGTTTGTTGCATTGTTAAATGTGATTTTTATTTCGACTTAGGGCTAAAATATTTCCTGTGGGGAACACATCTTTGGTTTGGTAATGTAAGTCAATGGAAAAATACGTTTTGATTAAAAGAAAATTGCTCTTTTTTAAAAAAAGTATGTGGTTCTTTTTTTAAAATTTTATTTATTTATTTTGGCTGCGTTGCGTCTTCGTTGCTGTGCACGGGCTTTCTCTAGTTGTGGCGAGCGGGGGCTACTCTTCGTTGTGGTGCGCGGGCTTCTCATTGCAGTGGCTTCTCGTTGCGGAGCACGGGATCTAGGCGTGTGGGCTTCAGTAGTTGCAGCACACGGGCTCAGTAGTTGTGGCACGCAGGCTCAATAGTTGTGGCTCACAGGCTTTAGAGTGCAGGCTCAGTAGTTGTGGCGCACGGGCTTAGTTGCTCCATGGCATGTGGGGTCTTCCCGGAGCAGGGGTTGAACCCGCATCCCCTGCATTGGCAGGCGGATTCTTAACCACTGCACCACCAGGGAAGTTCCGAAAATTGCTTTATAGTCTTTTTTTTTTTTTTCTTTCTGTACGCGGACCTCTCACTGTTGTGGCCTCTCCCGTCATGGAGCACAGGCTCCGGACGCGCAGGCTCAGCGGCCATGGCGCACGGGCCCAGCCGCTCCGCGGCATGTGGGATCTTCCCGGACCGGGGCACGAACCCGTGTCCCCTGCATCGGCAGGCGAACTCTCAACCACTGCGCCACCAGGGAAGCCCTATAGTCAATTTTTAAAGAAGAATTGGAATAATTGCATTAGATGAGATTGCCCAGTATACCTACTCTCCAAATGTTACTCGTTTACTTTTTTACAAAACAGCTATTTTCGGTGTTCTCTTTATCTTCTTAGGTTTACCTTCTCCATTCAGATTGTTGGGGTTTGATTTCCTTATTATGCAATATTTAAGTCAAATAATGTGAAGGATATAAAAGCAGTTTGGAAAGGATAGTACTATAAAAATGTAAGAGACTATTAATGTTATGGAGCCTCCTTCCCCTTCTGTGCCATGCCGAGATTCTCCAGAGCTTTGGCATGAAGGATACTCTAATTATACACTATTCTGAGCCCAGGTAGACCCCACCCAGAATCTCTGCCTCCTACCCTGTAAGCTTGAGGCGAGCAAACTAGAATATAATGTTAAGATTCCCTTTATCTGTCTTCTGTAGATTCTGGGTCAGGCGGTGGAGCTAAAAGGGGAGAGATAGATACATCTGGGAAAGAACATCTTGCCTGACTCTTTCTTGATGCTAGTTTTAAGCAGACTGCTGAGCTGTTTTATCTATCTACCAGATTTTGGCGATGACCTCTTTTCAAGGTATTTATAAGAGCAGCATAAGGATCACGTCTCCTCTTCATTGCTGTTTCAGTCAGGCTACTATCAGGAGAAGGAATTCATCCCAGATGGCTCGAATTCAGGAACCCTAACAGAGTGATTCCTTTCAGATGTGTGGGCAGGTTTAGAAGAGCTGAGGCACCTAGATGCTAACATGCATGGAAAGTTGTTGCTACCCAGAGGACCAAAAGAACAAGGGAAGGAAAAAGTATCTGGGAGTCTAGTAACAACCAGAGCCACAAGGAGAGGCTGCCTGACTGAAGCTATGATAGTAGAAGGACACGGAAACAGGGACTGAAGCTGTCAAGGAACAGAAAGAGACCTCAGCTTCTCTTTCCACTGGCTCCGGTTGACTGTAGCCAGCGAGAAGCCAGGTGGCAAGAAAGCCTAGATGATGCAGTCAGCAAAGTTCAACCTCCTGGGACACAGAACACACAAAAAGGTAGAGAATAGACTGGGGCTAGGGAAAGCTGAAGGACACCCAGTATAATTGTTCCTTAGCATCAAACAAACATTTTCCCGCATTTTCTTAAGTCTTCCACCTGCTTCTCATCACGTAATACCATTTTTACAATGCAACACTTTGAGTTATTATTGATTCATTAAGGGAAAGTATTTTGGGCTGTAATTATGAGTATGGGGGTTGACCTGAGAAATAGTTGATCAAATTTTTTTCACATGAGCAAATTGGAGTTGGGGAAATTCTAAATAATATGAGAACATTTTATATGTGAGTTTGTGTTCTTTGTAATCAGAAAAAATAATTTAGGCAATATATTTTTCAGGAAAATGCATTATTGGTACCGTAATGTTTAACACAGTTTATTGTCAATTGTCTACACGTGATTGAAGGATTTTCAAAGTGGGCATTTCAATGTAATCTCTGATCCCAGAGATTTCTTGAATTGTGATTTTGATGTGGCTCCTTTTAATGAAGTGTGCCTTTATCAGTAAACTTCCTGCTTTTATTAAAAATATTACCAAATGTGTAAACTATTTTGTTTTATCCTATACCTGAGTAACATACTCTTGCTGAATCCCACCGTCAGGGGTACGTTGTAAAGTGAGGGGTGAGGGATAGGAGGAGGAATGGGTGAGTTTTCAATAAATGATAGACATGTTAAAAAAAAATCGGGCTTCCCTGGTGGCGCAGTGGTTGAGAGTCCGCCTGCCGATGCAGGGGACGCGGGTTCGTGCCCCGGTCCGGGAAGATCCCACATGCCGCGGAGCGGCTGGGCCCGTGAGCCATGGCCGCTGAGCCTGCGCGTCCGGAGCCTGTGCTCCGCAACGGGAGAGGCCACAACAGTGAGAGGCCCGCGTACCGCAAAAATCCATGCCATTGAAATGGCACTGGTAAAGTGGCTAGGTAAAAAATAAAAATAAAAATGGTCCGCTGGTTTGCACATCTGTCCTCTACCCTAAATTATGAGCAGTTCAGCAGAAATTGAGTTTGGGCTCGTCGTATGTATATAAATGGATTAACTGCTATATGACTAAATTGCAATATTGCCACTCAGTTTGACAGTTTGGCTTGAGGAAGGGGAAAACACAAGAGTCTGTAGCATTTGATAAACTAGAGGTCTGTGAAGAACTATGGTAATGACCGTGAAAGTGCTGTGTGTGATGGCAAGTGTGCTAGAGCCAGTAATGATGAGGGGATGGTGGACACGGTAGTGATGGTTGGTGGATAGAGCTGGTGATATTGGTAAAGGAAATGTGGAGATGGATATGGGGGTGATGGTGATGGTGGTAGAGCTGGCAACAGTGGTGGTAGACCTGATGATGCTTGTGCTATAGGAAGTAGTAATGAAAGTTGAAGAGGTGAAGATAGTGAGTTGGGAGCAGAGCTGGTGTTATAAGTCAGGATGTTAATGGGGATGGAGAAGGTGGTAGTAATGATACTGATAATTCCAAAAATGATGGTAGAGCTTAGAAATCTTGAAGCTTTATGAAGTGAGGTGATGCTGCTGTGACATTTAAAATTGTTTTATGTGTCTTTTGTTGGATACAAATAATGAAGCCCAGTAAATTTACTTGCAGAGAGATTTGCCAAACTAAGCATTCTCATTGCAGATGTTCTTTAAGTTTTTCCTTAATTACAGATATTAACACCATGCTGTGCCCAAAACACAGTGCACTCTTGTCAATTTCAACAAAGTGCACAAGTTCTTCTAATAAATATCATTCAACCCCAATTATTGGACACTTTTAGAGTAAACCTGGCTTCCCCTATTCAATACAATGCACTTGAAAGTTGATTTTTATCTTGAAAGTGATGCTATTTAGTCAGGGATTATCTTTTATCTCTGTTTGCAAAACAGCTGGAAGCATAGCTACTGAGATTTGATATTTGTCTTCCTGCACTTGACTGCCAAGCAAAATCATTTCATTTTAATCGACAGAATTTACCTTCATAAATTAGCATGCACGTATACCATTGAAAGACTGAAATTACAAGCCTGACCTTCTTGTAGGTATAATATATGATCGTTTTTTGGATAGACAGAATTTTCTTTGCCTCTCTGACTGTATGTTTGAGATTAAACAAAAATGTGTATAGTAAATTTTCCTTTTTCACTGTTTAAGCCTCCTTCCCTCTCCCTGGCAACAGGTGACTTATTCTTCCAGCTGTGAGACCACATTAGACTCTAGAGACCAGCATGAACTCTGCTCAACAAATTTGCTGCTTAAACAATTAAAATGTTTTCTTATTTGAGGTATTTAAGAATATCAGGTACAGAGAAGAACACATTTAATAACCATGGTTTATAGTTACTGAATGTTTGCTATGCAGCTGTCACTTTTCATGACTATCTTGTGGTATGTTCTAATACCTTCACATTTTATGGATAACAAGAGCAAGGCTTAGGGAGTCACACTAGTACATGGCTTAGCTAGGATTTGGACCCAGCTGCCTACCTGTACCCACGCTCTTAACCATTATGGTATGCTTCCTATAGGTTTCCGCCAACATAGAATTTAGTTCAACTTTTCCTTTTCTACTTGGAAAACCAAGTAGATTTATTCTTTTAAAAACCTTTGGGTTTATTGGAGAAGGACAAGGATTGCCCTCCAGGAGAAAGGAAACCATATGGAAATTATCCATTTTACTCTTAGAAACTGTTTATTTAAGTGAAGAGATTGGACTTGGAGTTAGAAAGATGGAAGGTTAGTACTCACTCTTCAATCTACCAGCCATGAGACCATGATTTAGCTTCTTAATTCCCAGAGGCTTGGAACACCAGAGGCTCCTTTTCCTGATCTGCCAAAGAGAGAGAGAATCTGCCATACTCAGATAGTCACAACTCTATAAAGACTGAACCCTCTAAGTAACTGCAATGATGTCTTAGTCAATTTCCCTTCCTCTGATTTCCACCTCACAAAGCCATTTTCCATACTTATGCCATGATACGTTTTCTAAAGTGCAGCATTAACCATGGCTCTTGTCTGCTCAGAAACCTTCTTTATCTAACCATTACCTGTGGGGTAAAGTTAAAGTGCTTAAGTTGATATTCAAAGTCCTTTTCCACCTGGTTCCAGCTTAGCCTTCCAGTCATACCTTTCACATTCCTCTTTAAAGAACCTATATGCCACTTAAACAGTTGTTTGTCGCTCTGTTATCCCTTGCCTTCATGCCTTTGTTCATGCCTTGAATTACTTGTCAGTTACTTACTTAAATATTTTTGATTATTGCTGTGGACTGAATGGCATCTCCCCCAAATTCATGTTGAAGCTCTAACCTGCAGTGTGACTGTATTTGGAAATAGGCACTTTAACGAGGTAATTCTGAGAGGGCTGGTGCCCTTATGAGGAAAGGAAGAGAATTTTCTCTTTCTCTCTCCACCATGTGAGGACACAGCAAGAAGATGGTTGTCTGCACACCAGGAAGAGAGCTGTCACCAGAACCTGACCCTTGTGGTACCCTGATCTTGGACTTCCAGCTTCCAGAACTGTGAGAAAATATAATTTTTGTTGGTTAAGTCATCTACTCTATCGTATTTTGTTACGGCAGCCTGAGCAAACTAAGGCAAGTACAGGGGACCCTTGAACAACATGGGCTTGAACTGCGCAGGTCCACTTATACGTGGATTTTTTTTTCAATAGTAAATACTACGTTACTGTACCGTCCGAGGTTGGGTGATGCAGACCCATAGATACGGAGGAACCTCATTTATGGAGGGCGGGACTACAAAGTACACGTGGATTTTCAATGGTACTGCACAATCTGCGATTGTTTGGTTGAACCTGAGAATGCAGAGGAACCACAGATACAGAGGAACCAGGGATACAGACGGTCAAATATAAATTATACACCAGTCTTTGACTGTGGACGGTCGGTGCCCCTATCCCTCACACTGTTCAAGCTTCAGCTGTATCTACTATTAGGGACGTTTGTTTGAAGAGTGAAAATTCCTTCATTTTTGATTCTGTGATCTGGATTGCTGGCTGGTGAGTTTTCCCTCAGTCTCAGTGTCACCTGATCTTGGTTAATCTCCTTTGCCCAGGGGAATTTCCAGTATGTCTCAGAGCAGGGCTCATTTATGATCAATGTTTTGAGTAATATGGAAAGTTTTCCTGGAAGTGGCATGTGAAGATGTGGACACCCTCTCTTTGTTGAAGGTATCTGTTTGAGTGGATAAATCTAAACTGCAAAAAAGAAAAAGAAAAAACAATTTTTCTGCTCGCTAGTGGGAAGAATAACAGCTGAAGTGATCATCAAAATGATTGGCATGATCTGTTATTGTTATTTCAGCAAGATTATGAGCGAGAGGAACTATTGAAAGAGAATAAAAGAAGTAATAATACATTATCTAATTATTTTGGAAAAATGGGGAGAATTAAGGAACTATATTTGAAATACCATTTTTTTAAACAATTTTTTTTTTATTTTTAAGAAAATTATGCATTTTCCCACCTCACTGTAGCTTTATGTTGCCATTCTATTCAGTAGAGCATCGATCCTCCTCTGGAATCATGGTGGGAAATTAATCTAAATGTTTAATTGCAATGTGTTAGTGTTAAGATGGGCAAATTGCCTCCAATGTGGTTGTTATTAAGACTGTCATTATAGCTTTATACAATAACACCTCATTAGTGACGTCTTCATCCTTGGGAGATCAGCTGAATTGTTTCTCACACCTCGGTGAATACATTCCATGCAGGTCCTGGGACATTATGAGACTGATTTGTACTTCTAGTGCATTTCTCCCTCTGCTTCCAAGTCCTTTACACACAAATGTATAGTAATATGAGAATGGAAACATAGGAGGTGTCCAGGAATGTTTGATAGGGGAGGCGGCACTCGTGCAAAGTTCTGTTGACCTGTATTTCACTACACATGTTAACAGTGTCCTATGAGTTCAGGGGACAGGGTGTCTTCAGTGTCTGACCCAGCAGTTAGGTCTTGGTGTTATCTGAAATAAAGTGTGTATTTAACACTGTCTCACAACAGTATTAAGCATTTTATAGTTATTTTTTAATAATTACTGTTTATTGTACACTATTCTAGGACCTTTCCTAATTCTTATAGCAACTCTCCCAGGTAAACATAATTATGCTCATTTTACAGATGAAGAAACTGAGGATGGGAGAGAGAGTAACACCTCTAAAGAGAGAGGT
The DNA here is from genome assembly GCF_951394435.1 of Stenella coeruleoalba. Classification (NCBI taxonomy): domain Eukaryota; kingdom Metazoa; phylum Chordata; class Mammalia; order Artiodactyla; family Delphinidae; genus Stenella; species Stenella coeruleoalba. The sequence continues at coordinate 48,624,050 of NC_137153.1, forward strand.
TGCCAGGGGTCCCTGAGCTACTAGTTGGCAAGGACAATTTAAACCCAGCATCTTTTCATTCTACCCCAGGGCTCCCTGACTAGGATCCTACTCTTACTGAGTTATTTTTTGAATACATGTTGGATCTTCTTGTTGCTTTACAGTAGGAAATCAAGCAGCCAAACCCTCTAATGGACTCGTTATCTTTGCAAATTAGGGCAGTCTTCTTTACACAAGGGCTGTTCCTTTGATTAGCATGGTCTGATTTGCATGGGTTTGATTAGCTTGGTCCAGGCTCCAGGATACTAATCATGTCTTAGCATATTGACAGTTGAGTTTGATGGTGTAAATAGCAGATGACCAGACTCAGGAATGTGGAGACTGCCCTTATTTACTGCCAACATGGTGGGTGTCTGTGTAGCCATCTCCCTGCCTTTCCATCAAGAGTAGTGTATCATGTGATTTCGTCCTTTCAAAGTGCGCTGGAACCATACTCAGCAATGGTAAGGCAGCTTTGTAATGATCTGCTTGGCTGCCTCTTGATATATGCATCTACATTGGACCCTGGATCCCATCCTGTCCCTAGGCAGAAGCATTCTAAGGAGGCTTTGGCCAGAATTCCATGGATTCTGTATCAGTGCAACCTGATAACTGGTCTCCGTCTTATCTTGTGTGAAAGATTGTTTAATGGCCATAATTCCTCCCATCCTGGTATACATTCCACTTTGCAGTTTGGCTTTGCCGCTCCACACACCCAGAGTTGGAGTCTATTTCTCTACACCCTTGAACCTGGGCTGGCTTTGTGTACTTGCTTTAACTAGTAGAATGCAGTGGGGGTGATAATGTGTGACTTCCAGAGTCTAGGCCATAAGAGGCCTTATAGCTTCCACTTTTCATCTTCATGGACCGCACCCCTGAGGCCACCATATAAGGAAGGCTGCTGGAGGTTGAACCACTGGAGGAGACCAAGACACCCCTGCCCATAATAGTAGCAACTTCCATATGTGTATGAGGTCCTCTTAGACCTTCTAGTTCAGCTGACTGTGTGGCTGAATGAGGGACTGAGGCAAAAATCAGATGAGTTGTCCCATCAATGCACAAAATCGTAAAAAATACAAAGTCACTAAGTTTTGGGGTAGTTTATTATATGGTGATGGCTAATGGACATACTGTGTTCTCTGGTTCCAGTAATTCAGGGACTAAGTTTCCTCAGGTGAAAATGAGTAATTTTTTTGGATTGGATCATCTGCAAGGATGTTTTCATTAGTAATATGCTAGGCATTACAAAGATTAGGGTGAGAAAAGCATAGAGGTGAGAAAAATGAGTTAACTAAAGCAGAGTCTTCAGGAATATGATCTAACTCTACAAAGGTAAGTTAGATAAAGATTGAGGAAGAACTTGCATGCCAACGTGGTGACTATTCATGTTAGCTGTTCACCTATGGAAAGACCGTAATGAAAAGAAAAGTGGAAATGAGAAAATGAGCTTTCACGGACGTTGATAAAGGAGCCAAACACGGCTGATGAGACCTAAGGGATGAGCCTGGTTATCTGTTGAAGCATAAAATCTTCTTGGCCTCTCCTGTGGTTTTGGTAGGGCTCAAACTGCACACCGGTGAACTCTGGGGTCCCTGAATTTGTGGAGGATAAAAAGTTCTCACCAAATCTCCCAAAGTGGAGTTCTCCAAGAAACCAGTAAGATCTGCTGTTTCTTCCCATGAGTATGCTAACCACCACATAGACACCATCTGTGTATAACGAGGTAGCACTCTAGTAAGGATTTTAAGCTGCATTATTATTCTGCATGTTGTCTGGACTTGGTTGTGATTATGATTTTTCACTTTTTAGCAGAGCCGTGGGAAATAAATGCTTATAAATACAGTAGTTCGTAAGAGAAGACCCAAGCCACAGGGGAAAGTAAAAATCAGTTATGAATGAAGCTTGCATTAAGTTTTAAGAGTAGTACAATATTGAGCACCTTACAAAAGGAAAGCCTTAGATGGTCAAAAACTAGACACTGAGGCCTTCTGACGAGGAACTTTTAAAAATACTCCTCTCCCAGTTCTCAGTCTGCGTTGCTTGTCCCTTCCTCTGGCAGAGGAGTTGCTAATCCTACTGTTCAGACTTCATGATGCTAATTAGGCCAGGGGGTCCCTCTACATTAAAAAATTATCCACGTAGCTGTGACCCTCTCCTGTTCTCATCTCCTGTGTGGCAAGATGGCAAGGCTACCTCCCACTGGCAGAAGCCCAAGCTACCCAGTATTCACCTCTTTTCTCCCACCTGGGTATACCTGGGAACACTGAACTCTTTTTTCCCATGTGGGAAGACTGCAGGTAGGATTCAACCCTGGAGATTCCTTTAAGGCCCCTGTACCCAAGCCAAAGGTTTCCCGTGGAGTTTACCAAAGAATTTCATAGTGGGGGTTAGGGCCCAAGCCCAGTGAATAAAGAAATATGACTTTGTGTCTCTTTGCCGTTGATACTTGAGTGCATGTAACCTCAGAACATAGTAAAGGCAGGTAAGAGTTGACTGTTCTTGGTGGCTTGCCTCTTACCTCTAATAGGTATCAACTATAATGAAGTTTTGCTTCCACAATTACTAAATGAATCCACACCCTCAAGGGTGTGAAATCTTAGGGAGGAAGCTTTAACCCAAGAATTGAATAGTCCTAACACCACTGATGCATCATCTTTTGAGGAGGTCAGGTATAATGTTCCTGTCCACTGGGAGTAGCTTGAAGTCACAGTTGGTCGGGACAGGAAAGGGGACCAAACTACACACCATAAATGTTGCACAAAGGCTAATGACTAATATACTTCCCATTGTACATTTTGGGATGCTTCTGGTTGTAAGTAATAGAGAATCCCAAATCAACTGACTTGAGCAATAAGCTGTTTATTATCTCACAAAAAAGAAGTTTAAAATTAGGCAAAGTCCAGGGTTGACTAATGTAGTGGCTCAAAGACATCATCAAAGGCCCAGATTCCTACCGTTTTTCTACTCCCCACTCATAATGTGTTGACTTTATTTTTAATTTTTTAAAACTTTTTATTTTATATTGGAGTATAGTTGATTAACAATGTTGTGATAGTTTCAGGTGTACAGCGGAGTGATTCAGTTATGCATATATATGTATCTGTTCTTTTACAAATTCTTTCCCCATTTAGGTCATTACATAATATTGAGCAGAGTTCCCTGTGCTGTACAGGAGGTCCTTGTTGGTTATCCATTTTAAATATAGCAGTGTGTACATGTCAATCCCAAACTCCCTAACTATCCCTTCCCCCTTCCTTTCCCTCCTGGTAACCATAAGATTGTTCTCTAAGTCTGTGAGTCTGTTTCTGTTTTGTAAATAAGTTCACTTTTATGGTTTCTTTTTAGATTCCACATACAAGCAATATCATGTGATATTTCTCTTTCTCTGTCTGACTTACTTCACTCAGTATGACAATCTCTAGGTCCATCCTTGTTGCTGAAAATGACATTATTTCATTCTTTTTAATGGCTGAGTAATATTCCATTGTATATATGTACCACGTCTTCTTTACCCATTCATCTGTTGATGGATGTTTAGGTTGCTTCCATGTCTTGGTTATTGTACACAGTGCTGAAGTGAATATTGGGGTGCACATATCCTTTTTTTTTTAAATAAGCTAATTTATTTATTTATTTTAAAATTTATTTTTTTGGCTGTGTTGGTTCTTCGTTGCTGTGCATGGGCTTTCTCTAATTGTGGCGAATGGGGGCTACTGTTCGTTGCAGTGCACGGGCTTCTCATTGCGGTGGTTTCTCTTGCTGCAGAGCACAGTCTCTAGGTGCGCAGGCTTCAGTAGTATTGGCATGAGGGCTCAGTAGTTGTGGCTCACGGGCTCTAGAGTGGAGGCTCAGTAGTTGTGGCGCATGGGCTTAGTTGTTCCATGGCACGTGGGATCTTCCCGGACTAGGGATTGAACCCGTGTCCCCTTCATTGGCAGGCAGATTCCCAACCACTGCGCCACTAGGGAAGCCCCTGGGTTCACGTATCCTTTCGGACCATGATTTTCTCTGGATGTATGCCCTAGAGTGGGATTACAGGATCATATGGTAGTTCTACTTTTAGTTTTTAAAGGAACCTCCATACTGTCCTCTCTAGTGGCTGTACCAATTTACATTCCCACCAACAGAGTAGGAGGGTTCCCTTCTCTCCACACTCTCTCTAGAGTTATCATTTGTGGATTTTTTGATGATGTCCATTTTGACTGTTTTGAGGTGATATCTCATTGTAGCTTTGATTTGCATTTCTCTAATAATTAACTATGTTAACATCTTGTCATGTGCCTTGGCCATCTGTGTGTCTTCTTTGGAGAAATGTCTATTTAGGTCTTCTGCCCATTTTTGGATTGGGTTTGTTTTGATGATACTAAGCTGCATGAGCTATTTGTAAATTTTGGAGACTAATCCCTTGTTGGTTACATCATTTGCAAATATTTTCTCCCAATCTGTGTGTTGTCTTTTCATTTTGTTTATGGTTTCCTTTGCTGTGCAAAAGCTTTTGAGTTTAATTAGGCCCCATTTGTTTATTTTTGTTAATTTGCATTACTCTGGGAGGCAGATAGAAAAAGGTATGCAATTTATGTCAGAGAGTGCTCTGCTTATGTTTTCCTCTAAGACTTTTATAGTGTCTGGTCTTCAATCCATTTTGAGCTTATTTTTGTGTATGGTGTTAAAGAAAAAAATTCATTGTTTTACATGTAGCTGTCCGGTTTTCCCAGTACCATTTATTGAAGAGACTGTCTTTCCCCCATTGTATAGTCTTGCCCCCATTGGATAGTCTTGCCTCCTTTGTCGTAGATTAATTGACTATAGGTGTGTGGGTTTATTTCTGGGCTTTCTGTCCTGTTTCATTGATCTACATTTCTGTTTTTGTGCCAGTACCATACTGTTTTGATGACTATAGTTTTGTAGTATAGTCTGAAGTCAGGGAGCCTGATTACTCCAGCTGCGTTTTTCTTTCTCAAGATTGCTTTGGCTATTCAGTCTCTTTTGTGTGTCCATTCAAATTTTTAAGACTTTTTGTTCTAGTTCTGTGAAAAATGCCATTGGTAATTTGATAGGGGTTGCATTGAATCTGTAGATTGCCGTGGGTAGTATAGTCATTTTGAAAATATTGATTCTTCCAATCCAAGAACAGGGTATATATCTTTCCATGTTTGTATCATCTGTGATTCCTTTCATCAGCAACTTATAGTTTTCAGAGCACAGGTCTTTTGTCTCCTTAGGTAGGTTTATTCCTAGGTATTTTATTCTTTTTGATGTGATTGTTAAGTGGGATTGTTTCTTGAATTTCTCTTTCTGATCTTTTGTTAGTGTATAGAAATACAACAGATTTCTGTGTATTAATTTTGTAACCTGCAACTTCATCATATTCATTGATGAGCTCTAGTAGTTTTCGGGTAGCGTCCTTAGGATCTTCTATGTATAGTGTCATGTCATCTGCAAACAGGGACAGTTTAACTTCTTTTCCAAGTTGGATTCCTTTTATTTCTTTTTCTTCTCTGATTGCCTTGCCTATGACTTCTAATAGTATGTTGAATAAAAGTGGAGAGAGTGAACATCCTTGTCGTTCCTGATCTTACAGGAAATGCTTTCAGCTTTTCACTGTTGAGTATGATGTTAGCTGTAGGTTTGTTGTATATGGCCTTTATTTTGTTGAGGTACATTCCCTCTATGCCCACTTTCTGGAGACATTTTATCATAAATGGTGCTGAAGTGTGTCAGAAGCTTTTTCTGCATCTACTGAGATGATAATTTGGTTTTTATTCTTCAATTTGTTGATGTGGTGTATCACACTGATTGATCTGAGGATATTGAAAAATCCTTGCATTCCTGGGATATGATCATGGTGTATGATCCTTTTAATGTATTGTTGGATTCAGATTGCTAGTATTTTGTTGAGGATTTTTGCATCTATGTTCATTATCAGTGATATTATCCTGTAATTTTCTTTTTCTGTGGTATCTTTGTCTGGTTTTGGTATCCAGGTGATGATGGCCTCAGAGAATGAGTTTGGGAGTTTTCCTTCCTCTGCAATTTTTGGGAACAGTTTCAGAAGGATAGGTGTTAACTCTTCTCCAAATGTTTGATAGAATCCTCCTGTGAAGCCATCAGGTCCTGGACCTTTGTTTGTTGGGAGTTTTTTAATCACACTTTCAATTTCAGTGCTTTTGCTTGGTCTGTTCATATTCTCTATTTCTTCTTGGTTCAGTCTTGGGAGATTGTACCTTTCTAAGAATTAGTGCATTTATTCCAGGTTGTCCATTTTATTGGCATACAGTTGCTTGTAGTAGTCTCCTATGATCCTTTGTATTTCTGTGGTGTCAGTTGTAACTTCTTCGTTTCATTTCTAATTTTTTTGATTTGGGTTCTCTCCCTTTTTTTCTTGATGAATCTGGCTAAAGGTTTATCAATTTTGTCTATCTTTTCCAAGACCAGATTTTAGTTTCATTGATCTTTGCTATTGTTTTCTTTGTCTCTGTTTCATTTATTTCTATCTTTATGATTTCTTTCCATCTACTAACTTTAGGTTTTGTTTCTTCTTCTTTCTCTAATTGCTTTGGGTTAGATTGTTTATTTGAGATTTTTCTTGTTTCTTGAGGTAAGATTGTATTGCTATAAACTTCCCACTTAGAACTGCTTTTGCTGCATCCCATAGGTTTTGGATCATTGTGCTTTCATTTTCATTTGTTTCTAGGTATTTTTTGATTTCCTCTTTGATTTCTTCAGTGATCCACTGGTTGTTTAGTAGCATATTGTTTAGCCTCCATGGGTGTTTGTGTTTTTTACTGGTAGTTTTTTTTCTGGTAGTTGATTCTAATCTCGTAGTGTTGTGGTCGGAAAAGATGCTTGATATGAGTTCAGTTTTCTTTAAATTTACCGAGGTTCGCTTTGTGGCCCAGCATGTGATCAATCCTGGAGAACGTTTCATGTGAACTTGCGAAGAATGTGTTTTCTGCTGCTTTTGGATGGAATGCTCTATAAATATCAATTAAGTCCATCTGCTCTAATGTGTTGTTTAAGGCCTGTGTTTTCTTTTTGATTTTCTGTCTGGATGATCTGTCCATTGATGAAAGTGGGGTGTTAAAGTCCCCCACTATTATTGTGTTACTGTTGATTTCTCTCTTTATGACCGTTAGTATTTGCCTTGTGTATTGAGTTGCTCCTATGTTGGATGCATATATATTTACAATTGTTATATCTTCTTCTTGGATTCATCCTTTTATCATTATGTAGTGTCCTTCTTTGTTTCTTATAGCAGGCTTTATTTTAAAGTCTATTTTGTCTGATATGAGTATTGCTACTCCAGCTTTCTTTTGATTTCTATTTGCATGGAATATCTTTTTCTATCCCCACACTTTCAGTCTGTATGTGTCCCTAGGTCTGAAGTGGGTCTCTTGTAGACAACATATATATGGATCTTGTTTTTGTATCCATTCAGCCAGTCTATGTCTGGTTGGAGCATTTAATCCATTTACATTTAAGGTAATTATGGATATGTATGTTCCTACCATTTTCTTAATTGATTTGGATTTGTTTTTGTAGGTCTTTTTTCTTCTCTTCCTCTCTTGTTCTCTTCTCTTGTGATTTAATGACCCTCTTTAGTGTTGTGTTTGGGTTGCTTTTTCTTTTTTGTGTGTTTTTGGGTTTGCTGTTCCCATGAGGTTTTGATACAGCAGTTTATATATGTACAAGTTTGTTTTAAGTTTCTGGTTCCTTTCCCACCCCGAGGAATTCCTTTAGCATTTGTTGCAAAGCTGGTCTGGTGGTACTGAATTCACTTGGCTTTTGCTTGTCTGTAAAGCTTTTGATTTTTCCATCAAATCTGAATGAGAGCCTTGCTGGGTAGAGTATTTTCAGTTGTAGGTTCTTCTCTTTCATCATTTAAAATATTTTGTGCCACTCCCTTCTGGCCTGCAGAGTTTCTGCTGAAAATCAGCTGATAACCTTATGGGAGTTCCCTTGTATGTTATTTATCATTTTTCCCTTTTTGCTTTTAATATTTTTTCTTTGTCTTTAATTTTTGTCAGTTTGATTACTATGTGTCTCAGCATGTGCCTCCTTGGGTTTATCCTGCCTGGGACTCTGCGCTTCCTGGACTTGAGTGACTGTTTCCTTTCCCATGTTAGGGAAGTTTTCAGCTAATATCTCTTCAAATATTTTCTCAGGTCTTTTCTCTCTCTCATCTTCTGGGACCCCTATAATGCGAATGTTGGTGCATTTAATGTTGTCCCAGAGGGCTCTTAGGCTGTCTTCATTTCTTTTCATTCTTTTTTGTTTATTCTGTTCCACAGCAGTGATTTCCAACATTCTGTCTTCCAGGTCACTTATCTGTTCTTCTGCCTCAGTTATTCTGCTATTGATCCCTTCTAGTGTATTTTTCATTTCAGTTATTATATTGTTCATCTCTGTTTGTTTGTTCTTTAGTTTTTCTAGGTCTTTGTTAAACATTTCTTGCATCTTGTTGATCCTTGCCTCCATCCTTTTTCCGAGATCCTGAATCATCTTCATGATTATTATTCTGAATTCTTTTTCTGGAAGATTGCCTCTCCACTTCAGGTAGTCGTTTTTCTGGGGTGTTATCTTGTTCCTTCATCTGGGACATAATCCTCTGCCGTTTTGTTTTGTGTAACTTTCTGTGATTGTGGTTTTGTTCCGCAGGCTGCTGGATTGTAGTTCTTCTTGCTTCTGCTGTCTGCCCTCTGGTGGATGAGGGCAAGAAACTATCCAAGAAACTCGTGCAAGCTTCCTGATGGGAGGGACTGGTGGTGGGTAGAGCTGGGTCTTGTCCCTCTGGTGAGCAGGACCTCCTCAGTAAAACTATAATCTGCTTGTCTGCTAATGGGTGGGGCCATGTCCCCTCCCTGTTGGTTGTTTGGCCTGAGGTGACCCAGTACTGGAGCCTACAGGCTGTTTGGTGGGGCTAATAGTGACCTCCAGGAGGGTTCACACTAATGAGTACTTCCCAGAACTGCTTCTTCCAGTGTCATTGTCCCCACAATGAGCCACAGCTGTCCTCCACCTCGGTAGGAGACCCTCCAATACTAGCAGGTAGGTCTGGCCCAGTCTTTATGGGGTCACTGCTTTTTTCCCCTGGTTACTGGTGCACATAATACTTTTTGTGTAGCCTCGAAGAGTGGAATTTCTGTTTCCTGCAGTCCTGTGGAAGTCCTGTAGTCAAATCCTGCTGGCTTTCAAAGCTGGATTCTCTGGGTACTCCTCCTCCTGTTGCCAGACTCCCCAGGCTGGGAAGCCTGATGTGGGGCTCAGAACTTTAACCCCAGTGGAGAGCTTCTGCGGTATAATTGTTTTCCAGTTTGTGGGTCGCCCACCCAGCAGGTATGGTATTTGATTTTATCACGATTGCACCCCTCCTACCATCTCGTTGTGGTTTCTCCTTTGTCTTTGGAAGTAGGGTGTCTTTTTTGGTGTTGATGGTTGTTCAGCAGTTAGTTGTGATTCTGGTGTTCTCGTAAGAAGAGGTGAGTGCATGTCCTTCTACTCTGCCATCATGAGCTGAACCCACAATGTGTTGACTTTAGTTGCCAGGCTTGTGCCAGCTTTCTACAGCAGCTTCAAGCACAGAACAGCAGCCAAAGGCCAGAAAGAGAAAGAAGTCTTTTCTCATGGGCCTTTTGAAGAATAGGAAAACTTTTCCAGAAGCCCCTCTTCAGACTTTCCCTCCTTCCTCATGTCCAGGATTATGTTGTAGTTCTTCTTCTAAACCACTAACTCTAAGAGGAATAGAATTAACAAAACTGACTAAGATTAATCCAGGCATCCACTGAGCCTTGGGAGTGGCCATCTCTCCTGAAGTACCTGGCTGCCTGAGAGCCAACCTGAACTGAGGTCCTGTAAAGCAAGAGAGAAGGAAAGGAATGGCTATTCAGTGGGTAACTGAGTGTGTCTGCCACAAATCATGGTCGACTATTATATGTGTATCAGTCACTCAGTTAAATTTGGTAGGGCTAACTCTAACACAATTGTGGAGCAAGTCTCCACTCTCTTTCTAACTTGGAAAGATTCTGTATTGGTTTCCTGTTGATATAACAAATATATAACAAATTATCACAAACTTAGTAGCTTAAAATAATGCACATTTATTATTTTATAGTTCTGGAAGTCAGAAATCTGAGATGAGTCTCACTGGGCTAAAAATGAAGGTGATGGCAGGGCTGCATTCCTTCTGGAGGCTCTAAGGGAGAATGGATTTCCCTGTCTTTCGCAGCTTCTAGAGGCTGTATTCCTTGGCTTCTGGTCATCTTCAAAGCCAACATGCTTGGGTAGAGTTCTTCTCATGCTGCCATTCCTCGGGCTCTCTTTCTTCTGCTTCCCTTTCCTACTAAGGAACTTTGTGATATGTTGGGCCCACTTGAATGATCCAGAATAATCCTCTGTCACAAGGTCAGCTAACTAGCAACCTTAATTCTACCTGCAATCTTAATTCTCCTTGACATGAAACCTAACATATTCACAGGTTCTGAACACTGGGTACGTAGGTATCTTTGAAGGGCAATTATTCTGCCTACGACAGTGACTATTTTCACCCTTCAGATACTAAGGACTCTCACAGCAGTGTCTATGGGAATGAGCACAGCATCTGGGTTTGAATTTTAGCTTCTCTACTTACATAGTACAGGTATGTGTACTTGGACAAGTTATATGACTTCTCTAAGATTTAGTGTCTTCATATATAAAATGAAATTAATATTAATTATCTCAAAGGGTAGTTGTAAGAATTTAGTAAGGCCATATATGGAAAACGCCTAATAAGCTGCCACACTCAGAGTATATGTTCAGTAAGACGGCATCGTCACCATTTCCTTCATCTCTGAAAGCCTATGGATATTATATAACCACTGCTTCTATTACTAGAGGTATGGATTCTAATGCTAGTCTTCCTAGCCATGTAATCATTGGCTGGGTATTAAATTTTTCTGAGGTTAAGTTTTCTCATCTGTAAAATGGGAATAATAAAAGTCTTTTCCTAGAGGAGGTGAAGATGAAATGAAATAGCATGTATTTATTGCCTAGCATGGTTCCTGATGGATACGAGTCATCAGTTAAATTCAGTTCCCTTCTTTTCCCCGATGCCTGTTCTCACAAGAGCTTTACAACTCATTCACCAAGGCAGTGGTTCTCAAACTTTAGTGCACAACAGAATCATCTAGAAAATTTGTCTAAAATACAACTTCTTGGGTCTTACTCCACTCCTACCAAGTCAGGAATTTGGAGATAGGAAGGGGGGCTGGATAGTCTGTATGAAGACATAAATAATTGATCAAACTTTAACGTAATATCTTTCACAGAAATACTTCGATTTTAACACTGAACAAAGTACCTTAAGGGTTTAACTAGGAAATTTCAGGCATCAGCCAGCAGGTATTGGAGATATTTTGAGGGGATGCTAGACCTTGCCAGTGTTTCTGAATTAGAACATATATCAGGGCAAAAAGAGTTTAGATGAGGAAGGAAAAGAAAACCAATGGTTACTTAGATTTCCTGTGTATTACTCCATATTACCTTTGTCTTCATTAAAGTGGGAAGTGGGGAGCTGGTGGTAATATTTAGCATTAAATTATAGAGATTTTACAAAGATGGCCTCTGTGGATGCTCCTTTTTATGTGATAAAAGTACCTTAATATTGTCTCAACATGTTCTTCACTCTGACCAAACTACTAATACTTTGATGGTGCTTCATGTCCCTTCCCATTAGTAATGTTCTCACAAGTGAAGAGAATGAAAGAAGGTAAGAAGATACTGGATTTTATCATCTGTTCTGCCCTGTTCATCCTTGCTTGTAGATAGGCTCCCTTTTTATTCCACATTGAGCTCCACCCAAATAATAACTCCACTCTCAGTATGTAAATATACAGGGATAAGACATTAGAAAATGTTTTTGTTAACAGGAATATTAAAGCAAAAGAACAAATTGCAATGTATTAGATAATATCCAATAGATATTTTCTCAGGGAAATTTTTCTGAACTACAGTTGTTGCTAAAGAGGAGAAATTTAATCCACGCATGCTATTGGTTATGATTTTTTTCCCGCAAAAGTGGGATCAGGAAAAGGGACACCAAAGCTGTACTGACCGAATTCCCAGGTTTGTGGAATCAGAAGGGATTCTTGCTATTCAGTTATGCCTGGCTGAAGACAGTGCATTTTCTTCTATGATGTTTGTGTCACTTTTCATTAATTCTGAGAGGCCTGTTCCTTTAGAAACCAGGGTAAACAAAGTAGTGTATTGGATTAGATCTCTACCGTGAATAAATTTATTTTCTAGCAAGTGTAAAAAACGAGTAAGGCCAAAACCCCCCAGAGCAGAAAATGTCACAGTGATTGCTAATACATTACTGCGCAGAAAAAGGCCTAATAAAACCCCTATTAGGATGTCATACCTGCTTACGACTGAATTCTCCAGAAAGTTTATTTGATATGTCTAAGCCAATTATCAAAGTCTTAGTGATAAGAAGCAGCTCACTGGACCTGAATGTGTCAGAATAGAATGACTAAATTGTGGGAATTCATGGGCCTCTGCTTTGAATAATTAACTTGCCTCTTTGTAGAATGCATACACTTTGGAAACTAATTTTCTCTTTGCACAAAGCATTTTGCCCTTGTGCTGCCTTTGAAAAGTAAGCTGTTTAGCTGTAAGATTATTCCCTTTTTCATTATATCTGCCTCGAGCTTCTTTCCCTATCTTTAGGCCCAGCCTTCTCTTTGCTCTTTGTCTTGGTGGCATCATTCTGATGACACCGATGTAGCCTTCAACAGGAAACGTGATATGCAGTGATGACATTTCCTCTAAATGGAATTTAAGCATTTGCTCTGCAATGATATTATAATGCTTCATCTGTCTTTGCATTTTACTCTGACTAAAATGCAAAGTTTATTTTTAAGGAATTTCAAGACTGTTTTCCCTCAGGAGAGAAGCAGAAGTGTTGGTTGCATTTATCATTTTGTAGATAAAAAGTAAAACTGATCTGTGTCTGTTTGGAATTACAAAATCAATAACCAGACCTGGTTGTGCAAATGACCAGACAATTCAAAAGGCCTTTTTCCCCACAAATGGGCCAAACAGATCCCTTGTTCTGGTAACACGTAGGCAAGTGTTTCTCAGTCTTTGGGTTGGGATATGGACAACTATCTTATGTTCCTTCTCCAGCTCTAAGATAGACATCACAGTAGGGTTTCATCAGTGTTGTGCGCTGACACCATCCCCCTGGAGACTTCCCTGATAAAGTTTTCCACGCCCTTTGGAGACCTATCGGTTTACTAGTGAGAGAAAGAATCACTGGAGAGCATGGGTAGAAACCATCAAGCAACGGGTATTTTGGCTTGTTTTATGATCTAGGATTTGACATTTCTTCTTTCAGCAGTTTTTGTTTGGTAACTGCAGTTGACATCTGGTGGCTACACACCTGGCAAAAGGGTCATTAAGATTAATGAGCATTTAAAATTCATTGGAGGAAACACAGGGTAGTATGTAGTCTCAAGTTATATTTCTGGACGCACATTCCTATGCAACAGAAAAGGTCTCTTCCAACTCTGATTCTAAGAAACCTGTTTAGGAAGACCTGCCTTCCCCAGAGGAGTTGAATTACTTGGCATCATGTCCCGCATTTCAGTCCATACAGCGAGCTTCTAACAAAATCTTACAGGAAGGGTTAAACCGTACCTTAAATAAATTTCAAAACCACATGTTCTGTATAGGGCTGCTTTTCTTTCACATTCACTCAAATAATCAATAAAGTCCATGAAAACGGCTTAGCATGATGGAGTCTGCAATGAGGTAAATCACTGAAGTAACCTCCGTGGAGACTGATTTTCAGGATTCACAAAATTTGCCGAAATAGAATGGTATACAAGTGTTCGTGGGCAAAGTACGTCCGTGTTCATCCCCTCCTCTTCTGGGTCTATTTCAAAATGTCCTATCCAGATTTCGAATCCTATCTAGACTTTGAAGATTTCTTGTAAAAACAGCTCTCACTACAGCTTTCTTCCTTCTGTCCACACTCATTGCTGTAACTGTGGCTATTTTACAATATCCACAATAGGAAAGAAAAAAGGCAAAGAGCAAAAGCCTCTGGATTCTTACCCACTGATAACTGTATCGACTGGTATGATCCTCTAGGGTGATTCTCAAGGAGAGTAAAAATAAAAGCAAATGCTTGAGAATAAAATTACTCCCTCTCATTTAAAAATATGCTTTTGGAAGGAGGTTGGTGATCATAAAAGGCAAATAAATGATGATAGGATGTCACAACTCCAAAACTGATTAAGAATCACTGCTCTGAGAACTTACATTCTAAAGAAAGCATCCCGCATCTGTACAAGTGTCTCTTATACATATGCTAATCAGTTCCACTGATAATTTTAGCTTTTGGTTTGTTTTCTTCCTGTTCTTCCTGTTATTTTATGTTCTTCTTTGCTCAACTTCATAGGCACATCCAGGGGAACACAATTGCTTATCATTCAAGTTTGGGGGAGTATGTTGGGAATATGTAATAGTCTTCGGCACTAGATGTTTTCCTTCATGAAGTAGAATTTGATGAGTGCTTTTGAATAATAAGAATGGTTTGGGGTGACTGGAAGAAATCAGGGAGTACAGTACAGATTTATATCTCCAGTCAGATTAAAATATTTATATATTTCTGGACATAATAACCTCCTGATTCCTTCATCTCTTCTCGAAACAGATTGTATTAAAAGGAAACACTTGAAGTGTGGCATTGCAGTGGACTCATGAACCATTTATTCAGGCTTCCTCTTTGCACCTGGAAAGAGGGAAAGAGAAACACTTCTCTTCAACTATGGCCTGTAACAAGGATTGTTACGCCGTGTCTAAAGCAGCTCTCTGAGGCTGATAAAAACCTTGTTTTGAAAACGAAGATGCTTCAACCAGCTCCCTTTGACAGTATCACTGTCAGCTGGCATTCAGGCACACAAATCCGCAAGCAGAGCCCCACCCCTTGTGCAACATGGCTAAGCAGCTCTTCTGTCTGCCTGGGTCTTGCCTCCCCGGGAGAGCTAAGCCCACCTCCTGGGTTTTTCATCCCAACTCCTGGGTTTCTCATCCTTTACTTTATTGCCTCCCTTTAGGCTCCCTGCATCATATTTAATTCCTCTTTCTGCTTTGGTGTCTCCATCTTTCTCAGCTCTTTCCATCTTTCTAATTTGGTCCCTGCTCACTTTCGTATTTCATATCCTCCCCCCACAGCTTCCTACCTCTACTCTCCTTCTGCCCCTGATTGCCTGACCTTAACTTCCATTGACCTACCTCAGCTGGGAACCAGAGATGAAGGGAGCTCACTGACGCAGTCCATGTCGATTAGCCTCCCCGGTCACTAAACAGGTTGGCAGAGGGTGAATAATAAGGGAGAGAAGAAGAAGATATCCAGCATACTGGGCAATATGCATGGCATGCAGAAACTATTATTTTTTGGACCTTCTGTTCACTCTAAATTTGTGCAAAATTCTAAGCACATTTATTTTCCTTTATGAAAATTATTGTTTGTCAAAAGAACAGAGTGCTCAGATATGTAACATATGTTGATTATTATCTTAAGTCCTTCAGATATGTAGAGCTTGACTCTAAGAAGGAAAATTTTACGCTTCCTCATCTGTGCTCAGTGACATCCCTTTCTGACGGTCAGTGTTATAGCATCTTTCTAAAGTAGCTGTCTTAGTGAAAAATCACTTCGGGGCAGGTTGCTCTTGCCATACAAGACCCTCCTAGGGTTAGGTAAAGTGGAGTTTACCTGAAGGAAGAGAGCATTCTCAGTGATCCCGAGAGATGAGAGTTATTGGTTCTGTGATGTGTACCTTTCCCGCCTGAGAAATGCTGACTGGAATTCTTTTGATTCTTGTAGTTTCAAGCCTTTTCAACTACATCTTTAGATAAATAGACTTGGCATATTTGACTCCAAACTTCCATAAAAGTCCAACTCTGTCTTGTCTTAATGCACACTATTTTGTTTTAGTTTTAGTCTGAATTTGTGAAAGTATCACTGAGTCAGAATTTGCCATGTAGTGGTCTGCTTACTTAAGTCCACTAAAAGTTTTTGTCTGTTTTAGTTTTGTTTTCTCACAAGCCAAATATTAAGACAGTTGGGGAATAGGACAAGCTAATGACATGTTTGTTTTTGCAGACACTATATCCTAAACTAACCCAACCTCAGTTCATTCGTTTTTCAAGGGTGGTGTGTGCTTGGGTTGAGTAGTGAGCTCCTTGTCCTTTGAAAAACATTGATCTTAGGAATTTTGATTTTGTATTTCGAATAAAGTTGTGATAATGTACAAAGGAAGGAAAACTTTAGATTTGAGTTTAGGTGACATGGCCACACATGACTAAGTTATGAAAAGCATGTCCTCAGGAAAAAGAGGAAGGAAGAATTGAGAAAAATTTTACATACACTATTTTGCAGCTTGACTTTTGTGTGTTTAGTTTAATAGCTCTAGTTTGTCCTATTAAAATGATTTGCTTTATTATAGTTTATTTCTCCTGTGGAGATACAGTCCTTTGTGAAATCCTAACCAGGCCTTGTGTTTTAAAAAAATTCCATATATGCTGGTCAGATATTGCTTTACAAAAGGTGGCCTGAGGAACAAATGCTTTTTACAACAATCTTAAAATCACTAGGTAGGACCCTATTATAACATAAGAACTGGGAAATTGTGTTTGTGGTGAATGTTAACCACACCACATAAAATGTGTATAATCCTATTTTGGAATATGTAATTCAGGGTCTAGCTGAATACAGGCTATAATGGATAGCATTGGGCTGGGTTGTTTCAAGATGACAGGACGGAGCATTGAGCTTGTGATGGTAGAGACATTTTAAGTGACATGGCAGGAGAATTCTTTGAGCTCTTCAGTAGAGCAGAGAGGGCTTCAACAGCCTGAGGAAACTGCCGAGTATCACCTTATGGACTTGGCTAATTTCTAGGAAGCTCTGTGTCAAATTTTCTACCTTTAGTATAGAATATGATGGCATGAGCTTTGGGTAGTAACCGTACAGATTCATCTTATGTGTTTTTCCCCCTGTTTCCACATTTATTTATTACATTTTATATTAAGAGAGGATTTGTGTGAGTGGAGAGTCTTTCCTAGCACTATGTTCCTGCAAAGCTTCTGGGTTCCATTTTGTGCCATTCCTCAGAAAACCAGACTTAGAGTCTAATCCTTCACGGGACAGACAAATGATGTGGCATCAGAGCTGGTAAGTTCACAGTGTGGATTTTGTGTTCTGTTTAAATTAAATCCACATCTTCTGTACTTATTAAAAATTAAGCTCTCTTCCCCTTTGGAATCAAATATAGTCTTAGCTACTCTCTCCTTGGGATCTTAGGAAGCATGGAAAATTCTCAGCCCATTTGCTTCCTAACATGTTTTTGAGTACATGTTTTAAAAAAACAAATATGATATCATCATTATGTAATTAAAAATTGGATGGTGCAGGATTTTAAAAAAATCATTTCTCATTAAAGATAAGTATATACCCATGTATCACTGATCCTTAATCTTGAACATTATCTGTTTTGTGACAATTAGATGGTTGCTGTAGTTACTTTACGAAGTCGGGTTTACAATGTAAAGACGCTAAGCATAAAAAAAGTAGAAGAATATAACAAACAAATAAGAGCTTTTTAAGGGGCAGGTCTATTTGATACAACGAAAAAAATCACAGAATGAAAAAAGAAAAAAAACTGTATCCTCTTGAAGGACCATCCTTCAAACAAGTAAGAGCAAGATGGCATTCAAATCTGGGGGGACTGTCTGGGCAGCAGTGGTGGGGCTGAATCACCACCTGTCTTATTTTAATAACCTCTCCAGTATCTACAAGCTTTTGTAAAGTCAGAATGCTGTTTGTTTATTTAAAGCAGCCCATTATATAAGGATTCTACACATATCCCTTAGCAAATCCAAGGCAGTCTTGCTTAGAGCCTTACAGAATTTATTTTCCTTTATAAATCAGCTAACAGACCTAATAGATCAGGTTTTCTGTTTCCCTCTCCTGGATATCTCTTGTCAACCCAGATTATCTACCACTTCCCTCTACTCCAGTTGGTCCCCTAAGCACTGAATTTCAATCAAATGGCATTGCTCAGATCTCCTGCCAGCATTTAGGAGGGGCAGGCTCTCAGTTTTACTTGTGCCCCGTGGTCAGTGTTCCTGCCTGCTGTGAATCACATGGGTTCACGCACTGGAGCAGGTGGGAATGACCAGAACTCCCCTATTGCTCAGTGTTCACTTCTGACCCATTACCACCAAGGATGGCTGGATGGTCTTCAGGTTATGGCCCTTAGTTATGTTACCTTTGTAGTTTCTAACAAGCAGCAGAGGCTCAGCAAATCTTGGTTGCATATATAAATGAGTGCATTGAAGCCTTCTCAAAATGTGACTAATTCTTTATAGCCTTTATTAATATTACAATTTTACATCTATTTGTATGATTATATCACTAGACTGATATGTCTAGTTCTCAACCTTAGTTACCCTTTGGAATCTTTTGGGGACCTTTAAAACGTATTCATGTGTGGGCCTCACCTCAGGAGCTTTTGATTTTATTGGTCTGGGGTTGGCTGTGCACTGGGAACTGTGAAAACTCCCTGGATGATTCCAATATGCAACCAAGGTTGAAAGCTGCTGTTACAGACTGTAAACTCCTTTAGGTAAAGGATCACATTTTCTGCTCACCATGATATTCCAGCACTTAGTTCAGTGTCTAGCATCTAGCAGGTACTCAACAAATGATTGTTGAGTGAATAAATAAAAGTTTGAAAACATGGTTTGTAATAACTCTTGAGGATAGCACAATAAAAAGATTAATTGAATAGAGGTTTTTCTGAAGATGCTTCTGGTATGTTACGTTACCTGTGATGGAGCTCATATGGCTACAGTGTGGTCTTAAAGGACGCTACTCCTGAAACATCCAGGGATCGTCTCAGGGATCAGAGGTCTCCCAGTCTCTGGGAGTTTTAGAAGCTGTCGCTCACATTGGCCTATTTCAGGATGGATGGTGTGATGGTTGAGCAGATGAAACTACTGGAAAAACAATTTTTTTGAAACTCAACAGCTCTTTCTTTAAATTTCTAATCAGAAGGAAAATGTTAAAGCTTGGAGATTTTGTATGCAAAGCTCCTTGACTGTTAATTAGGTGAGCATTAGGAAGAAGAAAAAAAGAAGAAAAAAAGTGGTATCCTCAGTAAATGAGGAGAAAAATGCTTGCACAGTAGTAGATCAGCAGGTAATTTAAAGATGAAAAAAAACGAGCAGGGGAAAATTCAGGGCTAGGGTTATGTGATTGACCAAGAAATGCAAATTTTTTTCTTTTAAAGAAAAAGCTGACTTTTAATTTTGTTATAGTATCATTCGGAAAAGATTGAATTTAGGTGAAGTATAGTGCGTTTGGAAAGATATAGCTTAAGTGACGAGATTCAGAGCTGAAGTGTGGATTCTCATCCTGCTCCAGTTACCTGTTTTGCTGGATGACCTTGGAGTTCTTTCCTCCCCGTTGGTAGCTCCTGCCCCACTTGCCTTCGTGACTCCTGAGATGTTAAGTTGGCCCCACGCTTCAGCCTGGCTGCGTCTCTGGTGAGGAAAGGGCAACCGTGTGGAGTACCCTGGGAGGTGAGGCCGCTGCCTGGTGTTACCTGCTGCCAGGGGTTACCTGCCACAGCAGTGTGAAAAGAATTACAACATAAAACAGTGTCTATGCCTCTATCGCTTATGAGATAGAGGTTGTCACTCAGAGAGGCCAGCCCCCAGACAGCTCTCCCGCCCATCTCATCTCCTTTAAAGAGGTGAGAGGAAGACTCAGCCACACAGGAATAGTCTCACAATGAAGTGGAAACCCTTCAGTCATCTCACCCCAGTTGTCCATATACAGGACCAGCAGTGTTGAACTGTTCATCCTCCGAACAAAGAACAGTGTGTCTTCTTAGATATCTCCGTGGAGAGAAGCTTCGTTCGTTTGTGGTTACTCTGACGATCAGGGACCCTTAAAAACATTTTTATGTCATTCTGATCCTGTGACATCTTTGTTTGAAACTCTTTAGCTGTGCCCCTTCAGATATGGAGAAAGTCCCAAAATGTTAGCAGGGGAGCTATTGAACATTGTAAATAACCATTATGGCATCAAAATGGACACTGGTCTAGAACAGGAAAGGAGATTGGAGGTCCTAGACCCAGTTATTACCATTTAGTTGTGAGGAGCTCTGAACGTCCCAGTGGAGTGGAGGATGGCAACCAGGGACCCCATTCCAACTGATACGGAAGTTTTGATTTTGTAGCAAGACGTTGTAACTATCGTAGCTAGATGTTGTAGCTAGGTGTGTACCCAGTTTATTAGCTGACCTAAGTGCATCTCCGTTATCTAGCCCCAGCCTATGCCTCTGGCTTAACTTCTGCTTTTCTTCTCTTACACTCTGATCTCCAGCTTTGCTGCACCAATTGCTATTCCCTGAATGTGCGAGATGGTTTCCCATTTTTGTGACTTTGCACGTACTCTTCCCTGTGCCTGGTATATTTTTCCCTTTCTTGAATTTCTGCAAAATCTCCTACTCTTCCCTCAAGATCCTGCTCAATTGCCACCCTTGTCCCCAGCCACACTGCGGTAGCATTTTTATCACCCTTCCTTTGTGTCCCTGCATTCTTCTTCGTATGCCTCTATGATTGTCTGTCTCACTGAAATGATAGTTATTTATTTACATTTCTAGCTCTCCACTAGATTGTGAATTCCTTTCAGGGCACAGAGTAGACGTGGTATCCACATTCATATCCTCAGGACATGGCAGGTACTTGGTAAATGTTTGTTCAGTGAACCAATGAATGAATTCTTTTGTGTAAATAGAGAGCAAGGGGTCAACATTCTCATGTAGGGATATTTTATACAGTTGTGAACTCCCCTCACTCCTTTTTATTTTATCCTTAATATTATCTCATGTAGGTTAAATAATATTACATCTTTTAATCTTCCTCCAGAAAACTTTTTTCCTCTTTCTAGTCAACTTTGCCTTTTTGGCCTTTATTTTCTCTCCGTTATTTAAAAAGTGTCATGGCCAGTACTAGACACAGAACATGTTTAAGGTATAAGCTGAGGAATGGGACATTGGAAGGCTTATTTTGGAGTCCTTGGGGGTCACACTCCTTCCAGGGCATTCTGTGCTCATTTCCTCTCTTTCCTGATGACAGTATTTCGTTGCTGACTCACACTCAGTTTGTCTACTCTGATTCCTGCCATGATTATTTGTGACTTGGTTCTTGGTTGTCTCTTTCCATCCTGTATTTATCCAGGTCTGGTTTTGTCCCCAAATGCTCCAGCTCGATCTGACCTATTTTTCTTTTCCCTCTTAGGACGTGTGTATTATGGTTTTCAAGCCCACTTTGGCTTTTAGGTTGTCTTTCAGGATGTGTGCAATTCTGTCTCATTTGGTCATTTCTTTGGATTTGAGGATCTTATTCTTAATAGAAGCAGTCTTTGTTGGCTAGATTGGTTAGAATAGGGACTGTAGCCTTGGCAGTCTTTACAGATGTGTTGAGTAGGATATTAGTTCCGGTAGGAGATGTGCATAGTTATGTCTACAGAATATGGTAAAACCAGTAAAATGTTGCCTTCCTACTGTTTTATGGGTAAAGTGATGAGGCAAAAAAAAAAAAACCCACAAAAAGCGTGGTGATGGCAAGGGAGGTGGACAGCACAGTTAGAAGAGCACAGTGGCACATTGCCATGTAAGTCAGCTTGCCTGGGTTTGAATTAGTTCTGCCACGTCTTAGCTGTGTGCCTCTAGGCTGGTCATTTAACTTTTCTGAGCCTAAACATGTTCATCTGTTTAATGGTAATAATAATAGTATCTGCCTCATAGGGATTTTGTAAAAATCAAATATGTGAATGCTTGCTCATAAAGTGCTTAGCACTATTTCTGGCAAGTAGCAAATGGTCAATGTTAACAATTACCACTTAATCCCTTTACATGATGTATTTATTATACTATTGATCTCCCCATAGATGTCTTTGTCTGAATGTGGTTTCCCTTTCTTCCCCCTTCCCTCACTTCAGCTAAAGATCTTAAGAGTTAACATCTGCATCTTTTAAATGAAGGAGATGGCCTGGATTGGTCATTTTCCAAATGATACACCATTGTAGAGACCTGGGAATTCCCCAAAGGCTCCTTGAGAAGGCCTGGGAATGGTACAAGTAGGCACAGCTACAGCCCTTGCTCTCCCATGGGAGAGAGAAAGCCCCCTTTCTTTGTTTTACATATTGGACTTTCACCCTACTGTTTGCTTAAAGAAAGAGTTCTTGAAGCTAAAGGAAGTTAGAAAATTCCCTTCCAGCTTGAAAATCAGTGATTTTGAATGTAGAACATAATGAAAATTTGATTTCTACCATTGTTTTGTGAACGCTGAATTAACAATTTGGAGGAATTGCATTACATGTTGCCTCATCCAATGATGTAATAATCAAATAAAATAGATTCTAATCCTATTTAGTCAGCTTCCCTCTGTTGTTCTCAGTCTGCTTTGAGAAGACTGTCAAATTGAATTTGCTGTCCTTCTTGTTTGCCAAAGTTTATTATTTCAATTTACAGCAGCAGAGATGTTATAACCTGGTCTTTTATGTACTCTGTTGTGTTAGCTCTGATATTGTGCCAATCTGCACAAGAGAGTAATTACGGAATGATGGGCCTTCCCTTGCTTTCAGAAAAGCAACAGGCAGGTCTTTCTGATGTCTAGAGGGGTTGTGTGTTGGAAGCAGAATTGGGATGGGGGGATTTAATCTGCTTTTCTTATAAATACCTGAAGAAATCCCAGTAAAATACTATTTAAGTATTTTTTCACAAAGCCATAAAGAGGCTAATACCAAGTAAAGCATGGGCTGTATCTAGGAAAAGATGCTTTGAAAAGAGAGGGATAAGATCAAGCTCTAAATGCATTTAATTCATTAGCCATAAAGCATGCCGAGCTGGGTCTGTAATGCTATCAGAGCATTCAGGGGAAGATTCAGAATGAGGTCTCAAAAATCCCACGTGGAAGCTCCTGTGAATGTCTACAATCTGTTCTGTAGCTACCTTGGTCAGATTATGTTGGCTTTAAGCAGGGAAGGAGATTAGGCTCTGCCTTTCCCATCTGCCATTTAACACTGAATCCTAACGCTTAAGTTGGCCAGGGTGATAACATAGTAAGAAAACAAGCGAAAATTACTTCTTTATTTACACTCAAATATGATAATGGCAATGTATGCTTGTTGTTAAAATTCTAAATGTGCAAAAATTCATAGCCAATTCCTGGTTTTCTCTTTCTTAGTTTCTGAATTCCATGCCTCGAGGTAATCACTGATAATAGTTGAAAGCGGATCCATTTGGAGTTTTTCCTTGTATAGACAAATACACACACTTGTATGTACATATAAATATATACAAAAATACGCACACATAATTACACCTGCACATGTTACATAGATTAAAAATATAGATGGGATTTTATTTTTCCTTAATTTTATATGTTTGATACCTTTTCATGTAAGTATGTAAAGATTTACCTCACTTTGTAAGAATGAGAATCACATTTCAAGGGGACTTTTAAACTGCTTCTTTCAGTAAAAACCCAGCAGGTAGCACAGGGCGGGGGGGGGGGGGGGGGGGGTGGGGGGGTGGGGAGGCTTCCACCACCACCTGCATTCAGAGGCCTCTGCCTCTGACCTGCCTGACCTGGGAAATGGTTCTGTTTTTAAAGGCAGCCTCAGGCATGGTTAAGAAGCATGTCTCCTGTTCACGAAGGCTCAGACCCCTGTTGTGAAAGAAAATGACACCTTAATCGAGTTGGTTTTCTGTCCAGCAAATTACACCAACTTCCCTTTGGGAAATGAGGGAATGCTGCTGTGACTGGGACACACGTCTGCCAGGGCCTGGTGGGGCGGAGGGCACCCTCCCACAGAAGCAGCCTCGTCGGACTTCTCTCCCATTAGCTAACAGAGCTGGCTTAAGTGAGCCGTCCATTCGGCAGGCCTGACTGATTTGCTGATACCATGGACTAGCGGGGAAAGTTCTTAAACTAATTCACTTAAGATAAGGGGATGGCTTCTCCTCAAAGGCAAAGCAAGGAAAGATCCTCCACTTCTCAGTAAGCCTGTCCAAATTGTCCGCCAGCCACTCGAGGATGAAATTGAGTCTAACACTACAGCGTGTATTCCTAGGAGTATACTTGCCAGTAAATATGTAAAGGGTATAAGCTAAGCTTCTCCATCATTTACCTGCATTTTGTTTGGATGACAAGAAGTGGCAGAGTGCACTGCAGAGTGAGATTAGGTGCTTGAAATGTGGCTGCAGAGATTAAATGAGTATTTCTTGAGGCACCCTTCATTATGGGGAAATGGTAGAGGACAGATTTCCTGAAGGGTTTTCCACTTGGCTGCATGATTAAGTGTTCAGGGAACTATATAATTGGTAATATACTTTTTTTTTATATTCCTGTGTAAATAATTTCTTTATTTAAACTTCACAATGTGTAATATTTAAACACTTGTCAAGGAATAACTCACTGGTGGCAGAAAATTCTAAAAGTCTAACAGCGGGATTAAGGGTGTGATGGCTGTAGCTGATTGATCTCTCTAGTTTTCTTGAAGAGGAATCTTACCACAGGGGTATAATTTGGGAAATAGAACCATACAGTGTCAGTAATTTGAGCAGTTATGTGGGAAACTCTGAATCCGCCTCAAATTGGTCTGCTTTTATTTTTTTAAACAGGGTTGAAAGTATGTTTTTAATTCTCTGTGCCTGTATGTATATATGTATTTAAAAAGTTTTTTTTTAACATCTTTATTGGAGTATAATTGCTTTACAATGGTGTGTTAGTTTCTGCTGTATAACAAAGTGAATCAGCTACACGTATACATATATCCTCATATCCCCTCCCTCTTGCGTCTCGCTCCCTCCCACCCTCCCTATCCCACCCCTCTAGGTGGTCGCAAAGCCCCGAGCTGATCTCCCTGTGCTATGCGGCTGCTTCCCACTAGCTATCTGTTTTACATTTGGTAGTGTATATATGTCCATGCCATTCTCTCACTTCTTCCCAACTTACCCTTGTATATATGTATTATAGTCAGTTTTGTTGTTGTGTTTTTGATGTTTTAAATTTTATTTGAAGTCAAATAAGGGAAATATATGACTCTACCCTAATCTGTGAGATCTGTCATGGGTTTAAGTATATTGCCCATGTATCGAGACGGTGTCAAAGTCATTTGTGTAAATAATAACAGAAAGGAGCACTACCAATTCATCACGCGTGGGGATATAGTGTGTTGAAGGAATTTACTAGGAAATCAGTATTTGTCATCACGTTTGTCATGGTTTATAAATCCCAGCCTAATTTGCAAGGGTTTAAGGCCTTTCACCCAAACATAAAAAGTGACCCATTAAAGTTAACGAGCCTTCTTTATCTGGACTCATCTTTTAAATCTACCATGTGATTAAATGTAATGAAAGGGAGATGGGGGGCATTTAAAGTGCAGCGGAGAGTGCTTCGGTGAGAGGCGAGGACTCAAGGAATTCTGAGACCAGGACGAACCAGATTTGCAAGTGACAGAAATAAAAACACCAAAGGAAGCCGACACTTTAAACAGTATGCTACTCATAAATTTGGTGGAACATTGGTGGGCAAACATTTCAAAAGGATGAAGATTAGTAATAGGTGCAGAGGGATTTGGGTAGGATGGAAAAGGCCCTGAAGTTACGCTGTATCACTGCCAAACAGATACAGTAGTTTATAACTGTATTTGGGGAAGAAAAGAAAATATTATATTGAGAATGTCTTAAGGAAGTGGGAACCATCACTTTGAAATGTATTCATCAAGAAAGAAAGAGTCCCTATCTCCCAGTGTCTGGGGTGTATGATGGGGCTAGGAACCTAACACTGGTGAGGACATTTAGCCAGTACAGATGACCTAATTGCATTGACCACCCCTCCAAGCTTAAGTACTCCAGCATTCTTCTCTTAACTCACCCCAGCTTTAAAAATCCCCCACCTTTTCCAGAGGAGTTGAGTTCAGTGTCTCTCTCTTATTGCAATAGTTTTTCTTTTATAGCACTCAGTCAACAGTTGTTGAATTGAATTTGAGGAACTTCAACTGATTTTATTTTCATGTATAGCATCAGTTTAGAAAAAAATAAAAGTCTTTATGAAGAATCCCAATGCTGGGAGGAATGTTTCGCAACAAGGGAAAATGATTTGATAGATGGCTTAAGGTATCTTAAGAAAGACAATCAAATGTAGTTTGAAGAATGAGATGATATTCTCTTTTAATGAAAGTTTATATAGCTGAATTATCTTCTCTGGAATAATTTAAAGTGAGTGACATTGTATAGAAGTGCCTAGCCAATTGCAAATGCTCAGGAATGTTTATTGCATGGCAAGGAGTTAGGTCTTCACTGAGTGGTGCTTATTTCCTGTATAGTCATCACAATGGGGAACCATTGCTATGGACTGGAATTGTGGGGCTGATCTGTGTCCTCCACGGTATTGATCAAGAAACAGAGACCCTTGGGACTTCCCTGGTGGTGCAGTGGTTAAGAACCCGCCTGCCAATGCCGGGGACATGGGTTCGAGCTCTGGTCTGGGAAGATCCCACTTGCCTTGGAGCAACTAAGCCCATGTGCCACAACTACTGAGCCTGCGCTCTAGAGCTTGCAAGCCACAACTACTGAGCCCACGTGCCACAGCTACTGAAGCCCACACACCTGGAGCCTGTGCTCTGCAACAAGAGAAGCCACTGCAGTGAGAAGCCCACACACTGCAACGAAGAGTAGCCTCACTCACTTCAACTAGAGAAAGCCTGCGCGTGCAGCAACAAAGAGCCACTGCAGCCAAAAATTAAAAAATAATAATAAATTTAAAAAAAAAGAAAGAAAGAAAGAAGAAACAGAGAACCAAAGATGGTGCTATGCCTATTTGGTGGAAGGAAGTGGAAACCAAGGTTGCCTTATGTCCAGTCTTGTGTTCTTTTTATTCTCTTCTAGAAATTTTAGGTCTACTCTGGTGTTATGTTTCGACTGGAAGGAGAAATTTAACTGATAAGACTTATGCAAAAGACAATCAACAGGATTGTTTAGATGAGAAATATAACTTGAAGAATGAGAAGATTCTTGCTCATCCATTGTTCCTTTTGGTAAATTGCAGCTACGTAGAGTTTTACAGTTGACATAGCTCTTTCACATGCATCATCTGATTTGATCCCCAAAACCAGGTTGAGGGGGCAAGAAACAGCTTGATTACATGATTTACCAAAGGTCACCTGACTGTAAATGGCAGAGTAGAAACTGGAATGAGATTTTTATCTCATGTAGTTTAGGAAAAAATCTGTCTCTTATTATGGGTAAGCAAAAGTAGGTCTTGGAGACAGAGTGTAGACAAAGAGAGAGTTAATAAAAAATAAAGAAAATAATAAATATGTTTATGACAGTTTTTTGTTTTAGGTGTAAATGTAAGCAAAGTACGGATAGCAGTGAAAATTTACAAGGGTCATAACCTTGCCTGGAGATGGGGTTTGGATCAGGAAAGGCTGGCCCAAAGAAGTGACATGCACATTCTCAGGCTGGTATCCTGGCTCCTAGTTTAACAAGAGTTCAACACCAGTGGGCTCTGGTCAAAAAGCTTATCCTAGCAGTATTTGGAGAAATGGGAAGTATAATGAGATGGTAGTATATTTTTTACCAAGCTAAATGTATTTAAAATAAAGGTCTTTCTCGTTTTCTGAGATTGCTTTTTCTTATTTATAGTTTTAAAGCACACTTTCTTTTATACAATAGTTGTTATGGTAAATAAGAATTGTTTTCAGTGAATTACTTGGGACTATAGAAAATTTCAAATCCTACAGCATCTCCCCAGTTTTATTTAAAATGTTTTTAGTTAGTGAAATCCCAAATTCTGGGAACCAGTGGTCTCTATCCTGTTGCAAACCCCAGCCCCACACTTGCTTTTTATTTTATGAGTAGAGGAAAGACCTTTGCTTTGACTAACCTAATAAGTCCAAGGAATAAGATTGCACTTCTGTGGGAGATAGGATTAAAAATAATGAGGCAAAAACTCAGCAGCATAACGTTATTTCAGGAAATGGGAATAAACAGAGAATTTAAACACGTTATTTTTTATACTTGCTAGGAAGTTTCCTAGCTAGCTATCAAGTCAACCTTTATATAGATGAGGGTGAGAGACAGGGCAAAAGGAGAGCGAGTTGAAATTGAAAGCTGCTCTGACAAAGAGAAGGCAAAGGCTGGCTGGGGTGAGAAGAGGGAGAGGTTTCTTGATCCCCGTTGCTCTTCCTGCAGAGAATTCCTTTCTCTGTCTCTCCTCCTGGCCTTGCATGTATCTATCAACAGATTCTGTTCATGCCTTAGCTTTGCGGAAGCCTGTCAGGCTGGCAGAATGCCCTCCCTCATTGGAATGTGTCACAGTGCAGAGGGCAAAAGCAATCGATGGCCCTTCCTGGCCTCCACCTCTCCTCCTGCCCTTATAAATACTTTCATTTGCATTCTGTCACTGTGATTGTGGCTCATCCCTTTGCATTCTCCCTTTCTAGTTGAAAGTCATTAATCTGCAAATGCAACTAATTAGCCCTTTACTGTTCCGGGAGCAGAAAACACTGCTCACTCATCGTCCTGGTTTATTGGATGCCAGAAAAATGTACACTTAAGGATCAATGGATCTTGCCAATAGAAAGAGTGCTCTGTGTAATTACACAATTGGCCCTGGTAAGCTATCAAATGAGAATTGTGCAGAGGACCTAAAACCTGCCCTGGAAGCGTGCAGTTACCTAAACCATAGGCTTACATTTCTTATTTTCTCAAGTACGTTGTGCCCATTTTGTGAGGTGTGCCATCTCAATCCATCTTCTTGAAGAGTGAGGCACAGAAAATTAGGTGAAATTGGGTGTATTTCAGCCCTGACATTTTTCTTTTTGGAGAAAGGTTGAACTCAGGACCTCAGGGTTGGTGTAAGATTGGAAAGGCCAAATCACTTTATCTTGTTTTTTCAGTGGGGAAAAAAAAACCCAACAACTCTTGATCCCAAATAAAATAAGAACTAAAATGCTTATGCCTAGCCGGTTTTTTTCTTAAAGAAAAAAAAAAAAAAAAAAGACAAGACACAATTGACTACACGCCTCTGGAGAAAACTCCTGATTCCCTTAAAGGAAAATAATTTTTCTGCAGAGGCAAACGTGTTAAAGCAAGTGAGAGGCAGGGTACCTGCCCATTGGGAAGCTGGACTGGAAAGGAGTTTAAGCCACAGAACATATTCCCCAGTCACTAACACGGTATACAGTTGTGCTAGGGGTGCCCATATGTTTGGGTCTGCGTCTATTTGTGTGTGATTACTAGTGTGTGTGTGTGTGTGTGTGTGTGTGTATGTGTGTGTGCAGAAACCCTTTTTGCCAAAGGGAAATTGAAAGCTGAAAAGTACCAGCAAGAAAGTACCAGTAGGAAGTATTATATTTACATGACACAAAGTCCAGGGAGAAAAAAAATGCCTTCAGTGACCTTTAACCTGGTAACCTTTGGAGAGAGTGAGATGGGCAATTGTGTAGGGTAGTTGAATTTCACTGGGGAGAGACCAGGTGTTAAAGAGGATTGTTGCCCTTACTGGACTTAGCTCTCCACTGCCCACACTCCGTATCATCAGTAGAAGTCCTGGGCAGGTCTTTGTGATGGGTCTGCAGCTCTGTTTACCAGCTATTGTGAGCTGGGTCCTTTTTGGCTCTGTGCTGAGAGATAGGATTCAAGATATTGGTGCAGCACCAGAGAGCTCCCTATCTTTATATTTGCCTGGTGGTTAAACAGTTCTTTAGGTACATGAGAAAATGCATTGAAATGAACAAGTGAAACTGTTTTCTTTTCTTCCCCAGAATATTCACAATAATTTAAGAATAGCCAACAAAGCTGGGTTTTTTTGAATAGCATCTCTTGTTCTTTGAAAAAGATTTTTTTTTTACCATTTTTTCTTTCTCTTTCTCACACTCACCTGTACTTTAAAAAAATTTTTTTTAAGAGCAAAAGCTTTTGTTCTTGTTCTTTTTTAAAAAATAAATTTATGTATGTATGTATGTGTATTTCTGGCTGCTTTAGGTCTTCGCTGCTGCTGCACATGGGCTTTCTCTAGTTGCGGCCAGTGGGGGCTACTCTTCGTTGCCGTGCGTGGGCTTCTCACTGGTGGCTTCTCTTGTTGTGGAGCACGGGCTCTAGGCCTGTGGGCTTCAGTTGTTACCATGTGAGGGCTCAGTAGTTGTGGCTCACGGGTTCTAGAGCACAGGCTCAGTAGTTGCGGTACACAGGCTTAGTTGCTCCACGACATGTGGGATTTTCCTGGACCAGGGCTTGAACCCATGTCCCCTGCGTTGGCAGGAGGATTCTTAACCACTGCGTCACCAGGGAAGTCCCACCTGTACTTTAAATTCAAGGTTACAAAGACAGTGGTGATAGACTTAAATGTATTCAAATTCGTCATCCATACCTGCTTAGTGTTTATCTAACCTTACTAATTTCCAGAGAGACATTATCATAACAGAATGATAGAGAATAAGCCTTCTATATTGAATGCATAGTTTAATGCAGTCATTCTTAATGTGTTTTGGGGCCACAAGCCCCCTTAAGAATTGCTGTCACAGTAAACCTTCCTCTCTCCAGAAAAATGCACTTAACCAATACACTCATGCCATCTCACTTCTGATCTTAGGGAATTCACAGACACTAAAGCAATTGCTTTCTGGAGTCCCAGGTCCCAGATTAAAAACCTATGGTCAATGGAATGCCTCTGAAACAGTGGAGAAATTAGAGTGTATAGTAGGATCTCTGAGCACATTGTGTTGCAGAATAATTACAGATGGCTGGTTTGTGGGAATGACTAAGATTCAGTCTCAAGTTAGGCAGACTTGTGTCTAAACACACCACTTCTACTCCCTAGCTGTGTGAGAAATATTTTAACCTGTCTAAGCTTCAGTTTCCTCATTAAAAAGAGGGTAAAGTAACATCTACCTCATTGGGTTACTGAGATATGGCCTGGGACACTATCAGCCCTAGAGACATATTAGTGATTGTCATTGTTGTTAATAATGGGGAGTGTTATTCAGAATTGATTAAGGCGGGGTACCCTTTCTTCCCTTGCTTGTCAGTTATTTATCATTCATTGCCAGCCTTAGCGAAACAGACTCTATTGTACACCCTTGAATGCCCAACCCCCTTCCCTTTTAAAAATAGCTACTTAGCTACTAAGACTCATCTTACTTGAGAAAATTTAGTTTTAAACTTTGAAATGCAAAGAGGTCCATGTTTTTAAACAGTGATTCATGTTGATTTCAGGTGACTGTGGTCTCTGGAGCTCAGTGGAGGGAATGCTTACTTGGTGGGCAGTGTTTTCCTAGAACATTGCTCAGCCGTTGATGTTTACCTCTTACATTTTCTTTTTTTTTTTCTTTTTTGCGGTACGCGGGCCTCTCACTGTTGTGGCCTCTCCCGTTGCGGAGCACAGGCTTCGGATGCGCAGGCTCAGCGGCCATGGCTCACGGGCCCAGCCGCCCCGCGGCATGTGGGATCTTCCCAGACCGGGGCACGAACCCATGTCCCCTGCATCGGCGGGCGGACTCTCAACCACTGCGCCACCAGGGAAGCCCTCCATTTTCCTTTTACACACCTTGATTTCAACCATGAGCTCTTTCCTTTTTTTTCTTCTCGACTTTCCCTTTTCTTAATTCCTTATCAGTGGCAATTCTCTGTTCATTTCTAGTCAATTCAGCTCAACAAATGATAATCGAACATCTTCTATCTCCTAGCCACTGAGCTAGATATTGGACACACAGAAATAAATAAAAAGTAGTTTTTATACTTGGAAGTCCTTGGAGTCTGAGTCTGTTAGGCATAGTATCATCATCATCATCTTTATCTTCATCCTCATCATTACTGTTGTTTATTGAGTAGTTACTCTTTGTCAAGCATTGTGTTAACTATGTCATATACGTTGTTTCATTTCACCTTTCTATTGGATTCTCTTGTTAGAATCAGTCGTATTTTTATCCCAACACTGCAAACTTTTATTTGTTCTCTGTAGTTCTACCCAGCCGTTCTCACTTCTCCCTATAGTAACTCTTCTCAGCGTCTGCAAGTCCTTCTCTTGGTCAACTACCAGGTGCTTATAGCCCTGGAGTCGTCCAAAGTCTGGACGTGGCTGCGCTTTCCCCCCCTTTGAGGCTTTGAAGCTTAAAAATGATATGACTTGCGCTTCAACAAATCAGTGACTGGCCAGTTTTCAGTCTTGGATGACTCAAACGTGTTCCAAGTCAGACTCAGAAGATACAAATATCATTTCATATAATTAGGAGCCACAGATGTCTTCTGATTTTACCAAAGAGTTGGGGATTGTCCACAGAGCTGGGAGTCTAGCCAGAATGGTGGTAAAGCCCTGTGGTTTATGAACTCACTAACTTTAAAAACTATAACATTATAATCTAAGGTGACATTAGAAGCAATGAGTAAGCATTTTACAACATAAAAAGGACTATTTAAAGGAATCTCATTATCTTTCATAGAATGTTCACAGTAGGCTGTGTATACACAATTATAGGATCGTTCCATACGATACAAGAGGTTAGTAAGTTATTGATATGCCAGAGCTGCAGGATTCCCAACATCTTTATGTATGCAACAACCTGTTTGGCATAGAGTGGTTCAGGGGCTCCCAGACTTTCTGTGGGGGAGGAGTAACTTTTGATTTACTAGAAGACTTATAGCTATCAGTCACATTGGAGCAGGTACCAGGTGCTGGCATTCAGTCTTAGATTCCACTGTGGAAGACAAGTGTACTTTAGTGAGAGGGGGTAGGGGCTGTTACCTAGGGTCACCCTCCCAGATATGAGGGAGCTTCTGATGTCCTCAGCTGTCCTTGTATATAGTGCCTGTTGCTGAATCAGAAACCCCTGTGTGCTGTTTAAAGCATGTCAAAAGCACAAGGGGTGTCTAAGATAAAAACTTTTGAAACAATAATAATTGGGACAAATTTTGAATGCCTAATACATGCCACGCACCTTACTGGGGATTTTGTATATATAACTAGTACCTCTTACTAGCATGTTATGGGGTTGACCCAGTTATTCACATTTAATAGATAAATAGATTGAGGGCTGGAGAGGTTAGGTAACTTGGTCAAGATCCCATGGTTTGTGTGTAGCTCACCTTGGATTTTGTCATGGAGCACTTTTATTTTTAGGATTGAATCTTTTTGGAAAGGGACATGATTCCTATCAATTTCTTAGCTATTAAAAAATTTTATATGAAGGAATAGTTTTACTTTCCTGGTGCTGCTTTTATCTTGTGCAGGGTGTGGTTTGAACATGTTTCTAGATTAAAATGCAGTTTGCAGAAATGGCCCAGATTAAAAATACTTGAATGTCGCTGAGTTGCAATAGACACAACTGAAAAAACGTCATCCCACTTGCCCTGTCTTTAAGTGTGATGATTAATGTACCGTTGCAGGATGATCTATGTGCCCATAGATTACTGCCTGAATCACTGTGTCTTCATTATGACTTATTGTTTGCCTGAGATCACTGAACATTTTATTTAAAGGTAAGTGAAGGATTAAAGCACTTTTCTTTCTTCTTGGCTAGAATTTGTAAAAAAGTAAAAGAAAAATGAGAAAGAGAAAGAAAGAAAAGAAATAAAGAAAGATTAGGTAGAAAAAGGACTGCACTGATGCTCAGTTAAAATTAAGCAACTGGAATCAGATCAGTCATTTGTCAGTGAGGCATATGCAGAGTTTAACACATGCTTAATGGTAGCTAAACCCAAGAAATTAAACTCTGATAGATAGTTGATATTATCAGATATCAATATTGTTCTGTATATCATAGGAGCATGGATATGGGTGTCTTAGCAACTTGTGTAATTTTACACAACACTCTCAGAAAACAACTGGAGAAGAAAAAAAATGAAATGCAGATATCCAAATTAGTGGAATTTTAGAAATACATATATTACTGATCCAGCTCCATTTTGCAATATTATCGGTTCATGTATTTTTGCAGTTTTTTTCCATTGTGGCAGAAGAAGGGAAAAGCAAGCCAGTCTTTTAAATTTATTGCATTACATTAGTTGCACTGTAAGATTCTTTGAAGATGATTGTCTTGTGGATTCTAGTTCCAGATCAGTGGACATTTGGCTGGAAGGATTTATATTGTGCACTCAGAGAATTGGGCTTTAAATCAGTGTTACTGTAGGCTGCAGAGAGTTTGGTTTTTACAACTACAATAACTAACTCACTGGGGAAGTGTATGTGTGACCCTTTCCCGATATTCCAAGGGAAGTGTGTGTGTTTGGTCATCAGTGCTTTAAATTCTAAAAAGCAATGCAACAGAAGCATTAGCTTTCCTATTGCCAGGTGTCTGTTTTACTTGGTAAAAGAGATTCTATATAGAGGGGAAATAGTTGCATTAGTCTGTAATTTGTGAGAGAATTGAACTTTTGATTCCATAGAGGAGAACACTTAGATTGAATTATATCAGGTTCAGGGGACATTTTAAGCAGAAGCCTGCTGAAGTCCCCTCTAACATTTTTCTTTTTATGAAGAAGGCTTTTTCTAACAGTGATGGCAGAAATATCCTCTAGGAAAGATGGGAGACTACAGATTTATGTTCACCCATTCATTATTTGCTTTTTTATCCAACCATTTATTCTTCAAACAGTTAAGTACCCACAGAAGCTAGGCTCTGCTTTTTGGGAAGCTCTCAGTCCTAAAGTTCAGAGGAATTTAATACAGGAAGAGACCCTAGGGATCATCGGGTCCAGTGTCCTCAATGTAAGAATCCCTTCAACAGCCACCTTATCAGTAGTCCTGACTTATTATGACTTAAAAGCATTGCTTTTTTTTTTTTTAAGTCTATTAGATCTATAACAACTCTCTGGAAAAAGGCAGGGCAAATATACTCTAACCAGCAGCCTTTTAACTGTTCTTATTAAGCTTGTGGTCAACCAGAACCTGTAGGCAGTTTTAAACCTTCATACAGAGGGTTGCAAACCTTTTCTGCAACCCATTTGTGCAATCGATGGTTTTGAATCTAAATGTAGGACTTTGCATTTATTTCTTTAAAATTTTATTGGTTTGGCTTTGCTTTAATGTTCCAGTTTAAAGATCATTTCAGACCTGAGTTCGAACATCTCTCATATTAGCTCTTCTGTCCCAGTCTGTGCTATCTGTAAACTTGATTAATATGCTGTCTGTGTCTTTATCCAGGTCATTGATAAAAACGGTAAAGATATAGTTGGGAGGGCAGAGCCCTAGGGTACAAATCATCTCCTTTGGGGTATGATTATTTAAATAGACATGAGTCAGTCTAACCACCCAAGCTCATTGCCTTGTCATCCAAAGGGTATTATAGATAGGATGACCGTCTGGGCTGGTTTGCCCAGGAGTGTCCGTGTTTACCTGGTTTACACTTGCTTAGCCCTAATTAAGCAGTACCTCCTTTTGCTCTCAGAAGTATTCTTGTTTGGCTGAAGAGTATTATGGTTACCCTACTTGTCAGAGACCACAACAGACCACTTAGGGAACTCTAGACACATGGTATTCCTGGACTCTTCAGATCCTCCAATTTACTAGCCCTGTCATAACAATGAAATGAAATTTATTTGCCAGATTTGTTCTTTTTTTTTTTTTTTTTTTTTTTTTGGCGGTACGCGGGCCTCTCACTGTTGTGGCCTCTCCCGTTGCAGAGCACAGGCTCCGGGCGCGCAGGCTCAGCAGCCGTGGCTCACGGGCCCAGCCGCTCCATGGCATGTGGGATCTTCCCAGACCGGGGCACGAACCCGTGTCCCCTGCATCGGCAGGCAGACTCTCAACCACTGCGCCACCAGGGAAGCCCGCCAGATTTGTTCTTAATCTGTTCATTGTTCCTAGTGTTCCTTTATTTTTCTAAATGTTTTCAAATAGTCCAACTTTTTCTTTTCCTGTCAGGAACTAAATTTAAATTTACCAGTCTGTAATTACAGTTTTGGTTTATTGTGTCCTATATGTGTTAGGCATTCGTCCAAATGTTTTATCTCATTTAACCTCATCATAGCTCTGTGAGGTAGGGATTGGAACTGCAATTTAAAGGTTAAAAAAGTGAGCTATCACACCTTAAGAAACTTCCCCAAGGTCTCAGAGCCAATAAAAGAGACAGAATTCAAACCCAGGCAATTGGACTTCAGAGGCCTTACTCTGTCCCATTAATTTCCAGAATTTAGTCTTTTCCCCATTTGAAATCTGCGGCACCAAAAAGACTAGAAACGAAAGAAGCTGAGTTCAAAAATGCTCCTCCTAGAAAATCATTTAAAGCTAGGTAATAAAATGAAGGTAATATAAATTTTCTAGCGCGCTAGCAGGAATTGATGGAATTACACGATTTAAAGGACAAAGCTAAGGGACACCCCACAAAACTTCTGACAAATGGGCCATAAAAGTGCTCAAAGACCACTATGGCTCAGAGACATTCTTCCAGCCCTTGAACTTCTGTGGTTCCTAGATGGGCTTATAACATTGGTTATCACTTTTCTATGGCCCAGGGAGGGAGAAAAAGACCACAATGAGCCTAAAAGCCCTTTCTGGGACATTTCTCTTAGAAAAGTGATCGGTTTCCTATTATGTGAGTGTATCAGGGTACATGCATGCAACAGCAAAAATGTTTCAAAGTA
Source organism: Stenella coeruleoalba (assembly GCF_951394435.1). Taxonomy (NCBI): domain Eukaryota; kingdom Metazoa; phylum Chordata; class Mammalia; order Artiodactyla; family Delphinidae; genus Stenella; species Stenella coeruleoalba. The sequence continues at coordinate 48,660,775 of NC_137153.1, forward strand.
AAACAAAAAAAATTGTTCCTGAGCCATTTCAGTACTTTCATATTGTTATTTTAACAATGCCTGGCACATAGTAGTGCTCAATAAGTGTTTGCCGAGTGAAAGAACAAATTCCCACAAAAATTCTCTGTGATTTTGGAGTGAGGAAGGAGGAAAGGGTGGGGTCTATCTTCACAAAGGCCCTTTGTCTTTTTTTGCATTTTGGTTCAAAATGCTCAGCTCTGCAAATTCTTATGCTGGAAGCTTTTTGAGGATATCACTTACCAGGGAAGGGACACCCCTCCCTCATTCTCTCCAAGCACGTTCTTCATTTCAAGACACATAACTTATTTATTATGTTATGTTAATGAAGGTACAGCCCGTGGTTTAGAATGTGCCAGGCTCCGTGAAAAGCAGAAAGAAAAGGACCCTATAAATACAAAGAATCTGGACGAGAGAACATTTTATTACAAGACTCGCTCTTTTCTTAAAGACAGTAAACATGATGAATTTCTCTTTGCAACTGAATTTATGAAGATAGATGATTCTCTCTGTGGTTGTTTTAACTGGGTTTGCCTTGCGGTCTGAAGCAGAGTTGCAAACCCACACAAATACATTTATTGCCATCCCTAATGACAGGATACACTGTCTTCTGTATGGCTGAGTAGGACTTAGGAAAATGACATTGTTTTACCATAGGGATAGAAAATGATTCGTCCAATTTACATGTTTCAGTGGGAGAGACCCCAGAATTCTCTGTAAGGAAAGCCATGGACTGCCTTAAATCCTGCTTCTCCTACAACTCTGGTAGTGCTCTTTTCAGAGTCAGACTGAAAAATCTTTGGCTGAGACGTTTTCAAATACCAACCCAGGAATTGGTGGCTGAGTTTTGTGCTTGATTCTCGTACATTCAGCTCACACTTTGGCTTTCTGCTGAGACGACACGGAAGGGAGAAGTCAGAGGAAGGGGGGGGGGTAATGGAAAGCTTCTGAGCTCAATGTTTAAGTGTCTTTCTCCCTCAAAAAACGCCTTCAAGCCCGAGTGCACAGGCCCGGCCTCACGAGGGAACTGGCTCCACTTTGCTAATGACGGCAGCGCGCATCATTGGCTATGCAGATCACAGAAGAAAGCCATTCTGCTCGGCTCTAATTCCATCAGGATCATTTACCTTGTGAAGGATAGAAAAGAATGAATTGAAGATCAAAATCATCAGCCTTATTTGGCTTCATCCAAGATTTATGGCAGCTGCTTTCAAGGGCAACTGAAAAAAACCAACTGCGAAATTCACATCTGTACCATTTCTTGTCTTTCAATATTTTATAAATGTTACGAGCAAAGTCAACCTCTGGGGACATTAAAATTAAACAACCTCTATCCCTCCCCTATATTGGAATGAGAGTATATATCAATAATCACTGTATTTAACTACTCTCATCTGTATCATACCTTTCAGGATTAGCAGTCTCGGAAGCTTCTGTTTAGTTTACTATCCATTTGCCAAAGGTTATTATAACATGGGATCTGTGTCTTTGTGATGTCAAAAGCATTAAACTTTGATTTAAATTGTTAATAATACAGTGCCCTTTATTGCCAGCTTTAGACTTGAATTCATTTTTTTTAAAAAAGCAAACATTTAAGGGATATCAACTGACATTTGAAATGAAGATATATTGTTCTTAATTTAAGTGCCTTGATGTGCAGCCCCAAAAAAAAAAGTCAACTTAATATTAAAAAAAAAAAAAATACCAGTAGGACATTTGCTGTGATCTCTGAGGAAGTAAATAAGGTTGCTTTGGTTTCTTTAGATGCTTTGATTACTTTTGACAGCAAGAAATATGTCTTGCATCCATATGATAAAAGACTACAATATACGTGAGGCTGATACAGTGGCTCACAGATTATCCCAAGGATCAAGCACAGTGGACAAAAATTGATAAGGCAAATTAGTTTTCTATTTGTGGGATGCTCAAAAGCTCTAAACTTCTCTTTTCATCATAAAACATTTATTCTTAAAAAAGTCCCGAGTAGAGTAGCTCATACGGATCTTCTTCATGGTCTCTTTTATCACTTACAGCCAATGAATTTCGCATCAGCCTTTCTCCACTGGGGCTGCCACTGTCTTGGCTCTTAGCTGCTAACGTTCCTGGTCACAAAAAAGGTAAAAAGTCAAACGTCAAAGGGAAATGGGACTGAACTAAATAAAATCTGTCATGAGAAGTGCTTAATATTGAGCGAATAGCTGGAATGCATGGTGGAGCCAGAGAGATCTAGGCTCAAATCTAAGTCCTGCCATTTAGCGGGGGCCACCTTGGGCAAGTTACTTAACATCTCTGGTATTAAGCTCAATATCTTTTCCTGTAAAATGGGGATAGTTTGTTCATATAGCTGCTGTGAGAATGAAGAGATTGAACATACTTGTTGAGTGTCTGGAACTGTGCTTGACGCTTAGAAGGGGCTGGATTAACCTTGGTTCTTTCCCTGAACCTCTTCTCCTTATCAGAATTTAATACGATAGTTACAAATTGGTCATAAGTATCTACTTAGCTTTAGGAGTGCGTTATTTATTTAGGATACTTGGAGAGAAGGTTGATAGGATGATGATTATTCCTGGGCATGGTCCTGTATTATGCGTATTCATAGATATGTAAAATGAGGAGAGGGAGAGAGAGAGAGAGAGAGCGAGAGAGAGCGTGCGAGCCAGCGCGAGCTCGAGCTTGAGATTGTGAGGGAGTCCTTGTTCATCCTCCCAGGTATGTGCCTAAGGGCATGTGACTTTTAACTGGGATACATCTGTATTGGGATGAAGTCTCTAGTTTCAGGCTGTCATTCTACTCTCCTTTGCCTACTCTCCAACCTTTTTGGACTTTGTTCTCCCTTTGGCTTACTCAGCTCCAGTCGCATTAGGTCTCCTAAACGTTCTTTGAACATGCCCTGTCCCAACCTTTCTGTTCTTTAGTCTTTGCACTTACTGTTTCTTATGCCTGGAGCAAGTTTCTTCCTGGTCTTACAACAAATGATGTCTCATCTTAAATATTAACTCCTCAGAGATACTTTTCTCCATTATTCCGGCTAAGGTAACCCTCTCAGACCATTTTCTATTTATTTTCTCCCTTATCTAAAACTATAATTATTGGCTTTGTTTGTTTGTCATCTGTCTTCTTCCTTGCCCTAGCTGCCGTGCAGAGCTTAGTACACAGCACAGAGCAGGTGCGTATTAGCAACAATAATGATACTGACAGTACCAATAGCTTGTGCTCAAATAGCTCTTCTTTACGTATATGGGCTGTTTAGCCTCCTCTAATCCTGTGAGGTGGACACTATCATTTTCCCATATTACAGATGTAGGAACTAAGTGCAGAGTAGTTAAGTGAGTTGCCTAAGGTTAGACAGCTAGTAAGCCAACTAGATGAATGAATGCATTAATTCTAGCCATGAGAGCAAACCTCTCTTCCATCTTGGCTTTTACTGAGACTTTCTTGCCTTGTGCCAGTTAAGAACTTTTCTCTATTTAAATCTGCAAATGATCATAGTTTCATCTTTACCACCCTGCCCCTCTTCTCTGCCCTCGATACCACCTGGCCCCCCTCGCCCACTGCATTGTAAGTTGAAATTAGGCTCCATGCTTTCCCCGCTAGTAAGGAGAGATGAGGACTGAATTCTATCTTACTTAGGTCACTTATATAAGAAAATATTGTGATGCTCTGAGGTTTGTTTTGGGGAATCTCTTGTAAGACCTTAGTAGGAGGTATAAAGACATCTGAGAGAAGAGGTGTAAACACAAATAACTGGTCCTACCCTATGCCTGAGCAAAAGCATGTACTCACCAACACCTCAGTTCTGCAAAGCAGTCATAAGATAACATATATATTTTCCGCTTCTGGGAAGTTTATTTACAGCCGAAACCATATTCCTTCTCCCTCTAGCAGCCACAGACATTGCTGGGATCTCTGACCGTGCCCCTTTCTTTCTACACTGAGTGTCTCAGACCTAATTTCCCTTGATTGAAGACTCAGTGCCCTCCCTTGACCATCAGCCATCGTCCTGTGTGGTGATTGGGTGTCTCCAGGGGACTCTGGAGGTGTGTGGGTTGGTGGCCTCCGCGTTAAATGTCTCTGGACCGCTTTGCTGGAGAGCCCACCTGCACGTCACACTCTGTCTCCTCTTGCCACTGCCGGCTGTCATCTCCCCAGCTGTCAGGTGTCCCAGCCGCTGTCACCCCCTGCCTTCTTTTATGTCCGATTGTCAGAATGATGGCTTGAGGGTGGAGCCACCTCTGCTCAGGAGTCAAGTGTGTGGACTTTATGACAGTCATTTTCCACACAGAAGTTTTTAACCTCGAGGTTATGGATGGTAAGGATGATTAGAAGTGTGGCTTCTAGGAAATTAGTAGGGTGTAATTTTTCTTTTTGTAATTCTATAAAATTACAAATTTTATAAATTATAATTGTATACTTTAAGATTATTAAATGTAGACTTTTACCTTAATACTAACATGCTGATGCGTTTAATGCACACGTATTTATTTCGTGCCTGCTGAGCCCTGGACATGGTAGCTAGGATAATGCTGGGTAAAACCAGGTGGGTCTTAACCTTCATGGAGCTACAGACTGCAGAGGCAGGCAGACCAACCAATCAGCGCATAAATGTCAAACTGGGACTCTCATAAGGCATACACAGGAGAAGGTAGACTTTGGGGATCCAGTCTTGTCAAGAAGGTTCGGGAGAGTGTTCCTGAGGAAGGGACTTGGCACTAAGCTGTGAAAGCTGAATCAGAAGTAGTGAAGCTCAACCTTACGAAGCGCTCTCATCTTTCACCAAAGAGATTTTCTCCCCATTCTTTCATCTCCACTCTCCCACCAGCCCAGTGAGCCCTTTTACCCAGTGATAGATGGTGAGTCAGGTGTCAAGAGAGCTTGCCCCAGGTCACTCAACCAGCAAGGGTTGCGACCGGGATGAGACACCCATCTTTTCACTCTTAAGAAATGGGGCCACAATAAAAAGAAACGAAATGGAGTTATTTGTAGTGAGGTGGATGGACCTAGAGTCTGCCATACAGAGTGAAGTAAGTCAGAAAGAGAAAGACAAATACCGTATGCTAACACATATATATGGAATCTAAAAAAAAAAGAAAATGGTTCTGAAGAACCTAGGGGCAAGACGGGAATAAATGCGCAGATGTAAAGAATGGACTTGAGGACACAGGGAGGGGGAAGGGTAAGCTGTGACAAAGCGAGAGAGCGGCATGGACATATATACACTACCAAACGTAAAATCGATAGCTAGTGGGAAGCAGCCGCATAGTACAGGGAGATCAGCTCGGTACTTTCTGCCCACCTAGAGGGGTGGGATAGGGAGGGTGGGAGGGAGACGCAAGAGGGAGGAGATATGGGGATATATGTATACGTATAGCTGATTCACTTTTTTATAAAGCAGGAACTAAGACACAATTGTAAAGCAATTATACTCTAATAAAGATGTTAAAAAAAAGAAAAGGAAAGAAATGGGGCCAAGATCTAGTCTCAAATCGTATTCCTCTAGTTCTTATTTGGCTTGTAGCACTCTCAACAGTAGAATGGTGACTGTTAATCCCCATTTCACAGGGCTTTTGAGTGGGTGAGAGGAGGGGGCAGGATGCCTTAGCCAATGTTCATACTTTTCCTTCATTTCCCTGTTATGACCTCTTTCTCTCTCCACTATCCGACCCGTGTCAGGCTCTGCAGGACGGAGGCACCCTGCACTAAGGGCAAATTCTTGTAATCATCCCTATATGCTGTGTGTATATTAGTTCTGACAACTTTACACGTGCTTAAAGTAAATACATCCCTCCTAACACATCAGGACAGGGCATTGCACAATTGTTCTTAGGTATCTAAAAACTGAATCTGCTGGATACAGAAAGTTAGCCCTCTAATGCAGCTTTTGTATGCTGCCTCACCCAGAGGACCAGGCCAGTATTGATGATTTTTGTTCTAGCTGGCAGTTAAATTAAGACTCAGTTGTAGCAGCTAACTCATCCCAGCTATCTGTGTACATCTACTTCTCTTTTTGGTAAAATGTATTTTTAATCATTAAGTTGTATGGTTTTGGATTTTTTATGGCAGGTTACTTTGGGGAAGCTGGCAGCTTATAAAAGAAAAAGCCCAGACACTATAAAACTCTTAGAGGAAAACATAGGAAAAACACTCTTTGACATAAACCACAGCAAGATCTTTTTTGACCCACCTCCTAGAGTAATGAAAATACAAACGAAAATAAACAAATGGGACCTAATTAAACTTAAAAGCTTTTGCACAGCAAAGGAAACCATAAACAAGACGAAAAGACAACCCTCAGAATGGGAGAAAATATTTGCAAACGAAGCAAGGGACAAAGGATTAATCTCCAAAATATACGAACAGCTCATGGAGCTCAAAATCAAAAAAAAAAAAAACCACCCAATCAAAAAATGGCAAGAAGATCTAGACATCTCTCCAAAGAAGACATACAGATGGCCAAGAGGCACATGAAAAGGTGCTCAACATCACTAATTATCAGAGAAATGCAAATCAAAACTACAATGAGGTATCACCTCACACCAGTCAGAATGGCCATCATCAGAAAACCTACAAACAGTAAATGCTGGAGAGGGTGTGGAGAAAAGGGCACCCTTTTGCACTGTTGGTGGGAATGTAAATTGATACAGCCACTGTAGAGAACAGTATGGAGGTTCCTTAAAGAACTAAAAATAGAACTACCATACGACCCAGCAATCCCACTACTGGGCATAGACCCTGAGAAAACCATAATTCAAAAGGACACATGTACCCCAATGTTCGTTTCAGCACTATTTACAACAGCCAAGACATGGAAACAACCTAAATGTCCAACGACAGATGAATGGATAAAAAAGATGTGGTACATATATACAATGGAATATTACTCAGCCATAAAAAGGAACGAAATTGGGTCATTTGTAGAGATGTGGATGGACGTCGAGTCTGTCATACAGAGTGAAGTAAGTCAGAAAGAGAAAAACAAATATCATATATTAATGCATATATGTGGAATCTAGAAAAATGGTACAGGTGAACTTACTTCTGAACAGGAATAGAGACACAGACGTCGAGAAAGGACATGTGGACGCAGGAGGGGGAAGGGGAAGGTGGGACGAAGTGGGAGATTAGGATTGCCATAAATACACTACCATGTGTAAAATAGATAGCTAGTGGGAAGCTGCTGTAAAGCACAGGAAGCTCAGCTCAGTGCTCTGTGATGACCTAGATGGGTGGGATGGGGGGCTGGGGTGGGAGGGAGGTCCAAGAGGGAGGAGGTATATGTATACACAGAGCTGATTCACTTCATTGTACAGCAGAAAGTAACACAACATTGTAAAGCAATTATACTCCAATAAAAAATAAAAGAAAGAAAAAGAAAAAGCATGGGTGGCAGAGTTAGAGAGTCCTGGTTTTGAATCCATCCTACAACACTTACCAGATGGTGGCCTTGATTATTCAGTTATTCAATTTCTTTGTTCCTTAGTTTCCTTCTTAAAAATGTGGTCCATAACAGCTTCTTATAGATGCAGATTAAATAAGAGGAATAAATAAGAGAGCTAAACCTGTGAAAGAATCCTCTTCTGTAAAATGGAGAAAATAATAGTTATACTCCGAGTGTGGTTGGAAGGGTTAAATAAGATCTTTTTTTGTGAAATGCTTAGCACCGGGTCTGATACGTGAAAAATGTTCCCCATTATTATGATGGACCAGATATTTTGCTAAGGGTTAGAGGGGCTAGAAAGTGAACAAGATGAGTGTATGTGAGTGTGCCCGTGAGTGTGTGTATAACAGGGCTATGTCTGGGATGTGCTGAGAGAGAGCACAGTGCAGGGGCCATAGTTCAAGTACAGCCCTGAGTTCCGAGCCACTATTGACTGTCTTGGGTAAAGAGTGTCAACCCTGAGCAGTGTCCTCCATCTAGAAAGTCACTGAGCAACGTCAAATCCTCTCTGGCAGGAGTTCCTTACTTCTCTTGATTAGACTTCAGGACTGAGTCTGCAACCATTTTTCTTTCTTCTTTCATCGCATCTCAAATACTGTACATGGTTAGTTTTCTTGTAAAACCAAAATGACTGCAAATCATTCCACAGAGCTGGGGTGTGCGGATAGGCTTTTGATGGATGAAGTTAAGCTGCAGAGTTCTGATCACTCTGGATGTTGCCGATGCCACCTCTGAAGTGGGTGGGACCTGTGAGAGAAGATGAGGACTTTATAATGCGCTGCGAAGAAAAATGACAAGGAAAGGGCCAGAGGATGGGGGTTGTGCGTAAGGAGTGCGAGGGTGCCAGTTTGGGGGAAGGTAAAACACCTTATCTGACAAGAAGAGAGGGGTTGAAGTAAGGGCTGTTTCCTACAACTGTCAAGGACAGCGACTGGATACTCTGCAGAAGGTGTACGATTTTACTGCTTGGGAGATGCAATTAGAAAGCTCACTTGATACAAGTAAAATATATTATAGACTTGTGGGGAGAGGGCATCATGGTAACAGTTTTCTATACATAGAAAATATTCAAGTATGTTTCTCTAAGGACTGACATTGATGGAGACGTCTAGCCAAGAAAATATTCAGTGATCACCTGAAATATATGTCTTTTAATTGACAAATGATGACACAAAGAGATGACAGATGAAGAGCAAAAGAATGAAAAGAATTGTACTTGTTTCTGAATGCTTATTTACTTAAACAAAAGTCACTTAACAGCGTGTAAGGATTCTGATATAGCACAGACTGAGACCAAAATCCATCTGTCCGTCCGTCCATCCATCCATCCAACAAATATTTATCATGTCCAAATGAGGGTAGATGTGTTCCGTATTTTGCTTCAGAGCTGGAAGCACTAGGATACAATGCATGAAAAATCAGGCAGTTTTCAGTTGAGGGGTGGAATGAATGGACTGTCTTGACGGGAAGTGAATTCCTCACCGTTCCTTCTTTCCTTCCTTTAATAAAGATTTCTGTATTCCTTTCTCTGTGCCGGGTATTTTTCTGGCACTGGACATTTAGCAGTAGATAAGGTACACCGAGTTCTACTCTGGTGGGAGTTCATATGCTAGAGAGGCAGAAATTAAAAACAAAGTGATAGAGTTGCTGGGTAAGTGCTATAAAGTCAGGTCATGGGGTGCAGTGATGGGAGAAATAGGGGAACTATTTTGAAAAGGGTCATCCTGCAAGGCTCTCTGAGGAGGTGGCATCTGAGTCATGTCCTGAATGAGGGGTAGGAGTAGGCCATGGAGAAAAGTGTTCAGGCAAAAGGAACAGCAGGTCTAAAAATCTGAGGAGGGAAAGAGCTTGGCAGGCTTGAGGCAAGATAGGGTAAGGCCTGGCAGGTCAAAGAAGGGAGCTTGGATTGCACTGTGGAGGGAGATGATAAGATCTAATTTCTGTCTTAAAAGGTCATGCTGGCTCTTGTGTGGAGAGTGGTGTAGTAGGGAAGAGCGCTCCTTTTGATTCAGTTCTGTTCATTTTCTTAAATGCTAAGGGAAAGATTCGTTTTTTGTGTGTGTGTGTGTGTGACAAGAAACTAGATAATACAGATAGTGCATTGTTTTCTGTCTTATAGAATCTTGAAATACTTCAAAAATATATTCTAACCTGAACTAAAGTTTTACTAATTTATCCTGGAATAAGTCAGACCAAACTGTGTATTTAATACAGTAGGAATATAGCAAAATAGTAATTCAGTCCTTCAGGGATTTGAGTTTCTTCTGCTGTAGAGACCTACCTGTATTCTTTTTATTTGAGAAGTTTGTCATCATCAACACAATCTATTCTAGAAGTCGTCATATTCTTTTAGTTATGAGAGTAAGCACTCTAGGTGACAGATAACAACAGTTGGTACTAACATAGTCTTCCTGTGTGCCAGTAATGGTTCTAAATATTTTGACTGACTGAATTCTTACAGCAGTCTTCTGAGTTAGGTACTATTATAGTTCCCATTTTATGATGAGGAATCTGAGGCTCAGAGACATTGAGCAACTGGCCCAAAAACACACAGCTAGCCAGCATTAACTCCTGGCATGCTGGGCCAGGGACCAGTCTTCTTTCTATATACTGCCTCTCTATACAAAGAGGATTGCCACTGGCCAAAAAAGATGCCAAACTGCAGGTGCCACCATGAGGATTGCTTCAGAAATTTCTTTACCGTGCTCTGACTCTGCTTAGGGTCCAGCTTCTTCGCCTGGGCTCAGTCCAGCCCTGCTGCTCCAGGCAGCACACTCACCTCCATCCCTCTGACTTTTCTGGCTCTTGCGCCACAGCTTCTAGCCCTGTTCATGGATCTCACTTTCAAGCTGGTTTCTTTCTGCTCTCAGCATGGGCCGGTGCTGTGATCTGGCTGCTTGGGAAGGATGGAGAGGCCTGGCCTGGATCTGTGGTGCTGGCTCATCTGCTCAGGGACAGAGAGGAGGGGTGGGGAAGTAGAACTCCCTTCAGGTGACTGCTGAGATGCCAGTGGAAGGGATTCTGGTCCCAGGGGACCATAGCTCAGGTGGTACAAACAGTTCTAATACTGTTGTCATGGTGATCATCAGGTTTAAGGATTTCCTTGAGGAGGTTGCCAGCTTCACCCTGGCCTCTGCTATCACCAGGGAACCCCTCTGGAGGGCCGTCAGTGTCCTTTTGGGATGCACTTGTCATACCCCTTCTCAGATTTTTTTTAATAGATACAGACAAGTGCACATATACAAGTGTGCATATAGGTGGCTTGATATGGGGAATCACTATTCCACTAATAATTTGCCTAATCACCATTGCAAGACAACAAACAATTGTGAGTTTAGTAGCAACTCTTTATGTTAATGGACTATACACACTTGGCCCAGTGCCACCCAGGGTGGACCCAAGACTCCTGCTGCGCCCCTCCCCAAGCCCCTCGGCTCCTTTGTGTAAAATTTACGACATGCTCCTCTGCACCCTCGGAGGGAACAGAGAATGCGGGTGGGACGGGGCTGGTCCCGACCTTTGCAAACATTTCTTGGTGCTTCCCTTGTGTGATCTGCGGAAGAAGTAACAGCTCACCGCAAGCCCATACTCTCCACTGGGTTTGCTTGCCTCCCCCTGCAGCCCTGTGATAAGATGAGGTAGTGTTTGTGGGTAGTGATGGATGCGTCTGTCCAGGGCATCACAGAAAGCCCTGGAGGCATAGTTGATCCCAATAGCTGAACACCTTCTTCAAAATGTGAGATGCTTGCATTTTTGAGTACTCAGCTTTAGGCCTTATTTACAATATACGAACAACAACAACAAAAATCCCTTTTGACATCCTGATACAGAAAGAATTTTGCCTATAGATGTTTCTTATTTTCCCTCTCATATCTTTTTTTTTTAAACCAGAAAGGCTAAATTATTTGCTTAAGGGTATTCAGTAAGATGAGAACAGATCTAGTGCGAGAGGAAAATTTATTCTGGGATCTTTTTATCATTGTTATGTATTCCGTAGATTTTTTTCCCCCATAAAATATGAAAACTTCCTTTCTTTTCATCTCTGCACTGTATGAGGTAAATCATGAAGTGTATGATAAAAAACAGTCAGAGACTCTGCTTTCCTTTGGACTGTACTTTCCCTGTACTACCATTAGATGGGATATTTGGGCTCATCTAATCCCTGCTTTTCTCCAGAGAATTTTGGCAAGGTCTTTTTTTTGGGGCTGGCCAGGAAGGCATGCTTCTTTATTTACTCTTCTCAAAAACATCTGACGGTGTTTCCCACAACATGTAAGCCATAAATATAACATGGCACGTCTCTGCATTAAACCTTCCAATGGCTTCATTGGAATAATAAGATCCAGACTCCTTATCTTAGAGGCTCTCAGGAGCCTCTATGACCCAACTTCATCTATATAACCGTATCCCTGTTTCAGCCTCGGGGCCTTTGCACTTGCTGTTCCCTCTTTCTAAAATACTCTTCATGTAGAAAAACACTCTAGAAGGAATGCTCCATCTGATCACTGTGTATTTCAAGTTGGCAGGGTCTTTTTAACTTATGTTTGTCATGTTGCTGCTCACATTGGAGATCTGTGGGTCACCACGGGTGCCAATGTGACCTTGCATTGACAAACCTGGTCCCTGGATATAGAGACCAGGGCCAAAAATGCAGGAATAGGAAACAATTCTCTTAGACTAATCCAGGCACATAGTAGAGGGTGCTCAGTGTCCTACCCCAAATTATAGGTCTTTTCCTTCCTGAACCACCCTTCTTCTACCCTGTATAGTTCTTTTGTGGCGCTAGAGGCTGACATATAACACAAGTGGGGCCAGGGTAGTTTTCCCTGCGACTGCTCTACTTGAATGACCATAGAAGATTATTTTGTACTTTTTGAGGTCAAGATGCTTGGGATAGAGATGTGAATCCTCCACTGCTGATTGTCCTTACCTCTGCCATATGGAGACAGCCTGTATTCAAAACAAAGGCTCATGTAAAAGGAAGTGTAGCTGAGAGATAGAAAGACATACCCAGTGGCATTGTTTAAGACCCTGGATCCAGCCATGCCTGAAGCCCACCTAGAAGTCAAGTTGTGTGAATCAACCCATTTCCTTTTCTTTTTTCCCTCTTATTCCCAGGGTATTTGAGTTGTACTTCTGTCCTTCACATCCCAAAGTCTTACAAGGGTATATTGTAAATGGTCTTAAATTATGAGTAAAACTTTAGAAAAATTAGAAAACCAGGAAAAAGTAAAAGAAAAGGAGACCACCTCTCTTTATATATTTTTCTCTTCATGTCTACTGCCTATAGACAGCAGCGGTTGAAACATAGATGTTCCAATATAAGGACATGTTTCTGCATATAGATGGTTATATATTAAATTAAATCTCAGGTAATGGTTGGAAAAAAAAAGCATTGAAATGGGATTGCCATTCTTAGGTGTAGCCTGCGTTGTGTGGTGTCGCTGGCAAGCAAGTGACAGATGACTTCCTAAATCCCTCACAACCATCGTTTCCTGAAAACAGTACTGTTGGTGGCAGCACTTGACTTCAAAGCTCTCCCCACACACCACCTCTTTGTTGCACACAGTGAAGCTAATCCTGGGCTGGCTCCCAGGTTTCTGCCTGCTTCATCGCCTTTCTGTGACAGATGAAAGATGGGAAAAAACAGCCGGGGGGCTGGGGTGGGTAGGGCAGGGACAAAGGGTTTTGGTCCACAGGGGGGCTCCCTGCAGCCACGAGTAGGTGGAATCTTTATGTCCCATGATTAAAGAGGCCGACTCAAAGCACATCTCACCCCACGCAGCTCTGCTGGGAAGGAAAGTGGGGCAGGCATGGGCGTTGTTCTTATTCTGGAGTCCTGTGTTTGAAAGAAAGGGGTTCTAAAAAAGACTATGAGGCCCTGAAGGGGGAAAGGCTGGCTTTAGGTGTTGAGGAGGATGAGGGCACAGCTGGCCCTGGTGTTGGTTGCTCTCTCCACAAGATGGCACCCCTACTTTTGCATCTTTGCTTTTAGTTTCAGGCTTGAGGAAAAACTTGTTCAAATCATTTCAGAACCAATGCAATCTTCACTTAGCTTTCACAATTTATGAAGCTGACTTCAGGGCTTCCCTGGTGGCGCAGTGGTTGAGAGTCCGCCTGCCGATGCAGGGGACGCGGGTTCGTGCCCCGGTCCGGGAAGATCCCACATGCCGCGGAAAGGCTGGGCCCGTGAGCCATGGCCGCTGAGCCTGCGCGTACGGAGCCTGTTGCTCCGCAACGGGAGAGGCCACAGCAGTGAGAGGCCCGCGTACCGCAAAAAAAAAAAAAAAAAAAAAAAAAAAGTCCTCTTTCTTGGGCTTCCCTGGTGGCGCAGTGGTTGAGAGTCCGCCTGACGATGCAGGGGACACGGGTTCGTGCTCCGGTCCGGGAAGATCCCACATGCTGCTGAGCGGCTGGGCCCGTGAGCCATGGCCGTTGAAGCTGACTTCATATCCTATCTCGGATCGTGTGTTACCCTGTTTCAGACAGAGCTGTTTTGTGGTATGATTGTGGTATGATTATTATAAATGTGGGTGTGTCTCTTCCTTGCCTTTTCCGCCCAGCTCTGACGCCTCCTCTGGGGCTGAGCTCATTCCCCCAGGCATCAGGGAAGAAGACTGGGGTCCAGCAGTGATTCTCAAACTAGCCGTTGGGCCCGACCAAGTGTGTTAAAATTTCCAGGCTGTCTTGGGCTAACAATATCATAAAACAAAATAAAAATGAATAACTGGAAAAATGAAATTAAAACGCTGTACAAAATGCACGCTCAATTTTATTACTTTTAGTTTCAACAGGCATGAAATTACATTTTAATAAATAGAATCAAAACAAAATAACATTGGCAAAAAGATTTGTAAAAAGCATATGGGTGTTCTTAAAAGTGTGTGTATAGGATATTAATATAAGGGATTGCTATTATACTTGTAAATTTTTGCTGTCTCACAACTATAAATAAATTATAGCAGTTCCCTCATATTCAGTGACCTATATGCACATGTTGAATTAACTGAGTGTATAATTTAAAAAAAAAGTTTGATCTAAACACACTAGCTTGTTTCCTGCTAAATCTACCTATCTAGGTTGGATTGATACAACACTACTCATAGGGGATAATGTATGCCTCAACCGTGTCTATGTTTTGTGTTTGTTACATTGATAATAGAAAAGCTGGGGTGTAATGAAAGAAAAAAATTGCTTTGGAAAAACTGAGAGGAGATCTAACTGTTTCTGACTTTATTTTTTTTTCTCTCATCCCCTCCCTGCTCTATGGAAGGTTACCTTTTCCTGCTTCAGGGTGCCTTTCCCCCAGCGTCCTCGCGCTTTTACTTGCAAGGGTCAGAACCTGCGACTCTTCTTGGCTGATTGCTCTAGAGAGCAGGATGTGTCTGGGAGCTTATGTGTCATCTCCCGGCATGGCCCTGGCCAATGGCTGACAGGCAAGGCAGGAGGAAAGCTCCAGCTCTCTTCCAGGTGGGACCACTCTGAGGTGTAATTAACCCTCCAGAGTTCTCTGCAGGATCAGGCCCAGGTTACCCTCCATGGGAAAAGCCTTGCTTGTCTTTCTCTGCTCTGTCCTGCTCATCTCTCCCTTACCAGTTCTTTTTCTGGGAGCACTTCCTTAATGAACTGTTTCCCATGAATCTTTGTCTCAGTGTCTACTCCCAGGGAACCCAGCCTAAGGCAGTATCAGATTTAGAGTATTTTAGAAATAGGCTTGGCAGACCATAAAAATGTCTTTATGTATTTTGAATCTTTTGCTTCTAGAGATACTGATGTTCCATTATTGGTAACATAATCCAAATGACCACTTTAGGAAATAAATCAGACTAATTTAACTGCCTTGGCTTTTTAGAAACAAGACAGGCTAGAGATATTTAACGTACCAATTTTCTTACCACATATTTGGAAGCATTTGTCATAGATATACTCTGTTTTACATAGATTTGTGTTCTTTTTTTCTCCTTGATTTCAATTAGGCTAAACCAAATTGTTTACCCGTAGAGAAGATAAATGTAAAAGCTTCTTCCCCTCTCTAAAGGTTTGTGGTTGACTAAAAGAGGCTTATATTTTTTTCTCTTGGATATTTTTTAAAAAGTTGCGTCTACATAAATCTGTTTTAGATAATACCCTCTCCAAAAACCATTCTGAGGTGGTCGCTTGTCAACAAGCTTTACTTGGAATTAAACCATATGACAAAACATAAAAAATTCAAACTAACTTGGAGAAATGCTGTTATGAATTAGTGAAGACAATTAGGAACATTAAAAATGGAGAGCAGGGCTTCCCTGGTGGCGCAGTGGTTGAGAGTCCGCCTGCCGATGCAGGGGACGCGGGTTTGTGCCCCGGTCCGGGAGGATCCCACATGCCGCGGAGCGGCTGGGCCCGTGAGCCATGGCTGCTGAGCCTGTGCATCTGGAGCCTGTGCTCCGCAACGGGAGAGGCCACAACAGTGAGAGGCCTGCGTACTGCAAAAAAAAAAAAAAAAAAAAAAATGGAGAGCAGTTTTATTACCATATGTGCTGTCTTGTCAATTATCCCTTATTATAGATACCTAATATGTACTAGACGTTTGAATTATCTCATTTAATTCTCACAACAGCCCTGAAAATGAAGTATTTTCCTTCTCACTTTTTAAAAAACAGATGAGGCATAGAGAAATTAAACAACTTGTCCAAGATTCACAATTAGTAAACAACAGAGCTGGTATTTGAATCTAGAACTTTCTACCAAGTCATGCTGCCTCCACAGTTCAACAAAATTAGCTGATTAAATGTTAGTGTACTTCATCAGCTTTAAGGAAGGAGCAGCAATGATGTATAATCGACATATTCATTTGGTATGCAAGCAGTATTGTTAAAATGCTTGTAACAGTTTAAAGAGAAATAGCAGAAATCTTCCTTGCTGTCTTGTTTAACAAGAATGCCTATCATTTATTGATTGTTTCAGGCACCTTACATCCATGTCTCATACAATCATCACAAGAATCCCAGGGTGGGTATTATTAGCCTTATTTTATAGGTAGGGAAGGTCGAGAAGCCCAGAAACTTTAGGTAACTTGTGCAATGTTATATGGAGAGTAAAATACAGGATTTGGACCCAGAAACCCATGAGCTCAACTGCTATGCTCTCCACCGCTGATGCTTAGCTGAAACTTCCTTATGGAGAATGCAAAGGTGACTGCCAGGTCAGCTGAATCAGTGGGTGGGATACATAAGATTGAAGTTATGACTTCCTTAAAGTATTTTGTTTCTCATTGATGCCAAGTAGGTGTAGAAAAAGAGGAGACAAAGCCAGAGGTATGACAGCAGCTTGGCCTGATGTTAAAGGGATGCTTTTGTTCTTATTCCACCACATCAATTTTCTCATCAGCTTTGATTCCCTTCCTACTGTTCACCTGTAAACAAAACCCCTGTTCACCTTTTCTGGACTGGGTTACTAGGAAATTCAGAGGGTTCATCATAGCCAGGTGTTTCTCTGCACCTGGTGTGTCTGATCTGCAGAGCAAAGGAATTCATAGACAAACACAACAGGGCTCATTGTAGACCACACAATTAATCATTCTAGGTTTCTGATTCGCTTCTTGAAACTTGCTATGTTCCTGTAATGGGAAAAAGACAGGTCCATTTATCACAGCGCACCTCATGCTGCTCCTTGGCACCCTCCCCTGGGTCCCTAACCATCCCGAAACTTCTGAAACATCTGCTGTGGGTACCATGGCAGGGGTTTCTTCACATTCCCTATTACACTCAGCTTTTCAGCATCCTAGTTTTAAGCTCTCCTATTGTGACTGATGACTAAAAGGCCAACATCCTCTGTGGAGGTGAACAATTAGCAAGTTCATTACTTACGGTGGCATTTATACTTCTTTGCCAAAGATTACATTTGTGTGTATGACATATTGCCTGATGTTGTCAAAAGAGCAGTGGACTGGGAATCAGCTTTGCTGGAATTTTGTCTTGGCTCTACCACTAGTTATTTGTCTGGATTTGCATGGGCTGCTTCACCTCTCTCAACTTTCATTACTTCATTTAATGATAAACCTAGGTTAAATCAGTGCTTATTAACTTCGGATACACATTAGAATCACAGGAAATGCACAAAATACTGATGCCCAGGTCATGCCTCAGACCAAGTAAATCAGAATCTCTGGAGGAGCAGGCGACCTGGTCTTGGGATTCGTATTAAAGCTCCCCAAGGGGATTCTAATGTTGACTCAGGTTTAAGAACCATTGACCTAGGTGATCTCTGAGGATTCGTTGGTTTCTTTCTCTCTCTCTCTCTTTCTCTCTCTTTCTCTCTCTATATGACTATTATAAGAGACAAGGAAGGACACTACGAAATGATCAAGGGGTGAATCCAAGCATAAGTATTACGGTAGTGAATACTTATGCACCCTACATAGGAGCACCTCAATACATAAGGCAAATGCTAAGAACCATAAAAGGGGAAATTGACAGTAATGAAATAATAGTGGGGGACTTTAACAGTCCACTTACACCAGTGGATAGATCATCCAGACAGAAAATTAATAAGGAAACACAAACTTTAAATGACAAAGTAGACCAGATAGATTTAATTAATATTTATAAGAGGACATTCCACCCCAAAGCGGAAGAATACACTTTCTCCTCAAGTGCACACAGAACATTCTCCAGGATATATCATATCTTAGGTCACAAATCAAGCCTTGGTAAATTTAAGAAAAATGAAATCATATCAAGTATCTTTTCTGACCACAACGCTGTGAGACTAGATATCAATTACAGGAAAAAAACTAAAAAATACAAACACATGGAGGCTAAACAATACACTACTAAATAACCAGGAGATCACTGAAGATATCAAAGGGGAAATAAAAAAATACCTAGAAACAAATGATGAGGAAAACATGACTACCCAAAACCTATAGGATGCAGCAAAAACAGTTCTAAGAGGGAAGCTTATAGCAATAAAATCCTACCTCAAGAAACAAGAAAAATTTCAAATAAACAACCTAACCTTACACCTAAAGCAACTAGAGAAAGAAGAACAAAGAAAACCCAAACTTAGTAGAAGGAAGGAAATCATAAAGATCTGAGCAGAAATAAATGAAATAGAAATGAAGAAAACAACAGCAAAGATCAATAAAACTAAAAATTAGTTCTTTGAGAAGATAAATAAAACTGATAAACCTTTAGTCAGATTCATCAAGAAAAAAAGGGAGAGGACTCAAATCAATAAAATTAGAAATGAAAAAGGAGAAATTACAACTTAACACTGCAGAAATACAAAGGATCATGAGAGACTACTACAAGCAAATATATGTCAATAAAATGGAAGAAATGCACAAATTCTTAGAAAGGTACAGCCTTCCAAGGCTGAACCAGGATGAAATAGAAAATATGAACAGACCAATCACAAGTAATAAAATTGAAACTGTGATTTAAAATCTTCCAACAAACAAAAGTCCAGGACCAGATGGCTTCACAGGCGAATTCTATCAAACATTTAGAGAAGAGCTAATACCCATCCCTCTCAAACTCTTCCAAAAAATTGCAGAGGGAGGAACACTCCCAAACTCATTCCACAAGGCCACCATCACCCTAACACCAAAACCAGACAAAGATATAAAAAAGGCCAATATAACTGATGAACATAGATGCAAAAATCCTCAACAAAATACTAGCAAACCGAATCCAACATCACATTAAAAGGATCATACACCATGGTCAAGTGGGGTTTATCCCAGGGATGTAAGGATTCTTCAGTATACACAAATCAATCAATGTGATAAACCATATTAACAAACTGAAGAATAAAAACCATATGATCATCTCAATAGATGCAGAAAAAAATGTTGACAAAATTCAACAGCTATTTATGATAAAAACTCTCCAGAAAGTGGGCATACAGGGAACCTACCACACCATAATAAAGGCCATATATGACAAACCCACAGCAAACATTATTCTCAGTGGTGAAAAACTGAAAGCATTTCCTCTAAAATCAGGAACAAGACAAGGGTGCCCATTCTTGCCGCTATTATTCAACATAGTTTTGGAAGTCCTAGCCTTGGCAATCAGAGAAGAAAAAGAAATTAAAGGAATACAAATTAGAAAAGAAGAAGTAAAATTTTCACTGTTTGCAGATGACATGATACAATACATAGAAAATCCTAAAGATGCCACTAGGAAACTACTAGAGCTAATCAATGAATTTGGTAAAGTTCCAGGATACAAAATTAATATACAGAAATCTCTTGCATTCCTATACATTAACAACAAAGGATCAGAAAGAGAAATTAAGGAAACAGTTCCATTCACCATTGAAACAAGAGGAATAAAATACCTAGGAGTAAACCTACCTAAGGAGGCAAAAGACCTGTACTAAGAAAACTACAAGATACTAATGGAAGAAATCAAAGAAGACACAAACAGATGGAGAGATATAACATGTTCTTTATTGGAAGAATCAACGTTGTGAAAATGACTCTACTCCCCAAAGCAATCTACAGATTCAGTGCAATCCCTATCAAACTACCACTGGCATTTTTCACAGAACTAGAACGAAAAATTTTACAATTTGTATGGAAACAAAAAAAACCCTGAATAGGAAAAGTAATCTTGAGAAAGAAAAAGAGAGCTGGAGGAATCAGGCTCCCTGACTTCAGACTATAGTACAGAGCTACAGTAATCAAGACAATATGGTACTGGCACAAAAACAGAAATATAGATCAATGGAACAGGATAGAAAGCCCAGCAATAAACTCACACCCTATGATCACCTAATCTATGACAAAGGAGGCAAGAATATACAATGGAGAAGAGAGCCTCTTCAGTAAGTGGTGCTAGGAAAACTGGACAGCTACATGTAAAAGAATGAAATTAGAACACGCCCTCACACCATACACAAAAATAAACTCAAAATGGATTAAAGACTTAAATGTAAGGCCAGACACTATAAAACTCCTAGAGGAAAACATAGGCAGAACACTCTTTGACATAAATCGCAGTAAGATCTCTTTTGACCCACCTCTTATAGTAATGAAAATGCAAACAAAAATAAACAAATGGGACCTAATTAAACTTAAAAACTTTTGAATAGCAAAGGAAACCATAAACAAGATGAAAAGACAGCCCTCAGAATGGGAGAAAATATTTGCAAATGAAGCAACTGACAAGGGATTAATCTCCAAAATATAGAAACAGCTCATGCAGCTCAGTATCAAAAAAACAACCCAATCAAAAAATGGGCAGAAGACCTAAATAGACATTTCTCCAACGAAGACATACAGATGACCAAGAGGCACATGAAAAGGTGCTCAGCATCATTAATAATTAGAGAAATGCAAATCAAAACTACAGTGAGGTACCACTTACTGGTCAGAATGGCCATTATCAAAAAATCTACAAACAACAAATGCTGGAGAGGGTGTGGAGAAAAGGAACGTTTTTTCACTGTTGGTGGGAATGTAAATTGATACAGCCACTCTGGAGAACAGTATGGAGGTTCCTTAGAAAAATAAAAATAGAACTACCATATGACCCAGCAATCCCACTACTGGGCATATATCCAGAGAAAACCATAATTCAAAAAGACACAGGCACCCCAATGTTCATTGCAGCACTATTTACAATAGCCAGGACATGGAAGCAACCTAAATGTACATCAAGAGATGAATGGATAAAGAAGGTGTGGTACATATATATATAATGGAATATTACTTAGCCATAAAAAGGAACAAAATTGGATCATTTGTAGAGATGTGGCTGGACCTAGAGACTGTTGTACAGAGTGAAGTAAGTCAGAAAGAGAAAAACAAATATTGTATATTAATACACATACGTGGAATCTAAAATAATGGTATAGATGATCTTATTTGCAAAGCAGAAATAGAGACACAGACATGGAGAACAAATGTATGGATACCAAGGGGAAAGGGAGGGGGATGAATTGGGAGATGGGGATTGACATATATACACTATTGGTACTATGTGTAAAATAGATAACTAATGAGAACCTACTGTAAAGCACAGGGAACTCTACTCAGCTCCCTGCAGTGACCTAAATGGGAAGGAAGTCCAAAAAAGAGGGGATATATGTATACGTATAGCTCATTCACTTTGTTGTACAGTAGAAACTAACAGAACATTGTAAAGCAGCCATATTCTAATAAAAAATTTAAATATATATATATATATATACACCTTAAGATGGGAGAATTAAGATCACATTTGTATGAGAAGGGAAAAGACCGAGTAGAGAGGGGAATTTGGTAATAGAGAAGAGGGCGGGTGAGTTGCTGCATCCATATGCTTGAGAAGGCAAACGGTCTAGTGCTCCGACGGAGGGATTAGCTTTAGACAGGCGAATGGAGAGTATGTTCACAGGTGGAAAACCAGGATACAACCATGCAGATGTTGGTAGGTATATAGATGCAGTGGTAGAAATCCACAGAGGTTTTCTTCTGATCGCTTCAATATTTTTAAACGAGGAAGAAGCAAGGTCATCAGACAGGAAAGGAGTTGCTGGAGAGGTTTTAAAAGAGGTGAGCTGTGAAAAGTCATCTATTACAGTAGAGAGTAAATGTACTAGAGAAATGTAGTATGATTGCCAGAAATATTAAGGTGCATTTCAGGTGGGTGGTTATGAATTTGAAGTGAGACCAGTCAGTGTGCCAAGTTTGGACAGTCTTTCTGCTGACTTCCAGAAACCCAGCTGTTGGTTTTTCTTCCTGTATAGCATCTGCTCCGTTCTGCCTAATCTTGGCTTGTTTGTTGCCTTTGTACTCTCTGGAATGGTTGCTCCTTTTATCTGTTTTATCCAGCTTTATCGAGATACGATTGACAAAACATTGTGTAAGTTTAAGGTGAGAAACATGTTGATTTGATACCCTTCAATGTTGCGATATGATTACCGCCATAGCATTAGCTAGTATCTTCATCATGTCATGTGATTCCATTTCTTTTTTCTGGTGAGAACGTTTAAGGTATACTCTCTTAACAACTTCCAAGCATGTAATATAGTATTTTTAATGCTATTCACAGTGCCATGTATTAAATCCTCAGAACTTTTTCATCTTTAACTTCAAGTTTGTACCCTTTGGCCAACATCTCCCCATTTCTTCCCCTTCACCCTCGCATCCCTGCTATCCACTGTCCTACTCTGTTTCTACAAGTTCAGCTCTGTTTAAATTCCACATATAAGTGATATTATACAGTATTTATTTTTCACTGTCTGACTTATCTCACTTAGCATACTGCCCTCAAAGCCCATTTATGTCATCACAAATGGCAAGAGTTCCTTCTTTCTAAAGGATAAATAATACTCCATTGTATATATACACCCCATCTTCCTTATTTGTTTATCCATTGACAGGAACTTAGGTGGTTTCCATATCTTGGCTATTGTGAATAGTGCTCCAGTAAACATGGAAGTGCAGGTATCTTTTTGATATCCTGTTTTCATTTTCTTTTAATATATACACAGAAGTGGAATTTCTGGATCGTATGGTAGTTATATTTTTAATTTTTTGAGAGGCATCCCTACTGTCCTCCATAGTGGCAGCACCAGTTTACATTCCCACCAACAGTGCACAAGTGTTCCCTTTTCTCCACATCCTCGTCAACACTTGTTATCACTTGCCTTTTTGATGATAAGCAGTCTAATAAGTGTGAGGTCTTATCTCGTGGGTTTTTTTTTTTTTTTTTTTTGTGGTACGCGGGCCTCTCACTGTTGTGGATGCGCAGGCTCAGCGGCCATGGCTCACGGGCCCAGCGCTCCACGGCATGTGGGATCTTCCCGGACCGGGGCACGAACCCATGTCCCCTGCATCGGCAGGCGGACTCTCAACCACTGCGCCACCAGGGAAGCCCTATCTCGTGGTTTTGATTTGCATTTCTCTGATGATTGGAGAACATCTTTTTGTGTACTTGTGGGCCATTTGGATGTCTTCTTTGGAAAAATATCTCTTCAGTTCTTCCTGTGTTTCAATTGAATTGTTTATTTTTTTGTTATTAAGTTGTATGAGACCTTTATATAGTTTGGATATTAACCCTTTATCAGACATGTGGTTTGCAAATATTTTCTCCCATTCTGTAGGTTGCCTTTTCATTTTGTTGATTGTGTTTTGCTGTGCAGAAGGTTTTAGTTTGATGTAGTCCCGTTTATTGATTTTTGCTTTTGTTGTTTGTACTTTTAGTGTCATATCCAAAAAATTGTTGCCAAGACCAATGTCAAGATGTGGAATCTAGAAAAATGGTGCAGATAGACCTATTTGTAGGGCAGGAATAGAGACGAAGATGTAGAGAACAGACATGAGGACACAGTGGGGAAGGGGAGGGTGGGACAAATTGGGAGAATAGGTTTGACATAAATACCCTACCATGTGTAAAGTAGATAGCTAGTGGGAACCTGCTGTAGAGCACAGGGAGCTCAGCTCGGTGCTCTGTGATGACCTAGATGGGTGCGATGGCGGAGTGGGAGGTGAGGTCCAGGAGGGAGGGGATATAGGTGTACATATAGCTGATTCACTTCATGTGCAGCAGAAACTAACACAACATTGTAAAGCTATTATACTCCAATAATAATAATAATAAAGACCAATGTCAAGGAGCTTTTTCTCTCTGTTTTCTTCGAGGCGTTTTACAATGTCAGACTTATGTTTAAGTCTTTAATCCATTTGAAGTTAATTTTTGTGGGAGGTGTAAGATACGGGTCCAATTTCATGTTGCTGCATGTGGCTACCCAGGTTTCCCAACACCATTCATTGAAGAGACTATCCTTTCCCCATTGCGTATTCTTGGCTCCCTTATCAAATATTAGTTGACTGGTCACTCCTTTTGAATAATGCCTCCCCTTCTTGGAGCTGGCTCTGCAGCTAGTTCAGATCCCCTAACATGTCTGTAGCCTTAGTAAGTGGGCATTGACCTGGCTTCTGGCTTACTGAGTTTCTGAGGACTCACTGTACTTCCCTCTAGAGCCAGTCAGAGCTGACTTCTAGAAGATGGTGAGATATTGTGCCGGGCAAATGAAGGAGTGATAAAGGAATGGTTAGTGAGTTAGAAGCTTGTGCAAGAGAAGCTGCCTAGGACTCTCTTTTCCTGATTGAAATAAGATGGAATGGGACAACACCATGCTTTTTCACCCCCTATTCCTTAGATGAGCAAATGACAGGACACACATGGGATAGTAAAGTCGTACATCCAAGATTAGAAAAATGTTTCAGTTAGATTAGGGCAAGTGGCTTTTGATCATCTAAAAGTCATCTAAGGTTGAAAATGGTCAACTAGGTCATCTAAAGCAGTAAACTTTCAGACCAAGCTGAAGCAAGTGGCAAGACTTCAGGAAAACTCAGGGTCCGTGATAACATTTTTTTGAGATAGTGGAGACTGAATTAATGAAAAGCTTACCTTACTCATTTTAACCTCAATTCAAAGGGATTAGGAAACTAAGAGCCAGCAGGTGATCAAGTGGGAGTATTCAGAGAGAATAAAATGAACTTTGTGCTATTCTTGTTGAATAGGTTCTGTATCATATCTTTAGATTTTGGCATTGAGAAGTAGGGGTAAAGAGGCCCCACCATTAGTTTGGCAGATTTATCAAGCTGAGCTGTGTCAGCTGTATTATGCTGTTTCCAAGAAGACAGTAGAGCTTGTGAAATTTAACAGTGTCTGTCACCACATGACATATTGGCTAAAACAAAAGCAGATTGAGGAAATGACTCACAATAGTTAATTGTTTCAACAGTCAGTCTTTCCCATCTGCACAGTGTGTTGAATTTGATGACATCTGATGGGAACTTTGTGGAAAATGAACGCACCAGATTGTTTTCAAGAAGTAAGCTCTCTCTTTGCTTTTTTAGTAGCTACATGTCGGTATCTGAAATCTCCATTTTAGCCTTTATAGTTTAGGTAAGGCTACAGACTATCTTGACTGTGGGAATAGGAAAAGAAAAGCCTGGGCATTGGTAAAAAAGAAAAAAAGTATTCAGTGAATAATAACTCAAAATCTGTTTCTTCACCTTGAGAATGGATTAGGTATTTTTGCTTTGATAAACTCAAAAGCAAAGGGAAAAGTTGTTCAGTATTTCACAAAGAACCAAATTCAGAGTGATATATGCAGAAAGCATTTATCTTCTTTTATCACATGAATACACTGCACATCCGGCTTCAGAATCTATGATGCTGCTCAATAAAATTTATCATTTTTGATGGGAAGCCATTAATTTGCAACAGTTGCGTTGAATGTATAGCTCTGTGGTTTATCTATCTTTGATAGATATAGGCCTTCTCATTGCCCTGAATTCCTTTGTAGACCCCACTTAGAAATGCAACTCATGATTACTAACCTACTGACTTATCTAACTGAAGGAGTAACTTCGTATTCTGCAGATGTGGATGCCAAGTAAGGACAGGAAGTTTTCTTTTTGGAGATCTGCCAATCAGGATAAATCTTAACTCCATGAAAGTTCATTCTTCTGGAAAATATTTCTAGCATTTGTTTCCTTGTTAGACACCTACAAATGAGTCTACATTTCAACTGCACTGGAAACCAATATTTATAGAGAAGAAAGGATTAGGGCTGTCTGTCCCCTACAGACAGAGTTCCTTGGTGCTGCTCAAGACATCAGTGCCACATTTTTATAGTTGTACAGAACTGTGATATTTTTTGAATGGATTGGATGCAAGGAATGAAGATGTCCTGTTTAATAAAGAACAAAATAAATCTAAGAGGAGACTTTAAGACTTTAAAGAGTTGTGGTGGGGAAGAAACACACGTGTTCTCTATAACTCAATAGGGCAAAACCTAAACTGGTAGCCCAGATCATAAGCAGGCAATAGCTCACAGTAACAGAGAACATTTCAATAGAACATTCTAAGGAAAGAGCTGCTCTGGGAAGCAATAATCTCCTCATCCTTTCAACTGGGAATTCTACTGGGTGTTGACATCTGGGAAAATTTGTCCGTAGTCTCAGGCAGCCTTTCATAGCCTAAGAATATGTAGTCAAACTCAAGGAAGATTACCATAGAATTAGAAGTGTATTAAAATTTCTTTTCCTTTCTCTTTCCCTCCCTCCCTCCTTTTTCTTTCTTTCAGTTTGACCTCTAAAAGAAGGTAGGTGGGGGGCAGGATGGGGTGAGGATAATATCTAGCATCCCTTTTGAGTGCCCTGCCTCGCTGGGTCACCTTTGTATTCCCTGAACTGAAAACTCAAAGATCTAGAGTAGAGTGATACATAGCGCTTATCAAAAAGAATCTGCACACTCCCTGCTTTCTTTGGAGAGATCTCTGAACATGTTGGTCCCACCCCAACCTATGAAGGCCAGTGTTCAGGGGGCAAACTTGCAAACTTGCAAACTCAGCAGTATCTTTGGAAACACCAGTGACTTAGTTGTTGTCCCTCAGTCTAATATGAAGAGCAAATTTCTTGTTCTCTTCTGCTACGAAAGAGGCCTTTTAGTTTTTGTGGCCTCCATCGAAAACTGTCACAAAGTAGAAACCATGAATCGGAAAGAACATTTGTGAAATAATTTTGCTCATGTAGATAGATGAGAGGTGAACTTTTTTTCTTGCTGTATCTATGAATTCTAGTTCATATTTCCTTTATGTGGAAGTGGCTTTTTTCCCCCCTGGATTTATGTTAAGCTGAGCAAGCAATTCTGGTGAAATTAAGCCCACATATGAACAATAGATTTGGACAGCTCAATTTTGGTCCTGAGCTCCATTAGAATTTTTTACCTTCCTCTCCTTTATTGCAATTTCTGATTCTTTGCTTCTTGTAACCCACTTTTATGTTGAATATCACATTGTGCAAGGGCATGCCAAATTGGTATTGGTATATACTGATTGCCTTGCTTGGGAAAAGTGCTGAATTCAAGTTTGAAATGTTTGCACTTGACCAAACTTTTGGAGAAGAAAAAGAATAGGGTATTTAAAACCCAGAAACCATGATTGTGTTTCTTTGCTGTTTCTTGTAGTTTTTCGAGCAGGGGGTGAATAAGATTGTGAGTTTTAACCAACAGAATAGATTTATAATCTGCATGAAATGGATGAATGAGATGAAGTTAGGGGAGACTAATAACAGTTCATCTCAAGGAATTTCCAAACAGTTATAGGAAGCATGAATGACTTAACTCGTGGAGTCTATAGTCAGAAGAAATAATGATATTTGATTAAAAATTTAATGAGGGCAAAAGAAGGGTTAAGAGGGCACATTTAGGGGATGCCAGGAAGTGTACTGATGCCTTTATAGGGGCAATCTCATTGAATCCTCGAAAAAACACTATGAAGTACTTATTGGGACCCCCATTGTACAGATGAAAACACTGAGGTTCAGAAAGGCTATTCTATTTACCTATGCTGTAGAACTGTTATCTGTATCCAGATCTTTCAGGTTCTCAAACCATTTGTACCACTTCATCATCTGTGAAGAAAAGAAAGGAGCTTGTCTGGGGTCTATGTATATTGTCTTCACAAGGAACTTTCAAGGAATGCTGAGCAAAAGACTATATTACTGACAAATGAAAACAAAACCTGGTAAGTGGATGCTGAGGAAGGAGGCAGGTACTTCTGCAGAGTCAGAAAAGACCTTGAACCTAGGGAGAAATTGTCGTTGGGCAAAGAATAAAGAAGCTTAGAGATTTTGATAAAATATGCAGGGCCCAAAGATGGTATAAAAGTTTGAGGTAATATGTAACATGGTTATTTTCCTCAGGGACAAAAAATAATATCAATCATGGGATTTTAAGTCATCTGGCTAGGAGGAAAACTTGACAGGGATGTTTAGGAGATGGGAGCTGCAATTACAAAGATGCAAAAGTGAACTGGGCATGGAAGGGCCCGGTATCAGTGATTTGGGGGAAGATATGCATAGTTTTGGAAAAGGTTAGCATATATTTGTAATTTCTCAAGAGCTGTTAATTACATAATGCTTTTAATTGTGTAACTCAGTACTTATTTCATCTATACGAAACTTCTATTTTAGAGTGTAAGTGAAACACAGGGGAAAAGATGTATTTTCCTAAATGAAAATCAGAATATTATCAGAGTTCATAGCTTTCAAGCGAGAACCTTTGAAAACATTCTCCAAATAGTCATTTTTTCCATTGCCAACACGTTTATTCTTTCTTCGTTGTAGTTTTAGAAATCATAAACTTAATTGTCTCAATATGACATGATTTCCTCCCCATATCCTGAATGAATTTCGCTATTTTAAAAGAAGGGCTATGACAAAGCAGGCCTACTACGGAGGACTGTTGGTGAAAGCCCAGAACGTTTACAGGAGCATAGGCTGTGCTTATGCTGTGTTCTGGGAAAGGGCTGGCCCCTGAGGAACAAAGAATCACATTTAAAATAATGTCTTTAATATATTATAAACAGGGAGACTTTCCTTAGTGTATCTCTTATTGTTCCATTTCTTTTTCTTGCTCAATAAATACAAGGCAAAAAAAGCATGACTTTTATGTTTTAATTTCCCAGCAGCACTCTGTATTGGAGACAGTAATTAATGAAAATTATAGACTAAGCATTTTAAAGTTTGCATTAAGTGCCTTGTCCGTGTTTTATAAAAGAATCTCACTCTACCTAAAGATGTGTGAGTCTGCACGTTGCGGGGGGTCGAGGGATGCATACGTGCTAGCTATCTCTCTTGAAGTTGTTCTCAACCAATCCTATAGGGTGAGGTCTAAAATACGGGGCCCTATATCAAAGAGATTATATTTCCCTAGTCCTGTATCACAACTTTAAATGTAATATTCACTTGCTTTTTATTTTATTTTTTTATTGAAGTATGGTTGATTTACAATGTTGTGTTAGTGTCGTGTACAGCAAAGTGATTCAGTTATACATATATGTGTATATATTCTGCTTTAGATTCTTTTCCCTTTTGGGTTATTACAAAATATTGAGTATAGTTCTCTGTGCTCTACGGTAGGTCCTTGTTGGCTATCTATTTTATATATAGTAGTGAGTATGTGTGTAATATTATTTTCACTTTCTAAGATGTACTAGCTACCAGCTCCAACTACATATCAAGAAACAAATAATCTAGACAATTTGTTCTACCAACAGAATTAAATACTGTCAAGCTATTTTTAAAAACTCTTAAAAACATGGTTAAAAAGACACGGTAAACAATATTTTATAACCTGGCTCCTGTGACTATGTTATATAATAAAATTGGGTTTTCATCCAATTTTTCTACTTTATAATTGAGCCCTAGCAACAAAAAATATTGAACTGGGCTAGTTGACATAGGAAAATGAAATTCGTATCCTCATTTAGAAGTGAATGCATTTTTTAAGGATGAGAGAATCTTCTGCCTAGAAAAGTTAAATGGGAAACACAGAATAAATTAATAGTGATTTCCCAAACTTTTCCCAGACTCATTCAATTCTTGGAGTCTTAGGTTGAAACAACTTAGAGACCTCATGATGACTGTCCCATAAAATAAAATAGAATTTCATTTGGTGAAAGCTATTAAAATGAATGAAAGGATTGGTGGTGCAAGAAAAATGAGAGTAGAGGCAGGTGGGGGAAAAGTGGGTCATAAAACGTATAACTATAGTTGTACAGCTGTACCTTCTAGTAAACACTCAAATAATTAATTTAAAAATATACTCATCCATGTGATGCAGCAAAAAAATGTAGGCACCTGCCGGCAATGGGGGTGATACAGCAAGATGAGCAAGACGTAATATCTCTTCTCAGAGCAGCTGTGGTCTAGGGTGTGTCTTTGTGTGTATGTGAGTGCATGGAGAGGGGGGAGATTAATACACATTGACAAAGAGCAGTCAGGTAATTGCTAATAGAGATCATATCAGCTCTCTCAGTAAGTGGCATGCCAGAGTCAGACTTGAGAAAAAAAGCCAAGGACTGGGAGAAGAGTCACAACGTCAGGTGACAAGATTAGGAGTGTCAAGCTCTCTAGGTTACTGACAGTTCTGGTGAATGAAGGACATCCTACCCAGAGGACTTTAGTGGATTGAATGTCTCCATGCTTGCTGGTGTCCTCTGTTCCATCATCCGAGGATGGTGTTCATTAGAATGAGTTTGAAATGACATGCAACAGGCACCTACATCATTATTGAGAGACGGTGTGGAAGTGGTTAAATGCCTATGGGTGAGAAAAATGTTTTAAAACTCAATAACAGGGCTTCCCTGGTGGCGCAGTGGTTGAGAGTCCGCCTGCCGATGCAGGGGACATGGGTTCGTGCCCCGGTCCGGGAGGATCCCACATGCCGCGGAGCGGCTGCGCCCATGAGCTATGGCCGCTGAGCCTGCGCGTCAGGAGCCTGTTGCCCCGCAACGGGAGAGGCCACAACAGTGAGAGGCCCGAGTACCGCAAAAAAAAAAAAACCAAAAAAACAAAAAAAAACTCAATAGCAATCAAACTTGTAGGATTATTAGGGTTACTGATAGAACACTGAATCACAAGTTAGAAAACTGTTTTTCATCTGAGGACCACCCCGTACTAGCAAGACTATCTGGACAAGTAACTTAATCTCTCTGAACTTAGTTTCTTTATCTGTAAAACTCTCTCTTCTAGAGTTCTTATAAAGATCCCATAGGATCCTTTACGTGAAAGGCTTTGGTGAATCATGACTTGCTCTACAAATATAAGGTATGAAGGAGAGATGAGTGTGCCAGAAGAGGGTGTTTCAGAGAGAGTAATTCCCTGACCATGTGTAAACTGTATTGCTGAGGAGAGAGGCCCATGGTGGTATGTAGACTTGTTAAATAACAAACAGCAAGGCTTGGCCAACATATGGTCTTGGTATCAAGATAAATCCCTCCATAGAAATACTTGTTGGAAAAGAAACTCCCTCCTACCACAGCGTTTCGCTGTTCTCATCTCCCACAGACAACAGTGGCTTACGTTAGTCAAAGACTTTGGGGGATTTATTATAAGTGACATTAATGAGACATGTTTCAATGATGGGATCAGCTACGGTTTTCTGCATTTGGTGGGATATAGTTATATACGTTTCCTTTCAGATCATTGTTGAAGCTATGCCAGATCTCAAAAGCAAAGGTAATTTAGGTCAATGAGACGAGAATTTATTTCCAGTCTATTACCATCTAATCCCTTATTAAACCAAAGAATAAGGAACTGAGGCATCCAGTCATTAACTTTTGGCAAACGTCAACTCAGTGAGCATAAAAGAAAGAGAAATGATTGTATCCAAATACCTATTTTTGTGGTCTTTCATTGCTTAGACAGGGAAGAATAGATATTTTATTGAGAGAAGCCCTGAGATTAAAGAAAAGCTCTGAAATACAAGCTCTCAGGTATCTCAGGCAAGAGATGGAAAGACTGATCATCTTAGGGTTCAAGCAAGAAAAAATATCTCTTGAGGTACAGAAGGAATCAGTGTTCCATGGCGAATTTGTCATCATCACAGGTTTCTTCCCTCCAAGTATTTCATGGCCCATTTCCCTTTATTTTGATAATTTTTGAAGTGATTACAAAAAGACTTCAAAGATAATGGGAAAAGTACAAAGAAGGAAACAAAAATCACCTTTAATCCCTCCACCTAGAGATAACAATAGTTACATCTTCTGAGGTTGTTTTTCTTTGGGGGTGTGTGTGTATGTATGTGAAGTATGTGTATCTATGTGTGTGTATGGATGTTGCAAAATTGAGAACAAACTTATATGTGGTTCTGTTATCTGTTTTCACTTATTAAATGTATTTCAAATATTTCCCTAGGTCATTAAAATGCCTTTACAACATTTTAAATGTCTTTATAATATTCCATTATGTGGATATGTGGCAATTTATTTAAATACTCCCTTACTGTTCTGCATTCAGACTGTCCCTGCATTTTTGCTCTTTTTATTTTGCAAATTAAAGGGATGTCTCAATAGATATCTTTGTAGCCATACACTCGTGTGCACGTCTGATGATTTCCTTAGTATGAGTTTCCAGAATTGTTGGATCAAAGGAAATACATGCATTAAGTTGGTTTGATCTATATAAATTAGGCACTATTTAAGGAAACATCTCCTTGATTTGCAGTGAGCATGCTCAGTGTCTGGGAGTACGGGTTGGGAGAGCCACAGAAGGCAGTTTCTGCTGGAACCTGGGTGGCAGTTTTTACTGGCTCAGGATGTGGAAGTTCCACCCTCCAATTGTAATGGACCAGGCTGCCTCACTTTGCCTGGGGAGCTTCAGAGGACAGTTGGGTGCTTATAATCTTGAAGGAACGGTCAAGAGGAACATGGGCTATCCTAGGCTAAAGTCATTTTAAGTTTAAAAGTCAAGTAGGGCCAATAAAAAAGATGCATGAGGGAGTGTACCTCTTGTTAGTGGTGGACACTGTTCACCTAGGACTGGTAAATCTATTTGATTGTTCATCTCACCACTGAATCTTCTACAGATAAAAGCAAGAGGGACAAGGGTAGAAAGAGGAAGAGGACTCAATGGGGCTGTGAAAGAAGAAGCTGTTGGGCTTTGAGATTGGCATTAGTTGTCCATGAGGCACATAACTGAATAGCTCTGTGGAGGTTGATTTCTTCCACTGCCCAAACCAGCTCTTTCCCCACAGTTACCCTCTTTCTGTCAGTGCCTGGGCCTGTCCCCTGGGCTAGATATTTGAGTGAAGGTTCTTCATCTGTTGCCTCTCTCCTCTTAAGTCCAAAATGAACCAAGACTTATAATTTTATTCCACTTGGAATAGCTCTCAAATCTTCATCCATCTCCATTCCTACTACCGTCTCTCTTTTCCAGCCTTTAGCGCTGTCCGCAATTCTGGAATTGCTTCAATTGCTTCAGTCTCCAGTTTCTCCCCCTCCAACTGTTCCCCTGCTGTTTCCAGTTGACTCTTCCCCAAATGCTACTTAACCATTTCCCCCAGAGAGCCTAAAGCTATTGCAAATAGCTTACCTACAGAATGTGAGCTTTTTCAAGATTAGGGTTTTGTCTTACTCATCTTTGTAGCTCCAGTGTTTAGGAAAGTGGCGGTCACATAAACCAACCTTAGCTTGGCAACAACTCCATGAAGTTTTTGAATGGGAAACGGAGGCTCAGGGAGGGAAAGTAATCTGCCCAAGGCTACATAGCTAGTAATTGTCAGAGTGGGGATTCAGCCCAAACAGGTCTGTTTTTCCCTAAACCACATGGACTCAGCTGCACTGTGCTACCTCTGTTGTCAGGGATCTGAGACCTTCTCAATCAAGCTTTCTCACTATACTTCTTACGCTTTTCTGCACTGAATGCTATGTCATGGGATAGCGCCTACTGCAAGAGATGTATTTGAGCATGTATGGGGGTGGAGGCCAGAGGGGGCAAGCTGGTTGATGAAGACCAAGAGAATCTGAGGGGAGAAGATAGGTCTTAAGCTAGGCCTTGAAGGTCAAGATAGGATTTGGTCAGCAGGAGACTGCAGGGCACAGGCCATTCCATGTCATGAAAGCAGACAGCAAAGGCACTGGGACAGAAAGGAACCAATAGTGCTGTCAACTGTGAAGAAATTGGCCTACCTGTGGAAAGAGTTCATGCTGTCTTTCTTGTTAGGAAAAACCTTCCTTTAAAGTACTGGTCTTTTTTATTTATTTTTTTTGACATCTTTATTGCAGTATAATTGCTTTACGATGGTGTGTTAGTTTCTGCTTTATAACAAAGTGAGTCAGTTATACATATACATATGTTCCCATATCTCTTCCCTCTTGCGTCTCCCTCCCTCCCACCCTCCCTATCCCACCCCTCTAGGTGGTCACAAACCACCGAGCTCCTCTCCCTGTGCTCTGCGGCTGTTTCCCAATAGCTATCTATTTTACGTTTGGTAGTGTATACATGTCCGTGCCATGAGTGCCCTGGAACTAGACTCCATGATTTCATGGATTGAGGTGCTACACGTTGCAGAGAAATAGCCCTTTTTCTGTATGGGGAGAGTAGAGGGAGGAAAGCTCATTTAGGTGTGGCATTCCTTCACTTCAGATTTTGAACTGGACCTGAAGCATGAGAGAATTCCTGTGGCACGTCATAGAGCACAGGAACCAGATTTGTATCGTAACATGGCTTCAGTTTTTATGACAATTTTAACCTTCAGAAACATTTTCATCCCTGAGTTAAGGAAACCAGAAACATAAAATGAATTAGGAGGGCTTTTAATGTATTTACAAGGAGAACAGTTTTTACTGGCTAATAAACTCCTTTGTGGCCCAAAGCATGTTTTGGCCAAAAGGGACCTGGCTGATGACAAACAGTAAAACAAGAGACACTTAGAACACTTACCTGAAAATAAGGATCAACTGCAAATCAATGTCATCAAATTAAACAGGATAATTTAGAAAGTATTGGTATTAGTAAAAAAACTAAACAAAACAAAAAAACGCTGCAAAGAACAGAAAATTACACTTTAGTAAATAAAAAAATTTATTCAAAATCTTATTTTGGTTTGATACTTGCCTTTTTAAACTTACAAATAAAGAACCAAGGAAACACTAAATATATTACCTTTTAAGTTACACTGCACGTATATGTGCACACAGAGAAAACAAGTAGTTTTAGTGGATCGGGACAGTATTTTGAATTTCTTTTGTGAATATCTGTCCAGGTCACGGAGAATGTTGCCAGTTTCCCCCCGATCCTGTTCCTGGCCCCAGCTGCTCCCTTTTGTAGCATTGCTGCTCTGGGATTCCAGCTAGAGGCTATACAGTTTACTCCAGGTGTTTTAACTCTGTCCTCTGAATTTCCAGCAGCCAAGTTGGGAGAATACGGGATGTGTGTTTTTCAGCCCCAAACTTCCATCTTCCTCCTGGAGGACCCAGCTGATCCCACAAGCCACTAACATGCCCAGAGATGGCAGTTTTCCAACCCAGTCCTGGCCAGGCTTTTGTGCCTCCTGAGTCTTGATATAACAACCAGTTTTCCCCAACTGTCCCTCGACAGTCTGTGCCCAGCTTCCGCCTGGGAGACCAGTTGGGACATGCCTCATCCTGGCAGGGCAGGAGCTGCCCGAGACGGGGTGATGCCTGCGTTAGCTTCGGGTTGGTTGCCGCTGCCTTAACCTCTCAAAGGTGTTATTCAAGAGAAGGAGCTGAGGTTAGGGTCTGGCATAGAGATTCCTTCCCTCCTTCCTAAAGCACCATCAGGCTGAAACAGTCCCACCTCTCAAGCAGTGGGAACAGTAATGGGGACTGGTGTTAGGAAGGCCACGTCAGAGTCACAGCAGGAACAGAGGAGTCATCCGCCCTCCCCACAAGGCTGTCAGCACCTTGAGAAGAGGGTGTAGGTCTCGTTCGGGATTGAATAACCAACCCGCACAGGATCGGGTACACAGCAAGCCTTCAATAAATATTCGCTGCTTATAAAGATTAAAGAGTATGGGGGCAAGTTGTAGGGATGATTCTAGTTATTCTTGCGCTGTAGGGATGATTCTAGTTATTCTTGCGCTCTGGGCATTTTTCAGTGGACAGTGCTGTTACTTATGCAGTCATTATTTTAGTACCCCCTTCGTTGCCCCTCAGCTTTGAGGATTAAGCCTGGAAGTACTCACATTTTTGGAGCTCAAAGTTAATAGCTCAGCCTCAAGTCAGCTACGGCTCGTGGCAGGTGGCTCGTGGTGCTCTTCCCATGACCCACGCCTTGTATCCACATTCCAGTCACAGATCACTGTCTTTTTCCCTTACCCTTGTGTATCCCTCTTGTTTCCCCATTGCCATACAATCTGCCCCGACCCTCTCACACGCTTGGGATACGGGCCCAGCGTCCTCATAGCTGAGTGTCCACCTCTTGTTGCCAGGTGACCCTGCCTGCTGCTGGACGCTTGCCCAGGCTGCCAGTCTCCCATGATGCAGTGCTCTGCCCCTCACTGCAGGTGTCCGCCGGGCCTCTCCTCTAGTTGTGTCTCTGCCTGTTGCCTACTGCGGGGGAATTCCTGTATTGTGTTCGCTGCCCATGGCTGGTCTGGCCTCCCTTATCAGGCCCACCCTGCTGTTGCTGACTGAGTCTCATTTCTGAGACAGAGCATATTTCTTGTTGCCCCTCTGCACCACTTTTATTATCTCTACCATATCCTAGTTAAGAAGACTCTGTTCTTTTTTATAGTTGATTTCACTCTTGACCTTGGATCATTAAGAGATATACTGTTTTCTCACAGACTGATCCTAAATTGGGGGAGGAGTTTTAGTTTTCGGAAGAAGTTGAAGGTTGTATGTGGGACCGTGGGCCTCTTTGTGGAGGTCACATGTCCTTGGATAGGGACCCACATTGTGTGTACTCTGTGTGTGTGTGTGTGTGTGTGTGTGTGTGTGAATGAGAGAGAGAAGAGTCTCCCTTTTTAATACTTTCTGGAAAGCATGTCACTAAATAGAACAAGGAGAAAGGAATGGGGTGGATAGGCATAAGATCAGCCTTTTTATCCTCCAGGTATGTGAAGAAACAATCATATATCATGTTGTTTAGATGGTCCATCTTTCCCCCGTGGTATTTTTCTGGCCTTCATTCTTGGCCTCCTAATGAACTCAAGGTCAGAGTAAAAATGATGCCCATCATGCCTGGGAAAACCTGTTAGCAGTAGAAAAATAAGAACGTTAAAAGGTAGTGTTGTACAGTTTCTGATGAAGAGACCTACAGAGTGATTCCACTTGAGTATTATATGCTGTGTATCTACAAAAACAAATTGGCACAGGATTTTTAAAACTTGCTATCCTGTATTAGGGTGAACACTGTTCATATTTACTGTACTTCATTTACAGGTGGAGAGAAAGGAATTGATTTAGTTTAATACAAGATTTGGATACTCTCCCTAACCTTACATTGCTGTTAAACAGTAGCTGTATGAATACTACCTTGCAGCTGACCTTTTGGGATTGCTTTTCCCTAGTGATTTTTTTTCTAATTATTTTTATGTGCATTTTAAACGGAGTTGCAGGAGGGATGGAATTTAATTGCTCTGTTTCTATTTTATCCTCTCACTTTTACATCTAGGGCAAAAGGTTGTATTTTAATAAATCTAGGAGGTAATTTATAACTACTGGTATTGAAAAAATACATATGTAGCATGTGCGTGTTTTTGTGACTATGTGGGAGGGTTGGTATGGTTGGGTCTCTTCTCTTCTTTAGCTGTCTTTGCTATATTCAGAGTCTTAAACTGAGATTTCCTACCCTTTTCTGCTTTAAAAGACTAGCTGTTTAGGGTGTCCGAAGCTGCACATTTCCAGTATGTGCTTTATTTCTTTCATTTACATCATAGCATAACCACAGCTGTGAAGTTCATTTTTGTTTCAAAGGGGGAAAGTCTGGTTGATGCAAAAGTTGCTTTCTGGGCCCTCTGAAAGTAGATCTTCTACCTTACGCTCTCAGGGTAATCACTAGGATGTAAAGTCACTGCTGCTGTGTTGGAAGTAATGGTAATCATGGTGCCAAGGAAGGCTAATTGGACCACTGCTGCTGACCTACCTGCCAGGGGACCTGTGCAGCTTTACTGCTGTGGAGACGACGGCAAGAAGAAATCACCCTGTTAAACCTAGACACACGTCTGGTCGTTTCTTTGATGCACGAGCTTGAGAGCACTCTAATAGGTTATTTTGAAAAATCCAAACAGAACATGACTGAATTCAGATCAGATGAAAAAATGACTGTATCTGTTGTCTGGGGGGTGGTGTGGGCAGTAAAACTATAGAGCTTAGAACTCCAGTCTAAGACAAACTTTTGCTCTACGAGATAAAAAGGGCAAATAGCAAAGTTGTAGCAAAACAGTGTGAATATAGCAAAGGTAGAATGTGGATCTGTTTGGTGAAGTGCGTAAGTGTTGGATAGAGATGTAGTGGCATGGTTTTGAGGACCTTGACTGTTAAAAATAATCTCACAGAAGGCTGGACAGCATTGTCCTTTGGTTGACGTGCTGGGTTAGAAACTCTACCAGGCTTGCCTTGTG
Source organism: Stenella coeruleoalba (assembly GCF_951394435.1). NCBI lineage: Eukaryota > Metazoa > Chordata > Mammalia > Artiodactyla > Delphinidae > Stenella > Stenella coeruleoalba. Next base: position 48,699,091 of record NC_137153.1, read on the forward strand.
AATGAAATTGGAATGGTTTCTTTTGGTTGTTGGAGGCAGACCAATAATGCAGTACAGTTAAACACAGACTAACTCGTTCTAGGTCCTCCCAGCAAAGTTTTAGATATCAGTGGTCTAAGGGATGCTGGGTGAGGAAGCATTTCCCCAGCTCTCCCCACCCATAGCACTCATTGAATGACTTATTACATAAAACAAAATCCCAGACACAAACTTGTGTAAAGGAAGACCAGTTTCCAAGAATGCGTGGTGCCAAAAGCCAGCCTTTGTTTTGAGCATGCTGACTTCCACGACCAGATGGAGTATACCCAGTGACCTTATTCCCCAGCTTGGGTTTCACATGCCCCTCTTGGGGTGATGTTATTCTGGGGGACCCACTGTGACTTAGCCATGTTTAACATAGAAGATGCTACTGCAGACATTGAGCATTTCTACTATGGATGAAGGACCACTGCTGGTCCTTCATGGGCGTGGATACCACCCATCTCAGTGCATCCAGGGAAAGGTCATCTTTTTTCCATATCCCACGCTGAAGCGCAACGGTGGGTTCAGTACCTGCCAGAGCATTTGAACAGATTCAGAGTACAACGTAAGCAGGCTAAGAAAAGACTGAACACACCCCATTCTCATCTGAAGCCCAGATCCTTTCTGTGGGCCTCCCTCAACTAAGTAAAGGGCGGGAGTCAGGCTCCTCAAACCAAGTGCTGAATTTGGTTGTATCAGTGAAGTGCTTGGGGAAGTCAGAGGAAGGAAGATTGAATATGGAATTGGGATAGTCTGAGTTGGTCTGGGGAGAGGAAAAGGCCTCAGTTGGACCTAATGCAGGAAAGAGTTCGGCCTGCAAGGAAAAGGAAGGGGGGAAGTTTATTTGGCTTCAGCAGCAAGATAAAGACATGCAGGCAAAGAGACAGGGGCAGTTCCGAGGAGAGCAAGGGACAGTGAGAAGAAATGGGATTGGGGTCACAGGGTATTAGGGTCCCCTGTCAGTATCTGAATAGGGTCCTTGTGGGCT